>NW_026126525.1:41158693-42559617 GCF_943737965.1 Phodopus roborovskii | reverse complement strand
TCCTTTCAAGGTAAGTGAAGAATTGTGGTTGGATTTTAATGGGGATTGCATTGAATCTGTAGATTGCTTTTGGCAAGATTGCCATTTTTACTATGTTTAATCCACCTATCCAAGAGCATGGGAGATCTTTCCATTTAATGGTATCTTCTTTAATTTCTTTCTTTAGAGCCACAAAGTTCTTATTATATAGGTCTTTTACTTGTTTGGTAAGCATTACAGCAGGATACTTTATGTTGCTTGTGGCTATCGTAACGGGTGATGTTTCTCTGATTTCTTTCCCTGTCTGTCTGTTGTCTGCAAAAATTAGGGCTACTGATTTTTTTTTGAGTTTATCTTGTATCCTGCTAGTTTGCTGAAGGTGTTTTATCAGCTGTAGGAGTTCCGTGGTAGAGTTTATTGGGTCTCTTATGTAAACTATCATATCATCTGCAAATAGAGACAGTTTGCCTTCTTCCTTTCCAATTTGGATCCCCTTGATCTCCTTTTGTTTTCTTATATCATTAGTTAGAACTTCTAGTACGATATTAAAGAGATATGGATAGAGAGGGCAGCCTTGTCTTGTTCCTGATTTTAGAGGAATTGGCTTAAGTTTCTCTCCATTCAGTTTGATGTTGGCAATTGGTTTGCTGTATATTGCTCTTATTATATTTAGGTATGTTCCTGTTATCCCTGACCTCTCCAAGACCTTTATCATGAAAGAGTGTTGAATTTTGTCCAAGGCTTTTTCCACATCTAGGGAAATAATCATATGGTTTTTCTTTTTCATATTGTTTATATGGTGGATCACATTGATAGATTTTCATATGTTAAACCATCCCTGCATTCCAGGTATGAAGCCTACTTGGTCATAGTGGATGATTTCTTTGATGTGTTCTTGAATTCGGTTTGCCAGTATTTTATTGAGTATTTTTACATCGATGTTCATCAGGGATATTTGTCTGTAGTTTTCTTTCTTAGTTGTGTCTTTGTGATGCTTGGGTACCAAGGTTATTTTGACCTCATAAAAAGAGTTTGGCAAAGAACCTTCTTTTTCTATCTTGAGGAACAGTTTGAGGAGTACTGGTATTAGTTCTTCCTTGAATGTCTGGTAGAATTCTGCACTGAATCCATCTTTCCCTGGACTTTTATTGGTTGGAAGGCTTTCGATGACTGCTTCTATTTCATTGGGAAAATCTGGTTTTGTCATTAAATATCTTGTTCTCTGAATCTATAGTGATCGAGAGTTTTGCTGGATATAGTAGCCTAGGCTGGCATCTGTGTTCTCTTAATACTTTTAGAATATCTGTCCAGGACCTGCTGACCTTGAGGGTTTGCATGGAGAAGTCAGGAGTAATTTTGATAGGTCTGCCTTTATATGTTACCTGTCCTTTTTTCTTTGCTGCTCTTAATATTCTTTCTTTATTCTGTATGCTAGGTGTTTTGATTATTATTTGTCGAGGGGTCTTTTTCTTTCCTCCAGCCTATTTGGTGTTTGGTATGCTTCTTGTACTTTCATGGCCATGTCCTTCAGATTTGGAAAGTTTTCCTAGATTATTTTGTTGAATATGTTTTCGGCATCTTTGAGCTGGGCTTCCTCACCTTCCTCTATGCCTAATATTCTTAGGTTTGGCATTTTCATGGTGTCCCACATTTCCTGGATGTTTTGTGTTAAGGATTTGTTGGATTTATGATTTTCTTTTGTCGATGAAATCTATTTCTTCTAGTTTATCTTCTTCGCCTGAGATTCTCTCTTCCATCTCTTGAATTCTGTTGGTTATGCTTGTGTCTCTAATTCCCGATTTTTGCCCAGTTTTTCTATTTCCAGCATTCCTTCAGTTTGTGTTGCCTTTATTTTCTCTATTTCAGTTTTCCAGTCTTGAACTGTTTCCTTCACCTGCTTAATCGTTTTCTTGTCTTTGTACTTTCCTTAAGGAATTTGTTCATTTTTTCCACTTTTTTTGTTTGTTTTTTCCTCCATTTCTTTAAGGGATTTTCTCACATCTTCTTTAAGGGCCTCTGTCATTTTTTGATGGTAATTGTTAAGTCATACCCTTCTTCCTCTGCTTTGTTGTGTTCCATTCTAGTTGGTGTAGATTCCCTAGATTCTGGTGGTGTCATGCTTGTCTTTCTGTTGTCAGGTGTTCTCTTGTATTGCCTTCTTCCCATAGCTTCTTCCAGTAGGTGTTGGTGGGGTCTCCCCTTCTCTCTATGGTACTTCCCTGGTGGGCTTATGTGGGTCTGAGATTCAATATGTGTAGCTCTGTGTATTCCAAGCTCTCTAGGAGGTTTCTCCTCAGACATGGATGCAGGGATGGGGTCAAGGATGAGGATCCAGTAGAAGATGCCAGCAGGTACTAACAGTGGTCTTGCAGAGATAGGTGGATTATCTGGGGGGGGCAGGACTCCAGCAGAGGACTGGAGGTGGGATCAGAGACCTAGCAGGTGGAAATTATGGGTGGTCCCATGTGGTTTGTCAGGTCTCCTTTGTTCAGAGTTGCTCCGAGAAGTCTCCGAAGTAGGGTGGACTGTTGGCTCCACCCTCTGTACCAGTGCTTAACCAGAGTGGCAGGACTGTGGGTATGGTAGGGCACAGTGTAGGGGGGTAGGCTGACGGTGGGGATGGGTGGGGGTGTATCAGAGCTCCAAGGGTGCTCTCCGTATGGATCAGAGACAGGAGCAGCAGTATCATGGGCCAACCCTGAGAGTTTGGGCAGAAGAGGGGGGGAAGAGTTTGTAGGGGACAGGCAGCCCCAATTTGGCCCAGACTCACCTCTGGCCAATAGCTGGTGGAAGAGGACAAGGGCTGAGCTGGAACTTGGGAAAGTTTTGCAGGATAGTTGGATCTCACTGGAAACTGGAACTCTCCAGCTGAGGCCTCTTTCTTTAGCAGAGGCCCGGATTTGGGGGTCCTAAAAGTACACTTTTTTTAATGAACCATTTTTCTATCTGTCATAGAGTATATGTCCTGCATGGATCAGGATACTTAATTAACTAAATAAATAAATTCAATTTCTTCATTTAAACAATGTCCACTGAAGTCCTTTATACATGTAAGTATTTTACATAAAGTGTGTTTTATTGTCAGGAAAAGAGATGGTCAGATATGGAGTGATTTTAGACAGGCTCAGGGTCTTATGGGTTACATTGAATCTCCTGACTCAAAGCCCATTTATCATGCAAAGTTAATTAAACTGGTTTGATATTATGTACACAGCTGTTAACATTCTGATTCTGCCCTGAATATCAGTGTGGTAGATTATAAAACATTTCAGGTTTGAGAGATGACAGTGCTGTTTTCAATTTTTATATCCAGATTTTCAAAACACACCCAAGTACTAAGCTATATACTTAGTGCTATTATAGATACTAGAGCAATATGTAATATGTTCTGAACAATTTGTACATGTGTATGAGATATTCTGTGGTTCTATTTTCTTCCTTCCATTAATCTTGGTATTTTTGTTAACTTTTAAGACAAAAAAAACTTTGATAATTGTGCAATTG
Source organism: Phodopus roborovskii (assembly GCF_943737965.1). Taxonomy (NCBI): domain Eukaryota; kingdom Metazoa; phylum Chordata; class Mammalia; order Rodentia; family Cricetidae; genus Phodopus; species Phodopus roborovskii. Next base: position 42,556,134 of record NW_026126525.1, on the reverse strand, counting down.
TCAAATATATTCATTTGCATGAATATCACATTAATACTGCTGTCATGTAGTATAGCTGGACTTCAGTATCATCCAGTAGTTAATAATGATAAATGAGATCCTCAGGGCTGAAGAAACCCCATGAAGGTCTTCCCTAGGTCCCTCAGATATTGTGGGTCCTCAACAACATTTAGAGGCATTGCTTCCCTAGTCAGGAATTAAGAGATTCCTTCTGAATTGAAATGTGTACTGTTGAAAGTGATTTCTATATACTTTAAAATAGTTAGAAGTTTTGCATAAATACACAATTAATATGTATTTGCAAATAATTACTGAGTATATTACTACTTGATTAATAACACATAATGTCATAGTAGGCATTGAGGTACACACACACATACACACACTATAACAATCTACTTTTTAAACCATTTAGTGAGGTTGTGTCTGAATGTGTTATGTATACACTACTCATGATATGAGTCTAGGATTATGGAATAGTAATATAAAAACATAACATGAAATTCAAACCAGAAATCCTTAAATTACACTCGTTTTGCTTCAGCTACTAACTCTCCAAGTAACCTATACTTAACTACTTATATTAAAGTTTTTACAGTATTTATATTTTAACTCCATTAGTTACTATATTTTATTAATTTTTATCACAAAGAAGAAAAGTTGGTTAGAAAGCCAGAACACCCTATTGTTACTATGGCTGCAATCTGGCATATTTCATTTATCAGCATTACAAATATCACTAGATGTTCACAAATACATTTAAGAATATATGTACATTAAAATACATATCCTTATAGTGCACAAACAAAATTCAGTCCTTGAAAAATAGTCATGTCGAACATTATCAATAACACATTCAGAAAAATATGACCTTTAAGAAAATAAGTATAAATGAGAGATTATTGCATGATGGAATTAAAATAAATATGTATGGCAATTTGTCAGTGCTGTAATAAATAATTTGAATACACTTTTAATTGAATTTCTTCAAAGAAGCAAATAAACATTCTAATATAAAATTAAAGTACTTTTACATAAATAGTTAAATGTTAGAAAGAGGATGACTTTGCAACAAAATACTTTTTATTGATTATTTGGGAATTTTGTTAACTGCACCTCAATCACATTCATTTCCCATTCTTCCCAGGTCCACTCTCCTACCCTTGTGCTCTCTACAACCCTTCAAAGATACACTAAGTATAGTTTGTGTTACCCATATACTAAATGGAGCATAATCAAACTATTAGTGCCCAGTCCTTTAAAGATAACTGAATCCTTCCCTACCCCCTTGTCAGAAACTGTTATACTACAGCATGTATATTACATTTTTAAGGACTCCCTTGAATGAATTCCTATCTAGAATGTTCTACCATTTTATGGGAGGGGATATCATCACAGAGTCCTTCAATATGTCTCATTCTCAATTATGACTCTATAGTCATGAACACCATTGCAACAGAAGTTTCCTTGCCCTTAACATCCAGTGGCAGCATGGATCATGACATCTGCATGGATTCCAGCAACAGCACAGACCATGAGACATTAACAGCCTCAGGCAGCAACACAGGTCACTCAAATCCTCATCGTCTCTGGAGATGACATGGACCACTGTCATCCTCCATAAGGAGCATAGACCTTGGATAACTACCTGACAACCAGTGGCAGCATGTTTTCATGGACAGCAATATGGGCTCCATCAGTGCCATAACCCAGAAGCATCAACACAGCTTATAGTCAGTTTGGACCACAGATCCCAACTTGGCCCTTGACCTTAGCACACCAAAGACAACAATTTGGCCTCCAATAGCAGCATGAACTTCAGGGAGACTCCATCCAGAATATGAATCTTTTTTTATCTAAGACATTCTGCTATTGATGCAGTTGGGCAGCACATTTTTAACAGAGCTGGTGTGAGCTGGCCCCACTCACCATCAACAGGCTCCCCACACATTGCAGCCTTGTTCCCACTCCTGCTACCTCCTCCATTGAATCTTGTTCTGCCTCTGCCTGAATGCTCCATTCTGCCATTTTTCCACTTTTCCATCGCACATTTATTTAACAAAGTGGCATGCAAACTGCAGTGTGTGACACAGTATATACTTGCCGAAAGAGCTTTACACGCAAATACTTATTACAAGGAATCCAGTTCCTGAAGCACCATTCATGACTATCTCTTTTCTTAGTTGTCCTGTGGTTGCCCAGGGTCAGGGTGATCTTGTAGCTAGGTAGGGCATCTAGGAGCAGGATGGATGAGAGCTCCAGGTTACTTCACACCTCTCTAACTTTGGTGGTAACCATCCTAGAGGCTCATCTTGCAGGACCATTATGCTTGTAGCCAGCAATAGTGCTGAGACCCCTTGTTCTTCTCCAGGCTGTAGTGCCAGCAGAGCACCACCAAGTAGGCTGAAAACTGGTTTTTTCCTATCACTGCTCTAGTTTTGACACTCTCTTGAGCATGCCTTTTTCATCTATCTTTCCTTCGAATTCCATAAGACTACCTTTTCTTGTTGTTGTTATTTTGGTTTTGGTATTGGTTTTGGTCCTTTGAGACAGGGTTTCTCTGTATAGCTCAGGCTGTTCAGGAACTTGCTCTATATACTAGACTCAAATTCAGAGACCTGCCTGCCTTTGCCTCCAAAATGCTGGGATTAAGGCATATGCCAACTTGCCTGGCCAAGACTGCTTTGAAAAAGCATCTTCCCATGATACCTGCCTGTTTTTCAGTTTTTCTGGAGATATTGCAGGCTCTACAGATACTTTCTAAGCCACAGATACCACACCAAAGTGTGGGCAGCGACTGACATTTTTAATTGCATCCCCTCAGAAACATAAATCTTAGTTCCTTCCTTGTTGACCAACTGATGTTGATAACGAATTTCAATGGTCTCCTCTGGAATGTGTGTGGCTTCAGGACTCATTTTCAGAGGCTTCATCCATTATCATAATGTCAGATATATGAGAGTATGCAGAGAGTTGCTGGAGCAGCAGCTTGGAGCTCCATTCTGTTCCTTAGGCAAAGATGTGGAAAAGGGAGGATGACAATGTTATAAGGAAATTGAGACTTGTGCAAGCAGTAAAAAAAGACATCTGTAGATGTGTCTTCCTTGTTTTTCACTTCTCTGGCCTGTCGCAGGTAAGTCTTGTAGCCATTATCACCATCGCTGATCAGGCACAGGAGTTAAACATTCATTGTCCTCCAAACATCTCTGGGACAGAACTAAAAGCATCCTCTGTCCTTGGAGAACTGATTGCATAGGAATCCACAACAGCTTGCTGCTGGGTTATAATTCTATCCAGAACTTGAAAGTACACCTCGTCATCATGTTCCATGTGCACTCAAACATTAGAATTAGAGAAAGTGGATGCATAATTAATATTAGCATAATAAAAACGCACTGGATTTATATAATAAAAAGGATCAACAACAATCTAATATTTGAAAACCACAATTCTATAAAAGTAGGTAAATTGCCTTAAACTATATAGTTTCTTTTAAATTTTATCCCAGTGTCCAGCCAGGCCATGATGGCACATGCCTTTAATCCCAGTATTGTGGAGACACAGGCAGGCAGATCTCTGTGAGTTTGAAACCAGCCTGGTCTACAAGACAGGACAACCTCCAAAGACACAAAGAAACTCTGTATCGAAAAATGTTTATTCCAGTGTCCAAAGATAACACACACACATATATATATATATATATATATATATATATATATATATATATATCCAAGTCCATTTAAATGAAAACAAACATTTATAGACAATGTTTGGGAATTTGGGTGTTGTTCTTTCCAAACTACTTCCTGCTGGTAAGGGGTGCTCTCATGGGGGATTCTAAGAACATGCAGAAATCCTTGCTGTAGTCTCCAAGGCTGCTTTGTCCAGCTCAAAGCTAACTCTTTTTTTTTTTTAATAACCAAGTACATTTAAATGAAGACGAACATTTATAGACAATATTGGAATTTGGACTTCGTTCTTTCCAAACTACTTCCTGCTGGAAAGGAGCACTGTCATGCGGGATTTTAAGAAGATGCAGAAATCCTGGCTGTAGTCTGTAAGGCTGCTTTGTCCAGCTGTTTTGAATGTAGGATCACCTGGTACTCTGTTTCAGGCAGTCTGGCTTGATAAAACAACATTAGTCTGGAAGAAATACACAGCTTTTCATTTTCTATGGAAACAAAAATAGAAATCCTTTTCCCCAGTAACTGGTCCTTCAACTTAAATTTTGGAGTCATAGCACTTTTTTTTATTTAATTTATTATTTTACATGTCGATCCCAGTTCCCTCTCCGTCCTTCCCTCCCTCCCTCCCTACCCTTAACCCTCTCTGCATCTCACATGCACACTAACCACCCTCACTTCCCATACCCCCACCCCAATTCCATATGTAGGGGAATGCCATCAAATTGGGATCATGTAGAACTGACAGGTCATATGAAGTAGGGACTAGGGGTTCTCACCTGTCTCTAGGTTAAGGCAGCTATCCGTCCATTGGGGGGTGTGTTAACAAGGTCCTTTTGTGCAGGATACATCCTGGCTCCACTGTCTGAGGTCCCTTAGACTGCTCATTCCTTCTGGCTGAGACCCATATTCAGGGGGGCCTGAGTCAGTCCCATGCTGGCATCCCAGCTGTTTGTCTAGGGGCATGTTAGCTCCTCCTTGTTCAGGTAAGGTGTCTGTATGTGTTTCTGCCTCATGGTATAGTCCTCTCCATCTCCATCTGCCATGCCTCTAGTTCTACTCAGTGTTTATGTATGGGTGTTTGCTCCTATTTTCAACAGGCATTAGTTGAGGGCTCCGTGGATAAGTTAGTTGCTGATCTCACTCTCCAGGAACGGCATTTATGATAGCCTTTCCAAGGAAGCACAAATTGTTAGTTGTGAGCAGGCTTGTAGTTCTCTAGACCTTTCTTTGTGTTCAATTTTATCTTCAAACCAATATTGGCTCCCTCTTTTATATTCTCTCCCTCTCTCTCTCTCTCTCTCTCTCTCTCTCTCTCTCCCTCTCTCTCTCTCTCTCTCTCTCTCTCTCTCTCTCTCCTGTCTTCAATTCCTAGCCGGGCTCAAACTTCCTGGTCACACTTGTTTTCCTCTCCTCCCCTCGGTTTCTACTACTTCTCTCTCCATTTACTGCCCCCTCCACTTCCCCTGTAATCTGGGGAATTGACCTTCCACTTCTGTGAGGGACTTTATATGAATCTCTTAGAATACACCTTGTATGCTAGTTCCTCTGGTGGTGTGAATTAAAGGCTGGTGATGCTATGGTTTAGTTCTAAAATCCATATATGGGTGAATATATATTATGTTCCTCTTTTATTGACTGGGTTACCTCATTCAGGATGGTTTCTGCAAGTGCCATCCACATGCCTGCCAATTTCAAGATTCCATTATTTTTTTCTGCAGAGTAGTATTCCAGTGTGTAGATATGCCACATCTTCATGAACCATTTTTCAATTGAGGGACATCTAGGTTGCTTCCAGGTTCTTGCTATTACAAATAGTGCTGCTATGAACATATGTCTTTGTTGCATGGATGTGGATCATTTGGGTATATGCATAAGAGAGGGATTGCCAGGTCCTGTGGTAAACTAATTCCCATTTTCCTGAGGAACCACCATACTGATCTCCAAAATGGCTCTATGAGTTTGCACTCCCACCAACAGCAGAGTAGTGTTCCCATTTCTCCGCATACTCTCCAGCATGAGTGTCATTGGTATTTCTCATTTTAGCCATTCGGGCATGGGTAAGATGGTATTGCAAAGTTATTTTGATTTGCATTTCCCTTATAGCTAAGTATGTTGAGCACTTTCTTAAGTGTCTTTCAGCCTTTTGATTTCCTCTATTGAGAATTCTTTCTTCAGTTCTGTACCCCATTTTTTAATAGGGTTATTTGATGTTTTGTTGAATAGTTTCTTGAGTTCTTTGTATATTTTCGAGATCAGCCCTTCGTCGGATACAGGATTGGTGAAAATCTTTTCCCAGTCTGTGGGCTGCCATTTAATCTTGTCCACTGTGTCCTTTGCCTTACAGAAGCTTCTAAGTTTGAAGAGGTCCCATTTATTAATTGTTTCTCTCAGTGTCTGTGCCCCTGGAGTTATGTTCAGGAAGCAGTCTCCTATACCAATTTGTTCAAGGGTACCTCCTACTTTCTCTTCTAAGAGGTACAATGTGGCTGGATTGATGATGAGGTCTTTGATCCATTTGGACATGAGTTTTGTGCATGGCGACAGACATGGGTCTATCTGCACTCTTTTGCATACCTTCATCCAATTGTGCCAGCACCATTTGTTGAAGATGCTGTCCTCACCCCCACTGTATAATTTTAGCTGTTTTGTCAAAAATCAGTTGTTCCTGGGTGTGTAGGTTAATATCAGGATTTCAATTCAATTCCATTGCTCTACCTGACATTTTTGTGCCAATACCAGACTGTTTCCAGGACTATGTAGTAGAGCTTAAAGTCAGGAATGGTGATGCCTCTTGAAGTTTTTTTGTATAGGGTTGTTTTGGCTGTCCTAGGTCTTTTGTTTTTCCATATAAAGTTGATGATTATCCTTTCATGGTCAGTGAAGAATTGTGGTGGGATTTTAATGGGGATTGCTTTGAATCTGTAGATTGCTTTTGGCAAGATTGCCATTTTTACTATGTTTACCTACCTATCCAAGAGCACGGGAGATCTTTCCATTTTCTGGTACCTTCTTTAATTCCTTTCTTTAAAGCCACAAAGTTCCTATTATATAGACACTTTATGGTGCTTATGGTTATTGTAAAGGGTGATGTTTCTCTGATTTCTTTCTCTGTCTCTTTGTCGTCTGAAAAAAAGTAGGGCTACTGATTTTTTTGAGTTTATCTTGTATCCTGCTAGTTTGCTGAAGGTGTTTATCAGCTGTAGGAGTTCCGTGGTAGAGTTTATTGGGCCACTAATATAAACTAGCCTATCATCTGCAAATAGAGACAGTTTGCCTTCTTCCTTTCCAATTTGGATCCCCTTGATCTCCTTTTGTTTTCTTACAGCATTAGTTAGAACTTCCAGTACGATACTTAAGAGATACAGAGAGAGATGGCAGCCTTGTCTTGTTCCTGATTTTAGAGGAATTGGCTGAAGTTTCTCTCCATTCAGTTTGATGTTGGCAATTGGTTTGCTGTATATTGCTCTTATTAAGTTTAGGTTTGTTCCTGTTATCCCTGACCTCTCCAAGACCTTTATCATGAAAGAGTGTTGAATTTTGTCCAAGGCTTTTTCAGCATCTAGGGAGATAATCATATGGTTTCTCTTTTTCAGTTTGTTTATATGGTGGATCACGTTGATAGATTTTCATATGTTAAACCATCCCTGCATTCCAAGTATGAAGCCTACTTGGTCATGGTGGATGATTTCTCTGATGTATTCTTGAATTTGGTTTGCCAGTATTTTATTGAGTATTTTTGCATTGATGTTCATCAGGGATATTGGTCTGTAGTTTTCTTTCTTAGTTGTGTCTTTGTGATGCTTGGGTACCAAAGTTATTGTGGCCTCATAAAAGAGTTTGGCAGTGACCCTTCTGTTTCTATTTTGTGGAAAAGTTTGAGGAGTACTGGTATTAGTTCTTCCTTGAATGTCTGGTAGAATTCTGTGCTGAATCCATCTGTCCCTGAACTTTTTTTGGTTGGAAGGATTTCGATGACTGCTTCTATTTCATTGCAGGTTATAGGTCTATTTAAGTTGTTTGTCTGTTCTTGATTTAATTTTGGTAAGTGATATTTTTCCAGAAATTTGTCTGTTTCTTTTGAATTTTCAATTTTTGTATAGTACAGATTTTCAAAGTATGACCTGAAAATATTCTGGATTTCCTCTGTGTCCTTTGTTATGTTCCCTTTTTGTTTCTGATTTTTTTAATTGACATGTTCTCTCTCTGCTTTTTCGTTAATTTGGATAAAGGTTTGTCTATCCTGTTGATTTTCTCAAAAAACCAACTCATCCTTGCATTGATTTTTTGTATTGTTTTTCTGGTTTCTATTTTCTTGTTTTTCAGCCCTCAAGTTGATTATTTCCTGGCGTCTACTCCTACAGGGCGAGTTCGCTTCTCTCTGTTCTAAGGTTTTCAGTTTCACTGTTAATTCTCTTATGTGTCTATCCTCTGTTTTCTTCATATGGGCATTAGTGCAATGAACTTCCCTCGTAGCACTGCTTTCAAGATGTCCCATAAGTTCGGGTATGTTGTGTCCTCATTCTCGTTGAATATTAAAAAGTCCTTAATTTCTTTCTTTATTTCTTCTTTGACCCAGGAGTGGTGCAATTGCACATTGTTCAGTTTCCATGAGTTTGCATGTTTTCTGCTATTTGTGTTGTTGTTGAATCCAATTTTAAAGCATGGTGGTCTGATAATATACAAGGGACTATTCCTATCACTTGTATCTGTTGAGGTTTGTTATGTCACCTAGTATGTGTTTGATTTTAGAGAGGTTCCATGTGGAGCAGAGAAGAAGGTATATTCTTTTGTCTTTGGATGGAATGTTCTATAGATGTCTGTTAACGCCAGTTGAGATACAACTTCTGTCATTTCTTTTGTTTCTTCGTTGAGTTTCTGATTTGTGGTCCTGTCTAGTGTTGAGAGTGGTGTATTGAAGTCTCCCACTATAAGTGTGTGAGGTTTTATGAGTTTGAGTTTTACTAGCATTTTTTTTTTTAACAAATGTGGGTGCCTTTGTATTAGGGGCATAGATGTTCAGAACTGAGACTTTATGTTAATGGATTTCTCCTGTAATGAATATGAAATTACCGTCTTCATCTCTTTTGATTAATTTTGGTTTGAAGTCTAACTTGTTAGATATTAGGATGGCCACACCTGCTTGCTTCTTGGTTCCATTTGATTGGAAAATCTTTCCCCAGCCCTTTACCCTGAGGTAATGTTTATCTTGAAGCTTAGATGTGTTTCTTCTTCTTCTGTCTTCTGTCTTCGTATCCATTCTGTTAGCCTGTGTCTTTTTATAGGTGAGTTAAGACCATTAATGTTGAGGGTGAGTAAGGACCATTGATTGTTGATGCTTGTTTGATTTAGGTTTGTTGTTGGCAGTGGTATTGTGAATATATTTGTTCCTCTTCACCCTTGGTTTCTGGTGTAGTTGGATTATCTGTTGGCTACATTTTTCTGGGCATAGTTACCTTCCTTGGGTTGGAGTTTTCTTTCCAATACTTTCTGTAGGGCAGGATTGTAGATACGTATTGGGACAATCTGGTTTTGTCATTAAATATCTTTTTCTCTCCATCTATAGTGATTGAGAGTTTCTCTGGATATAGTAGCCTAGGCTGGCATACGTGTTCTCTGAATACTTTCAGAACATCTATCCAGGACCTGCTGGCCTGGAGGGTTTCCACGGAGAAGTCAGGTGTAATTTCGATAGGTCTGCCTTTATATGTTACCTGTCCTTTTTCCTTAGCTGCTCTTAACATTCTTTCTTTCTTCTGTATGCTAGGTGTTTTGATTATTATATGTCGAGGGGTCTTTTTTTCTTTGCTCCAGCCTATTTGGGGTTCGGTATGCTTCTTGTACTTTCATGGGCATGTCCTTCTTCAGATTTGGAAAGTTTTCCTCGATGATTTTGTTGAATATGTTTTCTGCACCTTTGAGCTGGGCTTCCTCACCTTCCTCTATGCCTATTATTCTTAGGTTTGGCCTTTTCACGGTGTCCCACATTTCTTGGATTTTTTTTTTAAGGATTTGTTGGATTTATGATTTTCTTTGGTCAACGAATCTATTTCTTCTAGTTTGTCTTCTGCACCTGAGATTCTCTCTTCCATCTCTTGAATTCTGTTTGTTATGTTTATGTCTGTAGTTGCCAATTTTTTGCTCAGCTTTTCTATTTCCAGCATTCCTTCAGTTTGTGTTGCCTTCATTTTCTCTATTTCAGTTTTCAAGTCTTGAACTGTTTCCTTTACCTGCTTAATTGTTTTTTTCTTGGTTTTCTGCACTTTCTTTACTTTCCTTAAGGAATTTGTTCCACTTTTTGTTTGCTTTTCCTCCATTTCTTTAAGGTATTTTCTCACATCTTCTTTAAGGGCCTCTAATATTTTTATGAGGGTAATTTTTAAGCCATTCCCTTCTGCTTCCTCTGCTTTGTTGTTGTGTTCCATTCTAGTTGGTGTAGATTCCCTAGATTATGGTGGTGTCATGCTTGTCTTTCTGTTGTTAGGTGTTTTCTTGTATTGCTGTCTTCCCATTGCTTCTTCCAATAGGTTTTGGTGGGGTCTCCCCTTCTCTCTATGGTACTTCCCCAGAGGGCTTATGTCAGTCAAAGGTTCAATATCTGTAGCTCTGGGTGGTCCAAGCTCTATAGAATGTCTCTCCACAGACAGGGACCCAGGGATGGAGTCAGGTATGAGGGTCCAGTAGAAGATGCCTGCAGAAACTCAGAGAGGTCCTGCAGAGATAGGCGGGTTTCTGGGAGGGGCCCGGGGCTCTAGCAGAGGACTGAAGGTTGGGTCAGAGACCAAGCAGGTGGAAATTACAGGTGGTCCCATGTGTACAGGCAGGTCTCCTTTGTTTAGAGTTGTTCTGATAGTTCCACGAAGTAGGGTGGACTGTTGGCTCCAACCTCTGTCCCAGTGCTCAACCAGAGCGGCAGGACAGTGGGCATGATAGGGCACAGGGTGGGGGGGGGCAGGCTCGCGATGGGGATGGTGGGGGTGTATCAGACCTCCAAGGGTGACCTGATGGGGACAGGACACAGGAGCAGCGGGATCAGGGGCCCTCAAAGCTAACTCTTAATATGCAGGCTGCTTCTCTTTGTGCTTTTCTCTTTCTGAAGTCTATTTAGTGTTAGGAGCTAAGACATATGGAAGACAAGATGTATTCAGATATATGGATCCTATATAAATATATATTGAAAATATGAAACTTACAGATTTTCTCTATAAAACATTTCCATTGTCCTCTACAGGCACATGTTTGGAATGTGTATCCCCGGTGACTGCACTATTTTGGAGGCTGTGGAAACTGGGAAGTTGGTCCTATCTAATAGTTCCTTGGTCTATGACTTCATTGATATCAAGACCTTCAATTTTTTTTTCTTTTTCCTACTCTTCATGTACCACACACTCCAACTGCTGTGTTGTTCTATTCAAACATATCACATCAAGCAGTTCTATAGTAAAATGCCTAAATCTGAACCAAAACATTATTTTATCATTTCAGTTGTTTGGTCATGTTATGAGAGAAATATAAAGAATACTTGTGCTTCATTGCATAGTTCTTAAAACTTTGAACCTGCCTTGCAAGAACATGAAAACATGTAGAAATATAGGCTACACCCTAGAATGCTATAAGAACATTTTGGGTGCATTTGATGGGAGCTAGACCCGAATGTTAGTAAGAAAGTATTCAACCCAGACCAAACTCTGAAGTTTGGAAATAGAACAAGACATTGCTAAATGTTATGCTCTAGAAAGAGTTTTTTTTTTTTTTTTTTTTTTTTTTTTTTGTACTGTCCTGAGAGTTCATGGAGTCAGGTTTTGTGGTGATAAACCACTTCTTTTCCTATAGGCAATTTCATTGTAGTACAACATTCAGGCTTTTGCTTTTAGTCAGTTTCACAAAGGAAAGTGGGTGCAAAGGGTATAATAGCATGTACATCATGTCCAGTAAACAGTTAATGATAAGGACTGCTTTCATAGCCATGAATGTGTTTATAGTATCATTAAAAACAATAGCAAAACTAACATAGTTGCAATAAGAAAATAAAAACCCTCTTGTGCTTTAAGAATTGGGGAGAAACTACCTGTTACAGGCTCTGAGATACAAAACAAAATAGATTTAATATTTTTTCCTGCTGTTTTGATCTCAGTGAATCTTGTTAACTCATTGCCTTAATCCCAGGACTGGGATTCACAGATCTCTGTGAATTTGAGGCCAGCCAGTTCTAGAAAGCAAGTTTCAGGCTAGCCAGGACTCCATAGTAGACTCTGTATCAAAAACAAAAGAATAAACAAACAGTACTGATCCAGTAATTATGTCAGATCCCATTTTGTCTTTGGTAGAATAAATGAGAGGGAAACAGAAATAATGTTTGACTTGAGAAATGGCTCATACCTTATTAACCAATAAATCAATAATGCTCAGCTTTGGGCCTGTCTCCGTTTCATTTTCTAAATCTCTCATTTTTAAAAAATTGTAAGTTGGTGTTTCCTATGACTAATTCAAGAAAACCTAAGTGGAGTACTTATTATAATGACAAGAGCATTTGGAAATGCTGAATTCCCCTTTCCAAGAAGGAAACACATCTATATTACATGCTTGATTTCTTGACCTCTTTGAAAGTAACAGCATGGGATAATTATGAGTTAATAATGGCTTTAATTATTAATCCAGTTTCAATTTTGAAGGAAACATAAGTTCAAGAGCAGTTTAGGAAGTTGACGTTTTCAGTAGACATTTTTTTGTGTTCCTTTTCTTTCTGCACATATGAGAGGATAACTGAGAGCTGGTGATTTAATATGAAAAATAGATTTACACACGACTTAATTTCAAATTCTTATTACTGAGGAGCCACATCAATCTTTCTTTACTGAAAGGGAATTATATTCTAGGAAATCAAATTTGGTGTAAGACACAGTAAACAGAATTAAGTATATTGTTAAGTACTCTTCCTCTGATATGCGGAGGGCAAAGTCACCCTGCAGATCACTCTAGCTGGATAAAGCACTTACTGAAGGATGGCTTCCTAACAATTAAGAAATTAGCACTAACAATTATGTGTCATCTCCTCTCTGGAGTTCACAGCATGATTAGTTTATGGCTAATTAAGGATTAAATCTGTAAATCTGTAAAGGATGCCTGGCTTCAGCTTTATAGGGAATTCCTATAGGATGTGTTCTAAGCCTTCTCTGGGAAACTAGAATGTAAATAAATTTTTTTACTTTTGTTTTTTTTTTTTTTTTTTCTTATTTTACATATTGATTCCAGTCCCTTCTCCTTCTTTCCCTCCCTCTCTCACTCTCCCTGCCTTCCTCCCTCCCATATCTCCCCCAACCACCCTTCCATCCCACCTCCCCCAACTTCACAAGGAAGGTGATGCCTTCCAGGAAGGATCAACAAAATCTGTCAATCTATAATGTAATTAAATTTTAAGTGAGGACAAGTCAGAAAGGAGCCTTTACTCATTCTAGAAAATTTTTAATTTCGTATCTCTTTGCTTTTCATCTTGTCATTTTAATTCATGAAAGGGAGAAAAAGGAAAAGGCCAGCACAAACCCTTTGAGGATCTTCCTTTACATCTGTGTAGGTGTCCCTTTGCTGTCCCAACAGTCCTTAACAAATTCTTCAGACATATTCAGCTTCAGAGGCCAAACCCCTTCTTTCAACAAAAAAGTAAACATTTACTATCATATTTTTGAAATGTTTTAATGATTCTTTAAACTTGTAACAAAACAGGTTTGGTGGAATGGTCATCAGAGATAAAAATAGTGAAAGCTATGAGTGATGTAAAGTATAAACTATATATGACATATAAACATATACATGAATGTGTACATTAGGTGCATTTGTACACGTGAAATTTATAATATGTAATATTCTTATATCCATTGTATCAAAATAGTATCTTTATATTACAACTGAGGAAACTGTATTCTGGAACTTATCAGTGTTTATTAATTTTCAGTCATACAGCTAGGTAAAAGGGTAATACTCAAAGTAATGAAAACAGAACAGACTAATGTAGAGTAAAGGTCAAAAGAGTTCAAATGCAGTCCCTAATTTGGAGTTGCTTTTATGATTAGCTATGCCCTTTCAAAGCTAAATTAACCCTGAAGGAATGTCTTCTTCTGAAATAGAAAACAAATGGCTCTAAATGTTTATCAGAAAGATGACAAAGTGTCTTAATGCAATTATTGTTTTTCTTTTGACTCTTATTTTTACATGACAAATTTACAAAATATGACTGAAGGAAAATCTGCTTTTTCTGAAAGGTTAAAATGAGGAACATTCAATATGGCAAAAGAAAGAAACCAAGAAAGCTCAATCTTATAGCTTTACAAGCAATTATGTCTGTATGTAAAAACTGTAAGACATTCTTCATATTTACTTAAAACTAGTTTTATCCAGTTTCCAAAGTAGAAATCAACAAATTTAAAGAAATGAAAAGAAAACTACAAAAGGAAACAAGGAAGAAACAAATCATATATCTGTAATTAGAAAGACAGCTTGGGTAAAGAAAAAAGTTATCTTTCTTTAGACTATACATTAACCAAAGACTCCCCCTTTACTCAGACTCATGTATTTGCTTTAGCAGTGTGCTTCCATTGGATTCTTTTCATATGTAGAACTTTGTAAGGAAAAAAATTTGTTACTTTTGCTCTGAAAAAGTAGAATGCTAAAGTGGTCTGGGAAAAAATCTGAAGACATGCTTAAGTCTTCCAGTTTCACAAATAACTTCAAACAATTGTCAATTTGTTTGAAAGATTGTCAGCTGCTAATACAGGAGGATCAAAAGGCAGCATTATTGGTGGCAACTGGTAAATCATTTCAATTTCGTTGGAATTCTAGTACATTTATTACTTGGAGGAAAAAGTACTATAAATCATTTCAATGTTTTTGAAGACTGGTGCACTGAAGCACAGTAGGTGTGTGTGCACATATACAGATATTCCTTTATGCAATGTGATGACTTGTATTCCTATAGACATAGTTGCTTATCAGGTGTTAACACTAGGCAAGATTGTATTCTGAAATATCTGAAGATAAAGATGGTAAAAGCACAAAGCATATCAAAGGTCCTACACACTATAGGATAACACCTAAACCCTGAGGCATATCTCTTTCTCCAAACACATTCTTATAAAATTAATTTGTTCTAACATGAAGATTGTTTTAAAGAAATGGTTCAGAAGTTAAGAGACTCATAGTTTCATCATGAAAAACAGACTACAAATAACAGTCTCCACATTGGACGACTCACAAATGCCTGTAACTTCAGTTTTAAGTAATTGAAAACATACTGGTCTCTTTGATGAATTACATCATACACATTGCATACACACAAAAATAATAAACATAAATAAAGTACAACCCAAATCAGAATGAATCTGTGGATGCTGTGAGTTTAACCTGAAACAATATGTATACTTTTATAAATTAATTATGTTACCTTGAATAAAATTTTACCTAATATCTGGATATGTCTTTTTGTAAGCAACACATTTAAATACGCATAAAACAAAAACAGGAAAAATGTCCATTTTACTCTCCAATGACATCTGTCCAATGAAGAAATAAGTATTTTTTTTTCAATTTCATATGTTCACTACATAAATAAAAGACAATGCTCTTCTATTACCATTTAAAATAGCCTGTATGACAAGACACTCCTGTGAAGAATGACTTCCTGGTGTTCATTTTAAAGTATTCACAGGTTAATTTCTGCTTTGTACTTGTAATTATAAAATAAATGGATTCTCCTATCCAGGAACCAGTTGTAAAATAGCATATATCAATTATTCCTACTTACCAGTAATAAGGCTAGAAAATATTGCTACAATGTCTTGTCATGTTTATAACTTCTTCAGAAAGCATCTTGTGTCTTAATACACAAAGCTTATCTTTGTGCATCACAGGGTCTGTAATTCTGTCCTGCCTTTTCTCCGCTTCACAATATCTATATTTCCTTCAAGTTTTGAAAGAAGAGATCGAGTAAACAATGGCTTATTTATCTTACTGAGGGACTTTTACCTGTTAAATCATCGCATAGAAGTGACTCTGTGCATTATGTTAAAATAGAACTCATTTTAAGAAGTATATATTTTAAGGTGAAGTTTTGAAATGCAAATAGTCGTTCAAATTCTTATTTATATTTTAATTCAAATACATTGTTCCATATCACCATACTGTCAAAAGAGGGTAGAAGTGAAGAGGAAAGAAAGGACTCTGATTCTGGGAATATTGAATTAAAATGAATGATAAATAAGCTCTTTTGTTAGCAGTTTTAATGTTACTCTTTGATCTACTCTTTTCAGGCTGATTCAGAAAGTCCATTGCAGGCATCCAAGTAGAAGGGATTTAATGACAAGCATCTCTTCCATGGCAGTATTCAATATTTATTTGATTAAAAGCATTATCTAGTGAGCACATCTACTTTATAATGGGTAAATTAATGATTTATGTTGAGCCAAAATATTCATTCATTAATTATAAAGAATACTGTCTGCTTTTTCAAAAAAACTGAACAACAAATAAACATATGCATACAAACTATCAAAATATCTCATCATTTGTCTCTGACACTAGACAAATTATACCAATACACTAAGTAGAGATATTAATGCTTAATGAGCATTACATATCTGTAAA
The DNA here is from genome assembly GCF_943737965.1 of Phodopus roborovskii. Classification (NCBI taxonomy): domain Eukaryota; kingdom Metazoa; phylum Chordata; class Mammalia; order Rodentia; family Cricetidae; genus Phodopus; species Phodopus roborovskii. Next base: position 42,539,818 of record NW_026126525.1, on the reverse strand, counting down.
ACATGAAACCAGTTCTTTCTGAACTACTGATTTTTTCATGCAATTGGAAATATCAATTTGTTTGAATTTTGTTCTAAGTAAAATTAAAATTAATAAAGTTCAGATATGTTTCTAAGTGTTATTTTATATAAGATTAAATGATAAAATAAAATTAAATTAATTATATATTACAATAAATATTAGCAATATAGAAAGTTTTTTCTTTATTAACAGTAATAGAATTTGAGAAATAAATCATCTGACCCATGTTTAGGAGAAATGATTAGAAAGCATGGGAAAAATAATCTCACTAAATATGCAATAATACCATTTAATTGAGACCAGTAAATAAATTATTTTAATAATGTGATCAATGGTTACTAAAGCCCAATCCCAGTGTTAACAATACATGTGGGAACCTTGGTGGGTTCCATGATAGACAAGGGTGACCAAGGTAGAGGGACAAACATCCTAAGCAGACAGAGCTTAGTGAGATGTGTTATTAGAAGGGGGGAGAGGTAAAGAGACACACAGATAGAGAGAGGAAAGAAAAGAAGAGAGACACAGGAAAAGTCCTGTCTGCCCCAGGGAAACAATAGCTAAGAGAATGAGAAAGAAGAGTAGGAGAGAGTGGATAGAAGTGTAAGTGGGCAGAGTACATTCTGCCAGGTGACAGGGGCAGGCCAGCATAGGACTTGGCTGTATCACAGGGCTATGCAATAGAATTACATAACTTAGGCATTTGACTGTTTTTTGTTTTGTTGTTGTTGTTGTTTTGGGGGGGCTTTTTTTTTTCTTTTTCTGTTTTACACCATGAACAGACACTGTTACAGGTGGTTACAGGTAGTTACAGGTATAATGATGTTACATTAGCTCAAAAACTCCAAGAATGGAGCCCCTCCACCATTTCTCCAGTATCTAGCTAAGTGTCTAATACACAACAAGATCAATTACAACACATCTCAGTATCTACTATCATCCTGTTCTGCAATATCCAAGCAATGTCACAGTGCATGGGGGTGCTGTTAGATTTGGCTGCATGTAATATGTAGGTGAACCAAATACATGTTGCCTTCTAAATGATTGGTCCCGAATTCACAAGAATAAATTTTACAGAAAGTTTGAGAGGAAACAGTGTTTTGAGTACTGTGGTTGGTGAGAGGATTTCTTGATTATGGTTTCTCCTCCTTCTGCACCTTCTATGTTCTCCCACCTTCATTCCATTTGGATTTAAGTCATTTATGTTTCTCATTAGACAACAGGCTTCTAGGAATTAATAATAAAACATAACATAATAAGATAAAACAAAAATACACATTTTTTTTTGTTTTTGTCAGAGTTTCTCTGCATTGCTTTGCAGCCTGTCCTGGAACCTGGAACTTGCTCTATAGACCGATCTGGTCTCAAACTCACAGAGATTCTCCTTCCTCTGTCTTCAGAGTTCTGGGATTAAAGGCATTCACCAAAAGACCAAGAAAAAGCACAAGAAACAGAGACCCACTACTTCATATACTCTGGAACCTCATAAAAACACGAAACCAGAAGTCATAGATTCGGTGTCTTCCATTCCCTTTCGGTCTTACATGCTTTCTGCCTCCTCTTCCATGTGGTTTCCTAAGTCCTGAGGGGAAGGATTTGATCAAGATATACCAATTAGAGATGAGTGTTCCAAGGTCTCTCACTGTCTGCATATTGTCTGACTCTGATGTAGAACAAGGCACTGATCTATGAGTATAGCAGAATATCATTAGGAGTCACTTTCAATTGATTTTTATTTAAATTAAAAACAATCTTATTTTGCATGTTAATCCCAGTTCCCTCTCCCTCCCATTCTTCCATACCTCCCAGTCCCCCATCCCATCCTCCATGTACTCCTCAGGGAGGGTGAAATTTCCCAGGAGGGATCATCAAAATCTGTCACATCATTTGGGATAAGACCTAGGCCCTCCCCTATGTATCTAGGCTAAAAGATAATCACATCATAGAAAAAGGGTTCCCAAAGCCCATTTGTGCAGTAGAGATGAATACTGTTTCTACTGCCAGAGGCCCCATAGGTGGCCCAAGTCCCTCTCCCCACTGACACACCTGTCAGGGGGCCTGGCTCCATCTTATGCTGGTTTCCCAACTGACAGTCTGGGGTACTCGAGCTCCCCCTTGCTCAGGTCAGCTGTTTCTGTGGGTTTCCCCAGCATAGTCTTTACCCCTTTGCTCATCTGTCCTCCCTATCTACAACTAGATTCAGCTCAGTGCTTAGGTGTGAATCTCTGCTTCTGTTTCTACAGCTACTGGATGAAAACTTTGTGATGGCATTTAAGGTAGCCATCAATCTCATTATAGGGCAAGGGTAGCCTGTCCACTATTGCTTAGATTCTTAGTTGGGGTCATCCTTGAGGATTCTTTTTAAAGCCTCATGGGCTTTCTTTTTAAGCCCATAAAGACTCCCTCTATTGCGGTTTATTAGAAAAATGGGAATCAGTCTACCTCAAGAGCCAGCAATTCCACTCTTAGTCCTAAGTGTAGAATGAAAACTTGAAATTCATAGGCAAATGGATGGAACTAGAAGAAACTATTCTGAGTGAGGTAACACAGACACAGAAGGACAAACACAGTATGTACTCACTCTTAAGTGGATATTAGACATAGAGCAAAGAATAACCAGCCTACAATTCACAACCCCAGGGAAGCTAGGAAACAAGGGGGATCCTAAGAGAGACATACATGGATTCCACTCCTCTCCCCCTCCCAAGAAGGGGAAAGGGACAAGATCTCCTGAGCATATTGGGAGCATGGGGAAAAAGGAAGGGGAAAGAAAGGAGAAAAGGTGAATTGGGGAGAACAGAGAAGGAGCAAGGAAAGTCATTAGGAGTCTGTTTATTACTACATTCTTTTAGTAGAACAGTAGTATTTGTTTTTACACTAACTCTCTGAGATATCTAATCTCAGGTTTTTGGTCACCCAAGCATTATCATGTATGCATACATATCATGGACCAGGCCTTAAGTCAAATAAGTTCCTGTTTAGTTACTTTCACAAGTTTTATAACACGATTGTAGTAGCAGATCTTACAGATTGCACAGAGTGTAGATAAAGGTTTTGTGTCTGGCTTGGTGTTTACATTTCTCTTTTCATAGTGTGCGTAGTAGATGTTTAATCATAGGGGTAAAAGTGCTATGTAGGCAACAGCTTGACATCTCCATATTCAATGAGTTGTGTAGGCCTTGTCTTCATCAATAGGGACCTTGCATTAGTTTGTGGGGAGCAACCTATATTCTTGGCAACAACCTGGGTTTTTTTGAGAATTCTTGTTGGAACACTTTGGTCAACAACTCAATTAGAAGTAACTAATTCCTGGTATTGGAAGCTTCATTTTTGACAAGAGATCCATTTTAATGGACACAGAAAACTTGTTTCGGCACAAATGTATGCCACATGTGTAAAGGTGTCCACAGAAGCAAGAAAGAGTGTTCTAGAAACCCTGGAACCAGAACTGCAGACTGTTGTGAACTACCATTTGTGTGCTGGGAAGTTAACGCAGGTCCACACTCTACCAGGGCAGTAAATGCTCTTTCAATACTAAGTTATTTTTTCACTTCCATTTATTTTTCTTATTTATGATATTTTTATTGAAATTTGAAACAAGCTTGTTTTACATGTTAATCCTAGTTCCTTCAACCTCTCTTCCTCCTTTGCTCCCCTAACACCCATCTCATTCAGTTTATAATATCCAGGGAGGGTGAGGCCTTTCATGAGGGATCTTCAAAGTCTGTCATATCATTTGGAGCAAGGCCTAGGCCCTCCCTCATATGTATAGGCTGAGGGAATATCCCTTTATGTGGGATGGGCTTCCAAAGTCCATTTGTATACTAGGGATAAATACTGATCCACTACCAGAGGCCCCATAGACTGCCCAGTCCTCCTAACTAACACCTACATTCAGTGGGTGGTCTGGGTTTGTCCTGTGCTGGTTTCCCAGCTATCAGACTGGGGGCCAGGAGCTCCCTTTTGTTTAGGTCAGTTGTTTCTGTGGGTTTCTCCACCCTGGTCTTCTTTCCTTATCACTCCTTCCTCTCTGCAACTGGGATCCCGGAGTCGAGCTTACGAGTTTATCTGTGGGTATCAGCTTGCTTTTATTTCATATGTTTTCATTTGATAGTTTCAATCGGTACTTATAATGTTTTAATTTGACTGTATATCAATATATTTTCTCATCTCATTTTAGAGGACTGCAGAAGGTGTGTTTTATGCTCTAAAGTAAGATCTTTTTATTAGATTATTAGAAAATATCCACATGGTCCTAACAATTATGCCATCATGAGAAACTCAACATAAGAATCATTTTCACTGAATATGAGTTTTCATAAAATCTTATTTTATCAAATTTATCAACTTGAATGATTCCTAAGACTTTAATGGAAGTAGTTGACATCTAGATAAATTCACAGTGAGCCTTGAGAAAGGTTAACCCAGCTACTTAGTGATTTCAATGTAAAATACAAACAAAAATAGAAAAATGATAGCCTTGAAAATGGTGGCTCTCAGCTTGTAGACTTAATGATTAAAGAATAGGTGATCCTGCCTTGAACAGAGTCTCCAAACACTATCATGCCCATTTAGCTTTCAAAGATTTTATCATATGCTTTTTGATAGGCATAGAGAAGAGAAATGAGATTGTATCCAGACCTTGATGGATACTTCCTTATCAACAGTTCACAGTGAGGTCTGTCTTTGGAGCCAAGCAAAGAGATTTTGGAATGTGGAGGAAGGACAAGAAGAGCTGTGACAGGTGGGCAAATACAAGAAAGTATTACAAAGTAGGGGTGAAAAAATGGGAGAGGAAATCTGAAGAGGTTTGCACCTGCTTAGAAGAGGGGAAGTAAACCTGTTGAGAGTCTCACTTTTGTGGGTAGTTACAGCCACCTTCAAAGGAAGTGAACATTACTTTTCCCACACATACTGATCCTTCTGGATTTAAAAGAGAAACATATTTACCTTTTAGACAAATCCTGCTATAAAATAAGTAATCTCTTTGAGCTATCAACTCCATATATCCAAGTAGAAAAAATGTTTCTTGGGTGGCTGAAAAATAGATAAAAACCAGTAAAATTTTAGTTGTTTATAAATACTAATGATTTACATTCATATAGAGTTTAATACCATTTGTTTTACAAATATAAAATGGGACAAATGTTATGTTTCTTAGATGTATAAGAAATTTCCTCACAGTAGATATTGGTTAGTTGTTTGTTTAATGTCAGCAAGCATAAATAGTCATCATCCACAAGGACTTAACACAAAACTAGTGAAAGCAGAGCCAAAAAAATTAAACTGTAGCATTATAGATGATCACTCCCAATCAAAGCTAGCTCAAATGATGTACATGTCAAGATCCATATTAGATGGAATGGGCATAATATATATACATATATATGTATAATACATATATATATATATATGAACAATACATATGAAAGACGTTTTGCTCCACAAGTAATAAAAGCTTACATCAACGATTATATACATGTGTAGGTTATATAAATGTGTGCATACATGAATATTCTGTTTGATAGGGTAAGATTACCAATGATCAATTTTTCAACACCCAATCAAGTACCAGGAAGAAATAGTTAAAGCTGTCCTACACAGTTCATAAGCAATGATTTCTTCCCAGTGCTTTTTGGTACTCTGAAAGCACTCACAAACACACTCACAATTTTATTACATGATCCCTAAATATAAGAGAATAGCTTCATAAATTTTATTCATTCTTATAAAAACAACCATATAGATATTAGTTAGTAGTGTTCATTTAAAGATAAGATATACATTCAGAATTCTATTTTAAACATAAACATTAATGTAATTTATTTTTCCCACTTTAAGTCACTGATATATAGACCAAGTGTGTTTGTGTTGGGAAGGGGGTATGAAATACATTTTGTGGACAATGGCTTATAAATTTATGTTTTTGACACCAAGAAAGAAGGACAAGAGGAAGACTTAGAATGGCATCTAATGTAAATGAGAAAAGACTTACATGGAAGAGGGATACAAGGAGGCAGACTTGCAAGGCCATTGGCCATAAAAGCTCAGTGATTAAACACAGGTTCTCACATATAATTTCTCTTCAGATTCCTATAATTTCTCATTGTGAACCTGTCCCCCTGGGGTTGTATCTTTGAAGATAGGGTGAAAATTTTGCATTTGCATTGAGAGGAGAAATAAAATGAAATGTCAGTCTTGAGGTTAATTGAAGTTAAATGATGTAGGTAATCACAGAGATGTGACCTAAGGGTTAGAGCAGGGGATGACAGGAGGTAAATGCATCCAGTTATTATAGTGACATCTCAAGGTAGTATGACTTTATGAGTATCTTTATTTTATATTCTTTATCACAGTTGTCAAATATCCCTTAGTGGGAAGACATTTTGTTATCAGAAATTGAGTGGAACATTCAAGAAGAAAAAGATTGAAGCAGTCCCTTCAAAAGTCTCAGAACATTCTAAACACCTTTGTAGACATCAACCATTGTCAAATAACTAAAAAGACCCACCCATAAATTATTTTAAAACCATATTATACTAATTAATTATTTGCATACATTAATTAGGATCCTCTTATTTCCTTCTTTAATAACCTCTATTTTCAAATATTTGCTTCTTGAAAAATTAACACGGCAACAATTCTTTTTTTTCTAGATTTTTTCTGCCTCTTAGTTGAATCATTATTTAACATGATGGTTCATGTTTCAACATTTTTCTGTTGGTCCATGTAGTAGGCAAGTATGTGCCATGAAACATCTTTTTAAATTGTTTTAATTGAATATACAAAAACATGAATGGGTCAAATCTGTATCTACTTATCTATTTTCTTTCTCAAAAGACCACTTTCTTTCAGTATTTTATTCATGAAATTCCACTGATACTTCACAACTACAAAAAAATGATCAGCTTTGATAGTTCCAACAGTAACTGGCACTTATATTCTCCAAAGTTTGAACATTTATTTTCAGTGAAGTCTATGCCTTCATCAGGCTCTGAGCTTCCTATGATTGTGGCTACCATCTTCACATTTCATTATCATGGACTCAGTGAATATTTTTTGTGCTTTTATTTATTTATTTTTTATTTATTTTATACAGCAAAGTCCAATTAAATGAAAACAAACATTTATACACAATATTTGAGAATTTGGGCGTCGTTCTTTCCAAACTACTTCCTGCTGGTTAGAGGCACTGTCTTGGGGGATTAGAAGAAGATTCAGATATCCTAGCTGTAGTCTGTAGGGCTGTTTTGTCCAGCTGTTTGGAATGTAGGATCAGCTTGTACTCTGTTTCAGGCGGTCTGGCATGATCCAACCACATTAGTCTGGAAGGAATCCACATCTTTTCATTTTCTGTGGAAACAAAAATAGAAATACTTTTCCCCAGTAACTTGTTCTTCAACTTAAATTTTGGAGTCAAAGCGTTTTTTTTTTTTTTTTTTTTTTTTTTAATTTATTATTTTACATGTCGATCCCAGTTCCCTCTCCCTCCCTCCCTCCCCTCCAGTCCTCCCTCCCTTCTTCCCTCACTTTTGCCCTCTCTGCCATCTCCCATGCACTCTAAACACCCTCCCCTCCCAACCCCCCACCACAATACCATATGTAGGGGAATGCCATCCAGTTGGGGTCATGTAGATCTGACAGGTCATGTGAAGTAGGGACTAGGGCTTCTCTCCTATCTCTAGAATAAGGCAGTTATCCCTCCATGGGGGATATGTCTGCAAAGTCCTTTTGTGCACCAGGGATACATCCTGGCTCCACTGTCTGAGGTCTCTTAGACTGCTCAGTCCTTCCGGCTGAGACCCATATTCAGGGGGGCCTGAGTCAGTCCCATGCTGGCTTCCCAGCTATCAGTCTGGTGGCCCACCCTTTAGCTCCTCCTTGTTCAGGTAAACTGTCTCTATGTGTTTCTGCCGCATGGTCTTGTCCTCTCCATCTGCTTCTGGGTTGTAGTTCTACTCAGTGTTTATGTATGGGTGTTTGCTCCTGTTTCCAACAGGCATTAGTTGAGGGCTCCATGGAGAAGTTAGTTGTTGACCTCACTCTCCTGGAAGGGCATTTATGATAGCCTTTCCATGGAAGCTCAAATTGTTAGTTGGCAGCAGTCTTGTAGTTCTCTAGACCTTTATTTGTGTTCAATTTTATCTTCAAACCAATATTGGCTCCCTCTTTTATGTTCTCTCTCTGTGTGTCTCTGTCTCTCTCTCCCTCTTTCCTGTCTTCTATTCCTAACCAGGCTCAATCTTCCTGGTCGCACATGTTTTCCTTTCCTCCCCCTCATTTTTTCCCACTTCTCTCTCTATTCGCTGCCCCCCCACTTCCCCTGAGCTGTGGGGGACTTGTCCCTTCCCAGTTCTGAGGGACTTTATATGGATCTCTTAGAATATACCTTGTATCCTAGTTCCTCTTGTGGTGTGAATTATAGGCTGTAGATCCTTTGATCTAGGTTTAAATACATATATGAGTGAGTACATACTGTGTTCCTCTTTTTGTGACTGGGTTACCTCATTCAGGATGGTTTCTTCAAGTGCCATCCACTTGCCTGCGAATTTCAAGATACCATTATTTTTTTCTGCAGAGTAGTATTCCATTGTATAGATGTTCCACAATTTCATTAACCATTCTTCAATTGAGGGGCATCTAGGTTGCTTACAGATTCTTGCTATTACAAATAGTGCTGCTATGAATATAGTTGAACAGATGTCTTTGTTGCATGGATGTGAATCCTTTGGGTATATGCCTAAGAGGGGGATTGCCGGGTCCTAGGGTAAACTAATTCCCATTTTCCTGAGGAACCGCCATACTGATCTCCAAAATGGCTGTATGAGTTTGCACTCCCACCAGCAGTGGAGGAGTGTTCCCCTTTCTACACATCCTCTCCAAGTCATCCTTGGTGTTTCTAATTTTAGCCATTCTGGCAGGAATAAGATGTTATCTCAAAGTTGTTTTGATTTGCATTTCCCTGATAGCTAAGGATGTGGACCATTTTCTTAAGTGTCTTTCAGCCTTTTTGATTTCCTCTATTGAGAATTCTTTCTTCAGTTCTGTACCCCATTTTTATTTATTTATTTATTTATTTTTATTTAATTTTATATAACAAAGTCCAATTAAATGAAAACAAATATTTATACACAATATTTGGGAATTTGGGCGTCGTTCTTTCCAAACTACTTCCTGTTGGTAAGGGGCACTGTCTTGGGGGATTCGAAGAAGATTCAGATATCCTAGCTGTAGTCTGTAGGGCTGTTTTGTCCAGCTGTTTGGAATGTAGGATCAGCTTGTACTCTGTTTCAGGCGGTCTGGCATGATCCAACCACATTAGTCTGGAAGGAATCCACATCTTTTCATTTTCTGTGGAAAAAAAATAGAAATACTTTTCCCCAGTAACTTGTTCTTCAACTTAAATTTTGGAGTCAAAGCGTTTTTTTTTTTTTTTTTTTTTTTTTTTTTTAATTTATTATTTTACATGTCGATCCCAGTTCCCTCTCCCTCCCTCCCTCCCCTCCAGTCCTCCCTCCCTTCTTCCCTCACTTTTGCCCTCTCTGCCATCTCCCATGCACTCTAAACACCCTCCCGTCCCAACCCCCACCACAATACCATATGTAGGGGAATGCCATCCAGTTGGGGTCATGTAGATCTGACAGGTCCTATGAAGTAGGGACTAGGGCTTCTCTCCTATCTCTAGAATAAGGCAGTTATCCCTCCATGGGGGATATGTTTGCAAAGTCCTTTTGTGCACCAGGGATACATCCTGGCTCCACTGTCTGAGGTCTCTTAGACTGCTCAGACCTTCTGGCTGAGACCCATATTCAGGGGGGTCCGAGTCAGTCCCCTGATGGCTTCCCAGCTATCAGTCTAGTGGCCCTTAGCGCCTCCTTGTTCAGGTAAGCTGTCTCTATGTACTTCTACCGCATGGTCTTGTCCTCTCCATCTGCTTCTGGGTTCTAGTTCGAATCAGTGTTTATGTATGGGTGTTTCCTCCTGTTTTCAACAGGCATTAGTTGAGGACTCCATGGAGAAGTTAGTTGTTGATCTCACTCTCCGGGAAGGGCATTTATGATAGCCTTTCCACGGGAGCTGAGATTGTTAGTTGGGAGCACTCTTGTAGTTCCCTCGACCTTTCTTTGTGTTCAACTTTATCTTCAAACCAATATTGGCTCCCTCTTTTATGTTCTCTCTCTCTGTCTCTCTCTCTGTCTCTCTCTCTGTCTCTCTCTGTCTCTCTCTCTCTCTCTCTCTCTCTCTCTCTCTCTCTCTCTCTCTCTCTCTCTCTCTCTCTCTCTCTCTCTCTCCTTTCCTATTTTCCATTCCTAACCAGGCTCAATCCTCCTGGTCGCACATGCTTTCCTCTCCTCCCTCTCATTTTCTCCTACTTCTCTCTCCATTAGCTGTCCTCCCCCACTTTACCTGAGGTCTGGGGGACTTGTCCCTTCCCAGTTCTGTGAGGGACTTTATATGAATCTCTTAGAATACAACTTGTATCCTAGTTCCTCTGGTGATGTGAATTATAGGCTGGTGATCATTTGCTCTAGTTCTAAAATCCATATATGAGTGAGTACATACTGTGTTTCTCTTTTTGTGACTGGGTTACCTCATTCAGGATGGTTTCTTCAAGTGCCATCCACTTGCCTGGGAATTTCAAGATACCATTATTTTTTTCTGCAGAGTAGTATTCCATTGTGTAGATGTGCCACATCTTCGAACTTTGTGACTCTAAAGAAAGAATTTAAAGAAGATTCCAGAAAATGGAAAGACCTCCCATGCTCTTGGTTAGGTAGAATAAACATAGTAAAAATGGCAATCTTACCAAAAGCAATCTACAGATTCAATGCAATCCCCATTAAAATCCCACCACAATTCTTCACTGACCTTGAAAGGATAATAATCAACTTTATATGGAAAAACAAAAGACCCAGGATAGCCAAAACAACCCTATACAATAAAAGAACTTCAGGAGGCATCACCATTCCTGACTTTAAGCTCTACTACAGAGCTATAGTTCTGAAAACAGCCTGGTATTGGCATACCCCATTTTTTTTAATAGGGTTATTTGGTGTTTTGTTGACTAGTTTCTTGAGTTCTTTGTATATTTTCGAGATCAGCCCTTTGTCGGATATAGGATTGGTGAAAATCTTTTTCCAGTCTGTGGGCTGCTGCTTAGTCTTGTCCACTATGTCCTTTGCCTTACAGAGGCTTCTAAGTTTGAAGAGGTCCCATTTAGTAATTGTTTCTCTCAGTGTCTGTGCCCCTGGAGTTATGTTCAAGAAGCCGTCACCTATACCAATTTGTTCAAGGGTACCTCCTACTTTCTCTTCTAAGAGGTTCAATGTGGCTGGATTGAAGTTGAGGTCTTTGATCCATTTGGACATGAGTTTTGTGCATGGCGACAGACATGGGTCTGTCTGCAGTCTTCTACACACCCTCATCCAATTGTGCCAGCACCATTTGTTGAAGATGCTGTCCTCACCCCACTGTATAATTTTAGCTGTTTTGTCAAAACTCAGGTGTTCATAGGTGCATGGGTAAATATCAGGATTTTCAATTCGATTCCATTGGTCTACCTGTCTATTTTTATGCCAATACCGGGCTGTTTTCAGAACTATAGCTCTGTAGTAGAGCTTAAAGTCAGGAATGGTGATGCCTCCTGAAGGTCTTTTATTGTATAGGATTATTTTGGCTATCTTGGGTCTTTTGTTTTCCCATATAAATTTGATTATTATCCTTTTAAAGTCGGAGAAGAATTGTGGTTGGATTTTAATGGGGATTGCATTGAATCTGTAGATTGCTTTTGGCAAGATCGCCATTTTCCAAGACCATGGGAGATCTTTCTACTTTCTGGTATCTTCTTTAATTTCTCTCTTTAGAGTCAAAAAGTTCTTATTATATAGGTCTTTTTCTTGTTTGGTAAGCATTACACCAAGATACTTTATGTTGCTTGTGGCTATTGTAAAGGGTGATGTTTCTCTGATTTCTTTTTCTGTCTATTTGTCGTCTGACAAAAGTAAGGCTACTGATTTTTTTGAGTTTATCTTGTATCCTGTTAGTTTGCTGAAGGTGTTTATCAGCTCTAGGAGTTCCCTGGTAGAGATTATTGGGTCTCTTATGTAAACTATCATACTATCTGCAAATAGAGACTTCTTCCTTTCCAATTTGGATCTGCTTGATCTCCTTTTGTTGTCTTATAGCATTAGCTGGAACTTCTAGTACCATATTAAAGAGATATGGAGAGAGAGGGCAGCCTTGCCTTGTTCCTGATTTTAGAGGAATTGGCTTAATTTTCTCTCCATTCAGTTTGATGTTGGCAGTTGGTTTGCTGTATATTGCTCTTATTAAGTTTAGGCATGTTCCTGTTATCCCTGACCTCTCCAAGACCTTTATCATGAATGGGTGCTGAATTTTGTCCAAGGCTTTTTCAGCATCTAGGGAGATAATCATATGTTTTTTCTTTTTCAGTTTGTTTATATGGTGGATCATGTTGATAGATTTTCGTATGTTAAACCATTCCTGCATTCCAGGTATGAAGCCTACTTGGTCATGGTCGATGATTTCTCTAATGTATTCTTGAATTCGTTTTGCCAGTATTTTATTGAGTATTTTTGCATCGATGTTCATCAGGGATATTGGTCTGTAGTTTTCTTTCTTTGTTGTGTCTTTGTGATGCTTGGGTACCAAAGTTATTGTGGCCTCATAAAAAGAGTTTGGCAATGAACCTTCTTTTTCTATCTTGTTGAACAGTTTGGGGACTAGTGGTATTAGTTCTTCCTTGAATTTCTGGTAGAATTCTGCACTGAATCCATCTGGCCCTGGACTTTTTTTGGTTGGAAGGCTTTCAGTGACTGCTTCTATTTCATTGCAGGTTATAAGTCTATTTAATTTGTTTGTCTGTTCTTGATTTAATTTTGGTAAGTGATAGTTATCCAGAAACTTGTCCATTTCCTTTGAATTTTCAATTTTTGTGGAACACAGATTTTCAAAGTATGACCTGAAAATTGTCTGGATTTCCTCTGAGTCTGTTGTTATTTTCCCCTTTTCGTTTCTGATTTTGTTAATTTGCATGTTCTCTCTGTGCTTTTTCGTTAATTTGGATAAAGGTTTGTCTATCTTGTTGATTTTCTCAAAAAAAACAACTCTTCGATGAATTAATTTTTTTGTATTGTTTTCCTGGTTTCTATTTTGTTGATTTCAGCCCTCAAGTTGATTATTTCCTTGTGTCTACTCCTACGGGGTGAATTTGCTTCTCTCTGTTCTAAGGCTTTCAGTTTCACTGTTAATTCTCTTATGTGACTACACTCTGTTTTCTTCATATGGGCACTTAGTGCAATGAACTTCCCTCGTATCACTTCTTTCAAGGTGTCCCATAAGTTCGGGTATGTTGTGTCCTCATTCTCGTTGAATATTAGAAAGTCATTAATTTCTTTCTTTATTTCTTCTTTGACCCAGGAGTGGTTCAATTGCACATTGTTCAGTTTCCATGAGTTTGCATGTTTTCTGCTATTTGTGTTGTTGTTGAATTCCAATTTTATAGCATGGTGGCCCGATAAGATACAGGGAACTATTCCTATTCTCTTGTATCTGTTGAGGTTTGTTATGTCACCTAGTATGTGGTCGATTTTAGAGAATGTTCCATGTGGAGCAGAGAAGAAGGTATATTCTTTTGTCTTTGGATGGAATGTTCTATAGATGTCTGTTAACCCCAGTTGAGACATAACTTCTGTTAATTCTTTTGTTTCTTTGTTGAGTTTCTTATTTGTGGTCCTGTCTAGTGTTGAGAGTGGTTTATTGAAGTCTCCCACTATAAGTGTGTGAGGTTTTATATGAGGTTTGAGTTTAGAAGTGTTTCTTTTACGAATGTGGGTGCCTTTGTATTAGGGGTATAGATGTTCAGAACTGAGACTTTTTGGTGATGGATTTCTCCTGCGATGAATATGAAATGACCATCTTCATCTCTTTTGACTAATTTTGGTTTGAAGTCTAACTTGTCAGATATTAGGATAGCCACGCCTGCTTCCTTCTTATTTCCATTTGATTGGAAAATCTTTTCCCAACCCTTTAGCCTGAGGTAATGTCTATCTTTGAAGCTTAGATGTGTTTCTTGTATGCAGCAGAAGGATGGATTCTGTCTTCGTATCCATTCTGTTAGCCTGTGTCTTTTTATAGGTGAGTTAAGACCATTAATGTTGAGGGTGAGTAAGGACCATTGATTGTTGATGCTTGTTTGATTTAAGTTTGTTGTTGGCAGTGGTATTGTGAATATATTTGTTCTGCTTTACCCTTGGTTTCTGGTGTAGCTGGATTATCTGTTGCCTTCATTTGTGTGGGCATATTTACCTTCCTTGGGTTGGATTTTTCCTTCCAATACTTTCTGTAGAGCTGGATTTGTAGATATATATTGGGACAATCTGGTTTTGTCATTAAATATCTTGTTCTCTCCATCTATAGTGATTGAGAGTTTTGCTGGATATAGTAGCCTGGGCTGGCATCCCTGTTCTATTAATACTTTTAGAACATCTATCCAGGACCTTCTGGCCTGGAGGGTTTCCACGGAGAAGTCAGGTGTAATTTTGATAGGTCTGCCTTTATATGTTACCTGTACTTTTTCCTTTGCTGCTCTTAATATTCTTTCTTTCTTCTGTATGCTAGGTGTTTTGATTATTATATATCGAGTGGTCTTTTTTCTTTGGTCCAGCCTATTTGGTGTTCGGTATGCTTCTTTTATTTTCATGGGCATGTCCTTCTTCAGATTTGGAAAGTTTTCCTCGATGATTTTGTTGAATATGTTTTCGGCACCTTTGAGCTGGGCTTCCTCCCCTTCCTCTATGCCTATTATTCTTAGGTTTGGCCTTTTCATGGTGTCCCACATTTCCTGGATGTTTTGTGATAACGATTTGTTGGATTTATGATTTTTTTTTGGTTGATGATTCTATTTCTTCTAATTTATCTTCTGCACCTGAGATTCTCTCTTCCATCTCTTGAATTCTGTTGGTTATGCTTATGTCCGTAGTTGCCAATGTTTTGCTCAGCTTTTCTATTTCCAGCATTCCTTCAGTTTGTGTTGCCTTCATTTTCTCTATTTCAGTTTTCAAGTCTTGAACTGTTTACTTCACCTGCTTAATTGTTTTTTCTTGGCTTTCTGTACTTTCCTTAAGGAATTTGTTCATTTCTTCTACTTTTTTGTTTGTTTTTTTCCTCCATTTCTTTAAGGGATTTTCTCACATCTTCTTTGAGGGCCTCTATCATTTTTATGATGTTAATTTTTAAGTCATACCCTTCTTCTTCCTCTGCTTTGTTGTTGTGTTCCATTCTAGTTGGTGTAGGTTCCCTAGATTCTGGTGGTGTCATGCTTGTCTTTCTGTTGTCAGGTGTTCTCTTGTATTGCCTTCTTCCCATAGCTTCTTCCAGTAGGTGTTGGTGGGGTCTCCCCCTCTCTCTGTGGTACTTCCCCGTTGTGCTTATGTGAGTCTGAGATTCAATATCTGTAGCTCTGTGTGTTCCAAGTTCTCTAGGAGGTTTTCTGCAGACAGGGATGCAGGGATGGGGTCAAGGATGAGGATCCAGTAGACGATGCCAGCAGGTACTCACAGTGGTCTCCCAGAGATAGGCGGATCTCTGGGAGGTGCCCGGGACTCCAGCAGTGGACTGGAGGTGCGGTCAGAGACCACGTAGGTGGAAATTACGGGTAGTCCCGCGTGGATAGTCAGGTCTTCTTTGTTCAGAGTTGCTCCGAGAAGTCTTCAAAGTAGGGTGGGCTGTTGGCTCCACCCTCTGTACCAGTGCTCAACCAGAGCAGCAGGACCGTGGGTAGGGTAGGGCACAGGATAGGGGGTAGGCTGGCGGTGGGGATGGGTGGGGGTGTATCAGAGCTCCAAGGGTGCTCTCGATGGGGACCAGAGACAGGAGCAGCAGGATCAGGGGCCAACCCAGGGAGTTCGGGCGGGGGAGAGGGGAAAAGAGGTTGTAGGGGACAGGCAGCCCTGATTGGGCCTAGACTCACCCCTGGCCAATAGCTGGTGAAAGAGGACAAGGGCTGAGCTGGAACTTGAGAAGGTTTTGCAGAATAGTGGGATCTCACTGGAAACTGGAACTCCCAGCTGAGGCCTCTTTCTTTGGCAGAGGCCCGGATTTGGGGGTCAAGGATCTTGCTGCAGGAACTCAGAGTGGACCCACAGAGATAGGCAGATCTCTGGGAGGGGCCCGGGTCTCCAGCAGAGGACTGGAGGCGGGGTCAGAGATCAAGCAGGTGGAAATTACGGGTGGTCCCGCGTGGATAGTCATGTCTCCTTTGTTCAGAGCTCAGTGAATCTTTTAAAAAATTAATATAAGACAAACAAGGAGACCAATGTCTTCAGCACACCCTATAAACAGACACATTTAATATCCTGTAATAGGAATTATTTGGAAATTTTTCTTTGGAATAGTAAATCATAAAGATTCATTTCCTTTTATGAAAATGTGTTTTCTTCAAAGCATCTGTGGTCTGATAGTCAGCTTATGTTCCATTTATTGATTTGTCACTTATCAAATGTTTAATGAGTTCCCACATGGTATATGGTATAGAAGCCAGACACTCAGAAGAAAATATTATATATTATCAAAACCCTTATGTACTTTCACCAAAGCATCAGGGATAGATATTAAACAATATGCTTCAAATTTCTATTCAAGTACATATAAAAACTTACCAAGGCAAAATGCAATTTGCCTTTTGAATTCTTAAACATGGGTTAATTGTTTTATTTCCTATGGAATAAATGGGGAAAACATTTAGAAAGATGACTGGAGAGTTAAACTGTGGACAAGTATGGATTGCAGGATCCTCAGTGAGTCAGACACTCATACATCATAATGCAATGCTGCTTATACGCAAACCCTCTGACTGTGGAAGTAGACAAATATAATACTTGAACTGTAGAGAAGCATTCATTTTTCTCTACTGGATACCACAAGAAATAATGTTATGTTTCTAGTGTTTAGTTAAAATTATGCTAACACTTATATAGCAGATACACAAGTAGCTCTCAAATTGCTTAAAGTATTATTAATAAAAAATATTGTCCCAAAGTCAGGAATATTTCAGTCATTTTTGATGGAGGTAAGAAAGTCTAACATAAAAACTATAATACAGTGTTGTACTGAGCTTTAGAGAGGAAGAGTTAAGAAACCTTGCCCTTTTCTCCTTCTCCAGAGAACCATGTATGTCACTCTTGGGTCCTCCTTTTTTCCTAACTTCTCTAGAGGTGTGGATTATAGGCTGATATTCCTTTGCCCAGGGACAAGATATCCTGAGCAAATTAGGAGCATGAGTGGAGCAGTGAGAAAGGTAGTAGAAAGAGGAGTAGAGAAGAGTGAGGAGCTTATTAGGGATCAGGAAGTTTGAGTATGGGGTAGAATAAAGGAGAGCAAGAAAAAAGGCACCTTAATATAGGGGGCCAATATAGATTAAAAAAGAAATCTGGCACAAGGAAAGTGTCCAGAGACCTATAAGAATGAACACAACCAAGAATCTAAGCAATAGTCGAGAGGCTACCTTAAATATCCTTCCTCTATCATGAGATTGATGACTACATTAGATGCCATCCTAGAGCTTCATCCAGTAGCTGAATGATGGAAGCAGAAGAAGCAGACATCACAGTGAAGCACTGGCCCAAACTTCTAGAATCCAGTAGTAGAGAGGGAGGAAGAATGAGCAAAGGGGTCAAGACCATGCTGGAGAAACCCACAAATTCAGCTGACCTGAACAAATGGGAGCTCACAGGCCCTAGTCTGAAACCTGGAGAACCAGTATAAGACCGTACCAAGCCCAAGATGTTGTCATTTAGGAGGCCTTGGCAATCTATGGGACCTCTGACAGTGTTTATCCCCAGTGCATGAGTGGACTTTGGGAGCCCATTCCTTATGGAGGAATACTCTCTCAGCCTAGATACACAGGAGAGGACCTGGGCCCTGTCCCAAATGATGTAACCAACTTTGATGATCCCCCATGCAAGGCCTCACCATCCATGGGGAGTATATGGGGGTGGGATGAGAGGTCACTGAGGGACATGGGAGAATGTGCGGGAGAGGAAACTGGGATTAATGTGTAAAATAAGATTGTTTCAAAATTAAATTTAAAAAAAAAAAAAACAGAAAGGAAGTTAGACATAAATACCCTGAAGCACTCATCCAGGACATAAAAGAGTAAAAGCATATATGTTATGTGAGAGAAGATTTAATATAAAACACACACCATTGTCCTAATTTAAGATTCCTTAGATTTATTAGATGTATTCCATTTAAAATGATATAGCATGAATTATCTTGCGATGACTGTGATACCCCCAAAAAATATTTTCTGCTTCTTTTCCTAAATGACTTATGAAATCTGCTCCAACACCACATATTGGAAGTCACATCTGCTCTCTTTTCTTTCTTTTGTTTCTGTTTTCATTTTGTTTCATGAACCACCTGGTATGTGCCAGGAAACCAAAAATATGCAGAGGTGTGGAATCCAGTCCCAAAGGATACATCAACATAATTCCCCATTGAATACCTAAGGTACAGGGATTGTTGTGAATAAGATTAAGAATCAGTGTATCAGAGAGTGATATGAGAAATGTCTCCTAGAAGTGTCAGAAGCTACACCCATAAATTCTCACTCTCTAAACATAAGCTGAATAAAGACAACAATAGATGTCCTAATATACTCAACAGACCTCAACCATAGACAAAAAAGTACAGGCAATAATGGAATACTGAAAGAGAAGAAATAATGTTCCCCCAAAAAGAGAACATCATGTGGCTATCCAATATCAAAAGGTCAGCTCTGAAAATGTACATGAAAGAAGCACATTATACATACTGAAATATATATGTGTGTGTGTGTGTGTGTGTGTGTGTGTGTACACAGATATAAACACCACACACACACATATGTATATGTACATATATTTATATATACACATACATGCTGTTCTCTTTTTCCTTATTTACTTCTAGTGATTATACTTTTTTGCACTGTCAATGAAAAATTCATGAGTAAATATGCCTAATATTGGCCATTTTAATCCCCTTGCCATCTTTTTAAAACTATTTTTTATTAATTCTTTGATAATTTCATGCTAAAAGTTTAGATTGTGTTCACTCCTATTCCCCACTTCTCCCAGCCTAACCTCCTTTATTACCAAATTTTGATTTCTCTTATATTCTTTTTCCAAGTCCAACTTGTATCATCTACCTTCTCTTGAGTTTATGGCCTGCCATACAGTGGTCACTACTGGGGGTCAAACCCAGTATTCCTCTTTCAGAAGCTGTTAGTTGTAAACAGCTCTTCAGTTAGTTATAAGATATTATATCTCCCACTCCATGCTAGAATCTTGTCTGGCTTGCATTTGCACAGGTCACGTACATAGTACCACAACCACTGTGAGCTCATATGTGCAACTACTCTGCCAGGTCCAGAAAATACTTCCTTAAGTTAGCCAACCATCTCAGACTCTAACACACTTTATGCTCCAATTTCTGCTGTGAACCATGAGCCTTAGGGGAAGGGGTATGATAAGCCTGTCTTATGTAGTTCTAAGCACTCCATATCCATTATTCTCTATATGTTCAGCAGTTGAGTGTCTCTGTGTTAATTACCATGCACTGCAAAATATGTCATCTTGAACTTATGCAATTTAGTTAATGCACTTCTGGTTTTAATTCACTTCGGCAGAAAGGGTTGATTTTTCTTTTCACATTTTTCCCAAAACATATATAGCTCATCAACAAGGTCAAGTTTCAGCAAACAAGCTAATACACACAAGATAACAAGGATGAAAGTCTACTGCTAGCTATCAGATCCACATCATTTTGCAGTGTGACTATTTTTAGCTACATTAATTAACCAGCAAACCATAGCAACCTCAGAGTCACTTCAGCCTATCATCTAAATATACATGACTACACAATAACTAATTTTGACAACAGATTATTTACCCATTAGCTTGAAAAGGCTCAACTACAGCTTTGCTCTCTGACTGTGCAGCTCTGTATTTTGGCAGTTTTTATTATAAAGGCTCATGACCCAAAACACTGCAATGGTTTTTTTTTTTTGTCATTTGTATAAAGAAATATTGACATAATTCTTCTAAGAATGGTTGAATGTTTCCAATATGTTAACTAATAACAATGAAGAATGTGCTTTCTGCTACAATGGAAAAAAAATTTCTCCAAAGAAATAAAAATTGATTATTCTTACTGTTACACAATGGTTTCTATGTAACAGTAAAAATCAGATTTACTGGATATATTGGCACACTCATGGAACTCTGCTAGTCTGGATGCAGGCAGGGGCAAGAGGGTAACTGCAAGTTCAAAGCTAGCCTATTACACATAGTAAATTTCAGGACAGCCAATGCTACATAGTAAGATTTGTCTATACATACAAATAAGTAAATAGATAAATAGATGATTGAACTGCAATACACACACACACACACACACACACACACACACACACACACACAATTCTCATTTAAAAGCTTAAAGTGGATAACTGAAGCTAAATTTGGGGAATACGACCTCTTTAAAAGCTCTTTAATATTCTGAAATATTCTATTTGCAGTAGCAGTCTGGACCTTTATTCTGAAAATTGTGTTGGAATAGTTAGCACTGATTAAATATGCGGCCTCCCACAAAGGAATTTGTGAACTAATGCTTTCTTGTACATAAAAATGCTTCAATAAATTGTTCATGTCACTTTATAATATTTGTTTACAGTAATAAAGTTAATAATCACTGTGTGTTGGGGGAAGCATAACACAAGCTGTACAACCAAATCCTTGAAGTAATATGCCTTGGCACCACATGGAATTCATTCATTAGAGTTAACGTTAAAAGTCTCTTTTTTGTGTCTCCATCATCATCCTAACACCCATTCTTGTGCTCATATACGAACTGACTTTTTCTCTGCATGCCATTCAGGGTGCTCTTCCCAAGTTGGAATAACTATTAGATCATGTTCCATTTAAAGTCCATTACTTTAAATATTCTGAAAAAAGACAAAAGGTTTCTTTCTTCTGCCCATTTAATTCTTTCCCTAAAATACCCCTTCTCTCTGTCTTCTCTGATTAACATGGCTGTGCAACCATCTCACCATTTGCAGTCTTGCCATGCTCCTCTATAACAATCCTGGGACCATACCAGCAGGCAGCAATGCAGATTATCTTCATTGCACCTGCCATACCTGCTTTACCTATTCCTCTTGCTCCCTATTCCCCCTCCCCTCTTAAGGAAGAGACAGAGAGGGGGAGTGTGTGAAAATTGTGTGTGTGTGTGTGTGTGTGTTTGTGTGTGTGTGTGTGTGTTATCTGCAAATATTCCAGTAGGCCTCGGTTATTGACAGTATCAAAAGAAGGTAGAGGAATCCTGGTAGAGTGTCACATGCCTTTAATATCAGAATTTGGGAAGCAGAAGCAAGCAGATCTCTGTTAGTCTAAGGCCAAAACCTGGTCAATATAGTGAATTCCAGGACAACAAGGACTGCACAGTGAGATCTTGTCAGAATAAAAGAAAATATGAGAGAATGCTGTTCTCAAGAATGAGGATGAAAAAGGTGTAAAATTAAAAAATATACAATATGAAAAAGAGGAAAGTAGAGTGCAGCCTATGCACAACAGGGTAGAATCCTCTGGGTTTTGTCCCTTTTTAAGTTGCTTCATTTCTTGACCTCTATTTGCATTTGTAAAAATGCTCCTGTTTACCTTAGCTAGGTATGAGTTATACTCATTGAAAAAAATACTACTTAAGATTCAGTATTTTACACAGTGTGATTTTTCTTCCACATTATTAACTTAATGGGCTTAATAACAGACCTTTTGTATATGCCCTACTGCTATTAGGCTATAATGCAATATCACATGTAAAAGAATAAACTTTTTTTAAAAATTCACTGACTTCTTCATACAATAATTTAATAAACATTAATTGCATGATCACTATGAGCCAAGTGTTTGACCATTCATATTCAAAGTTGAATAAATATAATACTTTTGAGAACTCCACTGTCTAATGAAAATCTTAAGGACAATCATTAATTATTGTGATTTGAAGTCATCAGTTATGTTTTGTTTTCTACCTTTTATGCAGCAAATTATCTAAAACTTCACATGGCATTTACTATCTAATTAGTCAAGGACAAGAGTCTTTAGCATGTATTTTGTCTAAATTCTGAAGAGAATTGTCATGACAATATGAAATTTTATACACTAATTTATGAATCATGAAGATCTAGTTAATCACTAAGAGCAAGGGGTTGGATTTTTTCTTCAACATAAAATTCACTGGGAAACATTCCTTTATTCTGAAAAAATATAGACATAATCCTCCAGCAAGCATTATAATCCTATTTACAGAATGTTCTAATACAGAACATCCTTTCCAATGCAATTCTTTGTTGCTCAAATCCTTCTGAAGCCTTAGCATCCAGTGAGGGTGCCACATGTGGAAGCTGTTCTGAACTAAGCAGGGAGACTTCATTCTGTCATCATCTTCCTTCTTTCTGATATGTTTCTTATTGAATGTTATATTCCCAGGCCAGAGTTTAGAGACTGATTGGTCAGAGGTTATCTTGTGTTTTCCTCATTTGCCCTTATCATAGAGAGGGGCCAACAAACAGCAATAGTGAGGACATCAACCTGGCAATCGCATGAGCTCCATGAGTGGCATTAGGGATAGTAAATTGGCAAACAAAGCAAACATTGTTTCTGACTTATAGATACAAGAGGCTGGAGTGATAGATTCATGTTTAAAAAATAATAATAATAAAAGAATCACAACAATCACTGGGCATAGGAACCAATACAGTAGAGTCTGAGAATTTCCTGTGGGCAGGGACCAAAGTCTGTCTCTTTCATCTGAGATCTGAAGGAGGAGAGAAAGCCAGGTCACAAGCTGCTTTCTTTGAGACTCGAGAAAAGAATGTGCAAGGAGCCAGGCATCCAGATGGGAGAGGGGAAGAAAGGTAGGTCTCTGAAGTAAATGTCTCTGCTACGTTCATAGTGGTTGCTAAACTTGGAATAGACCTATGGGATTGTCTACTATCAAAGGGAAAAGATAAAATGTATACAGTGGTAAAGAAAAACGTCAGTTGGATTTTTAGTCACATAGTTACATAGAAGTTCAGAGGTGAAATAGTGAGAGCACCTTCTGAGTAGACCTAGGACTCATTTCAGGTTCTATAGGATGAAATGATGAGCATATGTATTCACTGTACCCACAAGAGATGGCTATTAAAAGCAATATCTGCAGTCCTGACTCCCTTAAGCACAAAAAGGTTAAGTGATTTGAATGTACTTATAGACAAATTTTAGTCATCATCCAAGGCTTCTAAGACTGGTGAAACACAGGCTGCAGCAATGGATCAATAGGTAAAATACTTATATTACAGCATGAGCTCCTGACTTCAATCCACAGAAGCAATTTAAAACCTTGGTAAACTTGATGGGGATAGAACTAGAGACTTTCCAGAGCAACTTGGCAAGGCAGAGTAGCTGAATGCTGAGCCTCGAGTTCAGGTAGAGACCAAGTCTCAGTATATAACAATGGAGAGTGAAACCTGTGGTCAATTTCAGGCCTTCACGCATACACAACATGCACATTCACCTATGTACATAGGACACACATGTACATGTGAAAAACACAGTGGTGAACAGGCTCTAAAGATGTATAGGAACTAGAAAATGAGAGAAGTAGTAGCTTAAGTTGGTTGCAGACACACATAGAGACAGCTGACCTGAACAAGGAGTAGCTAATAGGCCCCCACACTGATAGCTGGGAAACCAGCATGGGACTGACTCAGACCTCCTGAACATGGGTCTCAGCTAGAAGGCCTGAGCAGTCTAAAGGACCTCAGATAGTGGAACCAGGATGTATTCCTGGTACACAAAAGGACCTGGTGGGCACATCCCCCACGGAGGGATACTCCCTTAACCTATGGACAGGAGAGAAGTCCTAGTTCCTACTTCAAATGACTTGACAGATTTAGATAACCCCTCCTGGATGGCATCACCCTACATGTGGAGTGGGGAGGATGGGAGGGAAAGGTGGTCGCAGTACATGTGAGGGGGAAGAGAGGTAAAGAGGGAGGGATGGAGGGAAGGAGAGGGAACTGGGATTGATATGTAAAATAAAAATAAATAAATACACAAATAAATAAAAAAGACACAATGGTGAGAACAAAAAAATGAATATGTGCTTGAACTCCAGACAAAGGAAGATGTTGAATACCTAGGAGAATGAAATCTCACTGTGTTGGATCCTGTCTGTTAAATTATGTAACTATCCAGACTATCAGGCACAGTCACTTGTGATTCCACAAAATTATGCTCTCACTTGTGCTTTATATCTTTTAGTTACATTAAAAAATAATGACCCATGCATGAGTCAAGTATTTTTTTTAAGTGGGAAGTTCATATTCACCCTGTATGGTCCCTGATCATGCTTGAGATCCCCAGTCAAGGGAGAAAGTCACCACATGGAGCTCTCGACAATCAGTAGGATGATCAGGGTGGTGCTGTGGCTCACAGGACAGAGCTCCCAGGAGCCTCTTTCATTACAAAAACAGGAAATTAACAATGTCCACATGAAAAGAGATGGATGTAGTGAACAAAAAGATAGTCATCATAGTGTGCATAAGTAGTTCCCTGAAATTGCCACTATCACAGTGTATTGTAGACTATTAAAAGCCAACGGCATAAACCATGGGAAGAACACTTTTGAAGGAGTTCGCACTGGCAGCCATCTGGCCCAGCATCCTTACACTACTCTGTGAAAAGGAAACGGATTGCTTCACTCTTGCTCTGAGAACTTGCAGTCCTGCAAAATTCCTCTTCTAGGGGCTTATCAGAAGACAGGGCTTTCTTCAAAATACTCCCAGTGGCATTTCTTCCTGCCCTGTCTCAAGTAAGTTTATCTTTGTAAAGAGAACACTCTCTTGGATTCCGTGTGGCGATTACAGAACAGTGATTCATTGTTTTCTTTGACTTTATGTACTTTGGACAAATTCTGCAGCCTCTGCCTGAAGCACCGTCTGACTTCCTCAAGCCGTTTTGAAACGCTGCTGCTTGAGTAGACCGGAACGGATCACAGCCTCCTTCTGTTTTGAAAGTCCAGAAAATAACAGGCTTCTCTCCAGTTCTCACACTACTGACTGACTTGAAGAGCAATAGTTTCAGTCTATACATGGAGAAGCAAGTGGCAATGGACCAGAAAAGAGACGAAACCAAGAGGCCAACAAGATTGTTATATGGCAAAGCCAAATAGATCATGGATCACAAATTCGATTGCCAAATACTTCATGGCTGAGCCCTCTGAGAGAGTGGTGACAAGCTGGGACAAATGTGGCAGACACTTATGAGTGACCTTTTAAGGATGCCAAGGGGCCAATTGAATAACATCTGGAACTGCTTTGCCTGCATTTAACCTCACATTTTATCTCTGCTACATTGTATCTTTTCTAAAAGAAAATCTAGTAAGTCTCTTGATTAGGGAGTCCTTTTGTTTTGGCAACCTACATAGGGTGATACAGACCTCCATTCTTTGAAAGGGGATGGAGGTTGAGAACTCTTTGCCCTCCAGCCAGAAGACAACAAAAAGCAAGAAGCAGTGTTTGAACCAAGGCTTATGGAACGGACTCTGCATAGTATTTGTGAGGGCATTGATAATGTGAAAGGCTTTGTTCAGTGCGATCTATATCGTGAATCATATAACATCTGCTCATGTCCTTCTTATATGCCGCTTACTTTTTCCAGAAAGTCAATAACTACAAGCTTCCCTGGTTCCTTTCCTGACACAAAGAAATGTAATTAAATGACAAATCAATGTGTATTACCTTTCCATTAGATAAAGACTCAGAATTTCAATTTTTACATTTTATAAAGAACATATTAGAAGTACACAGTGAAGAAGGTGAAGAAGTCTACCATCATGGATAACCATATATATGATTGTTTTAAGACTAGGGCTTTCCTAGTGTCCTTCACGCAAGATTGGATTGCTCAACACATGCTAATCATAAGAAAAATGGCAGGCCTGGAAATGGAATCTAGTCTGTACTTTGTTTTAGGCAGCATTAATGGTACTATTTTGTTGTTGTTGCTGTTGTTTTGTGTTTTTGTTTTTGTTTTTTGAAGACAGGGTTTCTCTGTATTGCTTTGAATCCTGTCCTGGAACTTGCTCTGTAGACCAGGCTGACCTCAAACTCACAGAGATCTATCTTGGTAAATAAGGATCAGGATAAACAAATAGGCCGAATAGATGTTTATTCAGGGGGAAATAACTTACAACCTAGACAGATGAACACCAGGAAATTCAACCCGATCCTCTCCTGTCCGAGTCACGCCAGAAAGAGAGCACCTTTCCTGGCCCCCTCCGACCTCCTTCCACAGGTCACTCCGCCCATGGCTACACCCCCCAATGGGCGTGGTCAGTGCCACAGAACTATCTCACTACAATTCCCCTTTTAGTCTAATATGTTGAAAAATGTGAGAAAATTGACAGATTCGAGGAGCATATTTAAGGTTTATTTTTTATAACATAACTTCTAGAAGAGCAAAGAGAAAAGCAAGCAAAAGTTCAACCACCATACCACAGTTTACTTAAAAAGTCATCAATATAAGAGGGGCCCCACACATTTCTATGCAAAATAATGACAATGAAATCTATGAATGAGGTTTTTAATCATTAATAAAAATGACATATTAATAGTTTTCAGGAGATTAAACTCCCATTATAGTAAATTAATAATTAAATTCTCATATGGATATTCCCTTAGCTTAGGTACACAGGGGAGAGCCTAGGCCCTACTCCAAATGACTTGACAGAATTTGATGATCACTCATGGAAGGCATCACCCTCCCTGGGGAGTGGATGGGGGATGGGGATGGGATGGGGAGGTCGGTGAGGGGCATGAGAGGATGGGAGGGAGTGGGGAACTGAGACTGATATGTAAAATGAGATTGCTTCTAATTTAAATAAAATGTATTAAATAATAAAGAGTGTAAAGCATTTAACAGCACTCCATAATGTATTATAAACAGCATTTTTCTTTTTTTTTTTCCCCTGACCTACCTCGACTGCGCCTAATTTAAATTTGTAATTACAAAGTGTTTTTCTTGTGTATTTTTAATTACATGGGTTCAGTGTGATCAAGCACATGCCTGTGCACATGTGCTACCATACCAACTTCAACCATCCAAGGAAACTCTCAGGAGTTGTTTTTTATTTTATTTTATTTTTATTTTACATATCGATTCCAGTTCCCTCTCCCTCTTCTCTCTTTCTCTCTCTCCCATGCCCCCCTCCCATTCTCCCCTCTCACCCACCCCCACTCCACATGTAGGGAGATGCCATCCAGGAGGGGTCATCTAAATCTGTCAAGTCATTTGAAGTATGGACTTCCCTACTGCCTCTAGGTTAAGGGAGTTTCCCTTCATAGAAAATGTGCTCCCAAAGTCCGTTTGTGTACCAGGGATACATCCTGGTTCCACTGTCAGTGGTTCTTTAGAATGCTCAAGCCTTCTAGCTGAGACTCATGTTCAGGGGGTCTGAATCAGTCCCATGCTGGATTCCCAGCTATCAGTCTGGGGGCCCGTTAGCTCCTTCTTGTTCAGGTCAGGTTAAACAGCATTTGTCATGCAGGCTATTAATCTGCATATGAGAGTCAAATGTATTTTCAAGAAAGAAACATATGAAGTTAAATTTTTAATATAACATCTAACCTTCTAATAAATTTGATTATGGAATAAATGGTAGAGATACCAAAGTGACTGTGTAATGCTGATTTTCCTTAAAATTATTTTGCTTTTCATATAGTATCTTAGAAAATTTGCTTTGTGCGATGATTTCTATTTTTCCAAGAGAAACCCTTATACAAACATTTTACATAATTATGCTCTTGTGAACAGACTCTACTTCATTCTAATCAGACAGCTGTCTAGATAAGAGGAGGGCAAAAATTCTCTCTTCCATTGGCTTGCATAATATCAATGACATAGCATGTAAGAAGCAAGAGAGACTTCAAGTATCAT
Organism: Phodopus roborovskii; assembly: GCF_943737965.1. NCBI lineage: Eukaryota > Metazoa > Chordata > Mammalia > Rodentia > Cricetidae > Phodopus > Phodopus roborovskii. The sequence goes on along the minus strand of NW_026126525.1, from coordinate 42,511,757 downwards.
GTGACAACATAGGATAATTCCTTTGAATATGAACTTAACATAGATAAAAGCAATTTGGTCTCAGAAAAGGACAACAGAAGCAGCAATAGAAAGCAGAGCAACCATATTATATTAACTAATCTATTGGAAAATCATTCCAAAGGACAAAACAAATTAAAAGCTCTGCATCAGGTGTTTGATTATAGATAAATTTGCATATGAATCCTGGTTATGCCAAGGGCTATGTTTATGATTAAGCATGGCTTATTCAACCTTTGTAAGTTTCTGGTTCCTCATCTGAAAACTGAATGGTGATATGCTAATAATTACCACAGTTAATGAAATACTGTATCCACAGAATGTCACATATTATTCTGATATTATCAGAACTCAGTAAATCTTAGAAAATATTAATATTATGTACAATCATGGAGGGTAGGGTAAGAGAACAGTATTATACTATAATGTCCTATGAAGACTTCCTGAACTTTTTTTTTTTTTTTTAGGCTTATGTTTGATCTGAACTCAGAGAATTCATTGCTTCATAATTCTTTCCTTTGCAAGCATTGGAAAGAAAGGAATGAAATTCAATAGAACCAGAAAAAAGCATTCAGTGTCCCTGGATGCCAGTAAGTTTGCCTTTTTATTACTTGGCCTTTTCCTCATCATAACAGATATATTACTTAACTTGGCATTGATTAATTTCATAGATTTGTGAGGAAAGAAAATTTATCGATGTTAATAGGCTTCCTATTGTATAAGGAGTATGGTTTTCCTGCCCGCCACCTGGTCTTGTCCTGCCACCATGCCAGCTCCAATTAACACACAGAGACTCTATTAGGTATAATTCTGTTGGCTAGGTACTAGTTTCTTATCGGCTAGCTCTGTCTTAAGTATTATCCTACCTTAGTTTTGTGCTAAATATCACAATACTAATTTTATAATGTTAGAGATTTGGGGAGTTTAAAGATAACGCTACTTCTGTTTTCCACTCACATTATATATTCCTTAAATATATATATGTATGTATGTATGTATATATATAAATATATAATATATATATATATATATTATGTGACATGTGTGTTGCACAAGCACATGCATACACACATGTAGGTATGGTCTCATTCTCTTCCTAAGATCTGGAAGAAGTTTCTTCTTTCTCTTCCTCTTGTATAAGGACAATCATTGACAATCATATGGCATCATTTAATCTTGATTATATCCCAAAGAATGTCCCCTTTCAAATTTTATATGAAGTGATGTAGCTTCAACATATGAATCTACAGGTACATATTCTGTCTAAAACTTTATCGTATAGTTTAAAACTACTAAATACTGTGCCATTTGTCAACAATTAAAAGGCCTATTTAGAATAATAGCTTCTCTTCTGTGGAAGTCTTGCTTCTATAGCTTTCTGGAACTTCAGAAGCATGCCTGGATTTTCAAAGATTCCTAAGAAGCATGAGCAAGTGGGTTGAGAAGTTAGTGTCTCAGAAATACAAGATCAAGCCTTAAAAACATATATAGCAAAGTCTCCATAGTGGACATTGGTTGTTTTCCTATGACCTGTTTGCTCATCCCCGTTTGTTGAGACCTATAACACTGAGTCTCGCTGTAATAAACTTCTTTTTTCACAGAAATAATTATTAGTATGGGAAAACTTTCCTATTTCATTTCTTGTACATATTTTTAAAAATAAATATGAGGGACACTTTGGCAGTATGTGATTACAAATATATTGCAAGTATATAACTCTGTTCTAAAATTACTTAAAAACTTTATCACCAAGACAAGTTACCTGTACTGGCTAACTTTATGGCAAAGTTGAAACAGGTTAGAGTCTTCTGACAGGGAGGAGAGAACCCAAATTGAGAAAATACCTCCATAGGATGGGGTTCTAGGCAGGGCTGTGGAATATTTTCTTAATTAGTGATTGATGTAGGAGTGTAGCCCACTGTGGGTGATGCCATCCCAGGGCTGGTGGTCCTGGGTTCTATAAAAGAAAGCAGACTAAGCAAGCCATGAGGAGCAAGCTGGTAAGCCGCACTCCTCCATGTCCTTGGCATAAACTCCTGCCTATAGGTTCCTGCCCTGCTTCCCTGCTTGAATTCCTGTCTTGACTCATTTGATCATAATCACTGATGTGGATGGATAAGCTGAATAAACTCTTTTCTCCCCATCTTGCTTTATGTAATGGTGTTTCACCACAGCAATTGTAACCCTACAATGACAGAATCTTCACTGCTTTTCTATGTTTGACTATTCAGTTCGGTTAAAATGTTAGTTTGCATTTTATGTTTCTTGAGCCAAATGTCCAAAATGAAATAAAGAATATTAAAAGTTTCACAGTTTAAGATAGTTTTTGGTATTGGAGAGATGGCTCTAATGGTTAAGAATGATTGCTGTTCTTTCAGAAATCCAAAAGTACATTTCCCCAGACCATTTGACAGGTTCACAACTGCCTTTAATTCTGTTTCTAGGGATTAGTGTCTTCTTCTGTCCTCTGTAGTATATGTCACACACACACACACACACACACACACACACACACACACACACACACACACTCACACACACACGAAAACATAAATAAGAATGTTCAAACTTTTTAAGAAGAGAAAGTTTTATTAAATAATTGTAACTTAGTAGTCTAAAAAATAAAAGACCCAGAGACTGATATTGGGGTTCAAGTTTCAAGTTACAGTCCAGAAAATCAAATAAGCTGGTTACTAGCTCTTACTCTATCTCAGACTGAAGGTGATCCTGGCTCCTCCAAACCTCAGACTGCTGCCTCTGGTCAGCATGGCTGGAGAATCCTGAGACTTCAATGCCTTCCTAACCTCAATGTGGCTGGAGAATGAATGGCTGAGACCTTGCTCCTGACTTATAAACCTCCCTAATTCTAGCAATAATGGTCTGTGATTCCAGGTGCTGAGATCAAAGACATGAGCTCTGTTACTCATCACTCCTTTGTATGCCTTAGGGGCCTTGAACTAACAGAGATTCGTCTACCGTTTAATCCTGAGTCCTGTGATTAAATATGTGTACCACCACTGCTTGATCTCTACAGTTTGAGGCTCACTTGGCTTTCTGAGTCCTCAGGCAGGCTTTAATAAATCATAAATAATATATCACAACATAATTTACTATATTACTATAAATAATTTGAGCCTAATTTATATAAATAAATCTGTATTCTGGCACTACAATACACATTTCTATAGGCAAAATGGCAAATGTCTCCCCCCATTTTCTCCAAGTTGGACTTTGCTGCAGAAGGCATGGATTTTGTTGGCCCACTTATCTTTTGCCCCTGGCAAGCCAGCCTTATCTTAACCTTTCTGAAGCAGCACATTAATAGTCCTTAAGTCTTTGGCTCCTGCTCCTACTAATGAACTAAGTACATATCATTTTTCTTCTTCAGTCAATGTGCCACTTAAAAAGAAAAATCAAAATCTTTTCATCCTGCAATTCAAAAGAGCTGAGGAGAAGGTAGCAGCCTCCATGGTGAAGAGTTTGTTATTTTGCTTCCCATTGGTTATCTTCCTCATGATTAAAGCTCACTAGAGCTTTTCATCTTCAAAATGTTTTGCAGGCATGAATTGCCCCCTTCTCGCCCTGTCCATATTTTCATTGTTTTTCAAGAACTATGATGGATCTTCAACTCCACATGACCTTTGAACTTTTAGAAAGTCATGATGATGAGTACCCTCTTGGGGTCAGTCTTATCAGCTGGTAAGAAGCACCATATGTCTTGAAGCTCAACGTTAATTAAAAAGAAAATGCTTTCCAAGTGGGATTCAAGTTCTCTTTAAAGCATATCTTGCTTCCCTCACCAGTCTAACCATCCCACTTCAAATCTGTAAGGTAATGCAAACATTCTTGTTTCTTTAACAAGTGTGGCAAAAAAGGCAGTTCAGCCACTACAACTTAGTCGAAACCCATTGGGAAGCCAAGGAAAGATACTAAAACTAGGAAGAAATACTGAGACAAATATTAAGAAGAGTATAAGATTCATTAATGTCAGAAAATTATATCTGTGAAGACAGCATGTTTACAAATGGGACACAAACTCAGTTGGTAGTGGGGATGGCTGTAAGAGCTATTCATACAAGAGATTTAAGGTCCAGACATGAGAGATCAACCTAAAAGATGCAGAGTAGAGTAGAAACTAAAACCATGTTTGGGTGTAAGACAGATGAGGTATTCCTAAAATATAATACACTTTCATTTCCATTATAAATGTCACTAGTCCAGCCCCACCTGTTGATGAGTAAATCGGGACATTGATCCAATTGACTGAAAGAATGTGAACAGCATTGATTTACTTACATATAAAAGTTCTCTTTAAGGATATGACAGGTGGTCTTTTACATTGGAAACCACAGCTATTGGTATAAGGACCTGGTCTTCTCTGAAGTTTCTTGGTTTTGCATGCACTTTTTTTTATAGAGAACTGAGCTTTATGTTTTAATTTTCAACTATTTCAACCAGAAATAGGTTAGCTAGTAAAATGTTTGCTTTGGGCACCAAATTAATACTCCTATGTTTAGAAAATTCTTCAGTAATGATTTACCTCTTAGTAAACATGAGTCTTAACTAAGAGTTAATAATTTATAAAGCTTTATATTTTTTCTAAAATACAAATATAGATTTTATAGCCTTAATTTGCTTCCAATGTCTGTTTTGTCAGTATCTAACGTTCACTGATACAAACCTATTTCACACTAAGCAGCTCCACAAACCTAAATTTTCTCATAAAACCTAAAGGCTATTAATTTGGTGAAAGTTGTAAATGTTTGGCATTGCACTTTCTAGGGGATATTTGGTAAGATTTGTTGGAATCATGTGTTAGCATCTGCTCTATCCTTTGCACTGATAACAATTTCTCTGTGGAGTGCAAAGGCTTATTACTTACTCATCTTCTGGTTCATTTAGGGATGAGAAGAAAAAGTAGTCTGATCCTTCAAAAAGTTGTTATGGGTCAAAATGGAGTGTAAGAACTCATGTGTGAACCAGAAACAAGTAGAAAATAAGAACTTCTAATCCTTTCCTTGCAACAATTACCTAGGAAATAATGATCTGTGAGGAGAATGACTGCAGCACACAGTTAACTTGGCAATTGCAATCCCTGCTGATAAAATGACAGGGAGAAAGTTGTCTCTTTCAAGTTGCATGGGTTAACTAAATTTCCATATTGAATCAAAAGACCTTTGACTATATTATAGTGATACATACACTTGAACTCCTAAAATTCACTTGCATACTTAACATATGTGTGTTTAAAAAATGACATATAAAAAATTAAAACACATATATGATAATAATAATATGAAATAATATTTAGGATTTTAAAAATTATGTGTCTATGTGTGTTGCAAGCAGTGTGCACCATGTGCCTGGTGCCTGAAGAGGCCAAAAGAGAGCAACAGAGTCCTTGTGTCCTTGGAACTGGAGTTACAGACTGCTGTGAAGCACTACCTGGGTGATAGAAACTCAAACTCAGGTCCTCTGGGAGATCTGCCAATCCTCTGAATACTGAACTATCTATCTATCTCCCTGAAAAGAAATTTTTTTAAGTGAGCAAAATGAAATAATGTATATTCTTCTATTTATGGTTGTGAGCCTAGCCGTTAACAGCTGAGCTACCCCTTCAGCCCAATAATGTATACTCTTAATAAATGAATACACAGGATTTGTTTCATATTATCTAAACTGAGAATGTGCATGATCTGTCCTTGTATATTTTTTAAAAGATTCAGAAATTTCTACTAAATTTTCTCAAAAAACAACATCCAATTCTTTCCATTTATGGGATGCCATAATTTCCAATACTAGAAGGTGGACTTTCTATGGTATATTAGTCCAACAATGTATACAGAATAATAGCTAACATTTACCAAACACCTAGTAAATGCCAAGGTTAACTACTTTATTTCTCTTTAAGCATGGAGTGCTTTGTGGGTTTTTGTGTCTTATTTGCTTATGGGTTTTGGGGCTCTTCTCTGGTTTGGTACATGAATTGCTGAAGTGAACACACATTTAACGTATTTCACACAAAATCTCTTACTTGCAATTGAATTCTAAGGGGTCAATTACAGTTGAACTCACATTATTGATGTGAAAAAATGCCACAGAGGGCTTCAGTGACATGATAAATGTCATCTGGGCAGTAACACTTTGCAGCTTGTGCACTTGATCCTTCTTACTCCACTGATTTCTACAAAATTAGAGTCAAATTTCATTTGTATAATTTATAAATTATACATAGATACATAGAGTTATAGGTGTACATTATAGATAAGATAGAAATGAGAAACAGATCACTTGAACCATCTATTTTCACTAATTTCAATTAATTTGTTTAGGCACCTTTACTATCTTGGTACTTTCACAGGCTAAAAGGTACTCATGTGGATGATATATATATGTAAGTATGTATGTATGTGTGTGTATGTATGTGTGTATATAAAATTCCATAAGCACCTCAATGTACACACACATCATTTAAAACCAATCAAGCTGAAGCGTATTCCAATGAACCATTAATATATTTTGTGCATCAAACTTTGAGTTTTAGTTTATATTTAAAATAAAACACATTATAAAAATTCAGCATCTAATTCCAACTGGCAGTGCCTTTATGATTAGACTGCCTTGGCTGTGCTTTTAGTCCTGTGGGTAATTGTCTTCAGCAGCTTTCCATCTCTCTTCATTCTCTTAATAGGTTTAGTGAACCAATTTAACATCTGTTAGATTGTAAATATTTGGAACAATATGTAATTGTGAGACTAGCATAGGGTTGGTCGGATCATAATGAAATATGTTTGATGACTATAGGGACAACAAAGTGTCAATAAGAATCCCAGTTTGAAGATTTAATCTGTATTGTTTTATAAATTGAAGTGGGTGGGGAATGGAATGGGAGGGCGGCATGGGAGGATGGGAGGGAGAGGGAACTGGGATGGATATGTAAAATAAAAACAATTTAAAAGATTAAAAAGATAAGTGCAATAAAATGTAAAAACAAACAAAATCCTCCTTATCACTTTCAACTTTCCACAATAATATTTTTTAGATATTCTGATTTGCATTTTATCAATTATTTTCAAATCACAGCCTCTTTTTTTTTATTATTTAAAATAATTGTCTTCTTTTGTAACTTCAAAATAGAATGCACTCTTTGTAAGCCCACTTCACATAGGAGCTACTCCAAGACTGGGAGGCCAATGGACTTTGCCCCATTCATGTCTTAAGATTCTCAGAATATGTATACAACTTCCAATGAGCAGCATGGATTTGGGGAGTGTTATCAACTTTAACAGCCTATGGCTCTTAGAATTTTCCTTAAGATTCTTTGCCTTTTTCTTTTCAAAGAGTTTCAATATGGGGATCTGATAAAGAAGGATTAATGTAGTTTAACAAAGTGAAAAACTAATTGAATCATTAACTCACCATTCAGATTCAAATGTCTTCATCCCAGGCCTCTTTCTCTGTTTACACTTCTGCTTTACTCCTCTGTTGGATTCTTTTCTTCTCTCTTATTGCAAAAACTTCTCAGTCTCAGACCTACCACTGAAAAAAGGTCATGTGAAAATGCATGTGCAACCTGCCTGGAAAGTCATGGCCCAGGGTGCAAGCTCAGATCTGTTCTAGACATTAGGAATCTCACATTTCAGTGAGTCCTTGGATAACTTAGAACCCCATTGCTTCACATAAGTGTACATAGCAATATTCCCTGCTTCACTACTTTTAAAAATCCCTACTTGGTAATTCTGAATTAATTTCCCATATTGAATTTGCATTTGCTAGAAGCTTCACAACAACTCAAGCTTCATATAGCATACAGGGTGAAAAGTGCACTTCATGTGCAGTTAGAAGAATAGGTATATTCTGGCACACAGTGCATTTTGACAATTCTGTTTAAGTAGCTCTTCCCTCCTCAGAACTTACTTCTGCATCTCAAGTCTTTCGCCAGTTATGGAGCCAGCAGAAACTTTCATCTGTAAGCACTAAGCTCATGAAAATAAGTGATCCTTTCAGTATTACACTCAATCACATTTCTGCTAGTTTGGTTTATTTTAGGTCCATCAAACACTTTTAAACATAAAAATTACCACCAATTGGTGTTGATGGCAAAGTTCATTTACTTTCCCAGAAATAATCTATTAATTAAGTAAATAGCCAATGATCAATTACAAATAAGCAGGTTATTTTTTTAAACCACTGCTTAATTTAATATAGTGTAGTTCCTTTATCTTTATAATAGTTGTAAGAAACAAATGTTCTATGAAGTTCCTCAAGTGCGTTTTGAACCAGAAGGAAATGATCCCCTTGAAATTATATTTAACATAAAGCTTACTTTCAGGAATGTTTAATCACAAGAAAAACAAACAAATGTTTTCTTTTTTATTTTCATTAAAAATTTAATTCTTCCTAAAGGAATACAGATTTGAATGACGTACATTCATCCCATAAATACATTAGCAGCAAAACCTTCCCAACAGAGTCCTTCCTCTACCCAAGCCAAGAAAGGCTATACCCTTGAGCAGGAAGACATGTTCCATCAATCCTGTCTACTTTAGGATGTTTCTGCTTCTTGCCAAAAGCTGGCTATGTCTGCTCACAGAGACCTGAAAACAGACCCTATATGTTTTCTTAAATAAGATGATAGCAGATAAAAAGTAACTTGTAATCAAATGCAAATTTATTTATGGAAGCCTAATATAGGGCCTGACAGATAAGGGGTTTTCATTTGGTTAATAATGGTACCAGTACAGATGCCTCAGGACTCCCAGCCCCATTTCTGACATTCTCTCCTCTACAACCAGTAGGCACGTTTCTTCTGGTATCACATGCAAACTGGAGTTCCCAGGAGAAGGAAGGACAAGAATACTCATGGAATATTGCGTGCAGAGTGCAAAGGAACCATTCAGCTAAGATCCCCCTACCCCCCCCCACACACACACACACAAGCCCTGGGTACAAATTATGAACATATCAATTATTTAATTCTCATTTTTAAATTTTATTGGTTCAAATCAGAGGCCAAATTTATAACTGAATATAAGCACCATGATACATTTTTATGTTGGAAGCAAGGCTTCCCATTACTCTATATTTATGGGTGACCAGTAACAAAAAGTACGGAGGAGAAATACGATGTGTGTTTTTATCCCGCTGGAACACAGCTGCTTCTCGAACCATGAAACCCCGAGAGAGAGGCTTTTTTTTTTTTTTAAACAAAAAAAGATAAAACTCAGTGATAAAATATAGATTATCGCTACAGCATTTTAAAATGTTTTTCTGGTTTTTTTGTTTGTTTGTTTTGTTGTTTTGTTTTGTTTGTTTGTTTTTACTCCTCTAAATTCTGTTCCTATGTAGTGTCCAGCACTAAACAAAACCAAACTTCTGCATGGCTGGGAAACGTCAGTGGAGAGTTTTTATGGTTCCCCCACACGATGCCAGCTATTTCAAGCTTAGTGCTGGTGTTGAAATCCAGTACAAGCTGCCAAGTCAGGAAGGGCCTTGAGAAAGGGCCAGAGGGTTGAATGTTACCTTCCACAGTTTTCCTTCCCCAGTTCACAAGTTTGATCCTTCTAAGGTTGGATGTGAGGAGCATCCTTCATACAAATTGTTCCCTGTCCACTTTTAGGCTTGGTTTCCTGAATCCAGACAAAAGAGTACTGACTGGCAGTTTGGATGTATCATCTTCCTTTCCAAAGCAGATGTCTTATGCACTTCTCTTTAAAGATTCGCGCCCATAATATTACTAATAACTCCACAGACTTGTTTGCATTCCCCATGCTACATATAAATGTCAGAAGCAATGACTTGCAGCTCCCTTTAATCTCGTGACAGCTTTATTATCATTGGTTGGCTGAGCTTCAAGAAAAGTTATGACAGTGGAGAAGTTCTGCAAACTGCCTCACATATTTCTGTAATTAGGTAAAGGCGAAGCGCAGCGTTTAGAATGCGCAGTGAAAATTATTTGCTAAACACTCAAGATTCCTAGGGCTATCTGGGTCCTCCCAGGATAGCTTTTGAGGGATGATTTACAAAATACTTCTTTTACCATGCCACTACGTTTCCCCTCTAGTTAAGCTTTTGAAACAGCCACTACAGTTTGACAGTGGATCTTCTGATACAGGAAATATGCTACTACCTGCATGAGAAGGGGGAAGCAGGGAGGAGGCAGAGATGCGCAGTCCAGTTTCCTGTTTTGAATGCCACACTCTCAATGGATTGCATCTTTCCCCCCAAACGCTTTGGCGTATAACACTGATACTTGTTGTCGTTGCTGTTCATAATTCTGGATTCAAGATGTTCCAATACTGAAACAACAACAATACGACACTTGAAACACAGTTTTAAACTCCACATAAGCAGAAACATTTACCTTTAACTCGGTTGTCAGTAGAATTCATGATAATAGTTATTATGAATAGAGTGTTTTTCATATCTTGTTACAAGGTCATATCCTTCAATAATCGTATGAATGAATGAATAGTACTGTGGTACTATTTCAATGAAATCCTTTCATTTGCTTTCGTTTGTAACCCAATTCATGGACACCATAAGAAGGTTAAAAATAAATTGTGATTGAAAGCAACCCAGCTTTGTGCTTGAAGGCATAGTTTTAGTGTGCTACTTCGTCTTGCATTAGACATCAACTGCTAGAAACTTCCAAGCTTAGTTTTGTTTTGAAATTAGTTTTGTTTTAAATAAGTTAATTTAAATATTATTTCATAAATCAAAATATGTTTATTTTCTTTATAGGGAAATATCTTTATGTTACAATAGAGGATAAATCATCAATTCTCGTTTCTCCCCCTCTTATCTCATTCTCTTTCTCCTCCACCCCATCTTCTTTCTTTCCCTCCATCCCTTCCTCTTTCTTTCTTCCAGAATGTATACCTGGAGTTTGATGTAAAATAAATATTCATGTGTTAAAAACAAAATATAAGTAAATAAAATATAAAAATTCCAAAAATTAGAAATGTGAGTCTTACAAAATGCTTGTCATAATCCAGTACCTCCAGTAAAGCCTGGCAGGAACTGGACTTTAAACTGGTGTAAATCACCAGTTGGGTTTTGTCACAAAATTCTACATGTTAAGGAGAAAATAAAACCAGTATGTTTTTGTGAGGAGGGTATATATTCTTGATCATTGTTAATGGTAGATTTATTTCCAGGATATTCCAAAGGAGACTTCTTACAAAGCCTTACCCTGGGCAATCCCCTTACCTTATTCCTTCTGCAAGCAACATAAACCCACAAATTCCCATTGTCTGTCTTCTCCCTCAGCTATAGGTGATTCCTGATCCAGCTAGTTAGTTAGGTCATTCCACAAGCAGGCTGCTATAGTTTAGGTTTTGAGCTATCTGGTTTCCGTCTAAAATTATATGTACACTGTACATTCTTCAATGGGTCTTGTATCAGTATTGTTTCTTTCTACTGTATAACAACTGAATATATGATAATACTTTTAATTTTTATGGCTTAACAGTCAAAAATATACTTTGAGAGGCTTGATCTTGCTTATGCTTCATTCAATGTAGATATCTTCTAGAAAATGAACATTTCCTTTTGTTCCTATTCAAGTTCACCATTTGCAAAATTATTTTGTAACCAGTTGTTCCTAACCTTCTTAATGCTGTGGCCCTTTAAAACAGTTCCTCATGTTGTGTGACCTCCCCATCCATGAAATTATAATATTAATACTTCAAAACTGAAATTTTGCTAATGTTTAGAATAGTTGTGACCCACACGTTGTAGAACTGCTGCACTAAGTGCAAAACGACACAGAAAAAAAAAATATGTACTATGAGTTCATCTATAAAATAAAACAACTTTAATAAAGTTTCATGGTAATTTTACTTCAAATATATGAATATTGGTCATTGGAATGTAACTTTTGTTATATGTTTTAGATAAAACACACAGGTAATGTTATAGCTCTGTTTACCTTCCCTTTCATGAAATATGCTTAAAAATGACTCACAGCTCTTGAGTAAAATGAGCTTCTGTCAGCTACTTTTATTGTTTGATTATTTGTATTTCAAAATAAATGGTGGTACAACTCAAATGCAATAAATATTGATTTTAAATTTATATCAAAGGTAAATATGATACAACCTTTGCACAGAGAAGTTTTTGATTTCTCTGAAACTCATTTATCTAAAGCTTGATCCAGTATTTGTCTTGTTATTGAAACTCATTAGGTATCCAGTATTTTTTAAACAAATAGTCAGAATTAATATAAAACCCCTCTTGAAAGCTACAAGTCCTGAGAAATTCTAAACACAGCATGTTAATGAATTATTTTTTTTTCTCTCTCCAGCCTTCTAAAGAAAAGAGAAATCCAAACTAAGAATCCAAGATGAATGTGTAAGCTATCAATTTAGGAAAAAATAATGAACAAAACAAATGGTTTCTTCACTTAATGCAAATGTCACTTGGAAAAACAATATGGGGTAACAAGGCTTCAAGATCAAAACCAAGATTTTACTATATTATTATATGTGATATCACCAATTTGTAATTTGCTCATTTTCATCCCCCCCCATGCCTTTCTTTCTTTTTCCCACCCTATGGAGTGACTTTACCTTCTCTACTAGCCTAGGTTCTGCTTGAACCTGTTTCTTGAGGCCTTACCCGGTTCCCAGTGCACATAGTTAGACTAGAGCTTAGCGATGTTCCTTCCTCCTGCGTTAATCCAGGAGCTTGAGTTTAGCAGACATATAATTACACTTGGCACTCACAAAGCCACAGCTGGGAATGCAGTGTCAGGTGGTGCTTTCTATTCTCTCAAAGCAGCTATGCTGGCAGGCAACCACATAGTGCTGCCTGACTCAGCTCTCCAAGCAATGCAAAGAAATGAGTTTCACCTGTTCATCTGCTACCTTTCACAAGCACAATAATTTCCATGAAACTTGCAGATGAAAAAAGGATCTTCCTTGGCAAGTGACTGTAGTTGTAACCTGGGGCATGAGATTGTAAGAAACAACAGCAGCGCTTCATGAAAACTGAAATTATATATATATACACACACACACACACACACACACACATGCATGTTGAGGGCATTCACTGCTAATGGAGAATGGCTTCAGACTCTCTAAAGTGAAATGCAAGAGGAGGCTGAATGACAGGAAAATCAGAAGGGGTGCCTAAGTTCTGACACTGTGCAGTATCGACTGTGGTTATCTTCATAGCATATACAACTTAATGAAGATTAAACAGTCTGCTACCAGAATATTTTGGACTATAGCAGTACAATTACTCGCTATGAATGCCCTACTGAGCATAATAAGAAAAGGAATATTCACTGTGACATGTTTAATATTGGCTTAGCTGTCAGAGAGCCCTAAATTATAGGAGACACTGTGAAGTTAACTGTACAAAATTGTAGAAACTGGCAACATTAGGTTCTTTTTTCCTCCTAAATCTGTATGATTCCAATACTTCTTAAAATTATACATATGCAAAATAATGACTCATCTAATCTCCATTTTACATTCTTTGGTAAGCCACTGTCTTATATTTCCATGCAGTAAAACACATGGGCTATTAACAAACATGCTTTAAAAAATTGACTTATTTTTATTTTGTTGTGTGTATGATGTGTGTGTGTGTGTGTGTGTGTGTGTATGTGTGTGTGTACACATATGGAGAACAAAGGACAATTTTGTATAGTCAGTGATCATCTTCAACATTTGCTTGGGTTCCGCAAATCAATCTTCCATTGTTAGACTTGCACCTCCCAAAAGCCATATTTCTTCAATCTTAAATCACAATTCTAAAAAATTTATTTTATAGTTCTTGTTTGAGAATTTATACATGAATAAAATGTTTTGATCAAATCTATCCCCACTCTCTCCTCTCCAATTCTTCCCATACTTTTCCTCCACCACCACTTTTCTCTCCTAAGTACATGCCCTCATTGTTAAGCCCACTGAGTGGACTTAGTGCTGCTAGTGGGGTACAGGGCCAGTTATGCGTATATGCTTATCAGAGCTCCAGGGAAGAAATCTGACACTCCCTCCCACAGCAGCCATCAATTGACAATGGCTCCACAACTAGGGGTAGTACTCATGATCCCCCCCACCCCCACACTTCTTACATTGAGGAAATTTTTCTGGCTAAGCCACAATTTTTTTGTTTTAAACAGTATGTAAAGTGTTTCATCCAGGAGCTAGTGGAAAGCATCCCTTCAGATTTTAGAAGCTGGAGTGCATCAACCTTGGAGTTTAGTTGCTTAATTCATTTTTTATGCAATCTTAAGCAATTACCTTTTCTCAATTTGCATTTTCTTGCACAAATAACATAGTTGAGGACAATTATAATGCCAGTATTGCAAACTGTTTTGAGGCTTTCCGATTTACTGATTGTTAGGTCTTAGAACAAGATGCAAGGCTTGATGAATATCATTGTTCTGAGTCTCCCTCAGACTTTCTATCTCTTATGGCTTTAATACTTGATCATACAGCATCACACACCACAGCTGTGATTAAGAACGACTTTGGGCTGTTCTAGAATTTAAGTCAAAGTGGCCTCAACTAGAGTAATTTAGCTAACTTTCTCACTGTCATTTAGCTAGTGAGGTATTTATTTCCTTTCTTCCCTCCTTTATTATTTATTTTGGTTTTCTGAGGTACACAATGTTTGTCTGTGTAATATCCCTTTCTGTCCTGGAACTTGCTTCGTAGGCCAGTCTGGCCTTGAACTCACAGAGATCTACTGTCTTCTGCTTTCCCAGCACAGAAATTGAAGACATACACCATCACTGTCTGGCTCTTTCTTTTTTAAATTGTAAAAGTAGGGTTTTTCCATCTGTCACAGAAATAGCAGCCTTTTAAAAGCAGCAAAGGTACTCCTATCACAGAACTATATAGGAAAAACACACAAAAACATCATTCACAAATGATTACAAACGCTTTCAAATGTAATCAAACTCCTTTTTTCTGCTCTAAATGAAATATATTTCACGTTTTCTTTCTATATCTGAGTGTCCAGATGCAGTAGCCACTGAAGCAAATACGGCACCCAAGTCAGGGATATACAACTAGCCAAAACAGATTTAGCTGTGTACAAATCCATGAAGATTTGACAAGCTTAGCTTGGAGAAATGATGTAAAATGAGACGTAATTTTTTTCCTCAAATTATCTAAAATATTTGGAATGATAAGAGTTTAAAATGAGAAAAATTAATCGGATTTACTGATGATTACATTTTTTAAATGTAGGGCTGGCACTGATCAAACACATTAAAATATGGCTTGTATTGGGTCTTTTTTTTTTTTTTTTCCCTGTTTATTTTTATGGAGCACAGTGCTCTAGAATTTAACATTTCATATAAAAAAATGGGAATTTAGAAATGAAACTAATTTCAGATTTCCATTTCTCATTGTAATGAAATTCTCTTCTTTCTAAGCATAATTAGAAAAAAAAACATTTATTATGGAAAATTGAAACTAAGCAACATTCTCTTAAAACCTACTCATCTGACCATCCCTGAAAATATAGGATTCCAATGGGAAGCCCAGTATAAAGAGAAGAGTTAAAACTAAATGGTCAGAAAACCCCTAAGCCATGGGAAGGGGAAAAGTGTCTTACATACTTTCTGGAGACTAAAGCAATGGACTTGAAGGAGCTGGAATGTATGGCTTCCAGATAGCTATGCCTTGAAGTTCAAGATCCTGGAGATGTAAATAAGACAAGGAAATGAGCCCAGTCTTACTGGGTTTCTAGTTGAGATTTCAGCTGAAATTATAAACTGTTCAAGCACAAAATGTAAGAAGGTAAACAAACTTCCCAGCTACCCTTGGGTTTCCAGGAGTAAAGACCCCTGCAGAGAAGCCTCAGTGGGTGGAGATGTGACACTAGAAGCCCTACTCATCTGTCTGCTTCAGAAAAGGAAACTCTCTGGATGAAACTTGTGTCATACACATTAAATTTTTAGAAAGTATTACTAAATTCTTCAAGAAATAGAAAATGAGTATTTGAAAAACATCAAGAATTCTCAAACAAAAAAAAAAGGGTTGAAAATGTGCAAAAAAGAAATTTAAAGACTTAAGAGTCTCAATAAAATGTATAATTAAGAAATACCACTGACGATGGAATGATTACTAATGATATTCTGCTGTACTCATAGATAGGAGCCTAGCATAATCATCATCAGAGAGGCTTCATGCACAACCAAACATTATGTGGAGTTTGGGGAATCCTGTGGAAGATAGGGAGGAAGGACCCAGAGGGGTCAAGGACACCCCAGCAAAACCCACAAAATCAACTAACCTGGACTGATAGGGGTTCATAGAGACTGAACCAATGACCAGAGAGCCTGCATGGGTCTGACCTGGGCACTCTGCATATAAGTTAAGGTAGTATAGCTTGATTTTCTTGTGGGTGGAACTCCTAACAGCAGAACTGGAGGAGGCTGTTTTGCATCTTTTGCCTGCTTTGGGGAAACTTTACTTCCTACTGAGTTGCCTTGTCTAGCCTTAACACAAGTGGAGCTATGTGGTCTTATTGCAACTTGATATGCCATGTTTACTTGCTATTCCTATGAGGACTGCCCTTTTCTGAAAGGAAAGGGATGGATAGAGGTGGGGGTTAGAAGAAGTGGGGGGGGGGGGACTGCAGCCATGATGTAATAAATGAGAGAAAATAAACTAAATACAAAGAAAGAAAGGAAGGAAGAAAGGAAGAAAGGAAGAAAGAAAGAAAGAAAGAAAGAAAGAAAGAAAGAAAGAAAGAAACAAGTGAAATACTTTTGGGGCTCCAAAGATGTTTTTGAGGTTAAAGGTACTTAGTGCTCTGTCAGACCTGCAATTCCAGTTCCAAGAGTTCCAGCATTTTCTTCTATCCTCCTCTGTGGGCTCTTGTACACACATGATGCACATAATCTCATAGAGACTAACAACCATAAAATTAATAAATCTACCAAAAAAAAAAAAAAAAAAAAAGGAAAAGAAAAGAAATACCATTTGATTACTGCTCCTAGAAGCCATACAATGCCAAACACAAGCCTCAGTATTTGATGTGGGAAACCTTGCCTCCAGTAGATGGTCATGGATGTCCATAGGTATCTAGAATAATAGAAGCTATTGCAGGTAATCTTAGTTACCACCAGAACTTGAAGGTAAAATCCTATTGTTGGAGACATCATGCACTTTACATATGATATAAAGAAATCAGATTGATACTGACCAGATATCTCCCTCTCTGCTGGATAGCATTCCTAATAATGGGCATTTCCATGTAGAATACTAGAAGAAAAGGAGTATTAAATATCTGTAAATCCTGTAGACAACACTAACAGCCAGTGTGGCAAGATAGGTTAATGGGTGCAGCAGTGGCACATATTTATCTAGGTAAGCACCACTTTCTGATTAGATTTAAACCAACTCCAAAGGAAGACTTCCATACCTGGTACTATAAATCTGACAAAGAACCCATGATTAAGAAGCTCATAGGTAAAGGGTTAAGCCTATAACTATTATTCTGCCAATAGGACTTAGTATCAAATATCCATTTTGATCTATATCTATGCATCTAGATTAGTTCAGCTTTCAGATCCTATCAGAGAACATTCTTTGTTCAGTGGATGGTAGTTAACATACAAACTCACAACTGATGAAAGTACAGAGAATAATTCTTAGCTAAATCCTCAGGTGACTCTGTATCATTCCTTCCATTCTCCTCCTTCAAGGTTCAGGACCATTCAGAAGAGGGGGTAGAAAAATTGTAAGAACCTAATGTCAGGGACAACCAAAGCTAAACGGCATCTTCAGTAAATGACAGGACTGCTGCATTGCTGAACTTATATTGGGTGTGGCTGTCTACATCAGATCCTCACAAGATGAAGCCAGTCAACAGTCTCTAATGAAGAGGGAGAGGAGCAAATAAGCACCCTGACCCATCCATAACTAAGGAGCTATTGACAGCTGGTAGGTAGCTTTGGGGTAAGAGGAGTCCGTTTTCTTTAAGGATATGGCCCATGATAGGTCAGCCATGCTCCAGGAAGTAGCCCAACACCCATGTACATGAGGAGTACAAATTATGCTTTGGAGATTATTATAAAGAAACAAAAAGGATACAAAATTGAGAAGTGGTGGCAAAGTGGGGGAAGGTTGAAAGAGTTAAAAAGTATGAGGGAGGGAGTAGAATATAATCTAAATACATTGTATTGATATCTCAAATAATGGATAAAATGGAAATAGCATCTGAGTCCTAGAAGTATAGAGATGATAATACAGAGTGATTATTTGTGAAGAGACATTTGTGGATTATTTGCCCAAACTGTAAAAGATAACCATACGTCACAGTCAAGACATGACACACAAGTGACCAGGATAAATATGAGGAAAATAAACTAATGCATTCTAAAAAAATTAGAAAGATCAAACAAAACTAAGACCATGGGATAATCTTAAAAGCATGGTGATTCTTGAATAAGGAGTAGAAATAATGAGATTATTCATTTTCTTCAGGAAGGTATACTACCACGGTTTTTCAAATTGTGAGTCTGGACGAAATTAGTCTTCAAAAGTGGTCAACAAATCTTTAATTCCTTGTCTTTGGTAGGGCTGCTACAGATCAACAGCTACCTGCTACAACTTACAAACTAATCCGCAGAGGGAAATAGTATGATTGCTGTAACGAATTATAGTCATTACATGGGTGGAAAGAGTTAAGTATGAGGACAATAACTATCAAAAGGAAAGAGCAATAATAAATGGGAAGCTAGAAAGATAGTGCAACTATGGATCCAATTTAGTCATCTTTAAAACTGCCCATAATTTTGGTTTATGTGACCAACAGATAATGTTAGAAAATTTCTTTGAGGGTTACAAGAGGGAACCAGGTCAGCAGTTAGAATGATACTCCTCTATTTCCTGTCTACCTTAGGTAAAGTACCAGGTAGATCAGCCTTACAAAAATATATCAAATCCCAAATCCTTTAGAAACTGTAAAACAGGCTGTATCAGATTTCCCCCTTGTCTTCCTATTTTTTCAAGCCCCCACCACTTCATCAGCAACAATACGTGAGAAAGGAGTGCCTCTTTGCTACAAATAGTGTATAAACATAAACAATAATAAGAATAAACTTAAGGTAGAAAATATCCTTTACCAAATATCACCAAGAAACGTCAATGGCAGGAAAGGGGAAAAAAATGAGGTAAACCACAAATTCCTGTATATACACATCAATTATTTTGCCCTATAAACCTACTGGCTCCATCAGTGCCTTATTACCATGGTAGCCTGATGCATGTGAGAATTCATTGTTCTATTAGCTAACTATTTTGGATTTAAATACTCTTTGATATCACCCCTCTGTTATTCATTTATTCTAAATTTATATATTAAGCATTTATAGTGTAGTGTGCACCATTTCTAAAGTAGTACCTTAAAGAGGCAAGGAAACAAATTATTACTAAATAGAGAAAATGAGAAGAAAGGGTGTCAGAAATGAATGACTTATAGTTTTAGTGTAGAGAAGAAACAAAACAAACAGTAAGAGAAAGTATGAATAGAAGAGGAGGAGGGAAGAGAATTAGGTGATGAGACAGGATCATGGCTGGTAAGGTCATCAAGGATGCCCATGTTACTGGAGCAGAGGAATATGGCAGAGAATTAGAAAAATGCATCCGGGAAGAGGGCCAGGAGGAGGATCTCCAAGGTTCTTGCTAGAATACTAAAGAAACTTTATTTTAAATGAGATGGCATGCCACTAAAGAAACCAGCAATATAGGTCTGTTTCTGCAGGTATGTTCCACAAAGAAGGAGAGAAAGAATGGGGGGCCTGTGGCAGCTAAGATGTTAAGATAGTGGTACATTATTTTAGAGTGATTGTCTGATGAGAGAGATACAGGATTCTGGATGTTAACTACTATTGGTCTCTAGCAGCCTAATTATAAGCTTCATCCTGGGAATTTGCAATCATTGGAGTCAGTATGTTACATTTTGAAAAACTGTACAATTTTCATTATATCTTTTTTTTTTTTAATGTGTAACAAAGATAAACCTCTTAAAAAACAATGCTAGGAAAAATCAACAAACAAACATCCAAGATACATGAGCTAATTTTATATCTTTTTTTCATGGTTTTCAAGATTTCTTTGGGTAGCAAACATTAAAAGAGGAAGCCATTATAGGTTTGAAGAGAAAACTGACTCTAGAGAAATGTCCAGAGACCTACAAGACTAACCCAAACTAACAATTTGAGCAATAGTGGAAAGGCTACCATAAATGCCCTTCCCTGATTATGAGATTGATGACTAACTTATCCACCATCCTAGAGCTGATGGAAACCATCTAGTAGCTGATGGAAACAGAAGCAGACACCCACAGCTAAACACTGAGCCTAACTGGAATCCAGATGCAGAGAGGGAGGACAAGACCAGGCTACAGACACCCACAGAAACAGTTGACCTGAACAAGGAGGAGTTAATGGGCACCCCCAGATTGATAGCTGGGAAACCAGCACTGGACTCACTCAGACCACCTGAACATGGGTCTTAGTTAGAAGGCCTGGGCAGTCTAAGGGACCTCTGTCAGTGGAACCAGCATGTATCCCTGGTGCACAAAAGGACTTTGGGAGCACATTCCCCAAGGAGGGATACTCCCTTAACCTAGAGGCAGGAGGGAGGGCCTAGTCCCTACTCCAAATGACTTGACAGATTTGTTGACCCCTCCTGGAAGGTATCACCTTTCCTGTGGAGTGGGGGGGTGGGTGAGATGGGAGGGTAGTTGGGGCCATGGGAGGGAGAGAAAAAGGAAGGGAGGAAGGGAGGGAGGGAGAGATAGGGAACTGGGATCAATATGTAAAATAAGAAAAAAAAATAAAGAGGCACAGTATAAAAAACAGGCCATATTTTTATATTAAATTCTGCTAATGAGCCAGAAGCAGTAGAGAACACATGCAATTCTAGAAATCTGAAGGTAGAAGGGAAGAGACTTGAACATTAAATCCCAACCTGGGCTACATAGCAAGACATTATATCAACAGGGATAATGTGACCATCCATGTAAGAGACAAACAAAACTGTTATTGATACAATGAAAATTGTGAGAAATTCCCCATGACTTAGATACTATCTTTCTCTAGCCTAAATAACTTTTATAAAATTTCCCTTAGCAGTCACATATATTTTCATAGTCATCAAATTTTGTGTGTCATTCTCTGTCTGTTAGAAAAGCTGAATCTAAAATGGAAGCAATTGGAGGCAGAAAATATGGACTTACAAAACTCTCATGTGTTAAGATTGAATCAGCAAGATGAAACCAACTTTTTAAGAAAGGGATTTATTTAGCTTATATTTCTACATCTCTGTTCATCAAAGAATGAAGTTAGGACAGGGATTCAAGAGAGGTCCAGGACCTGGATACAGGAGCTTATGACAAGTCATAGTGGTATGCTCTTTACTGGCTTGTCCCCATTGGCTTGCTCAGACTGCTTTCTTATAGAACCTAGGACCACCAGTCCATTGATGGCACCACCCACAATGGACTGGGCTTTCCCCCATCAATCACAAATTAAGAAAATTCCCAATAGCCTAATATTTCGGAGGCTTTTTCTTATTTGGTTTTCCCTCCTCTGAGATAATTTCAGCTGTACCACGTTGACAGAAAAATAGCCAGTGCACAAACCCATAGATTCCTTAACATAATTAACAATTGGGGCAATATTGTATTAATGGTCCAAGAACACAAAGCTAAAGCTAGATAAGTAATAAATTCTCTGAAGTCTGCATTTCTTATCTCAGTCATAGTGTTGCCCAGTGTAACAGAAAGGCTTGTTTTCTGTTAATCAGTGGATTGCTTGTCTTCTAAGTTCAACTACTGATCACATACTGGAAATTTTTGTCTAGTTTCTCATTTTGATAGCTTCTCAATTCAACAGTGGTTTAGACTTTGACCCCCAAATGCTATGAATTCCATCTCATGTTCTTTCCAAGCTGTCAAATGGTTTTCATTCATTTCTATCAATTAATCCAGTAGTCATTAAGCAATAAAATAAATAAATGAAGGATTAAAGATGTCTTTGGAAATGTCAACTCAACTTTTGTTGAGAAAAACTTTATTTTTCCTCTCCCTCAAAGGGAACTTTTACCATATGAGGATAAATTAAGAGTAAAACTTTTCAGATAGCAGCTGACAGAATAAACAGGACTGAAGAGGAGGCTGCCTGCCTCTCAGGGCCCATCCCAGGATACCAAATGAGGATAAGTCACAGAGTGAAAAGAACAGCTTCCTGTGGCTTGAAGACACCAACATTTTCTTCTTAGTTTAATTCGTGGGTAATGCTTGGGATTAAAATGCCAGAAAGAAAATGAGAGGGACCTTAAGAAAGAGAGTGCTCTGGTCTAAGCTGGGAGGCCTTGCATTATCTTCTGTGAATAGACTCCTGGGCTAACACCCTAGGTCTAGTGGGAAAGAGGCTTTGCACACACCACCCATTGTTCAGGCTTTGTTGAAGCAAAATGAGTAAAGACATTCTTTTCAAGCCATTCAGGAGAGAATGAAGAGGGGAATACCATTGGTTCCCAGCAAAGCATTCAATGTCTTCATCTTCCAGGAATGCTCTACTTTAAGAGGAATCTGGTGGGTAATAGGTGGGCCCACATGGGAGGTGAAATCATGAATGATGTCACTCTCTTGTGATGTATAAAATAACATTTCTATTGTGCAAATGTGATTTGTTTGTCATGGTAGAGCTATCAAAGCTCTGATGACATCACATATTTTATACTGCAAATACTGGAACAAGGAAGAAGAAAATTCCCCAGAAACCATGATATTCTTCAGAGACATACAAGTAATATTTTCAAGAGCCCAACAAATAGATATGTGACCAACAGTGTCATTTTGTATTAAGGCAAAAATGAAGAAATTACTAAAACTTTCAAGCCTTCATTTCCAACTTCCATCCAACTGGCCCATCTCCCAGAAGGCTAGGAAAAGAGAAATAAACAGATGAAAACTGAATCTTGTACATGTCCTAGGCTGGCTATCTGTTGCATATTAGCACTTTCCTTGCATGCATGATTTTGGCATAGTTTGCTATTTATAAGGCTATTTATGTATATTCATTTTTTTTTTGTTTTAGAAATATGATCACAGTGTAATTTGAACTATATCCCAGGGATGCACTTCTCAAAGCTTCAAGATTGTGTCAAACTGCTATTTTACAGCTCTCTGGGTTTCCACTAATCAGCAAAAGTTACCGGCCTTAGAAAAAGCCAAGTTCATTGTCTTGTAAAATACTGTGGGTATTTATATCACAGTGTAATAAATCTGAGGGAAAAAAGAAAGAGAGCAAGAGATTTTTAGATCTATTACACCATTTAACTCAAAGAATGTTTATATGACCCACTGCACAAAGTTTAAATACATGAGGCGGTTTTGACTGTTAACTCCCTGAACTTGCTGGCAGAGCAAAGTGAGAGAAGACCTTTCTGAACACTGTGCTGTGATGGTATTATCTGCTGCACTGTGCTTTCTCTTGTCAGTTGCTTAAGACATCTGCTCAGCCCCATAAAACCCCCACACAAGCACAGACATTTTGTTTGTTTAGACTTGAGGAGCATTAAGCACTATCTGGTTATTAGTTAAGTCTGTTACCCAAAGTTAGATAAGAAAAATCTACTGATAAAGCCAGTTCCCAAGGGAGGGGGTTGCCCTAAGCCACTCAGTGTGCTTCTTTGACAGTGTTCCATTTAAAAGCTGTGAATAAATACAAACACACATAAACACACACACACCAATGTAATTATTTTTTATTTTAAATGCAGAGTTAAAATACTGCAGGTACGGTTGAGGCCTCCGCTGGTGCCATACATACCCAAGAGGACTCAGAACATTTTTCTCCCTGAAGACTTCCTGTAGCCAAGGGAACTAGTTTTGCTTGGTAAAGAGACAGCAGGATGACAATCATGTCCTCCCCTCCTCAGACTGAGTAAGAGACAACTACTCATGCCATAGTTCAAGAGGAAGTTTTCACATATAAGGATTCCACGTTTAGATAAAATAGACAACTAGTTCTTAGACTGTAAGAGCACACTAGCATTTATCTCTTGGCTAGCTCCAAGCTTCTCCTTCAGTGTCTTCCTCTTGCACCCTTTCACTGGCCACTTTCCATCTGTTCAGTCCTTGGCTCAGCTGCTAATGTTCTGAGTGAAATCGAAGCTTGGCAGAGGTGAGTTCCCACTCAGCCAGGATCCCACCACTGCTAGGCCTGATTCCAACTCCCTCTCTACTGAGGCAAGTCTAAATTTAGCCTGTTGTTGCTCTTGCTGTTTGTTCAGAAGTGGCTTGCCACCATGGGTCTAGGGAACAGGGCCAGTGCAAACTGAGGTGTTATTCTACAGGCAATCATGATTCCCAAATCCAGTGATCCAACCCACAATGCCACCAGATCATGTTGAGATACCTTGTAGCTTGCATATCTTAAACTATGATGCAAATGAAAGACTTAGAAAAGTTTTAGCCAAGTTCAACCAAAATTATTTTGATTTAAAAAATATGTTCATTTTAAATAATATTAAAAGGCAAAATACTCTAACATAAATTAACTGGTTATAAAAGGACAGGGAGTCTCTTATAATGAACCAGATTGGTATTGTGCAGCCTAAGTTGTTCTTGTGGTATGGACATGTGACCACTTTGTCAGCATTAATGAGCCTCAGTAAGACATGCCCGCAGCATTGTGAATAGAGGACAGAAAATGGGGAATGAATCACAGCAATGGAAGAAAATTATCCCCTCACATATTTATAATCTCTTGACCAGATTTCTCTTCCAGTTACTAAAAGTATTATTTTCTCTTTTCAACAAAACTTCTCACTGAGTTGTTTATCCTTTCAGTTCTTCTATGGTTTTGCCCTGTGCAAACTTCAGCCCCAGCATTACTCAGAATCTGCTTTGCTCTAAGTTACTTTTCTTTGTTTCCTTTTACTGTGGAGAAATAGCAAAAGGTAGGTAATGTATGAAAGAATAAAGTATGATCCATTCACTGTGATAAAAGTTGGAAGTCGGAGATTTGGTGTTGTGTCTGGCAAGGGCCCTGCTAAATAATGAGGTGGTAGACAGAGGTATCTGGCAACAGCATAAAGGTGACAGACAGGCAGAGAGCAGGTGTATGTGAAAGAGACAAAACACACAGGCAGCTCTCTTTCATAGCAACCCACTCTCATGGAAAGGGACCCAGCCCTAGCAGAAATCTCATTGCTTCAAAAATTGACTCTGTTCTTCAAGTAGAGCAATCTGTCCAACTAATCACTATATCACTTCTCAAAGTGTCCATCTCCCTATCTTGCTACAAAGCCAATCAAATTTGAACTGATCTTAAAAAGAACGGTTTATTCTAGGATTCTGAATAGTTTGAACTTGTGTTGGTCTTCGGCATACTGGCCCAGTCTGTGAAATCATGTGTGTACCAGCCTTTTGTGTCTGGAAAACTTTGCTTCCTTGAAGTCATCTATCTCTTCTGACTCTTAACAATCTTTCCCCCTCCTCTTTAACATAGAGCACTGAGTCCTGAGGTGAAGGGTTTGAGGAAAACATCCCATTTAGGTCTTAGTGCTCCAAATTGTCTCTGTCTGCATATTTTTCAGGATCTGCCTGAGTATTTGAACAACATAAATGGACTCCAGGTTTTCTGTGTGCTTTTTGCTTTGTTTTTAGTATTTTTTTGTCTTCTTGATTTTTGTTTTGATTGTAAATTTTATTTGATTTATTTTGATTGTAAATTTTTTGTTTGTTATATGTTTGAGAAAGAGAAGGAATATAAAGTTGGCTGCACACGGAGGTGTGAAGGATCTGGGAAGAGTTTGAGAGGAGAAAACATGTGACCAAAATATAGTATATGAAAAATAAATTACAAATAAATAAATAAATGAGAAATGTACAAAAAAAAGGCTACAAAATAGTAAAAAAACTCTAGCACCAGCATCTATACCCAGATTGATAGAGCTCATGCCATGTTATAGAAATCCTTGTAATGTGTTGGGGTTATTTTCCCATTCTTTTTCAAGATGGGCCTTTCTGGAAGAAATATTTTGATTCTTCTTGGAACTGTATTGCTGGCTCGTTTCCAGCTCTCAAGGCTCTGATGTTAGCTAACCATAGGATCTCTCTGATCCCGTAGTCCTGTCTGTAACCCCATGTCCTCATTTTGGTTAGTGTATAGGCCTAAATCATCTCCCAAAGACAGTTCCTGGCATCTCCTGGAGCTCAGTCATGTTTTGTTTGTCATGATTACCATTTCACTTGAGGGAAAATATATATATATATATATATATATATATATATATATATATATATCAGAAACCTGACTCCAACAATTCCCTTCAATATCTCCACTCTTCTCCTGACTCCATTGTTTTAGTAAATCAGACACCTATACCTGCAATCCAGAAAATCCCTCCAAATCACCCATGATTCCTCTTTTTCCCACTCTCTAACTTCTGGTCTTCTTGGAAACAATTTTGTTGAATCTTTAATATTTATTCAGAGACATCTTCTCATTCCCAATAACATTACTTCCTTGTTGACTCATTAGTACCCAAAGTATGTTACTGTATTAGTCTTTTGATATCTCAGCAGGAATGATCTATATAAAGCAATCTAGACAAGTAGGATCATGTGGGCCAGATAAGATCACAATTCTATCCAATCCCCCACTGCTTTCCCTTACTCACAACCCAAATTTGTAGCACTGGTTTAAAATATACTCTTCCACTTTCTCATTTTTCCCACTTCAGGACTGTAGATTCCATTTTGCCAAAACTCTATTTACTTAGGTTTTTACTATACTGCTTCTTTAACCTAGAATATTTTTCTCTCAATGAACCACATGTCTATATTTCTCAGGTCTTTGTTCAGACATTGTGCTTGTTGGTTTTTTCAGCTTTACACACACCTACATGTGTCGGCAAACAGGGAACCTCAATTGGCTCCATCAGATTTTCCTGTTGGTAATGTTCCTGTGGAACATTCTCTTGACTAATGACTGATATGGAAGAGTCCACCCCACTGTAGGTGTTACCACCCCTGGGATGTATAAGAAATGAGCGTGAGCAAACTATGGGGAATAAGCCAATAAACCGAGTCCTCTATTACTTTCGCTTCAGTTCCTGTCTACAGGCTCCTGCTTTGGTTTGTCTTAATGATGGAGTTTGATCAGAAAATGTAGAGCAAATAAACCCTTGCTTTCTCAACTTGCTTTTAGTGATGGTGAGTTTATTGCAGTAGTAAAAAACCTAAGAAAGAAGTCGCCCCTCAGAAATGCCTTTCTTCATCTCTAATTGAAATGTATACAACCTGACAGCACATTCTTGCTGTTTTTGTTGTTTTCACCATTTGATTTAGCATACATCTTACCTATTTGCTTCCTCTTCACACTCACTTAAAAAGAGTTTTCCAAGAGTGAATAAGCCCTCTTTTATTTATTTTTTCCTGGAACTTCATAGCAGGAAATTCTGTCAGACACTTAACAGGTACTTTGTAAACATTTGTTGAAAAACTATGTAAATATATTAAACATAAAGAATATAAGTGAGAAATTACACGTCTTAGGCCAGAATGGTTACCATGAGTAGTGTGGCAAGCTATAGGGTAAATCAAATACTTGTTTGAAAGTGCTGGAATACTTGTTGTTCATTTCTTGATACAAATGATTTTATTATGTAAATAAATTCATATATAATTGAATGTATCAATATTCAGGGACTACTAATGTGAGCTCCACCTTTCATGAACTTGATCTCCTTTTCAATGTATAAACCTAGGGAACTGATAATCAGAACATGGCCTGAAGATAAATCAGAGCACTTTGATAAATTTGAATTTCAGGTACACAGGGAACTAAACAATGGCCCAAGGACAATGTAAGCCTAAATATTATGTGAGACAAAAATTTAAGAGTTAAAACATACCAAGTATATATGCATAAATGTCCATATTTGATGTGTGTTTCAAATTCTAATTGGGTACATGTCTCAGGTTAATATTTGTTACTTTTTACCAAAGATGTAAACTCACAGTAGACAGCTGCGTAGTTAATGACTGATGTACATTTTTTGGGATTCTCCATTATGAAAAGGCATCCTTTCTATATGGGTAATAAGCCAAAAGAGCCCTGTCCTGTGCCATACAGAGTACCAAGATGGCAGAGGGTGTCGGGATTGAAGCACTTAACAGACCACCACGAGAAGTGAAGAAGAAGCTACTGTTTATTACCAAGAGTAATGGGCTTATATGCCCAAGCCAGGGGATGGACTAAACATAGGAGGAAGTCATGCACCACCCACACCTGGGGTCAAAGTGTGGGACTGGAAAGTTCTGAGAACAACCTTGTTTGTTCAATCTTGAGAGCATGGAAGTTCTACAGCTGGGTAGGGAGGAAGAGAGTTGTAAAGGACAAGTACTTAAATTTCCCAACAGTCCTGTAAATTTATCTTGCTTGCTTCTTAATACTAGGAGTTAAAAACATAACAACCATAGTTCATCCTGCAAAGTTTCTAGACCCTAATAAGCTTCTCCACCTATGTAGCAATCCAAATCAGACCAAATAAAACCAAATTAGAAAAGGCCAATGTTTAATGGATACAGCACTCCTGGGTGGCCTTCCAACCCCCAGAGAGGAGACAGGAAAGGGAGACTGGAAAACCACAAGCCAGTTTAAATACCCTGTGGGAGTGGTCTTGAGCATCTTTGGTGGAGGGAGCCATCATTTGTAGGGCTTTCTGGTTTGAAGGGAGAAGGGAGAGGGGGCTTGGGTGGAATTTCTACCATAACATCTCAGACTCTTTGGGTATATGGATGCCAGGGGCTGTGGTGAAGCTTCCATGTTAACATTCCTGACTTTGGGTGTTTGGAGGCTGGTTCATGTCTGGCTTCTTCTAGCTGACCAGGGACAAAGTAGCGGAGGGGAAGAATCAGGAGCTGGTGGGTTCAGGCTCAGCAGAAGTTGTGGGTGAAGATACACTCCATTAGCTGCCATCCTGTAGACCTCAGACCTCAGGCACCTGTCCCTTGAGGAAGTGAAGGCAGGTTGCTCAGAGAAAAAAATAGATTGCTATGATTGGCCTTGTGAATGGGGCTAGCCAAGGTGCAAAATGCCAGAAGAAAGCAAATGGAGAAGTGTCCTAGTAGTACAGAAGAGGCAAGGGTGAATGAGAGACAGAAGAAGAGATTAGTCCTTCATTGGGACATCTTGGAAAACTGGAGGTGGCCATACCAAGTATCCTGAAGAGGTACCCATTTAAGCCCGGAGAGGTGGTACAAATGATGAAGTCCCAGGAGCTGGTGCAGGTGCTGGTGTAATCTGGAGGACCTTCTGGGGTTGGCCCAGGCCAGGCAGGAGGAGTTAACCTGGAAGATATGCTAGAAAAGGGATGGGGTAAAATGGGTTCTGGAGAATGTTTATATCAGACCAGATTTTTTTTTATATAGAAGAACTTCTCTCAGGAAATTGCAGGTATCTGTAAGACAGCTGGAACAGATTTACATTTTGATGTCATAGCAAAAGACTATGGCTTTAGGTTAAAAAGCATGAACATTTTTAGAAGTCAATCAGAGGAAATTTAGAAGTCTGAACCTCTGAAGTTACATCTGAAACCTGTTAATCCCTGACTATGAAGCCTGTAAAAGAGGCACACCTGTCTGTACTTTTAGTAGGAAACTTAACTAATGAACTAATGAGCCACAGGTACCCTAGTCATCAAATGTCTTGAGGTCTGACACGGATATGTAGATGAGCAGAAGTAAGACAGCTTTTTCAGCAGGTGAAAACAGAGTAGGTAGCTGTCCAAAAGAAAAGTAATGTACTTACCCACTACCTGCAGTGTTCTCATAGGCTCAAAAAGGGCAGTGGGAGTCAGCAACACTGGGCAGCATCAGTCCTCTACCAGGCTGAGTAGATCAAAGGCTGGCACAGTCTCAGCTGCCAGTGTTGGTGAGCCTGGATCTCCATGGCTTGGCAGAGAGGACAAGCCCTCACGGGGGGGGGGGGGGGGCATTCTGACTTTGAGTGTCCAGGCTGAAGGCAGATGGAGCATATTTGTGGCTGTGGGTCCAAATAATATCTTGCTAAATAACCATCCTGCCCAAATTTGCTGTAGGCTCCTGGAAAAGTTGACTTAGGTTGAACTCCAGGGGGATGGAGTTACATGATGGTTGACTTCCTTTGTACCACGCTTGGCCTCAGGACAGCTGCTAAGGCTTAGACTGGGAGCATGTCCTTCTGCTGTAGCCTGGTCTGTTGGGGAGGCTTGGCTGCCTCTTCTTAGACATTGAAACTGCAAAAGCCATTTTTAACCAATTCTTGTATGGGAATTTGTATGGGGACCCTCCTCAGCCTTTTTTAATTTCTTTTTTTATATCTGGTTTTGACTGAGAAATGAAATGGGTGGCTAGGACTGTGGCTCCTGCTGGGGAGCTAGATCAAGTGTAGGTAGAGGGGAGATGGAGGTGTCATGGAAGGTTAGAGAAGGGTGGTAGAGGAAAAGAGGAAGCTGGGTAAGGAGGAGCAAGTTGTTACTCAACCTTTGTGCCTGAGGGGTAGGAAGGGGGAGGGGAGGATTAAGAGGAATGTGGGCCACTGAATGGAACATGTGGCCCTGTAAGAAGGGTTGGGAAGGCAGTGCTTGGGGTGTGGAGGACAGTGTCTTTGAGGCAGGTCAGGGTGGAATTTTTAGATTCCCAATTCCCTCCCATATAGGCGGCAATTTGTAGGCACCATGACCCTAGCCAACAAGACTGGTGATATGAGACACTTTCTACTGAGGGAAGGGTGGGATCGAAGTATCCAGAAACTGTGGACATATGGGGGTTCTTTGGACTTGTCCCCATGCCAGCAAAAAAATTTAAGATCACTGAGGATGCTAAAATCAAAAGATTCCTCCAGTGGCCATCCTATCCCATTGTTATGGGCATATTGAGGCCAGGCCTTAGTGCAGAGAAATCAGGCATTCAGGACATATGGTATCAGATAGCCCCAATTTAAAAAGATTTTGTAAAAGGCAGCCCAAGGGCATTTGGGGATCAGCTTCAAATGGCACATGCCTATTTCACAAGTCTATGCCAGAACCAAAAGCCTAATGCAAAGTGTCCACTGTGGTAGGCCTTGGGTCAAAAACAGAGGGGGTGTGAGAGAATCCCTAAAGCAGAACATCTTCCGAAGAAGGGTTACCACTGGACAAGGCAAGTCCTTGTCCCGGTAACAGGTCAGTGACAAACAGGTCCTTGTCCCACTAATAGATCTTTCAAAGGACACCCCAAGAATTGCCCGAGGCCCTGAGCTTCAGAGGCAATGTCTTAAAAAGGAAAACTTACCTAGTTGAAAATGGATCTTAGCCTAGCAGAGAGCAGGTGTGTGGGAGAGGGGTGTTTTCCAACCACATGACCCTGGACAGGTGAGGGAAGAAACATCCCTCTTGGCAGAACCTCCAGATGAATAGTTCCTAAACCCTGATAAGCCCCTCTGCTGATGAAGCCATCCAAATCAGACCAAACCAAACCAAATTAGAAAAAGCCCATATTTAATGGATACAGTGCTCCCAGGTATCCTTCCAGCTCCCCAGAGAGGAGACAAGAAAGGGATACTGGAAAAACCACAAGTCTGTTCTCTGGAGGGGGGAGGGCAGTTTAAATACCCTATGGGAATGGTCTTGAGTATATCTGGTGGAGGGGCCATCATTTTGGGGGCTTTCTGAAATACAGCAGGGCTTGGAGGGAGATGGGGGAGGGGAGTTGGGTGGAATTTCCACTATAACACATTCATCTTCAAATTCACTCTTATTCTTTTCTACACTAAAGAATACTTTTCAGTCAATAGCAATATCAAAGGAGAAAAATATCTATCTCTGTAATTAAAATAATTAACATTACATTGCATCTAGTGGAGTTCACAGCTATATAGTTAAATAACATGCAGTGTAGAATGCTTATATCTAAGAGGGTCCCCAATATTGACTGAACCTAGGTTAAAATTTTCTGTAAACAATGGCCAGGCTTCAGCTGTATCTTGCTCTTGACTCTGTTAAGGTACTATGTAAACCTCAGACTGTGTCACACACAATATGTCACCCTGTATGAAGACAACAGGGTTGATAACTCTGTAGTACTGCATGCTGGGTATTTTTATTTTATTTTCCACTTGAGTTCATCAAGATGTACTCATTGACTAGACCACAAAACCACAACAGTAGACAATTTACTCCATCCTTCCAATGAGACTCTGGATCAGGCCTTCCTTTCACTAGCATCATTCACTTCCTATAGAATGAGCGTCCTTTTTTTTTTTTTTTTTTTTTTTTTTTTCATTCTGCCTGATGAAGATGATTAGAGGAGCCTCAAGAAGCTAAAGTGTTTTACAGTAGTGTAGATTCATGATCAGGTGTCCACATAGGTGATAGTAGTTTTTAAGAAGCAGATGAGCTTCCAGTCTTATCTGTCAAGACAGTTTCCTTCTCATTGATTTTGTCATGGCCATGCTTGTAGCTAAGGTCTAATTCCCCCATCCAATCTATAACTTTATAATCTTCAGACTATTAAGCAAAGCTTTGCTGAGTTTAACAAAGGGACCACTCATGACTTGATGAAGGACTATGAACTCCTACCACTGCTCCCTCTGGTCAAAATAATCAGGAATTTCCTGGGTTCTGCAGATTCATGGACATTGCCAGTCATTGCAACCCTAGCCAATTAAATCCAACTTTTTGTACACATGTCTATAGCTCTGGCATTGTGCTCAGTTTAGACAATATTCCTCCTGCCTTTCAAATCCACTTTTGGACTATCTATTTTCCCCCCAGGCACTTGATCTTTAGCAATGTGAGGCTTCTTTGTTTTCACTCAAGAGTACCCGTCACACCAGAACCTTTTTTTTTTTTTTCTTGGAACAATCCATAGTCCCATGAAAAATGCTTCTCTGTTCCTCTAATTCCTAAATTATAACACAACAGAACAGGAGTGAGTTAGCAGGTACCAACTAGTAAAGAGAAAAGGAGACAGAGCAATTTAAATATAAGAATAAACAGAGGGGGAAAGGATTCAGAGGGAAGTGTTTTATACAGACATGACAGCACTCATAAATACATTGGAATGTGCTTAAGAGATGAAAGGGCCTGTCCTGCATGTCTTTCACACACTGTTGTGCTGCAAATACAGACTTACAGATCCATGCTTAGTGAAGTAACTCAACAGATGGCATTACCATCCCAGAGACAGTAATGATCCTAAAGTGTTTTCCTTTACCAGCATCAGGTCATCAAGGGAACCTAGGCATTGACTGAGAAAGAGGAAAACTGAACAAAGAAGATTAAAACAACCAGAAATCCATCCAAGGGCAGAACCACAAGTGCATCAACCTCTTCTATGATTGCCTTTCAGAGGAGGTTTTGGGAAACAAAATGAATACGAGATTATAAAATCTTCAATGACTGAAATATCACAATTTCCATGTAATCACACTGAAGGAGTCAAGTGAA
Source organism: Phodopus roborovskii (assembly GCF_943737965.1). Taxonomy (NCBI): domain Eukaryota; kingdom Metazoa; phylum Chordata; class Mammalia; order Rodentia; family Cricetidae; genus Phodopus; species Phodopus roborovskii. Next base: position 42,478,272 of record NW_026126525.1, on the reverse strand, counting down.
GGATACAGTTGAAGGCTCATGGACTTTTTTATATGTTCCTACCCTATACATTTGTACAACACTTTTATTTCTAATCCTATCTAATTTTTCTTATTTAATCTACCTTTCATCTACCAGAATATTGCTTCATTTTATTTAATTTTTGAAGACTTTTAGACTATAATTTCACTCATTTCAAAAGTCCCCATTGTTTCTTACAAGTTTACCAAGATTTATACATCTCAGAAAAGTTCATACACTACCTTGTTCCCACTGATTGTTCCAAATAAACATTAGAGAAATCACAAAACCACCACAAGAAGTCTCCTCTCCAAACAAGGTATTGTCTTAGCACCCTACACAGATGTGAACTCTTTTTCAACTCTTTGTAATTGTATATGTTGGCTCCATCTGAAATACACTTTCAATCCTTTCCTTCCTATCCAAATCCTATTCATCTTCAAATGTTGCCCAAATTCATTTGGTTCTGTGAAACTTTCACTTAATGCTTTTAATATGTTATGTTCAACCCCATCTATAAGCTTTCATACCACCTTTTAAATTTAGCACTTAATTACATACCATCTCCCTTTTTTTCCTTTAAACTTTCAACAAGAGCAATGAAAGAAACCAGAACATTTAATTCAAACACATCAATCTTTCTCAAACATATCCTATCATCAAATATTTGTCGATTGTCAATGAGATAATTACAAATAATGGATGTGTGGGTGCAGTGAGGAGCAAAGGAATTCAGTGGCTGGTAGTGCACTATTACTGACCCCAGTGACTCAGTGTCAGTCTTTGACCAGATAACAAGAAAAGGTAATAGCTTGGTGATATGCAAGTTACAATGTCCAATAAATATTTATGAATTCACATATTAATTAAGTCCAAGCTTATTCCCATGCTTACTAACAATGGCAGCATCTGTCTTGGAGCTATTCAAACAATGAATTTACTGCATTTACTTTCCAGATTCTTGTTTTGGCCTTATAAACTATCATCATCCAAAGAATGGGTTACATCAAGCTTGTTATCAACATTAAATCAAAATCCTTGAGTCACAATAATTTGGTTTTATTTACTAAGTATTACATGCTGCCAAAGCTGAAAATGCATGAAAATATATGTAAAAGTAAATAAATAAACAGAAGTGGAATGAGAGATACAGACTTGTCTAATTCTTCGGAGGATTGCCAATAACTTGGCATGTTTTAGTGGACAGAAATCATAATGACTACTATGTCAGAGACAACTGCAGATGCAAATCAAGATAGAACATGTGGGATTAAGTGAGGCATCTACCCATAACCACACACACCATTAGTTCATTCATATTTTCTGAATGGGTGAGCACTCTGAATCTTTTTAAAAAAAATTAAATGTTTTATAGCTGTTTTCTCTAGTGATTCATTGTGGCTAATTTTACAGAGTTAGTGAACCACAAGTTGAAATAACCTTTCACTGGGACCCCTCCCTAGAAAGCGTTCCTACAAGTCTTTATTGCTATGCTTCTTGTCCACTCATTATGGCATCTTCATTGGCAGATCTCACATTTCAGTTTCTGTACACATGAAAGACACAGGGGTTTCCTTCATCTACAGTTAAGTGCTAAGAGTTTGGTGAGCCATTTGCACACGAAACATCATGTGTCTATACTAGATGATGACATCCCACCATTGGAAAACATGATTAGAATATGTTATGAGTTTGTCATGTTTATTTTTTAAAGTCACCCCATCAGGTGATGTTTAAAGTCCATCCTTAATGATGTAGGTAAAAGTTCTGTGAAGTCCTCACTTGAGTCGAACTAGAACCCAGAAGCAGATGGAGAGGACAAGACCAGGCGGCAGAAACACATAGAGACAGCTTACCTGAACAAGGAGGGGCTAACGGCCACTAGACTGATAGCTGGGAAGCCAGCATGGGACTGACTCAGGCCCCCCTGAATATGGGTCTCAGCCAGAAGGTCTGAGCAGTCTAAAAGACGTCAGACAGTGAAGCCAGGATGTATCCCTGGTGCACAAAATGACTTTGCGAACATATCCCCCATGGAGGGATAACTGCCTTAATCTAGAGACAGGAGAGAAGCCCTAGTCCCTACTTCACAAGACCTGTCAGATCTACATGACCCCAACTGGATGGCATTCCCCTACATATGGAATTGGGGTGGGGGGATGGAAGGGGAGGGTATGTAGAGTGCATGTGAGAGGGCAGAGAGGGTAAAAGGGAGGGAAGGAGGGAGGGAGGGCTAGAAGGAGGGAGGGAGAAAGAGGGAACTGGGATCGACATGTAAAATAATAAATTAAATTAAAACAATGCTTTGACTCCAAAATCTAAGTTGAAGGACAAGTTACTGGGGAAAAGGATTTCTATTTTTTTTCCACAGAAAATGAAAAGATGTGGATTCCTTCTAGACTAATGTGGTTTGATCATGGCAGACTGCCTGAAACAGAGTACAAGGTGATCCTACATTCAAAACAGCTGGACAAAACAGCCCTACAGACTACAGCCAGGATATCTGAATCTTCTTCGAATCCCCCATGACAACGCCCCTTACCAGCAGGAAGTAGTTTGGAAAGAACGACGCCCAAATTCCCAAATATTGTGTATAAATGTTTGTTTTCATTTAATTGGACTTTGTTATATAAAATAAAATAAAATATAAAAAAACAAAGGGTTAGTTTCTCATAATAATGTATTTCTGTTTGATTAAAACTTGTCATTAGTTGATTGTATAGTGTTTAATGAAGAACTTTTGCTGCTTTAAATTTTATGATATGAAAACAAACATTTTATATTCAATCCACCATCAACTTGGTTGACATTTACGTTTAGCATAGGAACTAAGAACAGAAATATAGAAGAAAAACTGGGAATTAGTCTTGAACTCATTGTCATAGGAAAGAACTTCCTGAACAGAACTCCATTAGCATTAACACTAAAAGCAATAATTAATAAATGGGATCTTATAAAGCTGAGAAGCTTCTCTACTGCAAAGGACACTGTCATTTGGATAATGACTACAGAATGGGAAAAGATTTTTTACCAATCACACCCAGTAATGAGATAATATCCAAAATATACAAAGAACTAAAAAAACTAGATCTCAAGAAAGTTAATAAACTAATTTTTTTTTAAAAAATGGAGCAATGTCTAAACAGAAATTACTCAAAAGAGGAAATTCAAGTGGCTAAGAAACACTTAAAGGTCAGACATCCTTAGCAATCAGAGAAATACAAAACAAAGCTACTTTGAGATTTCATCTTATACCCTGCAGAATGGCTAAGACCAATAACACATGTGATAGCTCATGCTGGTGTGTATGTGGAGCAACAGCCATCCTTTGGTGGTGAGAGTAAAAACTTGTACAGTCACTGTGGAAATCATTGTGGTGAATCTGTGGGAAGATGAGAATTGATCTACCTTTATACCACTCTTGGGCTTATACCCAAAGAATGTTTAATCCTATCACAGAGACAAGTTCATTGCTGCTCATTCATAATATCCGGAAATTGGAAACAATCTAGATTTTCCTCAACAGAAGAATGTGGTACATTTACACAATGGAGTATTAGTCAGCAATTAAAAATATGAAATCATGAAAATCACAGGTAAATTGATAGAAATAGAGAAATCATCCTGAGTGAGGAATCCCAGAAGCAGAAAATAAACATGGCATATATTCACTTAAATGTGTATGTTAGCTCAATAATACCCATGATACAATCCATAAAATTATAGTTTAGGCATATAGTAAAGCACTGGGGTTAGGCAGGATTTGGTAGTGCAGCAAATCTCATTAGGTAACATAATGGGTGGATGTAGGGGAGGGGCTGGACATGAGTTTGAAATGTGGAGAGGAAGGTAAGAGGGGAATAAAGGATGGGATATGGAAAGGGAGAACCATGTCTGGAAACTTAATCCAGTAGAACATTTCTAATATATATATGCAATCTAACTGAAACTGCCAAAATAATGGGATAGACCGAGCCCCAACTGGTCATCCCTTCTTACCAAATGAAACTAGGATTGTGTTAAGACTGGAGTACTTTTAATTAAGTTGTTGGATAAAGGGTTTTCCAAACAACACAAGCTGTTGCCAAGACAATAGATTGCTCTCCACAAACTAGCAGCAAGGTCTCATTGCTGAAGATAACACTTATGCAATCCACTGAAGGTGGAGATATTTATCTGGTGGCTACATAGATCCTTGTCCCTACATTCTAGCATCTTTGGTAAGGGAAGGTACTTTGCACGCTACCAAAATCGAAGTATAAACACCACCTAGCCCAAATCCTTGAACTGACAATGGTGCCTTACCTGCAACATCTGTTAGTGCAATGATGGCAAAAAGATTGTGGAAATAACAAAACAATATCTCATTTAAGCTAAGGTACACTCCACAAGATGCAACCCATATCTGACACTGTTTAGGTGACAAAGTACCTGAGATTAGATCGTCCAGGGACCAAGGGTAAAAATAAACACTATTGTTTTAAAAAGCAAACAATCAAATAACAGTATAAAAAATAAAATACTCCTGTTAACATTCTGCTATACTCATAGATCAGTGCCTTGCTCAGCCATCATCAGAAATTTTTTCTTTTGCAGCAGATGGGAAAACATACAGAGACTCACAGTTAGACTGTATGCAGAGAATAAAATATCTTGGAACACACGGCCCTAAAAGGGATGTCTCAATGAAATCTCTCCATTCATGGAACCCTGAGAAAGAGGTGGCAGAAAGAGTGTCAAAGCTAAATGGAATGGAAGACACCAAGAAAACAAAACCTTTTAAATCAGTACGGTCAAAGTGTATATGAACTCGTGGAGACTGAAGCAGCACACATAAGGTCAGACAGGGTCTGCAAAGGTCTGCATCAGATCCTTTGGATCTATCTATATTATGGCTCCCAGTTTAGTTTTTTAATTGGATTACTGAGTGAGTTTATTTCTATGCCTTCCCTTGGGCTTTTTCCCTTCTTTTTCTTTGTTATGTCCTATTCCAATATGCTAGTTTTTGTTTTATCATTATATTTATTCTAGTATATTATATAATAAATATATTATATTATTTTCTTTTAATATCCTGTTAATTTTATAAAGAGAAACAGAAAGGGAGTGGATCCAGATAGGAAGGAAAGTATGGATGAACTGGGAGGAGTACAGGGAGGGGAAACCATAATCACGGTATAAATTTGTGAAAAAAATTGTTTTTAGTAAACTGGAAAAAAAATCAATCAAATAAACGAACAAGCAAAAAGTCTTTCCTTGTGTTAATGAGTTCAAGGTTATTCCCCACTTTCTCTTCTATCAGGTTAGAACATCTGTGTTAAGGCCTTTGATCCACATAGCCTTGAGTTTTGAGTAGGGTGATAAGTGTGGATATATTCTGGATTGTTGTACATGCAGCTATCTAGTTTAAAAAACACATTTTGCTAATGATGCTGTCTTTTTTCCAGACACCACAGCATCTCCTCAACCCCTTTATGTCATAGCATCTTCTTAAATCCTTGTATCACAGCATAATAGGACTATTTGTTCAATATGATAGTTGCTGCCAGATTATCATACAATAGATAAATAAATTGAAGTTCATACAGGGATTGTATGTAGTAAACATAGCAAGGCAATCTCTAAAGATACTGATGGATGATGCCATTAGAATTGCACAAAAACTCAAATAGGCAGAGTTGCATCCATACTCTTATCCACTGTTAAAAGAAATTTGACTTAAATAAAAGAAATAAAAATATAAAATAGGTAGGTTAACAACTGTCAAAGTTAAAAAAATAACAACAATATCAATGAACTTCATACTCTGTCTTTTAAAATGTGGCATAAATCCTGAAACCACAGGAAAAGGTGAGGTAAAAGTAACTACCAAGTGAAAAACAAATGAGAAATTTATGAACATATACTTGTAGCATATCACAGACAAAGACAGATTTTTCTGTACATTAGAACACAACAAAAATAATGCAAAATACTTAAAGCCCATGAGTAGTTTATATAAAAATTAATTTTAAGCAACAAAATTTATACTAACATGCAATTTTGATTTTATTGAAATAACTATACAAAAATACTGAAAGTTTTGCCATTTTAAGTTTCTGATTTCCAAAAATATTTATTGACAGCTATGTTGATACTGCTATAGGAAAAAAGGTCCTATGAATGCTTGGTAGCAAGAGTGAATATGAACAAAGTGTCAATAACTGAACTCAGTGGGTAAGGTTGCAATTCAATGGAATCAGCTAACAATCTGCCCTCCTTGCTTCCAGACTCATGTCAGTTATTTTTCTTATACTGCCTGAGACTATCTGCCCAGAAATGGCCCAGCCCACAATGTTCTAGCCCACCACATCTAACAACTATTAAGAAAATGCCACATAGACGTAATGATAGACCAATCTGATAGAAGCATTTCCACAATGGATAAAACTGAAAACCAAATTGGGCACCAAACAAAAGAGCGGATGGTGAAAAATGTGATACAAATGCAAAAATAAATTTTACTAATCTAAAAAGATTCAATAAATTATAAAATTTTCAGAACAATGTATGGAACTGGAAATTATAGAAAGTGATGTAACCCTGACTTAGAAAAATAAACATCAGTGCTCTCCCTCATATATGGATCCTAGCTTTTAATGTTTATGTGTGTATACTGATGTGCGAGTATGTATGTATAGAGGCCGCAAAATAGAAAGGAGCTCAGGAGACAGCAAAAATAAGGTCAGGAAGGTAGCAGAACATGTGACATGAAAGTGGAAAGGAAATTAATGGGACTAAAGGCAATATGGACAAGAGTCGACCAAGGAAATAGGAGAAAGGACAAAGGGGAGGGATTAACCAAAAGTGTCAATGGAAATAGCAGCAGCAGATCTGCTGCATTGCCAATTAAAAATGACTTTTAAAGGCTTCTATTACAGTATGTTCTGTTTGGAAAATTATGCTAAAATTATTCATTGCACATTGGTAAAATTATGCTGTTGGAAGACAATTATTAGCAGTATTAGGTAGAAGATGAAAAGATTAAGAAGATTATTTTTTGTGTTCAGCAATTGAGGAATAGTCTGGTACTTTTGTAAGGTATGATATAATAATATACAGATGGATTATTATTTGACAAAAATAGCAAGGCCTTATATAGTACCACTACTGTGGTTTATGTGAGTGAATGTATCATGCTACTATCTATATATAGCAATGTTGTGTCTATGTAGTGGATATATAATGTGCATAAAATGTTTCTGGAAATGTATGATTTTGCTTGCAGAGCAAGGATCTTGGTAGATGGAACACAGGGGTACAGTTTGCAACTTTTTTCAGTTCTCTAAATATTCTCTGATTTAGGACTTATGTTAATACAAAATACAAACTCATTTATTATTGCTATTACCATAATGTCACTTAGTAAATATTTTGCTGTTTCCCAAATGATAATAAGGGCTTCTGTATTATTTTAGGTCACTTAACACAGTAGTATGGTTAATGAGATAGCATCTAACATAAAATAGCCCTCTTTTTTCCCATTAATTTCAGTTTTTGTCTATGAAGGCATCCCTAGGACCATATATTTTCTCTAGAGCTCAGAAACTTACAGGCAATGCTGTTTTCTCATGGGGCTTCTTTTATATCTAGTTTTTTAATCTTCCACAAAATAATTAAAATTCTGAGCTCATATATAATATTGGATAATAAAATGTTGTTATATTACTATTGGTTGTGTTTAGATACAAATGATTTAAATTTATGTTAAGATTGGAAAATTGTGTGTTCTTGAGGACCAAGCACAAGTACCAGATTTCCCTTAGGCAAGCACAATAATAAATGTCTCCCTACTAGCAGCCCAGCCTCTGTATGGGCTCAGGATTTCGTCTGGTTAACCACTCTGATCCTGTAGCAGTGGTTCTCAACCTGTGGGCCATGAAATTTTTGGAGGTCAAACAACTCTTTCACAGAGGTCACATGCCAGATATTCTGCATGTCAGATATTTACATTTTATAACATTATTACAACTGCAGTTATGAAATTGCAATGAAAATAATTTTATAGTTGGGGACCACCAATCATCAGAAACTGTATTAAAGGGCCATTACATTAATAGGGTTGAGAAATGCTGTTCTCTAAGACAGTTAGGTACAATAGGCAGAGGCAAGTTGAATTCTCATGGTAACAGAGCAGACATTCACTATACTGCTTCTCACAGGCAACAAACCACTGGTTGCTTTTCTTCCTTTCCTCAGCTGGTAAGAATGGATTCTGCTTTCTGAGAGCAATGCATTACTACCCCACCCGGCTGCCTGTGTGGATCCTAAGATCCCTGAGGTGAGGAAAATTGCTAAGTTCATTCACTTACACTGGCCAACAACTTCTATTTTTCTTCTTTACTGTTTTTGGGAGCAACAAGCCATGACATGCAAGCCAGCTTCTGCCTGTTTTACTGTAGTACAGCTATTACACCATTAAAAGTTGCTTTACCTAAAGAGGGGAGAATATGACTTGATTTTATGGCTGAATGTGAGAAATTAGTTACACTTGAGAAAGAAGTGAGCATCATTCCTTTCACTCAGTCAAAGCTGAGGAGCATAGAGGATGCTGTGTGAAGAGAAGAATTCAATGTCTGCTAAGTACCTGGTACTTAGCTGATGTTCTAAGCATCCTTACTAACCCTACCTTAGTAGAAGGCCAACACTAAATCATTAAGCCTTCTCTCTGATTTATCATCATTCTTCTTTATTTTTTAACAGAAATTATGTAACCTTTAATTAAAATGATTTACATATGTTCATGTAAAGATAATATACAGGCCTTCTCAGTCATTCCCCCAAAAGGCTAGTGCTGTATGTTTCAGGAATATTTAATTAGTTACAATTTGTGTGCCTTTTTTCACACAAAGCTAATTGAATTTACATCATCAACCTGATACATATAAAAATCCACTTTAGTGTGAGCTACATGTGTCAAGAAGCTGATCCAGAAAGTGGGGGGGGGAGGGGTCTTGATTTTTGCCCCTTGAAAAGTCTAATAAACATTATGGAATTTGGGAGGTAGTGTTAAGCTTAATTAAAGCTGAATAAAAAAATGTAATTAAAAAGAATTATCTTAAGATGCCTAGATTTCTGTAAGCCATTATACCAAGTAATTATGGGAGCTGATGGGATTTTGTAACTATAATGTTTACTTAGTTTCTTCATTCTTTCCCTACTTGTCTTATTCCAAGTCTGAAGTACTTTCAGAAATATAAAAGGATTTTTGGTTTACTTGCTTGCCCACTTGAGTTTGTTGAACTAGCAGTACCATTTAAGGATCAAAGGTGAGGCTGACGTGATTAATTATTCCCAGCATTTATTCTCATCCTTGCCCTGTCAAGTGAAGCCCTTTGCTGTCCATGCATACTGAAGTTATGCTTCTCAGTGACACCCACAATAAGGTGCAGCTGTAAGGAACAATGTGACAAGGTGCCTCCTTTTGCTGCTTGTTTCTGTTTGTTGTATTGCTTCACCTCAAAGCCAAAATGCAACAGACCAAAGAAAACATGTCTTAAAACCACTGAAACCATGGACCTAAATAATTGTTTCTTCTATAAGTTGACTATCTTGTGTGTTTCATTACAGAGGCAGAAAACTACATTGTTTTTGATTATTTTGTATTAATTGAAAGTCTTCATTTTTTAAAAAGTGAACTTTGAAAAGAAAGAACTTTAACAATTCCCAATCCAAATCAATGCCTTTATTATTATGATGATAGTAAATTTTTCTTTCCTCAGATGTTTATCCTCATAATTTCATATTCTGGATGACAAGACAAACTCATTGCAACACTTAATCCCCCCCATACTGATAAAGTTGCTTTGCCAGAGATCTTCTCTGCATCTACAGTTGTTTTCACATTTGAAATAGATTTTCTGGGAGATACTATTGCATGCCTTCTCTTTTCCACTGGGAGCTTTCACAGGGATGCTGGGCCATATCTTCTCTCTCCCACTGTGCTTTCCCACACCTTACCATAAAACTTTGCTTACTGGAAAGGTTTACCACAGGACTTCAAGAATTAGCTCTGCTAGAAATTCCTTTTAATTTAAGCCTTTCAATGTCTTGACTGTCTTCTGATTGTGCTAAAGGCATTTTTGTGTTTTGTTTGTTCTTCTGTTGCTCTTTTAAGAGTTTGTGAGATGCATGAAGAGATTTGGGTTTAAACTTCTTTCTCTGCTCAAAACAAAGAGTTTTAATTGTCAGGTTAGACAGAAGTAAATCACAGCCCTTACCAAAGGATATATGTTGCAAAAAATCTTACATAATTAAATAATTCAACACAGCTTGAGTTTCTTCTCCAGGCAAGTTTAAAGTTCTCTTTTCATCAGTCTCTGATTCGTAACATACTGTTTCTTTTCTAGAAGAGAGGAATTCTGGTAACCTTTCCCATTTAATGTGGGTATAAATGAGTTAACCTCAGGTTACCAGTGTAAATACTTCTCTGTATCCTTCAAGGCACTGCTTTTCAGTGTGTGTGTGTGTGTGTGTGTGTGTGTGTGTGTGTGTGTGTGTGTGTGTGTGTTGAGAATGGCTCTGTAGAGGAAAGCAGAGAGTAGGCATGTGGGCAGGACACATGTCACTCATCAATCAAAACAGCTGTTTTCAATTAATCTGTCCTGGGAAGTAGTCATGAATTATGACAACAATATACAGTTCAGCTGACAAAAATTTAAATGCAAGGAAGGAAAAACACAATTATAAGTGAGGGTTGGGCTTTATTTTTTTTTCTTTTGCACTTCTAAACATGTCTTGACTTGTTGTTTATACATTCTCTTAGCAAATTACATCTAATCTCATTCAGAAAACTTCCACAGAAAGAGGATATGCAGATAAACATTGTACCCACCCTGCATATCTCTGTTATGACTTTAGATTGTCACAATTAAATTCTGTTCTGTTTTGTTTTGTTTTCAGTCATGGTCTGCCATAGAGAAGGAAATCTAATATTCTGGGAGTGAAAATAACAACATGACACATAGTAGCATGTCAGTTGGGGAAATGCGCTGTTGTCATCAAGGTTCTTCCCTGTGACTCTCACGTGGGACTTGGTGGGTAGATGGCATACAGACCTAAGTTTTGGATGCTATTTTAGGGAGATCTGCCTAGAATGCTTAGATGACTGCACCAATATCTCTCTCCCAATTTAGCTCAGGGCTTCTCTACTTGGGATATTTTTGCAGTACAGTAAATGTCCGTACCTGGAGCCCCAGGCCTACAGCAACACAAGAGTGAAAGCTGACAGAACATGAATGGCTCTTCTTTCATATCTTGCCAGTTAAACCTGGTTACAGGCCCAAACTGGACTAAAGCAGAGGAAGTATATGTGGGCATGAATACCAGGGGCCTGGCTTTACCACAACCCATAATAGTTATAATCTTTGATTGTGCTCTCAGAAAGCATAAGATGAGGAATAGATAATGTCCTGAATTCTGCAATGCCAGAAAAAGTCATCTTCAGATATTCTGCATTGTTTTACATGAGTCTTGTATAGTGATAGATTTTGGATTTCTAGATTTTTATAAGAGATGTATTGTTCAAATAATGGGCACTGACTGATAGACAAATCTTAAGCTGCTTTCTTTTTTCTATACTATGTCCTATGTATTAAAGGAAGACTCAAAAGTTCTGACACTGGACAATCTCTCTATTAATTCTGTAGCAATTTCCTTATGCATCGTGGATGATACACCATGCTTCTTGTACTGAGAAGTAAGTGGATTCAACAGTGAACTCCTAAATTCCAGGTCTCTACTATGTCTGGTGGAAAATTTGTCTTACATAACGTATTACTTTCTCATTACTTATATTCTTCCCTCACTCTGAGGCAAATCCTGAACTCCTCTTAGGAAGTTTCCTATCCCATGCACATCAGTTATGCAGACCTGGATTAAAATTTCCCCTTCCACTAGATTGCTAACAACTGAAAGTCTCAGACTGAGAGTTCCTCCATGTGTTCCCAGTAATTACACTATAGAAAACCACTATAGAAAACACAGGAACTTTTAATGAATGTTACTTTTGAGTTGATTTCATTAAGTTTAATTCCCTAATGATTATTTAATTAATGTGAAAAAGCATCCCAAAAGAATCAGTTTAGATGTTAGTGGGCATATTTTTCAAACATTATTTTTTAAATCAACCATGGTATTAAGTAGAAAGCAATTTTTAAAAACAATATTTATTCTTTGGCAATTTCCATGCATGTATATGAACTTGGATCATATTCACCCCATTTCCCTCTCTTATCCACTTCCTACTCTTTCTGAACTCTATTTCCCAACACTTTCCCCTTCTACTTTTATATCTTTCATATGTGTAATTAATATATATAAGTGTGTGTGTATACATTTACATATATATTATATGTAGAATATAATATATACACCCACTCCTTCAGCAATACATCACTGCCAAGTTAGTTTAATATTTCATTTTCAAACTCAAAATGCTGCCCAGAGATTAAGAACATGTATATATGGCAAGATTTCCTCTGATGGCCATGGTTGCTGTATTATCCTAATAATCTATGTTCTGTGGTTTATTTATCTATACCAGTAGGGTGTCTAACAGAAACTGAACCAGTAAAAATTTTGCTAAACTTATCTCTGTTGGACTTTTCTCTATTGAACATTTCACAGCAGACTGTTTGTGATGTGTGGGCATGTGTCTATCTCGGCAATTAGGAACTTGTGATATGTAACAATATAAATGCAATTTTAAAGTAATACAAATTCACATTTTCACCTATAAGTGAGCTTTCTTCAGAAGAGTTTTCCCTGTGAATATAAATAAGAGAGGACTGAGGATTGCTGCCTTTTACCTGGGAGAAAGAACACTGAACTGTAGCTAAGGTCTTCACTCAGTGACAGTCCAGGTTGCAGTTAACTCACCACAGTCCTGAAAAGCATTTTCAATTATATATATGTCCCCCATTTCATTTAGCACAGCAGGCCTTTGAAGAAGCAAAAGTTTCAAAGTTACTCTGGGATATTTTGGTGTGTGTTTTTGTTTTTCTTAATTGTCTTTGCTTATGGGTGATTATTTGTTTATTTGTTTGTTTATTGAAAAGAAGAGAGAAAGATCACAAAGTCCAGTGGGCATGGAGCTGGAGAACATCTGGGAGGAACTGTGGAAAGGGGAAAAGCATGACCAAAATCCATTGCATAAATTTTTTTTTTCAATTAAAAAATAAAAGTAATCACATTGGGAAGTAGAAATGAATGTCATTTTATTATTTAGAAAACCATATTATTTAGAATTTTAAAAACTCATTTATATTGTTTAACTAGTCAGAGTGAATTGTTAAGATACTTTAAATACCCTGTCATCCAATGCAATGTGAATAGTAGAATATTAGAAAACTCTGAGGAAGACTGCAGCGGAAATCAGAAAGCCTTATTTACAATAGGTGTGAAACAAATTCATGTGCTCTTCGTAATTCATTTTAAACATTTCTCCTATTTACCTTGATGATTCCTTCCCTCAAAACTCAGGCTAACTCAATCTTCAGAGTCTTCTGAGGACTTTGTCCTGTCTGTCAGGACAATGAATAGATTCTTTGACTAACTCAATTGATCAAAATAGAGAATCAATTCCCACTGAAAATTCTCTTTCACACCAACATTTATCTAGTTAGATTTCCTTAGTTGACTCTATATTTTTTTTCTTAAAATTTAAAGTATAAAAAAGTAATGAAGACTGGAAGGAACAGCTATATATTCTCAACACTTTTAGAATATCCAAAATTCCCTGTTGTTGGTTGTTTTTAATACTCTTTACCTCTAGTCTCCTTACTCTTTTGGGAGGCTCATTAAGCAGTGACCTGACAGTTCTCAATTGTAGTCAAGATAACCAGCAATATTTAAATGACATCAGATACCCTGATAGGAGTTTTATATGCATCTGATTTATTCCCCAAAGAGACTATATTGCAGAATTATTAAAAATACTCAGTTTACAAATGAATAAAATACATTTTGAAGTTTAAGAAAATTTTATTAAATTTCAGAATATTAAATTTGCAAATAATGTTTAAAATTTGGTTATTTTCAGTCAGGAGTTTCTTGCTATTGCACCTTGTATATTATTGGGTTTTGATGTCAGGGATAAATTTAGTTTCACTCAAGGTTTTGGTTGTTGTTGGTGATGATGTTTGTTTGTTTTGTTTTTAATGGATTGTAGTAGCTACAAGAACTCTAAGGATAGAATAATATGCTAAGAAAGCACCAAGGAGCAAATAAATAGCATTCTGTGTACACTTTATCTGGAGGGGGTAGTTACTGAATTGTGTTGCTCTGATGGATCCCAGTTCAATTTTCAATGACAACATGTCAGTTTACAGTCATCAAATTCCAATTCTATAGTATCCAATGTCTCTTCTGGCATCCATGGGTGCCAGACAAGAAAATGGTGTACAGACACACAAATGGAAAACAGCCATAAGCATAAAATGAAATCAAATAAAATACATATATGGAAAGGCACCTTTGGCATCAGCTCAGTGGACTGCTGCAAAAGATATCCTCTTAGAAATGGTCATATGCCATGTTTTTAAGACCTGAGGTCTAAGTAGATGTAGGAAATATGAAAAAAAAAATCTGAGAACCCAAATCTGCTCCCCAAAATTGGAGTTTAAAATAACAAAAACAAACAAACAAAAAAGATCCAGGTGTGATGTCATACACTTCAATCCCAGGACTGGAAAGGTGGAGGTAGTTGTATCCTCAAGCTTAATCAAGGCTAGCAAGCCTAGCTGAACCGAATGAGAAACCTGCCCTTAAAACAAAGGCTGACAGTACCTGAGGAAGGACACTCAAGGCTGCTCTCTTATCTTGTACAGAGACATCTGCCTGCTGAGTCACACTAGGGTGAAGAAAAGGGCAGAAGTTTATCTTTGCTTTGCATTGTTTGGCTTGTTTTTACTTTGTGGTGGTGACTGTGTTAGTTCTTATTTTTAAATGCCATCTGAAGTAAAGGTAAAATTGAAATTGTTGATAAAGTTGGGGAAATAGAAACTACAGAGTAGGTGCAGAGGGAAAGGGAAAGGGAGACTAAGATTTGCAAAGATAGTAGTACGTCATGACATGGGAAGTAATGGTTGGAAGGCTGAGTTACAATGCAAAGGCACATATGAGCCTCAAGAGAGACAGGGAGGGAAAGAGAGAGAGAGAGAGAGAGAGAGAGAGAGAGAGAGAGGGAGGGAGGGAGGGAGAAAAAGGCAAGGGAAAAACCAGCTAGAGGATGGATACCAGCATAAGAATCACTGTTGCTCAGACTGCATGCATGTAATTCTCTTGGGAAATCAGAGGCAAAGCTATCTGCTGGGTACAGCAAGTATGAGCCAAAGAGTCAAGACAAGCTAAGACTCTCATGGCATGGCTATTTGGTCACTAGCAATGTGTATTGTCTTGGTCAAGTAGAGCTTTGAGCTCAGAAATATTTCAAATCCTTACCACCTGACATGATTTGCCCATGATTTGCAAGGAACTTGGAGCCCTTGACCAGGGAGTTGGAAACTACCATCTGTTAATAAATGGGGCACTGAAAGGCTGTGTGTAAATGTGGGTGGTGAATTATATTGTCTTTTAAGGAGAAATTTATACTTGAATCACTGCTAAGGTTTTAAAAATTCACATCATTAAATAGTGAAAAGGAGCACATTTTTCCATTTTCTTATAACCGAATCACATTTGTCTGAGAATTTCATTTTTTTTTTTTTTTTTAGGTGTATCCACTATAAGAATCCTTGGTCACAGGTTACTAACATTTTCTATGCAGCGTATTGCCCAATAAGATATTCAGTTGAAACAGTAATAGAATGTTAAAATATTTCAGGGTTAGCAGCAAATAACTATCCTCTAAGATACATTATATAGAAATGTTCACTAAACAATCTGTCTATGGGTACGGTGAATGAAGTAACCATAGCATTTTTGAACCTTAAAACCTTGTGAGTGTCTCTCCACTGAACCCTTTATCTTTGGGAAATGGGCATTTGATTTATCTGTCCCTGTGCAGAGTTGGCCCAGATGCTGTAGGAGTGAGTTTGATAAGTTATATTTTCAAAGACTAGACTATCAATATAAATTTCTATAACCTTTCTGATCTTCATCAACAAATATGTTATTGCATGAATTTCTGAGAGTTTTTATCTGTGCATCATCAATACACAACTGAATTCTATTTCACTATGATTTTATTTAATCAGTTAGATAATTTGAGGCAAATGTGAAATTTGCCTGACATTTTCACTAAATTGGCATTATTTTACTTTCATGACTGATTATTAAACAGCCTTCCCACTAAGTCCAAGGTAATTCTCAGCAGTGGTGCATTTCATATGTGAAGACAGGTCTTATTGGGATAGCCAGTCAATATCTACTGATGGTAGTAAGATGATTGATTCAATTTCTCAAAATTTACCACTGCATCAGGCTTGGAATATCCTCATCCTCTAACATCAAAATAAACACAGGCATTAGACACAGAGTACGTGTGAGTGTGTGTGTGTGTGTGTGTGTGTGTGTGTGTGTGCATTTATTTACCGAAGCTTTGTTAATAACTTTTTTATTTCAGTGAATATGCAAGACAGAAGACAAAACATATCATTATGGTTGGGAGAATGATATGGGAAACAAAAAAATAAAAATGACATTTTCACTAGAATGGAGACATAATCTTTTATTTTTATACTACACATTAAAATATATCTTACCAAGTAAATTAAGCTGAATCATTGATGACATGCATTCCAAAGTTTTATTATTTCATCCTGGTATTAGTGATAGATGTATTTGATTCATCATTTAGTCATTTCATTTCACTTTTTTTGAAGATAGAGAATTGCATTAGCATTGGTCACTTCCCTCTTAGAAGTTCTGTATCTTCAAAACACACTATTGAAAAGAATGAAACTCTACTAGGATCACTGCATAACTATTGCTTGGGAACATCTTAAAGTAGGCCATGTGTTATCAGCCCTTTTTTCTAGCACCTATGACATCTAAACACAGCTTTCCTGATAGCCTTTTTCTTACATAACTTCTATAAGAAAAGCAGAACATTTTCCAGTTGCCTGTTTGGGCAGATCTAAAAGAAAACAAAAGTGCCTTGAAAATAAACTGGTCTGATTCATGTCTTCTCTATATCAGTCCTTTAATGTAAACCTTTTTTAGCCTAGAATCAAATGTTCAAGTGACCCTTCAGAAATGTACAGGCTTCCTTCCTTTGTTAGAACTCTTGGACTAGAGCGGAAGCTGCTGTTGACAGTCAGCATACTGTCACTTCCCTTTTACTGTTTTGGATTGGTGAGGAATTACTCTGTACAGGGATTATAATATGCAGGACTGTGGTAGCCAGTGTTTCACATGCCAGCGGAAATGAAATCCAGGAGTAGAAGGAAGCACTTATGAGTTGGCAAAGAACAAATGGCCACCGTCAGGAATAAATGCTTATCATATCAAAGCTTTGGCACACATCCATGCTTAGAAGACTTAATCTAATGAGTTTCATCCACACCTACCAGATGTGATATCTTGAAATTTGCCAGCTGTTTACACAACTATGTATTGCTGGAAAAGTCTTAGGAATAAATGACATTTTAATTTTGAGTTGATTAAAATTTCATTTTAATGAACAGGATTGGTTTTTAAAATGATTTGAAAACTTATTTATCCATTATGCATGTTTACCAAGTTGTCACTGATGTTTTAAAACCTAGACCAATTCATTTGTAATGTATTTTATGTCACAATATTCTAATTTGTCTGGAATAAAATGAATCAAATACAAAATAGACATATAAACAATGGCACTCAGAAGCTATTTGCAAACATGTTTTATGCTTTCAAAACCCTCAAAGACTTGGGTTAGCTTCTCAATTGTCTTTTTGAACTTCCCTATTAAGAAAGGTCATAAGTTAACCTAAATTAGTATGTCCTTGTTGGATTAAGATATTCAATCAACTTCCTGGGCACAGCTAAACAATATATCTGGTAATTTTATCATGAAAGGGAACGAAGACAGTGTTTTCAGGTGTTAATACCAGAGAAATTTCATCAGCCAATAGGGGAAAAAGGATGTCTGGAAAAGACTTAAGTTGAATTGCATGTTGCCAGCAGTTCAAAGAGACCAACCAGGATTACTTATAATGACAAAACAAACACTATGCATTTTTTAAAACATACATGAGTGCAGAGTAGTTGGACTAACTGAAGATCAAAGAATACCTTTTCAATGCAAGTGCAATATACTTTCTTAAAAAAACAGGCTAGTCCTAGGTGGAGGAGTTCACATATCATTTTTTTCTAATGAGATTCTTTATACTAGTGGATCAAAATTCTCCTCTAATGTGTCACATTCAGATGTGGAAATGTATAATCTCATCATTACAGACTGCAGCAGTGAAACATCCTTTTGAGTGTGCGTTCTGACTTGTTAGTGTTTGCATAGACACTGGATAAGAGCTATTTAAAGTTTAGGAGTAGAAATACGGGCGGGGGGGGAACAAAGGCCGGCAGACAATGTTGGCCTCCCAGTTTTCTCTTTTTTTCATTATGTGAAAACCACTTGCTTTTTATATATCTGTTCAATCACTGTGTGTTGGTCATGTGATTACAGTATGCTACTTAATATTAAATATTTTACATTAGTAACTATATGGTTAAACTATTACTATTCCAATAGAGTTAATACTGTTTTAGATCAGTGGTGCATTGCAGGAAGTAATACATACATAGTATCACTCTGTATAGTGAATAGCAATTTAATATAGTAGGGAATGGGATAGAAAAGCAAGGTCTGCTGTAGTGAGGTAGTCCTTCTGTAGCACTGACCACGCCCATTGGGGGGTGGAGCGATGGGCGGAGGTGACCTGAGGAAGGAGGTCCGAGGGGGCGTGGTCAGTGCTACAGAAGGACTACCTCACTACAGTCTGCACATAATAAAATCATGCAGCTCTCAGAGAGATAATTTGAACCCAAAACATAACAGGGATCTGTTGAACATTTTCTACCTACAAGAAATTAAACTTATTTGCACTTTAAGAGCACATATGAGTAGATAGGTAAAGCATAAGGGCAGGGGCAGGCACTGTTATCAGTTTACATTATTCCAGGAAAAAGCTGTGTTAGAGGGGAAAGAAATTACAACCAAGCTGAAAATGGGTTGTGCTTACTGAATGCATCTATAAGAGCAAATAAAAGCAAGAGTCATGGTTTCTGTCTTCATCATGAGGACTTCTTTGTCATTTCATAAAGAGGGAATGACTAATAATAACTTATGGGAAATAAAAGATTGCTTCTTCGACATAATTGCCTTTGAAATAAATATTTTAAGAAACGAAAATGCTTATGTTAAATAGGACTTGACATATTCAACACCTCCATCTACTTAGCCTTCATCTAGACATTGCTACTACCTTTATCTCAGTCACCACCATGTCTATTATCACTACTGCATCCTGCAACCTATTATTTCTGATAGGAGAATGATAATTCCATGGAAACTGGAATCAGTACTCTCAGCACTTGCCCTTGCAACATCTGTGAAATCTAGTCTGATCTGACATAAACAGCCCTACTCTGTATGTCACTACTACTTGTAATTCACAATGAGATGTGCTCATGCCTCAGGGCACGCTGCTTCATTCCGGAATGTTTTTTCATACAGAGGTGTGTGATCTCCACTCAAATGCTACTTCAGTCATTCCTGCACATCCATCTGCTGTGTAAATGTCTCTGTGCCTGTAGAATCAATGCTTACAGGGACCAGTGCTTGATTTAATTCCATTTCATCATTGTCTTCAAACTGTTGAACATCTAAACAAGGTACCCCTATTCCACAGTTATGCAATCATCAGCCATCTAAACCCTCTTTATACTGAATTATTCTTCTCTGGAATGCTTATCACTTCTTAGCCCACCACATTTTGTTATTTGATCAATGCATCCTTCAATCCAAATTCCTTAAGTGTTGATGTGTAAGTTTTATCATTGTGATAAACACCCTGTCAAAAGCAGAGGAAAGGGTTTATTATATCTTACAGATTGCAGTTGATCATGAAAGGCAGCCAAGGCAGGAATTCAAGCAGGAACCTCGAGGCAGAAACTGAACTAGAGACCCATACAGGAAGACTACTCACACAGGCTTATTCTCAAGAGCTTATTAAGGCTGCTTTATTATACAACACAAGAATGTGAGCCCTGATGTCATTTGGATTTACCTCCAGGTCAATTTGAGGGATGTGTGTGCAGTTTATCAAGTAAGGTTCTGCCTAGCTGCCAGATGACTCTAATTTGATTCAATGACCAAAAACAAAAAACAAAAAACAAACAAAACAACAACAACAACAAAAAGGCAGTTAACTTGAAACAAAGGAGAGTTATCTGAGAGGAGGGAGTCTCACTGAAAAAAATGCCTTCATAGGATTAGCCTACAACCCACTGTAGGTGGGGCCATCCTCAGCTGGTAGTCCTAGGTTCCATAGGAAAGCAGAATGAGAAAGCCATGTAGAGCAAGTCAGTAAGCAGCTTCCCCCCATGTCCTCTCTGCATCGGTTCGATTCCTGCCTTCAGGTTCCTGGCCTATTTTATTTCCTGCCCTGACTGATTTCAATGATAAATAGCAATATGGAAGTTCAAAGCAAATAAACCCACTCCCCTCTTACCTGCTTTTGGTCATGGCATTTTCATACAGCAATAAAAATGTTGACAAGACAATGATATATATTCAAAGACATAGAAAATTATCCCTTATGAGTTATCAGGCTGTGAGATGATACATTGTTGAATAAAAGAAGCCTATCTAACAAGGCCATATTTTGATTGATTCTAGTCATATAACATTCTTGAAAAAATGAAACCATAATGAGAGTAAAAATATCAATGGTTTCCAGGATTTGCAGGAAGAGGAGGAAGATTAGAAATAAACAATTTCTAGGCACTGAAGATACTCTGCAGGGTACTGTAATAGTGCTCACATCTCTGTCCATTTTCTTAAAATCAATGTTACAGTAATGACAAATCTTTACATGAGTGAAGGACTTGGGGTGATGATCGGTCAACACAAAAGCATGTTTGTTTTTCACTTACAACAAATGCATCCCTCTGTGAATTGTGAAGTGAAAATTAATAATAACAAGAAAAGCTATGCATATGTAAAGGTGGAAGCAGGGAGTATGGAAGCCCTCATCTGCCTTTCTGTTAATTTTGCTAAGAAGTTGTAACTTATATTTCATAAAAAGGCATAAGAATATAGTAAGAATGTGGTACTGGGAATGTTCAGAGCTTCTTGAAACACCTCTGTCATAGAAACAGCCAGGACATGAAAATATCTTGAATAAAATAAGACATAAATAGCTATTAAGTCATTTATTGAAGATCTCCATCTTGAGTATTTAAGCTAGTGTTTCCATGTGTTCGTATCTTACCAGAGAGAGGGTCCAGACTTCTTCTCTCATGTCCTACATCTTGCCTTCCTCCTACACCTCTCAGAATCCTCCTTGCCTATTAGTCCCTCCTATCTTGCTTTCCAATTTCCCAGAAGGGCTTTATTCATTAACCAATAAGAGAAACATATTTACAGAATGACATCATGAAAGCTAAATCTACCAATTAACCAATGTGGTATAATGTGATATAATATGCATCATTTCCATAACACTGGCTACAACCACATGTTTAGCATCATATTATATATACTAAAGTACTATAATTTATAAACAAGGTAAGATGGCACATTAGTAATTTCTAACTAGGTATATGATCTAGTCAAATGTAGAGCATTTTGATGTGATTACTCTGCATTAATAGTATAGAGTAATTAGAACAAAAACTGGAGAGAGACCTTATGGGAGATAAACCTGGAAACAGATACTGTAGTAAATTTATGTGTAAGCTTTGGTTCTTATATATATATATATATATATATATATATATATATATATATATATATCCAAGTAAATTTAAATGAAAACAAACATTTATAGACAATATTTGGGAATTTGGGCATTGTTCTTTCCAAACTACTTCCTGCTGGTTGGAGGCGCTGTTCGAAGAAGATTCAGAAATCCTGGCTGTAGCCTGTAAGACTGCACCTAGTATGTGGTCGATTTTAGAGAAGCTTCCATGTGGGGCAGAGAAGAAGGTATATTCTTTTGTGTTTGGATGGAATGTTCTATAAATATCTGTTAACCCCAGTTGAGACATAACTTTTGTTAGTTCTTTTGTTTCTTTGTTGAGTTTCTGATTTGTGGTCCTGTCTAGTGTTGAGAGTGGTGTATTGAAGTCTCCCACTATAAGTGTGTGAGGTTTTACATGACCTTTGAGTTTTAGTAGTGTTTCTTTTACGAATGTGGGTGACTTTGAATTAGGGGCATAGATGTTCAGAACTGAGACTTTATGTTGATGGATTTCTCCTGCGATGAATATGAAATGACCGTCTTCATTTCTTTTGACTAATTTTGGTTTAAAGTCTAACTTGTCAGATATTAGGATGGCTATGCCTGCTTGCTTCTTATTTCCATTTGATTGGAAAATTTTTCTCAACCCTTTACCTGAGGTGATGTCTGTCTTTGAAGCTTAGATGTGTTTCTTGTATGCAGCAGAAGGATGGATTCTGTCTTCGTATCCATTCTGTTAGCCTGTGTCTTTTTATAGGTGAGTTAAGACCATTAATGTTGAGGGTGAGTAAGGACCATTGATTGTTGATGCTTGTTTGATTTAGGTTTGTTGTTGGCAGTGGTATTGTGAATATATTTGTTCTGCTTCACCCTTGGTTTCTGGTGTAGTTGGATTATCAGTTGCCTACATTTTTCTGGGCATAGTTACCTTCCTTGGGTTGGAGTTTTCTTTCTAATACTTTCTGTAGGGCTGGATTTGTAGACATGTATTGGGACAATCTGGTTTTGTCATTAAATATCTTGTTCTCTCCATCTATAGTGATTGAGAGTTTTGCTGGATATAGTATCCTAGGCTGGCATCCGTGTTCTCTTAATACTTTTAGAACATCTATCCAGGACCTGCTGGCCTGGAGGGTTTCCACGGAGAAGTCAGGTGTAATTTTGATAGGTCTGCCTTTATATGTTACCTGTCCTTTTTCCTTAGCTGCTCTTAATATTCTTTCTTTCTTCTGTATGCTAGGTGTTTTGATTATTATATGTCGAGGGGTCTTTTTTCTTTGGTCCAGCCTATTTGGGGTTCGGTATGCTTCTTGTACTTTCATGGGCATGTCCTTCTTCAGATTTGGAAAGTTTTCCTCGATGATTTTGTTGACTATGTTTTCGGCACCTATGAGCTGGGCTTCCTCACCTTCTTCTATGCCTATAGGTTTGGCCTTTTCATGGTGTCCCACATTTCCTGGATGTTTTGTGTTAATGATTTGTTGGATTTATGATTTTTTCTTTGGTCGATGAATCTATTTCTTCTAGTTTATCTTCTGAGCCTGAGATTCTCTCTTCCATCTCTTGAATTCTGTTGGTTATGCTTGTGTCTGTAGTTGCTGATTTTTTTGCCCAGCTTTTCTATTTCCAGCATTCCTTCAGTTTGTGTTGCCTTTATTTTCTCTATTTAAGTTTTCAAGCCTTGAACTGTTTCCTTCACCTGCTTAATTGTTTTTTCTTGGCTTTCTGTACTTTCCTTAAGGAATTTGTTCATTTCTTCCACTTTTTTGTTTGTTTTTTCCTCCATTTCTTTAAGGGATTTTCTCACATCTTCTATAAGGGCCTCTAACGTTTTTATGATGGTAATTTTTAAGTCGTTCCCTTCTGCTTCCTCTGCTTTGTTGTTGTGTTCCGTTCTAGTTGGTGTAGATTCCCTAGATTCTGGTGGTGTCATGCTTGTCTTTCTGTTGTTAGGTGTTCTCTTGTATTGACTTCTTCCCATAGCTTCTTCCAGTAGGTGTTGATGGGGTCTCCCCTTCTCTCTAGGGTACATCCCCAGTGGGCTTATGTGGATGAGAGATTCAATATCTGTAGCTCTGGGTGGTCCAAACTCTACAGGAGGTCTCTCTGCAGACAGGAACCCAGGGATGGGATTAGGGCTGAGGATCCACTAGAAGATGCCAGGAGCCAATGTCTCTAGCCAATGGCTGGCAGAAGAATACAAAGCCTGAGCTGAAACTTGGGAAAGTTTTGCAGGATAGTTGGATCTCACTGGAAACTGGGAGTCTCCAGCTGAGGCCTCTTTCTTTAGCAGAGGCCCTGATTTGGGGGTCAAGGATATTGCCGCAGGAACTCAGAGTTTACCCGCAGAGATAGGCCTAAGCTTGGGTTCTTATGCCAAAGAATTTACATTAGGTTAAAATAATAGCTTCAGAAAGTATTTATCTGTGGCTTGGGATATGGCTGTCAGTCAAGTGTTTGCTTCAAAGACATAAAGAGAATAGTATTATCCCACAGTATCCCCATACAAGCTGTGTGTGAGCATATACATATGCAATACCAGGACTGGAGATTGGAGCAGAGACAAGCATATCCATTGAGCTCATTGGCTAGCTAGTCTAGCCAAACAGATTTAGCAAAAAATATTAAATCACGAAATAAAATAGGGAGTGACCGAGGAAGACACTTGAAGTTATCTTGTGGCCTATTTCATATTATAAATGACAAGTAATGTTTAAGAATATTAATAGTATAAAGGAGAAGGCAGAATTTGCATGCACAACTTGATATATTTCTACCAAGCATGAAAACATGTGTACATATTTCTTGGAGATAAAGAACACAATGAGCCACCCAGGCAACTTTCTTATGTCTCCTTCAACCACTAACTCTTCTTCAAAGTGGAACCTCCACTCAGTTATCAGAATTGTTCAAGTCAAACCACATAACGCTGTACTTGTGTGACTAGCTTCTTTCATTTTATATTGCTTCTATGAGACCACCACACAGCTTCCTGTTACAGGATGCCCCTTGTTGCATATCAGTTGAAAGAACAATATCATAATCTATTTTACCATCTCTAAATGACTCTTTCCAATGTCATTCAATATAAACAAAGTCTTCTATAGACTTTCTTTATTCGAATTATATTTCTTCTTTCTGACATATGAAACATAAAAATTGTATATATTTATGAGCTAGTATATGATGTTTGTATAAACATGTATGTCAAATACATCCAGGTTAAACATGTATATTCTGTTAAACAGATCATTTCATTTTCTCTTTACTTTAAAGTGAAAATATTCAAAAATTTTTAGTAGAAAGCACATTGATTATTATTCTTATCTAAGTATAATTAAGATTGAGTATGATGAAACATCTTCAATTCCAGCACTTGAGAGACCAAGTAGATACCTGTGATTTTTGAGGTCAGACTAGTCTATATTGCAGGTTTCAGGTGTATAAATGAATGAATGAATGAATGAATGAATGAATGAATGAAATTAAGTGTCCATTGTTAAGCTTCTCCTCATGCTTGGTTCCTCACAATTCTCCCCATAACTGACTGACCAGAATTATATTATTATCTTTGGTGAGATCCACTTTTTAAGGATTCTGCATATACAGTACTTGTCTTTCTATGTCTGGCTTATTTCACTTAACATAACCTTCAGTTCTATGCATGCTTTTCAAAGTTATTTCAGTGTTATCTATGGCTGAATATTATTCCATTGTACTCATGTACTATGCTTTCTTTATGTTATCTTCAAGTGAACATTTGGCAGGCTTGTTTTTTTTAACTCTTATGAAAAGTGCTGCAATAAACACAGAAATGTAGCTGTCTTTTCAACACTAATTTCTTTATAATATATATCTATTGCAAGGATTGTGGGGTTGTATCACAATTGTTCTTTTACAATAAAGAAACTCTTCTTACTTCCTAAACTAATTATATGAATTTACACTTTAATAAATAGGGTCTTATTGCTTCCATTCCTATGACTATATCATTTAATCTACAGATATGCCCATATACCTTATAGATATTGAGCCATAACTTATATGCTCAGAGATTTCTAATACTTTGATCTAGAAGGTTCACAGATAAAAACTTTAAGAATTTAGCAAAGTAAACACATTTTATCATTTGCAGTAGACACCACTTACCAAAAATAATGTTAAATATTAACTAATTGAGGGAAAGCTGTATATTGACCTTTCATTAAAATTCAGAATTCTCAATTTATTCAGTCATAAAGAAAGAAAAGTCAGAACATGGTGGTATAATCTTCCTTGAATTCATTTGTCCAACACAAAGTTATACACAAGAATCCAAAGCATAGATTTTCACACCAGCCTGAAAGAAAAAGCAGATTGGTGCTCAAATAAATAAATAAATAAATAAATAAATAAATAAATAAAAATAGTCTCCTTGTCTAGAAATACAACTACTGTCTCACACAATAGGTTATTTGTATGACAGAAAATTACACAAAAAGGTATTTAGTCAACAAAAATCAAATTTATTCTAAAATGTGGCCATAAACAGGTCAAGATAGCCTCAATAAGTAAAGTTGCCAATATCACATATTGGTGAAGATATGGGAGACAATGAGGGGCACTAGTACTGCTATGTTGTATTGATACAGGCATTCCATTCCTCCTTTTTTTCCCCAAAAATGTTGACATGGGTCAAGTGAAAAATATCTTTTCTAGCTCAATCTAACTGGTTGTAAAATTTGCAATACCTGACAACAGTTTCTTGTAACATATGTTGACCCTGAGGCAGAAATAATTCAACTGAAGCTTAATTCATGGTTCAATAAATAGAACTCAGTCTCCTAACTAATCAGTTGTTCTCTATGTGTGTGTCTCTCTGTCTCTTATTCCCTCCCTCTTTCCTTCCTCCTGCCCTCCTTCCCTTCCTCCTTTCCTCCTTCTTTTCCTCATTCTCCCCATCTCTGTGTGTGTGTATTTTCTGTGAGCATGCTTGTGTGCAGATGTTTCTAAATAGACTGTGTTTTTCTCTAAATGAACAGACAGGATGTTAAGGGTAAAGTATATAATGCTTTGAAATGAAACATATTTTACATTGTGCAAGCAAAATTCATTTCAGGCAATTTTAAATGAATAAAAGGAATTTAAATCAAACTTACTTCAAGTCTACCAAGGAAGTTTTAAGCTTAAAATAATAATAATAGTAAGCCCAGAACCACCTACTAGAGATTAGAATTTAGAGGGTTCAAACACAAAAGCCTTTCATAAGGAGATTTCTGAGTATTAGTCACTGTTGTTTTCATACATTTGAAAGAAGTTAATAGCCTACTTTATTATTTTTCTGGAGTACAAATGAACTGTTCCAAAAAGATCAATTAAATAATAAGACTGAGAGGCATCTTTTTTATCGCCAGAATTTCTTGTGAATTTAGTGCATTAAAATTAATACCCTTGGTATTATTGAAGAAATAGTTTAGTCTGTTAGAGTTTTAAAGTTTCTTCTTATATAGAAATAGAATTTTGGGCAGACAGATGAACAATAGAATCTTTGGAAACACCAAAGGAGCATTTTAAAATATTGTCTCCTTGGTACAGGTTTTAACCAGAAAACTAAAAAAGAAGGTTGTTCTGACTACTGAAAGCTTTTCATTACACATCAAGGGGGATGATTATGTGTGTGTGTGTGTGTGTGTGTGTGTGTGTGTGTGTGTGTGTAAGAACTTAATGTAAAATACTTGGGATAATGTAGTCCTATTTTAAATGCATAAAGGTAAAGTTTGCTGTAGTTAGAAACATTTTTATGATGTTTTCTATCAGTCCTCTGTACCCAGTAAATAAAAGATTAATTTGCTTTTAATTTCAATAAATTATCTGAAGCTAGTATGTTAGGCCATAAAGAGTTATCAAAATGTGCTTCAGACAACCCAGTATTTTTTGGTGCATGTCTGAACAGCTCAATGATACTCAAGCATTTGAGTATACTCCACCATTTTGCAAAGAACAATTGACCGTAGACTCTTCTAACTGTGGGGCTCCACACGAATACACTTTTCCAATAAATAAATAAATAAATAAATAAATAAATAAATAAATCTAATTTATACATAAAATGTTTAATTGCACTTCCACTATGTGACAAAACTGAATGCATTAGCAATATAAATGGCTTGAAACATCAGTCAGCAAAAAGAAAAAGGAACTGAATGCTCATAACACATGTCATGAGTGAGCCGATGACATTTACTCACTGCTATTAATCTTTCACTGTGATGGGAAATGTATTCAGTCGTTGTTCCCTGTTAAGAAAATGCTCCTTGCTTCTTTCTGCACAGCAATTGAAATACTTTTTTTAAACTTTAAATATCTGCATTATAATGTACTCAGAACAGCTAACTATATTTACATGGATCTGTCTATTGTCAAAGACTTGGAAAGAAGAAAAAGAGGCCTCATAGCATTAGAGTAAATAATCTGTTTCTTCAGAATGTTTAACAAGCATGCAAGACAGGTGTTGATATAGAGTACACCATTTGTTTATTGACAGTGTCTTCAATATGCTAGAGCTGTGTGAGGTGCTGTGCATGGTCTCAGATCCTGTACAATCATCAACCTTTTAAAGGGGCATTGTCATTTCATTGAGATCTAAGGCTTATGATCTCACTCCCTTCCCTTTATTGTTCCTCTCCTTCCTTCCCTTTTCCTTTCCTGCCTCTTTCTTTCTTCCTCTCTTTTCTTCTCTGCCCCTTTCTCATGAATCCCCTTAATAAATGAATAAATGCACATCCAGAAATAGAGTCATGTCTTCCAGGTAGGACTCAGCACGCTATTGTAATGACATATCATCTCCCAACTTACTCTGATAGGACAGCCAGATATGGCCTTCTTATCAGTGCTTTCTCTGATGTGCTCATCCAAGCTTATAAACTGGCTTTCAGTCAAAACTGGGTGACTAAAACTAACTAGACTAAAAATGATTTTTGTAATTCTCTTTGTTGTTTTAAAACTATAAGGATGGTGAAGACATGATTCATATCTATACTAACAAAACTAAAATGATTCAACTGGGTGTGACTTATTTAAAAGAGTCATAACAAAGAACACAAAAGGGAGGGAAATAGTGTTCTCTTGTTCATACAAATTTCCGTAGTATTCAGTTAATCTTTAAAGCCAGAGTGAGGTCAAGCCAGATGTCACATTGAATGTCACAATGTAGCGATGCATCAAAGCATCATTTTGTATTCCATAAATACATACAATTATAATTTGCCAATGAAATATGAAGTGAAACCTTTTTTTAAATAATTCAAAAGATTCCAATGTTTTGCTGTCATTCTAACATGAAAGGGTTATAAGGGGGAAGAGATGGGGAGAACATGCTCTTACTTGTAGATGAAATTTGAAGTATTCTGGGCCTTTTTCAGGTGAACCAAGCTCTGCAAGAAAGTGCAGGTGGGACACCCTCAGGCTCCTCCTACTCTTAGCTTCCCTCCACATGGCAAGCAGGAGGGACTAAGAATGAGGGGACAAGAGGCCTGAGAGATGGAGACAAGAGAGTATTCTAATCAAGTATCCTTTAATGAATATAATCACAGGGTAAGTAGTGGAGAAATGAGGAATGGACCAAAGGGAGGATTTGAGGGAGGTAGAATGTCCTTCCAAGCAGGATACAGGTGTTCTGCTATAAGATAACTTGCTATACAATAAGTCTGCAGCTGGGACTCTTTCAGGGTCAGACTGCATTATATGTTTAACAAGAGAACAGTCATAGGAGAATGGAAAATTACCAGTATGTTAATGTCTAAGAGAGTAGTAGGAAAGATCGCTATTAAGATGCTAACTTTGCTCTGGGATTCCCCACACCTGAAGTATGTTTCCTTTCCTGTTTCTCAACAGCAACTGAACATACTCTTCATATTATATTCTCTCTAGTGATTTCTTCCAGTAGTTGAGAAGAAAGGACACACAGAGGTGAACCTACATTATTTATATTATTATTGAACATATATATATGTTCAAATTTTTTATACTTCTTAAGAAAATACTTCATGTGAGTAGGTTCAGTCCCTCATATTTTTATTCAGTGTTATGTGTAGTAGTAATATTTATCAGTGCTAGGTCAATACAGATTTTAGTTTTCACTTGTCCAGGCAATCCTATTGTCCTAACATTTTTCTCACTGGTTCTGAATGCAATGACAATTCTGGGTTTTTTCTAAATTGTTATGCTTTGACCTAGCAAAGGATTGCAACTCATATACTGATGTCCAAATACACATTTGCTATTACAAGAATGTTGATATTTCATGTGAGTAGACCTGTTTTTTATATAAATGTGTTTGTTATTGAGGGCTATGTCATAAAAATTTATGAAGTGTTCCTTTTCTCACTGCAGCTAGGTGGGCCTGGGAGAATCTCCACTAAACCCCTGCCTTTTGTCATATCTATAAAATGTGAATGCTGTTCATTGTCTAAGGCACTCCTACTACCATCTCCAAATTTATACTTATTCATTCACATTCATTTTATTTACAAGTAAATTGGAAAAGAGTAGAGTGTATCCATGAACTTATATTTGAATGAGTGATGGTGTAAGTTTAGAGAGGAGGAAATTCCAAAAGTCTGTGGAATACCAGCCTGTATTCCTGCTGGCCACACTGTAAGATGGCAGCATGTGGTCTTCACTGCACAGGTGTTGCTTCTCATTAATTGGAATGTGATGCATCTGTACTATCAGCTTCAAAAGTAATGCTCTACATATGGTTTGATGAGGACGACTCCTTCACCAGACTGCAGTTTTCAGTCTCCTCTTCCACATCTTATAAGTCATCATAACTGGCAATATCTTCTTCCTATAAATATTTCATTGTGAATTACTCTTTTCCATAGCCTTTCAAAATTTCTATCAATTTATTCAATGATGATTTCTTATTTCCCCAAGGCAATATGTCCTATAAACAAAGTACCAACAATTCTACATTTAACATCTTGTTAGTCAAAAAGTCAATGTTGTCTCTCAATAGATGAAAGCTGCTAACAGAGCACACAATAAGGATGGAGAGAAAATGCCATTGACCTTCAGTTTTCCAATACCAATGCTGATGAGACAATCAAAGTGTAAACCATCAGATGTAAGAAGGCAGGTAGACAGGAAAGGGCTTTTGAAAAGGTGAGTCAACTAGTATCTTCATATCCATTTCACTCTGCTCTAACAAATAATATTTGGTACTTTGGGAAAGGGTATAAATATAGTTGGGCTAGGTAAAGAAGCTGTACTTAGTCTCTTTGTACAAATATGGGGCCCCACCAATAATTACATTTCTATAATGAAAAATAAGTTATGTAATAAAAATAATTTATTTAAGAAATCACTTATTTTATTTTATTGTTAAAAATAATTTGTGGAAATTTCTTCATACCATTTTCCCTTTTTCACATAGTACTAAACAATATTCTGAGAGCAACAATACATAGTCAAAGAATGGAGTCATGTGAGGATTCTGAATGCTTCTGAGAAAACTCCAAGTAAACAAGCCTTGAAACTCAGTTTCTTCAAAACAGAGACTTGTTCTTGGAATGCGTTTGTGTTCTGTGATAGTCAGGCCAAGTCACATACTCTCCAAGCAGGCAATAATTGTTCCCTTCTCACCTTTGCATTGGTTCAGTTACATAAGGTACAGTAGAAAATGTGAATTCTTCTTCTTTTCTGGCATTGTCTCCATGAAATGGAGAGGGGTTTTCATGTGAAATAGTCTAGTATTGTATCTTTAGGGTGGCTTTTTTAATTATTTACAGAATACTATACTTATATGAAAGAAGTCATATTTTTAATAAATGATAGTATTTGGGAAGCAATCATAGACCTATAAAATATATATGCTTAAAGTTTTACATATTTCAGAGCCCCACCATCCACCACTCAGCAAAGGCAAAGCACATACTCCTATGATGAGAAACTATGGTGTAGAGAGATGGGAGAGAAAGAGAAGCAGAATGGCTTGTGTACTGTGAAGAGGTAAAACTAGAGGTGTGAGGTGTGAGGGTGGTGAGGAACAGGCTGATATGAGTTAACTATCTGCCACATGAAACTATGGTGGTACTTTGACCCAGTTGCCTCTGAGGACCATGTCTGGCCCATATAGGAACATGCTGATGTCTAAGGAATGCACAGAATTGGCCCTACCCTTTGATGGCTGAAGCACTAGGGAGAGCTGGCTCTAACATTATCTGGGCAACATGGGAAAACTGCCCCTAGTGACATGGGTGTGGAAGAGTTGGCCCTACTCCTTACCTGGCCAAAGGAAGAGATGGCCCCACCTCTCACCTGGTAATACAGGTGCAGGAGAGTGGGTGAGTTAACCAACTCAACTACCACACAGGGCCAGATATAGATTGTTAGGGCCCATAGGAATGGATCTGCTTCATCTAAGAGAGTTCAAACGTATCTTTGTTCTCTCTCTCTCTCTATATATATATATATATATGTGTGTGTGTGTGTGTGTGTGTGTGTGTGTGTGTGTTCTTATTTTATATATCAATCCCAGTTCCCTCTCCCTCCTCCCATGCCCCTGATCTCACATCCATCCTATTTCCTACCCACTCCACAATTAGGGTGATGCCTTCCAGGAGGGATCATCAAAATCCCTTAAGTCATTTAGAGTAGGGTCTAGGCCCTCCCTCCTGCCTCTAGGCTAAAGGAGCATTTTTCCATGGGTAATATGCCCCCAAAGTCTTTTAATGCACCGGGGATACAACCTGGTTACACTGTCAGATCTCCCTTAGACTGCCCAGGCTTTCTAACTGAGACCCATGTTTAGCGGATCTGAGTCAGGCCAATACTGGTTTTCTAGCTATCAGTCTGGGGTCCTTGAGCTCCCCCTTCTTCAGGTCAGCAATCTCTGTGGGTTTCGGAAAACTGGTAGTGACACCTTTTCTTTTCAATCCTCCCTCTCTGCAACTGGATTCCAGGAGTTCAGCTCAGTGTTTATTATCAGTATCATTATCAGGGAAAGGTATTTAAGGTAGCCTCTCCACTGTTGCTCAGATTGTTAGTTGGAGTCATCCTTATAGGTCTCTGAACATTTTTCTAGAGTCAGTTTTCTCTTCAAGCTTATAATGGCTCCCTCTATGTTGGTACCTCTTTGTTTGCTCTTGTCTATTCATCCCCCAACTCAATCTTTCTGGTCCCACATGTTCTCCTATCCTCCCCTTCTCTTTCTCCTAACTCCCTCTGCACTCACTGACCCCCCCACTCCCAATATGTTCAGGAGATCTTGTTCTTTTCCCCTTCTGTGAGGGACCTTGTATGAATCTCTTAGGTTCCTCCTTGTGTCTTAGTTTCTGTGGTGGTATGAATTTGTAGGCTGGTGATCCTTTGCTCTATGTCTAAAATCCATATGTGTGAGTACATACCATGTTCTTCGTTTTTGTGACTGGATTACATCACTCAAAAATGGTTTCTTCAAATTCCATTCATTTAGCTGTGAAATTCAAGATTCTATTGTTTGTATTCGCTGAGTAGTATTCCATTGTGTAAATGTGCCACATATTCTTTATCCATTTCTCTCTAGTTGCTTCCTGGTTCTTGGTATTACAAATAATGCTGCTAAGAACATAGTCGAACAGATGCCATTGCATGAATGTGAATCATTTGGGTATATGCCTAGGAGTGGAAATGCCAGGTTCTGTGGTAGACTGATTCACATTTTACTGAGGAACTGCCATACTGATCTCCAAAATGGCTGTAAAAATTTGCGCTCCCACCAGCATTGGAAGAGTGTTCCCCTTTCTATACACCCTCTCCAGCATAAGCTGTCATTGGTGTTTCTGATTTTAGTCATTCTGACAGGAATAAGATGGTATCTCAGAATTGCCTTGATTTGCATTTCCCTGATGAGCACTTTCTTAAGTGCCTTTCAGCCATTTTGGATTCCTCCATTGAGAATTCTCTATTCAGTTCACTTTTTAATAGGGTTATTTGGTGTTTTGGTGACGAGTTTCTTGAATTTTTTGTATATTTAGGAGATCAGCCCTCTGTCAGATGTGGATCTTGTGAAGATCTTTTCCCAGTCTGTGGGCTGCAATTTTGTCTTCTTGACTGTGCCCTTTGCCTTACGGAACCTTCTCAGTTTCAGGAGTTCTCATTTATTAATTGTTGATATCAGTGTCTGTGCTACTGGAGTTATGTTCAGGAAGCTATCTACTATACCAATTCATTCAAGGGTACCTCCCACTTTCTCTTCTAAGTGTCAGTGTGGCTATATTCATGTTGAGGTCTTTGATCCATTTGGACTTAAGTTTTGTGAATGGCGATAGACATGGGTGAATCTGCATCACTCAGTTGTGAGCATTGGGCCAGAAAGCTATACTTGCTCTTTCAAGGTTAAAGTCATAAGATCTAAAGGTCTAAAATATGGCCACTTAAGGATGTTTGGTCTAATGTGTGGTTACTCTTAATCCTCAAGACCAGATAAGGAGAGATTTAGTCTAAAGTATGGTTACTAAATATTTGGAGAATTAAGTAAGGAAATATGTTTGTTCCTTGTATCATAGCAAAGAAATCTTTTGCCTTTTCCCCCTTTTGGTTGGAGTATATGATAATTTTGAGAAATAAACTTTGGTCATTCAGTATCACTAGAATGCCCTCCATACTCTATTCTGTATTTCTGTCTTTTCCTTAGTATCTTTAATTTTTCGACCTGCCTATTTTCAATCCATACTCCCTCTCTTAGGTACAGAAGTATCAAGCTGGCTGGATCTGACTGACATCCCTACAAAACACAGGTAACTACATCCAGGGCTTTACATTGGTCTACCCCAACATCTACTCCATCCCCATATAAGAAGTGCTGGAGCAGGTGAAGGAGTACTCCTGTATAACCAAAGGTGTAAGATCTCCACGACACATGGAAACAACAGAATATCCAAGTGGAATCCCAGTATATATCCAGAGATCTTAAACTAGACCAATGACTCATTACCATGAATAGTGCCCAAACAGTAAAGCAGTTCGGGCAAAAGTGTATACTGTGGGATACACTGAGACACACTGCAGCTTCTGAGGTGATTATTTTTTGCCTTGGAGGTTGAGTTTGCAAGGGTGGACAGCAAATATGGAGGTTTGAAATGAGTGAGATCTTGGGTGTGTATTATGAAATTGAAAGATGATCAATAAAATGTTTTATGAAAGCATAATATAACTTTCAAAACTAAATTTTCCTCCCTGCAAGACATGACACATCTGTCACATGGGAAGAATCTTCAGAGGGATGACAAGAAAACTGATAAAAACTATTTATAACAAAGTTTATGTGTGGGGTATTTTTTTCCTTAAGACTTAATTTCTTCATACTTGTCTAGTCTGTATATAGACACATAAAGGAAGCTCCATTTCATTACCCACATATTTCATCAGTGCAGCATCACTTATGTTAGAGATGAGTATGGAATAAACATTCTGCCATCCAAGAACTAACCAGGATTGACCCTGCTTAGCTTCTGAGATCAGACAAGATCTGGAGCATTCAGGGTGATATGGCTATACATTCTCTAACAGGATTACATTTATCATTTTAACTTTAAGTAGCATTACCTTGTACATACCATATTGTACTTAAGATCAAATGTTTGCCATGAAATCTCAAATAATTTGTCAGGATGCCACCTTCACTGTCTCAGATCATAGATCAGGGTAATTTTAATTCTCTTTTTTTTAAGTGAATACCAAGAGTTGGGCATATTTATTTATTTATTTATTGAAAGCTCATGTTTCTCTCTCTCTTTTTTTTTTTCTTCTATGGATTAGCTATATCCTAACTTCCTT
This sequence comes from Phodopus roborovskii, assembly GCF_943737965.1. Taxonomy (NCBI): domain Eukaryota; kingdom Metazoa; phylum Chordata; class Mammalia; order Rodentia; family Cricetidae; genus Phodopus; species Phodopus roborovskii. Next base: position 42,442,549 of record NW_026126525.1, on the reverse strand, counting down.
TCTTGCTCCAACAGAGTGAACACAGAACTACAGCCATTCAATAAATTGCAGGTAATTGGCAACTACTTTTTGAACTGAAACAAAGATCTTTCATCTTACAATTATGATATGTTTTAAGAACAGAAAAACAAAATTCCATAAAGGAAAAGAACAAAGAAACCAAGAAGCATAATAACAGATTTAAATATTCTAACTTAGGTTAGCTGATAATAGCATTTTGTATTTGCATATAAAATGTACGGATTTCAATCATGATACTGCATTAGCAGAGATTTATGATCAAAGGTTTTATCTGTGAAATATAAACTTTAATTCTTTGAACTTCTCTTTGAAATTTGAAATCATTCCGACTATTCATTTTACTATTGATGTTGGTAATAATTTTTAGGTTTTTGTACAAAAGTATGTCATCTAAAATTCAAAGAAGCAGACACAGAAATAACTGATACATTATATAATGGAAATCAATTGTTTTACTTTCAGAAATGTAATTGTTGCAGACTACATTTTCCCCTGTTAGCTATCATTTGACCCAAACATAGGATCAACAAAGACACCTCATTTTATGTCTTTTCTGTTAACTTCTAACTAAATACCTTTTGAAAAGGAAGATGCAAAAAAACTAATTACCATTGTGATAGCAATCTATTATTTTTAAATAGGCAAATTTAGATTGTAAAATGTGGGAAAACAGTATCTTGAATGTCTTAAAATTAAATCAGTGAGGTAATATAAACAAATAGTGGGGAAAATTTTTCACAAAATTTATTTGTAAAATATTTTGGATGATAACATTACAATTAAATTCAAACTGAGTTTTCATTATTATTTACACTGAGTTTTCATTATTTGTAGAAAAAAGATCTGAAAAATTTATCTATGTATTCTGCATGCTGCCACAAATGCTTTAAACATGGTCTGTGCCTATGAAGTGAGTTATATGTCACATAGATTATCAAATATTGTTGACATATATATATATATATATATATATATATTCCATATGTTATATCTGTGCTACATACACACCACACACACACACACACACATATCACTAAAGTTAAATTCAAAAGAACACTGTCTTACTTAATATATCAATGATTTCTCATGTGCGTTTTATATGCAATATCAAGAACTAAGTCTTCACTGGAAAAGACATCATAGCAATAAACAGCAACATGAAAGAAAGTTTTTAATTAATTGAGGGAAAGATAACATCTGATATACACAAGGTGATGCTAACATGATTCCTAAATCTTCAACAATGAATTTGTTTCTCCATTTCTAAGTAGGAGAGTCTGAGTCTGAATTGGGTTGACCTTAGTTATGCCTTCTTCTGGTGGAAAAATGAGAGAGCGGAGTAATACATTCTGGTTTTGGTCTCATCGTGTGAGCTAATTCTAATTGGCAATATACATCACAAACCAATAAGAAATTTTTATTAATATAACTATGAATTATTTGTTATTCTCATATTCTGTCGTTTATTTTAAATGGAGACAACGATTAAGTAAAACTTGCTTACATGTGTGGATATTTCTCTACAAATAAGAAATATTCATGATTTTTCTCATCTTATTTTCCTAGCATGTAGTTAAGTACTTCAGAGTAAATGACAGACAATCACAGCTGTTAAATGATTAGATTTCTCATCACATGACAAACTTAATTAATTTACATTAAATTGCACCTATATTTCCATGTGCTATTATCTCATGTTCTGGTTTCTCCTTTTTGTATAGCATTCTTTTATGCTAAGTAGTTAAATGATTGGGATGGAAATTTTATACCTGGAAACTAGATAGTTCACCCCTAAATTGGAATTTCTGGCATTGACATCCCAGCAACATGAATCCCAAACAAACTCATCTTTTTGACATATTCTGCTAGAATTGTATTCCAGTAAAAATTTTCTTAAAAGAAAGATTTTTTTCATTATGAAGAGGGTTGAAGAAGAATTACTTTGAACGTAAATCATTAATTTCTTTTCAAAAGTCAAATATGCTCTGATTCTTGCCATTCATTTGACCCACTGTCTCCCATGTAGTCATGTTGTTGAAAGTCAAGCATCATAGCAGCAGGCAAGTTAGAACCCATAAATTGTTTGCTTACAATTAAAAATGCAAGCATCTGTCAACTTCTTAAGATCCAAGATTATAAATGACATCATTGTTAAAATTTGTGCTAAGGTAGAATATTTCATATAGCCTGTAACCACGCTGCTGATTATATTTCTGTTATTAAAACACATTCAGTGTGTTTTCAGTAAGTTAGCACACAGAGACTGCTGGGTGCATAGGACTGTACTGAGTTCAACAGTTCTGCAGACAATCTCAAAACAGCAACCCACACACTAGGAAAAGATCTTCTCCAACCCTACAGCTGACAGAGGATTGATCTCTAAAATGCAAAAAGAACTCAAGAAACTAGTCACCAAAACACCAAATAACCCTATTAAAAATTGGGCTACAGAACTGAATAGAGAATTCTCAATAGAGGAATCCAAAATGGCTGAAAGACACTTAAAAAAGTACTCAACATCCTTAGCCATCAGGGAAATGCAAATCCAGGCAACTCTGAGATACCATCATATTCCTGTCAGAATGGCTAAAATCAGAAACACCATTGACAGCTTATGCTGCAGAGGATGTGGAGAGAGGAGAACACTCCTCCACTGCTGGTGGGAGTACAAACATGTACAGACAATTTGGAGATCAGTATGGAGGTTCCTCAGGAAAATGGGAATCAGTCTACCACAGAACCTGGCAATTCCACTCTTAGGCATATCTCCAAAAGATCCACATCCATTCAGCAAGAACATCTGTTCAACTATGTTTATAGCAACATTATTTGTAATAGCTAGAACCTAGAAACAACCTAGATGCCCCACAACTGAAGAATGGATAAAGAAGATGTGGTACATTTACACATTGAAATACTACTCAGCAGAAAAAAAAAGCAATGGAATCTTGAAATTGGTTTTATTCTAATATGAACTTCATTAAATTAATTTATAAATGTGCTATCATTGAGTTTTTTTTTGACTCAGTAATTCAAATTATTTTATACAACTTTTTACTGTTGATATCCTGAACTTTAGCATGGAACCTAATTTATCTATTTTCCTCAAAGCAAGAAATACAAAATAATTAATTTAAATAATAAGAAACAAATAAGAAATCACAGATTGTGTTTTAGAAGATAAACAAATTTTGGTTAAAAGAATTACAGTTATATTCTATTTTCTATATACATGATAATCTAACATTTCCTGAATGCTGTTTTGAAAGTAACATTAAATAACACCTGTCCAAACATTTTCTCATGTCTTTAGACTCCTGTACATGCACTGGCTTTCTTAGTACCCCAGCTTATTTGATGCTGGTTGGACTTCCATGACTTTCCTGTGCCCACTAGATTACAAAACCACATGTCATAAACTTGTGTTTCTTTATTGTCTTTCATCTCTTTTCTTACAATCTATCAATCATATTGTGCCTGGAAGTCTATTGCACAAGTTTAAAATTTATTATACATGTTTATAATAATCATTGTCATTGTAAAATTTCTCCCTCAGTTCCCATGTACAATATTCGGTATATTTTCATACCATACATGTCATAACTACTTGACTTTTCTAAAATGGTATTTTAAACTTTGTACAATTGATTGATAAAAATATGAAGCATAAGCACATTTAAATTCTGTTTCTGATTTTCTGAATATCATTTAAAATTTTCTTTATCCTATTTTAGCTCAGTGTCATCTGTTGGTTTTTTTTAAGTAGTTTAGGGAACAAGTAAGATGTTACAAGTAACAAAATCACAAATGTAATAAATAATCTTAATGTTTATTAATAACTATAATACTAGCTCTTACATAACCATAATTCTAATATAGATCATTCTATGACCCATAGTTTCAGTTATACTGCTTCTGGGTAGCCCTCCGGTCCTCACTCTACTTTAAAATTTACAATGCATTGAACTTATGCCTTTAAGTAACACTATATAGCAAATTTCTGTGGAATATTTATGCATGTAGTTATGAATTTAACATGACTCCTGGTACAAAGTGAGCAACCAAAAATACTTGTTAAACACAATTACACATCTACAAAGTGATCAAGAGGTTTTGAGATATTTTGTTAGTATACCAAAGATGAATAAATATGTGAGTCAATAAACACTTATTAAAATGTTTGTGATAGGTACTATGGTAGATGTATGCCAAAGGATAGACTCATGGAGATTTTATGAGGTGATTATTGTCATCTAAAATTTACAATTGAGATTCACAAGAGTCAAAAAGGTTATGTTCTCTGTTTAATGTTGCCCATAATAGTTGACAAATCAAATGCCAGTTATCAACACCAAACTGAAATCTCATATTACAAAAAATATTGAAAGTTAGAGGTGGTAGACCATGGCTATATCCTAGTGCTAAGAATTTGTTTAAGCATGGGTGTCACAAGTTCAAGGCCACCCTGCACTAGACAGAGAAACCTTGTCTCCAAAACTCAAAGAAACAAAACTGAGTTATATGTTAAAGTCAAGTTTTAAGGAAAATTGTCAATTCCTTTCTTACACAACTGTCTGTGTGTCCTAATGAAGCCATGTACAACTCTGTTCTTGTACAATATATGAACTTATATATTTAGCTTTTATAAGGATCACAAAGAAATTCATAAACAAGAAAAGACTGAGATACACTGTTTAGATTTTAATTTCCCCATTACTCAAGGTATTTCATTAAATGGTTCTTCCTGCTTTACTATTATTTATTCAGCTTCATGATATTTAAAACAAGGAATATCAAAGCTAAGAATAATACAAGTTAATTTGCCTTTTATAAATACACCTATCTAATTTTATAGCAGTTTTTCCAAGTGGAATTCCTCTATGAATGGTACTTGGCTAAGTACTTAATACCTGACTAAGCAATTTATAAATGGCTACCCAGTGAAAGAAAAGACTTGATTTTTAAGAATCACTTATTCACACAAAGAGATGGGGTACTTGTATATCCTGCTTGTAGGGATTCAGGTCCTGACTTGCCTTTGTCATCAGGCAGAATGCACTCAGGCAGTACCCTGGTCAGTCCAGGTGCAAAGAACCCTTTTAAAAGAAAGACCTCCACCCATTTACTCTCTCTTTCCAGCTCTTCCTGTTCTCTCTTCCCCACTCTCTGTCCTGCTATTCACCTGGGGCAGATAGGACTTTTCCTGTCTCCTTCTTCTCTTTTGTTCTCTCTCTGTCTCTGTGTCTCTTTACCCCTATTTTCTTTCCCTCTCTTTTCTAATAACACTTCTCATTAAGCTCTGTCTGCCTGGCTTGTTTGTCCCTCCACTTAGGTCATCCTTGCCTACCATGGAATCCATCAAGTTCTCCCCTCAAGCGTTATCATAAAACGACCATTTGTTAAGACATATTCACAGAAATATGTTTAATAAGACTTAGCTAGTTAATAGTTAATGTTAGTTAATTGGCAGAACTTATTTAAATTTTATTTTTGAGATTATAATATAATTACAACTTACCTCTCTTCTCATTCTTCTCACTAAGATCTGCAATATGTCCCTCCTGTTACCCTTCAAATTCATGGCCTCTTCTTTACCAGTTGTTAATGCATGCATATATGTACATTTATATACATTTATATCCCAAATATGGCCTGTTGAGTACATATAATATTACTTGGATACAAGTTCTTAAGGTTTTTTTAGCACTGAACAACAAATTGGTATATTCTTTCCTGGAGAATGCCACCTCTCCCATTTTTTGCTTTCCCCAATTGGCTATAGTTCTTGTGGAGGGCTAAGGCTTCAAGAATTTTATAAAAACTATTATTTTGGAGGTGGTTATACTAGCTGACCTTAAAAGTCATTTCCAGTATGAAAATTCTATATTTTAATCCTTGTGGATAATTCATATTTAAAAGGAAAACCTCAAAACCTTTCATCAACTAAGTTGAAAATGTACTCATAAGAGTCTTAAAAAATACCATGTACAGATTACTCAATAAAAGAAGCCCACTTTACATTATTTGACCTTGATCTGCCCTTGAAAGCTCCTTTCCAAATCTTTTCACTTCTTCATGCCTGAGAAGTCAGCAATAACACTTTCTTTTGAATGACAGCTCTTCTCTTGTTTTCAGATAACCTCGGCCTTGGGTAGGTTAGGGAAACACTCATTTCCAAATCCTTCTAAACTGTTTTGTTTTAGATGCTGAAGAGGTTTCACATTTTCTCTATATAGCCATGTAGTTTCTGCACCTCACACTTTGACTCTTCTAAAGAACCTACAAGCTGCCTAGGACCTCTTAATAGAGTCCCATTTTTCCTTACTGACAATCGGGTCTGTTTTCCTCACACAGTATAGTTCTTACACAGAAACATGTCCCTAGTGGTAATACTTTGTGCTCATGTGAACAATCAGACTCAAAGTCACACGCATGCTTCATCCTGCACATGGCGTGTAATTTCAGGCCAAACTTGCTTTTCAACATATTCGACATGTCTCCTGCTTTGTATTGTTCATGAATGATTCTATGAAAGAGCCTGTGAAGTCTACGGAATTGAAACACTCCTGAGGAGCACCAGTTCATCTTTGTCTGAAGAATCTCAGCTGCAATTTGTGGAGGCCTTCCCACACAAACCTACCTTTTGAGTATTCAGCAAGTATTTACAAGCATAAGGTCTTGAAAATACTTGGCTACACAGAGTCTGAGCATTTTAATCATAAAAGAGAACTAATTATACTCTGGAAACATTAAGTAGGAAAGAAAATTAATGGAGCAAATTTGAGTGGAAAAGAGTCTAGGCCACATATAGGATGCTAACCTCAACTTCTTTCTGAAAGAACTAGGCAAAGATGATTCCACTGCCCACTCAGGACTCAGTACAAGAACAAGCTGGAGTTAAATATGTCAATCATGAACAATTCAGTACTAGTGAAAGAAAAAATTAAATCGTGTGAGCAAGAAAAAAAGTGTCTCATCTTAATAAAAGGTGGGTTTTCTTCAAGAATACTTATTGTGGGATATAGAATTAGCAAATATCCCACATGTCTGTCTTCATTTATTGCTCTTTTAAGCAAGTACATTTAGCTAATTCTGTCCATAAAATCCAAGAAGCAATACATATCCCCTGCTGTCAGTGACATTACAATGCTCTGCTTATCTGTATACTTCTATTTCTTTAAATTTTTAAGCTATCTACATCTATTTATTTAATTTCTTTATTTGCTTGCTTGTTTGTTCATTTAATGAGACAGAGTATCTATACAGCACTGGTTATCCTGTTACTTATTACACAGTTTGGTCTTGAGCTAACAGAGGTCTACCTACCTCTACCTCTAAAGTACTGGGAGTAAAGATATATGCTACATGTTCAGTCCTCAGTATACTTCTTAACTGGCTCTTTTGTCAACAGACAAAATAGTAAACTCGAGGCCTTAAAGCCTGAGAGAGAAGAGCACTGCCCACTGGCATCCTCCAGATCTGCAAATATAAAAGAAAAGAAAAAGAAAAAAAAACCCTCCTTAATAATTACAGTGCCACAGCCTTGTAACAGACACATCTAGAGTGTAAGTAGTCTTTTTTTTTTTTAGCTCTAATCTGACCAGCTAGAAAACACTAAGAAAAACCAAGAGCAAATAAAAATACTTTCTTTTTTTATTTCTTCAAAAGTAAAATGTTATAAACACTAATTAACAGCATGCTTTCTGTACCAACATAATCTTCGGCTTTCCAAAGGAAAATTCACTAACTTCAGTATTAACAAAGCACCTACTGAGCAGCTGACACCAGGACAAATATTTAATGACAGATGTGTGTTTATAACTACCCTATAAAATTCACTAACATTTATACTGTCTTGTGGTAATACTGATGATCAAGACATGTTTTATAGTTTTGAAATGCATTAAACATTATAAGGCATGCTATAATTCTAGTATGATTTTTAGACTTGTTTTCCTCCTTTAAGGTCACAGTTAAATGCCATTCTTTCCAGCACATGCGGTTTATGCAGAAAAACAGCTTACCTTTTTTTTTTTTTTTTTTTTTGCTGTTCACCCCATGTGCTACAGAGAGACCTGTTCCCAGAGACTGTATCATTTTTACAGGTATCCACTAGCACCGGAGGTAAAGTGAGAATATGCTAAGCAAAAGATACCCATTCACAAAGACTCACCATTTAAATGTTGTTAGGTATAGGAGCCCACCCATGTGAGCCATCGCTCCCTATATTAGGGGAAGGCAGTGATATCTTGAGTTGGCAGCTACCTAGTTAATAAGAACTCATTCCATAAAGTAATATAGAATGCAATAAAATAAAATGTTTAAAAGCCTAGTCACTATCAAGTTTGTGTTCTCATTGCCTGGTGCTTTGGATGATATGAGCACAAGAAAGCCTAGGGCAACCTGTGTTCGTAAAGCTGTGCTGCTAGAATCTGAAGACTGTTCAACTGAGTGTGAATGGACTTTACTCAGCTCTGTGGGAATGCTTTCAGGTTCATCTCCCAGTGACTGTTAGCTTTACGGCTAATTGGTCTAGGCCAATAACTCCTTTGTCTTTCCACACAAGTGATTCTTTCAAAGAAAAGTAAGGAACACAATTCATAAAGTCACCTGATCAACCAGTTAGGTTAAATGGCAGCATTTATACTGCCATTCAAGTGACTTCAACAAACAGCATTGTAATTGCCAGTATGAACTTGACCTTGAGAAGCAAAACCCTTGAGGATTACTGTGTGCATTGTTCTGCACTGTATCATCAGCCACCCAGACAGCAAAGAAGCAGGCTGTCATCATATTGTTTTCACATCCTGCTTCCAGGATGATCAAACATTTCTCAGTGCCATTTTGGAGGTGTCCCATTCTTGGCTGTATTATATCCCCAAATGACTGTTTATTTAGACAAGTGTATTTTATATCTTGTCTGTTCAGTAAGTTTGGAGCGTGCTACCATTCTGCCAACATGAAACATTTTACTTTCTCTATACTCACACAAAAGAAATTATGGCCAGATCTGCCAACATTCTGTTCTCTGAAAACTTGCTGAACAGAAAAGTCTTATTCAATGCCATAAAGAAGAAAGGACATTCAAAAACAACATTTTCAGTCTGTGGGAAGGAAGCCAGGAGAGACCTGAAGTGTTTATTCAAAACAGTGATCCTGTAAGGAGTTCACCTGAAGAAAAGCATCCGTTCCAGCAGCAATGTCAATGGAGAGGACCTGCAGCACTTCAGGATGTTTCCCAATCGAGACTAAGGCCTCTTTGTTAGGAGCAAAGCAACTTTCTCCTCCATCACTCGACAAACACTGCAACACTGTAAGTTCTACCAAGTGAGGTTTACAAAGAAAGCTATGAACCATCACTTTGTTTCCTATAATATCCCCCAAAGAGAAATTACCATTTTTAACAAACTGCAGTAAATTTATGTGTTACCTTAAGGAAAAAGTACTGGTCAGTTTCAAAAAGAAATCCTTCAATCATTGCTATCCAAGTTACATCTTAGACTCAGCAACACTGGGTCACCTGAGAGCTGCTCAAGAATGCAGCATCTTGGGCCTTTGTCCCACACTTACTCCATTAGAATCTGCAGTGTAACAAAATCAAGTGATTTGTAAATCACATTAAATTTTGAGAAGCTCTAGACTAAACAACTTCATGCTGACTCCTCCACAGCTGACTGGATGTGTGTTCATTGGATCAATGACTCAGATTCTTATAGAAGAGGGCTCCTAAGTGCATTAATTAATGAAATCAAAACATGAGCAGTTCCCATATGCTGGTCACTCTGCCAGACTGCTCAAAAGAAAAAAAACACAAAAATTTTGATTTTAGAGTACGGGAGTGTTTAAGTCCTGATAGCCTTAAGCATACGAAATGTACGCTTTCTACAGAAATTGTTGATGTCTTAGACTTGTTAAATCTTTGGGAGCTCTGTGAAATTTAAACATTTGGGGAGCCTGGATCTCCATGATTACTTGCTGCTTTACTGCACACAGAGCTCTTCACCTGCTCACATGGTTAGATGCTGCTACTCACATATAGTGTGAATCTATAAGGACTTTATATTAATAATTTTCTTTGCATGTCTGTTTCCAGATAAATCCCTGGGGTAGAAGCATTAAAACATTTAATTAACAACAGAGAAACCAAGAAGGTAAATGCAAAATTACACTTTCTGGTACAGATTATTTGTTCTAGGCCAAAAACATATACTTACATAATTTGAGAACTAACTCATCACCTTATATTGGTCTTGCATCTATAAAAATACATTATAAGGTTTATGTGCAAGCTGTAAGATAAACTGGAAAAAATGTGATGTCATGTCAGACACATGTTCACAGAATGTGAATGATATATGATATTGTTATTACATCAATTAGTATATAAGTATTACATAACAGGCTTATTCATTAGTAAATCTCATTGTCTGACTTCTAAAGGAATACACCCATTAGAAAAAAAAACATTTCTGCATGCACACACACACACACACACACACACACACACACACATACACACACAAACACCACACATACAATGCCTGACATTAAATACACTGGAGATTTTAATAGCACTCAATGGGATAACTAGCTCTCCATTAATTACAAACCACAGATATATATATATATATATATATATATATATATATATATATATAATTTTTTTTATTTTACATGTCGATCCCAGGACCCTATCCCTCCCTCCCTCGCTCCCTCTTATCTTCTCTCCCCCTCACATGCACAACTGACCACCTTCCCCTCCCATCCCCCCCCAATTCCACATGTAGGGCAATGCCATCCAGGTGGGGTCATGTAAATCTGTCAAGTCATTTGAAGTAGGGACTAGTACTTCTCTCCTGTCTCTAGGTTAAGGCAATATCCCTCCATGGGGGATGTGCCTGCAAGGTCCTTTTGTGCACCAGGAAAACATCCTGGTTCCACTGTCTGAGGTCCCTTAGACTGCTCAGTCCTTCTGGCTGAGACCCATATTCAGGGGGTTCTGAGACAGTCCCATGCTGGATTCCCAGCAATCAGTCTGGAGGCCTGTGAGCTCCTCCTTGTTCAAGTCAGCTGTCTCTATGTCTGCAGCCTGGTCTTGTCCTCTAAATCTGCATCTGGATTCTAATACGACTCAGTGTTTAGGTATGGGTGTCTGTTTCTGTTTCCAACAGGTACTAAATCAGGGATCCATCATGGTGGATAAGTTAGTTGTTGATCTCCTTATCAGGGAAGGGCATTTATGGTAGCCTTTCCACGGTTGTTCATATTGTTAGTTGGTCTCAAGACCTTTCTTTAGGATCAGTTTTCTCTTCAAACCAATAATGTTCAAACCAATAATGGCTCCCTCTTTTATGTTCTCTCTCTCCCTCTCTCTCTCTCTCTCTCTCTCTCTCTCTCTCTCTCTCTCTCTCTCTCTCTCCTGTCTTCTATTCCTATCCTGACTCAAATTTCCTAGTCTCATGTGCTTTCTTCTCCTCCCCCTCTCTTTCTCCTACTTCTCTCTCCATTCGCTGCCCCCCCACTTCCCATGTGCTCTGGGTGACTTGTCCCTTCCCTCTTCTGTGAGGGACCTTATAAGAATCTCTTAGAATACACCTTGTATCCTAGTTCCTCTGGTGGTGTGAATTATAGGTTGGTGATCCTTTCCTATAGGTCTAAAATCCATATATGAGCAAGTACATACCATGTTCCTCTTTTTTGGGACTGGGTTGCCTCATTCAGGATGGTTTCTACAAGTGCCATCCACTTGCATATGAATTTCATGATTCCACTATTTTTTACTGTTTAGATATACCACATCTTCATTATCCACTCTATAGTTGAGGGGCAACTAGATTGCTTCCAGGTTCTTGCTATTACAAATAATGATGCTATGAACATAGTTGAGCACATGTCTTTGTTGCATGGGTGTGGATCGATTAGGTATATGCCTAAGAGGGGGATTGTTGGGACCTTTGGTAAACTAATTCCCATTTTCCTGAGGAACTGCCATACTGATCTCCAAAATGGCTCTATGAGTTTGCACTCCCACCAACAATGGAGTAATATTCCCCTTTATCAAAATCCTCTCCAGCATAAGTTGTCATTGGTGTTTCTAATTTTAGCCATTCTGGCAGGAGTAAGATGGTATCTCAAAGTTGTTTTGATTTGCATTTCCCTGATAGCTAAGGATGTGGAGCACTATCTTAAGTGTCTTTCAGCCTTTTTGATTTCCTCTATTGAGAATTCTTTCTTCAGTTCAGCACCCCATTTTTTAATATGGTTATATGGTATTTTGTTGACTAGTTTCTTTTTTATTATTATTTATTTATTTTATATAACCAAGTACATTTAAATGAAAACAAACATTTATAGACAATATTTGGGAATTTGGGCATTATTCTTTACAAACTACTTCCTGCTGGTAGGGGGCTCTGTCATGGGGGATTGTAAGAAGATTCAGAAATCCTGGCTGTAGTCTGTCAGGATGCTTTGTCCAGCTGTTCTGAATGTAGGACCATATGGTACTCTGTTTCTGGTGGTCTGGCTTGATCAAACCACATTAGTCTGGAAGGAATCCACAACTTTTCATTTTCTGTGGAAACAAAAATAGAAATCCTTTTCCCCAGTAACTAACTTGTCCTTGAACTTAAATTTTGGAGTCAAAGCATTTTTTTTTAAAATAAATTTATTCTTTTACATGTGGATCCCAGTTCTCTCTCCCTTCCTCCCTCCCTCCCACTCTTCCTCCCTCCCTCCTTCCCTCCCTTTTACCCTCTCTGCCTTCTCACATGCACCCTACACACCCTCCCCTCCCATCCCCCTACACCAATTACATATGTAAGGCAATGCCATGCAGTTGGGGTCATGTAGGTCTGACAGGTCATGTGAAGTAGGGACTAGGGCTTCTCTCCTGTCTCTAGATTAAGGCAGTTATCCCTCCATGGGGGATGTCTTGGCAAAGTCGTTTGGTGCACCAGGGATACATCCTGGCTCCACTATCTGAGGTCCCTTAGATTGCTCAGTCCTTCTGGCTGAGACCCATATTCATGGGGGCCTGAGTCAGTCCCATGCTGGCTTCCCAGCTATCAGTCTGGTGGCCCATTAGCTCCTCCTTTTTCAGGTAAACTGTCTCTATGTGTTTCTGCCGCCTGGTCTTTTCCTCTGCATCTGAGTTCTACTTCGACTCAGTGTTTATGTATGGGTGTTTGCTCCTGTTTCCAACAGGCATTAGTTGAGGGCTCCATGGATAAGTTAGTTGTTGATCTCACTCTCTGGGAAGGGCATTTATGGTAGCCTTTCCAGGGAAGCTTAAATTGTTATTTGGCAAAAGTCTTGTAGTTCTCTAGACCTTTCTTTGTGTTCAATTTTATCTTCAAAACAATATTGGCTCCCTCTTTAATGTTCTCTCTCTCTCTCTCTCTCTCTCTCTCTCTCTCTCTCTCTCTCTCTCTCTCTCTCTTCTGATTTCTATTCCTAACCAGTCTCAATCTTCCTGGTCGCATATGTTTTCCTTTCATCCCCCTCGTGTCCTCCTACTTCTCTCTCCATTCACTGCCTCCCCTCTTCCCCTGAGCTCTGGGGGACTTGTCCCTTCCCCCTTCTGTGAGGGACTTTATATGAATCTCTTAGAATACACCTTGTATCCTAGTTCCTCTGGTGGTGTGAATTATAGGCTGGTAATCCTTTGATCTAGGTCTAAAATCCATATATAAGTGAGTACATACTGTGTCCCTTTTTTTTTGTGAATGGGTTACCTCATTCAGGATGGTTTCTTCAAGTGCCATCCACTTGCCTGGGAATTTCAACATACCATTATTTTTTTCTGCAGATTAGTATTCCATTGTGTAGATGTGCCACATCTTCATTAACCATTCTTCAGTTGAGGGGCATCTAGGTTGCTTCCAGGTTGTTGCTATTACAAATAGTGCTGCTATGAACATAGTTGAACAGATGTCTTTGTTGCATGGATGTGAATCCTTTGGGTATATGCCTAAGAGGGAGATTGTTGGGACCTTTGGTAAACTAATTCCCATTTTCCTGAGGAACCACCATACTGATCTTCAAAATGGCTGTATGAGTTTGCACTCCCACCAGCAGTGGAGGAGTGTCCCCCTTTCTCCACATCCTCTCCAACATGAGTCATCATTGGTGTTTCTAATTTTAGCCATTCTGGCAGGAGTAAGATGGTATCTCAAAGTTGTTTTGATTTGCATTTCCCTGATAGCTAAGGATGTGGAGCATTTTCTTAAGCGTCTTTCAGCCTTTTTGATTTCCTCTATTGAGAATTCTTTCTTCAGTTCTGTACCCCATTTTTAATAGGGTTATTTGGTGTTTTGTTGACTAGTTTCCTGAGTTCTTTGTATATTTTGGAGATCAGCCCTCTGTCGGATATAGGATTGGTGAAAATCTTTTCTCAGTCTGTGGGCTGCCATTTGCTCTTGTCCACTGTGTCCTTTGCCTTACAGAAGCTTCTAAGTTTAACATGCTTCTGGAGTTATGTCCAGGAAGCAGTCTCCTATACAAATTTGTTCAAGGGTACCTCCTACTTTCTCTTCTATGAGGTTCAATATGGCTGAATTAATGTTGAAGTTTTTGATCCATTTGGAATTGAGTTTTGTTCATGGCAACATACATCGGTCTGTCTGCAATCTTCTACACACCATCATCCAATTGTGCCAGCACCATTAGTTGAAGATGCTGTCCTCATCCCATTGTATAATTTTAGCTGTTTTGTTGAAAATCATGTGTTCATAGGTGTGTGGGTTTATATCAGGGTTTTCGATTTAATTCCATTGGTCTACCTGTCTATTTTTGTGTCAATACAAGGCTTTTTTTAGGACTATAGCTCTGTACTAGTGCTTGAAATCAGGGATGGTGATGCCTCCTGAATTTCTTTTATTGTACAGGGTTTTTTTGGCTCTCCTGGGTCTTTTGTTTTACCATATAAATTTTATCATTATCCTTTCAAGGTCAGTGAACAATTGTGGTACCAATAATAATACTCCTCCAATTGTTCCACACAATAGAAATAGAAGGTTCATTGCCAAACTCTTTCTACGAGGCCACAATAACCTTGGTACTTACGCCTTACAAAGACACAACTAACAAAGAAAACTATGACCAATATCCCTGATGAACCTCTATGTAAAAATACCCAATAAAATACTAGCAAACCAAATCCAAGAATACATCAGAGAAATCATCCACCATGACCAACTAGGCTTCATCCCTGTGTTGCAGGGATGGTTTTATATATGAAAATCTATCAACATAATCCACCATATAAACAAACTGAAAAAGAAAAACCATGTGATCATCTCCCTAGATGCTGAAAAAGCCTTTGACACAATTCAACATCCTTTCATAATAAAGGTCTTGGAGAGAGCAGGGATAACAGGAATATACCTAAACATAATAAGAGCAATATATAGCAAACCATCAGCCAACATCCAACTGAATGAACAGAAGCTTAATGTGATTCCTCTAAAATCAGGAACAAGACAAGGCTGCCCTCTCTTTCCATATCCCTTCAGTATTGTACTTGAATTTCTAGCTAAAGCAACAAAAGGAGATCAAGGGAATCCAAATTGAAAAGGAAGAACTCAAATGGTCTCTATTTGCAGATGATATGATAGTTTACATAAGTGATCCAATAGACTCTACCAGGGAACCTATAGCTGATAAACACCTTCAGCAATCTAGCAGGATACAAGATAAACTCAAAAAAATCAGTAGCCCCACTTTATTCAGATGACAAAGAGGCAGAGAAGGAAGTCAGATAAACATCACCATTACAATAGCCACAAACAACATAAAGTATCTTGGGGCAATGCTTCCCAAACAAGTAAAAGACATATATATTAAGAACTTGGTGGCTCTAAAGAAAGAAATTAAAGAAGATAACAGAAAATGGAATGATCTCCATGTTCTTGGAAAGGTAGGATAAACATAGTAAAAATGGCAATCTTGACAAAAGCTATCTACAGATTCAATGCCATCCCCATTAAAATCCCATATATATATATATATTATACACTTTCTACATTAGCCCCTATTTCCTCTTTTGTTTGGATCCTCTGGAATTGCACTTTTTTTCAGGAGCTTCCAAGATTTTAATTTAATAAGGATTTTTTAAATGTCTATATGCTATATAGGTACACAAGGTACAAAAAAGACTTAAAATAGATCACTCTAACTTGTTAAGAACTCTAGTAGTGACAGTGTCAAGTAAACTGGTGGACAACAGGGCAATGGCATGAAGAGCATGATTAAATTTGGTAGTAGTACAATATATGTCATGTTTGGAAAATAGAATTTTTGTATTTCATAAAATTAATATAAGGCATGATGGGGGATGCCATTCTATATGCTGTGAATATATGTTTCTCTTATATGTTGGCAAAAAATTTGATTGGCCAGTAGCCAGGTAGGAAGTATAAGTGTGGCTACAAGGCTAGAAATGCTGAATGAGTAGCAAGGGAGATGTCATGTAGTTACTGGAAATGTAGGGTGTCTGGACATTGTCCAGTAAGATAA
This sequence comes from Phodopus roborovskii, assembly GCF_943737965.1. Taxonomy (NCBI): domain Eukaryota; kingdom Metazoa; phylum Chordata; class Mammalia; order Rodentia; family Cricetidae; genus Phodopus; species Phodopus roborovskii. The sequence goes on along the minus strand of NW_026126525.1, from coordinate 42,426,010 downwards.
GGCCATGTGGAAATACATAGATTAATAGTTATGAGTTAATACCTAGTTTAATAGTTATGGGTGAATTAAGAGAGAGCTAACCTAATAAGAAGCCTGAGCCATTGGCCAAGAAGTTTATCATTAATATAAGCCTCTGTGTATTTATTTTGGAGTAAACATCTATGGGACCAGGCAGACAGAAACCTCCTTCTTCAAAGACAGATTATTTTCTCTAGCCATACTAACAGGTAGACATTACTATTCTTCAAACAAGATCAACTGGCTTGTATTTCAGTCTATTTACCAATCTGAGACCCCCATGTTGCTTCCAGGTGCCTTATGAAATTTGTTCATCCTTCTTCTGAGATTTGTCAGCCCATTTCACAGTGAGCTAAGCTCTGTGTTTTTATTTCAGGTGTTACATGGTGGTTAAGATATGCTTTCCTTCTTGATAGCATCTTGGAAAGAACAAGAAATGCACCACACTGCTCAGTATTTTTCCACAACAGATCCTGTAAAGCTTTCTACTGAATGATGGAGTTTACCACACTAAGTCCATTTCACAAACCTGTTAAATATACAACCTCTTGAGTCAATCCCAGGTGTATTGGACTAGAAGTGCCTGCATTCAGTCTTGTGCATGATGACCAATCATGTTAACATTAGAGAACCATGATAGCAGGTACAGCATTATGTAATACTATGTGAAAACTGAACCTTTGCGTTGTCACCAGTTAAATTCCACTTGGGCATCACACTTATCTTTGGCTTCCACTCCCAGTTCAATGAGGGGAATGATAAAGTACTGAGAGTTTAACGGATTTGGAGAAAATTAAGTAACACAGGATTTTGAAGTATTTAGTCTGCGATTAATAAGTCATGTATACCTGCTAATTATATTCATTACACTGATAACCATCAGTTATTTAAACCATAAATAAGAAGGGTTAGGGAGAAAACTCAATTTGTGAAGTATTGGATATGCAAGAACAATGACATGACCTTGATCCCCAGAATTCATCTGAAAGTTACAGGCAACTTGGTAAGCATTTATGAGCTACAATATAGTTGCTGGGACTTGAACTCAGGACCTCTGGAAGAACAGGCAGTGCTCTTAACCTCTAAGCTATCTCTCCAGCCCCTATTGGTAAGCACTTATAATTCCAGTACTTTAAGCAGAAACAGGTGGATCACTGGGGCCTATTGGTCACCAGCCTAGTATAATAGGTAAGTCCCATCTAGTGAGAGACCTTTTCTAAAAAAAAAAAAAAACAAACAAGTGTCTTTCTCCTAAAGAACGACCTGAGGTTGACCTCACAAGTCCACATGAAGTCACATACAGACACAAACTCAGGAAACCTTCCACAATCAGTAGCACAAGTAAGGATGTGTAAATTATTTACAAGGAAAATCAGCATCAATTCATATAGCCACTTAATCTGGTTAATAATCATCCAGTTATAAAATAAATGTTAATTATAAAAAATTTAAAAAAATAAGTCATCTGAAAGTAAGATTACTATAAATGTTTAGTAATACAGACTTGAACAATGTTTCAATTATTCACTGTGATGTCTTCTTTTTGTTTTATTATGTTCCAGTCTGCCTTGGGCTCGTGTAAGTTAGCAGTTAAAGTGACAAATAACTACCAGAGAAGCTAAATGTAACTTAAGATTGTCTGGTTTAGCACACATTTAATCCTAGCACTCAAGAGACAGAGCCATGTAGCTCTCTGTGAATCAGCTAGTCCTACCCAGAGAGTTCTAAGACAGCCAGGGCTACAAACAACAAAAAGCAAACAATAGCAACATGATAGCCTATAACCTGTTCAATAAGAGAAACTCACACTGACGTTGTATTTGAAGTTTCTAATCCCAATATATACTTATATAGTAAGGCGATCATTATGGGATAATGGGCATGCTCATTCTTATTTGGCAAACGTGAACAACAGGAGTATGATTAAAAGCTCAAATAGATGATGTACCTGCAGCAGCAATAAGAGATATTCCAAGATCTTTTGACACCTGCTGGAGTTGTATGTTAGCAATTGTATAGTTCCTCATTTTAAGCCCATCACTAGCTATGTTTACCTCTTTCCAGCACACAAGCCAGTGATGACCTCTATGAAGCTTGGGCTTCTACACTCAGTCATTTTCGTTAGCACACATTGAGCTGTCTTTGTGTTACTCTCCTCTATATATTCTTTTCCTTTAAGCTATCCTGAAAATAATAGGGTGACTGTGGGCAATGGAGACCAATAGAAAGGTTATTTGCTTTAAATCAATCATCTAAGGACATGTAAAATGAAAGCAATGCAACATACTGTGTCATGTTATTTTATGGGAACTGTTTTTCAATCAGTAGTTAGAGGTCAATCAATTCTACCATAAGAAACAATGTAGCCATTTTGAAGTTTCCATTTTTAAATTTTTTTATTATATCTTATTTAAATTTGAAACAAGCTTGTTTTACATAACAATCCCTGTTTCCACACCCTCCCATCCTCCCTTGTTCCACCACCAACCCCCATCTCATCCCCTTTCTGCTCTCCAGGGAGGGAGAGATCTTCCATGGGGAGTATTTAAAGTCTGTCATATCATTTGGAGCAGGATCCAGGCCCTCCCCCATGTGTCTAGGCTGAGGGAGTATCCCTCTATGTGGAATGAGCTCCCGAAATCCATTTGTATAATAGGGATAAATACTGATCCACAACCAGAGGCCCCATAGACTGCCAAGTCCTCCCAACTAACACTACATTCAGATAATCTCGGTCTGTCCTAAGATGGTTTCCCAGCAATCATACTAGAGTCCATAAGTTCCCTGTTGTTCAGGTCAGCAGATTCTATAGCTTTCTCCAGCCTGTTCTTAACCCCATTGCTCATCACTCCTCTGTCTGCAACTGGATTTAATGCTCACAGCAATTCTCAGAACAGAGTATTTGAAGATGACTTGTGTTCCTACAGCTAAATAAAGTTTGTTTTTTGGTCTTTCCATTTCTGCTGATTTTTGCTAATTAATGATCATGGTTACATTTGGTTTGACTCTGTCACAGGCTTTTAAACACACTTATTCTCAGCATTTTTCTTTCCTTCCCATATGAAAGTGAACTAATTTACCTGGACTTTTCTTTTACCTGTCGTCTGAAGAACACCTTTTCTAAGTGCCATACTCTGGACTTGTTGAGAAAGGTCTTGATAGATGAATTGGCAGTTCTGGCCTCAAATTACAGCACTAGAAGTAGCAATGTCTTTGGTTTTCAGATTTTTTTTTCTCAGTACAGAATCAAAATAAATCTGTAGGTCACCTTTCACCAGGAATTTTGCCAATGGTACTGATCAGTTGATGGGATTTTATCATAGTTTCATGGAGACGTTTAAATGTGTTTTCAGTTCAATAGCAAGCAAAAGATGTGGGTTCAATCACCAGTAATAAGTGCTTCCCAACAAATAACACATACCACCAGTTGTCACTTTTCATTGTCTAAAGAGAGCGAATTGCTATACTTAATCTCAAAGTGACAAGAAAATGTAATTTTTACAAATGTCCCTGAGCCATAGAAAGAGATATCAATAACCAAAAGTCCTGTTGCCTTCAGGGAGTCACCTGTGCCCCCATCACAGGATTTGTTGAAGAATGATCTTGTCCAGCGCACCTCAACATCTTTCACACAGCCTTCTCAAGGGCTCTCTGCTGTTGTTCCAGTGTCCATTTTCTGAGGCGCTTCTTTCAGCTTCTCTTTCTCTGTTATTCAATCACTGTTTTCCTTGGAACTTTTAGTAACCAGGATGTTTGCGTGACAAGGCACTTGTCACTAAGCTTTAGCTAGCCATGGTTCCCTGGAGTTTATATGAAACTTCAGTGAACATCAATGGAACTCCAACTATATATATGGGAGGGGCAACACACATAATCTTCCCCAGGCAACTAGTAGGATTCATGCTCTATGTTATGGCTCATTACTGTGTTGCTTGGTGACTGTCACCATTACACATCCATTTTCATTGTTATATGGTTTGTAGTTTAAGCTTCATAGTCTCAGTCTTCCACTCAGGCTTTAAAGGAAAATACAAGCACAAAAGGAAAACAAAATTTTACTTTAGCAACCTGATTGTTAGAGAAAGAATGAGCAAAAATATTGCTCTTGGCTCTATTACTTTGTCGTACAACAAGGAGAAAAACCCATTTATGTGCCTGTGCTTTGCTTTAGCAAAACACTTTAGAAAAATCCATTATGGAATTCAGTGATTTGTATTTCTTAAGTTCTGCCTACTGGCCCAAGAGGACAGTGCCAGTGAAAGTTCTTCAGTGATGCCTGAATAGAGAAAGGAGGGTACTTACTGAATACAAATAGGGGAAGCATAGGGATAAGCTACTCTGGGTGACCTCTCAATATCCCTGTTAAATGGATACAAAAACAGATCTCTAAATGTAAATTGGAATGAGTTCAACCTTAATATCCCTAAATACTCAAAGGAGTTGTTTGATTCTCCTGGGATTTTTCCAGGGGTTCTATAGGTTTATGGAGTAACTGAAGATTTACACAGTGACCTGATGTTCTCAGGCACAGGACTTCTCAGAAGTCACAGTTTGGTTACATTCCTATGCATGAGCTGAATTGTGTCCCAAATCCATATGTTTAAGTCCTGATCCCCAATACCTTAGAATGTGATTGTATTTTGAAGATGTGGTTTTTAAAGGGATGAAATAAAATGAGGTCATATGGGTGAAGCAAACTGTATTAGAGTTCTCTAGAGTCACAGAACTTATAAAATGAATCTCTCTCTTCATTCATATATATTTATATGAATGTGTTAGAATGACTTTGAGGCTGCAGTCAAACAATGGCTAGCTGTGAATGGAAAGTCCAAGAATCCAGAAGTAGGATCCAATCAGTGAAAGTACGGATGTGCTGACAAGCTAAGAGCAAGCAGGGAAAGAACAAACAACCTCTTTCTTCTTCCATTGATCTTATATAGGCTTCCAACAAAAGGTATGGTCCAGATTAAAGGTGTGCCTTTCTGCCTCAAGATCCAGATCTAAAGTCTGTGTCTTCCAAACTCAAGATCACATGTGTGCCCTCCAGTATGAATTATAGTTCATTCCAGATATGGTCAAGTTGACAACCAAGAAGAGCTTTCAAGCAAACCTAATGGGACTGTTGTTACTTATAACAGGATGTGGACAGAGCACACAAGAGAAGTCAAGAAGAAACCAGAAGATAATGGGCACTCAATTATCTCAGAAGAATGGTAGCCAGCTGTGACATTGAATTTATTTTTCTCATCTCCATAATTGTGAAAAACTCAGTTCACATTGTAAGATTTTTCAGTCTCTGGCACTTCATTAATGTAGCCCTTGCTCCCACCCCAAAAATGTTAATTCGCTTACCTGTTTATAACCAGGGACAAAAATTAAATATAGTACAAATAAAAATAACACATAGAATCTTATGCTTGAATAGAAATGAATGAAATGAACATGTAATATCATATAGACTACCTTATACTCTATATCTCAGAAATCTTTTAAGTTATTATGAATTCATCTAATTATTCACACTTGAAATGAGAAATTATGTTGAAACTCTCACTAAAATTTACCAAATCATAACTTGGTAGGAAGATGTATAAAGAATGATGTACAAACCATATGCATCTCTATTATTCTGAGTGAGTTAATGAAGTTGCTGTATGTTCCCAAATTAATGTTGAGTTTTTTCTGTAATTACAAAGCCTCTGATTTTTAGTTCCTTTGCCTTCACTCATAAAGAAACAACCTAACTTTATTTACTACTCAAAGATTTGTTTCCCCATCTTTAAGTTTGGATCACTTGCTCTATAATAAAACAAAACTCTTAAAGCATATTTCCTTTTCATTATCTTCCTTTCTTCTCTTCTCACAAATGGGAACATTAGACTGTCTGCTATTTCTCTTTCTATCCTCACACCCACCTTCACTCTTTAGGTGTTGCTGGAGTAACTCTGTGCCTCTGAGATGGATTTGGAATTGAAATATTTAGGTTTATAAAGTCCTCCTATCCTTAGTTAATTAAACTTATGTATAAAATGTTTATTGGATCAACACTATTCAATTTCCCTACCATTTGCACCCTGATCTCTGGGTGGCTGAACTGTCTTTGTTTATGGCCTATCACCTAAGAGATTTTATTAAATAATACTCTTGCATGCTATACCATGTACATTTGTGTAAGTCTCTAAATTTTCTCCCTGTTTTAAAGATGTAACCTAAAATATTTCACACTACTTATAAAGGGACTTAGTTTAAAGTTTGTAGCATGCTGTCATTCTTTCCTCAATTGTTTAAAGTGAGCTACTATATTGCATTTGATTCCAAAACCAAATAGTAAACTATATGCCAATGTGATGACTTTTTTCCCCTTTATTGGTTACTTGTTCTTTAAGTGAGGAGTCATTTTCTTTATTTTTGGAATTCACACATTTTGAAAAGATGTGTTTGCTAGTGTGCATCTTTTTATTAAGTCAGCATGGTCTGAGTCAGTTCTTTTTATTTCTGTACTCAAATATTTTCTAAATCAGGACTATTTATTATTTACCTCTCTACTATAGACCCCTGTCCAAAGTCATGTTTTTCACTGAGATATTCTCAAAAGACATTCTTCCTTCTTATGACTTTGATAGTTATTTTGAATAGGAGAGGAGAGAGAAGATACACATGTTTCATTTCATCTGTATGAGTCAGGGTTTTCTAGAGTAACAGAACATATAGAGTGAATCTCTCTCTTTCTGTCTCTCTCTCTGTCTCTCTCTTTCTCACACACGTGTGTGTGGTTTGTACACGTTCTTGTGTGCAAGTTCCCTTGTGGACACTGTGTGGCTATGTATACATGTGGATGGTCATCTGTACAGAAGAGGGAGGTGAACATCAGTTGCCCTCTTCTACCACTTACTTCCTTGTTTCTCGACGCAGGGTTTCTCACATAAACTGGCCTTCATTAATGGGGTAAGCAGACTGGACAGAGAGTTCTGAGGGTCTACCTGTCTTATTCCCTAGCACTGAGGTTACAGATGCTTTCTGTCATAGATGCCTTTTACCTAGAGCTGGGAATAGAACTCAGTTTCTCATGCTTGCACTCACAAAGCCAACTCTCCTCATGATTTACTTTTATTTTCCATGTTCTGCCATATTTCTTATATATAAGCTATTTGGTCATATTTTTTTTTATCTCAATGGAAATTTATAACTCAGCTTCTCTCTCCCTCTCCCTCTCCCTCTTCCCCCCCCCTCTCTCTCTCTCTCTCTCTCTCTCTCTCTCTTTCTCTCTCTCTCTTTGTGTGTGTGTGTGTGTGTGTGTGTGAAGCATTTGAACATCTTCCAATATGCCCTTCTTCTCTTCTGCCTACTCTTCCTTCAGTATTTTTTATTCTAACTTAAACTTCTTTTTCTGAAAAGGAAAAAAAATGGAACCTTATTCTTCTCCCTCTTGGTGTTTTTAAGTGAATGTTAATTCCCCAAACAGCACCCTCAAGCTATGTTGTGACCACAATTTATTTAGAGTGTGATTTCTTTAAAAATGAAAGAAAAAAATCATGTGTGGTACTGAAAACCTAGCCAACTACCTGTAGCTTGTATTGTCATGGACTTTTAGAAGAAGTGTAGGTCCCACCTCTCCTCAAAGGAACTTCTTTTTGAAACAGAAACCATTACAGAAAGCCCTAATTTGTTAAAATTCACAGAAAAATTAATCATAGGGTGCTTAGTCCCAATTGACCGATCTAAAGCACAACCCCTATACATAAGGTTCCAGGAACTTTCTGGATGAGAGTTAGTAACATTGAAAGTGCCAGAGGACCAAGAGGTCTGCTGTGAGATTGTGTCATCTATACATGACAGGGAAGCTAGACTCATGTAATTTCAACCATACGAGTGCCTAAACAAGGCCTAAACAATGATAGGAGAGTGGACATGCCCACATGGATGGAAGAAATTTCATAGGTCCTCCTTTACCTCTAGATTAAAGGATACAGTAAATGAATGACTATTTAGAGACAAACAAGCAAACTTGTCCAGGAATGAGTTGTCTAAGTAATTAAGCCATACCCCATACAAAGTGATCAATACATATGTTTACTCACTAAATGGACTCAAGCAGGTTGTTTTATATGTTTATTCACACACACACACACACACACACACACACACACACACACACACACACGCACAAACACCACAGAGAGAGAGAGATGTAACAATAATAGAGAAAAAGAGGTCATGAATTAGAAAAAGGATGGAGAAGACATATGGGAATTTGGAGAGAAGAGGGAGTGGGGAATGATACAATTATAGTTTAATTTTAAAAGATAGAAAAAGACATGAGCTATTGGATGGAGCTAGGCTTAGAGTATAGAGATAGCACAAATGTCAAAGGAACTTACCACACAAAGATAGTACAACAGCTGCCTATCAAAAGCTAGTCCCTGCAAGTATTGTCAGACTCTCAAATGAATTTGAAACTCTATTCTATGAGTACATATGGAGTCTGCCTTTCACTGATAGTAGTAAATGCCACATATGAAGGTCGATGTATCCATATGGACACACGAATACATATGACAGCACCTTATGTTTGCCTGAAGAAATGGGGAGAAAAGTCTTCACCTAAAAGTTAAATCAAATATTAAAACATGGTACCATAAATTCCTAAGTCGTATGAAAAACTATTCACACAGTAAGGCCTTCTTGGAGAACTGGAAAGCTCCTTAAAAGTTGTAAAAGAGGTAAAATAGTAGAACATAAACAACTTAGGCATTCACAGGTTTGATGAATGCACTCAAAATGAGGCCTACTTCCAAAAGGCAGAGTTCAGTGCTTTGAACTTCCCACCCACATGAGACAAAACCATGAGAGCTTTTGGATTATGCGGGGCAAGATAGGAAGAGGAGGCAGTGGGTCTCAAACACTGCCAAAACCCAAATGTCACATTTCCTGACTCTATCAATCTATGTCATGTTTCCTCCTGTTTATCATATAAGGCATCAGAAAACAAGTTAGTTTCCTTTCAGTGTGATGGAGGTAAAGGAGATCTTGACAGGAAGAGTAATAGTTTCCAATTATTTCACATCCTTGGCAAAGAATACAAAACATAGGAACTCATTTAAAAAATCATGGGGTTGCTAATCTTTTAATAGATCTTATTTTAGAATGATATCAAGGGTAGATCACAAAATAAATGGTGGGCAGATGAATGGGTGAATAAATGTGTTCCTTTAGTCTCTAAGTGCTTCCAGGTTTGATTTTCCCTACTCTAAAAATAGTGGCTACACAGAAGCTACAAGAGAACATTCCATAACACAGTGTTCTTTCCTATGTGATCTGTTTCACTTCCTCCAGGTTGACAATTAACTACAATCATTGGCTCACTTTAAATCAAAGTAAAATTCCTTAGTAAAATAATAGGCCTTGTTTGGCAGTCATGTCGATATGGTTTCATGAGTGCGGCTTCTCTGACACCTAATTTCAAAGAAAATACTGAAAAAAAAAATAGGTAAATGGGTGAATTGTTTTTCTTGCAACAGTTTTGTATTGTTTCATTGCAGCTGACTAAGCTAAAGACTAGTACTTGCCTGCGCCTTGAAAGCCTAGGTGGTGGGAACTTCTGCTGCTGTATTACCTTATCTCCACTAGAAAGAGAAAAAAGAGTTGTGCTGCACAGCAGAATTTAATGAAAAAACAAAAAAAATGATCAGTAATGCTGTGCTTTTGGATATTGCCTCTTAAAGGGGCACCAAAGATACTGAAAGGTAGTGTGTCTGTGTCAGACACTCTTCAATTCTCCCTATAAGAGAAAAATGTTTATTACAGACTCCCATTCCCTCCCATTGTGACAGTCAAGTTATGCAGAGATGTTTATGGTTCAGGTTCACTCAAGTTATCAAACAGCCTTTTCACAAAACTACTCTATACATTCTCCTTGGTCTTTGCTGAATAATTTGACCTATTTATTTCACTATCATATGAACATGTAGAACATGATTATTCAATGTGCTATGTTCTTCAGTTCAGGCAGTTTCTCAATGCCTGTAGCCTCAGAGTGCCTTCCCTTGGCTTCCTCTAGACAGATCTCTACACCTATGTGAATACCATATGAATGTAAAAAACAAAGGCCTGCTGATATGAACATTGGGAAAGAATGGCTGTTAGTTTTTCTTCCTAAGTCTGTACTCATTTTACCCATTATCTATATCCCATATGTACCTTTGCAACCATAGTAGTAATCTTGTTTAAGGTACAGTGATTTATCAGACCTGAACATCATATTTAACACATTAAGAGCTTAGGAAGTGATCTGAACACTGTTTCTTGTCTTGTCTATGTATCATTTACAAGGAAAGCAACTTGATTTTAGGATAAAAGCTTGCAAGAAGGAACTAGGAAGATCTACAATTCTAAGTTTCTTAAACAGTCAGTTCCTTAATGTCTAATGATAGAATTAGGGTATTTGGTATTGTGGACTCATTTAGGCTGTCTGTGCCTCACTTAAATTGCCTTTTGAATACTAGTGTCTTCTTTTTTCCTTTCCGTTTCTCAAGATTATTCTTTAACTTGCAGTCTCTGACAAGTACTAAGGGGGAAGCTGAGAAGGAAAACATCAACTACAGAGAGACAGCCTTGACTCTGCACAAAACTGTATTTGCCTTGAGATTTCCCTGCTGAAAAATAGGAGAGAAAATAAACACAAGGGTTTCACCTTTGTTCAGAGTATTCTAATATTTTTCACAGATAGAGACTGGCAAGATCTATAAGAGGTTCAGAATTCTTTCTTCTAGAAGAAATCTAATAAAAGCCTAAAAGTGGTAATTTTTCTCTTAGCAAAGTTTCATAAAACAAGGTCAACACCTCACATGTGTACACAAGCATAAAGTGGGAACCAACTGTAAGTTTACACAGATACCTGGTAATTGCCATATTTCCCTTACCTGTTTGCTTAACTCCAACCACAACATGTGGTCATTTGGTTTTGTTTGACTTCATGATTATTGCAGTTCTAAAACACTAGTCAATTGCTTGAGACAAAGTTTCTTACCTTGTGGGGCCAGTGTAAAAGTTTTATGTCTTTTTCTCTTGTTCTAATTATATTTCTAAAGACTTCTATTTTAAAGGTTTCAGAATTTTACAATACACAAATAACATATCTTAAATTACCAAAATACATATTGAGAAACATAAAAATTGTACCCAAGTAGATTAGATAGATGAGAGAGGGAGATGATGATGATGATAGATAGATAAAAGAAAAAAGATGATAGAAAGATAGATAATAGGAAGAGGATAAGTTGATGCATAGAGATGATAGATAGATAGATGTTAGATAGACAGATAGACAGATACATAGATAGATAAGTATTCTTCTTCCATACAATATTTCCTTTCCTTCCAGCTTCCCTCGCCTCTTTCTCTCCTCCTGGTTCCACTCCCCCTTTATCTCCCTTCAGAAAAGAGCAAGCCTCTGATGCACAACAACCAAGCAGTGTAAAACAAAATACAATAAGATATAGCAATACCCCTCACATCAAGACCGGACAAGGCAACCCAAGAGGAGGAAGAATCCCAAGAGCAGGCAAAAAGAATTAGACATTGCCACTCCCACAGTTAGGAATTCCACAAAACAATAAGCTAACAACCATACCATATATGTAGAGGATCTGGTTTAGAGCGCTGCAGGACCTGTGTTTGCTGCTCCAGTTTCTATGAGCACATATACACCCTGCTTAGTTGATACAGTGATCCATGTATTTTAAATGTTCTCCATCCCCCCAACTCCTATAATATTTCTGCCCTCTCTTAGGCAGAATTCCTCAATCTTTGATGGAAGTGACCTAATGGAGACCTTCAATTTAGACTCTGTCTGCATATTCTGCCTGTAGGTTTCTGCATCTGCTCCCATCTGCTGCCAGAGGAACCCTCTCTGATGATGATGATTGGACAAGGCACAAATCTATGAGTATAGAGATTATTGTTAGGCATCATATTTTTTTTTAATTTTATTTTAGAGCAAGTCTTGTTTGGTTCTACCCTAGGTCTCTGGGCAAGCAGTGTCAGGCATGGGCTCCTCCTTTTGAGGTGGGCTTCCAATTAAATCAGACATTGGTTGGCCACTCCCACAAGTTCTGTACCACCAATGCCCTAGCACGTCTTATAGGTAGGACAGATTGTAGGTCAAAGGTTTTTTGGCTGGGTTGTGTACTCAGCTTTCTGTTTTGGTAGCCTGAAGAATCCCTTCCTGACCAAAGAGACTAGAACATTGGAATGTGCACTCCATGCAGGCACCAGCTCTTCTCCACTTTAAAGGTAGATAGCTAAAAATATTTTGAATGGAAAGTAACCCTCTGTTTTATTCATTGAGTCTAATGAAATAGAATATTCAAATGCCATGATTTTACTTTACAGATTCTCTTATCTTCTCTTGTCTCCACTCCCCCCAAACTTTGTTTGATTCTCTTTGTCTCTTTTACTATCTTCCAATGAATGAAGATGTCTGTGTGTATTTTGGTGATCTTTGTTAGGTTAGGCCATATCAGTAGCAATCATCTTTTTATAAACATTCAATTCTTGTATGCTTAACATTTCTCATCTGAGGGCAGAAATTTCTTATATTTACTTAATGCCTTGAAATCACATTAAAAGGACAATTTCATAGAAAAAAAAAAAAAAAACCTTGTGACATTGATGCCTTGTGACCTGTGTGTGAAATGGTAATTGGAAAAGCCATTCATTACCTGGGACAAGAAAAGAAGAGCAGGGAAGCAGTTTACAGAGGAAATAGAGGGTATCAACTGAACGCTTGTGGAGCAGAAAAAGTCCCCTCACAACAATAAGAATAATATTACAATTTGTATAAAACCCATTACTACTTAGTAGCTTTTATAAAGTTTGCCTTTAATTTTTGTAAATGAAGTATTGTTATCAAAAGCCAGCAAGTAGACAGGGTTTTTATTTAATTTATTTTTATTACAGATTTAGACATTCAGTGAATGGGCCACCAGAACCTTAGAAAACAGCAAGTGCTTATGATCTATGACATATATAATCCATAAATGTTTTGCAATATTAGAAAAAATTGAACAAATTGGGATCAGTAAGTATACCATATTCATATAAACATGCATACCTTTATGACGTAACATTATTTAATTTTAAAGCCTTATACATTAAAGTAAAATAATGCAGAAGGTGTGTGTGTGTGTGTGTGTGTGTGTGTGTGTGTGCCTATGCATGTGCTTGTGTGAGTGTGTGTATTGTCTGTGTTACGGATGATTAAATCTAGGATTTCATACTATCCAAATGTTCTACCACTGAATTACAGTGTAAACTCTTTACAAAATCAAAATAATTTGAATGTTCTGTTCAAATCAAATTTTGTTCATGTTTAAAATGAATAATATCCTTGTTCTTTTCTTTAAAATATTAATTGCTGGTCTAGAGAGTATGCTATTGGTCGTTGATTTATAAGTGTTGCTGTGTGTTTATATTATGAAGAAGATTATGATATCATAGATGTATGCACCAGTAAAACAAGGTGTGATTTTGTAGGAAGAGTCTATTGCCATTAGGATCATTTGAATTGATGTCCAAAAACATGGAATTAAAAGGAAGAGAAAAAATAAAAATAAATATTTGATCTCAAAATATGTCTATATAAAGTTACTCAGTTCTTCTAAAATTCACCTATCATTAGTCCCTGGACTAACACACATACACATATGTGTGTTTGTGTGTGTGTGTGTGTGTGTATGTGTCTTAATAGAAAAAAAAGTATTGAAAGTATTATCAATTTCCATTCAAAGTGCAGAAACTAATCCTTTATGAAACAATTTTAGCTATGAACTAGTATTGTTGGCATCTCATTTCAAGAGAAAATGCTGACATGTATCTGATGCTTCTATAGAAGATTTGAAGAGCCATTTGTGCAGTCACCTACATAAGTGCCTTTACACTAAAATATACCCAAAGGAAGGAGAATTGCAAAAGTTATAAAGTCATATGTTTTTCTTTTCCATCATTTCTGCCATCAGCAATAGCTTATGCAGAATGTCTTTAACTCATATTAAAAATATTAAATGTTCTATTAGGTGACTTTAAGTGTAGTCAAATCTCAATGCTAAATTATTGCATTGTCTCCTTTATCTCTTTGAAGAATACTACCTCAATCATTGTAAGAAGACACAAATAATTGGTAATCAGTCATGACAAATTGATAACCTTATCCTTTTAAAACTTAGAAACATAGCTATCTTATGAGAAAAAGTCAATAGTAAAACACAGCTATCCTAAGTTCAATTTGCCTTTTTACCATATAGGCTAACCCTGCATTACAAATTTTCATTCTATTATACTAATAAGCATATGAAAATTTTACTAGTTTGGTAAAATTTATTTAGGAATGTTTCATGCCACTGAAAAGTAATACATTTAACTACTAGTTGAACCACCTAACCTGATAAAATACTCAGAGGTGAGACTTCATAAAACAGTAAAGGATAAAAAATTCATCTTAAAGAAATTACAGGGCAGGCATTGCATTTCTGAATGAATAGTCCCATGTTGAAATTATTGCATATTGAAGAGTCAAAATTAAGATGAGTACATCTTAGAAAAGAAGCTTACCATAGGCGAACATTTTACAAAACTCATTCTCAAGACCATCTTGTGTGAAAACAAAAACATTTGCACATTATTTGGTCAGTGACAGAGTGAAAGCCATCTGGCCATTTGAGTCAGGGTGAATTGCCCAACAACTCTTGTCTAAAGAGAAAGCTCATCAAATCCAATGCTTATTTCGCTTTGGAGCTAAACAAGTGTCTGAAACTGTAATCATAAAGTCCACATTTGTGGTATCAAATAAACAAAGCAAATATATGAAGAAAACTTGTTGTGTGTAGTAACTGGCATGGGGATTAGCATTTCAGTGGATCAGATTTCCCAAACCTCCTCATCATGATAACAGCTTCAGCAGTGAGGTGGCAAACCAAAAAGCATAAATTATCTAAAGCTAGAGATAAGCAGGGCCATTCGGGGACTCTGAGAGCAATATAAATAGATACAAACCTTAGGAGAGATAGTCCCTTCCAAACCTCTCAAGGATTAGCAGTGTGAGCATTGACTCCTTTGCTCTGCTTAGCTGTGATTTATCCTCAGACAGTAAGAAAGACTGTCTGATAATTCAGTGGCTTAATGGCTATACCTTTATCTGGAGGTCATAATGAAGCTTGTTTATTCAGCTTGAGAACAAGCACCTAGCTGTGCAGTAGTCCTAACTATCACATTTGTTGACAGGCATATAACATAGTGGGAACACGGCTAAATATGGTGTTAGTAAAGCTATTCAACTGTGTAGCAGTCACTTATCAGTAGTCAGGAACCCTCAAATAGCACTAAAAGCAACATGATAAGTTTAGGAGCTTTAGTGTAACACAGAGTTTAAAATGCTAGCTAGCTTTGGTTTTAGATGCTTGACCTTAAAATTAATTTGAATATAAACCAAAGCTTAAAAAATATTATTACACAACACTCAAATAATTTTTAAAATAAGCCTGTTAATAGGTAAATAAGCATTTTGTTCAGCTCATACTTGAAATATCCTAAAAAATACCATTGTCTCTGCAAAAGTAATGGAGCTTACAAACTTCAATTTAATTGGATCTAAAAAACCTCATTAATCTGGAATTAATGATGAAAGTATAATTTGCTTTGAGAACTACCTGAACTATTAAACATTTTAATAAGTTATACTTAACCACTTTAAGTTACTCAGCAAAATTTGAGCTAACATCTGAATATTTCCAAAAGGAGGTCATGTCTGATCCAATTTAGTGATATGAATTTGAATTTAGAAGGTCTAGTTTAGATCACATGATGCATATGAAAAATCACGGGACAAGCTGGGTCTTCCAATCATTACAGGTTACCTTGATAGGGATTTTTGTGAGAGTCACACATTTCTTGAGTATGTGAACAGTGGTTCCACTAACTAGAAATTATAAATTAAATATAATACATATACCACTTTGTATTTACTCTGTCACTTCAGATTAGCTTTTGAAGGTAAATAAAATCTCCTTTATTTAGTAGTAACATAAGTTAATTAAAAAACACTTAAACAAATCTCTCATTGTTTAAGAATTTCATATAAACCAAACCAAATGCATTAGTGGGTTAAGTCAGATGACATCATGTGTTTCCTTTAATCCAAATAACATTTCATAGTCTTTCTCTGTGAAGGAAATACAGACAATAGAAATACCATTGTCATGTTTCAAGGCTTTGGAAGAGGTCACATTGTTCACTATATACTGCACAATGAGTGCTACCTTATGCTTTTCCTCTACTTCTCTCTTTCTCTCTTCCTCAAGCCAATCAAGAAATTGAGGCTGGTCTCAAAAATGAAAAAACAAAACAAACAAACAAAAAAAAAAAAACAACTAGATATGAAGAGTGATCACAGGATAATTACCTTAAACTGGGCTAAGAAAATAGTACAATATGGCAGTAATCAACACACATATCTAGACTGCCATAAGAAGTTACTGCTCACAATCAGGTAGGAGTTTTCTGCTTCCAGTGATGTAATAATGAAAACTCCCATGGTAGTACCCAGTGGCTCTTGTTTCAGTTGATTCCAAGTGCAGTCATTTGGACAACCAACACTGGCCATCACAGATGTTTACTTCATACTAATCAATGAAGCAATGCATCAAGAATACATTGTAGACCCCACCATCATTTCTGTCTTGCCCTCCACCCTCCAGTACAGAGGTGAGTAATTTGACTGCCATTTCTGTCTTCAGAGACAGAGACAGAGACAGAGACAGAGACAGAGAAAGTGGGGGGAGAGACCTGGAAGAAGAACAAAGCATCCAGCATCGGGCGACTTTCCTGAATTTCCCTTGCACCCTTTGGAGAGAGGAGAGGATAGAGCCTTAAACTCACATGCATCAGAAGAGGGAGAGACTCCATTTGTACATACTGGGAGAAGAGATGAGAAGAAGACAGTATAAGAACACATCCAACAACAGAAAGACTTATATGACATCACCAGAGTCTAGGGATTCTATGCCTGCAAGACCTGAACATCCCAATGCAAATGAAGTAAGAAAACGACCTTAAAAATAACTTCAAGAAAAGGATAGGGGCCCTCAAACAGGACATGAGAAAATCACTTAAAGAAATGTAAGAGAAAATAAACAAAAAATGCAAGAAATCAACAAATCTCTTAAAGAAAGCAAGGGAAGTCAAGAAAAATCAATCAAAGAAAGACAGAAACCATTCAAACACTGCACACTGAAATAGAGACAATAAAGAAAACACAAACTGAGGGAATGCTGGAAATAAAAAAGCTGGGTAAATGATCAGGAACTACAGATTCAATTATAACAAATAGATACAAGAGATTGAAGAGAGAATCCCAGGTGCTGAAGATAATCTAGAGGAAATAGATTCATCCACCAAAGAAAATCTTAAATGCAACAAATCCTTAACACAAAATATCCAGGAAATGTGAGGCTCCATGAAATACTAGGTGTAGAGGAAGGCAAAGAAGCTCAGCTCAAAGGTGAAGAAAACATATTCAACAAAATCATAGAAGAAAACTTTCCCAACCTGAAGAAGGACATGCCTATGAAAGTACAAGAAGGTTACGAATACCAAACAGACTGAACAAAAAAGAAGTTCCCTTGCCACATAATAATCAAAACACTAAATATACAGAATAAAGAAAGAATATTAAGTATAGAGAAGGAAAAAAGCCAAGTATCATATAAGGGCAGACCTATCTAAATTGCACCCGACTTCTCCATGGAAATTCTGAAAGACAGAAGGTCTTGGATAGATGTTCTAAAAACACAAAGAGACCATGGATGCCAGCCCAGACTACTATACCCAGCAAAACTATTAATCACTATATATGGAGAAAACAAGATATTCCAAAAAACAGATCTACAAAATATATATCCACAAATCCAGCCATACAGAAAGTTCTGTAAAAATGCAACCCAAGGAAGTTAGTTGCACTCACAAAAACATAGGCAATAGATAGTCTCACTTTACCAGAAGCCCAAAGAAAAAGCACAGTAATCTACATACAATATCACCACTAACAACAAATCCAAAAGAAGCAAGAATTAACAATCAATGGCCCTTAATTTCCCTTAATATTAATGGCCTTAATCTTCCTATAAAAAGACACAGGTGAACAGAATGGATCAAAGACAGAATCCATCATACTGCTGCATACAAGGAACAATCACCAATTTCAAAGACAGATGCTACCTCCGAGTAAAGGATAGGATTGAGGAAAGGTTTTCCAATCAAATGGACCAAAGAAACAAGCTGGTGTAGTTATCCTAATATCTAAAAATTAGATTTAAACTAAAATCAATCCAAAGAAATGAGGAATTTCATTTCATATTCATCACAAGAAAAAATACATCAGGATGAAGTCTTAATTCTGAACATGTATGCACCAAATACAAAAACACCTACATTTGTAAAAGAAATATGACATGACTAAAACTCAAATCTCACATAAAACCTCACACACTTATAGTAGGAGACATCAACAACCCACCACCACCATAAGACAAAACCATGAGACAGAAACTTAACAAAGAAACAAAAGAACTACAGAAATTATGACCCAATTGGGTTTAACAGACATCTATAGAACAGTCCATATAAACACAAAAGAATATACCTTCTTCTCAGCTCCACATGGAACATTCTCTAAAATCTACCACATACTCAGCAACACAGAAAATCTCAACAGATACAAAAATAATTGGAATAACCTCCTGTATCTTATCAGACCACCATACTCTAAAGTTAGAATTCAACAACAACACAAATTGCAGAAAACCTACAAACTCATAGAAACTGAACAATGCACAATTGCACTATTCTTGGGTCAAGGAAGAAATAAAGAAAAAAATTAATGCCTTCCTAGAAGTCAATGAGAATGAAGACAAACTGAACCCAAACTTGGGCCACTTTGAAAGCAGTATTAAGAGGAAAGTTCATAGCACTAAGTGACCACATGAAGAAACTAGAGAATAGTCACATTAGAGAATTAATAGCTCAACAGAACAGCTCTGGAACAAAAAGAAGCAAACTCATTCAGGAGTAGTAAACCCCAGGAAATAATCAAATTGAGGGCTAAAATCAACCAAGTAGAAACAAAGAAAATAATACAAAGTCTCAATGTAACAAAGAATTGGTCTTTAGAGAAAACAACAAAATAGACAAAATATTATCCAAACTAACAAAAAGGGCAAATTAACAAAATCAGAAATGAAAAGGGGAACATAACAACAGACACTGAGGAAATCCACAGACACTACAGGTCATACTTTGAAACCTGTACTCCATAAAATTAAAAAATTCAAATGCAATGGACAAATTTCTGTATAGCTATCACTTACCAAAATTAAATCAAGGACAGATAAGCAATTAAAATAGACCTATAACCCCTGATGAAATAGAAGCAGTCATCAACAGTCTCCCAACCAAAAATAAAAAGCCCAGGGCCAGACGGCTTCAGTTCAGAATTCTACCAGATAGTCAAAGAAGAGCCAATACCAATATTCCTGAAATTGTTCCACACAATAGAAACAGAAGGTTCATTGCTAAAAATATTTTTATTAGGCTACAATTACCTTGGTACACAAGATGCACATAGATACAACTAAGAAAGAGTACTACTAACTAATATCCCTCATGAACACTGATATAAAAATACTAAATAAAATACTGGCATATCAAATCCAAGAACACATCAAAGAAATCATCCACCATGACCAAGTAGGATTCATCCCAGTAATGCAGGGATGGTTCAACATATGAAAATCCATTATATATAATGTAATCCATTATATATACAAACTGAAAAAAAACATATGATCATCTCACTAGATACTAAAAAAGCCATGGACAAAATCCAACATCCCTTCATGATAAAGGTCTTAGAGAGATCAGGGATAACAGGAACATCCCTAAACATAATAAAATCAAAACAAAATAAACAAAGAGTTAACATCAAACTACTTTGTCAAACATGATTCCTCTAAAATAAGGAACATGGCAAGGCTGCCCTCTCCCTCCATGTCTCATCAATATTGTACTTGAAGTTCTAGCTAGAGCATTAAGACAACAAGAGATCAATGGGATACAAATTGGAAAGGAAGAAGTCAAACTTTCACTATTTGCAGATCATATGATATTTACATATCATATGTAAATATCTGCCAAGGAACTCCAACAGGCGATAAACACCTTCAACAAAGTGGCAGAATATAAGATAAACTAAAAATAAAAAATCAGTATCCGTATTACATACAAAAAATACATGGGCTTAAAAAAAATCAGAGAAACATAACCCTTTACATTAGATACAAATAACATAAAATATCTTGGGATAATGTTAAGCAAACAAATGAAAGACCTGTACAGCAAGAATATTGAGTCATTCAAGAAAGAAATTAAAGAAGATACCAGAAAATGGAAAGATTGCCCATGCTCTTAGATAGGCCGGATCAACACAATAAAAATGGCAATCTTGCCAAAAGCAATTTACAGATTCAAAATCCCAGCACAATTCTTCACTGACCTAGAAAGAATAAGACCCAGGATAGCCAAAACAACCCTGTACAATAAAGGAACTTCAGGAGGCATCACCACCCCTGACTCCAAGATCTACTATAGAGAGATGGCCCTGAAAACAGCTTAGTATTGGCGCAAAAAATAGACAGGTAGACCACTTGAATAGAACTGAAAAACCTGATATTAACTCACACACCTATGAACACATGATTTTTGACAAAGTAGCTAAAATCATACAGTGGAAAAAAGAAAGCATCTTCAATAAATGGTGCTGGCATAACTAGATGTTGATGTGTAGAAAAATGCAAAAAGATCCATATCTATCACCATGCACAAAACTTAAATCAAATGGGATCTCCTGAAACTGAATA
This sequence comes from Phodopus roborovskii, assembly GCF_943737965.1. NCBI lineage: Eukaryota > Metazoa > Chordata > Mammalia > Rodentia > Cricetidae > Phodopus > Phodopus roborovskii. Next base: position 42,405,029 of record NW_026126525.1, on the reverse strand, counting down.
GCTTCTGTGAGGCAAAGGACACAGTCGAAAAGACAAAATGGCAGCCCACAGATTGGGATAAGATCATCACCAACCCCACATCTGACAGAGGGCTAATCTCCAAAATATACAAAGAATTCAAGAAGCTAGTCACCAAAACACCAAACAATCCAATTAAAAAAACTAAAGAGATAATTCTCAATGGAGGAATCTAAAATGTCTGAAAGACACTTAAGAAAATGCTCAACATCCTTAGCCATTAGGGAAATGCAAATTAAAACAACTCTGAGATAAAATGTTAATCCTATCAGAATGGCTAAAATCAAAAACACCAATAACAGTTTATGCTGAGAGGTCATGGAGAAAGTGCAACCCTCTTCCACTGCTGGGGGGAGTGCAAATTTGTAAATCAGTATGGTGGTTCCTCGGGAAAATGGTAATCAGTTTACCACAAGATCCAGCAATTCCACTCTTAGGCATATACCCTAAAGATGCACACTCATGCAAAAGGCATCTGTTCAACTAGTTCCTATCAGCATTATTTGTAATAGCCAGAACCTGGGAGTAACCTAGATGCCCCTCATCTGAAAAACGGATGAAGAAAATGTGGTACATTTACACAATGGAGTACTACGTGACGAAAAGAAAAAAAGAGTTGAATCTTGAAATTTGCTGCCAAATTGATGGAACTAGAAGAAACTATCCTGAGTGAGGTAACCAAGTCACAAAAAGCCAAACATGGTGTGTACTCACCTGTATATGGATTTTAGACATAAAACAAAAGTTCACCAGTCTACAACACACAATGCTATAGAAGCTAGGAATCAAAAATGACCCCAAGAGAGAAATACATGGTCCTCCACAGAATGGGAAATGGACAAGATCTCCAAAGCAGATTGTGAACAGGGGGTGGGGATAGTGAATTAGAGGAAAGAGAAGGTGAGAAGAAGAGGGGAGAAGAGAAAATGAAGGAGTAGGAAGATTGAGTTGAGGGAAGAATAAAGGAGAACAAGAAAAGGGATTCTATAATAGAGGGAGCCATTATAGGTATAAAGAGAAATCTGGCACTTGAGAAATGTCCAGAGACTTACAAGGATGATCCCAACTAGCGATCTCAGCAGTAGTGGAGAGGCTATCTTAAATTCCATTCCCTCATAATGAGATTGATGACTACCTTGTATGCCATCCTAGAGCCTTCATATCGTAAGTGATGGAAGAAGCAGACACCCACAACTAAACACTGAGCCAGACTCTTGGAATCCAGCTGCAGAGAGGGAGGTGTGATGAGCAAAGGGGTCTGGACTAGACTGGAGAACCCACAGAAACAGCTGACCTAAACAAGAGGAAGCTCATGGACACCAGTTTTATAGCTGGGAATCCAGCATAGGACTGACCCAGTATCCCTGAACATGGTTCTCAGTTAGGAGGCCTGGGTAGTCTATGGAACCTCTGGTTATAGAACCAGGATGTATCCCTAGTACAAGAATGGACTTCGGGAGCCCATTCCTCATCGAGGAATACTCCTTTAGCCTAGAGACAAGAAGGAACTAGACCCTACCCAAAAAATCTTGACAGATTTTGTTGATCTCTCATAGTTGGCTTCACCCTCCCTGGGGAGTGGATGGGTGATGTGATGTGGTTTTGGTGGGGTGGGGAACATGGAGGATGGAAGGGAGAGGTAACTGGGATTGATGCGTAAAATAAATAAATATTAAAGCCACACACGCACATGTGTGTGTTTGTGTGTGTGTGTATTTGAAGATATATCTGACATATATGTCATATATATGCATGTCAAACTTCACATGATAAAATACTAGAGGCAATGCTACATATTAACCCTAACACAATAATAGTGGGTAACTACAATACCCACTCTCACAAAATAAAATGATCATCCAGACCCACTCATATAGAGAGGCTCCAGTTAAATGGCATCATAAACCAAATGTATCTAGTAGATATCTACAGATAATTCCAAATAAAAAACTAAATATTTTACACAGCATCCCATGGAACTTTCCAAATAATATAATACATAGTAAGAATCAACAAGTACAAGAAAATTGAAATAATGTTCTGTTTTCTATTGGATATTGATGGGAGATGTCATTCTGTAAATATGTTTCTCTTATTGGTTAAGGAATAGAGCACTGTTGTCAAATAGAAAATCAAGATAGGCGAGACTAGGAGACAAGAATTCTGGCTGATGTAGTAGGGGAGATTCAAGATGTAGAGATGTGAGAGAAGAGGACCAGATTCTCTCTCTGGTAAGATAAGACCACGTGGAAACACTTATTGTAATAGAAATCAGTTAACATTTAAGACAGAGCTAGCCAACAAGAAGCACTAGTTAAAGGTCAACAGCTTTATTTCTAATACATTGTCTCTGTGTGTTATTTGAGGCTGACAAGTCTATGGGACCAGCATGTCAGGAAAACTGATGTAACAAGATATCAATGTGATAAAGCTAGATAACAGCAATAGACACTACAGAAACCACATTAATTAATGAGGAATAATCAAAATGGTATCAAATGATATACGCCATTCAACACAAAAGAAAAAAATACAAAAGCTTATAAAAATGAATGAAAATGAAGGTGCACATCTGAAAATCTATGAGACACAATGAAGGCTGCTGTAAGAGAAAAGTTTTTTTTTTTCAATACATCCTTCCTTCTCTCCTCACATTTCCCATCATCCCACCTCCCCATTTTCTTAGATTCACTCCTGCTTCAGAAAAAAGGAAGACTCCCAGGAAAATCTACTGAACATGGCATAAAATGATACAATAAAACCAGGCAAAACCCTCATATCAAGGCCAGATGAGGCAACCCAGTAGGAGAAAAAGGATCTCAAGAGAAGACAAAATAGTTAGAATCACCAAGACCCACACTGTTAGAAGTCCCACAAAACCGCCAAGGTAATAACTATAACTATAATAACTATAATACATGCACAGGACCTAGCACAGACCCATGCAGGCTCTGCGATTGTCACTTCAGTCTCTGTGAGCCCCCAGGAGCCTGGCTTAGCTGATTCTGCAAACCACCTTCTTGTGGTGTTCTCTGGTTCCTACAATCCTTCCGTTCCTCTCTTCTTCTTGGATCCCTGAGCTCTGCCTATTAATGTGGCTGTGAGTCTCTATATCAGCTCCCATCTGTTGCTGGATAAGGCTTCCATGATGGCAGTTGGGCTAGGCACAGATCTATAAGTATATAAGGATAACATTACTAATCATTTAGTTATTGCTTTCCTATCGTATGCATGTCTCTGTATCTGAGCTATCTAACTGTCACTTCCTGTTTATTCAGGCAGTGCTGCCATGGGCTTCCTTTCTCAGTGTGGACTCATCAGTATCTGGCCACTCCCATATACTCTGTGCCTTCATTGCCCCAGTACATCTTGCAGTCAGGAAAGATTGTAAGTTGAAGGTTTTATGGCTGGCTTGGTATCTAAGGCCCTCCTCTAGAAGGTTACAGAGGATGGTCAGTTCAGGCTCCAAATCCTCTGTTCCTAGGAGTCTCTCCTGGAGTCACCCTCATAGTTTCCCAAGAGTTTCCACTGGACTAGGTTTCCACATCACAGCCCCCCTCCTATACCCTCTAATTCTAATAGTTTCTCCCAGTTTCTCTCACTCCACTTGCCCGACTTCCACCTGCCTGATCCCTCCTGTTCCCATCTCCAGGTGACATCAGTCCACCTACTACATTTATTCTATTTCCCCTTCCCATAGAAATCTATGGGTCTTCCTTAGAGCCACCCGTGGATATTTAGCCTTTCTGTGTCTGTGAATTATAGCGTGACTATCATTGATTTAACAGCTAATATGTACTTGTAAATGAATACTTACCACCTTTGTATTGTCTGTGTTTCCCCTCTCAGGATAATTTTTTCTAGTTCTACCCAATTGCCTGAAAATTCCATTTTTTAAAGAACTGAATAATACTCCATTGTAAAATGTACCACATTTCTTTATCCATTCTGTAGTTGAGAGAAACCTAGGTTGTTTTCAGTGTCTGTCTATTATGAATAATGCTGCTATAAATATAGTTGGACAAGTGTCCTTGGTGTAGAATGGGGGGGTGGTATAGCTGGTGTCTTGAGGTAAATCAATTGCCAATTTTCTGAGAAACCACCATAATTAATTCCAAAGTAGCTACAATTTGCACTCCCACCAGCAATTTCCCTCACCCCACATCTTTGTCAGCATGAGCTGTCACTTGTGTTATTGATCTTAGCCATTCTGACAGGTGTAAGATAGTAGTTTTGATTTGCATTTCCCTCAGGGCTAAAGATGTTCAACATTTCTTTGAGTGTTTCTCAGCCATGTTGTACCCTTCTATGGAGAATTATCTGCTTAGATCTGAGACCCATTTTTAAATTTAATTATTTGTTTTCTTGATATCTAATTTCTTGTGTTCTTTATGTATTTTGGATATTAGCCCTCTATCTGACAAGCAGGTGGTGAAAATCTTTTCCCATTCTGTAGGGGGCCATTTTGTCCTATTGACTATGTCCTTTGCCTTACAGAAACTTTTCAGTTTCATATTGAGTTTTGATCTTAGTGCCTATGTTATTGTGCTCTGTTAAGGAAGCTGTTGCTGGTTTCAATAAATTTAAGGCTACACCTTACTTTCTCTTCTCTCAGGTTCAGTGTATCTAGCATTATGTTAAGACCTTCGATCCATTTGGATATGTGCTTTGTGTAGGATGATAAACATGAATCTATTTTCATTCTTCTACATGCTGACATCCAGTGAGACCAGCATCATTTGTTGAAGATCTTTAGATCTTTTTTTTTTTTTTTTTTTTTGTAGATTGTGTATTTATGGCCCCTTTATCAAATGCAGGTGTCTTTAGTGTATGAATGTAGGTATTGGCTCACAATTGAATTATGTTGATCAAATTGTTTGTTCTTATGCAAATTCAATGCAATTTTTATTTTATAGATCTGTATTACTGTTTGAATTTAGGGATGTTGATATCTCCAGAAGCTCTTTTATTATTCAAGGTTGAACAATAATAAAAGAGCTTCTTTTATTTTTTTTTCTTTCCTTGTGAAATTATGTATTGTTCTTCCACTATACAAAATTATGTTGATTATAGATTCCTTTTGATTGGATAGCCATTTTCAATGGCTATTCTACCCATCTGTGAGTATGGAAGATCTTTCTAACTTCTGATATCTACTTCCATTTGTTTCTTCAAATACTTGATCTTTTAGTCATACAAATATTTCATTTTCTTTGTTACAGTTACCGAGATATTATTTGTGGATATTATGAAGGTGTTTGTTCTTTACTTTCTTTCTCATTCCATTCTTTATTTGTATTTAGGAAGAAGAGTGATTTTGTTTAGTTAATCTTGTATCCAGCACTGTACTGAAGATGTTTATCAGTTACAGGAGTTCACTGCTAGAATTTTTGATATTGCTTATGTATATTATCATATCTTTTTCAAATGTCAATACTTTGACTTCTGCCTTCCCAATGTATCACTTCAGTCTCCTTCAGTTTTCTATTGTTCTAGCTAAAATTTCAAGTACTATATTGAATAGATATGGAGAAAGTAAGCAACCTTATCTTATTCCTGATTATAGTGGGATTGTTTTGAGTTTCTCTTAATTTAATTTGAATTTGTCTATTGATTTGTTATAAATTGATGAGGAGTCTTCTTTGTATCCCAATCTTCTCTAAGATTTTATCATGAATGGCTGATGGGTTTTTGTAAAAGTCCATTTCAGTATCCAATGAGAAGGATCTTGTTTTTTTTTTTTTTTTTTTTTTTTTTTTTTTTTTTGTTTGTTTCAGTTTGTTTAAATGGTGAATTATATTGGTTGTTTGTCATCTACTGAACCATACCTACATCTCTGGGATGAAGCCTACTTGAATGTAGTAGATGATCATTTTGATGTGTTCTTGGATTAAGTATTGTTCCATCTATGATCAAGTGGGAAAATAATCTGAAATTTGCTTTCTTTGTTGAATCTTTGTATGGTTTGGTTAAAAGGGTGACTATGATGTCATAAAATGAGCATTGCAATGTTCCTCCTGCTTTTATTTTGTGGAATAATTTGAAGAGTATTGGTGTTAGCTCTTTTTTGAAAGTCTTGTAGAAATTTGTTCTTAAACCATTTGGCCCTGGGCTTTTGGGGGGGCATTTGGTGGAGGGGGGATTTTTAATGATACTTCTATTTTCTTAGAGAGTATACATGTATTTAAATTGTTTATCTGTTATTGAATTAACTTTTTTAAATGGTATCTATCAAGGAAATTATCTGTTTCATTTAGATTTTCAAATTTTGTAGAGTATAGCTTTATAAAGAATAACTTAATGACTGAGTTTTTTGTATTTCCATAAGTTTTGCTATTATATTACCATTTATTGTTTCTAATTTTGTTAATTTGTATATTCTCTCTCTAACTTTTAATTGGCTTTGATAAGGGTTTGTCTATCTTGTTTATTTTCTCAAAGAACCACATCTTTCTTCATTTATCATTTGTTTCTATTGCATTGATTTCAACCCTCAGTTTGATTACTTCCTCCCATCTGATCCTCTTGGATGAGCTTGCTTCATTTTTTTTCTAGAGCTTTCAAGTGGGCTGTTAGGTTGCTAATAGGATTCTCCATTTTTTTTTCCAGGTAGCAACTTAGTGTTATGAACTTTCCTCTCAGTGTTTCATTGTGCTCCATAGTTTGCATATTTTACACTTTCATTTTCATTGAATTTTAGGAAGTCTTAAATTTCTTTTTTTCTGCATTGGCCCAGTAGTAATTCAGTAGAAAGTTGTTCACTTTCCATGAGTTTGTAGGCTTTTTGTAATTTCTGTTGTTGTTGAAATCCAACAGTAATCCATGGTGGTCTCATAAGATGTAGGGGATAATTCAATAATCTTGGATCTCTTGAGATTTGCTTTGTGACTGAGAATTTATTCAACTTTAGAAATGTTCCATGAGGTCCTGAGAAGATATGTTCTTTTCTGTTTGTTGAAGTGTTTTGTAGATATTTATCAGACCTATTTGATTTATAATATTAGTTATTCCCATTATATACCTATTCAGTTTGTATTTAGACAATCTGCATATTAATGATTAGTGTGGTATTGAAGTCCCCCACTATCAATGTGTGGACTCAACGTGTGATTTATGCTTTAGTGGTGTTTCTTTTACAAAAGTTGATGCCCTTGCATTTGATGAATAAATGTTAAGAATTGAAAGATCATCTTGGCAAATTTTTCTTTGATGAGTATGAAATGTCTATCCCTGGCTCTTCAATTAGATTTAGTTTGAAGTCTGATATTAGAATGGCTATGTCAGCTATTTTCTAAGGTTCATTTTCTTTTTTATTTTAAAGAATTTCTTTTTTCTTTTTTTATTTTATATAACCAAGTCCATTTCAATGAAAACAAACATTTATAGACAATATTTGGGAATTTGGGCATTGTTCTTTCCAAACTACTTCCTGCTGGTAAGGGGCGCTGTTGTGCGGGATTCAAAGAAGATTCAGAAATCCTGGCTGTAGTCTGTAAGGCTGATTTATCCAGCTGTTTTGAATGTAGGATCATCTGGTACTCTGTTTCAAGTGTTCTGGCTTGATCAAACCACATTAGTCTGGAAGGAATCTTTTCATTTTCTGTGGAAACAAAAATAGAAATCCTTTTCCCCAGTAACTTGTTCTTGAACTAAAATTTTGGAGTCAAAGCATTTTTTTTTAATTTAATTTATTATTTTACATCTCGATCCCAGTTCCCTCTCCGTCCTTCCCTCCCTCCTTCCCTCCATCCGACCCTCCCTCCCTTCCTCCCTTTTACTTTCTCTGCCCTCTCACATGCACTCTAAGCACCCTCCGCTCCCATCCCCCCACCCCAATTCCATATGTAGGGGAATGCCATCCAGTTGGGGTCATGTAGGTCTGACAGGTCATGTGAAGTAGGGACTAGGGCTTTTCTCCTGTCTCTAAATTAAGGCAGTTATCCCTCCATGGGGGATGTGGTAGCAAGGTCCTTTTGTGCACCAGGGATAAATCCTGACTCCACTGTCTGAGGTCCCTTAGACTGCTCAGTCCTTCGGGTTGAGACTCATATTCAGGGGGGCCTGAGTCAGTCCCATGCTGGCATCACAGCTATCAGTCTGATGGCCCATTAGCTCCATCTTGGACAGGTAAGCTGTCTCTATGTGTTTCTGCCACTTGGTCTTGTCCTCTCCATCTGCATCTGAGATCTACTTCGACTCAGTGTTTATGTATGGGTGTTTGCTCCTGTTTCCAAAAGGCATTAGTTGAGGGCTCCATGGATAAGTTAGTTGTTGATCTCACTCTCCAGAAAGGGCATTTATGGTAGCCTTTCCATGTAAGCTCAAATTGTTAATTGGCAGCAGTCTTGTAATACTCTAGACCTTTTTTGTGTTCAATTTTATATCAAACCAATATGGGCTCCCTCTTTTATGTTCTCTCTCTCTCTCTCTCTCTCTCTCTCTCTCTCTCTCTCTCTCACTTTCTCTCTCTCTCTCTCCTGTCTTCTATTCCTAACCAGGCTCAATCTTCCTGGTCGCACATGTTTTCCTTTCCTCCCCCTCGTTTTCAACTACTTCTCTCTCCATTCGTTGCCCCCCCCGCACTTCCCCTGAGCTTTGGGGGACTTCTCCCTTCCCAATTCTGTGAGGGACTTTATATGAATTTCTAAGAATACACCTTGTATCCTTTTGTCTTTGGATGGAATGTTCTATAGATGTCAGTTAACCCCAGTTGAGACATAACTTCTGTTAGTTCTTTTGTTTCTTTGTTGAGTTTCTGATTTGTGGTCCTGTCTAGTATTGAGTGTGATGTATTGAAATCTCCCACTATAAGTGTGTGATGTTTAATATGAGGTTTTAGTTTTACTAGTGTGTCTTTAACGAAAGTTGGTGCCTTTGTATTAGGGGCATAGATGTTCAGAACTGAGACTTTGTGTTGATGGATTTCTCCTGTGATGAATATGAAATGACCGTCTTCATCTCTTTGATTAATTTTGTTTTGAAGTCTAACTTGTAAGATATTAAGATAGCTATGCCTGCTTGCTTCTTATTTCCATTTTATTGGAAAATCTTTTCCCAACCCTTTAACCCTTTAATGTCTATCTTTGAAGCTTAGATGTATTTCTTGTATGCAGCAGAAGGATGGATTCTGTCTTCGTATCCATTCTGTTAGCCTGTGTCTTTTTATAGGTGAGTTAATAACATTAATGTTTAGGTTGAGTAATGGACATTGATTGTTGATGCTTGTTTGATTTAGGTTTGTTGTTGGCAGTGGTATTGTGAGTATATTTGTCCTGCTTTACCCTTGGTTTCTGGTGTAGTTGGATTATCTGTTGCCTACATTTTTGTGGGCATATTTACCTTCCTTGAGTTGGAGTTTTCCTTCCAATAGTTTCTGTAGGGCTGGATTTGTAGATATGTAGTGGAAAAATCTGGTTTTGTCATTAAATATCTTGTTCTCTCCATCTATAGTGATTGAGAGTTTTGCTAATATAGTAGCCTGGGCTGGCATCCGTGTTCTCTTAATACTTGTAGAATATCTATCCAGGACCTTGTGGTCTTGAGGGTTTCCATGGAGAAGTCAGGTGTAATTTTGATAGGTCTGCCTTTATATGTTACCTGTCCTTTTTCCTTCGCTGCTCTTAATATTCTTTCTTTATGCTGTATGCTAGGTATTTTGATTATTATATATCAAGGGGGCTTCTTTCTTTGGTCCATCCTATTTGGGGTTCGGTATGCTTCTTGTACTTTCATGGTCATGTCCTTCTTAAGATTTGGAAAGTTTTCCTCGATGATTTTGTTGAATATGTTTTCAGCACCATTGAGCTGTGCTTCCTCACCTTCATTGTGTCCCACATTTCTTGGATGTTTTGTGTTAAGGATTTGTTGGATTTATGATTTTCTTTGGTCGATGAATCTATTTCTTCTAGTTTATCTTCTGCGCCTGAGATTCTCTCTTCCATCTCTTGAATTCTGTTGGTTATGCTTCTGTCTGTAGTTCCCGATTTTTTGCCCAGTTTTTCTATTTCCAGCATTCCTTTGGTTTGTGTTGCCTTTATTTTCTCTATTTCAGTTTTCAAGTCTTGAACCGTTTCCTTCACCTGCTTAATTCTTTTTTCTTTGCTTTCTGTACTTTCCTTAAGGAATTTGTTCATTTCTTCCACTTTTTTGTTGGTTTTTTCCTCCATTTCTTTAAGGGATTTTCTCACATCTTCCTTGAGGGCCTATATCATTTTTATGATGGTAGTTTTTAAGTCATTCCCTTCTGCTTCCTCTGTTTTGTTGTTGTGTTCTGTTGTAGTTGGTGTAGATTCCCTAGATTCTGGTGGTGTCATGTTGGTGGGGTCTCCCCTTCTCTCTATGGTACTTCCCTGGTGGGCTTATGTGGGTCTGAGATTCAATATCTGTAGCTCTGTGTGGTCCAAACTCTCTAGGAGGTCTCTCCGCAGACAGGCACCCAGGGATGGGGTCAAGGATGAGGATCTAGTAGAAGATGCCAGCAGGAACTCACAGTGGTCCCGCAGAGATAGACAGGTCTCTGGGAGGGTCCTGAGATTCCAGCAGAGGACTGGCAGTGGGGTCAGAGACAAAGCAGGAGGAAATTACGGGTGGTCTTGAGTGGATAGGCAGGTCTCCTTTGTTCAGCGTTGCTCCGAAAAGTCTCTGAAGTATGGTGGACTATTGGCTCCACCCTCTGTCCCAGTGCTCAACCAGTGCGGCAGGACATTGGGCAGGGTAGGGCACAGGGTAGAGGGGGCAGGCTCACGGTGGGGATGGGTGGGGTGTATCAGAGCTCCAAGGGTGCTCTTGATGGGGACAGGAGACAGGAGCAGCAGGATCAGGGGTCAGAAGAGAACGACCTAAAAATTATCATCATAAAAATGATAGAGGCCCTTAAAGAAGATGTGAGAAAATTCCTTAAAGAAATGGAAGAAAAAAACAAACAAAAACTTGGAAGAAATGAACAAATTACATTAAAAAAGTAAAGAAAGTACAAAAAGCCGAGAAAAACCAAATGAGCAGGTGAAGGAAACAGTTCAAGACTTGACAACTGAAATAGAGAAAATAAAGACAACACAAAGCAAAGGGATGCTGGAAATAGAAAAACTGGGCAAATGATCAGGAACGACAGACATAAGCATAACCAACAGAATTTGAGAGATAGAAGAGAGAATCTCAGGCACAGAAGATAAATTAGAGGAAATGGGTTCATCGACCAAAGAAAATCGGAAATCCAACAAATCCTTAACACAAAACATCCAGGAAATGTGAAAAGGCCAAAAATAAGAATAATGGGCATAGAGAAAAATGAGGAAGCCCAGCTCTAATGTGCCAAAAACATATTCGACAAAATCATTTAGGAAAACTTTCCAAATCTGAAGAAGTCATGCCCATGAAAGTAGAAGAAGCATACTAAACACAAAATAGGCTGGACCAAAAATAAAAAGACCCCTCAACATATAATAATCAAAACAACTAACATACAGAATAAAGAAAGAATATTAAGAGCAGTGAAGGAAAAAGGACAGGTAACATGTAAAGGCATACCTATCAAAATTACACCTGAATTCTCCATGGAAACCCTCAAGACCACAAGGTCCTGGATAGATGTTCTACAAGTATTAAGAGAACACGGATGCCAGCCTAGGCTACTATATCCAGCAAAACTCTCAATCACTATAGGTGAAGAAAACAAGATATTTAATGACAAAACCAGATTTTCCCAATACATATCTACAAATCCAGCCCTACAGAGAGTATTGGAAGGAAAACTCCAACCCAAGGAAGGTAAATACGCCCACAAAAATGTAGGCAACAGATAATCCAACTACACCAGAAACCAAGGGTAAAGAAAAACAAATATATTCACAATACCACTGCCAACAACAAACCTAAATCAAACAAGCATCAACAATCAATGGTCCTTACTCACCCTCAACATTAATGGTCTTAACTCATGTATAAAAAGACACAGGCTAACAGAATGAATATGAAGACAAAATCCATCCTTCTGCTGCATACAAGAAACACATCTAAGCTTCAAAGATAGACATTACCTCAGGGTAAAGGGTTGGGAAAAGATCTTCCAATCAAATGAAACCAAGAAGCAAGCAAGTGTGGCTATCCTAATATCTAACAAGGTAGACTTTAAACCAAAATTAATCAAAAGAGATGAAGACCATTATTTTGTATTAATTGCAGGAGAAATCCATCAACACAAACTCTCAATTCTGAACATCTATGACACAAATACAGAGACACCCACATTTGTAAAAGAAATGCTACTAAAACTAAAACCTCACATTAAACCTCACATGCTTATAGTGGTAGAATTCAACACACCACTCTCAACACTAGACAGGACCACCAATCAGAAATGCAATAAATTAACAAAGGAACTCACAGAAGTTATCTCTCAATTGGGTTTAACAGACATATATAGAACATTTCATCCAAACAAAAAAGAATATACCTTCTCTGTTCCACATGGAAACTTGTCTAAAAGCGACCACATACTAGGTGGCATAACAAACCTCAAGAGATACAAGAGAATTGGAATAGTCCCCTGTATCTTATCAGACCACCATGCTTTAAAATTGGAATTCAACAACAACACAAATAACAGAAAACCTGCAAACTCGTGGAAACTGAACAATATGGAATTGCACCACACTGGGGACAAATAAACATTAATAAAGAAATTAAGGACTTTCTAAAATTCAATGAGGATGAGGACAAAACGTATCTGAAGTTATGGTACAACTTGAAAGCAGTGTTACAAGGGAAGTTCATTGCACTAAGTGCCCATATGAAGAAAACAGAGTATACTCACATTAGAGAATTAACAGCACAACTAAAAGCCTTAGAACGAAAAGAAGCAAACTCACCCCCAAGGAGTAGATGCCAGGAAATGATCAATCTGAGTGCTGAAATCACCAAAATTGAAACCAGGAAAAGAATACAAAACATCAATGCAACAAAGAGATGGTTTTTCAAGAAAATCAACAAGATAGACAAACCTTTATTCAAACTAACAAAAAAGCAGAGCTAGAACATGCAAATTAACAAAATCAGAAATGAAAAGGAGGACATAACAACGGACATAGAGGAAATTCAGACAATTTCAGGGCATACTTTGAAAACCTTTATTCCACAAAATTTGAAATTTCAAAGGAAATGGACAAATTTCTGGATAACTATCACTTACCAAAATTAAATCAAGAACAGACAAACAACTTAAATAGACCTTTAACCCCCAATGAAATAGAAGCAGTCATCTAAAGCCTTTCAACAACAAAAAGCCCAGGGCCAGATGTCTTCAGTGCAGAATTCTACCACACATTCAAGGAAGAACTAGTACCAATACTCCTCAAATTTTCCACACAATAGAAGCAGAAGGTTCATTACAAAACTTGTTCTACAAGGCCACAATAACCTTAGTACCCAAGCCTCACAAAGACACAACTAAGAAAGAAAACTACAGACCAATATCCCTGATGAACATCGATGCAAAAATACTCAATAAAATACTGACAAACCAAATCCAAGAATATATCAGAGAAATCATCCACCATGACCAAGTAGGCTTCATCCCTGTATTGCAGGGATTGTTTTACATAAAAAATCTATCAACAAAATCCACCATATAGACAAACTGAAAAAGAAAAACCATATGATCATCTCCCTAGATGCTGAAAAAGCCTTCGACAAAATTCAACACCCTTTCATGATAAAGGTCTTGGAGAGATCAGGGATAACAGGATCTTACCTAAACAAAATATTAGCAATATACAGCAAACCAACAGCCAACATCAAACTGAATGGAGAGAAGCTTAAGGCGATTCCTCTAAAATGAGGAAAAAGACAAGGCTGCCCTCTCTCTGCATATCTCTTCAATATTGTACTTGCTGTTCTGGCTAAAGCTATAAGACAACAAAGGGAGATCAAGGGGATACAAATTGGAAATGAGGAAGTCAACCTGTCTCTATCTGCAGATGACATGATAGTTTACATAAGTGTCCCAATAAACTCTACCAGGGAACTCCTTACAGCTGATAAACACTTTCAGCAAACTAGCAGTATACAAGATTAACTCAAAAAAATCAGTAGCCCTACTTCATTCAGATGACAATGAGGCTGAGAAAGAAATCAGAGAAACATCACCCTTTAGAATAGCCACAAACAACATAAAGTTTCTTGGGGTAACACTTACCAAACAAGTGAAGGACCTATATAATAAGAACTTTGTGACTTTAAAGACAGAAATTAAAGAAGATACCAGAAAATGGAAAGATCTCCCATGTTCTTGGATAGGTAGGATAAAAATGGCAATCTTGCCAAAAGCAATCTATAGGTTCAATGCAATCCCCATTAAAATCCCACTGACCTTGAAAGGTCAATAATCAACTTTATATGGAAAAACAAAAGACCCATGATAGCCAAAACAATGCTGTACAATAAAAGAACTTCAGGAGGAATCACCATCCCTGACTTTAAGCTCTACTGCAGAGCTGTAGTTCTGAAAACAGCATTTTATTGGCCCCAAAATAGATAGGTAGACCAATTGAATTGAATTGAAAAGCCTGATATAAACCCACACATCTATGAACACCGGATTTTCCACAAAACAGCTAAAAGTATTCAATAGGGGGATCAAGCATCTTCAACAAATGGTGCTGTCACAATTGGATGATGTTATGTAGAAGACTGCAGACAGACCCATGTCTTTTGCCATGCACAAAACTCAAGTCCAAATGGATATAATACCTCAACATAAATCCAGCCACATTGAACCTCTTAGAAGAGAAAGTAGGAGGTACCCTTGAACAAATTGTTATAGGAAACTACTTCCTGAATATAACTCCAGGAACAAAGACACTGGGATCAACAATTAATAAATTGGACCTCCTTAAACTTAGAAGCTTCTGTAAGGCAAAGGACACACAGGACGAGACCAAACAGCAGCCCACAGACTGGGAAAAGATTTTCACCAATTCTACATCTGACAAAGGGCTGATCTCCAAAATACACAAAGAACTCAAGGAACTCGTCAACAAAACACCAAATAACCCTAGTAAAAATGGGGTACAGAACTGAAGGAAGAATTCTTAATAGAGGAAATCAAAAAGGCCAAAAGACACTTAAGAAAGTGCTCAACATCCTAAGCTTTCAGGGAAATGCAAATCAAAACAACTTTGAGATACCATCTTACTCCTGCCAGAATGGCTATAATTAGAAACACCAATGACAACTTATGCTATAGTGGAACATTCCTTCACTGCTGGTGGGAGTTCAAACTCCATTTTGGAGATCAGTATGGTATTTCCTCAGGAAAATGGGAGTTAGTATACCACAGGACCCAAAAATCACCCTCTTAGGCATATACCCAAATAATCCACATTCATGCAACAAAGACATGTGCTCAACCCTGTTCATAGCAGTATTATTTGTAATAGCAAGAAACTGGAAGCAACCTAGATGCCCCAACTGAAGAATAGATAAAGAAGATGTGTCATATCTACACAATGAAATACTACACTGCAGAAAAAAATAATGGAATCATGAAATTCGCAGGCAAGTGGATGGCACTAGAAGAAACCATCCTGAATTATGTAACCCAGTCAGAAAAAGAGGAACACAGTATGTACTCACTCATATATGGATTTTGACCTAGAGCAAAGGATCAGCAGCAAAGGATTCACACCACCATTGGAACTAGGATAGAAGGTGTATTCTAAGAGATTCATATAAAGTCCCTCACAGAGTGTGAAGGGATAAGTCCCACAGAACACATGGGAAGGGGGGACAGTGAATGGAGGAAGAAGTAGGAGAAAGAGAAGGGGAGGAGAAGAAAGCACATGCGACTAGAGAGATTGAGCTAGGGTAGGAATAGAAGACAGGAGAGAGTGAGTGAGAACGAATATAAAAGAGGGAGCCATTATTGCTTTGAAGAGAAAACTGGACCTAAAGAAAGGTCTAGAGACCTACAAGACTGCTGCCAACTAACAATTTGAGCAACCATAGAAAGGCGGTTACCATAAATGCCCTTCCCGGATAGTGAGATGAACAACTAACTTATCCACCATCATGGAGCCCTTATCTCATACCTGTTGGAAACTGAAACAAATACCCATAACTAAACACTGAGTCAAATTAGAATCCAGATGCAGAGACCAGGTTTCAGAAAAACATAGAAACAGCTGACCCAAACAAGGAGGATCTAATGGGCTCCAGACTGATAGCTGGGAATCCAGCATGGGACTAACTCAGACTCCCTGAATAAGGGTCTCAGCTAGAAGGACTGAGCAGTCTAAGGGACCTCGGGATGTATTCCTGGTACACAAAAGGACCTTGTGGGCTCATACTCCATGGAGGGATACTCCCTTAACCTAAGGACAGGAGAGAAGTCCTAGTCCCTACTTCAAATGACATAACAGATTTACATGACCCCACCTGGATGGCATTGCCCTACATGTGGAATTGGGGTGCGGGCATGGGAGGGGAGGGTGGTCAGGGTGCATGCAAGGGGGAGTAAGTTTAAGAGTTTGGGTGGGAGGGAGGGAGGGAGAGGGAACTATGATCAACATGTTAAAGAAAAAAATTTAAAAAAAAAAAAAGAAAAAGAAAAAGAAAGAAAGCCCAAAACCATAACAATGATAATGAAAACAATATTAGGTGTTATTAAAAGGAAAACTGTATTTGAAAAGATAAACCGTATTGATATCCTTAAAGAAATTAGCTTAAAGAAGAAGTAAGATCTAAATTTACAAAAAAAAAAAAAAACTACAAAATTGAATGTTAAGTCATTATCATAGGTACCAATGGGGGGGGACCCTAAAATAGGGAAAGTTCAAAAAAGAATAAATTTCTGAATTTATATTGTATACCAAAACTAATCCAAGAATAAATAAATAATCTGAACAAATCTATAACTACCATAGGAATTGAGATTGCAACTTAAAAATCTCTCCAGCAAAAGAAAGTGGGACAAGATGGATTCAATGAAGAATTTTGCCAGAACTTCATAGTCAAACCAATCGTAATACAACTTAAATTATACAAAAGATATAATATGAAGGAAGGCTTCAAAACTCACTTTTAAAATCAAGTATTACACTGGGAGTATAACCAGATAAAATATAACATAAAAAAATCTCTCCAATAAAGATGGGTACAAAATAATCCTTAAGAAAATGTTTGCAATGTAAATTCAACATAACATCAAAAATTAATTCATCAAAACCACGTTGGCTTTGGCACAATGATGTAAGAAACTTAATCTCCTGGTACAGAATGAAGGTCTGCATAAGTCTTGTGCACTGCCTATTCCTTCTATTCAATTGCCATTTTTTTAACTTTACACTACCACTATTAATTGCTCTCTATAAAGAACCACAGAGTAGAAACACTTGGCTAGTACATAGATTGGGGTAACAGCAATCAAACACCAACTTAACAAAGGCAAGATCAGACATCTACATTATGAAACACTTTAAATGTCATCAATACAGATTGTGGAACCTGGCATAAAAACACAAGTATGACCAACCAAGACAATCTGCCTCCTCCAGGAACCATCATCCTAATGTCAAAACAAAATTTTTAGAAAAAGGTCTATGAATTTCTGAGAAGAGCAATTTAGCTGATGCACAATACAATGACTTCAAAATAGCAAATTTAAACGTGTTGAAGAACCTTAAAGAGGAATTAAGTAAGTGCTTCACTGAAGATCATTAAAGCACAAGCAGTTGAATGAATTAATAAAAACAAATCTAAGCAAATTTTGTCTAATTCAGCTTGACAGTAACTTATAAGGAAAGCTTCAGTCTGTAGATGTTCCGTACATATTACAACAACAAATTTATAACAATTACTAAAGTAGATATTAATGAAGAACATTAATATAAGATCAGAAACCAAGAAAAGAGACAGTAAAGAATAGACAAACTCATTGGCACATGAAAGGATGTTCTAAATATATAACCAATAGTATAGAATTCAGGACCAACAATAAAAAGATGAGGTCTGTTGAAGTTAAAATGCTTCTACACATGAAAGTGTATCACCATTCAAGCAATGCAACAGTCCACAGAATTGAAAAAAATTACTTACCAATTATACATCTGATAAAATAGTAAATGGTTAGTATTGAGAATATACAAAAAAATCAATAAAACAAATATGGGAAATAGAATTAAACAGAGTTCTTCAACTATGAATCACAATTGGCTAAGAAATGCCTAAAAATATTCAACATCCTTAGCCACTTGGGAAATGAAAATTAAAATTATTTTCATATTTTATCTTACACCAGTCAGAATGGCCAAGATCAATAAAAGAAATGACAGATAATGCAAGGATGCAGGGAAAATGGGAACATTTATTAATTGATGGTAGACTGAAAACTGCTATAACCACTATCGAAGTCAATGTAATGATTTCCCACAAAATCCTTAAAATTGGTCTACCAAATGATCTAGTTATTGGGCACATACTCAAAAGCTATGCATTGAACTATAGAAATACTTGCTCATCCTTATTCATTGTCTCTAATCATACCAGGAATTAGAAACAATCTAGATGTCCATCAACTAATAAATGTTTAATAAAATGTGGCACATTTATACAATATAGTATTACTCATCTGTTAAGAAAAAAATGAAATTTAAAGGTAAATTATTGAGGCTACAACTAATCATCTTGATTGATTCATAAATACATATTCATAAATACAAACATAACAAGTTTTCTCTTTATGCGGATATTTGATTTTAAGTTTTAGATGCTTTTCAGAAAATCCACAGAGTTTAGTTAGTGTAAGGCACCATGGGGAAAGAAATGATCCCCCAAGGAAGGAAGAACAGAATATACATTATAAAAGGATAAAGGGGTAATTAGAATAAACAGATTAAATGGGAAGGCAGATGGGAAGGCAGGGTAGATGACAGAATATTGTAGTGCTAATAACTTTTTCTAAAAGCCTTTTTAAAAATCCACATGGACACTTACTACTACAGAAGTAAGTTTTGCCTAAAATATACACACATATATCTTTATATCTATATCAATATTTATGAAAGAAATGCAATGGAATTTTCATATAACTGAGGAGTCAATGCTTCAACCATAAAGTATTTGCTACAAGCATGACACTTAGTCACCAAAAGTAAATTATATCTTTTTGAGTCATTAGGCAAGGGGTCTCAACACCATCTCCAACCATTTTAGGCTCTTTCCAATATTATCTGTTACTTTCCACAACCTCACAGCAACAACCTATTGGACGTGACACCATGTAATTATATAGTCAAACAAGGAGAAACTAAATTGGTGCTCAGCTAGAAGCTTCACCCTATTGACTAGTATTCATAATGCTTGAAGGCACTATGCATGCCACCACAGGAGAAAAGTGCAACATTAACTAGTGACTAAACTTGCGAGCTATAATAGTGACCTGACTACCAGATATACTCACTAGTGTAACAGTGGCACAAACATTATGGTAATAACGAACTGGTTTTTATTTTTTATGGGTTTAAGTCCAACTACATGAAATATAATCCATTCATGATATTGATAATGAGGTCAGGAAGTTGAAACTAGACAGGAATTTAGACTTAGGGTAATCACCACTATTCTGCTAAATGGATATAGCAACTCCTAAGGACATGTTGCTATGCCTATAGATCAGTGCTTCACTCAGCCCTAATCAGAGCAACTTCTTGCAGGAGATAATAATTAACACTGAAACCCACAACTTGACAATGTATTGTAAGTCAGATACTTTGGCGCACTCAGCCTTAAATGGAATGTCTGTATCACACATCAAAACTCAGAGATCTATGTAGCACAGGAGGCAGAAAGATTGTAAGAGCTGGAGGAAGTGGACAGCTCCAACAAATACCATTTTCAAAAAAACAACAAAAAAATGCAAATATGAAGTCACAGAGACTGTAATATCAGCAAAAGACCAGCACAAGTTCAAGTCAGATAGAATTCTAGCACAGAGAACAGTATGTGTGAGCAAAGTCTCACTCCTACCAAAAAGCTATCCATTTGCAACTGACAGCTTCTGGGAAAGGAAAAAGCAGTTTTCTACAAGGGAGTGACACTAGTTAATATCGACACTTGAATGTAGGCCCCATGTTCAGGAGTAGATGGCCAATATAAACTGGATTCCATATTTTTATTTTCACTTTTTGTTGTTTCCTTTTTTTGATTTTTGGTGGTTTTTTTTTAATTTTTATCAAAAACATAATCTTTACAATAGATACTGATTATAGATAGTTTCTCCTCCCACTTCCTTCCCACCTTCCAGTCCCTCCAAATCTACTCCATTTCTATCTCTCATTAGAAAAGAGATTTATAAAAGATAACAACTCACATGACAAAGTAAAACATAATAAGATGAAGCAAATGCTATCATATTGAAGTTGAACACAGCAACCTAACAAGGGGGAAAGAGCCCCAAGAGTAGTAACAAGAGTCACAAGAGCCAGAGTCACACTCAAAAGTCCTATAAAAACTCCAAGCTAATATCTATAATATCTGTGCAGAGGACTGGGTGCAGATCCTGCACTTCCTGTCTCACTCTCTGTGAGATTATATGGCCTCCATAAACTCAGACATTTGAATGCTTGGGTCTAGTTGGTAGACAGTAGGAAAGATTAGGGGATATGATCTTGTTGGAGGAGGTGTATCACAGCCTCTCCTTTTCTTCCTCTTACCTGTGGATAATGTGGCTTCAGTGTCATGCCTAGCTGCTTGCTGCCATGCTTCCCACCATGATGGTCATGGACTAACCCTCTGAAACTGTAAGCAATGTCCCAATTAAATGATTTCTCTAACAAGTTGCCTTAGTCATGAAGTTCCTTCAGAGCAGTAGAAGAGTAATTAAAAGTTATCCAAGTCAGAATGGCTACCACTGGGAATACAGATGACAGGTATGGTGAATTTCATAAAGAAGGAATTTTGTATATTTTGGTGAGAATGTAATCAGTCTTAGCAATCAGTCTTGGGGTCTCTCAAAAAAAAAGTAAAAATAGTCCTGTCATATGTCCCAGCTGTGTAACTGCTGACCATGCCAGGCATCCGCAGCACATGCCTTTAATCCCAGCATTTGGGAGGCAGAGGCAAGCAGATCTCTGTGAGTTCAAGGCCAGCCTGGTCTACAGAGTGAGTTCCAGGACAGGATCCAAAGACATACAGAGAAACCCTGTCTCAACAAACAAAAAAGCAACAACAGAAAACTGCTGACCATGTACCCAAAGCACCTTACATCCTACTACAGAGACACTTGTACATTTATACTAATAGCTGCTCTATTCACATTGCTAGGAAACTGAATCAACCTCTTAATGGCTATAAAATCATGAATGAATAAGAAAAATAAGATATCTATATGTATACAATATATGCATATATTATAGCACACATACATTATATTATATTACCATATATTAGCATAAGAGCTGATCCTTACTCTGCAGGATCATCCAAGTTTGGTTCCCAGCACCTATGTCTTGTGACTCACAAGCACCTGTAACTTCACATACTTTTGGCACACACATGTATGTACCCAACATAATCTAAAAATTAAAAGAAAATTATGAAAATGCAGGTAAATTGAAGAAATAAAAAATAATATATTGAGTGTTCTGACTTGTTTTTGTTTTATTTTGTTTTGTTTGGTGTGCCAACTTGGCACAAGAGAGAGTTGTTAGGGAAGAAGGACTGTCATTTGAAGAAATGCCTCCAGGAAAATGACCTATAGGCAATCCTGTCTTCATTTTCTTGATTATTGATTTATGTGGAAGGACCTAGCCAACAGTAAGAAGTACCATTCCTGAGAAGTTGACCTTGACCTGACTAGGAAACCAGGCTGAGCAAGCCATGAGAAGCAAGCCAGTAAGCAGTCTTTTTCCAAGTTTTCTGCTTCTGTTCCTCTAGATATCTGCTTTGAGTTCCTGCCCTGACTTTTCCTGGTGATGGAGTATGACCTGATAGTTGTGAGATAAATACACCCCTTCTTCCCAAGTTGTTTTTGGTTATGCTGTTTTATCACAGTAACAGAAACAGTAACTAAGACACTGAGTGAGATAATCCAGGTCTAGAAAGACAATGATGCATTGTTCACTCTCCCTAAACAGATCCTAGTTTTAGATCTTTTGTTTTCTCTCTTTAATTTGAAGAACTACTGGAAGTCAGAAAGCTAGAAAGGGATTTTTGGGAGGCATGTCAGATAATGGAAAATGTATACCACAGGTATAATGAAAGCAGTGAGGTAAAATACCAAGGACAGAAGGGTTTGAGCACAGAGGAACATGAGGATAAGGGAAATCAGATCTTGGGAGAAGTTAGGACAAAACAAGGATATGTGAACACTAGATGGAAACCTGTTATCTAACAACCTTTTTAAAAATAATAATTGAAGAAAAGGTATAGTACATTACAAATTCAGTAAGAGGGAAAATACTAAAATTTAAAGGATTAAGTGAGGATGGCAAAAGGCATGTAGAGGACAGAACAAGGTAGTGACTATATTATATAAATTAAATATTAAGGAGGATAAGATTTAAGCTAATTTCAAAATACAACTTTTAAAAAAGTTTAAATGGAATTAATCTTCCTGGCTGGAGATTTTGCTCCTAGAATATGTGAATTAGTGAATGAAAATTGAAGTGCAAAGCATTGGATACTTTCCTATAAGAAAATCCCTTTCTAGTTTTCTGGCTTCCACTATTACTACAAGTTCAAATAAGAAAAAAGATGTGAAGATGTCTTTCTCATATGGAGAGCAAACATGCATCATTGTCTTTCTGGAACTGAAATATTCACCAACCACCTTACAGTTTCTCTTACTGTGATAAAATAATCCAGCCAAAAACTACTTGGGAAGGAAAGGGTTTATTTCATCTTAAAACTGTTAGTTGGGGAAGTACATGTCTTCAAAACAACACAAGCTACAGTCATTGCTGTCAGTGACCCACAGTAAACACATGGTAAAATTGCCACAAATTCTGACTGCAGTATATAGAGGAACCAATCTAAAACAGACCAGAAATTGTCCTTGATGCTACTAGAAAGTGAGGTTTAAAAAAATAAATCAGTTTGATTATCCAGAATCAGCTCCTGCATGTGACCTTCTAGGCAAGATGTGCCCCCTGGTACAATTTTGCATGGTTCATATGGGGTAACTATCTGCTTTGTGACTGGGACAGAGATCCATGCCTAGTATTGTAATTCTGGTCAAAAGTCCTTATCTGGGGAGGGCATTTGCTTAAAGGTAAGATATGCTATTGTAATTTTGCTAAATGGTCATCTTGTCTTATTGCCTTCTAATTATCCATGATTTTACCCACAGAACTCAGCTACTCTTAACCTTTGTCAAATAATCTTTTTTCTCCCAAGGAGTAGCAGTCAACAGTGAGATCCTTAACTGGTCAAAGTAGTAACCGTGATGTTCTGAATGTGTCTGAGTCATAAGTGGGACATCTATGTCAACCTCCCTCTTCCTCCAAGTTTCAGGAAACACTGAAGAGGAAATGAAAAGAGTGGAAATAGCCTAAGGTTTTGGGGAATGCTGTGAAATTTTCTTCTGGACATGGCGTGCCCATTTCATTCAGAAAGTGATAGCATCTGTGATTCATTACACAAAACCTGCATAATATCAAACCTAACAAAACTATAGCCGGAATGGTTGATAACTTCCAGGCCTTACCCCCTTCTAAGGAGCTATCCATATTTGATATTTTCATGGGGAGATAGAATCTTTTTTTTTTCTGAGGAAATGGCCACTGATAAGACTCTTATACTCTAGTGGATGGCCCAACATGCATATACAAATGCATAGCACTAACTGTACTTAGAATTGTACATATGTATATACATATATGTACACATATATACAAACACATACACAATGTTAATGATACACATACACACACACACACACACACACACACACACACACACATATATATAGTTATATATGAAGCTTGAAGGGAAAATTTGGGGAGGATATTGGCAGAAATCTGGAGAGGGAAATACAAAAGATATGAAAATATAGCCCAAGAAAAAAAATAAAGTTTTAAATACCCAGATGCTCATTGCCTATGTGTCGGTGTCTTATTTTTTAAAATCTTCATTACTTTCAAACAAACCACTTTTTCCTAATGATATTCACCATTTCAGAACATCCTTCTTTTCTGATATGTTTCAGTGGAATGATAGTGTGATAAACAGCATTGCCTTTCCCATTATATTATCTTTGCTTGCTGATGATTTCAGAGCTGAGATACTGCCTTTGGGCTACTTTGTTTAATCAAACAATCCTGCTGAAGACTGGTTCATTTCAAGAGCTATTTTTTTATTCTTTCCTGTTATCTTTAGATGAATGAACAAGTTATCTGGGAGCAATAGCAGGGCCCTTTCTTTTTTCAATTTTATAGACTTTCTGATGGTTTCCATAACAAATTCTTTAATATATGCAACACCAAGAGTCCATCTATATTTTGAAATGTGTGTGTGTGTGTGTGTGTGTGTGTGTGTGTGCATTAGTCTCTTAGTTACTTTCCGGATCTGAACAAAACATAATTAAATGATTATACATTTTACTTGTTTAATTCATGGACTTAATTTAAAGAAACATGTTGGAAAATAGAGGCAAATGCTGTCACTGACTGATGATAATTTCTTGAAATAATAATTACTACACCTAGATATACAAATTTGTGTATTAGTTATTAATCTATATCTTCCAAATTTATTGATGTTTTCAAGCTTACTGATATGTTGTACATAATATTTTATTGTTTTACATGCATTTCAAATGTGGTTGCCTCTCCTTTGTATTCAATATTTGCTCTATTCAGTCTTTTCTATGAGATGCTTAGTGTACTAAATTAGCTTCATGAGTTAGTCCATGGAGTTTTTATGTCCCTTCACGACACTGACTTTCTTGTGATGCTTGTGTTTCTTAGACATAACTTAACATTCTGCAGAGGTGTTCTTATCCTGGGCCTTTGGCCATCACAAAATGGCATAATACAAAGTATCTTCACATACTAGAAATTCTTTGTTTTGGGGACAGTCTCAGGAAAATAGGGATCCAATTGGTTTGCAGACATGAGCAATCCCATCTCCTGTTCCTACTGATCTGATGATTAAGATGTAGGTATAAAGAGTTGGAGAGATGTCTCGGTGGTTAAAAACAATGCTTTCTTTTTCTAAGGGAAAAGAAATCTGAGAACTCAGAGAGGCTCATAACTATCAGTAACTCCAGTTGCTGATGATACTATGTCCTTTTAATATCTCTAGTATACCAACCATGGTACACAAACATATGCACTCAAAATATTTGTACACATTTGGGATGGTTTGAAGGAGAATGTTACTCATAGGTTACATATTTTCAAGCATTGTCTCTAGTTGATGAGCTGTCAGGGAAGGAATAGGAGGCATGGCTTAGTTGGAGTAGGTGTGTCACTAGAACTGGGATTTGAGGTTTCAAAAGCCCATACAAATCCCAGTGTCTATTCTTTCTCTGCCTGCTGCCTGAGTATGCAAGGCTTTCAGCTACTTTTCCAGCACCATGTCTGACTGTATGTCATCATCCTCCCTACCATGGTGTTAAGAGACTCACCCACTGAAACAGTGAGCAAACTCCCAATCAAACACATTAATTTATAAGATTTTCCTTGGTTACATTATCTCTTCACAGCAATAGAACAGTAACTAAGACATAGCAAATTTAAAAAAAAAGTGTTTAAAATGCACATGGATGTGAAGAGAGTCTATGTTTGCAATAAAGAACTCATTGACAGAACAGAAACACATATAGCCCTATTGAAATTTTTAGAAACTAGACAGCACCAGGCTGTTAGTTTCATCCTGGATTACGGCTCTGAACCATATTTCTTACTTCAGTAAAATATTAAATTCTTTATTGTTTTTTCTTTTTCCTTAACAAGTCTCCTGATAAATGTTTAGGGAAATATTTTCTGAAAAACAAAACTTTTTCATTCATATATATATATATATATATATATATATATATATATATATATATAATTTAAACTGACAAACTTTTTGTCCACAATTGCTCAATTACAGCTGATTTTGTGAGCAATTCACTGAGCATCACAGGTCAGATATAACTGAGGTACTTGCATTGCTTCAGGATCCCCACACTGCTGTGAGCCTTCAATTCCTTTTCTTTATTACAGGACTTTTCTTTTCAGAACACAGGCTGTACTTCCAAACTGAACATGCATTTCTGAAAGACCATGTCCAAGTATGCTGTCTACTGCTACAGTCAGACACTGACCAAACCAATGTGGTGCAGGAATAGGTTTATTTTGCTCATACTACTCATTGCAGTCCATCATTGGAGGATGTCAGTGTAGGAGTTCCAGCAGGAACCTGGAGGTAGGAGCCGAAGAAGAGATCATAGAGGAATCCTCCTCACTGGCTTACTGAAAAGCTCATGTTCATCTAGCTTTCTCTTTTAACCCAGGGACATCTATTTAGGGATGGCACTACCCATAGTGGTCCTTTGTCAATTGTCAAGCCAGAAAATATCCCACAGATAGTTATATAAGCTGATCTTATAGAAGCCTGGAGGTGGTGGCCCATGTCTTTAATCCCAACACTTGGGAGGCAGAGAGAGGTAGATTTCTTTCACTTTGAGGCCAGCCTGGTCTACAAAGCTACACAGAGAAAACCAGCCTCAAAAAAATTAAAGAAAAAAAGAAATGGTTCCTCAGCTGAGTCGCCTACCCCAAACATTTCTAGTTTCTGTTAAGTTAATTTTTAAAAAAAATTAACCGGTAAAGTAAGTCTACCATTCTATATTACTAGTCAAAACCTAGGGCTAAGACCCTCATTAATATATGTACACAAGAGAAACAATCAAATGATGTCATAGCTGAATATTTTATAAAATCAAAAACCATTTCTGGTTGTGTTTCAAGAGTAACAGAAATAAATGAATATTGTAATAAAAACTCTATTTTGTCAAATTCATACTATAGTATATATATTCATATATTATAAGGTACTTATTCACTTTAGTATGTATTTCTCTAATTAACATAGGCATTCTATTTCCAAAATTCATAATTACTCTGTTAATTTACTAATGGCTTCAGTGTTATGAATACTGAGACACTAACAGAGGTGTGAATACAAGAAAGATTATTTGTGAATATCATGTATCTGACATGTACTAGATAGGTTCTCAGCACACTACAATCATACTCTGTGAGTCTTAAAGGTTTTGTCTGTTTCCTCTTCCCTTTTGAGCTCAGTAACTAGAACTGGGCCTAGCACAGTGACATCATTCAGCAAATATATAGTTCAACAAGTCATCTGATGCTTGACATCTCTTAGGAATAACAGAACAAATATGTATTCACCCCAAATAAAGTACCACTATATTCCTCTACCCACATCTAGGGAAGTGATCCAATTAACAATCCTTAGAGGAACTGCTTACAGGTGAGGGGATGTTCATAGAAGCAAAGGCAGAGTCTCCTCCAGCAATTGTTAATGGGCTTCATGTGCCTGGGCATTGCCTGCATCTTTTGAGCCCACCACACTCCCCATAATTCCAGTTCCACAAGTGAATATTATTGGGCTCAAGTCTATGATGATCTTTTGTTTTTATTACCATGTGGCTAGGTTTTGTCATGATCAGAGCTACCACTGCAGCATCAGTTTGCTAATAAATTCTGACTTTTACACTTAATGACTGGAAAATTAAAATTTGACATATTTAACACTTCTCTGTCACTAGATTTGTGTCAATGAGCTGGGGGTGGTCTTTCAGAGACAAAATTTGAGTTTGTTTTACATTTTCTTAAATTAGTAAATGAAAACCTGTAGACAAGCATAAAACCACAGTAGAATTAAGCAGTGTGTAACAAGATCATCTCTGGAAGACTCTCCTCTCTAATTTTATTTTATTCCATTATTGTTGCGTATGGATGTTTTGCCTGCATGCATGTGTGAGTACCATGTGCATTCAATGCTTACAAAGGTTGCAAGAATGTGTCAGCTTGGGACTGGAGAGATGGCTCGGTTGTTAAGGGCAACAACTGTTCTTCCAGGGGACCTGGGTTAAATTCCCAGCATGCTCATGGTAATTCACAATTGCATGTAACTCCAAGATCTGCAAATCTCAGACATACATGCAGGCAAAACACCAATGCACATAAAATAAAAATAAATAAATTATATAAAATAGAATGTGTGAGGTCCTCCTGAAACTGTAGTTATAGAAGGTTGTGAACTGTCATGGAGGTTTTGGGAATCAAATTATGGTCCTCTAGAAGAGTCATCAGTCCCTTTAATTTCTGGTATATCTCTGTAGTCCCACCAGTTTCCATTTTTGAGGCCATAAGAAGAATATGAGAAATTATGTTTCTGTTTCCCAATAGGGAGACAGTGCTGGTTCACATTCACTAAAGGAGAAATAAAGACCTTATACGTGTAGACCACTGGGTATGCTTTCAGCAAAGCTCCAAGGATCATGATCATCACTAATGGCCACTTGTCAATTTTGAGTGAATTTATAGTTGTGTGTTGAAGTTAAGTTTTATAACAGACAAGGTGAAGAAATATGTGATATTTAACAAATTCTTGAAATTAGAAAATGTCTTGCTTCTGTGAAATTTGGAAAATGTGATTTGTAAAGAGTAAGGTTTTTTCCTACTGGCCTGGACCCACTGTGGCACCAGCCCCAAATAACACACAGAGATATTATTAGATATAATTCTGTTGGCCTGTTACTTGTTTCTTATCGGCTAGCTCTGCTTTAATTATTAACCCATTTCTATTAATCTAAGTATTTCCACGTGGTCTCGTTTTACCAGAGAGTGGGCCCAGACCTCTGTCCTCCCCAGTCTCTACATGCTGACTCCTCTCTACTACTTCCTTGAATCCTCCTTGTCTCCTAGTCCCGCCTATCTTCCTTTCCTATTGGCCAACAGTGTTTTATTCATTAACCAGTATGAGAAACATATTTAGAATGATATCTCCCAATGATTTATGTTTTTTTTTATTTCAAATTTTGGAAAGAAGCAACAACAAATTGATCAGATATCCTTGAGTGTATAAAACATATGGTTTATAAAATAATTGTGCTAAGTGATATACTTCCTAACGTACTTTTGACAGCAAGATAAAAGTTACGAAGGTGGACAGTGAAGGACACCATGTTCAAGGCTAGGCAGGTCCCTTTAGCAAGAAGGAATGACACTTTTGACATCAGCAACATCAAAGTTGTTGCCCTTAGAAAAGTTCAATTATTTCTCAGGAATACGTCTAAATTCGAGGAATGATTGATTGACATAAGAATTTTCATTTTATCCCCAGGAGTGTCTGATATTTTATGGGTCAAAGCAGAAAGAACAAAGGTGGAAATTGTGGTTGAGGTACTGCTAGCTACACCGAACTTGAGGCTGTTCTTTCCAAAATTTCCTTGAGAAAAATAAAACATTTAAAATTATTCTATGAATGTCCTTTCAGTTAATCCCAGTAATAGAAAAATCCAATCTAATATATCTTGATTTGGTAATTCAATGAATGAATATAGTAAAACATTTGTAAAAGTAAAGACACACAGTCAGGAAAAAGAAGCCCCCTGTCAGCTTGGTGGGAATAAATCTAGGGCAGAGTGGGTATCGTGTCCTTCACTTTTCTCAAAAGAAAGAATTCCCACAGAGAAATGAGTTATAAATGGAATTTCTTCCTTGTAAATTTCATGTTTCCTTGTTAAATGTTTGAAATGCTTTAAAATTCTTTTTTTAACACTGGATAATTGATGGCTTTCTGTTTATTTGCTTGTTTGTTATGCTTGTTTGTATCTCAATCTGCAATGGCATTTTACTCAGGCCAGCAATAGGCAAGTGTTGTTTTCATGTTTTTAAAAGATAATTCCAAGGTGTCCACTTATATAGTCAAAAAAACATATGCAAAACAGATTTATCTTTCTACCAAAGCATACAACACTGTAAAAGAAAAGCAGGAGGAGAAAGGGGGAATGGGGAGGAAGAAATAACAGTGAACATCATGCAACAACAATAATAACCACACACACACACACACACACACACACACACGAGTGATCTTTGAGAAAGGCAAAAGAATTTAGGTCTGAGATTGCCTTGACTCTCTGCTTGAGTGTTTCTAGACTGCTTCTAAAGAATGGCCACTTAGAGTCTAGCAAGCTCTCAGAGGTGAAAAGACACATATAACAGTCAGGAAAGACCAAGAGTGCCGGCATTTTAGAAGAGAGTAGGCAGAGAAAATGATGCATAGACAGAAAACATGGGGCACCTAACTATGCCACTTCTTGATTATGCAGTGCTGATGAAGTGACATAGTTATATGCGAGGAAAATTATGGTCAGGGAAAGTTTAATCTTTCCAAAATAAGAAAAAAATTCAAAACAAAAAGAGAGACAGTTCTTCATGCTCATTCATGGATAGACACCAGGACAATCCCAATCACTTGAAATGAAATTATTCATGAGTTAGAGACAGTGCTCAGAAAGACTTTTCTTTTCAAGACGTTTATATATAAAACTCAGTGTAGCTCTACCTCCTCATAAAACTTAAATTCAAGACCTGAAAGAATTAAACCACCGCTATGTAACTTGAATGTGTTTCTTAAATATGTTCATAGAAATACAGACTATCCAGAATTCACAATCATTAGTATTCATAAAAAATTGTTAAGAATGGCAGGAAAGGGGTATAGGGTGTGTAAGGAGAAAAATTAATCAGTTTAATAAAAACACAGAATTAAAACAGTTGTAAGAATGCAGACAAGTACTTTAAAAAGTACTACCACTGTAGTCCATATGTTACAAATTGAGTACAAGCAGATTTATTTTTCTAAACAAATACAATGAGAGGTAAAGAGGGTGGTGGTTGCACATGCCTTTAATCCCAGCACTAGTGAGAAAGCTGCAGGTGGATCTCTGTGAGTTTGAGGTCAGCCTACACAACAGAGCAAGTTCTTGGAAAGGCTCCAAAGTTATACAGAAAAACCCTGTCTCAAAAGAAAAGAAAAAGAAAGAAAAGGTAAAGTATAAAACTAGAAGAATCCAGTTGAGAAAAAAATGCATGCCATGAAGATGACTAAAAATCAACTCAGCTAGGAAAAAAAATGAATATCTAAAATAATATACAGTAATATAAGAACACAGACCTAGAGTAACATAAAAAAGCCAGTTTGTAACTCAGTACCCATTACAACATGATGGAAAAATAAAAGCATGCTCTATCTTAGAGAAGCTACAGGAATTCACCACTAATAGACCTAGATAATAAATGAAACCAGAAGAAATGTGATTTTTCAAATGTAATGAAAAGAATTTGATGTTACATAAATATATTTAAATGGAAACTTAGTTGTTAATAAAACTGTAATACATCTAAAAATTGAGGTACACAAGGATGAGGTTGCTGAGTGGTTAAGGCAATGGACTGCTAAAAATTGAGGTAGACATGAACTTTTAAATAGAGCACCAATAGCACAGGAACTAGGCCTAAATAGTAGTAGATGGGAAAATAAAAATTTTCTGCCCAGTTCAGAAAACCATCACCAGAGCACACAGATTCCAACCAGAATTGGAGAAACTCTTCACAGCTATATTTTAGACAAGCTCAAATCCAGAATTTAGAAAGAATTGTAGCAATTAAATATATAGTAAATAAAACTGCCAATCAACAAATAAGCTAATTAAATGATACATGGGTTTCAAAAAGGACAAACACAAATGGTCAAGAACTATTTTTAAAAAGTGTTCAATGTCTCTAGCCATAAGGGAATTGAAAATTTATACTACTTTGATACAGCATCTTGTCACAGTCAGAATGGCTATATTCAGAAAACCTGACAATATTGGAGAGGATGTGAAGAGAGGTGGACTTAGTCACAGTTCTGTTGCTGAGAAGGGCTACCATGATGACAACTCTTAATAAAGAAAGTATTTAGTTATAAGCTTGCTTACAGTTTCAGAGGCTGAGTCTATTATCATTACGGAAAGGTGCATGGCAGCATGCAGGCAGGTAGTTCAGCAGGAGCTGAGCGCTTTACATCTTTTTGAACAAGCAGAGAGAGACTGGGTCTCCTGTGGGATTTTGAAACTTCAAGGCCCACCCCCAATGACATTCACCAGCAAGACCACACGTCATAATTCATCTAATCATTACAAACAGTTCTATTCCCTGATGATCAAGCATTTAAATATATGAGCCTACAGGGGCGATTTTTATCCAAACCACTACAGAAATAAACTCATAGTCACTATGGGTGGGAATGAAAATTAATACAGGATTTGTGGAAATAAGTTTGGAGATTTCATAAGAAAAGAATAAATGGAACTACAAGATAATCCTGCTATTTTACACTTGGGGAGCCCCATACTCTTTCACAAAGATATTTTTAGCTCCGTGTGTATTGCTGTTCTATTCACTACAGCAAGGATATGGAAGCAACCTAGTTGTCCATCAACAGATGAATATATAATGAAAATCTGAGATACAATTGTATGTTGATTATTTATACATATTAATATGTAAATACTATGTTAACATATGACTATTATTCAGTTCTAAAAAAATCAAACAATTTGCAGGAAATTAGATGGCCTTGGAATGTATAATATTAAATGAGAGCATAAACTTTCAGAAAGAAAAAGAAGCTATATATTTTTCCTTATATGTGGATGTAACCTATAATCCATAGGATACAGCTTATAATATAACACATATATGTGAGTAAATAAATGTACATATGAGTACAGTATAATGTATAGAAAGAAGAAAAACCAAGGGCAAATTATTAGGTGATGAGAAGAACTGAGTGCAGGTATTAAGGATTTGAAAGAAGATAAAGACGAAATTGTTTTGTGCTGTTTTTCTAATTTTATCTCTGTTGTGGATTTATTTATTTTTTGATTATGGATAATGCATAAAAACACACTTGATAATGAAAGTGTGAAATTCATCGTGAAGCTCCACAGCTTTAGAATTGCTGTTCTAATTGTCTAGATGTTCACTGAGCTGTGTAGATTTTGCAACTTGTGTTCTTATGCTAAAGTTTAAATAAAAAATGTAAATACACTACAGCAGTAGCACAAAGCTGGATGAAACAAGTGAAGGATTAACCATGGTAAAATTGTCATGTTATGGTCAGGCAAAAATCGACAAGCTGACATTAAATGCCACTTAGAAATGTAAGCGATCTAGAATATCCAAAGCAAATTTAAAATCAAAGATCAAAACTGGAATATCAAGATTGCCTGATTGTCTTTATATAGCATCAAATGAAGTTTTCAAAAGAAACTGACCCCAAACTTTAGTAGGATATAGAAGTAGCCAGTAAAATAATAAGGCAAAAAAACACTTGCTGTTCAGTATTAGGGCTAGTAGGAATGAATCCTAATTAATTGATTTAAAAGACAAAATATTTTAAAAATTCTTTTATGTTTTGATTGCTATCAAATATGATAAAACAGTATACAATAAACATAGAGAAATGTTAATTTATTTGCCTGTCCTTCATTCATATCATACACTTTAAGCCCAAGTTGTGTTATGTTTTTGACAGATTTATAACACTGTTTATGGAATTTATATTTAAATTACTGAATTGGGGAAAATGAAGAACATAGAGAAAATCTACAGTAATCTCTGTAGAAACCAGTTGAATACTATAATTTCTCAAATTTCTTGGCAACCTGATGATTGTTAACTTTTCTTAGATCCAGAGACATGGCTTAGCAGCTCAGAGCACTGGCTTCTCTTCCAAAGAACCCAGGTTTGATTCCCAACACCCACACAGCAGCTCCAAGTTCTGGCCTCTGAAGATACTTGGTACACATGTGGTACACACAGACATGCAGACAAGTACAACATCCATTAAAAATAAGTATATAACATGTATTTGAAGTACATGCATATGGCTACATTACATTAAAAAATGTGCACTATCTTTTCTTAGTTATTTTCATTGTCTCCTTAATATAAATGAACATCATACACCTTACTGTCAAGGAAAGTCTGAATTTGTCTAATTTGACTTGGAGATCTTCATGGTTTCCTAATGTTTCATTGGGTGTGAAAGAAATAACAGATGACAATGCTTATGAAGGAGTGTGCTGTTCACAGATAATCCTTTTCATAAAAATAAGACTGTAACTATTAAAAGTACCTATTTGAGACACAAAGTGGATTTGAGTTCACCACAATTGGATGTCATCAGATGAAGACATAATGTTCATTGGATGGAAGGAGAGAGCTATGGGTGCTCTACAGTGGCACCAGGGAATATAGTTATCGCAAGTGGTGAGTTTAATTCTGTACTCCACTGGTTATAGTAAACCATGTGACCACTTTAATGATATGTAGATGATAACACTGAGACAGCTCCAGGATGATCTTCACCTGATGTAGAAGATACTGCTTGATATCTGTTGGAAGCTGTGTGCCATCAAAAGTTATAAGCAAAGAAGTCACTAAGCTTTCCAGCAATAAATAACTAAAAGTAAAATTAGTCTTCAAATGAATTGCTGCTACAGGAAGGCTAAAACAGCATTTTCTTGGACTGGGAAGGTAGACAGAAAAGAGGAGGGCCATGAGAGAATTATTAATGAAAGAACATTGCTAAGAGCTAAGGAAGAGAGACCATCTGTTGTGTAATGAAGAGTTTGGCAACATTATCTTCCTTGGTAATATGGAAAAAGAGAAACTAACTACTGTGTTTGGCCAAGACCACAATATAGACTCAGTTCTGGTTTGAATGAAGAAAGTGGCTGTTTTTTAAATGGCAAATGAAAAGTAGAGTGAGAAGATTTAACAGGGAACTGCAGAGGGCCAGACAGCTTTTCCAGACAGGAATTTTTTTCAGAGAACGAAACTGCCTTAGGATAAAGATGAAGTAAGGGTAGTAGATTCGAAGACTGCTACTAAGAAGCCATATGCAAAGACATTAGCTTACCACACCTCAACCAAAGAACTCAGTCTTCTAAGCATATTATAGCAATGAGGCCTTTTCAGTATCCTGTTAGACAAAAAGTAATGACTAGAAAGGTGTGTTCCAGTGAAACTGGACTGAGAGCGACTTGTATGTGACTATTCTAATACAGTTAGCTGTCTCATATTTGCATGAAACTCATGAAGGTTAACACAATACCTTAATTTTTTTAAAAAGGCAACAGTACTCCAAAAATTTATATGATATAAAATTTGAGAAGAGTCTTCCTGGACTAGAAGCAATTTGAGAAAACTACAAAAACATAACATATAAATGACACAAAAACACCCTGTAGATAGAGTCTGAATGACAGTATATTTCTCAGGAAAAGTGTCAGGACCAGAGTCATGGAAAAGACAATATAGGTCTGACTGGATATGAAAATATTCTCCCTGTTGTTTGCTGCAGCTTCAGTAGTGAGGAATGAACAACAGAACTCAACAAAACCCACGTGGAGTTTATTAGGAATGGGGAGTGATGGGGAAGAGGGGTTGGTTTAGGTCAACCAGGAGCAGCAAGAATTGAAATGGGAAAGGGCGAGAGGTGCTTGCTTAAAAGGAGAAGCTTGCATGTGCTTACAGAATCCTTATGCAGCCATGCAAGGCATGGTGTAGCCACACCTTGCAGGGCACTTTGAGCTAAGTATCTTCCTGAGTGTAGTGCTGGTGTGCATACCCTGCAGATTGACAGGGGCAGAGTCAGCATAATGCTAGAATATCAACATTCTCACCTTTTCTTCCTATTAAAACATATGAAACTAAAAGGGAATGTCAGATAGTCAGGAATAAGGGGCAGTGAATCCTCCAGACTGCTTCCTGCTTACTTATGGGGTGTTGACCATCTTTGTGAGGGGGCTTAAAAGGCTGAGGTGCTGGTAACCAGTTGTTTCATTGTGGTCTAGGCTCTATGGAACTTCTCTGGTCCTGTTAAGATGCTGGTAGAGCAGAGGACAAGGTTGAGTTTTAAGGGAAAAAATTCTATGGGTTCTGGCAAATGAGAGAGGGGGGAGGTGTCTCAGCAGTTGGAAGTGCATCCAAGTAGACTTTTAGCTGTTTTACATAAGCAAACCTTGAAGCACCTGTTTCTTTCCCATCTCCATGGCATCACCTTTACATTCACACAGGAGGCACAGGTGGCTGATTTTTGAGGGCACCTGGCTACAAACAGTCTTGAGAACTCATTGCCCTCATTTCCTAATGTGCCGCACCTAACTTCTCGTATTTTTAATAAAAAAAGAATGTTGTAATCCAAGCAAACCTGATTCTTCCCCTTGAACTTGGCCCAGTGCCTTTGTGTACCCAGCCTCTGTATGGTGGTGTGGAGTTATCTTTAAGAGAAAAAAAAAAACTTGCCCACTTTCCTTTCTTTTCCTCTTTCTGCCATCTCTCTGAGGAGGCTGACAGATCTCTGTCTGTTCTGTCTCTACATCCCCTCTCATTTCTCTCTGTCCCTGTCGTCTCTCCCCCCTCCCCCTTCAACCCCCTTCCCAATAAAACTTCCTTTCCATGCAAGCTTTGTCTGTCAAGCTTGTTTGTCCCTTGCCTGCTATGGAATCTGCCAAAGTCCCCATCATGCCACATTCCTAACAAACCCAGTCCCCTGAACCTTTTATTGAACTTATTTTGGCACCAGCATGTTTCAAAGTGTAGCAGAGCAGATATCATCTCTTTAGCTTGGCAGTCTGAGAGGACAGGCACTGAGTGTGAACCTGACTGAGAGGAGCACCTCAATTTTAGACCAATTCTAAACACAGATGAGAACATGTGATTCATGAGAATGAGAGGGCTTTGCATGTGGGGAACTATGCAACTATTGTTTGTTTGTTTGTTTGTTTGTTTGTTTTCAAGACAGGGTATCTCCGTGTAGCTTTGGAGCCTGTTGTGGAACTTGCTCTATAGAACAGGCTGGCCTCAAACTCACAGAGATTTGCCTGCCTCTGCCTCCCAAGTGCTGGGATTCAAGATGTGTACCAAGTCCCAGTGAATTATGTATCTTAAGAGTTAGCTCTCTAGTAGGTCACCTTGTTCCCTGCAAACCCGCTGCTTCTCCTATCAAGAATCATAATCTCTACCTGCGGTAACTTGTCTGACTGTCAGAGCATCACAGAAATGGAATTTGTGGACTTGGAAGTCAGATCATGAAGTCAGATCAGTTTTATTGCAGCTTTTTAGACTCTTTGCTCTTGGCATGGCCACTCTTCAAAGTCCATGGCCATTTTGTTTGTCTTAGTTATGTTTCTGTTGCTGAGGTGAACACCACAAACAAAAGCAAGTTGGAGAGGAAAGTGTTCATGTGACTTACACTTCCATATTACTGTCCATCATTGAAAGCAGTCAAGACAGGAAGTCAAACAGGACAGGACACCAGATGAAGGAGCCGATGCAGAAAGTATGAGGAGTGTTGTTCACTGGCTTGCTTTTCATGGCATACTCTGTCTGCGTTTTTTTGATAGCACCCTGGGCCACCAACCAGGCATTGCAAGACCCACAATGGGCTGGGTCCTCTTACTTCAATCACTAAGAAAATGCCCTTCAGGCTTACCTACAGTCTGATATGGAGGAATTTCCTCAGCTATGTTTCCTTCCTCTCAGATGACTCAAAGTTACATGAAGTTGACATAAAGTTACTCAGTGCACTGTCTAAAGCTCAAGGGCATATAAAGAGTTCAAAGGCTTCATTGAGCATCCCTCAGAGGAGTGAGTGCTCCACCATGACCAGGCTAGTCCAAGCCCTGTGAGTGGATTTCTTCAGATGTGTGACCTAGCTGACACTTCTGCTATCACCTCAGCCACCATTTGCTCTCAAAACACCCTGTCAACACTGAAAGAAACCTCAGGAGGTTGGTTTCATTTGTTGCACAACTGAGAAAAGTCATAAACAAGTCTTGTCTTTGTAGGAAGGAAAGCATTGTTATTGCAGACTATGGTTCCTGAAGTGTGTCTACATCACAAGTTAGAGCAGATACTGGAGAGTTCTGTTAATTATCCACTCATTCTCTTAAATGTCACTACTAAGGAGCCTCTCTTTTGTTGAAATTTGTAAGGCAGCACTCTCAAATTACAAAAACAGTGAAGAACAGCGAGTTATTTAAATAACCAGTGGTGTGCCTTATGCCAATATTTGCACATTCCAAAACTCCTAAAAATAACAGAATATACTTTAAGGTCACTGAATTAGTCAAGGTTCTCTAGAGAAACAGAACAGAAAAACATATGTTACCAAGGGGACTTAATAGACTGGAATACATAATGTGGCTAGGTAGTCACAAAGTGGCTACCTGCATATTGTAGAGACCAGGAACCTGGTAATTCTTCAGTCCGTGATGTTGGATACTTTAGCAATCCCAATCTGGAAAGGAAGGCGCAGAGCACTTGTGGAGAACCACACATTCATAGTCCACACTAGAAGCTGAGAAGTTGGGTATGTGTGGCAGAAGTGGTGTCAGGGACCATTCAGTAAATGCACTCACCAGAAGAAAGTGGAGGTGTTCAGGCACAGCATCTTACTTTCCCCACAGACCATTTTACTATTGTGGTGTCCTGGAAAGTGCTGCCCCTGTGAGAGAGAACCTCCCAGAGGTGTGCCTCTTAGTTGATCCCAGGTGCTGACAACCTATTTACAATAACAGCCACCTTGCTGGATTTCAAGTAACAGGGGATTTTCTGGAGCCATAAAGGAACTATTTGCATGTTTTCTAAGGAGTACATTTAAACAAAAACCCTTCCCCCCAATCTCTTTTTGAAGCATAACAGTTACAAGATTTTAGGAGCAGTGCATGGAGATTCTAGTAAGGAAAACGGGGCTTCACGCATAATTCCCAGCCAGCCTGAGGTCATATGTAGGACCTTGGGGCTTCTTCCTATGCTGCAGGCACTGAGCAGCTTGAGATGTTGCCTAGCACTCTTATACAGTTTGTGCTGCTCTGTCTTTTCATAAGTCTTGTTTGCCCAATGATACTCACCTTTCTTGTATTTTACCCAGTGAGAATGGCTTGCTTTGGCATTCCATGCAGATGTTGGCCATTGTGCACCCAGCACAGCTGCTTTGATGGTTGCTGACTTACAACAGATCTTCTAACACAGGCAGTGGCCAGGGTTCTCTACTTTCTCTCTACCCTCCACCTATATGCACTCTTCCCAGAGAAACAGTTCACACCAGCAGCATCTTTCCTTTCAAGTAAATCCCCAGCCTAAAGAGCACAAAGGGGGATTAAGAAGAATTGACAGGAAGGTGTTTGCCTCACAAAAGCTCTTTTGGCCAATCAACTGAAAAGTAAAGCTTCTAATAAAAAGCCTGGCATGGTCTAGGAACTGAAGGTCATGGAAGAAGAGGTGAGAGTGTTCTAAAACAGGAAGGAGAGTTAGAAAGATCCAGATGCATGAGCCTGCAAGATGGACCAGAACCACCAAAGACATAAACAGAGGCTGGGAAAAGCCATCAGGAATAAAATGCAGGTGGTTCAAAAGAAATCACTTCTCTAGCTGCATGGGAATTACTACACGCATAGGAAACTTATGTCTGTATGTGACTACAGTAGTTACATAATGCAAATTAAATGGAAATTCAAAAGACAAGAATCCAAAACCAATCCCTTGGTGAGATAACTCACATGAATCCACTGGAATGCCTTGACAGGTCTTAAGGTAGTGTTTCATGTGAGTGACCCCGACCAAGCCTATGGCACTCATGAAGCAATTCCTTTCCTACCATTTATTCATGTAAACACATGTTTTTGAATGCCTCTGAGGACCTTACTGCCAGCATGCTGAGGCCATGACAACTGTGAAACAGCTCACTCTCAGTACTTCCATTCTGAATGAAGCAGTGAGTAACTTTGCATTGTTTACCACATAGATTGATACAGCTTGTAAAATAGATTAAGAAAGCCCATCTGAGGATGTAACTTATTTTTCTTTGCTATCTACTTTGTCTTGTCTAGAGATGTTGTCTAGAAAGTCTCACATGGTTGACTCTATGGCTCTTTGGTTGAGAGGTAAGTGCAAGGCAAAGGTGCCTCATTGAGGACTTATTACCTAAGGTAGGAAATTACATGCCTCTCATAAAATGACCACCAATCCCATCTACTGGACCACATACTTGTTCAGGCTGAGTTAATTGGTAGGTCTTGCAAATGTCTAGAGGTCTAGACAGAACTCTCTCCAGATTTGCATCCTAAGCATGTCTATATAGCAATAGTAAATGATGTGGAAAGTAAGAAAAGGGCAGAGTTGTTGCCCTCTAGAAATAATTAATAATGTCTCCCAATAGTTCTATTCTGTTATCGCCTAACCCAGACATTACCATGGTCCTAGGAATATTACCATTCAGACAGAGGCTGCTGCTAGTGAAAAATCATCTTAAAAAAATAAATAAAAAGAAAAAGAAGGGAGGAAGAATGGAAGGGAGAAGAGGAGGAGGAAGGAAGAGGAAAGGAGTTGAAGGGAGGGAAGGAATGACTTGTGTGCAGCTGTCCACTGATATTTTTCATAGTTTCCGTTTACAAATAGCCTTACCTTCCACATGTTCATTCTTTGGTAGTTGTACTTGCTGTCACCTGAATACTAATGAGAAATCTGTTTTTAACATCACAACCTCAATGAAAGAGCTGATGAACTATAAACAAGGCATAGGGACAGTATTCATCCAGTGTGAGTAACATGTAAACTCATGAGGTAATCAAGAAATTCACATGTAAGTATTTTCATGCATCCCTCACAGCCTATGTACAGATAAGAAGTGGCACTCCCATTCTTATTACTTGGTTTTGTAAAGAAAGAAAAAAACAAAAAAAAAAAAATCTTGCACGCCATATAGTTTCTCATTTTAATAAATAATTAATGGTTGAAATTTGTAACCTGGATTCAAATGCAGAATTGAATCTTGTACCTGACATATGCCAACTTTGTGCTTCAGTCCCTGAATTTTTCAGTTTTACCATCCACAATGGGAGAAAACAATACTACTATTCATAGAACAAAAATAATGTAAGAAGAGAACATGGCACATATTGAACCTGCAATAAATAATTCTTACATTGCTGTGCTAAGAATTCCAAGTTTTCCTTGTTAGAAAGTTACAAGTGACCCAGTGTTAATATGGGGACTTGCATATGGCATTTGGCATGTGAGGCTTTTATCGTAGTTTGCCATTATACACAGTGCTGAAGACTTGAATTTTTAAAAACAAAATTTGTATTAGTAGCAAAACAAAATGTGCCAGTGGAGTTAAAAATGAAGCTAACACCATCTGAACTGTGAGGATTCTCCCGATATTGGCACTGGCAGATACAGTGTGCAAGCCCTCACAGAGTGTTGCCTTCCGAAGTTGTGCAGGTGTTTATGCTCCTATACACCTCCTCATTAGATGTCACAATTAATTCTCTTTTTATTAGGCACCAGGAAGAATGATTAGAATTCCCAATTGTATACACACATGAATTCATAAATATGGCAAAAACAAAGGAATTACCTTGTGCTGTTTTATTAGAGCTTTCCAACTGGTTCTAGGGGAGTAACTATGTCATGAAGGTTGAGGGGCAGATAAGAGCAACAGAACAATCTCCTGGCTGCATTTACTTTAAGCAATCAGCAGTATGTGCTGATACTCATGGCCAATCAAAGTTTTGAAATGTATGTATGTATGTATTCAGGGGGAGTGGAAGGAAGGGAGGCAAAGGGAACTGGGATTGATATGCAAAATAAGATTGTTTTAAAACTAATAAAAATAAATATAAAAGAGAAGATCTATATTCATCCATTAGAAGGCTCTTAAAATATTCTCTGAAACTAAGTGTGACTGTTGATTAAAAAAACAAACAGGCAAAACAAGCAAACAAACAATAAAACTATCACAAAGAACTATAAAGATCATGATAATATATCAAATGTGAGTCCTACACAAGACCAGCCAGATGCACTTTTTACTTCAGAGTAGGAGGAGCTCAGTGGGATGGCTTGTAGCTCCTGTGTATCCAAGCTAACCACTTTTGTGCAGTGGACCCTGCCTAAGAGCTAACTTTTCTTTAGAGATCTTTTCTTGTGCTGCAACATCAACAGGAGTGCAGCTCAAACTGAGGAATTTTCTCTTCGGTCTCACTTCTCATTTCCCCCAGGCCCCACCTCATTCTTCCTCCCAGGTGTGTCCCCTAGGCACCTAGTTCTTGCATCCATGATGGAAGTCTTCTTAGCTGATACCCTTCATTCTTCTACCTTCCCCAGCTATTTTTTTTTCCTTAAGAAAATCTTTTACTTCCAATTCTCAATACCTCACTTGCAGAGATACCAAGTGACAGGAGACAATAAAAGTTTAAGGCCGAAAATTTGGCACCTAGAAAACTGGTTTCCAGAATATGTTGTGACTCTTCTTTTGCTAGTTAGTTTACCTTTATTTCATTTCCTTATATTTTCATACTCATCCAACCTACAGTTTTGATGTATATTTCTCAGTACTTATTCTTAATACACTTTTATTCCATGTTATCAACCG
Organism: Phodopus roborovskii; assembly: GCF_943737965.1. Lineage (NCBI taxonomy): Eukaryota > Metazoa > Chordata > Mammalia > Rodentia > Cricetidae > Phodopus > Phodopus roborovskii. Next base: position 42,362,501 of record NW_026126525.1, on the reverse strand, counting down.
TGGAGATTCTTGGCAGACTTATTACTAAAATGTATTTTATACTGCATCATCATGACAAAAGATAAATACTCCTTAAAATTACTTAATATTATTGGAATTTTATTCAATTAGCCGTCTCAAACAAACACTGTTAGCTACAGTAAGCCTTACTGATATCTTTCATTCATTATTAGTACAACAGACTTTTAGTCTCTTGTATCTTAGCAAACTAGATGTTGTACTATACCATTGAATACAGAAATCATTAGCACAATTCATCCAGACACATATGCACTGCTTTCATATACAGGTTTCAGATGTGCCAATTTAGAAATTATTAAATGCTTACATTTATTGGTCTATGCTTCAAACAGTTTTTTCTGATACACCATACAAAAACATTCTCTAAGCCTGAGCCATTTTTCTTTTATTAGAAATTAACTGATTATAATTATAAGTAGTATGAGTAAAAAAGAAGTATATGGTATTTATAAAATGTATAATAATTTAAACAAACTAATTGAAGTGATATGCTCCTGAAAACCCCTACATTGTTTCTGTTTGTCTGAATCATTATACTCTTTGACCAACATCTCTCTTACACTCATACCTAACCCACTGGAAATAGACATTCTAACTTCTGTTTCTGTCACTGCCCTCTTTTGTAAGATTCCACACAAAGTGAGAATACATGATGTTTATCTTTCCTTGACTTTCATTCCAGTTGACATAATGTTTTTTGCCAACGGCAGAAGTGCCCCATTTTGGCAAGCCTGAATTTCTTTCCATTTGTGCCATAGTTATTTTATGTACTTGTTGACTGGCATGACAATCCTAAATTGCCTGATATGGTGGAGGATGCTAGGGACCACATTTGCTCCTCCCCCCAAATATATATATTGAAGTTATAGCCCCTGTTTTTATATAATAACATAATAAAAACTCTATTACAGTCAAGTGAATTAGTTACTTAATTAGGGTGAGGACCCATTCCCTGCCACTGATGTCACTTGAAGCTGAGAAATTATGAATAAAAACCCAGAAGAAAGCTCTTGTTTAACTAAAAAAGAAGATTACATTTATCAGACATGCTAGCAACCTTACCTAGGATTTGTTGCCTCCATATGTGTGAGAAGAAAATCTTTTCACTGTGAGCCACATTACTTGTGACATTTAGAGTGAAAATACAGAGTGAAAAGACTCATGTAGAATTAATCATTCATTCTTATTCATCCTATAATATTCAGTAATTTTTCATTTATATATATATATACTCATTTTAATTTATATTATTATAATCAGATATAATAAATTACTGTAATATAATAATTCATTTTAACTTTTATTTATTTATTTTATATAACCAAGTCCATTTAAATTAAAACAAACATTTACAAACAATATTTGAGAATGTGGGCGTCGTTCTTTCCAAACTACTTCCTGCTGGTAATGAGTGCTTTCATGGGGGATTCTAAGAAGATGCAGAAATCCTGGCTGTAGTCTGTAAGGCTGCTTTGTCCAGCTATTTTGAATGTAGGATCACGTGGTACTCTGTTTCAGGTAGTGTGGCTTGATCAAACCACATTAGTCTGAAAGGAATCTACATCTTTTCATTGTCTGTGGAAACAAAAATCCTTTTCCCCAGTAACTTGTCCTTGAACTTAAATTTTGGAGTCAAAGCATTTTTTTTTTATTTAATTTATTACTTTACATGTCGATTCCAGGTTCCTCTGCCTCCCTGACTCCTTGCCTCCTTCCCTCTCTTCCTCCTTCACTCCCTCCCTCCCTTTTACCCTCTCTGCCCTCTCACATGCACTCTAAGCACCCTCCCCTCCAATCCCCCCACCCCAATTCCATATATAGGGGAATGCCATCCAGTTGGTTCATGTAGATCTGACAGGTCCTGTGAAGTAGGGACTAGGACTTCTCTCCTGTCTGTAGGTTAAGGCAGGTATCCCTCCATGGGGGATGTGTTAGCAAGGTACTTTTGTGCACCAGGGATATATCCTGGCTCCACTGTCTGAGGTCCCTTAGACTGCTCAGTCCTTCTGCCTGAGACCCATATTCAAGGGGGACTAGGTCAGTCCCATGCTGGCTTCCCAGCTATCAGTCTGGTGGTCCGATAGCTCCTCCTTGCTCAGGTAAGCTGTCTCAATGTGTTTCTGCTGCCTGGTCTTGTCCTCTCCATCTGCATCTGGGTTCTAGTTCAACTCAGTGTTTATGTATGGGTGTTCGCTCCTCTTTCCAACAGGCATTAGTTGAGGGATCCATGGATAAGTTAGTTGTTGACCTCACACTCTGGGAAGGGCATTTATGGAAACCTTTCCACAGAAGCTCAAATTGTTAGTTGACAGCAATCTTGTAGTTCTCTAGACCTTTCTTTGTGTTCAGTTGTATCTTCAAACCAATATTGGCTCCCTCTTTTATGTTCTCTCTCTTTCTCTCTTTCTCTCTCTCTCTCTCTCTCTCTCTCTCTCTCAATTTCTCCCTTTCCTGTCTTCTATTCATAACCAGACTCAATCTTCCTGGTTGCATATGTTTTCCTTACTTCCCCCTCTCCTACTTCTCTCTCCATTCTCTGTCCCGCCCCCCGACTTCCCCTGAGCTCTGGAGGACTTGTCCCTTCACGGTTCTGTGAGGGACTTTACATGAATCTCTTAGAATACACCTTGTATCCTAGTTCCTCTGTTGGTGTGATTTATAGGCTGGTGATCCTTTTACCTAAGTCTAAAATCCATGTATGAGTGAGTACATACTGTGTCCCTTTTTTGGGAATGGGTTACCTCATTCAGGATGGTTTCTTCAAGTGCCATCCACTTGCCTGCGAATTTCAAGATACCATTATTTTTTTCTGCAGAGTAGTATTCCATTGTGTAGATGTGCCACATCTTCATTAACCATTCTTCAATTGAGGGGCATCTAGGTTGCTTCCAGGTTCTTGCTATTACAAATAGTCCCGCTATGAACATAGTTAAACAGATGTCTTTGTTGCATGGATGTGAATCCTTTGGGTATATGCCAAGAGGGGGGATTGCTGGGTCCTTTGGTAAACAAATACCCATTTTCCTGAGAAACACCCATACTGATCTCCAAAATGGCTGTATGAGTTTGCAATCCCACCAGCAGTGGAGGAGTGTTACCATTTCTACACATCCTCTCCAACATGAGTCATCATTGCTGTTTCTAATTTTAGCCATTCTGGCAGGAGTAAGATGGTATCTCAAAGTTGTTTTGATTTGCATTTTCCTGATAGCTAAGGATGTGGAGCATTTTCTTAAGTGCGTTTCAGCCTTTTTGATTTCATCTATTGAGAATTCTTTCTTCAGTTCTGTACCCAATTTTTTAATAGGGTTATTTGGTATTTTGTTGACTAGATCCTTGAGTTCTTTGTATATTTTGGAGATCAGCCCTTTGTCGGATATAGGATCAGTGAAATCCTTTTCCCAGTCTGTGGGCTGCCATTTGGTCTTGTCCACTGTGTCCTTTGCCTTACAGAAGCTTTTAAGTTTGAAGCGGTCCCATTTATTAATTGATTCTCTCAGTTCTGTGCCCCTGGAGTTATGTTCAGGAAGCAGTCTCCTATACCAATTTGTTCTAGGGTACCTCCTACTTTCTCTTCTAAGAGGTTCAATGGATTGATGTTGAGGTCTTTGATCCATTTGGACTTGAGTTTTGTGCATGACAAAAGACATGGGTCTATCTGCATACACTCATCCAATTGTAAAATTTTAGCTTTTTTTTTGTCAAAAATCAGGTGTTCATAGGTGTGTGGGTTAATATCAGAATTTGCAATTCAATTCCATTGGTCTTCCTGTCCAGTTTTGTGCCAATATCAGGCTGTTTTCAGAACTATAGCTCTGTAGTAGAGCTTAAAGTCAGGAATGGTGATGCTTCCTGAAGTTCTTTTATTGTATTGTGTTGTTTTGGCTATCCAGTCTTTTGTTTTTCCATATAAAGTTGATTATTATCCTTTCAAGGTCAGTGAAGAATTCTGGTGGGATTTTAATGGGGATTGCATTGAATCTGTAGATTGCTTTTGGCAATATTGCCATTTTTACTATGTTCATCCTACCTATCCAAGAGAATGGGAGATCGTTCCATTTTCTGGTATCTTCCTTAATTTCTTTCTATAGAGCCACAAAGTTCTTGTTATATAGGTCTTTTACTTTTTTGGTAAGCATTACACCAAGATACTTTATGTTGTTTGTGGGTATTGTAAAGGGTGATGTTTCTCTGATTTCTTTCTCTGTTCTTTTGTGGTCTGAAAATAGTAGGGCTACTGATATTTTTGAGTTTATCTTGTTTCCTGCTAGTTTCCTAAAGGTGTTTATCAGCTTTAAGAGTTCCCTGGTAGAGTTTATTGGGTCACTTATGTAAACTGTCATATCATCTGCAAATAGAGACAGTTTGCCTTCTTCCTTTCCAATTTGGATCCCCTTGATCTCCTTTTGTTATCTTATAGCATTAGCTAGAACATCCAGTACGATATTGAAGAGATATGGGGAGAAAATGCAGCCTTCTCTTGTTCCTGATTTTAGAGGAATTGGCTTAAGTTTCTCTCCATTCAGTTTGATGTTGGCAGTTGGTTTGCTGTATATTTCTCTTATTAAGTTTAGGTATGTTCCTGTTATCCCTGACCTCTCCAAAACCTTTATCATGAAAGGATGTTGAATTTTGTCAAAGGCTTTTTCAGCATCTAGGGAGATAATTACATGGGTTTTCTTTTTCTGTTTGTTTATATGGTGGATCACGTTGATAGATTTTCGTATGTTAAACCATCCCTGCATTCCAGGGATGAAGCCTACTTGGTCATGGTGGATGATTTCTCTGATGTATTCTTGAATTTGGTTTGCCAGTATTTTATTGAGTATTTTTGCATCGATGTTCATCAGGGATATTGGTCTGTAGTTTTCTTTCTTAGTTGTGTCTTTTTGAGGCTTGGGTACCAAGTTTATTGTGGATTCATAAAAAGTGTTTGGCAATGAACCTTCTGTTTCTATTTTGTGGAACAGTTTGAGGAATAGTGGTGTTATTTCTTCCTTGAATGTGTGGTAGAATTCTGTACTGAATTCATCTGGCCCTGGACTTTTTTTTTTGTTGGAAGGCTTTCTATGACTGCTTCTATTTCATTGTGGGTTATACGTCTATTTAAGTTGTTTGTCTGTTCTTAATTTAATTTTGGTAAGTGATAGTTATCCAGAAATTTGTCCGTTTCTTTCGAATGTTCAGTTTTTGTGGAATACAGATTTTCAAAGTATGACCTGAAAATTGTCTGGATTTCCTCTGTGTCCATTGTTATTTTTCCCTTTTCGTTTCTGATTTTGTTAATTTGCATGTTCTCTGCTTTTTTCGTTAATTTGGATAAAGGTTTGTCTATCTTGTTGATTTTCAAACACCAACTCTTCATTGCATTGATTTTTTGTATTGTTCTCCTTGTTTCTATTTTGTTGATTTCAGCCCTCAAGTTGATTATTTCCTGGCATCTACTCCTACAGGGTGAGTTTTCTTCTCTCTGTTCTAAGGCTTTCAGTTGTGCTGTTAATTCTCTTATGTGACTATCCTCTGTTTTCTTCATATGGGCACTTTTAATGCAATGAACTTCCCTCGTAGCACTGCTTTCAAGGTGTTGCTTCAAGGTGTCAAGTTTGGGTATGTTGTGTCCTCATTCTCGTTGAATATTAGAAAGTCCTTCCTTTCTTTCTTTATTTCTTCTTTAACCCAGGTGTAGTGCAATTGCACATTGTTCAGTTTCCATGAATTTGCAGGTTTTCTGCTATTTGTGTTATTGTTGAATTCCAATTCTAAGGCATGGTGGTTCAATAAGATACAGGGGACTCTTCGTATTCTCTTGTATCTGTTGAGGTTTGGTATGCCACTTAGTTTGTGGTCGATTTTAGAGAAGGTTCCATGTGGAGCAGAGAAGAAAGTATATTCTTTTGTCTTTGGATGGAATGTTCTATAAATATCGGTTAACCCCAGTTGAGACATAACTTTTGTTAGTTCTTTTGTTTCTTTGTTGAGTTTCTTATTTGTGGTCCTGTCTAGTGTTGAGAGTGGTTTATTGAAGTCTCCCACTATAAGTGTGTGAGGTTTTATATGAGGTTTGAGTTTTAGAAGTGTTTCTTTTATGAATGTTGGTGACTTTGTATTAGGGGCATAGATGTTCAGAACTGCGACTTTGTGTTGATGGATTTCTCCTGTGATGAATATGAAATTACTGTCTTCATTTCTTTTGATTAATTTTGGGTTGAAATCTAACTTGTTAGGTATTAGGATAGCTATGCCTGCTTGCTTCTTATTTCCATTTGATTGTAAAATCTTTTCCCAACCCTTTACCCTGAGGTAATGTCTATCTTTGAAGCTTAGATATTTTTTTGTATGCAGCAGAAGGATGGATTCTGTCTTCGTATCCATTCTGTAAGCCTGTGTCTTTTTATAGGTGAGTTAAGACCATTAATGTTGAGGGTGAGTAAGGATCATTGATTATTGATGCTTGTTTGTTTTAGGTTTGTTGTTGGCAGTGGTATTGTGAATATATTAGTTCTGCTTCACCCTTGGTTCCTGGTGTAGCTGGATTATCTGTTGCCTACATTTTTGTGGGTGTAGTTACCTTCCTTAGGTTGGAGTTTTCCTTCCAATACTTTCTGTAGGGCCGGATTTGTAGATACGTATTGGGAAAATCTGGTTTTGTCATTAAATATCTTGTTCTCTCCATCTATAGTGATTGAAAGTTTTGCTGGATATAGTAGCCTAGGCTGGCATCCGTGTTCTCTTAATACTTTTTAGAACATCTATCCAGGACCTTCTGGCCTTGAGGGTTTCCATGGAGAATCAGGAGTTATTTTGATAGGTCTGCCTTTATATGTTTTCTATCCTTTTTACTTCGCTGCTCTTATTATTCTTTCTTTGTTTTGTATGGTAGGTGTTTTGATTATTATATATCGAGGGGGCTTCTTTCTTTGGTCCAGCCTATTTGGGGTTTGGTATGCTTCTTGTACTTTAATGGGCATGTCCTTCTTCAGATTAGGAAAGTTTTCTTCGATGATTTTGTTGAATATGTATTTTGACACCTTTGAGTTGGACTTCCTCACCTTCCTCTATGCCTATTATTCTTAGTTTTGGCCTTTTCATTGTGTCCCACATTTCCTGGATGTTTTGTGTTAAGGATTTGTTGAATTTATGATTTTCTTTGTTCGATGAATCTATTTCTTCTAGTTTATCTTCTGGCCTGAGATTCTCTCTTCCATCTCTTGAATTCTGTTGGTTATGCTTGCATCTGCTGTTCCTGATCATTTGCCCAGTTTTTCTATTTCCAACAATCCTTCGGTTTGTGTTGCCTTTATTTTCTCTATTTCAGTTTTCAAGTCTTGAACCATTTCCTTCACCTGCTTAGTTGTTTTTTCTTGGCTTTCTGTACTTTCCTTAAGGAATTTGTTCATTTCTTCCAATTTTTGTTTGGTTTTTCCTCCATTTCTTTAAGGATTTTCTCACATCTTCTATAAGGGCCTCTAACATTTTTTATGATGGTAATTTTTAAGTCATTCCCTTCTGCTTCCTCTGCTTTGTTGTTGTGTTCCGTTCTAGTTGGTGTAGATTCCCTAGATTCTGGTGGTGTCATGCTTGTCTTTCTTTTGTTAGGTGTTTTCTTTTATTGACTTCTTCCCATAGCTTCTTCCAGTAGGTGTTGGTAGGGTCTCTCCTTCTCTCTATGGTACATCCCTAGTGGGCTTATGTGGATGAGAGATTCAATATCTGTAGCTCTGGGTGGTCCAAGCTCTATAGGAGGTCTCTCTGCAGACAGGAACCCAAGGATGGGGTTAGGGCTGAGGATCCAGTAGAAGATGCCACGAGCCAATGGCTTTAGCCAATGGCTGTCAGAAGAATACAAAGCCTGAGCTGAAACTTGGGAAGGTTTTGCAGGATAGTTGGATCTCACTGGAAACTGGGATCTCCAGCTGAGGCCTCTTTCTTTAGCAGAGGCTCTGATTTGGGTGTCAAGGATCTTGCTGGCAGGAACTCATAGTGGACCTGCAGAGATAGGCAGATCTCTGGGAGGGTCCCGGGACTCCAGCAGAGGACTGGAGGTGGGGTCAGAGACCAAGCAGGTGGAAATTACGGGTGGTCCTGCGTGGATAGGCAGGTCTCCTTTGTTCAGAGTTGCTCCAAGCAGTCTCAGAAGTAGGGTGGACTGTTGGCTCCACCCTCTGTCCCAGTACTCAACCAGAGCAGCAGGACAGTGGGCAGGGTCGGGCATAGGGTGGGGGGGGGCAGGCTCATGGTGGGGATGGGTGGAGGTGTATCAGAGCTCCAAGGGTGCTCTTGATAGGGACAGGATACAGGAGCAGCAGGATCAGGAGCCAACCCAGGGAGTATGAGGGGGGTGGGAGAGGGAGATGTTGTAGGGGAGAGGCCACCCAGATTGGGCCCAGACTCACCTCTAGCTAATGGCTGGCAGAAGAGGACAAAGGCTGAGCTGAAACTTGGGAAGGTTTTGCAGGATAGTGGGATCTCACTGGAAACTGGGACTCTCCAGCTGAGGCCTCTTTCTTTAGCAGAGGCCCGGATTTGGGTGTCAAGGATCTTGCAAGCGGGAACTCAGAGTCTAATATAATAATTCTATTTCCACTTAAATTATATATGAATGAAAGAATGGAGTTATCAAGTAGTTTTAGAGTTATGTTATTTACATTTAAAATAATAATGTTGAAATTATTTCCTATATGATATATTTGTCTACTAACTACTATAAGTAAAACAAATTAAATAAATCAATGCTTAAAGAGTTTAGAGGTAAAATTAATCTGTTACATGTATGTCATTAACATCTCTACCTGTACAAAAAGAAGTTGAAACCAAGCCTAGAATAAACCAAGAAACCAAGTTGAAACTCATTGCCTAGAATAAAGAGTCAGTCTTCATTTGTCTGTCTGGTGATATGCTAGACTGAGGATTACAGATGTATGACAGCAAAACTGATCAACAATGACTTAGCCTTAGCAGCACCCATCATGAGACATCTTGGATGTAAAACAGAATTATTGCCACAGGAAACTGATACCTTGAAACAAAGAGGAAAAAATAAATAAATTTTGCCTAATTTTCTGTGACAAGCCTGTCAGGAAATCTGTAAAATAATGAAGCCTCAGCACTAGTAGATTCTGGCCAGAATTTAACACGTGAAACTATTCCTTAATAGCTAAATGATTTGTAGTTCCTGGGTGGAAAGTAATTTACTACAGACAAGGATGAGACAAGCTAGCACTAGTACTAAAGTAAAACAAACCAACTAAAGAATGTTCTTTACACACAAATAGCCTTAGTCCCCAGTCCAAGGTATTGCATGACATTGTGACTCAGAAAAGAAGAGATTATTTGATGTTGTGAATCAAAAAGTAGGCTGAAATTAAAAAGGATAATATTATTAATTATTTTACTCTGAGCAATACATCTTAATGATCTAAATGGCACAGATGTTTTCTTAGATGTTAAGAAGGAATTTATTAAATTGCCATGTAAGATATCCATCCATTTAGTAAATGTCTCACAGCAAGTAAATCATTCTAAAAGATTAAGATATGAATTTCAATGGTGAAAGATTAACCTCTGTACTTTGTATTTCCAATTTCCTCCTTTCCACTCTCTCTTGAAACTACTCCAATAAACTCTCAACTCCTTAGTCTGAAAAAAAAATCAAAACAAAAACAAAAATAATGAGATTGATAACTACCTTATATGCCATCCTAGAGCCTTCATCTATTAGCTGATAGAAACAGATACCTACAACTAAACACTGAGCCAAACTCCTGGAATCCAGTTGCAGAGAGGGAGAAATGATGAGCAAAGGGTTCAAGACCAGGCCGTAGAAACTCACAGAACCTGCTGACCTGAACAAGGGGGAGCTCAATTATCCCAGTCTTATAGCTGGGAAACCAGCATAGGACTGACTCAGACCCTGTGAATGTGGATTTTAGTTAGGAGGACTGGGCAGTCTATGGGGCCTCTAATGGTGGATCAGTATTTATCCCTAATATATGAATGGACTTTGGGAGCCCTTTCCACATAGGGGGATACTCCCTCAGCCTAGACATATGGGGGAGGGTGTAGGCCTGCTCCAAATGATATGACAGACTTTGAAGACTCCCCATGGAAGGCTTCACCCTCCCTGGGGAGCAGAAAGTGGATGGGATGGGGGTTGGTGGGACAGAGAGGAAAGGAGGGTGAGGGAACTGGGATTGACATAAAAATAACCTTGTTTCAAATTTAAATAAAAATTATCAAAACAAAAACAAAAGAAAAACAAAAAACTCTGCTGCCCTTGAAGACTAGGCTCCTCTAAGTCAACTCAAGAGAGATATTTGACAGTTTGTCACTCCCTCTACATGCAGTACCTTTGCTCTTGTATCCAAGGACAATGTTGTGCTCTGATTTTTTTCTCACCTCTGTCCCCTTCACCCCTCCTTGGTGCCTTCTTTTCACCCTGGAATCTGGAGCATCCTTGATTTGTCATTGGTCCATTTTATTTCTCTTGCTACGTGTGAACTGCTTCATTTCAAAATTATTTTGCAGCCTGTTAAGTATCTTAAACTTCAGGCATAATGATATGATTGCCTGCCAGATCTACTTGTTTGGCTGATGGCCCCCACAAGTTATCATCTATAAATCTAAACCCATAACAGTATAGTATACTACATGAGTGCTATCAGGCCAAAGTGGCAGTAAGTAATGCACAGACTAGGGCATGACTTGAGGTTTCTGTAAAGAGCATATCTATTGTGATCAAGCACTGTAATACTTTTGTTTGTTTGATTAGTTGTTTTTCTCCAGACAGCATTTCTATGCATAGCCTTGGCTGTTCTAGAACTAGCTCTGTAGACCAGGCTGGCCTCACACTCACAGAGATTCACCTATCTCTGTCTCCCCAGACCTGGGATTAGGCATGTGTCACCACTGTCCAGCTGTAACATTTACTAGTACCAAATGGATAGACACCCCAAGATCAAGCCAATTGCAATGAATTGTTCCATAAGTGGATTCATTCCATAGACAAGACTGATAATATGGGTACAAAAATCTAATTTTCTTCTGCAATAGATCTTGACACCTAATGTGCAAATAACAAAAAGCATAGAACAAATAAGAGATAGACATCCAAACAGTCCTGAGTAAAGTATTCATAAAAAGAGAGAGATAATAAGGATGTACTGATGGTGCTATGAGTTATCTGTGTGAAATATAATTTGAGGCATCGGGCTGTGCCTTATGCTTCCCTAGAAAACTCTTCTCCTTGTCTTCAGATATCTACAGTGACAAGCTTGAGTTACTCAACTCTGTGTTGAGACATAAACCATCTTTGTTCCTACATGCTACTGCCTTGCCATACCACTCAAAAGTGAAGTCATGGCTGTTTCTGTGGACCAGAAATTCCTACTTAAGTTGCATGCCTTGCTACTTTTCATATAGACACTTATCTATTCCTTACTATTCCTCAAATTCCTCTAGTTGTCCCACCTCAGATCTATGATCTTACTCTGCCTGGGATATGTCTGTATTATTGTTCATTTCCTTCACACCAACAAGGAAGAAGGAAGAAGCACTAAAGTCTTCTCCAACCACCCTAGACACACATGCCTAGCTCCTTCAGGAGAGCCTATAATCCCCTACCCTTTTCTACTGTAAGGTTTTAAAAATGTTTGTCAAAATCTACTGAATGATATACTGAATCATTTTGATTGCTTCTCTATATCATTCCAACAAAATATAAACTATAAAATATAATGAAAGTTTCTCATTAAGTTTTCTATTGCATCCTATGACTGTTCCCTCTTGCAAATCAGCTTCCAAACAATAGTTATTACAGAAATGCAGACATTTCCTAAGAATAGGTGACAGTAATTATCATTATCCTTGGATCTACTGTGTGGAAACATGAGTTAAACCACAAAACCTTTATAATTACATATAGAAGGGTGTCAAGAGTAGTTATATATATTTATTACTATGTATGTTCCAAGCCTATTCTAAGTTTATTTTAAAAATAACTTACGTTATGCTTAAAATCATCCTAACTGAATGAGCAAATTCTTTGTACATGACAGCTAGAAATCCAAATAGCTTCATTATAGGCAGAGCTTAAAACACTGAAGAATTTTACCCCTTCACTACCCAAGATTAAAATTCATAAGAATTATTTTCATTTTCTAGCATTTTATTTTCTACCATAAATTGATAAAGCATCAAATGAAATCTATAAACAAATCAAAGGAATTCAAGTCAGACTTAACAAGAATAGAAAGTGCCAACATTATCCAAGGACTTCACGACTATCTTCTCCTAACCATGATCCAAGGAATTTAGAACTGTTGTCTCCTAACCAAGATCCAAGGACTTTTGGGCTGTCCTCTCACCATGATCCAAGAACTTTTTTTTTCTTATTTTACATATCGATCCCAATTCCCTCTCCCTTCCTCCTTCCTTCCCTCCCTCCCATGCCATCTGAACACTATCGCATCCCATCCTTGCCCCCTCCACACACACACACACACACACTCCACAGGGAAGATGATGCCTTCCAGAATGGATCAACAAAATCTGTCAAGTTATTTGGAGTAATGACTAGGCCCTCCCTCCTGCCTCTAGGGTAAGGAAGTATCCCTTCATAGGGAATGTGCTCCCAAAGTCCTTTTGTGCACCAGGGATACATCCTGGTTCCACTGTCTGAGTTCCCTTAGACTGCCCAGGCCTTCTGACTGAGACCCATGTTCAGGGGTCTGAGTTGGTCCAATGCTGGTTTCCCAGCTATCAGTCTCAAGGTCCATTTGCTCCCCCTTGTTCAGGTCATTTGTTTCTGTGGGTTTCTGGAGAGATGGTTCAGCCATGAAAGTCTAGATTCACAGAGATCCAAGGATTTTTGAGCTGTACTTTCCTAACCATAACCCAAGGATTTTAGGCCTGTCCTCCCCTGACCATGATAGAAGGACTTTAGGACTGCAACTCCTGGTTCTTTAGGATTTGTTTGCAGATCCTGTTTTTGTCTAACTAGACTTTGTGTACAAAGTTCAGAAAGTTGGAGAAACTAAAAAGACTTCAAAATTATTTCACTCCAGGCTAATAACTCTAAGGAGAAAGAATATTGTATGTATTTCTATATGCAACACCTCGTCCTCTGGGCATAATTTCCATCCTTAGTTGCTTACAAATGGACGGGCAAATAGCTTGTCATGTGCCCATTCTTGTGTCAAGTTACATGAAATTTTTGCACTAGAAACTTTCAAAATCATGAAAAGTGAGCCAGGCATTAGCGGCTCACATCTTTAATCCAAGCACTCAGGAAGCAGAAGGAAGTGAATGTCTGTGAGTTCAAGGCCAGCCTGGAGTTAGTTCCAGGACAGGCTCCAAAACGTATGAAACTAAAGATAAAAAAATCATGAAAAGTGGGTAGAGATTATCGATTTAGGATGTCCTTCTGTATGCTGTGACTATGTGTTTCTCTTTTTGGTTGATAAATAAAGCTGTTTCAGGCAAAACATGCTGAGGCAGGAATTCCAAACATAGATGGAGAGAGAAGGAAGGGGGGGGGGGTTTGAGAAGATGCCGTGTAGCCACCAGGGAAACAAGATGCCAAGGCACAACCAATAAGCTACAACCACATGATGACACACAGATTAATAAGATTAGATAATATTTAAGAGAGATAGCTAGCAGGAAGCCTAAGCAATTGATCAAAAAACAATTGTAACTGGTATCAAGCTGGAGAGTAGTTATTTCATAAGTAGCATCAGGGACCCAATGGACAGAGGGAAAACCAGTCCAGTGAGACCAGCAGGAAAGAGAAAAACCCCTTCCCTCTACAGATTTATTTAGATCCTGAGATGAGTGGCTTAGATCAATAAAAAAAAAAAGCTATTTGTCCACTAATGTATGTTTATCAATTCATAAGGATTTACTACCTATGTTTATTACATTTATGGCAAAGCCAATATGAATAATAATCACCAGTATACTATCAAATTCACTGTAGTTTACATGTTGAGTTTAGTAGTTCCTTTTACAGTATCAACGTGAGTATTTCACTAGATAGCTAAATATACAAACATGATCATGCTTGAATGAATGGACTAGTTTATTAAAAATCAGGAATTAGAAGGAAGTAAAACCCAAGTACATAATGTTCAAATAAAATAAAATTCATATAAGGCTTTACTCATATAAAAAAGTTGAAGCTCATGTGTTAAAAAAAAAAAAAAGAACCAGATATTTATCTTAAAATAGAGTTTAGTTTAGAATGTAAGAAAATGGATGGACCAAAGGCAGTTGTCAGATATCACAATGGACGTTATCAAGAGGTTCTCATTAAATGAGCTGGGATATTTAGGCACAAAATCTTGGATTTCTCCTTGCTGTGACTTTATCTCCCCTTGTTCCAAGTTGAAATATATTTGTGGTTACACATGCTTCAAACTATGCATAAGTTAAGCATCTGTCTCCACAAAGTGGCTCTCATCATTGTAAATAATATAGATCATAGGGCTGTTAAATAAATTTCATCATTCAAAATTCAGACTTTGTAGGTGTTAATGGAGGTAATATATCACTGCAGGGATATCCTAAAAGAGTTTATTCCCTGACCCTTATTTCTGCTTCCTAGCCATACAAAGTGGGAAGCATCATTTCATGTACCTTCTGTGCTATGATTCTCTTCTTCAGTCACAGCCACAGCAATAGGGCCAAATGACTTGGCCTGAGACCTCTGAACAAAAGCCAAGAAAACTATCTTTACTCTTTTGGTTTGTTACTGTCATGTATTTTGTCAAAGGAACAAAAACCTGACTAAAAGAGTTCACTTTTTCAGCAGTCTGGGATGCTAAAAATCTATGAAAAGCTGTTAAGTGGAAGATCTTGCAGGCGTAAGAAGTCTCTTTCATATTCACACCTATTAGCCTTCCAAGACGGTCTTTGAAACAGTCACACTATAAGAAGTTTTAGAATAAAGGCCTATACCCATTTAAATTAAATAAGTAGACACTCACATATCAATAGGGGGTCTTAGTTACTTTTCTTGTTGCAGCAATAATTTACCATGACAACACTACTTAAGGGAGAAAGGTCTACTTAGACTCACATTTTGGGGATATAATCCATCACTTCTGGGGAGATCAGGTGATAGGAGCTGTAAGAGAGGCTACGTGGCATTCTAAGGAAGTAGAGTGAACAGTGCAGCCACTTATTTAACTCAGTCCATGTAAATGGTCCATGAATCAAGGTAATTTTTATCCTCAAGTATCTAATCAAGAAAAGATAAACTAATGTAGATCATGCCCTTACAGGTGTTTACAGGAGCTTGACTTTCAGCTGATTCTATATCTTGTAAAATTGATTAACAATATTAACCCTAGGATGATAAAAATCACAAATACCAGTGCAGTGTACTCATATACACGTAACTATAATTTTCTTTTCATATGAAGTATTAACTAACATGGAGAGTAATGTCCTAAAAAACCTCATGCAAACATTAGGAGAAATCTGTAAGGGTTTTAAGTTAGTAAGTTCACTTACTGAATCCTCAGATTTTTAAGTATCCTTTTTGTTAGCATTTACAAAAAAGTTAGTAAAACAAAACAGTGTTTCTCACAACAAATAGGTTATGATAGCTTGATGGAAACATGTTTTAATAACAAAAAGCAGAAAAACAGAACCTACTGAACACTAGAAAGCTTATAATGCTTCCTCCCAAACTCCAGATTAGTGTCTGAAATTATCACAAGGAATCATTTCTTATTTTCTTCATAACTCAACATACCACTAGTAATAAGAAGAAACTGCTAATTCCCTAGAAGATGACAACTATTTTTCATTAAAGATAATGTAACACATTGCAGATAGCCAACTGTTAGAATATAGATTTAAGCCAGTGCTTAGCACTGTCTCTGTCTTCCTTGGAGACTACAACACTGACTACCCAGCTCTGCTTTGCAGGCATGAGAAGCCCAGGATCTTACCAATGCCAGATCTCACCCTCTCAGGACAATCTCAGGATATCAGAAAGGAGTAATAGACTCTTTCCCTGATACAGATATCTCAAAATCATTTCTGTGCTCCAAACACAGGAGAATATGTTCTAATTCACACTAAAACTTTGTGTTCATTGAATAGAAAATAGGGAAGAAAATACAATATTTTCCTATCAACCTGCACATAAAGAAAGTCTATGTATGGAGGTCATTAGAAAAAAAAATATATGGAATATACTGAGTCCCATAGATGTTGGGAGAGAATGACCCTTTTATGTATAAGTCTGCCCTTGGATTCCTCCTCTAGCTCTTTGCTGACAATTGTTAGCCAAGTATTGAAGTAAGAGCTGGGTGACAGGAGAGCACCTGAAATATCTGGCTACTATATAACTTTGTCCTGGTCTCATGACTGCTAAAGAGCTCTTGTTGAACTTGTCTCTTTCAAAGGAAAAAAAAAGGCATTATAAAACTGATAAATATACCCAGAACTTATATCAAAGCTGACACATCAGATACACATTCACACTGTTATGTGGGGCTGTGATAATAATTATTCTGATGCTTGGTATCATTCTGTTCACACTATTACCCAGAAAAATTGTACCTTGAGATTGTGGTGATGATTCAGATTTGAATCTATTCATGTCTAGAGCAGACATAGATACTGAAACGATTCTAAAATACTTCTCTATAAGATACAATGTCAAGCTCATTTCTAACATGAGATTGAACTAAAGGATAACTTTGTGGCCTGAGAAAAGAACTTGAGTTAAATGTTAATGTTTTTCTTCATCAGTAAGCTCTGGGAAGAAGTTGTTTAATTTTTATGCCTCAGTTTTGATTATTGTGAATAACAAAATAATAAAGCAAAACAATAGTAAAATCAATAGAAAATAGGCAGCAAGTTAGGTGTTGGCTTTATTCTAAAAAGATTCTAGAAAGTATCTATGCCTGCCTCTGGGTGTCTTTATTCTCTAATAATAGAAGAATATATTTGTTCTATTACTTATGCACTGCAAAAAGCATAAAGATAGCATAAATAGTTACAGTATAGGAGGACACATTGGGAAGGCACCTTGAAATTTCTCCATATAAAAATGCCAAAATCTTGATACAGTTGTGAGCTTTTGTTTCATCCTAATCAGTTATTTCCAGACAGTGGCCCAAATCCAGCACGTCCCTTGGGAGCTTGGCAGAGACAGAAATTTCTGTCCCCAGACTCAGGTCCACTAAAGCAGAGCTCTGAGGCTTGTACCTGGCTTTAGCAAACCATTGGCTGCTTGAAAGCCACAAACTTCTTTCAAATCTTCTGTAGACACATGCAAAAGCTAAGGCACAGTTGAGGTTTTTAGGTATATCTTCTGAGCTGATATTAGAACTCCATTTTTTGGACAGTCCTGTTTTTGTCCCTAGATATTTTCCTTACTCCTTAAATCATGAATCCGGGAATAGTTTTCTTTAAAGGCTAGAGAATGTAGTCTAAGTCTACAAGATGAAGTAACAGCAGAGTTGCCAGCTTCAGCATCCTACAGCTATAACACTCACTGTAATTACTGTCCGATAAGGTACGGTCCCAGTTGTTAAGTTATGACCTTAATAAAATAAGAAAATTAGCTGTGTATGTTGATAACTCAGAACTGTAAAATTATTGTGGTTTTACTATTCTCCAATGGTCATTGTAAGTAATTTTCAATTTTCTCTGAGTTGTTGCCATCTGTGCTCTTTATTAAAAAATATTTATTAAGTATCACCACTTGAAAACTAGGCTTAGGAAATTTTTTATATTCTTATTGCATTTGTTTTTTAATTTATGTGTGGTGGAGGCAAAGGATATGTGTGTGTTGTGGTCCACAAGGAGAGATCAGGAAACAACTTGAAAGAATGATTTCATTCCTTTCAGCATGAGAATCCTGGGATCCAAATCAGGTCATCAGGACACAGGCATCTTGATCTAAGGAGTCATCTTTTTGGCCTAAAATTTTTATGCTATATATAATAGAAATAGTTATTTTATTTGACAATTTATATTTCAGGAGCCTTCCCATGTTTCTTTTTTTTTTTTTTTTTTCTTTCTTATTTTATATATCGATCCCAGTTCCCTCTTCCTCCCTCCCATTCCCCTTTAGCCCATCCCACTACTCCCCTTCCCACTGCACAGGGAGGGAGGGTGAATCCTTTCAGGAGGGAATCATAGAACTTCCCGTGTTTTTACTGGATTTTATCAAAATATTCTGTAGCATGAGTTTTAATTTGTCTTAATAATAAAACCTAGAAAGAGATGTCAGGGTAAATGCTGAAAGATCAGAGAGACAAAGAACATGGCATAGCCTTGGAAACCAGGATATGTGTTACATTGGGGTAGGCGTTTCACATTTGTATCTACAGGAGAAGAAAAGCTATGGATACCATCTAAGTTAATTAAGATCTGAGTTGAATAAGAGAAACATCTTAATGAAGAGAAATGACAAGTCATCCAACAAATTGGGTCCCATGAGATGTGCGGAGACCTCTCAAATGTAAGGGAAGTGTTCTGTTCTTATCCTTACAGGAAAACAGAGAACACCTATCTTCAAACAGCCAAAAGGCACTAAACACGTAGGTACCTACAGAAGAGAAGATATCTCTCCAGAAACAATTACTTAATGAAGAGGAATCTGATTTATGGTAAAAAAATATTTAATTCTAGTAAACTATTTCTATACAGAAATCTATTTCTCTTTACTATCTAGTATTCCTTTAGTCCCAATTCATGTAAACCAATGCTGGCTTTGGAGTTGGATTTGGCTTTCCTTCTCTAAATTCAAGCATGTTGTTAAGATTAAATTCATAGTTTCTGCCTTATATTAAGAAGCCAAATGGTGTAAGGCAGAAGGAAACAAAACCTGGGGAACTAGGTCTGAGGTGGAGCCCAGGAGCGCTCTCTTGATGGCGGGACACAGAGAGGAGAGCATGGGGTGTAACCTGCTGGTGTTCATCTGTTTAGGTTGTAAGTTATTTCTCCCTGAATAAACATCTGTTTGGCCTATTTGTTTATCATGGTCCTTATTAAACCACGATAGTTTACACCTTGTCAGTGAATTCATTGTTTTAATTTGGTAACAAAGTAAACTATAACTATAACTATAAATTCTTCAGCTCCATCAGAGACAAGAGAAGGAAATAGTATTACCTGAATAAGCAGGAACTGCAAGCAAGTGACTTCCAAAATAATTGAGAAATGGCAAAACAGGTGGCTGCCTGACAGTCACCCAAGGTTCCTCTGTAACTTTGGGGCATCCACTCTCGAATATGTGGCAGACTTTTCTTTAAAGCAGGATATTCTGTAGGGCTGTACGAACTTGGTTTGACAAAGTTTGGCAATCCTTTCCTTCTTTGTCCTGCTTATCCAATTTGGACAGGATATTGTCAGCAGTAATTTCTTGCCCAGTGGCTTACTTTTCTCACAAAGAAAGTAAATTTCATGTGGAGTTTTTTTTTTCTATGCCCAACATGCATGGGATTGTTGGGAAGAAGCATGTGTGGTGGGAGCTACTTGAAGGCAGAACCAGCCACTCTAAAACAGGTAAGTCTGCTTGTTTGGAGGCAAGTCTCCTCTGGAGTTTGGGGCTTGTGGAGTTTGTTGCAGAGAGGCTGCATCTAAAAAACATCTCAAACTCACTTAGAAGCTGAGAGGAAAAGAGAGAATAACTTATCCATTATGGCACTGACTCTGGTAGGAGCCCTACATACAGCTCTGGCCCGTAGTAGTTGCTGCAAAGCCATAGGCAAGTGTTTTTATTTGTTTGTTTGTTTTTGTTTTTTCATAAGTTTATGCTTTAAATTGAGTGACAAATGTAGCATGAGTTCTAATTGGCCTTATTAATAAAATCCCAAAGCCAGATATAGGGGTAAAATACCGGAGATATATGCTAAAAGACCAGAGAAACAAAAAAGAAAGCCATAGCTACACTTTACCTTTGAAAATTCTCAGCCAAAAAGAGAGTGAGCTCCTGTCTGTACCCTGCCTTATCACTTCCTCCCTGTGTCTACAGACCTCCAGACCTCTGTTTAACTAATGGCTAGCTCTGCCCTCTGATCTTCATGCAAGCTTTATTTGTTAGAGCACAAGCAAATATCGCCATAGTATTCCTTTTGAATTTTTATTTACTTATCTATTTGTTTGTTTGTTTGTTTGTTTGTTTTAGATAGGTTCCTGTGTGGCCCAACTTTGGCTTAGAACTTTGTATCTAAGCAAGATGACGTTGAACTTACAACCAAAGAGTACAAGATTATTCCATTCTTCTTGGCTTTTAAAAAATGTTTAGCTATTCTTCTAATGTGGGAACTGAAAAACATTAATGCTAGAAAATTACTTTTCTAATTGGAAGTAGTTTAAAGAATAGAATTGTCATCAACAACTCTGAAATAAAGAACTTAAGTAAAACTGCCTTGAAATTTGCTGATTTTATTTTTTTTTTAAAAAAAAAAGGTAAGACAGTCACACTTTACAGTTATAGAAAACATGAAATCAAAGGAAGAGATACGACTCAGGGGGGGACCATGGAAAATCAGGAAGCAGAAAGAAAAAAAATAATTTTAGTGTGAAATATCAGAGACTGTGGCAGCTTTAGAGCCAGCTGTAGCCACTCGGCTGTATGACCTTCAAAATTTTACTCAACTTCTCTAGAACTTAATTTTCTTATCCTAGAGCTGAGAATGATAATATCTATCTCAAAGAGTTATCATAATAAATAAAATAAAGCCATGTATTTAGAGTAGCAATTACCCTCTGTTACAAATGGCCATGATGCAATGTCTCACTAGTTAACTGTTCACTAAAATTTAGATATAATAGATACATGTCCTTTTCTTTTATCATTAGGGGGCTATCTGATCAATGCTATGCACTCATAACAAGTATACATGCCTCATTTTTTCTGCACCATCTCCTTGCCCAGCATCCTTTCTGAACTTCCTGCAGATTTATCCTTGTCATTCATATCTGCTTATCAATACTCATGATACAACCTTTCAAGCTCTATTGAGGATATAGTATATTTTTTTGAAGGATAACTCCTGTTTGAATTCGTAGACAGTTTGCTTGTTGAAATTCCACCTAAGAAGAATGCTAATTTCTTTCTGCAATTGCAGAATGACAATAAGTTATGAAAGAGCATGCTGATTTGTAGGTATTGTCTTAGAACATTAGGATGCACACCACTATGTGAATGAAACTACTAGAATAACCTTAAGATTACTTGAAGTGTATGATTGTAGTTCCTGAAAAGAGAGAGAAATGAGTTAATGTATTTGAACTACCGTGATTCTCAGATAACAGCAGGGAGTAGCAAGCATGTGAGTGTTATAGTTCTTAACATAGCCATAAATGCTGACTATTTGGAAACTGGAGGTTCATATATTTTTTTAAGTTTTGAATTATGTTCCAATGATCAATTAAAATGGAGTATTTAGTCTTTGAAAAACATATCAATGTGTTCTGTTTAAAAGTTACTTTCTGTTTACTTTTAAGCCATGAACGATACGAGTGATATAAATAAAATCAACATTATCATGAATTAATTTTCTGAAATATATAGATAACATATCACATTGACTTTCAAACTTCAAGGTCAGGGGAGTCTTTCTTGCATTATATCTAACACAGATTCTGAAAATAGTATGCTGTGACTAGAATCATAATTTTCATTCCTTATTCTCTGAATAAACTAGGCAAACCACACAATCTTTGTAATTGTATTTCTCCATCTTCAAATGTGGGTAACAAAAATTGTAATCTTATTGAGCTTTAGAAGACATTGTTAGAATTAATAAGTTATTTTAGCATATTCCTGGCAAAATATTGTGATTTTGTTTGCATTATCATTAATAGTATTACTAAGAGTAACTTTTGTTATTATAATACACTAAAGTGCATCTTCAACAGTTGCCAATTAATATTCATCAAGAAAAAACATTATTATCCATAATCTTTTAAATGTTGTGATTACATATCTAAAGACACGTTCTAATATTTCAAATGTCCAGGATGTAAAACTAATTTTATATCAATAAATAATTAAATCTTTCAATCTATTTTAGGCCATGGAAAATTAAACTTAACATATTCTGTGACCTCACAAATCTCTAATAGAAAACAATAAAGCTTCAGAATCACTTTCTGTATTTTTCCTGAAAGATGAGGCAAGGAATTTTACAATGTGCTTACAATGACCCTTTTTTTAAATCTTACTGAAGACTTACAGCCAAATATATTTTCTGTGAAAAGCCAATAACTATTAGAGTTAAACTAGTGAATTTATATGGACTTATTGAAATTTGGGAAATAATAACATTTGAAATGTTTTCTTATTTTAGTCTTACTCTTCAGTATTCTATACAGTTATGGACTGACCCACTGGGAAAAGCAGTATCTTTGCATGAATTTTTACAAGCCCAAAGGATGTATTCAGATTACCATGAAGAGTTTTGTGGCAATGATAAACATATCTCTGTTGATCCAGAGGGATGATCTCAACTTCCCATTTCTTGCTGAGCAGGATTAGCATAATCAAGATGAATATCTTTCCTAGAACATCCCTCCACTGTAGATATGTCTAAAGCTTTATGAAAAATCACAAGGTAGAAAAAAAAAAAACCTTTCATTTATTTCTCAGGTTATATGGATGGAGATAGAAAGAAGATTTCTAAGAAATCATCATTTATGAACTGATTGAGGAAAAAACTGGAAGAGTACTTGGGGAGTTTACATCTGTAGCCTAAGTCCATGTTCTTAGATTAGCTGCTTTATGAAATTATCTGGATTAAAAAAAATAAAATAAAATCCCACTGAGGTGCTTATATCCCAGGCACAGGAAATCAAAATGCTATGAAAAAAGAAAGACATCAGCATTTTTGTTTTAAAGAATCCTCAGTTGATTCAACTGTATGCCAAATTTGGGGAACATTTCCTTAATTATTAACTTAATATCACAGCCAAAGACTTCTTATATATGATACCAATTTAAGAACTGGAGTTTTCAACAACAAAATGGGCATATAGAAAAGGAATAAGATTTGGCATGAAGTTTGGAGTTTGGAGAAGCAGTAAAAAAGCAAATGAAGAAATTGTGATAGTAAAACAAGATATAGTCCTGGAAAGATTTTGACTTTGTGAGATATCTGTATTAGTTCCAAGGTTCAAAGAGCAATACAGTCTACTATATCAAGGTATATTACCACAAAAAAGGATTATGAAAAGCTATATGGAAACCTAATGAATCTTAATTAAAAGTACTGTATAATGATAATAAAATACATTGCTATGAATGAAGAGTGGGTGGTAGACACTAGGCACTGAATAATTAAGTGGGGGATAAGACTAAGAAGATGGCAGAGATTAGGGAGTGTGGGTTAGGTTATCTGAGACAAAGGATACATAAAAACCCACAACTGAAATTTACTAATTTGTAAACTAATTACAAAATATAATTTACAAGCATAAAACATTTGAATATAATTACTGCACACTAATGAACAGTGCCCTTGAGTTATTTAATAAAAACAATAGTACAAGTCATTAGAGTGATTAGTCAGGGGTGACCTCAAAGGTCTCCAAAACAACAAATGCTATTGCCATTGCCCTTTGTTACCCACCATACATAGATTGAAAACCTTATTGCTGAAGATATCACATATTTTGGATGGAGGGGATAGAAAAACAAAACAAACAAACAAGAAAACAATCTCAATTCAAACAGAATTCACAAATAGCTAGCTTTCATAGTAACAGAAGTATGTATGTTGCTGGGAAGACAGTGAATTAATTATCTTACTTGGTGTCAGATCCTGTATTAGGTAACAGTGTACTTCCAGGTATAATGTTCCCACTGCTGCATAGTAGTGTAATTCTTATAACAGCTTTCTGATTATATTTGTGGCCAGTATAAAGGGGATTTTATACCTGACTTTGTGTTCTAGTGAAAAAGAAGCCTATAGTAGAACCTACCATAATTATTTTGCTTAATGATCATGCTGTCAAATTATCTTTTCATATGTGTCCAGGACCTGGGCTCCTCTCAACCTTGATCAGGGAAGCTTCCTTTTGTAGTGAGAAGCAGTCAATGCTGAGATGCTAACCTCTTCAAAAATGTTGAGAATGGGAGATTGAATCCTCAGCACTAAGTGGCACACCTTTCTGAACTCCTCTGCCCAGGTCACCTACTACCAAGGCTCAGGGAATGTCTGGAAAGACAAGAGAGATAGAATGCCATAGTCTATAGATGGGGAACTGTGTTGTGAGATGCTGGTCCTTACTGGCTATTACACACATGAATTCATACTGGTTATGTTTACATACTAAAGAATTGTAGGCAATCACTGTAGATAAAATTGTGTCATAGGTATGGGACCCAATCTTTTACCAAGGAGCTATTTTCAACTGATTGCTGCTGGGGAAGGAAAAAAAAAAACATTTATTTTTATTTTTTAATGAAACCACAAGTAAGCTTCTCATGCTCCAGTGCATGACTCACATCCAGTATTAATTGGACTTAGTTATCAAAAGCAAATAACAACAACCAAGAGCATGATGTGAAGTTAGAAGGAAGCCACAGTGGAGTGCTTGAAATGGAGGCATAGATGGTGGATATGATTATGTTTTGTTTTGTACATTTACCAAATTCTCAACAACAAAGTAATATTAGTTTTAAAAACAAGATTGAAGATTTTGTGAGAAGCAGGAAAAGGATTAATACAGGAATTGGGCTCTAGGGCTTAATGGCTAATAAGAGAATTAGAAAGAACACATGTAGATTGCGTCTAAGAACAGTAGGCTTTGCATTGATAGTCATATAAAATATTTAACATAACCTATTAAAGAAAGAGACTACAGCAGAGTTCAAGGAGTTCCAAAGAGGCCTTATAGTCAGAAATTGGGGAGCTAATAGGTATGTAAAAATAACCTGGGATGAAGTAGAGGCTTCTTATTGACTCTGTTGCAGAGCCAAACAACAGGATAATAGCTAAGCCAATCCTGAGGATCAAGGTTTGGCTGCATAAGCCAATAAAGGACCATGGAGGCTATATTCCTAAAGGGCAATTCAACATCCACAAAAAAAGGGTGGGGGAGTTAGACCAAGAGACGATTCTAGGAATCCCTGTAGAATGTAAGCACATAGGTGAGCTGTATTCCCTAGCAAATGAGTAGTTCTCTGTTGGTCTCCTGATGCACACTCTGAGTGGCCACATGAAGTGTGTCTGGGCCCTGTCACAGTGCTCAATGTCCACCTTCTTATGAAGTCCAGGTGATGGTGATGAGTCATTTCCTCTGTTCTCAGGCCTTGTTTTCCTGATAATATTTTAATACAAACATATGTCCCTACTGTCTTGATTTACTCCAACATATTTATAAGGCAACCTTTACCTCTTGTGCCTTCCAGGTAGGGCTGAGAAGATGATGTCTCTCACATATCTACCAAGGAAAAGAATCATCCTTCTATATTTCCACTTCCAATGGAATTAAATGCTGCTTGTGAAAGGAGATTCATGACAAGAACCACAGTCTAATCACTATGGAGAAATAGAAAAGGGCACCTCCGGCTTTCAACAATGGCAAGATTTCACTTCAAGTTCCTTATTAAAGAAAGAGAAGCCCAATTTATAAGATTAAAGTCATGTGTTAAGATTTTTTAAAAGATATTTCAAATGTGGATTTTCCCCAGCATAGAATCAAACTGACTTGGATTTTTGAGGCTGTTAGATGCATGGTATCCTATCAAAAGTTTCTGTGTTGCCATTTCAAGAGCATTTATGTAACAATGAGGCTTAAAATCTCTCTCTTGATAAAGAAGAGCAAGGTTGCATTTTCTGTAATTGGCATGATTTGCCTATAGCTATTTACAATATACGTAGGCTTAATAAACCAATTCAACTTTAGAAAGACAGACTATTGCTACTGTGTCTTTAATATTAATTGTTAGTAAGTCCTGGTAGCAAAAAGAAAGGGGATTTGAACAAAACATAAAGTTAAATTATAAAAACATAGTACTATTGTCTCATATTTTCACTAAATTATAAATTACATTTAGTTTTGAGACAGGATCATATTATTGTCTTTTCAATAATATTTGCTTGCTGCTGGATTATGGATTATTACAAATGTCAGGGTATCCTAATATGAAATAATTTCCCATTTATGTACTTGTGTATGCATGTGGTGTTTGTAAGTGAATATAGTATGTAAGTACAGGCATGTTTTATGTTTGTGGTGAATATTTGTTTAGTTGCTGTGTATATGTGTAATATATTTGCATATCTATCTCTCTAGAGACATAGATATGTTTTATGTGAACACATTTGGCATGTCTATATTTTATGGTTCTCTACATGTATACACATTTATATGTAAATATATATGCTTTTAGTGTGTGTTTGTGGTACATATGAATATTTGTATTATGTATACATAAATATATGTGTGCATTATATATACATAAGCATGTGTGTATGTAGCACATGTATGCATGTGCTACTTGTAAATGTATGTGATATTAGTATATATGTGCATGTGTGTGGTATATATGTGTGTGTTGCATTAACTCTTAGCTAAATTTATTCTTCCATTAACTACCTCTCTATTTAATGAACAAAAATGGCTTTTTATCTCTTTTGCTTTTTTCTTTTTCTATTTTGATTCAGTACATTTGTGATGTCAGTTGGATTTTAGAACATGCTTACT
The DNA here is from genome assembly GCF_943737965.1 of Phodopus roborovskii. Classification (NCBI taxonomy): domain Eukaryota; kingdom Metazoa; phylum Chordata; class Mammalia; order Rodentia; family Cricetidae; genus Phodopus; species Phodopus roborovskii. The sequence continues at coordinate 42,335,798 of NW_026126525.1, read as the reverse complement.
GTTGATTTCAGTGATTCTAAACTTTTTGTTATATCTTCAAAAATTCTGACATCCTAATGATAACCTGTTATTCACTGAGTAGGCAATGGTCGGGAGTACATAGAATGGAAATGTCACTCCCAGCATCTTAGGAACATATTAGCTGGTTTCTTGTGTGCTGTTGAGATGCTGTTATTACAGCACCTGCATCTACAGCCAAGATACTTATTTTTAATCACTGGTGACAGACCTTGATAGACCAAGAAAAGAACCTTCTGTGCACTTTGTGCATCTTGTCAAGATTTTGTTTCCATGGAGAAGAGTAAATGTTTCATTTTGTTAGCAGACAGTGTGCTGAGGCAGTTCTAGTTTTCGTGTGTCTCCCCCTACCTTTGAAGCAGCACTTTGAGGCAACATTTTAGCTGTTTGCTTGGTGATGAGTGAGGCTCAAAATGTTTGAGGTTTTCCTCAAAGTAATATTTTGTAAATGACATGTTCTTTACAAGAGCAAAATGTGTCTCTCTCCTTTATCTGTTCAGATAATTTTGTTTACTTTTGGGCCCAAAGGCAAACACAAAGTTGTCTACTGGTTTCTTTTTGGAAGCCACTCAACTCTGAAAACCTGTATGTTCATTTATAGAGTAGAGGCACTCAAAGCATAAAAAAAAAAAAAAAAATAAAGAAACAAAAATTTCATTTGAAGCCAATCTCAACTTCTTTCAAAACTTCTCTAAAACACTTTCTAGACTATGGACTATGTGTCGCCCACTTGTACATACAGAGCTCTGAGGCCAAAGAAAGGCTTTTTCTTTCACCTACTGCCAGTGAATCATTTGAGTGTATGCAATGAAATACATCATCTTCAGATTAATATCCCTTTCTTCTGGACATATTTATATCACAGAATCTTTATTTATAGAGCTCAACAACTCTTCTAAGTATAAACATATGTTTGTATATACAAGTGAGAAGCAAATATGCATACATGTACAATGCATAGAACTGTATTATATTTTTAAATACATACATATTTAATTTTAACAGTAACCTTATGAAGTAGGCTTCATTCATTCATTCTTGTTTGCAAAGGAGAAACATGATACCAATGTGCTTTTGTGACTTGTCCACGATTACAGTGCTAGAACCCAGTAACATCATAGTGCAAAATAAACCAAGGTTTTCTTATACTAACAAACATTGCTATCCCTCCCACAAGCTTCAAATAATTTTATAGTCCTAACTTGTTCTTCTCACTGAGGATATAAGAGGCTTAATTATTCTATCTTGGACTCTCTCAAGGTAAAAAAAAAAAAAACGTTCTGCATAAAACATTTTGCAATGAAATGAATGATTTACCTCACCTTTTTGTCAATGGATTTTGTAAAAGAAAATTGAGAATAAAAAGTGCTGTGAATGAAAATGATAAGATGTTGATTCCTTCCAGACTAATGTGGTTTGATGAAGCCAGACCACCTGAAACAGAGAACCAGGTGATCCTACATTAAAAAAAGCTGGACAAAGCAGCCTGACAGACTACAGCCAGGATTTCTGAATCTTCTTCGAATCCCCCATGACAGCGCCACTTACCAGCAGGAAGTAGTTTGGAAAGAACAATACCCAAATTCCCAAATATTGTCTATAAATGTTTGTTTTCATTTAAATGGACTTGGTTATATGAAAAAAAAAAGTGTTGTGAATATGATAAGGCCAACTGAGAGGTTTAGGGACCATAAGTAGAACTGCTTTTATAAAGTAGCATGGTGTGAATCAAGGCTTAAAATGCTGTATATAAATGGACATGAATCTGTGCATGAAAAGGGGTGTGATCAATAATAGAGAAACTATAAGTCAGATTTTGTTTCCATAATACTTGACTATCCTTCTTTAATCTCAGTATCATTTATAAATTCACTTGTTTAGAAATTTTGACATGATTGATTTTAAGGTATTGTTATCTGGACATATGCATCTACATGCATAGTATTTAAAACCAAAGCCATGGCAGTACTGTGTACCCTGTGAATTGATTGTGCCATTTAATTGTTCTAGAAATAATCACATACTCATTAGAAAGACCTTAAATTCCAAACATCCTAAATCCTGATCTTCCAATAAATGAAGAAACAGTGAGAAGTGTAAACTGGAGCTTGTGATAGTATATTGTTTACTTTCTAATAAAGTCACTGGAGATCAGTACGCAAGGCAGCCACACTGGTTAACTGTAGAAGCTGGGCAGTGGTGGCATACAACTTTAACCCCAGGACTCAGGAAACAGGTTGATGGATCTCTATGAGTCCAAGACCACCTTGGATTACACTAGAGTGAATCTGTATAAAGGAGCTCATGCTTTTAATCCCAGCACTAGAGAATATATAAGGATCTCAGTGCAGACTCAGAGAGCAATCTAGAATTCTGAAGCTTGGTGGAGAGCAGTGCAGTCTGGAGATACAATCTGAGGTTCAGTGGATCTCCCCTTTGAACATTGGTAGAGGTAAGAACTGTCTAATGGCTGGCTGCTTTGCTTCTTTGGTCTTCAACTTGAACTCCGTTATCTGTCTCTGGGTTTATATTATTCATGCCACAGGAGCTTGTCATGGAAAAAGAGATCTGAATGTCCAAATTCAAGTTCTAAGCCATTAATAGTTTATAAAGCCTCAAAGCAATACTGGAATCCTTAGTCATTCTGTTTCCATGGGAGAATTCTGCTCCAGACCTCTCAATGATATTTCAAGATGACTATCCCTTTCCACACAGTGCTATACCAAAGAAGTGAATCAAACATTTTTTTTCCCTCTCATACAATATATCCCAGCTTCAGCCTCCTATCTGTCCACTCCTCTCAGTTTCCCCTAGATCCACTAATATTTAGTTTCCCATCAGAAAACACACACACACACACACACACACACACACACACACACACACACACACACACACTCTTCCAGGGATATCAACCAAGCACAACTTGATACTAGGCACAACCCCTCATAATAAAGCTGGATGAGTTCCAAGAGCAGGCAAAAGAGTTAGAAATACCCCCACTCTCACTGTTAGGAGTCCCTGAAAAAACAAACAAAACAAAAAACCAAGCCAAACCACAGCATGTGAGCAAAGGACCTAGAGCAGACTCAGGAAGATTCCTAGACTGCTGCTTCAGTCTCTATGAGCTCCTGTGGGCCCCTAGATGATTCTGTGAGCCATGTTCTTGAGGTGTCCTTGACTCATCTGGATCCTAAAAGTGTCCACTTCTGCTGGGTTCTCCAACATCTACCTATTATTTGGCTGTGATTTCCTGATTCTTCTTCCATTAGTTATAGTTCAAGTCTCTGATGGATAGATACTAGGTTAAGCATCAAACTATGAGTATAGCAGATTATCATTAGGAATAATTTCATTGACCTTTTTTGTCAGTAGTATTTGGTGCTACTCTAGGTCTCTGGGACACTCAATGTCAGATTCCTGGCCATTCAGTGAGTATTGGGCATAGGCTCCCTCTTGTACCTTGGGCCTCAAGTTAATGCCGTCATGAAAAATATTGTTAAAATTAAAACAAAGAAATTGAAAGTTACCTATTTTGGGGACCCCAGAGAACAAGCAAACATCATTTATTCATGCAGAAGTTACAGTAATTAAAATTAGGAACATTCAGTAAGAGTTAAATTATACCTCTCTTTCATAGGCTAGGGACCTGCAGAGAGAATAAGATAGCCAAGAAATCCAGGTTGGACCACGGAGTAGTTAAATGGCATGCCATTTGGAAAGTAGAAAGTGTGATTTAGAGTTTATGAGCTTAAGAGTCATCAAAAGTCACCAGCTGCATGATCACTGCAAGCTTCAGTAGCTAAGAAAGAAAAACTCTGAATTTGAACCTATGCTTAATTAGAAGCCATCAAAACAAAATCAAAGAATAGTTCTGGGGAGATATTTGGGCAATCAGCATCCAAGTCATTATGCTTCAAAAGCCACAATGAAGATGAAAATCCCTACAAAATGCCAAGAATATATACCAGAGCCATTAACAGATAATCTCTTATAGCTTCTTAATACTTTGTAATTTAGGAGGCTGAACTGATGCATATAAGAAAGAATTGCAAAGCAGATAAAATATTATCTTAAAAATGATAATCAACATGCTATTTTAAATTTGATTTATAATATTTGAAGCTTTTGTATCTTTTTAATTTCATATACTCATCATAAGAAACAAGTCTGGTGAATGAAGAAATTGTGTTTAATAGAGTTAAATTGTTTTGGCCAAATTTCAGGTAATCAGTGAATGTTGGAACTGGACCACTACTTTTGCTAAAGAAAGCTTAAACATTTGTCCTAATCTTTGGTTTGTTTTATCCTGTCAAAATATGAAGTTTTCTCTTTGATATCAATTTATATGAATCAACATATGATGAATTTAGCTTATTAATCATAACTGAGATCCTACCCAACAAAGGCATGACTATATTTGTTACATACGAGATGTACTTGTTTAGCACCAAATACAGTTCCAAAATTCCTCATTCAGTTAAAATTATTGATAATATATGTAGATTACAAACTTTTTGATGCTATGGTCATAAGATATGGTAGAGTTAATACTGGATGGGAAAAGAATCATGAAATCCATGGTTCTAGTGGATGATTTAAGTTTTGACACTGATATAGTGAGCATGTAAAGGCTTTCATTATGTATCCAGCCTCCCCTCTACCTCCCTCAGGGAAGGCAGACAGCGGGTTAGCTGCTAGTTGAAGAAGAGAGAACAAAGATACAGAATTACAGTTGCAATTTTTCTAATTTATTTTAATCTACATAAATAAATTAAAAGAAACAATTTAAGCACTGATTTTAAGAGTGTTAAACAGAAGAATGAAGCTTTAATACTGTATGTGATAATGACTTAGGTTCAGCTACATGGATGTCTTGTTAAAGGAGAGAAGTAGTCATAAGATGAGGAAACTACAGTTTGTATAAATATTTCTGGCATAAAAAGAAGACTTGTAAAGAATAAGAATAAATTGCATACATATAGTTTTAGTTATATATGTAGTATATCATATAACATTATATGTGTATATATTATATGAAATAGATTTTATATGTATTTACAGATAAGTATGAGTTAGGGAACAAACATAATTTAAATCCTAAAGCTCAGTTTTTGAAAAATTAGTAAGAATTCATATGTTACAAATCACATTCCTTGACCCCAAAAGGTGTCTCAGCAGTTAGGTGTTCTCTGTCTTAAATAAGACTTCTAATGCTGTGAAGAGACACCAGAACCAACAGGAAATCTTATAAAGGAAAACATTTAATTGGGTGGCTTACAGTTTCAGAGGTTTATTCTCGTATCTTCATGGTAGGATATGGTGGTGTGTAGGCAGACATGGTGAAGGAGATGAGAGTTCTACATCTTGCAGACAACAGAAAGTAAACTGTCATACTGGGCATGGCTTAAGTATAAATGAGATCTCAAAGCCCATTTACATAGTAACACACTTCCTCCCATAAGGCACATCTACTTCACCAAGGCTTTACCTCTTAATAGTACCATTCCCTTTGGTGTCCCCTTTCCTTTAAACCACCACATTCCATTCTCTGGCCCACAAAGATGTGTAGCCATATCATGATGTAAAACTGCATTCAGTACAACTTCAAAAGTCTATAATAGTATTAACAATATTTAAAAGTCCAATGTTCAAAGTCTCCTCTGAGTTTTGTGCAATTTCTTAACAGTAATCCCCTACACAATAAAAATGTAAAAAAAAAAACAAAACAACAAAAAAAAAAAACAAGACGAAGCAAAACAAAAACAGATCACATAGTTCCAACATATAATGGCACAGGACATATATTCCAAAACATAGGGAAGGGAGCACAGTGATAGAATACTGAATAAAAGAAGACTGAAAATCAGCTGGGCAAATTCCAAGCTTTGCATCTCCATGTCTGATGTCAAAAGGCTCTTCAGATCTCCAACTATTTTCAACATTTTTGACTACAATACACTTCTTTCTCTTGGGCTGGTTCTACTTCCCATTAGCAGCTTTCCAAGTCAAGTTTTCCACAGCTCTGGCATTGCCCATATTTTGGGTCCCTCCAAGACAACCCATGTTTCAACTTTACAGCTTCATGAAATAGCCTCTTTAGGCCTCCATTCAGGAACACTCCTGACACATGTCTGGTCTCAGTGGCTTTCCTTAGTCTTGAAGGCAAATTACATAACCCATTTCTTCTATCCTTAACTCTAATGCCAGAACCACATGGTTGAAGCTGCCAAGTTCTGCTTTCTGTGTCTGGGACATCCTCTTGTTCAAGTACATATTCACCAGATTTCTGTTTTTTGATGGTTATCCTCCCTACCTTAATCGGGCTTCCCTTGAACTTGTACAGCAGGCTGGTCTCAAACTCAGAGAGTCATTATACTCTGCCTTCCCAGTGCTGGGATTAAAGATGTGCACCACTACACCTGGGACAAAGCTTTTCTTTAATTTCTTTTCTCAAATTGGAAATCAAGATGGGTGTGTGATCTTGCCCTGAGGTCAGGACTCTCTTTGTTACAATTCTTAATCTGATTATCTTCTTGATAATGGCCTTAACCCAATTCCACTTAACTCCATTCCACTTAATTGCATTCCTGGTGCTCCTTTTCTTCTCAGATTGTTCTACCTCTTGTACTTTTTCTTGCTCAGTTTGTAAGTCTTCATTAGAGTTACCACTAATAACCACATGACAGATTCAATACTAGGCTGTTTTGAGATTCCAATGAAATTAATTCAAAACTCTTAACTTTAGCCTAAAGCAGATTCTTGGGACAAGGGGAAAAAAACCAGTATTTTCACCAAAATATCAGAAGAATGATCTCTGAGCATCCTAAAATTCTTCTCTGAAACCTCTGGGCCATTTTCCAACAGTCCAAATTATTCTTTGTACCACTGTCTTCCATGCACTAAGATGACCCATTAAACAGCTCTTACGATATTGCACCACTTTCCTAATCCAAAATACCACATCCATGTTCCTCAAACCAAAAATATGGTCAGGCCTATCTGAGGAATCATGCAGTCCCTGGTACCAACTTCAGTCTCAGGGTTTCTATGGCTGTGTAAAGATACCGTGACCATGACAACTCTTATAAAGGAAAACATTCACTTGGGTGGCTACAGTTTCAGATGTTTAGTCCATTAATATAATGGCAAGACAAGGTGGTCTACATGCAGATATGTGCTGGAGAAGGAGCTGAGTGTTCTACATCTTAATCAAAAGGCAACAGGAAACTGACTAACTGGGCATGGCTTTGACACCTAGGATGTCATAGCCTTCATAGCCACATACTTCCTTCTACAAGTCCATACTTACTCCTACAAGGCCTAGCTCCTGATAGAGCCATTTCCTTTGAGGGCCATTTTCTTTCAAGCCACCACTGTTTGCAAGCATAGCCATTTTAGTTCATACTTAAGATCTACATGGGAGAAGGAGAGACCCAACTTCCATAAGTTGACCTCTATAGTTATATGAGCCCCCATGTATAAATAAGCATACATGCATGCATATATATATACATACTATACACAAATATGTATGCATGTACAAACATAACATTTTTAAAAATTAAATAAATTGCTTCTCAATGTGCATGTGAGTTTCAGTCAGATGACAACTTAATGGGTTGGTTCTTTACATTTTTACTTGGGTTCAGGGAATCAAAAGTTGTCAGGTTGGACTATCTGCTGAGACATTTGTGACTCCATTGCTGCTCATTTTATATTTATCGCTTTCTTTTATAAATGCATAGCAGGAATGAATGCCCTATGTTTTTGGATTCCTTTATTTCACCTTCCTTTCATGAAATAAATATAAAGTAGACTTATGAGGGTCCTGCATAATTGTACTGTATTATATTACTCTTTTACTTAACTATAGAATTACTTATGTATGTTTAGTTTCAGCATTGGACAAGAGCCATTTTTTTAAAATCTTAGAATTATAAAATCTATTCCCTTGCTTCACCCTAGCTTTTAAAGAATGAAAAAATCATATACTATTTTCCTTTAAAATTAATCTCTGTTTTTGCTTCATCTAATGAGATATTAATAAATAATAAAGGCTATCTGACTTCTCTCATTAAGTCCAATTTCCTCCTATTGATTTTATCTTCTTCTAATCTTGTCCAGATGTTTGTAAGCAGTAAGCATTTCTTCTCAACATATGAATACTGCTATTTAGAGAATCTTGGCCTATTTTCTAATCAGCTCCTTCCACCTTCCACATCTCTGTGATTCTCTTCTCTGTCCCTAAGGGCATGCCCACTGCTTCTGCCAGTCACAGAAGCATCCATCCATGCTCTGAAATTAGTTTTCTCCCTCAACACCCATTGCTGCACCCCTTCAATGTACCTTACTTATCTTTCAGAGCACCTGATACTTGCTAATATATATACATATATAATTCATGCCTCATGGATTCTGAAACAATTATATAATATCTACTGAGCGCATAAAAACACTGACATTGATTGAACTCCCGTTTTGCTTCAACTTTCCCAGAGCACTTTCTATGAAGTATATGAGAGGCACACCCTTATTATCTGGAGAACAAGATTGGGTGATCACAGTACTGGCAATGTGGCAAAGCACAATAAGAACATTAATTCTGACTCATGTTATCAGAGAAAGCTCAGAGAAGATATTGTGAGAGAGGATTAGTCCCATTTAATAGAGTGTGAGATGCTTGAGGTAGGAGGGTTACTATGAATTCAAGACCAGCCTTGTCTACATAGTAACACTAAGAAAAAATAAAAAGAAGCAAGTGTGAGGCACTATGACATTGGAGAACAAAAGTTCAGCTAATACAGCTCCTAAATGTTTATGCCTTATACAGCTCTCTTACCTCAAATGTGTATCAACAGCCATCAGGAACAGGAGTGGTAACCATTAGTGCATGTTCATTTCAGGTCCAGCTGGGACTGTTTATATGTAGCATTTGGTTCCTGCTATTTCTCTCAAGCTGAGTTCTGGCTAATGTATGGAGAGGTTGGCATGGGTCTGCAAAGGAACTAAGCAAAAATGTGGTATTGTATCAATGCTAGGGCAGCATTTCAACAACACTGTGTGATGTTAGAGCTCAAGGTATGCCCTCCTTTTATCCAAAAGCATCCACTTGGGCCTTCTATTCATGGGTATTTAAGGCAAGTTGTGTCTGTCTTCAGCAAGTGGACCAATGAACCGAGGTTAGGCTTGCCTTTCTAATTTCTGCTGGAGTCTATGGTATTCACATAACATATATGTAAATTCACATCAAATAGAAAAATTCTTCTTGAGCTCTTTGTCTCATTTCAGAAATCGTGAAACTATGTAACAGCGTAACACTTAACTGAATGCTGGCACTGCGTATGTGCTTCATTTTCTCTTTGCATTTCTAGTTTGTTGTCTAGGTTGGCATTTTATGTACTGTAATGGTGAGACTTGAACATATTCTTCCCTACCCTAAACTAGAATAAACAGCTTTCCAGACAAATATACCACTTTCTTCTTAGGAGTATCTTTGAGTAAGAACTCCAGTCACATCTGTTTATAACTATGCCTTGTGCTTATTCTATAAAGATATCTAATTACAGGTGGGGAATTTTAAAAGGAAAGCAAAAATAATCTTCAGAAGTCTAGGACATTTGAAGTAATACAGTATAAGTGCAGTTATCCATAGAGGCTCATAACAAATCACACTTTATTATTTTGCTAAAGTATCCAATTTAGGAATGCATATAATTATTTTATACTTTCAGAATTCCTTTGATTGTTACCGACCTATGAAACACTAGACAAGTGTTTCTTATCCTTACCCACTAAACATTTGTGCAATAGGCCCAATTAAATTGAATCAACTAATTATATTTATTTTAACCTCAAGGTCAATCAGGAGAGATCTTTTATTGTTTAATTATAGATTTAATTACATTCAATCATTGAACGTAAAAAGAACCTTACAGCATTTAACTCTAATGAGACTCACAGAATTTGGACTGCAATGCTGCTATCCTGCCAATATTCCTGAACTATATTAAGATGCAGGTAGACAAGAGAGCACAGGGAAGGGTCTATGGACAGGACATCAACTCAGTCACACTGCTTCTCAGTAATTTTAAAATATTCCAGGTGCCCTGCGCTGGCTTTTATCACTTGTTAATATACATACTTATGATCTTTGTGTTTAGGAACATAATCACTTTTTCTTTCTTATTTTAGTTTTCATATTTTCTTTCAGACTTGTTTGCAAGCACTGATACTGAGTGTTTATTGAAGATATATGTACAGAGCCAAGGAGAAGATTAAAGATAAATACTATACCAAAAAATATTAAAATCATAAGTACTGAAATAATTTTCTGCTTCATAGTGGTCACATGCTTATAAATTATATCTTCAAATTCTGGGGAAAGACATTACAAGATGATGTTTTTACACCACATATGAAGACAGAACTTTGAGAAATATTTGCCCTTTTTAGGGATTTGTTTCTGTGTTCTGAACTGTGTTATCATCTACTATGTGCAATTAATGATGGGGCTTTTTCTATTCATTACCATTATATTATTTACTAGCATTTTGCAGGAATGGGCAGGGTAGGTCCAAGTTTCAATATTCTCCTGTATTTTGGTTCAGAACAGCATGAATGTCATCAGAGCTATGATTGCTTTGAATAAGCACTGGGCACTTCAACACAAGGACCATTTTCTTGATATGTTTGCTATTTATTGTTCACCTTTAGATGCTGATGCTATAAGAGTGCTTGGTTTTCTAAGTTTTACTTGAAAGTTAATCATTAAGTCAGGGTCCATGCTACACAGCTGGATCAGACAACCAATAGGGTCCCACTTTCCTTCTGTGCTGTTTCCTGTTTTCATTACCCAGTAGCATAAATGCGAATTTTCCCCAGTGTCATCTGCAGTGTCAGATGTTAACCATGTCAGATGTTTACCGGGTCTGTCAAGGGCCAAAGACAAAGTATTTCCTTTCTTATGCAAATATTCTTGCTATTTTCATGTAGCAGATTCACGAACAAACAAAAACAGGTTTTAACTGAAATGTTCAACAATCTGGCCCTTTGTAAACTGTCTTGTTATTCCATAATCAATGACTAGAGTGAAATTAGGTCATTATGGGGGGGTAGGAATAATCAGGTTTATTCATATTCTGATCAGCACACTAAACTAGTTCTACAAAATCTTATCTCTTCTCATGGTATTAGATAAGAAAGAAAGCGTAAGAAATGTGAAGGAATCCACCAATGACTAGAGACAGGATTTTCTTTACATTGTCTAATAGACTCGTTTATTATTTTAACCTGGTAAAAAGAGACTTATGATTCGTGTTGAAGAAAGAGTTATTTGTGCTTGATACATCGAAGACACTGTTGAAAAGCATTTTGTCCTTATAAAAGGATGACCCCTGTAGTAATTCTTAGGCAAGGAGGGACAAAATTCAACCAACAAAAAGCATATCTCGCCCCGAGTTCCCCATGATTTCTCCACATATAGCAAAAAGGAAAAAAAAATACACATCAGTAATTCATTGGAACATGCACATAGGTGAGCAGAACAGTGTTAGGCTGCTCAGGAAACAAAAGGGGTTGAGGGGATCAGCATTACCTAAATAAAAGAGAGGTGCTTTACACCCTTTCAGTTGTCTTAAAACACCAATAAGAGGAGCAATTAAAATATAGTCTTAAAGAGTACTAGCTAATGTAGATTACATAAGTATACAATATGATTCAACTAATAGTGCTCTGGCAAATATGAGCCACCACTTCTAGTAAACAAGGCCCTGATCCATTGCTGAGAAACTATCAGCTCCCAATGTAACAAGTTACTTGTATTTCAGTACTGAATGCAAACCAGGTCAAGTTGGGCGGGTGGTGTTCTATAAAAGGTGACTATATTAAAGCAAGGAGGCCATTTCCTGTTGTGTGTTTTATAATTTTGGAATTCTCTATTGGGCATTTGCTTTCTCTACTTTTCCTCCCCTGAGCACTAGTTATCAAAAAAAGTTTTCAAGGTGCAAGTTGTACATTCTCATCGCAATAGCATCTCATCTCTTTCCTGAAGACAGGATTACAATCAGGTTCACAATGTTAATTCCTTTTTTCTTCAGGATTGTTTCACATACATGTACTTTAAAATCATAGTGTTGATTAGGAAAAGAAACCTACAAACGAGAGCGCGATGCAGTCATCCACTTCCTATTGTGCTGTGTGTCTTTCCCATCCCTTCTCCCCTTTCCCTGTAAAGAGCTGTAAAAAATTTAAGGCAGATGAGGTATATTGCTGAAGGAAACGTTATTTTTGAAAGAAAAAAAAACTCAAAAAGAAAAACTTTTATTCTGCCCTTCTACTCAAGAAAGACTACTCAACTATAAATCTATTACTAGAAAAAGCAGGAAAGACTGTCTGCATGTACCATACTGCGTCTTCTATTTCTAGAATGGCTTTTTGTTAATCTAATTTTAATAGAAAAAATAAGCACCTTAAGCTATGAACAAGAAAAGAACTTCATTATTAGTGAGTCCAGAATCCAAACGGAATTAGAGAACACTCGTTCAAGCTCTCACTCATCCGCACGAAGGCCAATGCTACTGATTAGAACTGTAAAGTGCTGTACTTAGTAGAAACACTTGTATACACTGCAGACACTGAAAAATAACCCTCAAGCACGTTGTGTTATAGTTCCAAAAATATATTTACAGTCTATTACAAAGATTACAAATGGAAGTGTCTACGTGACTGGATTATGCTAATTAAACTATTTTTACAGATTATTTTTCCTTAGGGACAAAAAACATTTTAGTGAAATTAAAATGAGTTTTTCTACTCAATCAAAAAATAAATTAAAATATCAAATAACACTGTACAGTGATTAAAAAAAAAGGTGGGGAGGGTTTGGGAAGTAATCCATTTGAGTTTTCTATAGCCATCTTTGGTCCTAAATGTGGGAAAACACATTATGTAGCACTGAAAATACCTGTTTCTTTGTGAAGCTCTGCAAGTAAAATAGAAAAATATAGTGCATTTTCAATGTACTCAGAGCCACTACTGAGAAATGTGTATACAAAACAAGACGGTATAAATAAAATTTACAAGTTTTACAAAGGAACATTTACAGATTTTGCTTGTTACCTGTTTGTTTGTTTGTTTGTGGATGTCCACATTGCCAAACAATACCAATTAGGACCGATCCTTGGGATCTTTCTCTATTAAAATCATTATAAACAGCCCAATTTTCTTTGGAAGTACAACAGTTCGGTTTGGGGTAGTTCATGATTTCCGTAACTTTTGAAAACATTACTCAAATATGTATACATTCCTGAAATATCTATAAAGACACATTTAATTATTGCTTATGAAATTCTAACACAGTAACCAAATAATATGGTTTAATAAATAAGTGGAAACGGAAAAGTCAGACCCTTTACTTCTTCCTTCTGTGGTAAAAGAGTTTTGATCTAAGAGTTTGTGTGTGTGTGTGTGTGTGTGTGTGTGTGTGTGTTCATAGATAAAACACATTTGTTTTGCTTTGCTTTTCACTGATAGTTTCTGTGGCAAATTTGTCTTTGAGTGGTGAGAAGTGAACTTCCCCTTTGATCTTGTTTTGAAAGAACAATAAAAAACTGAATTCTTGACTTTTGTATTTGGACTGCATTCAACAAGAAAGAATACAAAATATAAGTCAACTATTTCTCCTAAATTTCTTAATGCCACAAGACTGAAAATTCTTGGTGTGCTCAGACCGGAATTTCACTAAGGCTGGAGAATTCTTGCCTGCAGACTTGTTTTTACCAGCTTCTGCAGATGGTAATTTTATCATATACACATAAACCTAAAATTTGATATTTTCATTAAATTCTGTCTAGTAAATCACTCTATAAACAATCTGTTAAAAGTGCCTTATAGTATTTATGGATCATTATTGCTTTTTTTTTTTCATTGAAAAGTTAATATGTTGTCTGATTAAAAAAAAAAAAAAAAAGTCCTGTAAAAAATATCAGAGCTCTTGGCAATTTGAAATTCTGAACTACCTACCAATCAGCAAACAAAATCAAAACATCACTGGTTAAACAGAATGAAATGACACAGCAAGGATACCAAAGCCATGAATGACAGAGTCATATCCTCAACTATGTGCGTAGTTTTGCTTTTAAGTTTGAGATTCTTTCAAAGGTACCAGTGTAGTAACATGTCATAAATTTAACACTAAAAAGGTCCAAAGCTACAAATAACTTTCCAAAACAAAGTCTTTACGCAGAATAAACACACATGGTTCTGGAAAATAATAGCCTGAAATCACATATTTAAGGAAAATATTTCATTGATATTAACAATAAGATCATGATTTTATTTGACAAATATATTCTTTCTTAAATTCTTTATGTACATTTTAAAAAGTCTATTAGATAAAAAGGAGGTTCGAGAGCTCAAGGTGTTGGGATGTTTTTCAGGTAGTACTTTGTTTATTGTCACTGCTGTGTTCCTAGCCACCAGTGGTGGATCCTAAATTCCCTTTTTTTTTCTTTTTTTTTTTTTTCCTTTTAATATTCTGGTGGTGGCACTTAGGAGTTCAAGTCTGTAGGTGCTTCTAAAATCTTCTCTTTATTGTAGGAAGGACTCAGTATATCAACTGTCTTCTAGCAGCATTCTATGCATATACTGAAGGCCAGAGCTGTTCTCCTGCAGTCATAAACCCCATATGAGGGAGAACTACATGTCACACTTGGATGCCTGTTCCGTGTAAATGCAGCATTTGCGCTCGCATAGTCTGGATGCTGCTCATGATCTTCTTTTGATGGCCAACCAGTGTGATCCCTAAACTCATCACATCACTGAAAAAGACAAGTGCATGCTTATTAGACATATTATAAAGAACCGGTAATGGCCTAAGTGTTCAACTATCAATAAAGTTTTCTGTAAACTTTAGGCTAAGAGATACGAATATTCTTGGGTACTGTAATCCTACTCCAAAGATCGTATGCTGACCTGTTTGGACTATTCCTGTGAAAAATTGTATTAAAAGTCTATCTTGTAATTTACCACACTATTGCTTTTTAACTAATCTGAAATTTTACATAAAAATTGTTTCAACCTTGAAATGTTATCAACAATTTAAAAGGTAATCAAATGTTACCTGAAATGCTGAATGCTTTAAATTATTTAACTGGAAAGAATGGGATGTTTTGGCAATGGAAATATTTGCTGGAACCTTGTATAAAACACAGGAATCACTGTTACACAGAAATGTACAGTAGGCTGTGTAAAAAATTCTGAGCATGTATCCCTAGCTGTGCAATTTCTTTCTTTCCATTCAACAGTAAGAACAAAACTGTTGCATATATGTACAATGTTACAGTCACAGTTTAGATGTGCAGTAAGTTAATTATAACTATTTCTATTCTTTTGTCTTTCCTAATACCTAGAAACATTGAGCTTAGATATTTACAAGTTGAAACATTACAAATGATACATTATTATTGTATTGTAGGACAGATTTACAAAAGTACAGATTTACAGAAATAAAGATTACTTTGGAAATCCATGTGTGTAAACATGTCAGCTTTATCCATATAGAAGTTCAAAGAAAATGGGATGGATAGTGTGTGTATGCTTACGTTCACATGCATGTCACATGCATGAGGTTTACAGAAAGAGCATTTGATTGCTAGGCAGAGAGGTCTCCAGGAGAGCCCCAAAGACCATTTAATCAGTGACAAACTAGAACAAAAAACTCAGTTCTTTTGACTTTAGGTTCATAGTAATTTTAAGGCTGATTGCAGAAATACTCCCCAGTGAATATGAAACTGAATGGTAGAGTGCTTAATAAGGAAAGAGCCCCACTGTGCAGGGCCCAGAATGCTGGCATGGTGACAAATTATATCTCAAACTCCTGTTGAGTCACCATAAAAAAATATTTAAATTTTCTGACCTTTACCTTTATCATTTACAAAATTAATATGTGACTACTGATTTCATGACACAGTATGCTGTTTAAAAAAGAATTTATTTTAAAGTACTATTGACATATAAGAATTTTTAAAAGAAATGCCTTTTCCTATAATCTACAGCCCTTTACTATAAAGAGAATAACCTAGCATATGAATTGTGGATTATACCTAATCAATTCTTAAATATAATTTAACAAGTTAGAACTTACTCAATAGTCATCCTGGCCACTGACTCAAGTGAGTTATAACCTGCTGCGGTGAAGTTATCCTTATACCTTTCCATCTTAATAGCTTGTAGCCATTCTCCAACTGAACAAAAGGCAGTGAAGTCAGGAGTACTCTGATCCAGAAGAGGGCTTATGGGCCTAGGTAAGAACAGAAATTACTCTCAGAAATTACCAAAGAAAGGATGTTTGGTACACAAACACACACACACACACACACACACACACACACACACACACACACACACAAAGGAGGGTGGATACAGGAGATAAGTGAGATGTTTTCATTTGTCTATATGATAACCAAAACCAAATAAGTTATCCCGAAATGACAATACCCGAGTTTAACATTTAATTATAAGTGTGCTCACTGGGCCATGTCTGCCACATGCTCATAAACACTACATGGGTGAAGATGCTTGGGAGAGTCATATTTGTTCACTGGCTTTTTTATAAGTAGCTGAGAGTAAAGGAAGTATATCCGGCTGCATCCTAACTTACCCAGGCCACCGGGGTGCTATTGGGAACATTCAAAATTTTCTGTTTTGATGACATGCTGGGAGTCCCAGGGCGGTAACAGACAGACCCCTGCAAGCGCAGCCCACAGCAGCAAGCTTGCCTGCAGCTGAAGCTGACAATGGCCCGCAGTACCCTGTGCTAGGAGTGCAGAGACTTGTTCATAATTGGTGTCTAGCATGGCATATCTGAGTTACTTTTTATACTCTTTAGTTCTATTGAAGCAATTTATCAAAAAACAAAGCAAAATGATAAACTAGAATGTAAGAATATGCCAAAGCTGGAAACACATGATAAAAGCTAGATAACAACGCAGGCCTGTAATCATGCACCCAGGCCTGGTCACAAATCCTGGCAATACAGATTTTCTGAGAACAACATCTGGTGTTATCATAAGTTCTTAGAAAAGGGAAGTCCAATAACAATGAATAGATTTCCTTAAATATGAGTTAAGGTAAACTATCTGAAAAAGAAAAGGCTAATAATGTTTTGTGAACATAACATTTTAGTAAGGATTTATGGTTGGACACAGTCCTCAGTTTGCTTTTGGAGTGAAATTGAGGAGGCAAATGGTTTATGTGGAACTTTTATTTCATTCAGTTCCATCTCACTAGAGATTTCTTACCTACTACAAGTTCCCAGAGGTGTTTTCAGACTACTTGGGTTTCGAATCATTTTATCTAGAATTCCGACTATCTGCTCAAACTTTGGCCTTTCTGCCCGTTCTTTCTGCCAACAATCCAGCATTAGCTGGTGAAGACCAGCTGGGCAGTCCATGGGTGCTGGTAAACGATAACCTTCTTCTATTGCTTTTATGACCTAATAGCCAAAAAGACATTAAAAAAATATCACCAACAGAGCTTCAATTACAATGAAATGAACTGCTTAGAAGGCAAAATAATTTATCCAGATAAGAGGGAGACATATTGCTTACAAAAATTTGCTATTCTCTTTCCAAAACATTCATGAATATATTAAGCATGTTATTATGGGGTCCATGAGGTACAAGATATGATGACATTTTCCTAGTTAATTCGGCAACAGGGAACAGCAATTAAGTTCACACAAGGTGCAAGAGACGGAAATATTTTTAATGCCACCCCAGAGGTTTTCAAAAGGGGACATATTATGGAGCTCTCTATGCCAAATATAGTTGCAAGAATACACATGTGCATAGATGTAAAAGATAATGAAAGTGGAAAAGGCAATTGAGTTATTGAGTAAGTTGAAGAATTTTTACCTCTTGAATGCAGATGATATTTTAGAACAAGAGATCATACTATGTGAATGTGCAGTGTCAGAACATACTATCAAACATACTATTCTGTTAACAATTGTGATAGTTACTGTCCTTGGTAATGTGAGGCAAGCATTTCCTGGACACAGTTTGTTCTGGTTCGTAAAAGGTGGCTGGATTCATTCTTTCCTCCAAATTCACCTACCTTACAGTAGAAAGTGCAAAGCAACAAGCATAGAAAAAGCTTTATAGTAGAAAACTGAGAAGAGTTTTTAGTTAAGGCTTAATGAATCATAGTACTGTTTTAAATTTTTTTTTTTAACCACAACTTACGTAGAATTAACATCCAGGGAGAATTATTGCATTGAGTTTGAATATTAATTAAAAACATAAAATGGTTTTGCAAAAACATTTCTGTAAGACATTAGAGAGCTTCAGTTTCATATTACCAATATTCTTAGTTATATGAGAAGAAAAATGATCTTAAAAATCTAAAGATGTTATTAATCTCGATAAAATGGGGAAGATAGTGGGAAAGTAAGCAATACCAACAAGGGCTTTAAAAAATAACAATATTACTCAAGGAGAAATACAAATCCTTGACCCTAGCTAACATGATAGTATTAAAAATTTAATAAGAGAAATCAGAGGGTTTAAAGACAAATGTTCATAGATTGTTCTTAGGGATTAGGCTCATTTGGCAAATTAGTGATTGTAATTTATCCTACAATAACAACATATTTTTGCAACAGACAGAGATCACTATATAAAGCTACAACCAATCAAAATGCAGAGTTGTACAGACTAGTCACAAAGGATACATCTACAAAATACACCTATACCTCAGGCTCAGATAACATGTGGAAGAGGGGTAAGAAAAATTGCCAGAGACAGATAACCAGGCAGTCCTCTGTGAGGAGGACTGCTCTGAGATTGTTTCTCTTAATAATGTCAGTAGACAACCCCACACACACTCATAAAGTTTCACCAATGTAATTACTATAACATAAACTGAACAAGTATGACACCAACGAACATGCCATAATAGATGGGCAAAAGCCCATGAGTCTACACAAAGTACTATAGGCAATCTATGAAAGAGTGACATTTCCTAGGGAAGAGCACACCAATTGGTTGTCTAGTGTTAAAGTGCCAGCCCTGAAAATGTATGTCCAAGTATTTAGGAACATATGTGCATATAAGTATTTGCATTTAATGTCAACTGATTTAAAAAAAAAAAAAAAAAAGAGGCCATACAGAAAACCCTGTCTTGGAAAACAAAACAAACAAAACGTGTCCATGTATTTGAAAGAGAGTGTAGAGATGTATATAGAAGGGTTTGGAGGGAAAAAAAGAAAGGGATAAATGTTGGAAATATTTTACAATTCCCAAAATAAAATGTAAAATGTAAGAAAAATTAATTTTTGGAAAGGAAACCTCACAAAACTGACCTTGATTTTAATTAATAAATAAATAAACAAATAAATAAATAAAGGCAGATATAGTCAAACAAAGAACTGACTTTAATAGATGTTAATAACCTCGACATTTTTAGGGCCACTTGTCCACAATATATCTGTTCTTTTTTATAAATAGCACACTAAAACATGTGTAAGTCGAAGGTTCATAAATTGCTCCAACCAAAGTAAATTTAGGCATATGAGTATTATATTTCAAAGCTCTTACATTTTTACTATATGTGTATGGACATGTGTCTACATGTATGCGTGTGCACAACATTTATCTGTGGGGGCAAGAAGAGCGTATCAGAATCTTGGAGTTGCTCTATGTGCTTGTAGGGAACTGAACCTGCATCTTCTGCAAGAGTATCAAGAGCTCTAGCTGTCTGAGGCATCTCTGTGTATCTTTAAATTAATTTTTAATAGATGTATTTAAGAAATCACCTTTATCAAAGTTTACTCTTTTTAAGTCACACTTATAACTACCTCCAGTGAAATGGATAGCTTATCTGCTTTATGTTTTGATTAAAGTAAAAACAACATCAACAAAACACTATCTTGAGTATTATTAAAAGAAAAAGAACTATATAGTTCTATTAAAATTTCATCAGCTGAAAATAAATTTTTCATTTTGAAAAATCAAGAATAAGTTCAATCAATCAATAAGTTCAATCAAGAAAACAGCTTCTATGAGGGCCAAGAAATGTTTTCAAACTTTGTAAATTCTCCTTATATCACTTGTGAACACATAATGATTTTTCTTTGAAAGCCATAAAACGAAACAGATAAATGTCTACATACTTCTCTGAAAAATGAAAGTTGGAAATATAATTGGAAAGTTTAAGCTTTTGATTTCATTAACAAATGTTAAACTGCTCCCACTGCATTGAAATTCCAAAAAGTTATAGGTATCTGAAAATAAAAAAATGGTTATTCAAATGCTTATGAAGTGACAAGCTGTTTGACCATATTTGGCTATGTATATACCTATTTTCTTGTCTTGTATTCTTGTTTTCTTCTCTGTTCAGAGTGAAGGCAAGTATCGAACAACTACCAGAACCACTGACTCCTTTACCACTCAGCCCATTTCTATTCCCTTATTATGAGTACTGATACTTCATTTCATATTTTATTCAGCCTAGATTTTTGTAGATTTGCCTAGGAATATAAATGTAAATTTCCATCTTGTTTTTTATGGTGCCTTTGAAATTCATGGCCCTTCTAAAATAACCTCACAGATGCATATCTGATAATTTTAAATAATACAAAGTGAGTCGGTTCACTTAATAAATCTATTCAGAGGGTTGTGGATATAATTCAACGATAAGACACTTGAATGCATGATAAAATCTCATTAGAGCAACTATCTCTGGAAATGCAATCTATTCCTGTACACAGAGAAACCTCTCATGCAGCAGAGAATCCAACAGATCTACTCATTGGCTAAAACATTTGATCAAACTCCAGAAGAGAACCTTTCCTCTTGAAAAAAAAATAAATTTTATCTCAGTTTTAACACTGATTATGAAGCATAATTGCTTACATAATACACCAGTGCTTAACTATGAAACAAAGAATGCTCTAATAACAATATTAATACAAGTTTCTCTTTGTAAACTCAGTATGTAGATAATCTTTTGTACTATAAAAACCCATGACCAAATTGAATTCAGTCATTCAAGATGGAAAAGTTAAAGTGCTGGTGCTAAACACTGATGCTAAAACTAAGCCTCACTTGAGCTATCGTGTTATTTGGCCGATAAAATAATATTTGTTTTAATAATTCTTTATTTGTATTATTTATTTTAAAGAAAAACAAACACGTAATTTCTAAACGTAAAATTAAACTTTTTTCCTTCTCAACCACTTTTGTTATTTTTACAAGTTAAGTAAACTTTGAGTTTAAGTCATGTTACATTCCTGTCAATCCTTTTAAGCTTGAAACAAGTATGAAAGGAAGGTGTCAAAAGAGATGAGATTCTATGGAGTATCTGGGGACGTAAAAATTCCCTTTCTCTGCCCCAAGGATTTGTTCGCCACATTTTGACAGTCCATGAAATCTTTGACACTGAAACCTGTCAAATATTAGCAACTCTGCCCCTGCCAAAAGGAAGAATAATTTAGATTTTTGTCTCTGAAACTCTTTGAACAAAACAAAACAAAAACAGGGAAAATTTAGTACTCAATTCAAAATACCAAACACTATAAATGATTAAAAACCTCCCTCTTCCTAGGCATACATCTTTCAGTTAATGCAGAGATCTAAAGTATCAAAAAGGGCCCCAAGGGACGACAGCATGTGACTTTACAAACCACAGTAACTTCTTATAGGTGACAAGATACTGATTTAAGAAAATACCTGAATTTTAGCTGTAGCTTATTTCTAATCCTGCCTATGTCTATATCTTAAGAGAGACAGTCTACTTCATTTGTTAGTGGCATTCTCTTTCTAAATGGAAGTTAAGATATTCCTGTTCTGCAACAGTATTTTTTACCCAACTCTTTAAGAACTTTCCTTTGTACCATTATCATCACTAAAAAGGAAATATCATAGTATCCCCTTGTTCCAATAAAATTAAACTTTAAAAATGAGAAAGCAATAATTCTAAACAAAAAACAAAACCATGAGAATATCAAATTAATGATAATTATTATCATTAATATTAAGAATGATGGGATACTAAGAAACTATATTTTTATAAATTTGTAGACATGTATAAATTTATAGATATATATTTATAGACATGAGCCATCAACTATGTCACACTAGAAGTGGATATGAATGTGTGCCTTGTCTGTACAATGAATCACCTACATCTTGATTTGACATGTCCCAGTAGGGTCGCTCTCCGTAAGACATTACTTCCCACATGACAATCCCATAGCTCCACACATCACTGGCTGAGGTGAACTTCCGGTATTGAATGGCTTCAGGTGCAGTCCACCTTACTGGAATTTTTCCACCCTGTTATAAAAAGATGTTGACATTTTAAATATGCACAGTAGCTTATGTATCCTTTATGGGCACACCATCACTTATGTTAAGTGTTTCTACATGAGTTGATAGGCCAGCAGCCTGGGTCTGCAAACTTTGAACCTCTCTGTACTCAAAGTCACCAATCTTTCTATTAGGCTCTCATTAGGTGTCCATTTCAAAGGCAACTGCACTTAATGGATCTTGTGTGGTGTCACCACAAGAATGAATGAATGATAAATTAGACTACGTTGCCAGTAAAGTGGAGTGAAAAATGTGATATTTAAGTAAATTTTCCCATAAGCCTTCTTGTTTGTCTGATATCATAAAAGTTACTAGTTAGCATATTCTTTCAGAATTTTTTAAAATATGATTTATTTACTGTTGTGATAATAAACTAGTAACTACATAGTGTTGAATTTTACTGTATAGTATTTACATAGTACAAGTCTAGTGCACTGAAACAGTAGCATAAAATGTATTGCTATCATTACTTTCTGGTTTTATGTGGAGATTGTAATAACAATACCAATGTACTCAAATTTAAAAAAACAGCTGAGGTCAATTTGCATGTACCCTGGCATTTAGTTTTATATTAATCCCTTCTTGCTTGTGTGGAATATCTTAGGTATTAGAAGTACAATAATAGGTGTTTTCTTACAGTAGTTGTGTAGACAGCTTCAGGATCATCCTCTATGACCCGGGACAGGCCAAAGTCTGACACTTTACAAACAAGATTGCTGTTGACAAGAATGTTGCGAGCTGCAAGGTCCCTGTGAACATATCCCATATCAGCCAAATATCTCATCCCGGCGGCAATTCCTCTCAGCATTCCTACTAACTGAATTACTGTAAATTGCCCATCATGTTTCTGCAGGAAGATAAAATAAAAGGTCCACTTAGTGGTACTTTAAAGGTGATAAAATGGCCAACAAAAAAATGTATGCATGCTTGTAATTTATTATTATATAACAGGAAGTGTTAGCTAATTATCTGTGCAATATAGATAATTAGTGGGTAAAATAGCACATATTGGTTGAGATGATAGTCAACGATTTTATAGATTTGTGGTAATATCTAGTTATTTATATACATTTGCTATTTTCTTAATAACTGATGATAACAGGCTATTTTAAATATTCACCTCTATATATGCTAAAATTTCAGGTGAGGTAGGAAATAGAATTTCCAAAAAATAAAATCTGATGCATAAGTGTTTCCTACATGCCAAAACATGTACATAAATAAACAATCTAAGAGCCCACAGAAAAAGGAAGGCACATGTATGGCTTATTCTCAAATAGTAGAAAAGACAATGGGTCAAATTGTGATTTAAAATATTGAGGAATTAGGAAAAAATGATCAACAGTGGCTTTTTTGGCCCTCTTTCATTACTTTGGTTGTGTTTGTGGTAGCCACACAACTGTCAACAACTACTGTACAACAGTGTATTAGCCTACAGTGTGGAGAGACATTCAAACCAAACTGGCCACCATCCAGTTCTAAAAAGAAACAGACATGCTACATGGAGGACATGGGTTTGAAAATGTGGATTTCCTGGATGTTACTTCAGAAAACTGGATCCTGTACTTATCGTAGTGACTTGACAATTAGGATCCCTCGATTTCCTCTCCTTGTTTATAACGGTGAGTTAAATGTGTCATTATAAATCCCATAATGAAGAAAATCTAAGAATCCTCAGTCTAGCCATTTTCTCTTTCCATTTTGAAAATGATAGCATGTCCATGTTCTGAATAGACAAGCTAACTACAGCTGAACTATGCTTGTTCATAATTAAGGATTCATAGAAACATATCCTCTATAGTTCAAGTAACAATATTAATAAGTCATTTTATTAAACATTCTAATTTAACCCAGTCTAGAACTATGATTTGTCAAAGATAATTTTCTGATTTCATATGTTTACACATTACACATTGCACTGTGAGACAAAGTACACCAACTTGAGCCCCTCTCAGGGACATGCCTACATGCAGGGAGACTGATGTGGGCACTCACCCTGAGAAATGCATCCAGGGCTCCATTTTCCATGAACTCAATCACAATCATGACAGGCTTTCCTAATAATAAAATAAAGAAAAGGAGAAATTGGTATTTCACATTCTGTAATATACACTTGAGAATTACTCATTCTTTCAAACTCCCCCTCCAAAACAAAACAAAACAAACAAACAAACAAACAAAAACTAACCCATGCCCTCTTTAGAGAAGCTGAAGGAGGTAAGAAGGGTGATTTCTAATCACAGGATTAAGCCAGGGCAGACATGCAATGAGGAAGCGGTCATAATTGCACTAAGCCACAGGCACACCTTGCCTTTTTATTTATAGCTTGTGAGCAGCAATAATAAAATAAACAAAAAAGTGAAACTGTACATAAAATGTAGCGGAGCTACACCACTTTTTTGACTTTTGAAGAGAAATTCAAACATTAATCAGTCATCCTAGACCTGAGATTCATTCTTCAAATTTAATCCCATGTTTTGCTTGATTATATTCAGCAAGGCAGCAAAAATAATTGTTTTTTTATTAGTTACACATCAATAAAAATCAGTTAGAAGTGCAATGTGTTTGCAAGTTGATATTTAATTATATGTGCAATGTTACTAATTTCCAGCACATCCTAGTTAATAAGGGAAGCATATCACTGGTGTCTACCTCTTGTAACAACTCCTTCCAAATGGACAACATTTGGGTGGTCAAACTGCCCCATAATGCTTGCTTCGCATAAAAAGTCCCTTCTTTGTTTTTCTGTATAACCAACTTTTAGGGTTTTTATGGCCACTGCAACATCTCTTTTCCCTGGAAGTTTCAAACGACCACTGCAAACTTCTCCAAATTCTCCTGAAGTAAAAGAACAAGCAGACATGTTTTAATGGCAGAAATCATTAATGTTTTCAAAGAAAATGAATTAAAATTTTAAAATAAGTTTTAATTAATCAAGCATTTTTTTCTAAGTGTAAATAAATGCATTCAAATGGATGGGAAACTTTTATTTCCCATATGCAATGAAGCAGTTTATGAAATGGGTAAAACAAAATTAAAATTGGAGACATGCTTTTGTTAATTCTAGTTAAGCCTCACTAAGCATCTATTACTTGCCTATCACTTGTCAGCTAACTAGTAAACAATATTTGAGAGTCAATGTTTAGACCTGTGAAATATCTACTCTCTAAAGCACTGGGCACATTACCAAATTGCAAACATTGTTATTCTTTTTAAAGTCTAAGGAACAGTATGTATTTGAGATTTTTAAGTAATAGAATTTATACAGATTACACTTCCTATATATGAGCACTTTGAGCTAAAATAATAAATTTTATAGTGTTCCATTTAATTCAATTATATACAATTTTCTACATAAACGTAAATGGTACAATAGTTAATTGTTAGAAATAAAAGAGAAGAAAGGGCAGTTTAAAGATAGGAATGCACATTTCATCAAGATACAAGAAAATTCTGATGTTTAAAATTCCAAGCTATTCTTGTCAAACAGCAGGAATGACTATGAAGTAGCTAATAGCACAGCATTTTAAGAACCCTGTTGAAATCACATATATTCATTCACATTCTGTACTAGATGCTCCCTCCCATTTCTTTTTTAAGATTTCATAAACAAGCATAGCCCTGTTGCTTCCAATCATTCAGGTAAATGCAAGAGTTCTATACTTGAAGTATAATTATTTGGCTGTCATTATGATATATGACTTTCGATCTTGGCTAAATAGAACAGCTGAATAAGGAAGCTACAACAGCCTTACCTGCACCAATCACACGCTCAATTTTAATACAGGAGGCATCTAGCTCCTTGGCGAATTGATGGACAGCTCTATTTGGGTCCTCATAGGTTTCAGGGTCAATGTAGGTTTTGGTGCCTGGAAATTTAACTGTAATGATGTAAGAAAGCATGACTGTGATGAAGCAAAGCACTTATTGTGCAGTCAGCCCAGGACTGTCATTATGCAGAGTGCTCCTTGGAACAGTGACCTTGCTTCCACATCACCTCATTCACAGCAGTTTTAACAGACTACTCCAGTCTGCTGGCGTCTAGGTATTATCTGCAAGCTTCTATAGGTAGCATAGGATCCAAGTCATAGGTTACTAACTGAATCGCTTTTCCAGTAAATCAACAAAAGACATCCACCGAAATTTCTGATGTGCCTCTCCTATCGGGCCGGAGGTTTCATTAAACTCAGAGTCATCATATCCTACTTCAAGCCACACAGAGGGTTGGAATGGACTTGGAAACACAATGATAAACCTATCAATCAGTCAATCCATCAAATTAATACACCAGGGAAATAAGACATTTCATTTACAGGTAGACCACTATACTGACAGCAATATTAAAAACATTTAGACATCTTATGTATTCTTTGATTTATTTTTAAAGACCAACCACTGTTGACATATACATAAAATTAGTACAAGATACGAGGGACTGCTATCACAAAATCAAAGAGAAATATTCAAAAGACATAGTTTAATATTCACCTTGAGGGTAATAGAGGCTGGATATACAAAGTGCAGAGTAAATTAGAAAATTTACAATATTCCTGGGATCTGTTACCAAGTATGACAGTGATTTGAAAGAGAAATGATGTATATGAACTTTTCATTATAAGGCTTTGGAAGATCTTAGCTAATAATAGGAGGAGGTAGCCAGTATGCCTCACAAAAGGTAGTCAAAATTCAAACAACATAGTATCATCTTAAAAGTTAAAAATCTTTCAATGTACCCAGAAGCATGCAGGTAACAGATAATGCTAAGTCAACTTTATATCAAATTCAATTACAATAAAGTATTCCAAATCTACTCATTTGATTCAAGACAAAGATAGGTAGGCATATTTGGTAATATTAATGCAATGAAGAAAATTACACTATATCCTTAAAACGTCTTTATTATTTTTAACAAATCCACCAAACAATCTTTCCATTGAATCTTACTACTCTCAGAACAATGTCTTTATATATTACACTGCAGCCTAACTGTGCTTATGTCATAACATTAAATCAAGATCAGATTTAGAAAAGGAACATATAACAACAAAATAAGCGGAATGTATAAAGGAAAACTGGGATTTAAAAATCTTGATTTATTCTGCTGTAGTTGATTGTTTATCCAAAATTGATTGTCTTAAACAATTATTGTTGCAGTTTATAAAACTGACAGATGCTCATTTGTTACTAAAGCTGAACATGAAAAAAAAAACACAAGAAGAAAAGAGAGAGAGGGGATAGAAAGAGAAAAAAGAAGAGTACAGGGAAGAGGGGAAAGAGAGAGAGAAGGGAAGAAAACAATAGGTTAACCTCCTAGGTTGTCAGGCAGTTGGAGAAAGAGCCATCTTGTCCCTTTTTATTCTTTCTCTCTTTCTTTCATGTTTTGTTTTTGATAAGGAAACTAGATTGGAAGTAGCCTTCTGCATCTCAAACGGGTCTCTGATGGTTCTTTATTCAAGCTGTCATAAAACATTTTGACAGGCCAAAGCTGTTTTGGCATAAAAACATGAAATACTACCCAGCTTGGATTGTTAGAAGAAGCGGTAGGAGGAAACAAAATGTAAATTGGAATTGCTTCACTAAACTTTTCCATTGTATTTATATCTGAAAATTTGTGACTTGGGGCTCTAGAGAGCCCAGGGAACCAGCTATCATTGATTGGATATCCTGCTAAATTCAGGGCCAGTTAAATGGTTGCTTCCAAATTCCTGTAAAATCAAATCTGGTGTCTTTGCACCTGTGAAGACTGCCCATGTACTGGGGGAATAAAAGGACACTTGCGTGTAAATATCTAGGTCTTTTAAGCCATAAAGTAGGATAAGAGCACTGCCTGGTTCAAACTGAATGACAGGATACTGAAGGAAAAAGGATGTCAAAAATACACAGGCTTCAATAGGACAGAGCAGTTAAGCACAGTTTACTTTTTCATTATTCATCTAAAAGCGTATGCTTTAAATTAAAGGAAATATTGACATTATTTCTAAATACTCTAGTCTACTGCTTTGTCCAATCTAAGAGCCCATGCTTGTATGTGTGTATGTTTGTGTGCATGAGTTTTGATACCTCATTTGCATTTCTCATGAATGTTAAATATTTCAAGACCACTCAGATAATTTTGCTAGAGAGATGGAAACTGTTTATAGGCAGCAAGTTCATCTTGTCTACATAAACAAGTAAGATATTCAATTCTGAATGCTTCTGATTAAAAACTGGATGTAAAACATGAAAAAGGTGAATGGTTTCAAAAGGTGAATGGTTTCAAAATACTGAAAGTGAATGATGACAATTAAACATAAATCTATAAAACAAGTTTGGTTTTTATTTCCATTTAAATTCTGCATCATGCTTGAAGTTAAAAGCCAACGAACTAGTACATATTTGATAATTTGAGAATGTATTAGATAAATCTGTTTAATGACAGAAAAGTGACATATTGATGGTAGGATGATATTAAGTAACTGCACCAGTATGTTATTTCTTTTTCTTTCTTTCTTTCTTTCTTTCTTTTTTTTTTTTTTTCCTGTCACAAAGGAGGGAAAAAATACCCTGTACTTTCTCTGTCTTCTACCTATAAACTGGCTATAGGATTCTCATTAATAATGCTTTTATAGGACCTCACTAGCAAATTAGTCAAAGGTCAAAAGTGAGAAAACAGAATGACACAGAGGCAGGTGTACTCAAGGCATGTAATGTTTGAACTGGATATGGCCTGTGATGAAAACTTAAAGAGAATACATATACAATTATATAGCAAAAGGTCTGGGACATCACAAAGCCTAGGAAGGGTTTGATAAATCAGGAGTACTTGAAGCTTCAGCTTCAAGTTATCTCTTCTTTTACTTTAGTATTTGTGGCAAACATGCCTCTCTGGCTTCTGTGTGAGAATTCCACAGAGCCTCACATTCTATTTGGATCACTGTTATGTAAAAGGACCTCTTTAAAAGTAATTAAAGTGAAAGTGACTATTGCTTCAACAAATGCAAAGGAGCGAAATTTAATCAAGTATTTTCAATTTGATGCACACATTTCAGCTTATGCAATGTTTTTATTAAGGATTATGAGGGCATTCTAAAATGGTTGGAAATTCCTGAATGCTATTTGGACACTCTTAAAACTTTAGAATAGATACATTGTAGTATCTTCTTAGATACTATAAGAAGAATATGGCCAATTATGCAATAAGTAACTATTATATCATTTTAAGGAAGTTTATCTATGTATTAAAGATGTCATTAAAGGTATAGTAATTTAAAAAGAGAATAAAAATAGTTGGTTTCTTTATCTCCATGGCTTAAAACTAGGAGTAATTTGCTTGGTTAAGAATGCCATTAATTGTAGAACTGAAATAGTTTGATACTTGGGCTTTTATTTCATTTATAAAATGTATTAACATTTATTATCAAAGCCCTTATTTCCATTTGCCATTCATTTAGCAACAGATTTCTTTTTTTTTTTTTTCCCTATCTTCTTTGGATTGATAGGCCTCCTTCAGAATTGACTTCTAACGTGAGCTTTTAAGTACCAAGCTGCTCACATTCCTGGAAAAGCAATAGAGTATGGAGACTGACATTATGCTCTTTATTTCTCAGGAAGTATCTCTCACTGGCAATTAGTCTCCTGAGTTTTGTGATTTTTAGGAGCATCACTCACTGGGTGGGAAAAAGGGGCCATCTTGCCTTAACAAGACAATCCTAACTAGAAAATGTGATGGGCTGCATTTAATGACTCATTACTGTAGTGATGAAAACAGATGGGCAGGGTTTGCTAAAGGCAAAACCTGTGACGTGAAAGTAGCTCAATATTCTGAAAGTCATGCAACATTTCTGAATTGATTTGTATTTTTGAGAGCATTACAGAATTTTTAGCATGATGCATTAGGGATTCACTCATGCCAATAGAAACAATCAGATTTTTGTTCAAATTGGGAATATATTACAAGAAAGAAAAGCCAAACACTTACAATGAAAGTAGAGTTCTTCATCCCCTTCTTGGTCAGCCTTGCTGTAACCACAGTGCCTTGGGGGAAGGGAGAGTAAATTTATGGCAAGTTTACTCAATGATCTTGCTTCATGGATTAACATGCAGCATCAGGAACAATGCTATGTAGCAACATGCTGGCTAGAGGTATAAACAAATACAAATATACTTTGCCCACAGTTATGAACAACTTGGTAATAATATATCAATGCACATGATCAATGCACAGGAAATGGAGTCTCTGTATAAGACCAGAAGACAGGAAATTTTTGTGGGCTAGATTTATCAAATGGTATTTGCCTTTGCCTTTATATATAAATGGTTTTCACAAATATTGAAAAATCCAGCTAAAAGAGTTAACATCTCCTTTAGGTTCTTCTGCATTTACTTATAAAAAGTAACTGAAGGTAACCATCACACATTCACGTAAAATTAATTATAGTACTCATCCACCTTAAACTGAAGGCAGTGGTCAAATTCAAATTGTGCTTTGATTTGGGAAGAACAAAAACAATGCACTAATATTGTATACCCAAACACAAATGATCATATTTTCTAATAACATTCTAATAGATGAGTATATAATTGATCGTTGGAAAATCAACATTTTCTTTTTTTTTTTTTTTTGCCTAATACTTGAAGAACTTAAGTCAGGTATTGGTGTCACAAGTCTGAAATGCCAGTAACTGGGTGGCAGAAGCAGGCAGATCTCTAGGTTCAAGGCCAGCATGGTCTACTGAGTGGATCCAGGACCCCCCCAAGGCTATTCAGTGATACCCTGTTTTGAAAAACCAAATAGAAAACAAACAAACAAAAAGCCTACAAGAACTCAATGCTCTACCTTCTTCCAATGATGAAACCGAACACCATGAACACCAAGATGATGGTCCCTGCTACTGCCACCACAGCAATTATGATAACAGGATTCTGTTCACTGGAGACTGCTGTCGCTATAAACAGAGGACAGAGGCTCAGAACCATTCACTTTTAAGAGGAACATGAGAGGCTGAATGAAACAATTCAGATCATTTACTTTAATTCTAATTTCAAATAAATTCATTTTAATTAACAGTATCGATTATTATTTCTTTGTGCATTTTAAGAAAGTGGCAAGATTAGACAGGAGATGGTATATTTATGAAAGTCAAACTTTTCCAACTAGTTTAAAAATGTCTTACAGTTACTGAATTACAGTCTTACTTTTCCATACTAATAATTCCCCTAAGGTCAATAATAAAACCTTCTTTACACTATCTACATGGATAACTCTATGAGTCATGTCCTCTAAAGTAGCTTGTGATTTAAGATGTGTGGTGATATCTAGTTCTTACTCTAACAAATAAGACCAAAGGGCAGAGCTACACACTAGTTAGCCATAGAGGTCTGGAGTTCTGTATAGACAGATAGTGTTATGGCTGGGCATAGAGTAGAATATAAGGTAGGAGGAGATAGCAGCTCAGCCTTTTTCAGTCTGAGGATTTCATAGATGTAAGAAATTCTAGTGGCTGGCTGCTCTGCTTCTCTGATCTTTCAACTTTCACCACCTAATATCTGACTCTGGATTTTTATTATTAAGACCAAGTAGAACTCATGCTACATAGATGTTTCAAGAAACATGAGCTTATCACTTCCATCTCTGTACCAGTTTTTATATCTCCTCTTTGGGTAATTTCATTATCAGCATAGATAAATGGATAGATACAATCAATAGACATGGTATATAATGAAAATTTACACCTCAAAATTACTCAGTTACAAATGTGTGATATACAAAATCAAATCAATATAGTTTAGCTACTTCTAAAACAATCAACAACCATAGTCTTCAATACGATGCACAATGGAAAATATTACTCTTTCTTGTTGGTGGCAAGGGACTGGGTCACTAGAGTATAAATTTTGATCTTTCCAGAAGTGCTTTGACTCAGCCAGCAGTACTCACTTCTAAACCTAATGGAACCTTGTCAAATATACCCATATTGTATCCCTTTGACAATGTACCCTTACTTCTGTAACAAATACTAAAGGAATAGCTCCTGTTTTAAACAGGAAAACTATAAAGATATCTAGCCAGGTAGTTTCTTAATGCATGCACTACACACTCTCCTTAATTTGTCACCAGGTGATCTACCTCCAGAGAGAACTAAACAAAGGAAATTTTTTTTTTAAGGTAAATAACCTATAAGTGTTAAATTCTGAGTTACAGTTGACTAGAAACACAACTAAGAAAATGACTTTTTAGTTTACTTATTTCCTTTTTTTATTTATTTATGTAGTTATTTGTCTTTCTTCGTGGCTTTTTACATATACAGAGAAGATACAAAATAGAGTAATTCTCATGAGGAAGGAAACAATTACACACTCAAGTGTAGAAATGCTTTGTATTCAGCATCCCAAGGGGTAAGTTCTCTGCTTGTCTAAGGCTCAGTTCTTCCCTTAGCTTCAGAAGCAAATGCTCCAGTGGAAACACTGAGCTCAACTGAAAGGTGAAGCAACATTCATGAAGGTTTATTTGTATGTGTTAACTTAATGGTGAACTTTAACCTTTCAATAGTAGGCCTATATTATTAATATTTTCATCTACGTCCATGGAAGAATTAACGATTGAGGCAATAATCTAAAGACCACTTTAGAAAACTTTCTAAATCAATAGGTTGACTAAGCAGAAGGGGAAGTGGGTATGTTTGTGATATTGGATAGACTGCTAAATTCTGTTTGAAGAATGCCTAAGTGACCTCTTCCAGGGAGAATGTTCCCTCCAGTCTTGCTTCTGAGTACAATACATCAACATTTCTTGGGTGGTAATACTTCATCTTAAATTCTACCATAGTTAACCATATGGGCATAAATCATGAACTTAATATACCTTTCCACTAAGCTTAGATGGAGGGCACTTAGAATGTCTAGGACACTTCTGTTGTGTACATAGTTCTGAG
This sequence comes from Phodopus roborovskii, assembly GCF_943737965.1. Lineage (NCBI taxonomy): Eukaryota > Metazoa > Chordata > Mammalia > Rodentia > Cricetidae > Phodopus > Phodopus roborovskii. The sequence continues at coordinate 42,302,500 of NW_026126525.1, read as the reverse complement.
AGAAGCACAGAGATTGAGTCAGCTGATCTCAAAGGGACTAGTCTAGGCATCCCTGAAGGTCCTCAAGAGATTTATAAAGAATCTCAAGACCAATATTATTTTCTTATATTACAAACATATTGTTCACTCTTTACAGTTTCCTTTGCTTATTAATGCATTATCAAGAGTTCTAGAAGCTTCATGACCTAGTGACATCACACTAATGGCTAAATTAAGTGAGACAAGTATGCTTTGTTTTAACTTATGTTAAAATATTGAGGCTTCCTCAATATTCTTAAGAGGAACAGATGTTTCTGAGAAAAAATTCTTAAGAATAGTTTAGCTAAATAATAAGACATTTAGAAACTTTTCAAACTATGCAGTATCCACAATACTTGGAGTGTATAAACTTAATTTTGGTGTTACTATCCCAAGACTTAGGGAGAGATGAATGCACCCAGAATCACACACATTGATATCACAAGGTGAGAATTCTAACACCTATCTCTGAGCACTGATTTGTCATGATAACAAAGCCCATGTTGTGTGGTCTAGTCTTTTTATATTTGTTGAGTGATTTCTATGCTACATACACTACAGTAAGAATTGCAAGTCAATGGCTGAAAGTAATTTTTAAAAACATATGAATAATTCATTCATTTTACTTCTTAATGGAAGAATATATCCTAATGATAAAAATTACCATATTGTTTCTAATACAAAAGCCATTTTAACATTAATTTCATGTGATCTGACTCTTCACCTTAATTTTGAAGTCTTCACTACTTCCCTTTGAAATAATGAAAATACTTATGACTATTCAACTTCAATAAATAGATAGTTTGTCCCAAATTACAAAGTCAGGAAGGCATAGAGATTAATTTTCAAAGTTTTCAAAGCTAAAGAAGAAATAACAAACCTTGAAGTGTCTCATTGCATTGAAATATATAAGATGATGTTGAAAAAATGTCACCAGTTGGTAACTATGGCAGTATAGTTCAATATTGAACCACTTTTTTTGTTTCAGGGTTGAAACATCTACTCCAGGTGCTCTAAGATTTCTTAGGACTTCCTCACAGATACTCTAATTTTGTTATTATATATTCCATAGTTAATGATACAGATGAAAATAAAGTACATTTATTCCATGACACCACATTGTGGCAACTTTTTCACTGATCCTTATAACATGTACAATTCTACACAATTGATTGATTCTTCATATGAATTTGATATATATTTTTTGTTGTTCATTTTAAAATGTGATATTTTGAAAGAAGAATTTAGCTAACAAATTTACCAAGCCTTGGTTATTGAAAAGACAATTTATCAGTTTAGTCTATCATTAAAAGAACTATAATGTTTTTTCCGGTCAAAATAATTCTGATCAAAGCCTCATTACTTTAAAAGCTTTTTCAAAAGTGAAGAAAGAAAGTAATATCATGAATTTTTCTTCACTTGTTTAAAATTTTATAGGAATACTAGGATGACAAAGGACAAAAGAAAAAAGCCATTGGGTAAATTTTCTGTCTAAGCATCAGGAGGAATTCAATACTAGAAATGTGGAAATACACTGAGGTCTTGAGCCAGCTGGAGAATGGCCAGCAACTGTACTTATGGTGCTCTGAGCACAGTGTGAGGGGAAACACAAATCTCAAGATGTAACTGTTTACATATTATATGCAGCATAGTCATATATTTTAACTACAAATTTATTTTACATTGTGAAATACAAACATTTGTTAAATGGCTCAAAACTTATTGATTATGTTCTATTTTCATGTTGAGTGGGAGGTTTCAGGGTATTCATTTATATTTCATATATATTTAGTATTCTCTAGTATAACTGAAATAATTCATAACAGAAGAGAAAAAAAGAAAAGCACACGTTTTGAGATCCTTCGGAGCCTTCAGTGTTTTAGACTATTGCTAGAGGCATGAAGCTATGATTAACTCAAAATCACAACTAGCATACTGTTGTCCACCTAGCCATCATTTTGGGCCTTTACTGTAAAGGAAGCTATTTGATAAAAATAATTCTAGTAGAACACTCTGAGGCCTACTAAAACAGCTTGTGTCAACACCAAACTAAACAACACCTACGTGTTTCTGAATTCACTTTCAATAAATAAATATACCATACATTTAAAAGACTAATTGATATCATACGGGTTAGATACTGTTATATAAAGAGAATATTTAATAATTATTTTCCTGAATGACCTTTAGAATGAGCACACTTACGTTCATGTATTTTCATTTGTAGATATTTTTAATGCAAAATTATCAACCTCAATGCAAAATACTAAACCAAAACAAAAACCCAAGTAACAGTTACAAAGTGAAGAATCTGAACCAAAGATGGTAATTACCTTCAAACATTTTACCTGCAGCTTCCTCTAGAGTGGCAACATCAAGCCGGGGGCTGTAATTTCCATACCCTGCAGCAGTGAAAGCCCGGATCTGAAAAACATACACTGTTCCTGGTTTCAGATTATTAATGGAGGCCGAGGTGGACTTGGTTTTCAGCGTTGAGTAGGTCCTTTCTCTTTGATCCTGCAATGATATTTATAAGGAAAATTGATTTGACAGGTGATTCTGGTAATTGGTTTTGATTTACTGCATTGCTTTTGTTTAAATGAGCCTACAGTGTACCTTCTGTACTGAGTGTTTCTAAGATAATGTGCCATGAAAGCATGTCTTTGCTTCATACATTTTAAAAGGAATAATTTCATTAAAATGATCACAGTGTTTGGGCTTTTGCTGTTTTGGGACAGTGCACAGTGGCTACAAATTTTTGGACATGTTTCTCTATTGAGTAAAATACAATTACATCTGGTCAATGTCTGCTTTAGTAGAGGACTTCATATAACTATGTAGTATTTCAAACTCTTTTCTGAGTGACATTTAGCAAACAAAATCCATATGCCAACAATGAAGCGTGCTATTAAATCAAGAAATTCAGCTAAACATTACAACCATAGTGACACAAGAGTGATGCTCAGTATAAAGGAAGAAAATTATATCCACAGAATAGTACTTATCAGAATGTTTTAATTACAGCTTTTCATTCTGAGAGTAAAATATGTGAATTACAGCTATGGTTTGACATTATTTTAAATTTAACTATTTTACCCACTTTTCCAAATGTAAACAACAAGGCTTGCAAAAGTCATTATATCAGCTTATATTTTTTTCTATTTTGTAATATCTTGTAAGTGTTAAGCACATTATCGAGATATTATGTATGTATATATGTATATATATGTGTGACATTTTACATATATGTTGGATAAGCTTAAAATTTAATTAAATATGAAACTTCAGACACCTAAAAATTCATCAAAATAATATTTAAAAGCATAACACCTAATTTTCGTGTAGTGACTTTCTTAACCCACTTATGAAGATTAGTTGAAAAAGTTATAGTTGTTTAACTATAAATTTTGGGGTAGTTTTTGATTCCTTCTGTAAGTACCAATGTCAAAATTGTTTACTGAAATCTAAAATATCACCTTGATTTATTAACCTTGACACTGATACTTCGAAAAGTGGAAATAAACACTTGGACTCACATCACGGAGTTGATTCATGATGGCCATCAGCATAAACCAGTTTATAAAAATGATGGTGGGTATTGTATATGAAATGAAAGACAGTTGAAGTACAGTCTGAGAAGAAGAACAAGAAAGAGCTCACAGGAGGTGAGCAACAAACATGGGCCGCATGCCTTCATTTCGCACACCACACTCCAGTACTACATTCCAACAACTGCCTATTTTACACATTGCTGGCTGTAAATACATTCTGTTTCTGTCATGCAAATAAAGCCCAGCAATTTGAATGCACTTATTTCTGAGTGAAGATTTGCAAAAGATTGTAGATTCCCTGTGAGGAACACTGCCATTTTGTACTGTAAAATGCGCTTTATTGACTTTAAGATATGCCAATTTCTAGAAGGTCCATAACAATTAAGGATTACAGCGAGAAAGATATTAAAAACCAGCGCTAAAAACAATGATACTCTTTAAGCACACTGGATGGGAAAAGAAATGTATTTTTTTGGTACAAAGCTAAAGCATAAAAATGCAGCTGAGGCCAAGAAGAAAGTAAATCAGAATGAAAATCATAAACCAAACTATTTCGAATGAACATTGACACTTATTTTAAACTTTCTTTGTTTTTCCTCACTGGGGGTAGAGGAACAATGCCAATGAATTGCATGCATTTCAGTGAAGTCAAAGTGAACTCAAATTTTGCCAAAATCTTAGGACTTTATTTCATAATCATGTCTACATAGTGAAGTAGTTCTGTTCTGGAGCATTCATCTAACTCAGTCAAATTGATAAAGGATCATTTATTCCAATTAGCATTATGATACCTAATAGTGGTAGGTTCTGTGTTTTATATTTTGAGTGATGCCTTTAAGTGTGGTGGAACTCAGAGAATTGTGAATAGGCTTTATGTTTTTATGTCCTCTCTAAATAAGTCACTAAGGAACATATTTGTATAGACAGATATTTCATATAAACACCTGGTCATTCTAAGAAGAGAACAGGAGTAGGACACGAGTTTTAGACACAACTTTCTATAGAAGGAACAGCATGGGATGTAATAATCTTGTACATATGCTATAACTTTCAGAGAGAATATAAAAGAATGAAATAACAACTTTCCAATTTAGTGTTGGAAGACATTATAAACATACAAAATATCATTAGCTATGGTAACAGCATTTGAAGACATCAATCCTAGGAAAACCCTAAATTAAAGTGTCATTCATTACACACATAAATATACTGAATATACTTGTATATACACATATAGTTTTCAAACTATATTGTGCTGATTACTTTCTGTGCCATTAGAGCACCTTATATCTAATTATTATAGAAAAAAACTGAAGAAATATATTGCCAATATTCTCACTTGTATGACACAGAATGCTAATAAACAGAATCTTGATTCTAACGTGGAATGGAGAGGGTGAAGATGGTTATTCAACACAGCGAATCATAAGTATGAATTTTGAAGAAGCCTCAAATAGTAGTGTAACGATCAGCACTAGAGTCCAGTGTAGTCAGATGGTGTCAGGCACTGCTCTCACCGCAGTTCCCTCACACTTACTTTCTCATAGTACTTGATTTCATATTCCGTGATGACTCCATTGGGATGTTCTGGTTCCTGCCAGGAAAGCTCCACACTCCGCTGCAGCACTCGCTCCTTCATTACTCCACTCACTTGCGAGGGAGCTGTTTGGACAAGATGTGTCAATAAACAATGAGAAAATTCACTGGGTGCCTCAAATCAAATGTCACAACTGATCAGTCCCATGCTGTGCCAGTTTCATTAAGGTAAAAGAAAGCACCTTTTCATAGCTCACAATTCAAAAGCTAATGAATATTCAAACAGGACCTTATTACTGCTCATAAACCTTAATAGAAATTTAAATTAAAGTGCAAACAGCAGAAGATAGCATTGTTCAAGTTAGTGAAAAATGGAAATGATGGGACTGAGAATGACAATTAAGCAAATGAATGCTAATTAAGGCTAGAAAATATGATTTCTGATTAATCTCCAATGATAAACTGAGTCCAAATATTTATTTTACATAAAACAAAAATATGCTCTTCTAAAGAAATAAAAAAAAATCTAAATACTGTAGAGAAAAAAGTTCATGAAATAGATGAACAATTTTCAGTAAGAGAGTACATACTTTAAATGTCATTGTTTCATTTGTGTGTGTGTCTGCACATATGGGTCCATCCCTGTTTATGTATTCTCAAGAAACACCAATCAATTTTGGTGAAAAGTTTTACACGTCATTAGGAGAAGGTGCTAAAAAAGGCTTGAGCTTTTCTCATGCCAAGCTAGACATGGCACGTCCTCGACTTTACACTCTGGCATAAGTAATGCACAAAGTAATTTAGGCTCCAAGAGCTTTGGTCGGGGCAGTTCAAAGCTAAAGTCTTGCTTTCTCTTTCTATGCTGATAATAGTATGTGTAGAGTTCCTTCATTATAATTAGTGGCATATCCTCTTTCTTGTAGCTAAGGCTTTGGAATTCAGTAAGCTAATTTGCCCTGTCCAATTTGCTTGGTGATGATTAACTAGTTGGCTACTCTGCCTAAGTGAGTAGCTGCACCAGTTTGGCTGAGTTTCAGTGGGGTCATTATGTTTCATGTATCATGCTCTATCTCATTCTGTAAAATATTTTCAGGCTGTTAATTTAATTTTCAGATGTCCAAAATTGTTAATAATCCTGCTGACAGAAAAGCAATTATATGGGACCAAAGCCATTTAAGCAAATTTCTGATGTTTATCCCTTTGGCTTTATTTTGTTTCTTTTACTTAATACTTTCTTGCATCAATATCTGGAAAACACATTTTTCACATCTTCCTTGCTTTGCAGTTTTGAAGGAAGGGTGGCGGCCAAGAGTCATATTGGCCATTTCCCCCCACATGACAAACAAAGATTAACTAGGCAGATGAAGACTTTCTCTTGAAGGCAATTCAGATGTAGTTCTCAGTGTACTGTGTTTACAGGTAAATGCCTATCTGTTACATTAGTCATGAAGCACATTTGCAGTAAGAAAACATTTTCAGCAATTTTTATGCCTTCACAGAAGATGTGCAAACTGATCTCTAAACTCATGAAACCCATGCTTAGCGCAGCGCCCCAGACTGAGATACTTGAGGGGTCTCCATAGCCTCGGAAGCATAAATTCCAACCAATGTTAAAGTGACAGTCGTTGTATTTATTGAACAGTTTCTGTGGGTCTTTTTTATTCCAACGTCTAGAACACAGCCCAGATGCAAACTCTGCAAAAGGCAGCACAGTAATATGCATAACTAGGCTGCTGCTCTCTGCTTAAGCATATAATTTAGGTGTGCATTGTGAAAACAGGTTGAGAAAAGTAGGAGACATGGATTAACACAGTTAAATGTTCAGGCCTCTTTCAAATAACACATATCACATACTGTAGTTTTCAGGAACTGTTCAATCTCTGCTCAGTTGCTGTCTCAAACTATGAAAGTGACAGGAAGCCCTGAATTCTCTGAGCTCTGGAGAAAATGTGGGCTATAAATACACCTCACTTAGTTTCTGCTACATAGAGCAAACTCTAATGTAAAACAAGACTTGATACTTGAAAGTTACACTAAAATTATGCTCACTATTTGAAACTGTAAAAGAACTTTCACAGATATAATTATGGTAATTGAGGATTTGGGGGAAAGGGTGCCAGAAAACATTTGAAATCTGTAATATTTTGAAATTCACCCTTTAGCTCTAATGGTACACTATGCCACAACACATTTCTCCTCTTTGCACAGGAGAAACCATGCCCATACATGACACAGTGTTCTTTTTGGGCACTTACTTGAGTTTTAAACTCTTGTTGATAGTATATTCAGCCACACATTTTTTTTTAAAGTGGCAAAGACAGAGGGATTACAAGGTGACCCTTGAAAATAGTGAGAATAGTATAAGACAAAAGGTCTTTTAAATACAAGGTTTGCTTAAAAAGAAAATAAAAAAAACACTGGTATTTTTCCCTAGTTTTAATAATTTAGGTATAGAAGATATGCACCCCAAAGTACACCATCTATAAATATAGATATCTTTAAATTGGCCATATTTCAAGGTTAGTTTGCAAGGAAAGTTAGCTAAAACAGTGATGTAGGTGTGCTGATGCTAAAACACAATGCTTTCTATGGCTACCTTGTCATATTTGATCTACTTCATAAATCTCAGTGTAGCAAGCAGTTTCACCAAAACCCCACTCACCCAAATGCTCAGTTAATTATAATCCATGGTTCATTCATGAAAACGAAAACCAACAGCTAAATTATATAACATTTAACAACCAATTACATGGTATGGCATTAATTTATAATGTCCATACTTTTTAAAATGAAATCAATATATAATTCAATTGGAACTGATGTGACGTTAATAAGCAATAATATGAACTGGGAAATATCTGTGAAAAACTTCACAGAGTAGAATCACTCAACATAAAATTTTAGTAGAGTTTCTATTGAATGTTTAACTTTCCTTGCCTATATTTCTAGAAATATTCAAATAAGATAATTTCAACTTGTTCAGCAGAGGTGACTTTCTTGTTTTTTGAAATTTCTTCCAAGACACGGGAGGGACATAAAAAGTGCCATGTAAAACCAAGCGATATTATACATGGTTAGGTTAATTGTACTAGGAATCAATACTAAATGGTGGTAAAATATGGTCTTAGGAAATTAATGCATTCTTTCCACAGCTGAAAATGGTTAATATAAACAGCATGATAACAACATTGGTAAAGTTTATGAAATCAGAAATTAAAAGAAAATGAGAGGCAGAGAGAATGATTTTTGTTTTTACTTAGGTAAGATTAAAGCTTTGGACTTATAATCTATAACCTGCATATATAAAGCTAAACTAAAGGATATTTTACATAGTTCAAATTTCTGCACCACTATACACAATCCTTTACCTTAGTTTCTCATTTAATATCAGTTATGTTTAATTTACAGACAGAACAAGGCCTCCGTTTTCCCTTTTTAGAATGTTAAGCATGTCTTTCTCTCTCCCCCTCTACTCTCCCCCCCCCCTGTGTGTGTGTGTGTGTGTGTGTGTGTGTGTGTGTGTGTGTGTGTGTGTGCTGGGGATGGTATAGATATGGAAATTATGGAAATTTTCCTTCATGAAGCAGAGGAAGGGATTATTTGAAAACACAGTGTAGGAGGCACAGTGACCCCACAGAGGACACTGCAGATGAAAGAGAAACTACAGGCTTTAACATGGGAAAATGCTCCAGCTGGGGTTGGGATGTGCTTTGGGAGAAGACAGAGGGATTGGAAACCTGAAGGAGGATCATTATACTTTTAATGAAGGGTCCTATGGTAAACACAAGAAGATATGGAGACAAGCTTTAGGATTAAACACTGGTCCTGGCTGACAGCAGAGAAGTGAACACTTCATTCCTTTACAAAGTACCAAAGAACTTAATGAGTCTGGAGGAATTTCTTCCATAAAGCTTCCAAAATTACAAAGACAAGAACATACAACAAAATAAAAGTTCTGTTGAAAGGGAAAAGGAAGGAAGAAAGAAAGGCAGGGAGGAAGGGAGGAAGGGAGGAAGGGAGGCAGGGAGGCAGGGAGGCAGGGAGGCAGGGAGGCAGGGAGGCAGGGAGGCAGGGAGGCAGGGAGGCAGGGAGCCCAGATGAGCTAACAGCCTGATGAAACTCAGTACAAAGGACTGAGCTGAATGATACACTGCCCAAAATTCTGTTTCACATAATTGTGGATTATAATTAAATATGTTTAAAGTTATTAAGTTTGAGAGTAATTTCTTATCACACCAATAGTAAAGAAAGATTATACACCCAATTTTTTTATTACTATAAACAAGACAAGTGACTGCATACATCATGATGTGATCTGTCAGACACAATGGCATGTAGATAATTTTGATCTAAAGCTCCAAACACAATATTGTATAGGAACAAGCACTACTCGATATAAGGAAGAAACTTTGCATGTGTATAGTAGGACTTTACTGAAACTCTTGAATTTTGTTTTGTTGTGGGTTTTTAAACGTACTTTATAGCAGTCATCATTTTATCTAAACAGATTTTCTAGCTGCATTTCAAAGAACAGAATGGACATTTATCAGTAATTCTATTAGTGAAATGAGGAAACAAGTATGAAATGTCCTATGAGCATGAGTCCATATTTTTCAATTATTTTGGCATTTATAAATTTCCAATTAGATGATTGCAAAAGGTAGAAATGAAGATTCTTTAGAACACTGTCCTTTCACTAAATACTTTTTTCAGTATATATTATTTATACAAATTTTGATTTTAAGCATCCTTTGAAGGAAAAGGTTTATGCATCATTAGTAACTTAGTATTTCATTATAATGTATTAAGCCTTCTTACTATTCCCTATCATTACTTTGTTTTCACATTTTAAAATAAGCCAAGCTACATACAATTTATTTCAATTTCAGAGTGCTAGTTCCTAAGTATTGTGACAGTGTGGTTTTGTATAATATAGCAATTTAGTTTTGGGGACAAGTAGGACCACATATGAAATGCCAACAAACAATTTTATTAAGATTTAACTTCCTATAAAAAAGAGTCATTGGTGTATTATGAACAAGAAGTAAAATATTCTAGCCCATAAAAATGAATAAAGGCAGTTGAGTTGGAAGAAATCAAGAGTACCTTACGTGTAACACAGTCCTGAAAAAAATCTACTTGGAGGAAAGGGTGCTCTTAAGCTTAAACAAAACAAATGTCATTTTATACCAAGTAGTTGGACAAAATTTCAGCATGAATTGAGTTGATATTTTTTACTGGAGCATTCATTAAGACATGAAGTTCCATGAAAAAGTGGTCATGACATCTACCTGATAAGGCATGCTGGGCAGAGCCCTCCTCAAGTGAATGTGGAAGCTACAATGGCATATTTTCAAACAGAGAATAGACTAGAAAATACAGCACGTCAAATTCCTTGTCCTCCATTTGGACAGAATTCCACTTCTTTAAAGCAACAATTACATAAACAATCTTCCAATACTTTATGGGAATAAAATTTTTTTGTCTAGAATCACTAGATAATCGTTAACTACTGTTTGGATGCAAAATTATTCTTAAGTGCTCCAAACTTTTCAGTGAAATCTCTCAGTCAAATATGTCAGGGAGAGTGTGGTAAGCTGTGGAGATTCATGTTGGCAGAGTTCCCAAACACATGATCACACCCATCACTCCTGAAGAACTATCAAAACATCAATTGGTAAAAAATTAATTTGTCATTCCTGTCATTTTTAATATTCAAAAACATCCTTAGAATATAAACTTCTGCACATGGCAGGTATAAATCAGGAACTCCCTTTAGTGAGACTTCCTCCTCATGTAGCCCTGTTCACAGAGGAACTAGGAAATAGTCTCACAGGACAACTGGAAAAGTTTAAGGAGCCCCATGAGAAGAGTTATCTAACTTTTCAATCAGCATTGCAGAATCATTCTTTTGCTGGTCTAGCTGGTGTTATCCAGGAGTGTTTGGAACTTATTAGATGCAGAATAGACTTTTCTATGATCCTAAGGAACTTTGGAAAATTTTGCTCATCTATTACACACATTCATATGAGTCTTATGTTTTTCAACTTGAATTCTACAATTTCAATTAGAATACTACAAGGTAAGTGTTGTTATTTCTATTTTATTGTGAGGAAATGGAGTCATATAGATATCATGAAGCATCCTATCAGAAAGAGCCATATCTCAGGTAAATCTATGCTTTCAAGTCCTATTTCTCATTTTTGACTCTACCTGACTAATAATTCCAGATGCTTCATGTCCTGAGAGAAGGCAGTAGAAACATAATTAAAGCTCCCAGGCACAGCTCTGTTTTAGGAAGTGGTGGAAACTTTACAGGATGGGGCATTTCTGGATGAAGTAGGTCACTGGGGACAAGTTATTAAAGGCTATACCTGATTCTGGTCTCTCTCTTTTTGCTTCCTGTTCAGAATGGGTTCAATGGCCTCTGCCACATGCTCCAGCCACCAAAATTCTGTGACTCTCCACAGACCCAGATTCGATAGAGATGGTCATGATGGGATGGAACCCCAGAAACCACGAGCCAAAATATCTGCCTTCCTTTTAAGTCATTTATATCAAAGGTTCTGCCCCAGGGAGGAGGATGCTAACAAAGGGATATGGAAAGACAGAAGAAATCTGCTATACAGGAAAAGGCCTGTATACGTGTGTGTGTGTGTGTGTGTGTGTGTGTGTGTGTGTGTGTGTGTGTATATATATATATATATATATATACATACATACATACATATATATATATATATATATATACAGAAACACACATGACACACATGACACAACTTAAAAAGCACAAAAGTAAAAGTGAAACCCTCTCCCTGAAATTCTGCTACAGAGATGTTTCTCTTAAAGTAACCACCGTAAATAGTTTCTTTGATATACTTCCTGAAATAGTCAAAGTAAACCTAGTGTGTGGAGTTTTTGATCCTAAGGGTATTATTTTAATGGTTTTCTGAATCTTGATGTCTCCTTCCTAAAGTATTTCAGGAGTTGAGTCAATTAACACTTGTAGACCTGCAGTCTCCCTTCTCAGCTGTTGGAGTCCCACATGGAGGTGTCATGTTAATTTGAGCATATCCTCACTAATAAGCATGGGCTCTACCTACCACTTTCCATGACAAAATAAGAGGAATAAAACTGCCTGGGCACCAAATGGCTAGTACAAATTTTCTAAGGAGAATGAAATATTTTAGAGTGGTATGTTTACAGGTAGGAAATGTGGGAAAGCCATTATGATCTAGATCATTATGATCAAGGGTTAAGAGTCATTTAGAATTAGTGTTGTGAAAGAAAACAAAGGCTAAAGTCATTGTTATTTAAACCATATCTACTACAAGCCCCCCTTTTGTGTGTCACTTAATTGATATTTTTTTTCTTAACAAGATTTTTTTGTGAAAGAAGTATTTATTTTCCTCTACAGTTTCCTTGAATGCTTTCCTTCTGAGAAAAGCTACTTATCTGTTCTACTGACATTTTGAGTAGCAGCATCTTTTCAAAGTAATAGAGTATTGGTCAAGTACCCCTCACTATTAGACACTAAAATGCCCAGAAAGCAGATCATCATAACATTTCTATTGATTTTTTTTTATGGGAGCTCTGTTCATTCAGAAATTCAGCATATCATTTTTCCACAAGGGATTTAGTATAAATAAAGAATTCTACACAGTACAGAGATGATGAATAACCAAATTTTACTTCCTGTCTTCCAGAAAATAAGTTACTTTTTTGTGACAGGGTCTTATAAGTCTTAAACTTCCTACATAGCTGGGGATTACTTTGAACTCCCCATTCTCCAGCAGCCACTTCCTGAATCCTGGGGTTATAGATGTGTAATTCCATGTTCAGGTTTTGAAGTGTTAGGACTAAACCTGGAGCTACAAAGACATTAAGAAAACATTTCATCAACTGAGCTATATCTATGCATCCAATTAGGAAACCTTTTCTCAAAAGAGATCCACCTGCCTCTGCCTATTGAGTGCTGGGATTAAAAACATGCCACCACTACCTGGCCCAAAACTAATGGTCTCAATACTGCTAGTAGTTATGTAAAACAAACAAACAAGAAGATACAGTGAATAAAAACTAGTGATCACTAGAGGATACAGATGCACCAAAGAGGAACTTGGGTCTCTCTGTCTGCTCCTCATTGGCTCCTGTTCACTGGTTCCCCCTCAGTAGAGCCTTCTCTCTGATTCCTGGTCTCTGGCTCTCCTCTGCCCCCTGCTCACTATCCCATCTTCATTATCCATCTTCATTAGATCCTCTCAACAGCTTCCTGTCTCCAGCCAGAAACCTAGGCAGATCAGCCTCTGCTGGTGGCCTGGCCTACTCCACTCCTTCTATGGTAGAGGGGGTGTTTTCTTTATTCAAAACTAGTGTCAGCCAGCAAGAAGTAACTACCACCTTCACAGCTAACAATAGGTCTGGGGAGATGTCAGTGGTATAAAGTACTTGCTTTAGGACCCGGGTTCAAATCCCTAGAAGTTGTTTTAAAAAGCTAGATATGTTCACACATGCTTGTAAACAGGACTGTTGGAGATTGAAGAAGGAGGTCACTGGGACTTGCTAGCCACCGGTCTAGCTCTGGGTCTTGAAACACTCTCTGTCAAAGGTGTAAAGCGTAAAGCAATATAGCAGGACACCAGGCATCCTCCTCTGGCCTCTGCACACACCTGCATGCATACACATGTATTGTATACAGCATACATACATTGCACACACACACACACACAAAAGAAATGGGGGGAGCAATGAGGATATAAACACAAAGAAGATAACCCCTCCAGTTTCACTTTTTATTAGATAAGCGGGAGCCGACCCATTGGTCTACTGGCTATGTCCTTAGCTCCTCTTGTCTATGATGCCATTGTGTTAACACATGACACTGAGGAGCTATAGCACAGAAATGTGGCACATGAAGTGAAACATATTCACTACCTGGATCTCCTTTTTTTTTTTTTTTAAGGTGACACATTTCTGATGTAGAATTCATTTGCCTGTATGAAAACCCAAATAAACTATAGTATAAGATTTGGGTTTTCTCATAAAAATGTATTCCATCACTCCTCTCTCTCTCTCTGTAGGAGGAGTGATGAGCAAAGGGGTCAAGACCAGGCTGGGGAAACCCTCAGAAACAGCTGATTTGAACAAGGGGGCGCTCAAGTCTGATAGCTGGGAAATTAGCATAGAACTGACACAGATCCCCTGAATGTGGATATTAGTTAGGAGGCCTGGACAGTCTAAGGGGCCTCTGGTAGTGGGTTCTGTATTTATCCCTAGTATACCAATTGACTTTGGGAGCTCATTCCACATAGAGGGACTCTCTCAGCCTAGCCTAGACACATGGGGGAGGGCCCAGGCCCTGCTCCAAATGATATGACAGACATGGGAACATGGAAGGCCTCAACTTCCCTAGGGAGCAAAAAGGGGATAGGATGAGTATTGGGGGGCAGGGGAGGAGGGAAAGTTGGGGGGGCTGAGATGGACATGTAAAACAAGCATGTAACAACTTTAAATAAAAAGAATTATCCAAAGCAGCCTTGCTGACTACAGCCAGGATTTCTGCATCTTCTTAGAATCCCCCATGAAAGCACTCCTTACCAGCAGGAAGTAGTTTGGAAAGAACGACGCCCAAATTCCCAAATATTGTCTATAAATGTTTGTTTTCATTTAAACGGACTTGGTTATAAAAAATAAAATAATAAAAATAAGAGTGATAACAAAGTTTATATAAATTAAAAATAAGAAAAAAAGATTTATCAAAAAAATGTATTTCATCGAGGCTTGATATGTTTGATGAATAGAAACAAGGCCATTAATATAATCCTTATTACTTTTCTTTTTTTTTTTTTTTTTTTTTTTTTTTTTGGTAATCTGCTTTCAAGCTTTTTATTTATTTTTTTTTAATTTATTATTTTACATGTAGATCCCAGTTCCCTCTCCCTCCCTCCCACCCTTGCTCTTACCCTCTCTTTGTCCTCTCACATGCACCCTAACCACACTCCGCTCCCCTCCCCCCACCCCAATTCCATATGTAGGGCAATGCCATCCAGTTGGGGTCATGTAGATCTGGAAGGTCATTTGAAGTAGGGACTAGGGCTTCTCTCCTGTCTCTAGGTTAAGGCAGTTATTCCTCCATGGGGGATGTGTTCGCAAAGTCCTTTTGTACACCAGGGATACATTCTGGCTCCACTGTATGAGGTCCCTTTGACTGCTCAATCCTTCTGGCTGAGACCCATATTCAGGGGGGCCTGAGTCAGTCCCATGCTGGCTTCCCAGCTATCAGTCTGGGGGCCTGTTATCTCCTCCTTGTTCAGGTCAGCTGTCTCTTTGTGGTTTTGCAGCCTGGTCTTGTCCTCTCTATCTGCATCTGGGTTCTAGTTCGACTCAGTTTTTATGTATGGGTGTTGCTTCTGTTTCCAACAGGTATTAGATGAGGGCTCTAGTGCCATTGTAATATGGTCGAACGTAGCGGCCATTACACACAAGTTGCTTGCAATGAGAAGTTGAGTAAGGCAACATGGAGTGCTTGGGATTTAAGACAGCAAGGCCAATGTTTCCAGTAGACTTTGAAAATCTGATTATTGCTCATTTTTTTCATTCAACTGGCTGTCCAATATATTTTTATCAACTCCCCAAAGTCAGGAGACATGTAAATATGAAAAGACTAGCATGAAGGAAGCTAGCAATGTCTGCCACCATTTAGGAAGAGGGAGATAATACACTTTACTTAATAACCTCTCTCCAGTACTCTAATTTCAATTTTTGATCCTACAGAAGCAACATAATTGCCTAAGGCTTCTTAGGTAGGTAAAGCCCATGGAGGATACACAAAGATTTGTAAATCAGGAGTTGGGGGCAGATTTACAGTTTTAAGTCTCACTGGATTTTCCTATGAATAGGTACAAATTCTTGTTTTTCCTTTCTAGTGTTAATTTTAGGTTAATCATCCCTTTTAGAGAATCTTTTCCTTAAATTGGTAGACTATTTGCAAGCTATGACCAAGCTTTGGCAATATCAGTTTCCTGAGACTTGAAGCTGTTTGAGTTCATTGCATGCTCACATACAAGACCTCACTCCCTTGGTGCTGTAGCTGGCTAGGCACCACTCAAAATGAATCATGTCTCTGCATTTTAAGACTACTGGTTTAGGAGGAACTAACATGAGTGTTTAGACAATTCACATCATAGACCTGATCTTTATTTTCTTATTACTGGAAAAATAAGAACACAAACCCACGATGGCACATCATAGCTACAGCCCTGGACTATCCCGATAACTGATGTTGCAAATATCACTCTGCAGGTGTGCACTTAATCTGCTCAGTTGCTGACCAACACATGCTCAATTGCTCTTTCAAATGAGTACATATTCCCTTTTACCCAGTAATAAATATTTTCCAGTGGTACCCCTCTCTGTGAAATTCTGCAATACTTATGAAAACATCTCTCATTTCTGTTCTAAGTGTCACGGATGGCAAACAAAGGCAATAGTGTAACATACTTTATTTAGAAACTGCTCATATCAATGAAAAATGAAAGTCATATTTCCTGTGGTTGGTACTTATTAAGAATTTATTTGGAAAATCAAGTTCCTTATACTATAATTTAAAGTAAGGGCTTCTGACATTAAGAAACTTCTAGTTCTGATGTGTGTGTGTGTATGTGTGTGCGTGTGTGTGAGTGTGTGATACAAAACAATTAACATTAAGCATATAGATAAAAGCATTTATCACATAAATAAGAAATTAATATGTAACAAAAGGTGGAACATGTATTATAATTCCAACACTAAAAAGGAAAAAGAAAACATAAGGAGTGCTTATTTGGTGCTAGGCTACTATTTTTAAGGATTAATCACCCAGGTGACTATTGAGAGCAATGAATGAATATCTCAAAATAATAAAAGGATGATGAAACCATGTTTTACTAAAAGTGGCAATTATTGCATACATGAAATGCATAAAATCATGCAATGCACAGATTTATCAAAATGCCATATAATATCCCATAAATATTTATATACTGATGTGTGAAATATTTTGGAAACTACTAGATATTATTGTTCCTCTTCACCATATTAGCCAGTGTGGAGAACTGTATAATGCATTATTCCTCACATAATTAATGGAGCTCCAGCCACCAAACACACACATGTGACTACATGCACATGAACAACACATAACAAATATGGATTTGAATTTCATAGCACACAGAATCAGTAGAGGACATTTTCAAGTCAGTATAGTATGGCTGAAGCTGCTTACTGTCCTCTTCACAGGACTTGAAGTTGTGAACAAACACATTTCCATTATTTCATCTTAATGCAAACTAAAAGTTTATAGTGAAACTGGTTTCTATTGTGTCTGTTAATACAGAACATGATTAGAATTTTTATATTTACTTACATGTGCCATGCATGTATGTGTTGTGGGCACACCTGTGCCATGGCAAATGCCTGAAGGACAGAGGACAACACACACACAAAAAAAAAAAATTAGTTTTCTCCTTTCACTGTGAGGGTTCTTGGGATCTCAGGTCAGCATTGCTTCCAAATACCTTTAACTGATGAAACACCTCACTGGTCATAAATATGATTTTGTAGAAACTATATAGAATTACAAATCTCCCCTAAAACAAATTGTAGTGTAACAATAATACTTACTATCTTATGTATCTTATGTATTGTATTGTTAATACTGAATGTTTAGTATAGTCTCATATTTTCTGATTATGGTGAATTTTCTTTGTAAAAACATATTTGTTATGCTAAGTGATGAAAAATGTGACTCAAACAATATTTATGTTTTCCACAGTAACTTTGCTAAAGTATATCCAATCTATGATTTGTTGTGTGGGTGCTTTAACATGCTTTAATAGTCAGGTATTGTAATAAGAAAAAAGAACAGTTGGAGCATTTGGGAGCTGGAGTGAGGAAGATCAGTAGTTCAGGGGTGGCTGACTCTGACTGCAGACCTCTGCATTATACTGTTAGTACATACTGTTTTATCACTCTCCATGAAAACCTTGGGTATCATCACAGTATCTATAGGCTAGCTATTTCACAACTTAAGAAGTGTCTTAAGTTCTCAGCACAAATCCTATAACATATCATAAATATAATCTTGCTTAGTTTCTGCAACATTTGCTAGATCAACAAGTATTCCATTGAGCCACAAGTAATGGGGAAGAATGTCCTGATGGGGGTGTATGAAATCAGTAAGCCTCCCTCCTGAACTCCATTTCTCACACTTGGCTCTAAGTCTGGAGGAGGTACAAATTTTATATTCATGCTGACTATTGAAGCAAAGAGGGTAACTTCAAGTTAGACACTTGTAAATCATAAAAATGATGGTGATGTTGAGATGGACTACTCACAGGAATCGAAAAATTGCTTTCCTATTAAATTGAATATTTTTAAAATAAAAATGGCACACGGTTATCGTGTAGGAAAGACTGTAAAATGATGTGTGTAGCTAATGATTTGAAACCATAATTGCTTGCTAATTTAGTTTTTGAACTACTTACTGTTTTCATTTAAATTTCTGCATTTATATATTATTGTAAATATCACAATTCTGTGGTGATTTAAAATGATAGTTTTCAGAATCATAAGGCGTTTTAGCATCAAGATTATTAAAACATTCTGAAATATTTCCCATTGTTTAAAATTGAGTGCTTCAAAATTTAAGATAAACATTAGAAGATGTGAGGCAAATTAAACCTGAAGGCTTTTCTGTCATGTTTCTATGGTTAGTTCTTGGTCCCAAGATTGCCTTTATGAAACCTTGCTTCTTTGATGTTTGACAGAAAATATCATCGTTTTTTTGTCTTTTTAAAACCAATCTGTCAACACTGGTATCAAACAACTTTGAACTGATGCTGAATTGTGTAACAAGTGACTATATCAACTCCCTAGACAGCCAAAATGCTTGCTTCATGAATGCATTTTGACAGGTCAAACACCAGTCCTGTAGTTAGAAATGTGCAGCAGCAAGCCTTTAGCTTCAACACAGTGAGGGAGCTCTTTTCCCTTGGAGGTTGCATTTATATCTTCTGAAAATGCTGTGTGTTAATTGTCATTACCGCATCTTGTCTTCATTATGATTCAGCTCTGGATTGTATTTCTGACGAGGAAAATGCTTGCCACCTGCTTGTGGATGCACACTTTGGTCTCTGGGTACTGCTGCTTGTAAATGACTCCCACGGGCAGCAAGACATCATTTTCCCAGGTGGGCTACTCATTTACTTTCTGTTTTCTTTCTCCCACCATTCATCTATGTTGACAAGTGTCAATTATGGACAGCAGATTTATGGGATGGGAAAGATAAAGCCCAATTTACAAATCATTTTCCGTGCAAGCCGACAGGTGCAATGACAGAGCTGACTTGCTGTAATTGAATTTCTTGCTGCTATCTACTCAGTCACATGACTATGTCAACTTCAAGGATGTCAGTTGAGGAGAGTCTTAATACTCTAAGATTTTAAAAGTAGAGATGAAAATATATAGCCTGGGTTTTAACTGTGGACTCGTGAACTCCGAATCATATAATACAAGTATACATATATATATATATATATATATATATATATATATATATATGTGTGTGTGTGTGTGTGTGTGTGTGTATGTATTATACATATATAATACATATATATGTATTATAGGTACATTAATTTGAATATAAGTTCTAACATCCCAAATGTGAAGAATATGTGTTCCATTATGTATTTTCTAAAAATTATTATCTATGTACTATATGTAGGTATTCTAAAATTGTTTAACTGGTTTCTATGTATGTTAGGTTGGTCTTTCAATTCCTATAATACTCTCAAGTATTACCTACACATATTGCAATATCTAGCTAACAATGTCTCCTTTTAAATATTAGCTAAATTTATATTATTAAAGGGATTTTTCCAAAGTACACAGATTTTAAAAGAAATATCATCACCATGATGTGAATTTGAGGTAGCATGCTGTTTCATTTAAAACATATTATATAAATATAAAATTTGTATCATTGTAGTAAATTATGATTATATTAATTATCAGTTTTCAAGATTAATTTATATCAATAAATTATTCCTTCTATAAGCTTATATTCAATCTATAATTTTTGATGTATATTTTCATATAACAACCAATTATAATTCATGTAAGGAAATGCTAAAACTCACATTTGAGAGATACAGAATACATAGAGTATTAGTCTATAAGTTGCTTTACTTGGACCTAATTTACAGAACTCAGTAAGTTAAGAATGCTATCTCAAGCTACATGAGATTGCTTACTGGACATTTTTAAGAGTTTTTTACTAAAAGGTTATGTTCTCACTTTTATTCTATGGAATCAAAAACAACTTACTGAAGCGTATAGTGCTGATTACATTTTGAAATTTAGAAGAAGGAAAAGGAAGGGGAGAGAACACTGAAATGGAGAGATGGCAGAGGAAGAAAGGCAGAAAGGTAGAACCTGAAACTTGCTGATTAGGGTAAACTGGGTGACCCCTGAGCTCTAGAATCTCAGTGCTGAGATTACAAACATGTGCTGTGCTGAGATACTTGGACTTTTAAAGGGTTCTAGGGATTCAAACTCATCACAGAAAACCTTTCATCTAACTGAGTTATCTCACCAGACCCCTAACATGGTCTTTCAACATTGGCTATTTTTTTTTTTAGTTTTCATTTACTTACTGAATTAGGAGACATGCTGTTGGCTCTGTTTTTCATATTTGATAATAGTATTTTTGTTTTATGATTTTGTTATTATTCCTTTAGAATACATAAATGATGTGCTTACAAAGATATTTTACATATATTTGATAATTTCTCTAAGAATGTGGCTTATATTATTACTTTTATTTTTATAGTGATTTATATAAAAGTTTTCCTCATACACTGAATTTACTAAAAATTATTTACTGAATCATTTAGTGAATCTGTATTACTTTTACAACTATTTCTAATAAATTGATTTTTATTCACTATGTGTAAACTAGCAAATTAAGTGAATACCGTTCCTGTAATCTTTGAAATTTTCATCTCTTTGTGATACCTACATTTAATTTTCATCAGAATAAAATTCCTGAATCCAACAACATTCACCTACATCATATTGTTCCCATCAATGTTGTTTTAGCTATCACTAGTTATTTTTTCCTTTTCCATTTTATTCAGAAAACTAACAAATTAAAATATAACAAATATAAAATCAGACATGAACATCACATGCAAACATATCCTTTATATAAGTGCTTTGTGTGTGTGTGTGTGTGTGTGTGTGTGTGTGTGTGTATAAAAAATAAGAAAAATACTGCATTATTACTCTTATTGGTGGAGAAAACCAAAAAACAAGTCAATATTGTACAGAAGAAAATTAACCAGTAATCCAAAGTAACAGAGATGATATGGAGACACAAATACAAAGGATGCAATAGGCCATGATATATAATGTACAGCTTGAGAATACTAGTTAAGAACTATAGTGTATTGGGTACTTCTCATTTATAAATAGATTTTATCTTCTTCTACATAAAAATAATGAGGAAACTGTAAGAGTTGAATGTATCATTACTTCATATTAGTAGTGACTACATTTTATATTCTATAACATATTTTATAAATTTAATACACACAAATTATTCTAAATCTAGAACTGTACTCAAATCTATGTTCTTATGATTGCTATATATTTCTTCTCTATGTCCTAAACATACATTCCTAATTGATTAATCCAGATATTCTTTAGCAAAGGTATTTTCACCATTTTGTTTCTAAGTGAAGGATGGAAATTACTGCTGTGTTCTGTAAACACATAGCATTAAAAGCTGACAGCTACAGCAAGCTTCTGAATAGACTAAGTATACTTGATTTTTCATTGAGACAAATGAGCTAGCTTATCTCCGATTTATTGTGTAGAGATCTTAAATACAGCATTTTGAAATATAGCTTCTCTTTGTTCAGTATTAGGCATACAAACCCCAAGCCTCACTCATGAAAACATTCTGGTTCCTGTCTCTGGCACTGAGACATACAGAGCCCAGGCCTCTGTTCACTGACTTGGGTATAAGAAACTCTGGTTCTTTGATGTCCCATTTGGTCCTTGGTTAATAACCAGTTTAGGTCTACTCTCCCAGTGGTGACTGCAATTCTCTTCAGCAGTTTTGTACCAAAGAAGAAGTATCTCGAGAAATAAACTTATTTTTGTTTTGTTTTGTGTTTTTTTTTAAATAAGTGCAAGTTGCCACTGATTCTTAAAATAAAAACTTTTTCATATACAACCTGCCAGCCATAACACTTAGCAACCTACAGGGCAGCTATTTACTGAAAACAGGAACTCAGTAACTGAAGTTCTCTAGTTAATGCATCTCCAAGCCTGCACCAAGCCTCGCTAAAAAAGCCTGTGCTAATTTCTTTGTATGCCACAAAATTTTCTACTTCAGCATGCATTTCTGTTAAAAATATATGAGCTATCCCTGTTGCCATATTAATATTTTGCATGCAATTCTTCACTGATTTAAAAAATACCTGTCTGTAATTTGGGTGGGAATGTACAAAATTGTTCCTCAACTGAACAAAGGTTAGCTTGAGGTACAGGGCACTGAAGACATTGTGTTTCAAAGAAACGTAATAGCTGAGTATGCTGTGTGCCAAGTATTGCTTCTGTGACTTGCATTTCCTTTGTTTTCAACTTCTTGTCAGTTTTGTGTTAAACTAAGAATACTTCATACATGTGCATAAGAAGAACGTACATAAATATGAGCAGTAATATATACATATATAAGAATAATACATATATAGAATATATAGAAAGTATTTTACACACACACACATTTTCAGTCATTAAAACAGTGAAATGGTCTTACCAGGAGCCTTTTTATGCAAGAGCATTTAAATATCAACTAAGATAAGGTAGAGGGCCCTGCCACACACAAGTGGGCTGGGATAGTTTTAAATGTGCATGTTGTACACCTTACTATATTATGGACCTCAGCATCCTCAGCATCTTGGTTTGGGAGAGATGAGAAATTAGGCTGAGACTGAATTTCAGTGATTAGAGCACTAGCCATGATTATAACTCATGTCTGGATTATTCCCAACTTTTACTAAAGTCACAGAAACACTTAACGATCTGCTGACCTTTTATCCAGTAAAGTTTAGTTCAGGTAAGGATGAGCAAGGCAAGTCAGAAAAATATATGTGGACACTGAGTCTTCTAGAAAGAGTGGGGAGCTACCCACAAGATCCCACAACAACATGGCTGCTCAAACTAGACCCAAACAATAGCCCTAATAGAAGTGCTAACACTGGAAGGGGGAATTCCATGGCACCTCACCCCTAGACAAAGAACTAAGGACAACTGCTATGAATGAAGGCAACTAAGGACTGCTGAGAGAGGGAGAATTAGATATCCCCAGGGATTAGCTCCTTAATTGGTTTTATAATACAAATAGTCAGCCCTGAAATCACACATATACATGCAACACTAAATGTACATGGCAGCTTCTACTTATATATTTATACATTCATATCTATAGCCATATCTATATGTTTATATAGATTATATATAATGTACACACACACACACACACACATCAATACTAACCAAAGAAAAGAGGTCATGAATTTGAGAATAACAGGGAGGCAAGGAATGGGAGGGTTTGGGTCAGAGAGAGTATAAGGAAGGGGAAATGATGTAATTAAATTTTAATTAAAATTAAAATGATTAAGTAAAAAAGGCAGAGGTTTGGTAAGAGTACCATAGAATTTAGTTTTTCTTGTATTTGGGGTAACAGATTTTCTAGTGTGCCAAATTGTAATTCCTGCTTTAGAATCAAGAAAATTCCTTTTCTTTGTAGAGCTTTAAAGGCTAAATCATGAGTTAAAGCACGAAACATTTGAGTATATACACTCCTAGTTAAAAAAAAAAAAAAATAAACAGCTGGGCTGTACAAGACTGCAGGACATATTATTTATGGAATAATTTGTTAAGGTATTTAAAATACAGCAAACATTTGTGATTTTTGTCAATAAAAAATTTAGCTTTCATATTATATACTTCAGCCTTACAGGCTTAAAGTTGTAAGCTCTTTTATTTGTTTTTAACCTCTTAGGTCTTATACAAAGGATATGATAGTCATTTACTGGATTACGAAAAGTTATATCTAATTAAACACATTAATGTCCTACATTGTTTGATGGGAAATTCGGTGTTGGACAGATATCAATTGCACCCAAATTAATTCATAACTTCACTGAGATGATAACTAAATATAGTCCCCAGGGTAAAACAATAAATCCTCAACACACAAAAAAGTAGAAATTCAGATGTTAAAAAAAGAACAGTTCATGAAAGTTTATTAAACTAAGATAAGTATAATTAGGTGACACAAATTATAAAATATAAACATCTAAATCTTTGATAAGTAAAACAATGTCATTTGGCAAACAAGACAAATAATGAAGAATTAAATAAGATCAGTAAGTCTAGAAATTGGCTTCATCTCTATATAGCCTTGGGAAAAAATTAGCATTTCAAAAGACTGTGGGAAGGAGGCATTTTACAGTAAATAGCATCAAAGAGCTTGAAAAGATTAGTGGGAACAGAGGCAGAAACACTTCCACATTACACACATCTTGATAAGTTAAAATTTTAACATAAAACTTAAGCCATTTAAGAAATGAAGAACATATGAGTCAGGATTTCCTAACTTATTCATGAACAAGGTTTTCCCAGCACATCACAGCCATCAACCAGTAATCCTGAAGCAGATTCACACAAATTTAAAAATCAACTCAACCGGAGGGCCTAGGCTGTGCTCCAAATGATATGACAGACTTTGAAGACTCCCCATGGAAGGCCTCATCCTCCCTGGGAAGCAGATAGGGGTTGGGGTGGGGGTTGGTGGGGGAGAACAGGAGAGGATAAGAGGATGTGAGAACTGTGATTGACATGTAAAACAAGCTTGTTTCAAATTTAAATAAAAAAAAATATCCAAAAAGTTTGGTCAAAAAAAGCAAGAAAGTTGACCCTACCTGAATGAACTCCATATTTTAGTAGTGTATTATGCAAACATGGGAAATTCACATAAACGTCTTAGTCAGAAAACAAAAGAAAATCCCCGAGATTGGGATATTTATCCTCCCAGTTTCTCTGATTGTAAGAGATGAGCATATTCTCAAGTTAATGAAGTGAATCCTCTAATTTGGATAGCAGGCCAGGAATTTTAGAGTCTTAAACATATTTTCTGACATGAAAATCTATTCTAAAAATGGGTAATATATGCAATATTCAAATAGTAAAATTTTGTAAATCAATTTCAGTTGTTAACAACTTTATAATGTTCATTTAATAAATCAGAAGGATATTAAAAATGTGCTACCCAGTTAGTAATTTTTAAGCTCTTCACCTCCACACTGAAAGGTTGCTTATTTCTCAGCTTGCACTGTTCTGAAGGTAGGACAATTCTGTTCTTGGTACTCTCATTCACAACCTCAGAATCAGGCTTACATTTACATACCAGCTATGATAGCCATACTGAGATCATGTGATTTCTACCCTACAAATTCCAGTTCTCATGCTCTTCCTGCCACATACATGTGCACATAATTAAGTAACTCCTTACTATCAATGATCACCTACTTTCTTGATTCCTGGTTCTTCACTGTATACTTCTCTGTCAGATGGCACACCCTTGACTTTACTAGTACTTACGAAGAATAATTTCTGTCTTCTCTCTGACTTCACTTCCTACTATTCCATTTTACCTGTCTAGTATTCAGATGGTGATGACTAGTTGTATGCATTGACATATATAACTCTCTGAGTTGACTGTTTCAGTTGGTAGCTTTTCTTGTAAACTGTGTAAATCTGTACCCAAGTTACAAAAGACTGTATTTGAAACAAGAGGATCATGTTCATAGGATCCATTATTATAGGTGTTAGAAAAGCTTATAAAATGAGGCTGTGGTCCTTGCTTTTGTATCCATAGACCAGTGGTTCTTGACCTTCCTAATGTTGTCATCCAGTTCCTCATTTTGCAGTGACAGCCAATCATAAAATTATTTTTGTTGCTACTTCATAACAGCAAGTTTGCTACTGTTAAGAACTGTAATGTAAATATCTTCTTTTTCCTGATGGTTATGGCCTTAGGTGACCCCTGCAAAAGGGGTTGTGGCCCTCCGGTTGAAAATGGCTGACTTAGACAGTAGGGAAAAAGGGGGAGAAAATTACTGGAAGATAGTTGTAAAAAGAAACTGTAGTAACATAGAGGGACTCGCAGAGATGTGGCTATAATGGAGAGGACTTCGAAGATAGAAAGGGACAGGTTTCCTGATTTATGCCATCTCCTGCCAATTACCATCACTGCTTCTAAGCAGCCAGATGCTAGTGGACAAGCCTCAGAAACATTCCCTGAACAGCATGGCTCCATGTCTCCTGCTGAGCAAGGGAACCATGCAGAATGGAGTGGAGATCATAAGGTCATTAAGGTCATAAAATGCATACATACCAAAAATTTTTCTAAGACTTTTCACATTCAAAATGAAACTGCAAATGCATGAAGTCAAATGTGATTTGTTTACAGTCAATGCAGTTACAGATGCAAGCTTGTTTGCAGTGGCATTGATTAGAAATGGGGGTTATAATCAACACCTTTCTTAACTATAACTCAAGGAGTCTAGCATTCAGATTCAATCCTCAAAATACAGAATGTTTGTTTTTGTAATTCTTTATATACTCTGGATATTAGTCCTATGTTAGATGGATAGCTGGAAAGGTTAGCTCCCATTCTGTAGGATTCCACTTCACCTGGATGATCATTTCATTAGTTGGGCAGTTTTTCAGTTTTATGAATTCCTACCTGTCAATTTTTGACCTTAATTCTTGGGCATGTAGGCACCTATTCATAAAGTTGTTTATATATATATATATATATATATATATATATATATATATATATATCCTCCTTAATCACTTACACACACACACACACACACACACAGGAAAAGATCAAGAAGGGGTTATATGGGAGAGTTTGGAGGGAGGAAAGGAAGGGAAAAATGATGTAATTATATTATGATCTTAAAAAAAAAAGAAAAGCAGACTTTCTTGCCTTGTCACCTAAGAGACACCACAGCACCCTTTCATGGCTTAATGCTGTCTTGCTGTTACCAACTCAACCCACTCAGTGTCTTCTCATAAAATTACATAAACTTATGAACTAATCAAATTCAGAGAAGATAACATGAGTAAGTAAAGGACTTGCCATATCAATAGTGAGACATTCTAACAAGAATAAATAAGGGTGGATAGGGAGACAGGAATTAACAATGTCTGCAACTTTAGATTTAGCATATAGATCAGTTTAGAGGATATAAAATCCAATACCTTATATTCAGGTTTACAACAGGAAAAGTACACCTACATGATCACATAAGCTATTAAAACAGATTTTATTCATTCTGGCTTTTAAAAATGAAATTGAGTAGGTTTTTCATAGCCCTTTTAGTGTGTCAAGTTCATCTGTATACAGGTGATTTATACTTCTGTTTAATTCTTATACTATAACAAGCAAGGAAGAGACCACTCTTTATTCTGTAAGTGTCCTCAGGAATGCCAACTGTAAGCTACTCTTTTCCATAAATCGTTCGCCTTGATTTTCTTTGATTGAATTGTCAAGCACTATCTATGGAAACCTTACTTCTATTACCTGAACCTCACTTAATATGCTTCTCACATGCTGCAAGACATAAATGTCTGAGAAGAGAATAGGAGAAAGATGGTTTGCATCTGTTGTTTAAGACAGCTTTCACAGCATTCAAATGAAGAAGACAATGGAATTGTTCTGATAGAATCAGGGAATCCACTGAATGAGAGCATCGAGGAAGAATTTTAATAGACTAGAACAGGCATGTGAGGAAGGGGGACTGGTGCTGTATAAATCCTAAATTTTGGATGCTTGCTCGATTTTTATATTTTTAAAGACAACAGAGGGAATCTGCAAATCTACGATTTATTCGTAGTTCTAGATTGAAGACAGAGGCAGGTTTACTGGATTGTTTGTATTTACTGTCAAAATAATAAATCTGTGCAGAAATATTTCAAGATATCCCAGTGCTGAGGGCAGGGTTCATTTTTAGTTTACCATGTTACCAATGCTATTATGCTATTTTCTTCATCCATGATGCTTTGGGAAACTTAAAGGCTAGAGAAGGACCAATTATATCTCTTTTCCTTGAATAAAAGGAGCTGATAGCCAAGTTATGAATGTAAGAGACAGGTCCATAGAATATGATTATAGTTGTCAGTGTCCTGGCTCCAGAGTCAGATTATATTAAAGCTCTCTGAAACCTTCCAAAGGCTTTCCGACGAGCTAAGTGAAAATTCCAAATTACCATTGTGGACATCAGGCTCCAGGCTCCACTGTCTGTTTCTGCCTCTCTTTCTTTTTTCACCAATCATCTAAGGACTGTTTCCAGAACCTGGAAGCAGCATACAGTGTTTTGTGTTTGAAATTCTTTCCTCAGATGCCTACGTTGCCGGCTTCTGTTGCTTATGATTCCTGATGAATTGATATGCTTTGCTGTTTCATTCTGGTCCTCATTCCTGTTCACCATTTTTAAAGAAGAATGCAACTTATTAAAGTGTTTAAATGGTTAGACAACTGTCTAGTCCCAAGAGCATGCCTGTTCCAAGAGAAAAGCAACTTGCTTCCCTGACAAAATTATGTCTATAAAGGTACAGTACAGCGAGAGATCACAGAAGTTCGAAAAGATCAGATTGGGAAAAGAGCTAGTGAAAGGCAAGTGAGTTAGAAGGTGATGAAATCGAGAAAAATCTCTCTGAGTAAACTCAGAGGAATGCAATGACACACAGAAGCAACCCTGGTACCACATAATATAACCACAAAGACAGTATTTTAAAGACATGTTTACTGCTACAATAGTGACATGAACACCACAGGAGTAACCAGTCCTGATCCACAGTATTAAACCCATACCTGGCACAATTATCAGATCAAGAACCTATGCTAGACTGGTCTTAGGCCTAGGGGAGAAAACCATCCTATTATACTGCTAAGTAGGCATAGAATTAATCTGACTCCTACTGGTTTGTTATTATTAAAAGCATAAATAAAAGTCTTTCACTTTCTTCTGAGATGATTCGACTTATAGTTGCAGGTGACAATCAGCCTCATAACAGGCCAAGAAACAAAGAATAAGGCTATACAATGCTCAGCTTTAAAAGGAACATATATACTACATCTTCCTCTCCCAGGCTAAGGGATCATTGCATATTGTGAAAGAAGAGTATAAGAAAATAAATCTGAATCTAGGGAAATCTCCAAGAATCCACAAGGATGACCCCAACTAAGAATCTAAGCAATAGTGGACAGGCTACCTTAAATGCCCTTACCCTATAATGAGATTGATGACTACCTTAAATGTCATCATAGAGCCTCCATCTAGTAGATGATGGAAGCAGAAACAGGGATTCACAGCTAAACACTGAGCAGAACTCCTGGAATCAAGCTGTAGAGAGGGAGGAGTGATGAGCAAAGAGGTCAAGACCATGCTGGGGAAACCCACAGAAACTGCTGACCTGAATAAGTAGTAGCTCATGGACTCCAGCCTGATAGCTGCGGAACCAGCACAGGACCCAACCAGGCCCCTTGAACAGTTCGGGGGGGGGGGGGGGGCTAGGCAGTCTATGGGGCCTCTGACAGTACTTATCCCTAATGCACAAATGCCCTTTCCCTATGGAGGGGACTAGGCCCTGCCCCTAATGATGTGATAGACTTTGATGATCCCTCATGGATGGGGGAGTGGGGATTTGTTGGGAGGCATGGGAGGACAGGAGGGAAAGGGAACTGGGATTAATATGTAAAATATGATTGTTTTAAACAAAAATTATTTAAGAAAAGAAATAAGCCAGGAAAAAAAAAAAAAAGAAAAAGAAAAAGAAGAAACCATCTACTGGTCACAACAAGGTAGCTGCATATATGAACACAGAGGTTCTGACAGCATGCACAAAACAAGTGCATATCCAAACCAACCACATTCCAGCATGAAGAGGGAAACTGGACATATAGTTTCATCCCTTAGCCACTGTTAGCTACTGGAAAAGGAAAAGTCAGGATTTTTTGTTTGTTTATTTGTTTTTTTCCTAATATATGCACACATCCAATTGTCATTGAAGGATTTGCAAAAAAATAATTATCAAGAACAAAAATTTGAAAGGGTGATTCAGGGAAGTGGTGTGAATATGATCAAAACATGTTTTATAAAACTCAAAACTCATAAAGAACTAATATAAATTATAAAAATAAACTAAGTATAAAATGAACATGCTTTAGATTTTGGATTTGAAAATGAGCTTATAATTTTTCTTCTAGTACAACATATTCTCAGGAGAACACATTTGAATATTTTATTTGGTTTATATGTCAGAGATTTTATTGAGAAGTCCACATCTATTTAATGGGATAAGAGAGCTGTAACATTGAATGTGTGTTTTCTCCCTTAAAATATTTTTAAGATAAATTCCATGAGCAGGTTAAAACAAATTATTAAAGAATATGTAAGTACATATAATCTATGAGAACTTTAACTCACATTAGTCCACCTACCATTAGTGCCATTTCTGTTAGGATAAAAGTTGAGTTGAATTCTGTGGCTTACTATGGAAACACTAGGTTTTTATAGAAACACTAGGTTTTTATGAGTCTAAAACAAAAATTAAAACAAAACTTTCTATATGACACAGTCAATAAATTATTAGAAACACAGTAAATTTATTTTAGCAGAAAATATTGTAATATATAGATAGTTATAGCTTCATTTAATTTTACGAGAGCACTATTTTCTATGAAAGCATTCCATAAATTAATATTATATATAGACATAGGACCTAAACATAATACATATTAAGTTAATGTTTAATTAGTAAACCATTATAAGTTATACCTGATTATGATACAAAATTAAATTATTACATTTTATTGACAAATGTCAAATATTCTGTTAAGAAACTAATCAAGCAGTGTAAGAATATGTTGTCAGAAATAACAAACTTCCCCCAAAAGGAAAGCATTCTTACAAAGTTCTTATTAATAATATGCTCTCCATTCTACTTAACATAAATAAAAGATAACATTTAAAATCATCTTAGACAACAAATTTAGATATTTTTTTCTGACTCTGACAAACATAAAAAAAATAATTTTTGGCTAAAACAACATATTGGATAAATTTTTACGATAATATCCAGTTTTTTCTGAACTAAATCATCAAGTATTTCTATGAAAGATTGACTTTTCCTTTAGGAAGAGGTCATGAAAACAGCAGTCTACTTAGGCACCATTTATTTTTCTTCTCAAACGAGGTTTCTGAGAGACATCATTTGTTCAATAGAAACAAAAACTTGACTCTAACTTTCATATTTCAAAGCATACAATTTTGAGTCATTTACTTGTTAGCACAAACTGGCTAAAATCTAAGTCTTATGGCTTCAAGAGGAAGCAGTGTGCAGACAACGGACAAAGAAGTGAATGAGAGCATGGACAATCCATCCTTGCAGGGCAGTTGGGCTTTGCATCACCTGGTGACCCTGTGGACATGGTCTGTCCTTCTCATTTGGGGAAGAGACTTGTCATACATGCTTTGAGGCTGCATGAAACGAGATTTCACAGTAGCAAAGTCTTATCTTCACTTAACAACAGTGACAGCAGCAAAGGACCTTTAGTTAGTTTTCAAATGGCAAGACTTTTTCCCAGTGAATTTGAATTGGTGCATTTTTGTTCAGATGTCATCAGCCCCAGAATAAAGAGAATGTGATCCTGAACTGTCTCATTTAGGAGAGGGTATGGGGTAGAAGACATGCTTGTCAGCAGAATGAGTTAACCATATCAGAACAACAGCATCTGCAGCAACCTGATGGACTGAACTCAAGGCAGAAACCTCTAATGGAAGAGGTAACCTTTTTTCTGGTTTTAAATTTTTAAAAGGCAAATGTAGAAAGGGAGTTCAGAGTCATAGATAATTACATGGAATTTTGCAGTTTATTTACTTTATTACTGAGTCACAGTTCTTAAAATTCCTGGTTGCTTTATTGCTGTATCAGCCATCTATCTATCAAATGCATTTGAATAGACTGAAACTAAAAGAAATTATGATTTATTAACATTCATCAATTAAGATGAGTTACTTAATTGAATTTAATTTATATGGTAAAGATAAATTTGAGAATAAACTACATATGTAGTGTCAACGGCTCTTATAAATTCAGTTTATGGTCTCAATGGTGTTAGTTGTAATAACTCCCAACTAAAACCAAGTTTTCAGCTTCCTTGTGACAGTTTATGAAAATAAGTGATGAGAAAAATTCTCCAAATAATGGCATATTTTACAGTGCTTTTGCTTTATACTCTTAAAAAAAAAAATAAGGCTTCTAAAAGATTCTCTCACACACTGTTCATTGTAATGGCAGAGAGTCACTCTCATTATAAAGTCATTTAACATATGGACCAAGTCTCCAGCTGAGTACCTGGCTTCTTAAAGCATCCTAAACAGAAACTTAAAGGAGTTATCCGCAGTGGTGGAAAGTGGAAAACAGCTTAAAAATCTTACCCCTTGAATATTATGAACACATTGCAAGTAATATTTTCAAGGACTGTTCTAATTCCATGAGAAAATAATACTATGTAGTACTGAAAAAAATACAATGAGTTCAATCAAATGTGTAAAATATAACAAAAACTTGAGAGTATTTAGCAGTTGGCAACTTTCTTTCATTTTTTAAATCCAATACCTATCTGTACTTAACTATATTCCATACATTTTACCTGCGTTTCCTGAAACAGAATTCTAACATAAGAGAGCCCCATACAATAAAACATCCCTATTTTGCATAATCTGACATGAAATTCAATATGCATAATTAAACAGAATAAAATACATTCATCTTGCAAATACTTGCCTAATAAGACATGCTTTCACACTGAGGTTGAATACACTTTACAGGGAACTTCTGATTTTAATGAAACAAACAGAAATCAATTGTAGGATCAATCTAGGAATCATTGAGGTAAATAGTTCTTAAAGAGATAGCATCAACATGGAAAGACTCAAGAACATAGTTCAGAATCCCAGTCCAGGAAGAAGGAAGAGAGGCTAGAGGATGATGGCTTACATCCACATTCAGCCAGTCAAGCATGGCTCTGGTTGCACTAAGTAAACCACAGTGCTGGGGTGTTTGGATTTTTCTTGCATGTTCTTAACCTCAGCACTTCAGCACTTCCTTCACACCTTGTAACCTACTCCTTTTTTTTTTTTTTTTTTTTTTTTTTTGCTTGTTTGTTTTTGTTTCCCATCCCAAACTCCTTATTCTTTTCTTTACATCTTGTTCTTGGCATATTATTTATGTATTTTACATGTGTATTGTTTAGATACAGAAGCTAAAGCAAAACTATCTTACTTTCTTTTAAATTGGTTATCAAATATATCAAAGATATATTCCTGTCTTTAGAATAAAGGCACATAATTACTATATTCAGCATAAAACAAACTTAAGGAGAAAACACTAAATCTTTAAAAACTCAAAAGGGCACACAAAATTTCCTGTCTCCCTTTCTAACAAAAGGCTAGTCTGTTATCAACTGATCTCTCATTGTTAAAAGAAAGGGCAGTCATTTTTGTTTTCATTTGAAGATGAAATTCTAGTTTTCCTCTTATATACACAATTGATGTGACTCCTACATACTTCCCAAGGTGCCACCACTCTGTTCTCCAAATTAACACACTGATTCTTTTTCCCTATGCAAGGTCATAGCTGTGAAAAACTATATTTTGTGACACAAATGTTAGGATATGAAGAAGTTTAACTCCTACTTATAATACCATTCCTCCTCAGTTTCTGATTAATTTTACTATGCTAATACAATAAGGCTGAGCAGGCAACAGGCAAGGCAACAAGAGCATTGGAAGACACATTAAAGCAAGCCACCCTTACGAAAACTCGAAAGACACCAAAACTCAGGACCACATGTCCTATCCCTTTTCCAGGTAGGGAACCCTGGCTCATGCTGCCAACTGTACTTATCTCAGAGACTTGCCTTCCAGCCTTCCCACTACAAGTTGGAACCCAAATTATCATCACCCACTTTAACTGTCCCCATTTCCTTAGGAATCCAGAGCACCCACACAGACTACAGAGAAGTGGCTACGAGAATTGTCCAACTCTACAGAATGTGTCCTCCTACTCTTATAAACCTCACTCACATGAGTTTAGCCTAGATTATTACTACTACTACTACTACTGATGTTCTATTTAAACCTTTACATTGAATTGGCTTTAGACTGAGCCCTCAGCCCCATTTGGGTGGTCTAAATCATGGCAAGTTTGGGTAGTAGAAAACAGATTCAAAACACCACTCAACAAAGCATATATAAGATTCCCATACCAAGGAAAACTACAAAACAACATAAATCCAGATGTTTAGGCCTCATCTTTATAATATAAACATGAATAATAAAACAATAGGCCACTTTGAAAAAAACAATATTCCCATAATAATGTTCCGCAAAGAAACTTGTAGGACATACATGACAAAGATTTTAAAATAATAACAATAAATATGTTCAAAGAACTTCAAAAGGGAGAATGAAAAGCAGACACACACACACACACGCACAAGCACATAGAAAACCAAACCCAACCAAAACAATAAACTACCTAAATGAAATAATAATGCAAGTCAACATTTGAAAAAAATAAAGAGAATATAATAAAGAGAATCTTGGAAGAAAAGCCAAAGTGAAACAAACTTATACTGAAGAATTCAAAGAAAAAAAATTGGGAAAAATTTTTATCAATGGTTGGATCAAATAGAAGACAGATTATTAGGTCTTTAAGACAAGCCAAAGGAACTGGAATACTCAGTCAAATAAAATACAAACCCCAGAAGGCAAAAACCTATTAATAGAACATGTAGGAAATCAGAGACACTATAAAAAGACCAAATTTCCAAATAACAGATTAAGAAGTAGAAGAGACACAGGGGAAAGACACAAAAAAATATTCTCAACAAAATCATAGAAGAAAACTTTCCTAATCTATGGAAAGAGGTGCTTATCAAGGCTCAAGAGGCAAACAGAATACAAAGTACACAAAAGCAGAAAAGACACTCCCCAGGCCAAATGATAGTTACAGCACTGTACACACTGAACAAAAAAGAATAGTGAATGCCTGAGATAAAAAGATTAAGTCACTTTAAATAGCTGTCCCATCACAATAATATATGCTTTTTTCAATGAAGACCATAAAAGGCTGGCGCTAGAATTATGCAAGTTATAAAAGAGCACAGATTACAGACCAGACTTCTATACCTAGCAAAAGTATCCACAGTAATTGAAGGAAAAAGGAAAATTTCTCATGATTAAATAATATAACATTACTTGTATTTATTTGGATATTATAATTATATACTTTCTGGAGTGTCTCTATCACAATTTCAAGTTAAATAGCTATACTTTAAAGTCTGCAGTTTTAAATGTTTCTCCAATAGTTTTTGCATAGTAAATTAAAATATATATACATAAACTATAAATTGTGTAATTGTACACTAATATGTGAAACTAGATAAGCCAAGCAATTTATTCTTACTATGTATGATTATTTCCTTATATATATATTATATATATATATATATATATATTTATATTTCATCAGCACCTGATGGTCAACTGTGTAAATGGATGATACTCATTTGAAGAGCCTCTGCTGCATTTCTATATGTGTCCTCTATCTGTACAAGAGATATAACTACACAAACAAGCATCAAGTACACTTGAAATCTCAGAGAAAAATAATAATTCTTGACCAGTAGAATACTAAACTACAGTTCTATGGGATACAGTATCTTCACTTGACTTTTTTAAAGCTGCTTGCTATACATCATAGTGGCAGTTTTTCCTAGCTCTTCTTAACACACAACAACATGCTATTCAGTGGGGATTTCCCTTTTTTCTCCTCCCCACTCCTGTGTTCTAGTGTAAGGGTGGCAACTGACTGCTTTAGAGTGCTTTTAAAATATTTTGGTTAAATAAAAACTAATTTTGGAGAAACTCCATATTTATTGTCTTAGGAATTAATAACAGTATGTGGAAGCAAGTTCATAGCATAAGTAGTGAGTGCAACTAATCTATAGGGGAAAATCCAGTCATGGAGTATATGGCTTATTTGGGGAGCACCTATATAAGGGTCTAGCATTGTGATGGCCTTAGGACTTTTAAATGCATGAATTAATTATCTAACATAAACATTTCCTTTTACTATAGTTAAGTGATTTATTCAACCACAAACTTTCTTTTCATGAGGCTTTGCTATAGATTTAATTAAACTGCATTTAAACTTGCTCACATGTTTAAGTATGAACTCCTTGGGTAGATCCATTTTAACAGAATAAAAAACAGCTAAGTTGTATTCTCTCTCCAGGTCAATTCTCCAGGTCACCTGGTCTTCTCTTCAAACTCCTCAGCTGTTGTTAGGCAGAAAACTTTGACCTTGTCTAACACCTCCATGGCATGAACCTGGCTCCTGCTGCTATCACAGCTGCCTAAGCAATCCCTTGGTACACAGACTATAAAGAGAAAGCAGCTGAGCTCAGAAAGTTATATAGAAGCTGAAAGTCTCCATTCTCCTGCAAATACCAG
Source organism: Phodopus roborovskii (assembly GCF_943737965.1). Lineage (NCBI taxonomy): Eukaryota > Metazoa > Chordata > Mammalia > Rodentia > Cricetidae > Phodopus > Phodopus roborovskii. The sequence continues at coordinate 42,265,686 of NW_026126525.1, read as the reverse complement.
CTCTAGATGTTGCCTCTATCCCTTCTCCATCACTACATTGTAGTCATGGAATACACCCTTTCCTGAAGATTGAAGTATCATACTGCATAAAGTAAGAACAATAATGATGGCTGTGTACTTCTTAAAATTGGGCTCAGAAGACTTTCTGTACCTTCCCTATATGTTAACATATGGTTCTTGCTAATGCAAAGATTTCTTGAAAGAAATATAAATGTGTGTATGAAAACAACAACATAGTGCTTGGTTTGTAATATGGCTCTTAAAAGTGTTAGTTTCCTTCCCTTGTTTTTATTTTGCCCACAAATTCTAACACAATTTCCAGTGTGTGGCAGAATAAATTGGCCTGCATGCCTGCATAGCTTGCCATTATGCTGCCATCTGCTTGGTGAGAAAGTGAAAGGTGTGTACAGAAAGAGGCTCCTTGGAAGCAGGCATTGAGCTAAGAAGAGAAGTAACTCATTGCATATAAGTTCAGGTGTACACACAAGTGTCATTTCTTGTTTCGTTTTTTTCACAAGACAATGAAAAGAAAACAGGCAAGTCAGTAAATCAGTGCATTAAAAACAAGACAGGAGTATTTAAACTAAAACACATCTTTATGTAATTGTATCTCCTGCTTATATAATATTAGATACAAGTGGCTTCAAGAAATGCTGGCAATCTCAGTCCCCTGTCATATTTTTATTTATTTTTATTTATTTATTTATTTTGCTTTATTGTACATACCATTACACAGTGAGACAGCACAGTGAGTCTGGTTCTTAAAATTTCATGCATTTTTCAAGGAAACATTAAAAGGAAGTCTGGCTACTCATTACCTTTTCTGTTTTTAAAATGTGACTTCTTTGAAAACCATTGAAAATTCTAGAATAAGAAAATGTGAAAGAAAATACAGTGTCTTTTAAATAAATATAACTAATTTTTCAGCCTCCCACTCTGCTGTCACTTAAATCTGATTTTAAGTACATGTACAACTCATATACATTCAATATTTTTCTTCTTAGTAATGCCACAGATTATAATTTCATTCAATAAATACTTACTGTTAGCTTCATGGTGCCCTTACAGCATTAGGGAACTTGAATCAAGGAAAAGATGCATCTTTCATGATGGTAATGACAAACTCCCAGAGGAAGAGGCATGGGAAAACTGACAAAGCAGGCCAATGCTAACATATAAACTGTGCATTATTAAAGGGTGAGAGGAGACAGCTCCTTGAAAAAGCGGGATCTGAACAGTTCTTTGAAGGACATGAAACAGTCAAGCCATCCAGTGGAAGACAACAGTAATGTAGAGGGAAGCACAGGAGCCAAGGTCCAAAAGTGGTGCTTTATTTTCAAGTCTTTAAGATCAACAAAGAAACTGACTTTGTTAGAATGTTTAGGTGGGCGAGGGAAGTCAGGTGGTGAGGCTAGATATGGAGGAAACTGACTTTCACTTTTTCTTAGAGTGAGATGGGAACAACAGTGGGTGGCTTCAAGAGCTTAGGAGAGAGTATGTTCTTTATAAAGTTGTTCAGAACCAGCAGTGAAGAACGAAAGTCTAAAATGGAGATCTGTAGTAATCTAAGTAAATTCCTAGAGGATAGTCATGGAATAATAGAAAGTAGTCAGGTTAAATCTCTATTGCTACCATTGATATTTTCCCATATCTATAGCTCTAATTAGTTGAAGGTAGATTTAGCAGAAAATTACAAGGAAGTGAAGAGATTGACTAGGAAATCCTGTATTAATTGTTGGTAGATGGTTTATTCTGTAAAATGCTTGTCTTGCAAACAGGAAAATCCAAAGCTGATCTCCAGAAGAGAAGTAAGAGATGCTGGGAAGCATGCACACCCTAGGCTGGTGACTCTGTCGCATCCATGCCTAAGGCTTGCTAGTGAGTCAGCCGTGACTATTTGGCAACCATCAGGCCAGTAAGTGATTGTACTTATAAAAGATAGAAAGCACAGTAGTAACAATATCAGATGTTGTCTTTTGGCCTCCATACATGTATGAACATATACATGCACACCTGCACACATGTGAGCATACACATACATGAACATATACACACATATAAAAATAGTAATCCATAACTGATGATTGTAAATCCACATGGAAATAATGCATACACACACACACACACACACATATATATAATTTTAAGATACACAAAAAACTTTTCTAACATATCTAATAACATTATTGAACATATATAATGGGAATTGGGAATACATGCAGTTAGTCAGAGAGCTTGTATAGCAGGCATGAAGCTCTGAGGTTGATTTCTAGCACCACTTACATAAATATGAGATATTTAATATTAAATGGGATGACACTTTGTAATAAGAAAAACCTATTAGATAATTAATGACTGGCTCAGTAGCAAGATCTCTAGAATGAATTTCAAAGTCTTAATGAGTATAATTAAAAGGAGAAATCATGAACCCATTTCTCTCAGTAGCTAATCTTCTGGCAAAAGCATGGAAACTCCACCTGATAGCATATTTTCATTTTACTTGGGCACGCTCTAACAATTGCTGCCTTTCTAAACATAGAAGTGTCAACATACTGAAATATTATCCAGACTAAACAAAATCTTAGAAAAAATTCTGACAAACACATAAAATTCAAATAAAGATTTCATATAAAGAGAGTGGAGTGGTAGGTGTCTGTAATTTCAGTGGTTGGGAAGCATAGACAGAAGGATAAATTGTGAATTCTACTTCAATGTGGACCATACCAAGTGGCTGTCTCAAGTTCAAGAAAACTAGAATTGATTTCCTAAAAGAATTCTTCCATAGAAATCTAATACAGTGATAGGCAAATGTTCACAACCAAACCTGTCTATTTTAAAGGAAGACAGTGACCATCACAAAAACATTTGTACTGCAATTGTGTTTCACTTGGGAAAAAAAAAAAACAATTCACTTTCATATTTAGCAAATACATGGAGCTCAGAAAACAACCCAAATAGATGAACATATTAATTATTCTTTTTCATTAAAATGCTACTAGATACATATCAGATGCACAAAGAAGGAAAAGAAAGTTTATACTAAATAAATTGATTATATTTTATAATCATAAATGAAATTTCATGAGATTTCATTAGACACTATAATGTAGAGAAATATACTTAAAGTATAAACAGGTTTGCTGCTTTTTTTTTTTTTTTTTTTTTTTTTTTTTTTAGAGAAGAGACAGTCTAACCCAATTAGCTATGTCCTGAAGCAGAATTAATGTGGTGAAATGTGAGATTTTTTTTTTTAGGAGCTTATCCAATTAGAAATTTTAAAAATGACTTGGGTTAATTAAGATAGAACTTTCCTTAAAATGTTACATGAATTACAAAATAATCTATGTACATTTTGTTCTGATGTAATAACTACCACATAAAATACAGGCATTCTGCTTTACTTACTAAGTATTACTTTGGGCATCTAAAAATTTTAAAGCTCTTCAAAACACACTGCCCATGATGAAGGAAATAAGAACTTATATTTTATGGGTCAGTAATTCAGCATATCTAGAATTGCCACTAAATACCTGGTGTGTGTGTATGTGTGCAGGCGTGTATGTGTGTGTGTGTGATTAGAACTTTTTGAATGTGAATCCACAGGATCTACATTTGTAAAAGTAACGAACATAAAATTTGGGAATTAAAATCCTGCAAATGAAGTAATTAAGCGAGAGTAAGACATTAATTTTCAGCCATGTACATAGAATCACAATGGAAAGGTGTCGATGTGACAACCAAAACATAAAATGTGTGCCTACATATCTGGCTGTTTCAGACTGCCATTATGCATGGAATTCAGCCAGCAATGCCTGCCTATGGCTGAACTCATAAGTGAATATACATTATTTCTTTCCTTTAGACCAGTTGTTTGACATAGTGAGGATACTGTTTGTTTAAAATTTATACATCAAAAAAAAAATGTAAAACCTGAGATTTCTATGAAAAATTCCACCTTGTCTTCTAGAATTTACATATCTGGCTCCAATGGGCAAGAAAGCATCTTCAGAAAGAACAGAGAGAAATTCGTTTCTCTCATAGCAGCCATCCCCTCAGGCAAGCATGAGCCACACAACTCTACATTGGCTTGAGCAGAGTCAGTCAGTCAGTTGTTCACAAATTCCCTAAAATAATTAGTCAGTTCCTTGTGTAAACATTTAGACATATCCTTTAAGAATTTTTATATAGTTGGAGTTACACAGATAGAGTACATACATAAAAGTAAAAAGAAATTTTACAATAAAAAAAATAAAAATCCAAAAGAACCTATTTTATTCTTGCCTCTGTACAAATCTGGATTACTCCAATTCCACAATCCTTTATGTCCTCATCCCTAAATTTAATCAAACTAACATTGATTAATGAGGATTCACAGAAGTATCACATACATAAACTCTAATACCAGGTTTAGTATGATATAAACTAATCACAGATTTATATACCCCACAAATACATGCATCCAAAAATATATGCATGTAGATACTTATACACACATACATAATTTAGAGTCTATTTAAATTGTGTTACATATATTAACTTAGACTATATAAAATTTGTACTGTTAAAAGTATTATAAAACAAGTGAAGTTTAAGATATTTGAGAAGCATAAATGTGGTATTCATATTCTTTTTAAATATAAGAGAAAATAGTCCATAAAAATTTCCCTGGAATTAATTCAGAAGCAATTATCTTTTGCAGACTATTGGCATATTCCATTTTTCCTTACTCTGTGAAATATGAGTCTTTCCAGGGACTTCTAAAATTTATTACTTCTTTTCTGATAAATATCCTTATTTTCAGATATTCACTTTTGAGCATACCTAACTCACTCAGTGATAAGCAAGCATCTCCTAGTTCAAGGTTTTCATAAGATGGTATTTTAGAGTAATGCTCAGAGTTCTTGTTAACATCAGTGACTGAATCAAAGACACACTTTCATGACATCTTGTTTTAATTATACCTTAAATATGTAAAAACCTTTCTTCATGAGGTCATAGGATAATATCAGTATTAAAATCCTGCTTGGATTCAGTAATTTAAATAAACTCCCAAGAAAGATCCCTGCAAAGATTCCACAGATACTTTTGTTCACTTCTATAAGGAGTTCCATGATTCAGTGGGGTGTAGAATCTCCATGTGTTAGATTCAGACAACAGCAAAAATATAAATGTAGGCTATAAACAGTAGTAGACCAGTTGCTTGCCTTGTATACAGACCTGAGTACTACTCCAAGCACTAAGTAAAAATTAAAATCCAACAGCAATGAATAAAATTTGAGCCATTTAATGAGTTTAATTTAAGGGGTTGTATCAAAGTTTTATTAATATAAAAATGGAAATAAAAAAACACAAGGTGAATTCTTTTCCCTAAATGGAAGTATTTCCTTGTCTAAATGCTCTAAATGTAAACAAATGTCATATGTGTAATATATTGATTTATACATTTATATGTGTATGTGTATATATATATATATATGTATATACATTTTAATACTCAGTAGTAAACACATTATTTTCTAATTAACCAAACCATCCATTCACTTCAGTTAAGTATCCTGTTGGGTAGAATACTTGTAAGCATATTTAAGATGCTCATCTCTCTTTTCTCACTACTTTACTGATTATCTTCTATCACTGCTTACAGTTAAGCAAGAGGCAAAAACGATGATTTTCAGTATACAGTATTCAAAGTCCTGGGAAGTGTACGTGTTTATTGTACATTTAGAGATACAGACTATTCATTAGACGCTATATTTCAACATAGGGAAGCACATTTTCTTGGCTTACAACAATCAAAACTTTGGAAAGGCAGCTGTTTGACAATTTTATTTACATTTTCTCAGATTTTATTTTTAAAGTTGAAAATTCCATGTGTGTTAAAATGTATCTCTACAAGGTTAGGGACTCAAAAATGAAAGAACTCTACCCCTGGCTGATCACACTGGCTTCCATACAGCGCTGCTCTTTAGCGTCTTTCAGTTTGATAGCATTTTTGGATGTAGCTAAATGCCAGATACCCTGACAAACATATATTCTACCAGCTGGATCTCCATCTGCTCCACTAAACATTTTCACACCAAATCTGTATAAAAAGCTATGTTTTCAAAGAGAGCTCCCTACAACTGAAATATTAAAATCTTAACTCCAGAAGTCCTTCTACTTACACACTTCACATGGGTTTCATCATGAAGCAAAACTACCTCCAAGCACCCTTGGTGGTCTGTTTTAACTTGGAAGTGTCATATTAGGTCATTCATGAAGGATCAGGATGACTAGATCACAAAGAACAGTTTTGAGAGATTTCACCCCAGCAAAGCTATTACTAATATTTGTGGATATGATTGCTTAGAACAATAAAATGCAGAATTAAAGTGATGGTCAGAATAGTTAAACACATCTATATTGTTTGGACATCCCTTTGCTGGATGTCGCAATAGTTACAACATATTTATAATTAAGTCCTTATCACATTGATCCAGATCTATGTGATAGATCTAGTTAGGCACCATCTTTGTAGATGGGCCAAGGAAATCTCAAATAATGAGACAATCTTCTAGTTCAAAATCAAATTAATTAAAGTAGTGCCAAGTAATATTCCCTAACTCAGTGGCTACTAGGCTTTCTCAATTGGAGTAGAATCACTTAAAAAAGAATCACCTCCAAATGACTTGACAGATTTTGTTGAGCCCTCCAAGACTGCATCACCCTCTTTGTGGAGTGGGTGGGGGTGGGATGGGAGGGTGGTCGGGGGACATGGGAGGGAAGGAAAGAGGGAGGGAGGGAAAGGGAACTGGGATCAATATGTAAAATAAGAAAAAAAATATATATATAGTGAAATTTCTAATAAAAATATATGCCTATATTCAAAAATAAGAAGAAGGAGATATAGAAGGAGGAAGAGGAGAAGAAGAAGGAGGAGGATAAGGAGGAGGAGAAGAAGAAGCACCCTGTTGTCATCAGTACAGAAGGTAAAGAGAAATGACACAGGAGGCTCCAGAATTCAGAACACAATCCTGAGGAACTGTGCAAGAGGCTTAGGAAACTAGAGTTTATCAAAATGCCATATACTTCTTCCAAAGAACATTGATGAACACATTTTTAAAATGAACATAAAAGAGCCAGTATCCTAGTTCTAGGCAGAAAACTTGCCTCATATGCCCAGGACCTTGAGTACTGACCCCAGCATTGTAAAGAAACATTTTGTACAAAAATATTGGAGCAAGTCACCATGTGGGTCATTATTCCAGATAGGGGAGAAAAGCCAGGAAAAGAAGGAATCAATAGTGATTTCAAGATACATACAAAGAAACATATATCCTATTTCCTGTCTCCGAGACTAGCAGGCAAGACATTGCAAATTATGTTAGACCCCCTAAGCTGTATGATAAGCAAAGCCAGACTTAGTAAAGTAACATGAAAAAGCCATTTCTAGGAATAATTATGTCAAATTCTATATAATTACAAAATCGTCCAAAGCAGTAGAAATCAGGATAATTCCTGAATGTACTTCTTCTTTCCCACCCTCAATACTTAGCCCTTACTACATCATGTAACTACGTAGATAGAGTACCCAGTTAAAACAAATGTGGAGGTAAATAAAGAGAATCTTCAAAACATTCTAGAAAAATAAGTCATCATTTTACTAGATATTGAAAGTAGTGTGTATTTATTCAATATCAACTGTGTTAATAGAATTTTTAGCAATTTACTGGCTTGCTTTGTATTTTTTACTCAAATGTAGTTTAATGAATCTATATCTCTGTAGGTATGCAGATACAGACACATGATTACACAAAGCAGTTTGAATCAAGAAAATATCAATGAGAAATATCTTAATGAAAAAAATTCAGTTATTATCAAATACATGAAATTAAATATTTTTTCTTTGCTAGCTCAAGAGATATGTAGTTCAAATGCCTATATCCACTGACTAAATGACATGACATGTCTTCCCATCAATAAGTTCAACCAACGACTCAGGAATAATATTTCTAGATTTAAAAAGTCGACAGCACAGAAAGCAATATTTACATTAAGAAATTATTTTCTTCATTGAATGTTTAATACTACATTTCCTCTTATATGCCAAGCAATTCTTGAGAGAAATAAACAGGTTCTGTGGAACCTGCAGTACAGGGAGACCTAGAGTTGATCTATATTTAGGGTGTATTGTATGAGAGAAGAATAAAAACACATAAATAAAGATGAGCTGACTTATTACCCTTTACTTCTAATTCAATAAGTTTTATTGAGTGTTCTGTGAAACTGTATTGCATGACTATTTCTTTTGAATAGAGTTCCATGAGTGGTGCTTGGTGAAGATGTGTGATTACCATTAGTACAAAAAAGTTCAGTATCAACACATCATAATTCATTGCATAATAAAAATTATATCTTCCTTGTATACTACTTCATCACCACTGCTCAGGAGTGTTCAGCTCAACAAAAGCACCCCACAGTTATTAAATCAATGAGCAAGGCAGATGAGTAAAAAAAATTGTACCTGCATGCAAAAATTTCCTAAGAAATAAGCCTGCAGAGTTTTTAAACATCACTATTATTTCTTCCTCACTTTTTTCCAAGTTACTCATTTTAAACTGTTTTCAAATTAAATAACTGTCAATTCCTTCATATCACACCTAACTTTAAAATCATTTTGTCTGTAATAGTTAACCCGCTGTATCTATAACCACACATAACAGTTCAAGTTCACAGTGATGACTGTGATACAGAGCTAATTATCAGCTACATTTATTCTCTGGGTAGTAAAAAGTAAAGAGGTGTGGAACATGCTGATGACCACCAGAATTTATAATTTGATCACCTCCAGAATTCTGTTGTCACTCCTCCAATCACAAATTTCTATCACTACGAATGGATGTATCACGTCTTCTCCTTTGAACACTGATGCTTTGCTTTGTGGTATCAAATTCTAAATTTCCTCCCCGATTCATTGCTCACTGTGGCTCTGACCCTTTTTGAGTTTTGGCTATCACTCTAAGCATTTTCTTTTGATGTGTTTATACTTTTAATCTCTTTCTTTGAACCTTTGGCTTTATGATTTAAACTCCAAGACCATGTTATATCTCTACTTACTGCTGTATCAACCAGCAGACCATACAATTTACACTTAGCATACTTTCAATGGATGATCTATAATTATTTGAACCTGTTCCTCTGTCACACTTTCACATATAATTTATTAGTGATTTTAACTGTTCAGCTTCTCAGCTCAAGTTCCTGCCTGCAGATCCTTGCCTTGAGCACCTGCCTCAATGTGGAGTTTGGTCTGAGTGTTACAAGTTAAAGCAAACCCTTTCCACACCAAGTTGCTTTGGATTGTCATGTTTTATGACAGCAATAGAAACACTAGCTAAGATAGCCATGTAGCTGAAATAAATAGAGCAATACAGTTCTTGCTAAATTAAATATTCAACTATGTTAAGTTAAATGAGCATTTTCTCTTCTGCACATCTCTTCTAAAGTGATAAATAACATATAACTAATATAAATTACTGCAGAGTATGTTCCACAAGGTCTGAAGGAAATACTAGCCAGGAAGCATTCATCATACTTCTTTTAAACAGCAGAAATGAACATTCTGATTGCCAAGTATTAGCAGTCTTTACTTCAAACATGGATGAAAGGTTTTGTTATTATCTAAGCCAGAGTATAAGGAACATCACTGAAAATATAAAAATAAGCATGTTCTTTTTATTCAAGCTAGCAGTGCCATAGCACACAGTCCAAAAGCTTTCCAAAGTTTACATTTCACAACTAATAAGCAAAGAGTTATGTCAAATATGATTACCAATATATTTATTATTCACATAATTTTTAAAAGTAGCTATTTGTTATACACTTTTAAAACAAAAGAATATCTCTTAAATTATAGATTCTAACCACTAAATGGCACGATGAGTTTATATAAGCTTTGGAGCATCTTGGATTTTCTCACATAATGGTCTTCATTTCAAACATTTTGATATCTAAAATGTTTTTGCCATGTATAGCATCCTTAATAAAATAAAAATATGACAAAGCTGGAAAGTGGAACCAGGTATGTTGTTAAATGTACAATCTTCCTAGTAAAAAGCAGCTTAAATTAATAAGAGAAAGTCAAATCTTTTGAAAAAAATAAAATGGAACATATATGTTAATCATTCCAATGAAGCAATGGGCTATTCAGACAAAAAACCTACAAATATGAGAGTGCTAAATTAATACCATGGAAGGCCAATGAGCCTATAACAACTTGGATACAACTTTGGCAAAAGATGCACACATCAATGTACACAAAGGGTATCACTACAAAGATCTTAGGAAAAGCAATGGTCAGAGATGGCCCCAAAAGATGATCTCTACTTTTATTTTCCACATGTACAACTATATTCTAGAATAAAACTATGTTCTGATTTCTCCCCTAATACATATTCTTCTAGGAAATCCAAAGGATTTTCCTCAATTGTCTTCATCCTTAAATCTGTGTCCTTTGGGGTGGGGGGATGGGAAGGGAGGGTGGTTAGGGTGCATGTGAGAGGGCAGAGAGGGTAAAAGTGAGGGAGAGAGGAAGGGAGAGAGGAAGGGAGGGAGGGAGAGGGAACTGGGATCGACATGTAAAATAATAAATAAAAAAATACAGTTTAGATAGCTAGAATAAAAATACATCTTTTTTTTTTTATTACACCTAAAACATTTAGAACCCATCTTCATGAGGTCATTGGAGCTGAAGCCCCTCCTATCAAATATAATCAGGAGTTTTTTTTTTAAAAAAAAAAATTACATGGAAAAATACATCTTTTTCTAGAAGGAATGGTGAACTTATTTCATATGCATGGAAATGAATATGGATTGTCAAAGAAATGATGAGAACAACTAGGGACAAGAAGTACTTCAAATGAAATGTGTAATGAGGTAATATTCCCTTCTCATCTAAGACATTCCACAGTGTAACCCTTATGGACATGGAAAGCAATTCTAAACAGTATACCCTGTTAATCTGTAATTATTTCTTCAAAGGTGCTGTTTTATATTATTCGGTGGTTATCATATGCAAACATGTCATTTTCTAAATCCTGAAACCAAGAATGAATGAACAATCCTTGATTCTTGATTATACAATGTTGCCTTAAGGCAAACAGAGACAATAAACAGTGTGTATCATTTTGTCACACAATTCAAGAGAAATAACTTATCAGTATATATATATATATATATATATATATATATATATATATTAAAGAAATACACAGTACATGACCTCTTTTCAATTACAGTGTTAGGAGCCTGACTCTGAAGGCATTTTACTATGTGTAAGTGTTTAAGTATAACTCATTTCAACATAAGGAAACTACACTGCCTACCTCACTCTAAGTTAAGATCAACTGACCAAAGGACAAGTATTTGATGAGTAGAACTAAACCAAACCGGTCCAAATAAAAAAGATTTTTTAAAAAATGTATGAATGAATAATATTAACAAATTATAAATGCATGATAATGGAAAAAATAGGTCTTTTTGATTTGGTGCTGGAGTTTTATGTATGTGATGAGCTACACGGTCAGCCCTTAACTCTAGCAACTACATTTTTACTATCTGACACTGTAAAGACAACACACCATTAAACAAACAAACAGAAGAACCAGGACTTTGTATATTTGATATCTTTAATAGGGTATTAACTTAAAGAACACTAGGAAATGCCATTCTTTTATTGGCTATGTGGCTTAAATCTTTAATTACTTGCAGTTTCTAAATAAAGGCACAGTTGTCACTTTAATAAAGCTTTATTCTGTGCTCTAATATGACAAATTGTTTCACTGCAGAAATAGACTAGTTTATATAAACATTTCTACTGACTTTATGTTCTTCTTGTTAATATAGCTTAAATTCTGAAGGTAAATGTAAAATATACTTTACAAAACACTTGAATATTCAATGTAATTGAATAAAATACTTTTAGAGTAGTTTTAAATCCAGAATTAAAAAATACAAATTAGTATGATTATAACAGTGGTGGAGAAAAGACTTAAGACAAATTAAATACAAAATACTAATCAAATCAAATTTTGTGTTTCTATTTATAAAGCTTATTTTTCATAATGTACAAAATAATATAAAACCTGTACAATTAACAACTAGCAAACTTAATGGACATTGTCCAAAGCAGCACGTTAAGATGCCAATTCTGTTGTTCTGCAGGGAAAGCTGTTTTCTTGTGGCTTTTCTATGCATTAGAACAAGGATGTTCTGAATCAAATCAAATACCAAGGTTAAAAGTCTGATGCAAATTCATTTCCTTCCCTGATAACCATGAATATATTTGCATGTTTTACCTTTACACTTAATACAACATGGAACTGGTATAGATTGTGATATGTGCCCTTATTCAAATAATTTCCAGTATGACTAGCAACAAATTGATCAGACCTGATTTTTGGAGACTTAGGAAAACCATGCAATACAAGACAGGAAAAGAGAAATCACCTTGGAATGCTGAGCGGGGCCAGAGGCCCGTGTCCATCCTGTGTCCTTTCCCCGGCCACTTCATCCCTGGCAATTTGCTTACTGTCTGCCTGCATTCTGAATAATATATTTCCTATAATAAAAATTATGCAGGTTTCACTGCTGGTGAGTCATTAAAGTGTTAATACTAGGAAGGGCTGACTCCTCCCTGAAACTTTTTATGTAACTCTAGGCTTAATTTCTCTGCCTTCAAGAACATATGGGGATACTCAAGACATACTGTAAAAAATCCCCTCCTTCTGGTTTTACTATTAGAAAAGCATGAGGTTTTCAGTTAATGTGCAGCACAGTCACCCACACATGTGATGTATTATCTGTCTACAGTTGCAACATAAGCTTTTCGCACTGATCAATCCTGAGACATGAATTCTATTTAAAATTTAACAGTTTCTTTGGCATTTACATTATAATTCCAAAGGATTTATTAGTGTTCAGGGCATCATGAAAGACATAGAGAACTGCATTTTAAAAATAAAGAGAAAAAGCAATGAAATAAGTATATTTTTCAAAAGTACCTATGATTTTCAAGAGGTACTACCAGAGTAGTTATGGAACAGTAAGATAAAGACATAAAAGGGAAAAGAGTATTGAATCTGCAGTGACAAAATAATTGGTAATATAAATATTACCCAGAGTTGGAGATTTTAAAAAGAAGATAAAATTATAGGTCTTTCTAAAATATAGACTGGGAAACAATAATATTTTCTAACTTCTTATAAAATTATTTATCAAGACATGAAGAACTATAAATTAATACATATTCCTCAATATTTTCTTAAATTTAAAAGTTACCATATTTTCTATTCAACAATGAAATTGAGATTATTTACATTCAAATCAGAGATAATAAAATTCCATTACCTGTTATAGTTAGTCTGAAAAGATGGCTTATTGAGGATATATATACTATAAGAAAGATATACAGTGTATGGATGTAACTGTAATATAAAAAAGAGACACAGATATTATCCTTTCAAGCCAACAAAAGCTGGATAATCTTTAATTGTAATATTTACCTTTTAAAACTCATCTTATTAGGTCATGTAGGAATGTTTGTCCCGCAAGCCTGAGTACCTTGGTCAATCTTCAGAAAACACCTAAAAAGGTCAGCTACAGTGGCACAACTTTACATTCTAGGACTGATAATAAAGTAAAAGATAGATCCTAGGGGCTCACTGACCAAAACCTTCAAGTCCTTCACCTACTACAGAGCTTTAAAATATCAGAAAAAATAATGTACAATTGTCACATTGTTTATGTACAACACTACACTTGTCTGTTAAGAATAACCAGAGAAATGTTCCTTACATAAACTGAGCAAGTACAAAGCATATATGAACATTCTGGATTTTACTCATAAGCCATGTGTTACAGTAGCCTACACATCCGGTATCATCACAGTGAAAGCCACAAGGGCAGCAAAAGGTGTAGTTCTAAGAAAACCCAGTCACCTTGCAAGAACAGAATGGGATGGCTTCACTCCAACAACAGGTTCCCACTATGCTCACAATCACATAAGCAACCTCTTGCTTTGTATGATATTCTTCTCCTAACTTAACATTAAAAACAAACATATGAAGGATGTTCTGAGCAATAAAAGCAGCATATAGAGAAAAACAAGGAGGCTTAAATCAGCTAATGTGTTTTTGGTTTGACAGTTACAGGATAATGAGTTGGAAGTAGCTATAAAAAAAACATGAATGAAGTATAAATAATAATTTAAGGGAACCCATGTTAACATTTACTGTATTTGGATGGAGTACAGTCATCATAGTGAAAATCTTCACAGAAAGTGTCCTTCAAACAGGAGAAAAAAATGATACTGTTTTCAAATGCACAGTTCGAAGATTCACTTTTCTCCCCTGAGAGATACAGAACACTAGAGAATGATCTTCACAGATACAGTTGCTGAAAAATGTCAGGGATTACCAGTGGTCTAAAGCAAGGTTCTGAGGACTGCACACCATTGTCTGAAGGTCAGACCATAAGGTCATTCAGTAAATGAATATATTTACACACTGATAGAACAAGGCAGTAACAAGAGAACGTTTCTATTCTTTGGAATATAGAGTAGAAATAAGACCTATTTTTCTGTAAGCTTTTGACCAACTCTATTCATAAAAAATAGTGGCTTTTCCAAATATAAAAGCAGTTTAGCTATTCTGTTGCATTGCATTTTTTTTTATAAGTAGGGAGATGGGAAATCTATTTTAAAAATCTCAAACAGCTATTAAAAAAAAAAAAAGGTTTTCAGATTTATATAAGTATTTTCAGGAGGTGAGAGATTTCTCTCATAAGAATCTGGTAAAAAAAAATATTCTTCTTTGATACCAAATAATAAGACTGACCTGCTGTTATTCTTAGCACTTATATCAAAAACACAGTTCTATGTTGGAAGACACTCAAAGAAATAAAGATCATGGAATGAGGGTGGGGAAATAGGTAGGGCTTAAACCAATAAATTCTGGCCAGCAAGATAGTTCATCAAGTGAGAGTACATGGGACCCAATATGATATTCCAAGTTCAATCTCAGGAACTCACACAGAGTAGGAGGAGAGGACAGACTCCACAATGTTCTCTCTCTAAAAACAACAACAATACTTAAAAATTAAGAAAAGAAATAAATTGCCAATCCACAGGACTTTTGTCGCGCTAGAATATCAGCTGTTATAAATAAGCCTTTCCCTCAGCAATCAGCTGTTCACCATGAAAACACATAGCAAGGAAGGAAAGAAGGAAGGAGAGAGGGAATGTGGGAGAGAAGACAGTGAAACAAGAATTCAGAATGAGATCTTGTAGGAAAATTTTACCAACAAAACAAGCCAGGGCAATAAATGAGAAGACAGAGAAAGCAATTTTCTATGTAAAGGGGGGTCTGAACTCGCTGTCTTTTTATGCCCTGCAAATCCAAAAAGCACATGGGAAGTCCCTTCAAACCCTTCCTCTTTCTTAGTACTCTGCACATTTTAGCTTCTTAATTCTTAAACAACACTCCGAAAAGTGTAACAAAGTTTCATGTAGGTAAAGGTAAATGTGCAAAGTGAAGGCTCAATTTGGTCAACAGATAAAGGGTTAATAATACAAGTAGAATCCAATTGACTATATTAGATGAAAGAGGAATATGTAGATCCCTTGCAAATTCAAATAGAACAAGGAGAGTGAATGTTCTGCTTACTTGAGAATCTGAATCAATCATCAAAACCCAGCTCTCTCCCCTACATGCACTCTAGTAATTCAGAGTTCTCATAGTCTGGCCTTGAGTGAGATTTCAACTCAAATACACATGTTTACAAATAAATAAAATTTCTCAAAGATGTTAACTGTCTGAATATTCAATGGAAATAAAAAAAAAAAAAAAACCAAATCGGATTGGGCTATCATATTATTTGAAGAAAAGAAAAAAGAATATTCCTTTATAAATCTAAACAAATCCAGATTATTGACCTTCAGAAGTTTCCACTGACATTCTTGTGAAAGCATTACCATTAAGTATCATTTATTTATCCTTCAAAATACCATATAAATTGAATAGGAATGTAGAAAAGTCCCAGTAGTCTGGTGACAAATTATGCATAGTATGATATGGTACATACTATAAATTTCTACAGAAAGGTTAATCAACTTTATTTTAAATTATATAAACATTAAAAATTATGCACAGATATGTACAGTCACATGCAGTATCATACTCAACATCTGCCTCACAGCTTAATTGTCAAGATCACTGAAATAAATGATGCATATTAGAATCTTTAAAAAAAAATCACTAAAAACCTACTTTATTCAGGAAAAATACCAATTTTGTAAACAATTATAAACTAATAAGCCTCTATTACTTCCTGGAATTATATAGACTGTGAAAGGTTTGTTCAGATTCCAAGCAAACATTAGTATTACTTTAAAATATTATGCAATAATTTTTAATTCTTTAATAGTCTAGATTGGTGAGAGTGCTATGTCTTAGATTAGAGAAGACAACTTTAATCAAAAATAAAATTAGCAGCATCATTTTTCTTATTTTAACAAGATTCTGCTTTGTTATAGAGTTACATTTGGACCATGGCTTCCCAAAAAATTCACCCTGGCACATCATTGCTTACATAACAAAGCTACTTATATAACATGGTGATTAACTTATGAGCTAGATCTAATCATCTGCCCAAGCTCAAAAATCAGTTTATCAAACTGAAATACAAACTTATGATTAAATCCAAGGGACAGTTTGTATGTCTCTGTGTTCTATCTTTTTTTGAATTCACTACTACATAGAAACTGAATTTAGGTTTCTGTAAGAATATAATATCAGCTCAAGATATTTGTTGCCTCAATGACCCAAGTCATACATGTTTCAGCAAGATAATCCATTGAAAAAATGTATGTCTGAAGAATATAGATTGGAAAAGAAGACAACTCAGAAGGAAATCTCATGGCTCTCGAATCATACTTAACATCCAAACCAAGAATCTGTGGACTCACTATTATATAATTTCAGTCCTTTTACCTCTAAATTTTAATTAAATGTCTGTATTGTAATTCAAACATAGGGAATAAAAACAATTGCTTAAAGATACACATTTTCATGATTCAATAGTCCAAACAGATCAACATAAGTTAAAATAAAGCTAACAAGCAAGCAAACAAAAAAAAACTACATCATGATTGTGCCTTTACAAATGATTATTAAAATGTGTAATAAACATGTTTTCCTTTCCTCCCCTTCTCTTTCTCTAGTTCCCTCTTCAAGAGGGAAAGAGGGAGGTAGTAAGGGAGGAAGAGGGAACTGGGATTGGTTTGTAAAATAAAAATAAAAAATAAATTAAAAAGGAAAATATAAAAGAAAAAATGTGTAATACAAATTAATGTAGATGTAGTTCTGAGTGGGAACATGTGAGTACACATGCCTTACTGAGAAATTCATAGTAGTAAATCATCTAGAATGATTCATTCTGCTCAATTTCAACTCATTGATTCCACTGTATAAATTGTAAATAATCATTGCAATTATATTTAGTAAAAACAAATAAATTATTTTTTTTCTTCAGAAATACTTGAGATAATAAATATGCAATTAAACTAAGAAAAAGAAGAAATAGTTTTTCCCAAATGTATAAAGTGAAACAATTCTTGGATTAAGAAGAATAGGAATTACTTTTTTCAGTTTTACAAGAGCTTTGGACACTTTTCTGAAACATGCTCTGTAGACCAGGCTGGTCTCAAACTCAGAGATTCGCCTGTTTCTGACTCCCAAGTGCTGTGATTAAAGGTATGCCCAGTTGGAATAGGTTTTTTGATAAAGAAATGTTAAATATTTTAAGAATGTAAACTTGTTACATATTAAAAAGTATTCAATTGTTTTTTATGGTTAATATGGGATTTTATCTATTTATTTATTATATTTATTATTTTTCTTATTTTCCATATTGATCCCAATTCCCTCCCCTTCCTTTCCATGCCCCAAAAACCCCTTCCCATACTATCCCCTCACACTCCAGAGGGAGGTTAATGCCTTCCAGGAGGGATCATCAAAATCTGTCAAGTCATTTGGAGGAGAATCTAGGCCCTCCCTCCTGCCTCTAGGCTAAGGGAGTATCCCTCCATGGGGAATGTGCTCCCAAAGTCCTTTCCTGCACCAGGGATACATCCTGGTTCCACTGTCAGAGGTCTCTTAGACTGCCTAGGCCTTCTAACTGAGACCCATGTTCAGGGGTCTGAGTCGCTCCAATGCTGGTTTCCCAGCTATCAGTCTGGGGGGGGGGGTCCAGGAGCTCCCCCTTAAAATAACAAAGTTACACCCACAATGAAAGATTAAGATAAGATTATATTTGTTATATTTTAATGGTGTGGTATTTGATCTTATAAATATAATCATACTCTACAGTCTTGTGGAGATCCATAAGCAGGATGTTGTAAGAAGTTAGGGCTGGGGGCAGATACCTAGAGTCATTAAACTTTTACAAGTTGTGAATTGTACCCTATATATAAACTGCACATGATAGGAGGCCAATACACACATAAGGACAATAATGTAATTTTCAATTTTAATATAAATTCATACTTGTGCAATCCTTTAATCCAGCACTCAGAGGAGAGGGAAGTGGATCTCAGAGTTTGAGGCCATCCTGGTCTACAGAGCTAGTTCTAGGACAGTTAGGGCTATTAAACAGGGAAACCCTGCCTCAAAAACCAAGAACAACAACAACAACAACAAAATGATTTCCAATATACAAAGCTTGCATTCTTAGATAACTGTGTATGTAACAAGAAAATACTCTTCATTTTCCGCACTATCACCAATCTATGTCTTCCTGGGTGTCACATTAACCTCTTCAGTGCTGATGATAAGAGGGCCTTCTCTTCCACACAGCAGACGACTCTGTCCCTTAAAATTGTGTCATATATTTAAAGCCCTTTCAGAAAGCCAAACTAGTTTCCTCCCTGCTTTAATTTATTCTCAAGGAGTTCTCCACATTTTTGAAGTGTACTGAATAGAGAAGTAAAATACTGCATAATTCCAAATTCTTAAAACTGTCAAAATCTATAGGTTTTGGGCAAAAAGGACAATAAAAAATTTCAGAGTATTTATACATATATACATGTAAACTAAAATGGTAAAATGATCTTTTGTATTATTCAGTGTGGAAATTTAGCAACTAAACTCCAAAGTTAGGCTAATGGTCAAGTACCTAAACTTAGAATAGGGAAAATTATAGAAAATAGAGTATGACAATAGAAAGTAGAAAGATAATTTAAAGTCCTTCTGATTTTGACTTATCTTCAACCCAAACTGTTCATATTAATTCAACAACACATAATTTCAAAGTAAAATAATTCACTGATGTTTAGATGGATATTACCCAACATGAGCAGACAGATGCAAGTGTTAGCTGTATTTACTAACTTAGCACACATCCTCCCCTGACAAAGTGACGAACAGTGTGAGCACACCAAGGAGAGAGACAACCTAGTTTTAATCTTAAGTATTACAACAATCTACAAGTTGGGGGTGTACATGTATGATACAAAATATAATTTATTCACAGTATCTTTGAGAAAAAAATCCAAGACATAGTTTCGGGATTTGGAGAGTCTCAGATCTCTTTCTGGGGCTGCTTGGTGAAAAGACCCAAGACCCATTCAGGCACACATAATTCAGAAGGTCTGCCTGCCAGCAATAAAGGCCGAAATTGGATACTTGGTGAGATTAATTACCTAGATAGAGGTTGATAATGCAAGTCAAATGGGAATGTAATTAAAGTGCACCTTCCATGAAAATTATTCATTGCTGATGGATCAAGTGACAGATAAATCAAAAGGCATTTAAAAAAAAGCCTACAGGTTAACTTGAAGCAGGTCCTTCCTCTTTTAAAGCTTTGTAATTGCAGGTGTGCAATTCACTCTTACTGTTCTGTCCCCATCAAGATACCATAAGACAAAGAGGTAGATTGTAATGTAATCTTTGAGAAACAGACGCCAATAGGAAAACCATTAGGATCATGGTTACAAACAAAAGGTCAGCTAGACTGGAACCAGTTGGCTGGCAGCTTTTAGAAGAGTGTCACTCTGTGTTCATACAATAATAGGACTTGCAACCATAAAGAAAGGCAAGTGATGAATTAATAAGTTGACTACTCCCTAGGGTGCAATTCTTGTAGATGAAAGGCATGCTGTGGCAGTCTAACAGTTATAAATTAGATAAATTGAATGGCATAAAAACTATTTTGCATCATTATTATTAAATAAAGTCTTCCTGATGTGCTCTTAATTTTTTACTATCAATACATTTATTTACACACCAAGGACAATAAAAAATGTTTAAAAACAGAGGCAGGATAATTTTAGCGATTCAGAAGAACATTAAATCTAATTTCTATGTTGAATTCTCTTAGATGTGTTTATTATACACATAGAATAGATATACAAAACAAAATGACCAATTAAGTGATAGCTATTGGAAAATATGGCTTTATATGCTACTCAGTTTTCCTGCTCAAAATAATAAATACATCTTGCTGTTACTGACATCTGTCAAGAATGTACATAATAGTTTTCTTGTCTTTAAGAACAATTTGATGCTGCACAGGGAACTTAGTATTAAAAAAATACAACTCTTAGAAAAAAATATATATTTAGCATGGATACCACAAAAAGAATGAAGAAACACAATTACTATTGATTCACATTTATAAACATGTATTTGTGTGACTTTTCTAAAACATTTTTCCTTTTTTACTTAAATTTGAAACAAGGTGTTTTACATGTCAATCCCAGTTCCGTCACCCTCCCATCCTGCCCTAACACTCCCACCAAACCCCAGTCCATCCTCTTTCTGCTCTCCAGGGAGGATGAGGCCTTCCATGCAGAGCCTTCAAAGTCTGTCATATCATTTGGTGCAGGGCCTAGGCCTCCCCCATGTGTCTAGGCTGAAAAAATATCCCTCTATGTGGAATGGGTTCCCAAAGTCCATCTGTATACTAGGGATAAATACTGAACCATCACTAGAGGCCCTGTAGACTGCCCAGGCTTCCTAACTAACGCCCACATTCAGGGGATCTGGGTCAGTCTTATGCTCATTTCCTAGCTATCAGACTAGGGTGCAGGAGCTCCCCCTTGTTCAGGTCAGCTTATTCTGTATGTTTCTCCAGCCTGGTCTTGTCCCCTTTGCTCATCACTCCTCCACCTCTGTAACTGATACATAACTAGTCTTCCACTATCACACAAATATGCATCCAACAAAATCCTTCCACATTTAAAAACAGGTGAACATGCATAATGAGGAACAATTTATGATACATGGGAAAAGAAATAGTAAGTTAAAAATGTGTAATAAAAACATACTATATAGCAACAAGCTACATATATCCCCATAACTATATATGTATAGTTATAGACAAAGGCCCTCTATAAGATGTATATTGAATTTATAGCATTAAGGATGGTAACACATTACAGGAGAAATAGTAATACATGTATAGTTTTTCATTATAGAGTTAACATGTCTCCTTTATATGACCTCTATTTCTGGTATTAGGGGGTTCTCAACAATAAAGTTTATGTGAGACTAAATTTGGGTTCTTGGTGATGTCAGACATGCAAGAAATAGAATGAAATGTCAAAACAAGGAGAAAACAAGGTTATGATAATGCATTAAAAAAGAACAACAACAGCCATTTCTTTCCAAACAAAACTCAGACTCATTTTCTGTCTCAGTCTTTAGCAGTTTGATAAATGTTGTATGAAATCAGCATAAAAAGCAATCTATTACAATTCAATTTAGCCAACACAAAGCATACCTGCTGCACTGACCACAGTGTTTTTGTTTCTGACCATGAAAATAGGATTATGATGTTTTCTACCTCAAGTTTCCTAGTAAAACTGCTTTCATAGCTCAAAATGTGTACAAATCCAATGGATTTCCTTCTGTCTTCATTCAGACGACTGCAAAAATACTTGAATCTATCAGTACCTAGCTGAAAAGCATCCCTTCATGCATTGTTGTGGCAGGCTTGCTAAGGATCTCAGATGCTACTCCATTTACATTTTTCAACATGTAATGTTGGGGGTCTACTAGCTCATCCAAACACTGGGAGTTCTAAAAGCATTTTATCACATCATTATAATAAATTCTGTATGGTATAGTCTGATCTATCTAGAATTAATAGCTGTGACTAAAAGTATTAAAAATACCTTATAATACATTAGTGGTAATGACCAAACCAGTGTTTGCTTTTTATCACATATAACTGTCTTTATGTATGCTATGCTCAATGTTCTGAATCTCTCTATATGTTGTACATAATGACCATATATTATCAAAACTTGAGATGCTAATTATGATATCAGCATACAATGGATAATTAAGAACTACATGTCTTAAACCTATGGTAATTGTTTTTCACACAACCTTTTCCATTGTCCTTGTCTGCAATAAGACAAGTATCCAGAGGTCTATATGTGAATCTCTGTCACATACTTTGTCACAGAGCATACCTCATCTGCTCTGAGTGTCCTGGATTAATTTCGTTGGAATGGAACAATTACCTCTCCTTTTCTGATTGACCTGTTTGTAAATGAAGTGTAGGGAAGTTGGATAAATTTTCATAGGTCTTTCACCTCTTAATTGATTCTGTCCATTGCTTCTAAAAAACAGATTTACGCAAGTAAAGATCAGCCTACTGTAGTTATAATTGGCAGATCTGAGAAGCAAGATCTTGATAGTGTTCTCTCCTTTACCCTATTTCTTGGATCAGTTGGTTAGAACTGTTAATGATCCTCGTGAATCAATGTCTTTCATAGGTAGCTCTAATTTACTGCATTGGTGGATGAGTACAGATGTTTTCTAGATAGCTCTGCATCATTCCACAAGATTGCTTGTCTGAATCAAATTTGCTTCAATTCATCACCAACAAAGAGAGGAATAGAATAATCAACATTTACTCTCTCTTTCAGTAGACTGGTCCTGAAATGGAACAGCCATGTGCTCACTGATGTAAAGACCATCTCCTACTGCCCTTAAGGTGATGCCACTATGTAGATTCAAGAACCCAACTGGCTTGCATGGGTGGGATGGGCAATGCATAGGAAGTATTCTAATAATCCATGGACCACAGTGTTTATTATCATCATCATTACCTGCTCATGTATGAATATCCATTCATACACAAACAGTTTATGAAGCTCTATTTTCTGGTTTTTCATGGTCTGTCTCTATAATAATACTTTTATTGTAGTAATAGAAATAGCTTGACAATTGGATCCACAAGAACAGATTAATGACTCCCACAACAAAGCTGTTTGTACACTGGATAGTAATCACTGAGATGACTGGCTAAGATTAACAAAAGTCCACTCTGTATTGATTCCTATTACTACCATAACAATAACTTTATTATTTTATTACTTTTAATTGTTTAGTATCTCAGAATAAATTTAACATATATCTACCAAAGATTATACCCTGCACACTTTTTCACACTTAATTAATGTCCTTAAGTGAATATGGCTTTTGTACTTTTTCTCCTTAGAAGAAAAGAATAAGTGAGCACATTTTAGTGAAATTTATTTTCTATTTGTCAATTAAATGAATTTTTAAAAAATTTAAATGTGAAGAGGTTGTTCCTTTATAAATATTGTTTTAGAGAATTCATTTATGGTGGCTAAGGACTTAATTCAATAAAATTTCAGTAGCAAAATGAAAGACCTTCTATTAAGGGCAGTACAGAGTATAAGAACTGCTTTACATAATGCTGTCATTATGGACTGCTCAAGGCTAACAATCCACTATTTATTTAAAAGAAAGTGTTTAAATTTAGTAAGTTACAAATTTAATCCTCTAAAATATAGTTATATAAATTATTTCACAAGAATATTATATACAACACTTACTTCTTAATCATATGCAAATTACTAGATTAAAATTGCCAAGAATATGACAAACTTATTCAAGCTTGAAAACTGAAATAAAAATTTGTAAGTAATTTGTACAGAGCTTTGTGGCCCCACCACTTCACAGCCTCCATGTCTCCTTAGGAAGCTAATCAGCTTATCTTGTGTAAGGAAAACAAAGCATGGCTAGAGGTCACTTTACCTTGCACTATGGTTCCTCACTAAATAAGTTAAAAAAAACAGTATAAATATCTGTGCCCCTCAGCGCAGGACACAAAGGGATGCCTTATTTAGCTTCATGTTTGTAGAAAACAATATTATCTTTCAAAGTAATGTGTTGAAGTCTAATTATTTCACAGATGAACAATTACATTAATCAGCATGGTCCACTAGTATATACCATAGTCTCACTTAAAAGTTATTTTCCTACAGTCCTGGAGATTGGAAGTCCCCAAAACATAAAGGGCTCGGTTTTGTTGAGGCTTCCCTTCCTGCTTTAGAGATCATTGCTTTCCATCTGTTGCTCTTGCAGCCTGTCCTCCAGTGTGTAGAAGGAGGGGGAAGGGAGAGAGGGTGAAAGGACACTTTGCGAAGTCACTTTCTATAAGGTCTTTGATTGTGAGGGACAGATCACTGTAAGACTTTATTTCTCTTTTCCTCCTTGCACACCCCATCATCGATACAGACACAATGGGCTCAAAGCTTGAAAGTAAGAATTTAGAAAGGACAGAGACCAGCTCTTCTGCTACAGATTCCATAGATGTGTTCATGCATACAAGTTTTTAAAAAAATTAACACTCTTTCCAAAACATGTTTTACTCCTTTTTTTTTTTTTTTGACTTGTAGTTTTTTTTGTTTGTTTGTTTGTTTTTAATCTAGTGGTGAACTAATGATATCTTATGGAAACTGCCAAATATAATGCTACTTACATAGTCAGTAAATGTCCTTGAACAAGAAAAAATATTTTCTTAATAGCATTTCCTTAAAATATAAACCAAGGTTTATTTCCATGAAATATAAAAATACAACTTAAATGAAAGTAATTCATTTTATACATTTAACATGTAAGTTGATTGTGTTCATTTTAAATCATTGTAAAGAAATGATTTGGGTTACTTTGTGAAAAAACTGTTATAGTTTAATCATTTTAATTCAAGAATCATTTAATTAAAGAAAATGACTTGTGCTAGATTTTTTTAGTATAGTTTTGCTATGTATCTTGCTGTATCATTTGACCTCACAAATATATTTAATTTGGAACATTACATAAATATCACAAATCAAAGGGACACAAATGAATCATAGACTCAGAAATGGGTTCTGGGCATTGATAAGCATAAAACTAATTATACAATTTTATTTTTCCTTAAAGAAAGGGAATGAAATGACAATCAGAGATAGTATGACACTTATCAAATTATCCCTCAAAGTTATTCTGTCATTAATGTCAACAGGGCATTATTAGAACACCTTTCTTTCAGTAGTTCTTATTTTCTTCAACCTGAGAGTTTCCATATAATAGATTATTCAACTAAGCAATTTAAGAAACAGTCTTTGATATGGTTATATGCACACACTTTAGGAAGTTCCAAGGTAGTCAGTATAACTAATTGCAATAATTTGGGTCAAACAATTTACTGGTGATCCCTTAGAAATCATATTCTTAAATTTAATGTTTTACTTGTAAAATTTCACAAATTCACTCAGACATTTAATAATATGATATAGGAGTGCTATAAAACCCATTCATCCACGTACAATAAAACTTACAATAAAGGAGAGAAAAGAGCCTAAGATATCAGTGATAAGTGATATCAGGATGCCTGTACCACACTGATTGATGCCCAGGTATACCCTTGTGCCTTCAGAAAACATCTGCTTCATACTTAGAGAGGTACTTAAGGCAATCTAACTGGAGTTGTTAAAGAATGTAGGAGACAGTTCCACCCAGCCATCTCTTCTCACCAAATGAAGCTTCCAATCCTATGATTAGGACACATTTACTACAGTTGTCAGCCAAAGATGTTCCATTGCAATTCTCAAACAACCCAGGCTGCTTTCAAGACTAAAGGTTGTACTCTACAATCTGAGAACAAGGGTGGATTGAGGAGACAACATCTACATAACTCACAAAACATGAAAAAGTTGAACTGGTGCCCCCTGACTGTGCAAACTGGTGGGTGTCTTATTCTAATGCCTTCTCTTGGGCTCTTTCATTTGTTTATTTTGTCCAATTTTGGTATGTTAGCTCTTATTTTACCTTGTTTTTATCTCTTAGAAGCCTGTTAGCTTTCTAATAAGAGTCAAAAATGGAGTGTATTTGGATGGGAGGGAAAGTAGAGAAAAACTTGGAGGAGTGAGGGGAAGGGAACCTGTAATCTGGATGTATTATGTGAGGGAAAAAAATCTATTTCCAATAAAAGGAAGGAATAAACTACAGTTAGTAGGTAAGATGTACTGTGGAGGGTACACAAAAATTAACACTCCATCAGCAACTATTTGCTTCCTCCCCAAACCCAGTCCTCTCACTGCATACTATCTCATTGTTTTTCTCTAAATGCAGCCTGAACTTTGCTCCCTTATTTTTTTTTAAACATGATTTAATTTTATGTAATGGATGGTGTGATGTGGTGGTCACAATCCCCTTGGTGAAGGACAAAAGAAATTATTTTACCAGCTGCTGAGATACATGCCAAGAAGTGAAGCAGAACTCACTTTCCTGCCTCCATCAGACTTTTTTTTTTTTTTTTGTCTGAAAAATGATACCATATTCCTTCCTAGTGAAACTTACAGTCAATGTCTGGGAAACACCGAAGTGTAAAATCATTTCAACAAAGGATAACATGGAAGTTCATTAAATGGAGACTATTCCCCGGAGACTGAATAAGATTCCAACAAGACTACATCACAACTCAATTTCCCCTTTGTTTGATTTTGTTTGCTTCTCTCTTCCCTGGTTGCCTAATGCTAACTCCAACCCAAATCAAGTTCCTTACACCAAATTCCAATTTGCTGATTGCTTCTTAGTGAGACCAGTCAGAGAAACAATGTATTTCTTCTTCAAGGAGTTTCAGTTTTTATCCCCATTCTTTCCCACTACTTCCTAGAATACAGTAGCAGTCCATTGACCATATTAAAAAGTGCAGTGTATACACACATATTTCTCAGCACAAGTCCATATGCAGTTGTCATTATACAGATGGAACTTAAATAGGCAATACTGCGCTAAAATTAACAGAAAAAGGAAGGCTAGATCAGGCTTTACTTAGTTAGAATGCTGATTGGTTTTAGGCAGTGAGTGAATGACCATAAGGACCTTCTTATAAGTCACAAAACTCCATCATGTAGTGCAGGCCCACTTTTTGTACCGGTAATAACCTAGTCCTTGGCTACATCTACTAATTATGGACTGCACAGCGTCTTTCAACAGGCTCAGCTGAGAAAAGCTCCAATTTTTGTAAGTTTTTCCAGTTATAAGATTTTTCTGGTAGTTTCAGAAACATCTGGCTTCTCAAGCTGACTTGCTTACAAGCATTTTCAGAACATATTAACTGTAACAAAAACTACAAAAGGCTAAGCTACAAGTTCACAACTATCATTTCTTTTGACATATTCACTAAATTTGCAAAGTTACGCGTTAGAAATTTTTGGACAGTCACAGGATTCCACATTTACTGATGAACTTAACATACTCTAATGCCAATTAAAAAAGCCAAGTTTTTTAGATATTATAAGAATTATATTTTATGTGGTAAAAAATTGGTTAGGAAATATATGATAGCACAACAACCTCATTCATTATTTTTTTAACTGTCATGTAGGTTATGATCATGAGCACAAATGACATTTAAAAGAGATCAATACTATGCATTATCTGGGCCAGTGGTTTCTCACTCCCCTTTTAGAGTTTTCAACAAAACAAAGAATAGCAGTTTAAGCTGCCTTCAAATTCTTCTGCCTTTACTTCCTTTGCCAGAACTCTGGCATTATTAGTAAGTATAAATGTCACTTAACAGGTAATAGGAGAAATAATTAAAAGTTAAATCAATAAGCTGGCAAGATTAATTTCTGTGTAGTGGTGTTAACAGCCACTCAAGCAGAATGACTAACTAATGCTGCCTCACATTTAGAACTCAGTAAAGACACAAAGCACTTACCTGCTTGACCAGTAGTGACGCTAACAGCTGCAAAGAGCCTCTGGGATCGGCTTAAGTCAGAAACTCCATTTACAGCTTCGACTTCGAAAGTGTAATTCGCATGGGCAAGCAGGTCCATGACAGTGACATAGTTATCCTCTAGTCCCGTCTGCTGGGGCATATATCCAATGTTACTTCCACATGGAACACATTCTCCTTGCTCCCAGCTGCACCGCTTACACAATATTCTGTAGGTGACATCATTTCTTCCGCCATTGTCTGCTGGAGGACTCCATTCCAAACTTACTGTGGTTTGATTGATGTTGAAAATAAGGTTCTGTGGTGCAGAGGGAGGCCCTTTGAAAGCCAAAAAATAAATAAACAAGTAGGCCAAAAAAAAAAAAAAAAAAAAAAAAAAAAAAAAAAAAACGAAGAAGAAAAAGAAATGTATTCAAGCAAAATGATAGAATAAAAAAGTAAAATAAAAAAGCCAGAAGATCAGCTACCATCATTTCTTTCAAATAAACAAAATAAATACTGTACCTTCTAAACTAGGGAAGCTACATCACTTGACAACAGGCTTTATTTAATTTCCATTTAATGTTGAACAAGAACAGGATAACAACTGCCTATCTACTTTTGCCTTAGTCATTTACAATATTTCTTCTAAGCAACTGAAACAGTTAGCACACCCAAGGAAAAGAATTGTGTGATATTTAAAACAGTTTTCCTTTGAACCTTATAACAGAAATTATATTTATTTCATCCATAATATGCTGGAGAGTGACTGATAGCAGTAAGTCAGCTGCTTTTTACTTGGTCCTTCAAACATTCATTAATTGAAGTAGCAATATGTAAAATAGACTGTTGTTTGTCACCAGGATTATAGTTCAGAAAACACTATTTAGTCATATTTCAGTTACTGTACAGCAAATAATTTGTAATGATTTCTAAGAAATACCATTTCTAAAAGAGTAATTATTAAGTGGCTCTTAATTGGGAGAGATGAGATTATATTAACATTACTGCTTAACTGACTCTGCTTACAGAAACATTTACATATATGAAGAACTGAAAGTTTCAAACTTGAAGCCTGTCTTGGTGATTGATGCTCCAATGAGTGTTACAATGAATGGAAAGGAAACTAGAGCCATTCTTTTCCCGGCTTGAACTTACTCGTGCATGCGACATATGGTGGGTCAGAAGGAGCTCTGTAGTATCCATCTTCACATTCACATCTCGAGGATCCTTCTCGGTCTGAGAAACTATGGGTTGGACAACGAGAACACTGGAGATCTTGAGAGGAAGATTTGTAGAACCTGCGGCCACAGGCTGTGTAGGAAGCAAGTAATGAGAGAGAGTGAGGATAACTGGGACGTTCTGTTAAATCTCAGAATATTCAGGAAAAAAAAATAATAGATTTCTTTCGTGAAAAATAAACTTTCCATGACCAAATATGTGTTTTAATACGTTGCAGCAGCTCAATATCATGATACATTTTAAAAACAAAATAACACAATGAAGAGTTGCACCTACAGCTGGGCTCAGTGCCAGGTTAGGAAGCTCAAGAGCAGGGTGACTGGTTCACATAGGATCAAGGGACATTTGCATCAACATTTGGGACTGAGAAGAAGGAACAGTGACACGGAAACTTTCATCTACATGTGGCTGAAATGTGTTGCCCCAAATGGCCAGGGTCTTCAAACTTTAAGTTGAATAAATTAAGTTATATAGCAGGCTCCCCTCCACGACACAAATGATTTTGTTAGAAATACTGAAGCATTAAGGGCAGAAGTTGACTGACAATTAGATGAAGGAGAGATGTGACATGAAGTGGGCAGGGTTCCTATTTCTCTGTAGAGATAAACAGCAACTGTGCTAGGCAGAGAACTATGGAAAGTAGGTACCCTGTACCACTTAATATTCTTGGATGTTTTATATAATCATGTTTACCTTCAATTAAAATTCCGCAAATTGAAATGTTTTATTATTTCAGCAATGTTGTTACTGAGGGTAGTCTACATCAAGTATACTAAACAGACTCAATTAATTCTTTATATTAACTAAAATATACCTAAGTACTTTAAGCTTTATTTAAAAAAAAACAGCTATATCTCTAAAGAAGAGTTAGGAGATATTTTATATAAACATATTTTTATAATTTTAGTTTTTTCTTTTTTGTTTTTAGTATTTTAAAACTGAATGTCTCTGTGTACTCATTACTATTCTGTAACTCACTCTGTACAACAGGCAGACTTTGAATTCAAAAAATCAGCCTGCTTCAGTCTTCAAAGTACTGGGATTAAAGACATGTTTCACCACACCCAGTTGTAAATTTTATCTCTTATTTAAAGGCTTAGTTTGTTCTTCTTGGATGCTAATCAGAAAATTAATTAAAATTTGCTCTCTGTATATTGGAAAGTGGGAAGGAACTATATCCCCTTGGGCTGTCACAATTTACAGAGATCTAACTCCTTGTTTTTGTCTACATGCTAAATATTTGTTTGCAGTTTTGAAACTTTTGAAGGCATATTATTTAAATTTCAAGAAATTAATAGTGTTTATAAGATAGACATATATTATAACATTAATTTATAGACGCACTATATTTCAACAGAGATAATCAGGACACCACAGTCTCATTGTAAATATAAGATCCACCAATCCCTCAGAAGTTGCTCTGCTAAATTGTATTTTCCAGTAAACACAAGTGGAAAACTGGGCCAGTTTCATTAGACAAAGGCAAACAATGCATCTTTACATATTCTCAGTAGCAATTATTACACATTTGAGATACATAGAAAACCCCTCCAGCCAGGCATGGTGGTGAACACATTTAATCCCAGCACTTAGAAGGAAGAGGTAGGGGGAATCTCTGTGAGTTTGAGGTCAATGTGGTCTAGAGACTGAGTGTCAGGACAAGCTTTAAATCTACACAAAGAAACCTTGTCTGGCTTGAAAAACCAGAGAGAAAGAGAGAGACAGGCAGAGAGAAAGAGAGAGAGAGAGAGAGAGAGAGAGAGAACTCTTGCAATACAAAACTATGGCAAAATTAATAACCCATACAGATTTGATCTTTCCCTATAAAGGATGTTAACTGGTAAGTAAAGAGTCTAGTATTAACTACTAAACACACACACACACACACAAATTGCTATTTGGAAAATAGCCTCTGTATCTTGCTTCATGTTCTATCTGTATACAAAGATTAATGATAACAGAGGAGAAAACAAAACAATGCTTCAGTCCAACCTGCACCTTGAAATATTGTCATTTATGAATGTCAGTAACAGAGTTCTTCATGACAATGCATTGTCACTTACTTATTTTTAACAGAGAGTAGTTGGAAGAAAAAGGACTATGGGAGTCTATGGTGCCACTCTGATTTGACACCCAGCAGATACAGCCATTCAGGTAGCAAGCTACAGCTAACTAGTAGAATCTCTAAGAATTTTTCTCCCATTTTTTTCTAATAAAGGGAAACCCTCAACAGCCCCCAAATTAGAAAGTGAATTTCTCCATGAACATTCATGATGTCGAGAATATATCTATAATAATGTAGCGTTGAGAAATTTAAAAGTCTTATTGCTCATCTTTCAAGTTCCATTACATTCTATTTCCCTTTTAACAGATGGGAAAACAGATTTGAGGCAAAAGTAACCTGAATTCTTCAAATAATTCTTCTTGCCTAAGTTAAAACTGGATTTAAAACACAGGTCTGCACACAAAAACCGTATGTTGTTCACTACACCAGTCGTATTTTGGTGCTGGCTTTCAAGGCTTTTAGTTACTCTAAGTAATTTTCAATTATCTTTATTATCTTGTTTTTAATATACACCTACTAAATTACTGACATTGTTTTAGTTTGGAAGTCTATGTAATAATACTCCAAAGCATTTTAATAAGAAATATTAAATGACAATCTCAACTGTACTATGAATTCTGACCTTGCACAATTATGGAGTGCAAGCATGGCTATAATTAAATAGAAGCGATACTGGAAAATTTTCATAATTTTTTTCCTTTGAAGTAATACTTGGTTGCAGTGCAGGTAACACTGGAAATTATAAGTTGTGACAAGTGAGTTCATTTAACCTCAAAGGAAACTATCAATTTAGAGTTATTAAAAATGAGTATAAAACCTTTAGAAGAAAGATATTAAAATAAAAGCAAAAGCATGTGAGAGCAGGACGCCAAATATCTTGGGATATCAGAGAGTCAGTGGGTGGGAAAACCTTGGGAAGGAAGCAAATGATGTCCTTAAAATTAGAAACTCAGATAGCATATGTTTTCCTAAAATGCATGAGGAAGAAGACTTGAAGGGTAAACAAGTTGCAAATGATCAAGGTATAATAGAAGGAAAACTTCCTAGGTACTATGAAACAAGCACTTTTCCTCCCTTGCTTTACTGCTCAATTTGCTCAATGGAACTTGAACCCAAACCAAACTTCAATGAATATGGTGGGCATTATTGCAACTTGTTATGCCGTATTTGCTTAATATCCCTGGGAGGTCTGCTCTTTTCTGAAGAACAAGAGAGGATTAAGAGGAGTATATCTGATGGAGTGGGCAGGTGAGGGCAAAGGAATGGGAGGAGAGAAGAAAGGGAAAATGCAATTGGGATGTAATCTATAAGAGAAGAATAAATAAATGAATAAATTTAAAAATAAATAAACATACTAAATTAATGTCCTGCCTTTTTAAGTCTTTGAATATTGTAATTGAACATGGATTTTAAAGTAGCATAGTGTGACACTCATGAAAAATGATATTATGTATGCAAAATTGTTTCAAATATTTAATTGTTTTCTAAAAATAAACTCTCACCTATGATTTTAATGGTTCTTTTCTGTGGTACCTCAAAGTCCTGAACTTGATCGCTTGACTGTTCTTTCCATCTTTGGTCCTTTATGGAATTAATAAATAAGTTTACTATCCTAACTCAATTTTTGTAATGTTAAGTGAGCTTTGCTTATTTTGTCTGTTCCTTAAACAGAAAACCAGACTAGGAGTCTAGGAAAGTTCCATATACTAGACTATAACTATTTTCTGTTACAATATATCTACAAAATTTTATAATGGCATACAATAAGATCTTTTGTTTGCTCTCATGAAATAATTAGACTTCAATATTCAATTATATTTAATGACAATATACTCTTCTAAATAGTAAAAGTAATACAAATTATATTTTCAATTTAAATTCCTTAAAGTACAAAATGGCAATCCAGTTTCCCATCTATAAAATAAATATGTAACAAAAATTGTTTTTGTTAACTTCCAAACACAAAAATATTTTTAAAAGTTCATTCTAAATGTCTGTATTTGGCTCCACTTCCACATTCCTAGTAATCACATTACCACAGTTGCCTTCCCTGAATCCAGGTGTTAGAGAAATGAGGGCCCTGGCCTCTGAGTTGATTTCTGTCTAATGAAGTCAACAGAACAATCGTAGCTCTGTGTTAAAGAATGTGTGTTCTAAATGAACATTCCTTGAGTCCACAAAAAAAAAAAAAAGAAAGAAAAGAAAAAGAAAAAGAAAAAAAGAAAAAAACTCTACTCAGCATTGTTTAGTCTGCTCTAAGCTCTAAGCTTGGTACTGAGGTAAAATGGACCCTCTTCCATCCACACTAGTGGTCAAATAGAAGGATGAGCTCGGTACTTTTAGTTTATGACCCATGCAGGTAAAGTTCTATCTAATCATTTAGTGCATAAACAACACTGGAACACTGGTAATATCAATGGACACCTTAAAGTGTAAGAAGGACATTCTGTGGTATCCCATGTATAAAAGAACTACCAAGAAGGAGCTAATGACTGCAGGGAGAGGGGGAGAAGGAAAACCAGTATCTCCCAGGGATGAGGACCTTTACTGGTTATTGAAAGCAAAGTGGTCCGCCTTGAAATAAACCTCTGCCAGAACCAAGAGACAAAACAGGATGCTAATTGGCCAGCCAACTCAGTCAAACTGGCAAACTCTGTGTTTGGTGAGAGACCATCTCAAATTAATAATACAAACCAAAAATAATGTAGGAAACAATCTGCAAAGATACTAGTAATTATTGACTTCTGGCTTCTACATCCACAGAATCTACACAAACACATCTGCACACTGTGATGTTTCATTTATGGCAGTTTTATGCACATTTATCACAAACTTTGCACATATTGGACATTTTCATTTTTTAAAGTCAATTAAGTATTCAGTGCCAGCATAAGTTGTTCCTAAATGTATAGAAGTTTGTGTAAAATGCAAGGCAAATAAAAAAATCTTATATCAAATTATGAGATCATGATTTAAAGTAAGATACTACCAAATGCATAATGAGACTTTTAAGAAGGATTACAAAATTAAAACACATATAAGCAAATAAAAAACAGCAATAAATATAATGAAGCTAAAGCACACATAAGCCAAACACAAATGTTTCTCCCCAGAAGATATATAAATGACTAATAGGCACAAAAAAAAAAAAAAAAAAAAAAAAAAAAAAATGTACAACAGCATTAGCCAACATAGTAAAGCAAGTCAAAGGCATACTGAGACCCATTTACACTGAAGATGAAGGCTGAAACTGAAAAGGCTATTTTAAAAAAAAAAAACAGCTGGGGAAGAGTATGAGGGAGGAAGAAATATGCAGGAGGGGCATCCAGGAGCAACAGAAGGGGACCTGGGATACACACTATCTAAATGCATTGTTTACATATCATAAATCATTTATAAAAACACCAGGAGAAAATTAGCAATAAAACAGTAACAAGTTTTAGAAATAAATGGGAAACAGATTCAGTGGCTCTACTGTGCCAGTTAGTATTTAACACCTGAAAACGGTAAACGAAGTTACCATGAAATGCAATGGAATACCCTATAGTTATTAAAAAAAAAAAAAAAAGAAAGAAAAGAAAAGAAATACACAGGACAGTAAAAGTAACCTGACACATGGGAGAATAAAGTTACAGAACATTACATATATGAATCCATTTATTTGCAATGCCCAGGAGGTAAATATCAACATTTGAAAGGATTTATGGTCACTGAGAGGAGCAAATGCTGCTATTGGGAACTGCTCCTTGCTGGTCGTGACATCAAGGACCTAAAAGTAATTTGCAGTGGCCATGGCTATACCAAAAACTTAAATGTCAAACTTCAGTGGTTGCTCTAGATGGTATGTGAACTGTATTGCATTATAACTTTGGTAATAAAGTACGATAATAATACAACTTCAAGTCTCAATGTTCCAGCAAGCAAACAAGGAAAAATACGGTTTTAACTATTCACATCA
Source organism: Phodopus roborovskii (assembly GCF_943737965.1). NCBI lineage: Eukaryota > Metazoa > Chordata > Mammalia > Rodentia > Cricetidae > Phodopus > Phodopus roborovskii. Next base: position 42,230,359 of record NW_026126525.1, on the reverse strand, counting down.
ATTCTTCCTTATACTTATTCATTTAGTTTTACATCGATTCTTTTTCAACAAAGGTACTATGTATGCAAACATTTATAATATATTTAGATATAAGAAATTACTAACAAATTACTAAAAACTTACATCATTAATGTCTTTCCCTGTATGGTTATTCTGTGTGTAGTTAACAGTTACATAGCATAGGTCTTATCTGAATAGACACTTGTGATGTAATAGAAATAATTAACACTCCAAATTTATAACTATGATCTTATAATCTATTTTTATTTAATATCTACTTCTTTGTTTTGAATCGGGGGTCTATGTAGGTCAAGCTAGCCTCAAACTCACTGAGTAGCTGAGGTTGAAGCAGCATCAAACTATTGGCCTTCTGCGTCCACCTCTGCACTGATGAGATTACAATCATGAACTACCATGCCTGGCTGCAGGAGAGTCTTTGTATTCATCATATATAACTGGTTCTGAGTGAGGAACTGACTGTATCATACACATTCCCATCGCAACCCATGTTTTATGAGGCAAGTGTTGTTTGCTTCCCCTGCATCATCCACACTCCAACTCCCTATGAGCTAATTGAATAAAACTAGATTCTTCTTCCTCAGGTCTTACTTCATTTCTAGACCTGTGATTTTAAGCACAATTGAACATTTTCTAAAGGAATGGTGTGTGTCTGTGTGTTAAGTATGAGGCTTTGCAGATGTTTCCGGCCACAGCAACACAGCTGCAAAGAGTTTATTAATTATGAGCTAAAGGATTGTTCTGTAATTGAAACTTTCTGGGCTTTAATATTATTTTAGAATGTATGTACATACATAGTCGGCCTTCTAATGAATGCCATCATTTTATTTATTGCAGATGGATATTTTGCTTAATTCAGGACAAGTGAGGTTGTTTCCATAGGAGCTTTCAAATATTTGTGTCACGTTAATATCCCTGCTTCTATAAAGGCAGAAAGGAAGCACAGTTTGGAGAAATAGTACTCCCCTTGCTCAAAGTGCTGACCTCATCAAGGAGAGAAAGACCCAGAATCTGTATTTTAATCCTATTGACAGGCCTGCAGTGGGAATAATTACAAAAGTCAGCCTGGAATCCAGACTTCCTGTCACTGATAGTCTATGGTTTTCCACATTGAGAATGAACAGTGGGTAAGGAGGATAAAAACAACATGATGTAATGAGTACATTACAGTATGTGAAGCACCATCCACATTACACTATAACTAATTTGCAAAAAAATATAGAAAAGAAACCATGAAGAGTATTCTGTTCGGGAAAGCAGGTACTCAAGTGTCTGGAAACAATTTAGATTTTTTAAAACTTAAAAGAATAATTCATTGCAGGGGATTTAGTAGGTACATGTATGTCTGTAATTTATTTTGTGTATTTAATTAAATATTTATTATATCCATGTTGTAAGATGGAAACAAAAAGCTTTTCAATGTGAACTTATAAAATTTATAATGTAAAGGATAATAAATGCTTCTGTAGAGCCTTTTTTTAATTAAATTATCAATTTGGATAGGATATAGGAAGTTTGGTAAGTTGTAATGTTTAAGCATTCTTTTACCAGAATACCATCTTAATTAGGGCATTGTTATCAAAATGGTAGGAGAAATAGGATTTAAAAATGTCAGATTAAAATGTTCTAGTTCCTTTTTGTCTTCCTTATTTTCCTTATAAATGCTGGACCATGACAGAGAGGTAATGTGATGCAGACAAAGAGAACTTGATTTTAAACACTGTGTTCAGAACTTACTTAAGCACATGAGAGCATGTAGATGAAGGGAAGGCATTTAACAGTAGGTTTCAATTTCCTCTTTTGCTTTGTTATAAACTGTAAAATACTATGTACTAAATATTTGTGGGTTTAGTTGTCTTGTTTGGATTTACTTTTATTACATTACACATCTCTTTGAAAACGTTTAAGAATAGCATAGTAATCATTTACCTAGCTGCAAGTAACTCAGCAACAGATTTAACTGAAATGCTGTCTTTAAAACCATGCAAATTTCTATTACATCTTTGCCACACATCACAGGAAGTGGTTTGCAAATGCAGAGAATTCACTCAGACTTTCAAGTGTGGAAGAGAAGGACTGCCTTGCATATACACACCAGTTTCCCTTACAGTCCCTGGCTGCCTAGAAGGTCCTCTACTCTAGCACATGTAGCTCTCCTGAGCCACTATTTAAAACCATTTTCCAAATTCTGCTTGTTCTTATCAGCTCATGTAGATAAATGTGCAGAAATGTCTTGTTAAAAATCATATAGACTACTAAAAGGAAAAAAATCAGTTCTTATATGAGGAAAGATTGAAAATGATACATCCCACCATTCTGAGTCCCACTCAATACTATCTCTATATCACAGGCTAGGACTGCACATTCTCTTGATCTTTCCCTTTTTCCATCTCCCCCAGGCCCTGTGCACATGCTTCTCCAGTGTACTTAAAATTATGAACCAGGAACCCTCAGATTTTGGTAACTGTGCTGAAAAACTATTATGGTTTTCTTATTAGCTAAAGACCTTTAAACTAGGGCAGTTAGTTTACCAAACTCAAACATGTTCATCAGCAGTAACTAAGTGTATGGCTTAGTGGATACACAACTTTACTTCATTTATTTAACAATTTTCTTTACTGCATGTGAGTGAACAAGAGGCTCCAAAAAAAGAGGTTTCATTTTACTAGGGAGGATTTCAGTCCAGAACAAAATTGACTGTACTATAGCATTAATGACACTGTCAAGGTTACTTTCAAATATTTCCCACATTCGTTATAATACCTATCATATGTTTTACAGACTCTGGTACATTTATTCATTCATTTTATTACAAAATACTGAGAAAGGTAAGACAATGTAGACTACACATGAAAATACCTAACTTTTATGAGTGAAAATTCCTTGTTTTAAAGAGCAGAACATATTACATAATAGTTTTCATAAAAAGATGGCTCAAAGGATAATGTTTCTATTTTAGGACTGGCAAAATGGCTCAGGAGGTAATGGCACTTGCTTCTAGGCTTGAATACCTGAGGTTGAGGCCCCAGAGCCCACATTGTTTGAGAGAATCAACTTCTCTACACATTGTCTTCCGACCTCTACACATGTGCCACAACACGTACATATACATATAATGAATAAATTATAAATTTTGGAAAAATGGCTGCCATTTTAAATTTTACATTTGTTTCATGGGTAAAAGCAGTATAGATGCCAATTGGGCAGAGGGTTTGACTCGGGGTTGAGTGCTTGTCAGGCACATATCAGGCTTGAAGCTGAGTACTGAGCATGCACCACTTCCACAATGTGAGTTTGCTTTCTGATGCATTTACTGTCTATATGAGCTTTAGACATAAGAGTCCAAGTTTCTAATCTACAGTACAAAGGCAGTAGTAAGCTTTTAAAAGACCATTGTGAATTGGAAGAATTAGTAAAGTGAAGGGCAAGGCACAGTGATTGACATGGAATAAGTACACAAAAAAATAATTTTTATTATTTTGTAATGTCAATTTCTACACAAGTGTTTGCTCACATTCAAATTTCTATATGTGGTGTTAGGCAAGTTTCCTTCCAGATATTCATTTTATGCAGCAAGAAATGAAAACAGTTAACCAAACCCAGCCAATTAATTTGTTCCTTGATGGAATAATTACTGTATGCCACCTGTATATTCATTGCTGTGCTAGACAATGGAAATGAAGGATGTCTATAAAGAACAAATATGATCATCTCTAAATATAACACATCACCACACTGACTAGTCTCATATGGCATGGACAATCAGATAATAAGTTTATATGCACTGAATTTCTAATAATCATAGGAAATGGATTTTATAAATTATGTATACTGTACCTTAACATGTAAATTTTGCAACTGCCTAATTAACTCCGATTTCAGTGGTGAATAGAGACTTAAGTTGGCTTTACTGCCAAAACCATAGCGTGTCATCAATGTGAAGTGAGAAATAGTGCAAAGAACCAGGCCTGAAGCACATGAAAACTATTATTGACTACTTACATTTAAACCAGAAAGCTACTTTGGACAGCTATCAGCTTTGTCTTCAATGAGGCTATTGTTGGGAATGGGAATAGCAGAATAGTCTATAAGGGCAGATTACCTAAGTTTAAGAAAACAATTAACTCAGTAGAAAAAAAAATAAAATTAAACTAGTCTGAGTATTCACCAATGATAGTTTGTATTTAGATGATACATGTTTACAGAACACCCTTGCAGAATCCAAAGTCAAAAGGAGAACAGTTCTTAATGAGAAGAGTTCAACACAAAACAGTATAACATGAGATTTTCATAATTAGTTTGCTAGAATAATTTCAAAAATGAATAAAACAAAACGTAAGTGAAAGCTACCTTACATCTATTCTGTGGAGTTTATGTTTGCCTTATTTAGTCAGTTAAAATGTGAATCAATGTTAAGTCTTGTGAAGCAAATAACCCTAAAGCAGTTTAAGGCCGTTTGAACATGTGGGGAGATAAATAATCATTTCTGTTATGTCAGGGGAAATTTTTCTGGAGATCATAAAGAAATCTGTTTACCCTGAAGCAGGACATTTGAAAAAGACACATCACGATGGTGAAGAGGTTCACTCATCTTTAATTCCTGGAAATAAAAGACAGAATAAATCTTTACCAAAAAAAAAAAAAAAAAGTGATGCTTCTTGCTTCAATATTTTTTTCTTTTCTTCAAACAAGAATGAATGAATGAATGAATGAATGAAAATGGCCACAAACCCATATATCTGTAGATTTATGAAGAAAATGAAATGAAGAATAAATAAGTATTTTCTGTAATGTCTTACCCTTAGAAGCCTGTAATAGCGAGCTAGGTAATTCATCCAAACTAGGTAATTAATTGCTGGTTTTTATCTCCGCACCTAGCAAATGCCCCCCATGGAGGATCATCATAACATTTGGAGCAGGACCTAGGCCCTCCCCTGTGTGTCTAGGCTTAGCAAGTATACTTCCATGGGGAATGGGCTCTCAAAGTCTGTGCATCAGGAATAAATATTGGTTCCACTGCCAGAAGCCCCATAGACTGCCCAGGCATCCCAAATGACACCCATGTTTAGGGGGCCTGGTTTCACCCTATGCTGGTTTCCCAGCTGTCAGACTGGAGTCCATGGGCTCCCACTTGCTCAGGTCAGCTGTTTCTGTGGGTTTCCCTAGCATAGCCTTAACCCCTTTGCTCATCACTTCTTCCTCTCTATAACTAGATTTCAGGAGTTTGGCTTACTGCTTGGCTGTGAATCTCTGCTTCTGACCTATTTCTTTTCAGTTCCTGTGGACTCTATCCACAACAATTTGAAAACAAAGAATATAGGTACTAGTAGGATATCATCTCAACTTGCTTTAGAAAATGTACTTATGTTAGACACATAAAGTGTCACTCCCTACAGCTTCATTCTGTTTTAAATTAATAGCGATCAAGGATGTGAGAATTGTTTATCACTTAAAAGCAATATCACTGCATTCCTGAGGCTTTACTGTGTAACTCACCAAAGCCACGGAATTCATTGTGCTATATAACTTGTTCTTTATGTGTGTGTCTTCTATTTCACTGTGAGCCCTGATGGTGGGTTTGTGAGATATGTACCCATGCTGTTGGTTAACATTGATGCAGTGAGGAATGTTTACTCTTACCACAAACCTTGTACCAAGCACCTTCAAAGACTAATTCAGTGACACCTTTTACCAAACATGTCATAAAAGTTTGCTTAGTGGGACTGGCAGAGAACATTCTAGCTAGTAGCAGCCAGACCCCAGTTTCCTCAGGCAGGAAGCCACTAACCAGGGACTGCTTCTAATGACACTCCCCAATACTCTGTCCAGGCAAGCCACAGGACAGTCACAACAGAGTGTGTGTCTTCCATGATTTCTAACATGACTCCATAAGCATAACATAACTGAACGACAAGAAAAACATTTTATGAATATAACTGGGACATATCCCTTCAACATGGAAGAGAGGAATCAAGGAAGACAAGAATGTGGGAAGAATGTCCCTTACTCAGGGCTCTATTTAAAAGCCAAAAGTAAAAGAGTAACAGTTTTCCTGGGCTCTGAATACTTGGAAAAAAAAAAAAAAGATCATTTTTCCACAAATATAATACATCCAAATATAAGGGTAAAAAATATATAGTTTTAGATTACTTACCATTGTCACACAATAGGTATATAAAACTTTCATTTTTGAATAGAAACTTGGAACTAGACAGGCTACTATTAAAATAAATTCATGTAATTAAGGTTTCTATTAGAAACTACAAAATATCACTAAGCCTCTTTGTTGTGGAAACCTGTTCAATTTATTCCTTACTGGCTCTCTTTAAAACAATTATTGTAGTGAACAAAGGCTAATTTAAATACAATGGGGCATTACATCTTTTGTTACCATTTATTACAGGTACAAGCACACACATACATCAATTTGCCCTTTTATATATTTGCATTTTTATCATTATATCTCTGTGGTGAAAGAATTAATTTGATCTCTGACCTATAGTAAGGGTATCACAAAATGTGAGCTAAAGCCTATTTACAGGTCCACATGCTATTTCATCTTTTTGCAGGCTCACACTTGAACGAGGATAGTATAAAATAATAAAATTACTATTTAAAAAACCTATAACATTACTAGTAAGCCCAGAGAAGGCAATGGTTAGCTCTGAAAGCAATGTACTCAACACCAGTACTGAGATGCAGATTGACTAGAGTAACTGACAGAGTTTCTCATAGGAAAGAACAATAATGTGTACCATTTATATTCAAATGAAAAATGCTTTATCATTCTTATAATTAACAGAGCATCTTATTCTATCTCGGTACTCAAGGTGCTATAAAAACAGTATTGTGGATATAGCTGAGACTGTATTAAATCATCTTAATATTTTAATATGAAAGCAATCTAAAAGCTGGCTACAAATTTGGAAATGTCCATCTGTACTAATTAGAAGATAGAACATAGGTTAAAACCTGTGAAGACAATGTACCCTGATGAAGGGTTAACAGTAAAAGTCAATGGTAGAGTATAAGTACAAAATTGTCACAGATGGTTTGGAAAAATTTTAGGATAGACTTTATAAAACACTTAAGCTGAATTTTCTATTTGAGCTAATATTCAAGAAAATATAGAAAACAGAAATGAATAAATTTTTCTAAATAAACAATATATACAGGCTAAGGGGTAATGATTCACTACTATGTAATTTTTGGGGAAAGCATGCACTGTGTAATTTCTCAAATTAATAATTTGGAACTGAATGGACATTACATGAGAAATATAGAAGTTTACAGTAGGCATTTTGTTCTCTGCATTGATCTCACTATAGTGAACAAAACACCCATGGCAAAGGTAAAGCATAAATCAACTTAAATCAGAAGGAAATAGAGTCTTAAAGTTATGAGAAACAGACATACCCTCTGCCATTTTTTCAATATGATTATTTTGTAGTTTAAATAAGTAGATTTTAAATAAAGTTCTTAAGAAGTAGGGTAGAGGCTGAATCCTTTCAAGCTATAGATGTTAAAGGACTATGTCTAGACATGATGTCAATAAAGGTTGCAAAGTTCTCTGATTTCCCCAGACTTAAATTCTACATTTTATACAAACACTGTGGAGTGTTATAAAATATTTCACAACAGTGAGTTCAGAGGAAATAATGTCATTCAAATAAAATGCATTGTTTTTCCTATCTGCATGAAACATTGACCTTATAAGATGTCCATCTAAGTGAGACACTCAGCTACCACTTAGCTTCCAACTTTTAAACAGTTTCTATTCACTTATGAAATAATTTATTCACCTAATTACATGGCTTTGTGCTTGCAGCTCTAACAGCCTAAGTGTGTGTATAGTTAGTTGAACATTGCACTTTCCACATAGAAAGTTTATGTCTATGTATAATGTCCTGATCCTGATACCTGTAACACAAACTCATTACCTTTTATTAAATCTACAACCAAAGGCAACTGCAGATTCTCAAAGTACTCTGGTCACTTCTAAATTATCATATACATATTACTCATGTAATGTAAGTATTAAAACAACAGCTAAAATATCAGAGGATATAATGTAATTATATCCTCTATTTAAATATCTGTGATATACAAACATATGATACAGGTATAAAAGTCATTGACATATATCCTTTGTTATAAATATTATACTCAATTTTATTAGTATAATACAAATTGCAACACTTTACTTTGACATAAAAAGGAAAAATCAATGTTAACAGAAAGCTTTAAGAGCAATTATCTTCAACCATTTCTTTAAATCAAAACCTTTGACACAAGAAAGTTATTGAAAAAGTGGACCAACCAAGCTTGGTGGCATACACTGTTTAATCTTAGCATCAAGAAGAAAGAGATGGAAGGGAGGAAGAAAGGAAGGAAGGTAGGTAGGAAGAAATTATTTTGGAAACAGAATGTACTGGATTGTCAATTTCACAACTATCTTGCATTACTATATTCTGTAAATTGATACTACAGTTTTGCAGGCTGCTTATCAATTACAACTCTCACATAGCATCATGTGAGACAATAAGATATTTCAACGATAACATGAAATTTATGTTTCTGGTTTAGAATTCAGCAGTATTGCCGAAGGATTTTTAATGAATATATGGTATTAAAAGTTAATGCTGTAGTTACCGACTTCATTGTCTTGGGTGTGGCCTTTCCTAGAGCACCAAAAGCTTACTATTCATACTCCACACACTAATGGAGTAGCATACTGTTGCAAGTTTTAAAATAGATTGTTGAAAACGTCCAAGTCTCACTTTACTATCAGAATAATATGTGAAGGATCAAATTTTTCACAATGTAACTCAGAGTCTTATAGGCACCTCTACTGATTTCACAGAAAACAGCATGAGAATAAAGAATTTATGAAATTCCAGGAATACTAAGAAAGTAGTAATTACTGAATTGTTAGCCATCAGAGAATACCAAAATGATTTAGCAGACCACAAGTATTTAACAAAACCTTTTAATTATATATATATATATATATATATATATATATATATATATATATATATATATGTTCTTACAAACATTCCGTTTAATTAGTTTGTTAAATAGATTATGTACCTAGCTAAATATACAACTTTAAATTCTTTAATAATTTCAATATGCAATTATTAGATACTTTCAAAAACAGCAAATTAATTTTAAAAACATGTAAAAGTTCAACCATTACCCCTTCTGTTTTCAAAATTAGTTGGCCTAATACACTGTTACATTGACAGTAGGACAATTCTGCCCATTACTCCACAACAGATAAAATATAACAAATACATGTTTAAATGTATGTATTTTGCTACACATTGCTAAGACAATTAACATAATAAAGAGTGAACAATCTTAGAGATTCGAAAAACTTAACATACTCTAGTATAATGTAGGCAAACTAATACAAAGAAAACATTTAGTGAATTTTTGTGAGAACACATGTCCATTTCAGTCATCTCAGCTTCTTCCTCGCTGTCCGTAAGAATAACTGCTGAGAGATTTGAATCATTCTCATGTCCATACAATTTTGAAGAACATTCCCCCCCCCTCTCAAAAACACTAAGGAAAAAGAAACCTACCATTATCTTCTTTCAGAGATACAAGAGGCAAATGCATAATTAAGTAAATATGTCAGGTTTTTGCCATTGTTAGTTGCCATCACTAGTATGCTCACAGAAAATTCAGAACAAATGGTTTATTACAAATAGATGTAGTGGATAATAGACAAAAATAGAAGGAGTACACTATTGTGTTATAAATAGTGAAATTAAGACAAGACACATCGAGAGAGGCCACACTCAAGAACACAAACAGCACCAGTAACCAGGGGACATGTTCTCTTTCCAGTCTCCGTTTTAAATACTAACTTGTCACTAATATCTTGCAACCAAACAACTGCCATAAACCATTCAAAAAGACACTTCATCCTCATAATTCTTTAGAACATAAAAGCAGAAGATCCTTTTCCTACTTAGAGCTGTTCTTCTAGCAAATTGCATCATGTAATTTTTACAAGGATATTTAAAGCCATAGGTTTGAAAAAAGTTAAATCAGAGCATATGTATAAAGGTTCATCTGTAAGAGAAGTTCCACATTTTAGGAGACACAGGGGCTGCTTAGCTCTCTTATCCTGACTCCCTAAGTCAAATATTCAGGCATATTTCTGTACTTCTCCCTTCCAGATTTGAAAAGAACTTTAAAACTGTGGTTTTCAACTTGTGGGTTGCTACCCCTTTGACAAATCCTGATCTCCAAAAATATTTACATTATGATTCATAACAGTAGCAAAATCACAGTTATAAAGTCACAAGAAAAATAATTTTATGGCTGAGAGTCTCACATGAAAATCTGTATTAAAGGGTCACAGCATTAGGAAGGGTGAGAAGCACTGCTCTAAAATAATCTGCAAATTAACTGCCTGTCTCTTCTTTAGTTTTCTTTCGTGCCTATTTCTTAGGTGTCATTGGTTCCTAAGACAAGCTACCCATGATCCTTAACAATTCCCCATTCCTGACAATTTGGGGAGTAATTATGCTTTACATTCTAATTATCATGGAAGAAGTTAGCAGAAAAGTCTTCCACTGAAATGGCTTTTGTATGGGGGTGATTCTAACATTGCCTGGAAGCATCTGTAACTGCATATATTTTGGCATAGGAGAAGGAAAGGTGTACTGTTCCTGGTACCACTAAAGAGAAGCACACTGTAAAGCAAAGAATTATCATAAATGGAATCATCTTACTGCCAATAGGTATCAGTTTTATTTCAAACACGGAACTATATCCTTGTAAATAAAGCTCAGTGCTAACTAACAAAGAAAATAAAGAAGGTACCTGAATTTTAAAAAGTATTTAAACAATAAACCAAAAACCCACATAATGTTATTAGAAAACGTAAGTCCATCTTCTAAATTCCCAGATTATCTGGAAATAAATTTCATCAGAAATGCAGGTAGAAGCCAGAAAGTAAACACCAGTGTCACTGTTCAGTGCTTTCTATCCCCTACCTTTTTATGGTCCTGGGTAGGGGCAGGGAAAAGTCTCCGTGGATTGAAGCTTGTCAATTGCCAATTAGTCTAGGCTTTCTTGACCTGGAACTCCAGGGATTCACCTGTGTTTGCCTCCCCAGCACTTGGGTTAAGAACACAAATTACCACACCTGACTTTTTCTACATGGGTTCTTGGGGTTGAATTCCAACCCTTATGCTGGACAGACATCATGATGATTTAGCAATCTTTCAGCCCAGGGCCAATTTTTATCACTACCTTTCTTACCTTACAGGTTTATCTTCCATTTTAAATTCCAAAAGGAAAAAAAAAATAACCAAAAGAACAAAAAACATTTAATTTACCATTTCTTCAATAGCAGACAATGTATTCTCTACTCTGCCTTGAATATCAAGTTAAATAATTCCCATTGAAACTCACATTATATGCCTTTATTAAGTGTTATTACAACTCAAATCAATTATGTTCCTAATTGTTTTAATAACTAACTAATCATTCAACAAGTATTATAAAGCTTCTCTTATAGACCTTAAGCTAAGAACAAGGCATACTGGGAACACAGACACAGTCCCCGCTATTAAGAGTTCTCCATATGCAGACATTTAGCAATCAAACAAGCAGTTCTAATAAAGGGTTATGTGTTAAGAATGGGGAACACGCAGGAACATAGTAGTTGACTTTCCTGTGGTATAAATGATGAAACCACAAATAAGTGAAAGATATTCCAGAGAGGAAAGACACAAAAACTAGAAGAAAAAAAAAAAAAAAAAAACTGCAGACAGTGAAAAGACCAGCGCACCCAAGGCCATGATCACACGGCTGAGGAGATGAATAAAAGTATTGGAGAAGCTACAAACCTGACTGAAACGGGAGTGAGATGAGTCAGGGGTTTTGTTGTAGTGTAAAAGAAGTATAAATCAATCAGTGCCTGTGAAGACACTGTCAGCAGAAGGAACTGGGAAAGGGGGAAACCCGTTGAAAAGTCCACGCAGGCAGATGACTGTAAAGAAGACAAGACACAGTGGCTATTCTAAGAGCAGAGAGCACTCGGGGGTCTTGGCAAGAGAGTACCACACTCTTGATTACTTACATTCCAGTCCTAAGTTTAGCCAGTACACTTCACTCAGCAGTGGATTCGAATATAAACTGCTGGAGCCGACCGCTGCCTGACTTACTACAGTCAATTGCATCTCATGCTTCATGTGAGGTGCTTGGTGAGAGTGGGGACTCGGAGGAACAAAGGAACTTACACAATTCTAAGATACCCGTAGGTAGATAAAATTGGTTTAGAAACCAGACATCTATTCCTATACTCATTTAGTATTCTAACAACAACTCTTGCTTTAAGATGTAGAATACTGAATTCTGGATTCTACTTCTGGACAGGAGCCAAAATCCTATGTTGTTTGTGTATATTTTACAATCCAGTATCTACTTACTGAGGTGAAATTTTCTAGCAGTTGCACAAATGCATTTTCTTGGTGGTGACAAGTCATTCCACACTGAAATTCTGATAAAACACAAACACATATTTTATATAACTAATACAAAATCATACTCAAATATTTAATCACTCTAAATAACACAAGAAAAGACAGGGATCTAGCTTAGAGGTGGAGTGCTGATCTAGCATGTGAAAGCCCGAGATTAAATCACTAGTACCACAAAATAATAATATGGCTGATGGAGGAAAGTGATATTTGTAAGAGTTGTCAGATTAAAATTACCTAGTAGTATAGTCCAAACATGAATATATACAATGTAAGCCCAGTGTTTGTCAACACAGATACTCTCTAAATGTGAGCCAATTCCAGAGGGTTAAAATATACATAAAGCAACTCAGATACATTTTCCTCTATAACCTATTTATTTTTCATTCAGTTTCATTTGCCAAGTAACTTTACAATCTTAACTGTCTCGGCTCTAAATTTCACCAAAACATTATAATTATTCTTTTTCCTGTAGAGAAGTATGTATACCAGACTAAAATATAAAAACTTAACTTGGGATGTTATAATTAACTTTTATTACCAGGAACAATCACCCATTCCACATATATAAATTGGATTTTTGATAAGATAGGTAGATGAAACATTTTTATATTAAAAAAACTGTAAAGTACACAAGAATCAATTTTTAAAGTCATTATTTTACATAATATTTTTAAAATAATTATTATGAAAAGACAAGTGTTTGGAGAGGTTTGTATGGGATCTAATTATATAATTTATCACACCTTTCAAGAGTAAAAGGAAAGCTAGCTTTTAATAACTGTACTCAAGTGTCACTTCAGGAACTACAATGAGATAACAGCAAGGAGACAGGGCTTCCTGGAGATTCTTGAAATTACCTTAGAAGGGCTCTCAGTAACCTTGCTTTAGTTTATGTACCCATGTTCTGAATTGGGTGGTTCTTCTGAATTTTAGCAGCCAGTTCATGTACTGGTTGGTGGATTTGGAATTAGAATCAGCACACTCCGCAGCAACACTCCCTGTGAAACTGTGCTTAGAGCCATATACTTTAGTTTTGTCTGTTCTCACATTTCCTCAGACTAACTAAAGCTGTCATTTAGAGCTAAGGACGTGAATACCATAACCTAGTTTTTAAAAAGTTTCATTTGCCAGTATCATTTACAAATATCAATTCCATGTAATTACTCCCTAACTTTAACTTAGGGAAGTTAAGAATGAAGGCAAAACAATCCAATCCAATTAAATACACCATGATTCCTGCACATCACTCCCAATCCGTGGCAAGACAAAGTCAATATTTTGATTGAGAAGGAAAATAGTTTTAAGTAAATTAAGAAAATTGAGTTGAAAACAACTACTAACAGGACTAGAGCAACATACTCCTACAAAAACCATCATGCAGGACAGCAGATACTCTAAACTATTTCACTAAAGAATGAAAAGCACTAAAGGGTTGAAACGCTATAACTGAATTCTTTAAGAAGCCCGGGGAAAGAAATATCCATTAGTAAGTGGATTCTCACTGGGATTGCATTTCTCGAATATTCCCCATCAAGTAGATGCGAATGTCAGTTCTTACACTTTAGTTCAAGAAAGCGATAGGCTGAAACGAGAGCTGCTAAGAATATGCAGGCACTGTGAAATTCAAGGAAATGTGCATCAAGAAGCGAAGGGAACAAAACACGGATAAAATTCTCTTCATCCATACAAAATTGGCACATTATTCCAAGTGAGGTAACAGGCAGAAGCCCATAGCAGATTAAAAGGAATTTGAGGACAAATGTTTCATTCAGTGGACCTTTCTATGTACCAGATAACTTTCACCCAGAAAAGAAACGCCTTGTCTTTCGACTCCATTTGAAGGTTTGTGTTACTATATAGAGCCCTCCTTTTTTTTTTTTTTTTTTTTTTTTTTAACTTATTCAGGAATGTACTGGCAAGTTCTTCTGCATCACTCATACTTACAAAATTCAACATGGCAAGTGGTCTATAATTTTTCCCTGAAATGATTAAACGTTTTGTAGAAGGTGACTACATTTCCCTACCTCCCTTATATTTCTTTTAGCTGTTGTCAGGCAATGGCCCCTAAACTTTATTGGAAAGTCACTGAAAGAACAATGATGCCCTGTTTAGAAACAATATCTGGCAGGGGTTTCTAAGATTTTAGTGCAGGTATATGTTCATTTCAATGGATCACAACTGTTTGTTAAAACATGCCTTCTCTTTCAGCATTCCATACACACCTGCCTTTGGTAGCACGGTTCCAAACAGAAAACTGCGATGTCATAAATCTTCAAGTAGAAAGAAAAAAATGGAAAAACATTTACTGTAAATTGTTAGGTATTCCAGGAATACCTTAACCTAAAGCAGAGAAGAAAGGGGAGGCAACTTTGCAGGACCAAAGTTAAAAGAGTGTATTTTGTATCACCACTTTCTGTGATATTTTGTATCACTACTTTCTCTCTAAAAATAATGATTTCAGAAAATTGTTATCATTTCAAAATATTTCATGAAAGCATTTTTCTACAGAACAAAACTTACTTCTATCCATACTATTATTGCTAAACATATATTTGGAGATAAAACAGACAGTTAACAAAATCAGCAAGTTAATTGCAAATTAAATTAATCAAATTTTGTTATAAGTTAAGTGCTCAGAAATTTCATGTATTTACACTGTTATTTGAACCCATTGACCTAATACAGGAGAGGAGAAAAGAAACTTTTGACAATGCTTTGGTTTTTCCTTTGTTTTGGTTATTGTTTTAATACCTATGATCCTCAGAGCCCTATGCCTCTGTATAGAGTTTTGTCGATATAAACAGATAGCCTGCCCATCTGTCAACAGACACACCTATTTAAACAACACCAGGAATCAGATTTTTTTATTTTCCAGGCAAAAATTAAAATCCTCCTCTTGATTTTAGTATGGAAGCATGTTTTCTTTCCACCTCAATGCTATACTCTACACTTTTCTCCTCTGAAAGCACCAGGCTTTCCCCAAAGGTATTCAGAAACACCATTCCAAATTCCCAGTAACAGTTCAAAAATACGTGTTTAACTCTCTATACTCTACCATTGAAATGGTGGGAAAACTAGAAAGATGACTTAAACCTGTCCCTTCTCAAACCTTTCTCTCATAATTTAAAGTATTTCATGGATAAAACAAACAATAGAACTTCACTCTGCTGAGAGCTTCACTGGGTCATTTTCCCCTTCAGACAAACATGAAGTCTCGGCTCCCAGCTTGCTCTATCTTATCACTCAAACCTTGCTTCCTGTGAATCGTCTCCTGCTGTCAGCACAGTATAGATGATGGGATGAGGCTCTCCTAATACCATCTGCATTTGGAAAACTGCACTGGGATTTAATTTCAATATGTCTTCCCAGTTCTTTTTTTCTACTAATAATGTTTTCAAAAACACCTCTGGAAATTCTCAGGACACATAAGTCAAAGCTACACACACAGTATCATCAATACTGCACCGTCTATAGCTGTACTCTTTCTAAGTAAGAAACTGAGACATGTAGTCATCAACGCTGAAGTTTGGGAGAAAATGGATATTTGAATTCAGTTTTTTCTTCTTCTTCACAGCAAGCAATGAGAAGTCTGAAACCTACCCTAGAAGGCTGGCATAAAGACTCTTGGTTTGAATGGAACATCAATTGACAGGGGAGTTTCACCCTCACTGCTTCCATCCATCTATGGAATTCAAATAACAGCTTAAAAACTTAGATTAGCATTTACTTATTTTGTTCAGAGTGTTAGTTACGCATTTATGTTAATTTAATATTAGTGATGATATTGAGTATTGCTCAGGATGGATCCTATCATGAGGTCCTAATTTAAAACAAACATCCAAAATTATGGGAGGTCTGAGGTCTCAGCTCCTAATCACAGAACTGTAACTTACAACTTCCATTAAAATTTTAAAATGAAATATTCAGAGGCCTCTAAGTAAGGAGATATCGGCGACAGCAATGGCAGTCAAAGAAACCAGCCTTGAAAAAGCTAATGAGTAACATCATTGGAGGAGGCTTAAAAAGAACAGTTAAGTGGAAAACTTCAAATCCTAGGGTCACGTGAAACCCATATTATCCTATCATTTCCCTAAACACCATGTCTGTCTCTGGAACATCATCTAATTTATCCCTTCCCTCCCAGTTTCAGCAGGGCCCCTCTGCAGAGTCTTTGCCTAGCTGTCCCACTGTTGTCTTGGTGTACTAGCTCTCACCAGAATTACGAATCACATATTCCATTCTTCTGAAAGTCTGCAGCTCAGACTAAATGCCATCCTGAATAATTCTCAAAGAGTTTTCCAATGCAAACCCACCAGAGCTTAACCTAACACCGATTTTCTTTTAGTATTTATTTTTAACAAGATGAACTATGATAAGATAAAACAAAAGCCATCTTGTTGAAGTTGTACAAGCCAAGCCAACAGAAAACTAAAAGAGCCACAAGTGGAGGCACAAGAACCAGAGAATGACTTATTGACACATTCAGGTGTTCCATAAAAATACTATAATAAAAGCCCAGTACACATTCAGGGGACCTGATCCAGCCCCATGTAGGCCCTGGAGTTGCTGTTTCAGTCTCTGAGAGGTCCTACAAGCCTTGTTCAGTTGGTGCAGAAGGCCTTGCTCTCCTCATGTCCTCTATCTTCTCTGGCTCTTACATTCTCTCTGTCCTCTCTTCTATACAGTACCTGAGTTCTGAGGAGAAGGATTTGATGGACACAACCCATACAGAGCTGTGTGTTCTAAGGTCTTTCTTGCTGCATAATGTCTGGGTGTGGGTCTCTGTATCTGGTCCCATCTGTTGTAGGAGGAAGCCTGTCGGATGACGGCTGAATAAAACATTATATTTCTTAATTTTAGCAGTATAATTTTTCTCACACAAACCCCACCCATCTGGCACACCATCTTAATATGCACTATGTCTGAAAATGTCATTGTAGGCGCTCATCTTTGTCTATTTAAACTTACTATAACATGTCTGAAAGCCTTATTTTTCTCTGGTTGAAATTTACTTCAACATAAAAATGAAAATTCATAATTAGCTAATGATTTCCTAACATACCTTGTATTTTGTTATTTAAGTATATGTACGTGATGATGAAAATACAAATTCTGGCACAGCAATGCAGAATATATACATACTCAGTATATGTTCAGATTTGGTTTATTTTTTACTTAATGGATAAGGAGATGGATAAGGAGATACATTTCTGAAGATTATCAACGGAAGCCAAAGTTTTCCTGACGGAAGTTTCATGTTGGGCAACAGCTGTGATAATGGGAAAACACAAGCTGTGGACAGACTTCTCCATATCTTCTACTAATCGCAAGACTGTTGTGCTAAAATAAGCTGCTAGTACTCAGACCCTGAAATAATATCTATGTCATGGATATTTGCATTAAAACAGTTGATTGGTCAAAAAGCACATAGAGCTAGACAGGGCTAGAAGTCACAGTTACTATGTTCTTTATTAGATTCTAATGTATAATGCAAAGGTGATGTTTTACGTAAACTGTTTTCAATAATCTAACCAGAAAACATGTTAACTTTTTTAGAATAACACAAAAGTTAAAATCTCCATTTCTGGAAACAAAGAATGAAAGACACATGATATACAATATCTGACAAGCATAAATTAGTTGTGCCTCAGATAAGAACATTATAGTCAAATACACTAAATATGGCAAGGTTAATTCTGCAGGAAGGATTTCAATACTGCAGCTACTTCTGTTTATACCTATGTCATATAATTTACTAAGTTTTCTCTTTAGAAGTCATATGCAATCACATCCCAATTTGTTCTTTAAGGAAAAATGCCTTTGAGGGATTATTATATAAAAGCTATTAAAATGTCTGTAACTCATTTGTGTCTTACTTTATAAATGATATCCACAGCCAAAAATCAGTGTAATATATCAAATTTATCATGGCATTTCACTGAAAGCTACAGCTGAAGAATCAATAGTACAGAAAAGTTGCAGATATTTATATACATATATAACTTTTAAATATCTTATATAGTATGTTTTTTAAATAATATACTTTTCTCTATGATATCCAGTAGCTAAAATCTATCATGAATAATTAAATATTTCATACATCTAGCCCTACAAAGCTCATTCCCTCTATATCAATAGTATAGTTTCTGAATTGTTCAGGAATACATTTTTAAGTATACTTAAAATATTTCTGGAAATAAATCCACTGCAATTATGAAGAGCAATAGTATCCTACATTTGTTCAATACTGGCAAAAAAGGTGCACATAGGTTTTTTTGCTAACAACTATGCAAAACATGGAAAGGATGTGGTTAGTGGTTTCATACTTTATTTTCATGAAGCTATTTTTGAATTAAAGTTATAAGTAGGAGGATAGAGATGTACATGACATATGTTTTATATGTTGTCCACCAAGAAAACAAAAAGAATACATTATAATCCATATGTCCCACTTGCTATGCATGAGCCACATTAACAAACTTTATATGTTTTCACCTTTCCTTAAAATACATAATTTGGGATGGAGAGATGGCTCAGCCATTAAAGGCCAGGCTCACAACCAAACACATCACATAATTCTGTAAATTCTTTTAACTACTTTAATATTTTTATCTTTTTCTTATGTAAATAAATATGATTTAATGACATGATCTGAAAGTCTGAAATACCTCATGGAAATTCATAATCATCTCAGGCCCTCATTTCTATACTTTTAATTGAAATATGCTTTTTAAGTCAATGAGCTTTTGAAAATTATCATCTGAATTAGTAACACAAAATTTCATGCAGGTACTGCATTTGGGGAAAGAAAATGTAGCCTCACTTTCTTTCCTTAACTAAATAACTTCACGTATGTGTTTACTTGTTCCACAGGAAGAATGTCAAGTGCAAAGACTCTTAAGAGACCAACACAATGAAACAAGAAAAACCTCAGGGGAGATGACACTATCAGGGAGAAAGCTCCAGCACGTGAATGTCAAAAGGAGGAAACAAAGCACTGAGAATTTTTGGTGTCAGTGGATGGCAGGCAAAAGGTTAGCAAGTGAGGTTAAAACGATTTTCAATTGTTATTAGGAAATATGTTGGAAATGGAACATTTAGAGTAGGTGACTGTTGAACTTAACATTTAAAAAGCATGAGTGAGGGACTGACAAGATGGATCAGCACATAAAGCCACTTGGCTCCAATCATAGTGAATGAAGAGAACTGACTCCTGGGAATGGCACATATACCCACCCATACATACACATACCACACAACACACACATAAGTAAATTAATAAATATAAAAGAAGAAATAGAGGAAGGAAAATCATTGGTGAGAAACAAGGCACATGTAGAACAATAAGGGAACACTGATACCTCTAATCTAGGTCAGAGACAGGAACTAAATAATGGCATCAGGAAGAAAATAAACTGATCAGATAGATTGGGTGAGTATTGTCAGGGGGTGAAGAATGAAAGCTCCAAGGAATAAGTAACTTTCTCACTCACATGGCTAATTAGGCACAGAATTCTAGACTGGTTCTGTTAGTTCAAGTTTAGAAAAATCATTAGTTACTTACTCTCCTAAGATTGTAAATAAGAATGTCATCTCAGAAACCTACCAGGTTCTGGTGAAATACCTACAGACTATAATGGTTTCATAGAAAAAAAAAAAATCAAGTTGTATTAAAGATCTCTCCAGAGGAGGGAAAAATAGGAAACTAAAGGCTGGGATAAGTTACTGTTTAGTCCTATAAGGAGGCAATAACAAATTGTGGCAATAACAAATTATAAAATAGCAAAAAAGTAAATAAAATTAATAGTCTAATTCACTCTTGTCCAAATGCAACTGACATGAAATGTACATGTGAGTGTAGCTCCTAGCCCCATCAAAGAAGCTCCTTTTTGCTCAGAGGCCATTGCAACTATTTAAAGCTGCTCAACACAGGGACAATATGTGATGTGGTGCATCCACGAATCAACTCCTACACTTTAGGCTCAGCTCAAGGCAATTTACAGAAATTGCCAGGGGAGCTTTATGCCTGCTGAAAGGCAGTGTCCACTAGACCTGACAAAGATAGTGACCCCAAGGTAAACTGTTGCCTACCGAGACCTGCAAAATGACGACACTGACATGTCAGTGTGGATAGCAGGTATTTCACAAGGCTCTATCCCTTACTTGAATTGCTGCTGAAAATCAGTGACTGACAAGAGTGGCGATCAGCCATCTTCACCGGCCAGACCTGTTCCACTTCCAAATTTTCAGATATTACATATGAACATATGTACATAATGAGCAACATTAATTGACTTCATCTACAATAACTATAGAAGAGGTCAATAGTTCAAGAAGGGTTGGTACTGGGAGAAGGAAGTGGTGTGGAAAGAGTTGGAAGCAGGAAGGGGAGTGGGGCTCGGGGTGGGTATGGGGGCAGGTATGGGTTGTCTGTGCTCAGCAGTGTCCTCTAAACTTATAATGGAAGATGTAGGAAAGACAGACAGACAAATATAGAATGCGGAATATCATAAGGGACAACTTTCCCTTTTGTTTAAAAAACAGAAACACATATGCAAAATAAGATTGGTTTTTAATTTAAATTTAAAAATTATAAGCAAACAAAAAACACAAACAAAAATAAAACTCCGGTTTCGAAATGTGCATCTAAAATATGTGATTCTTAACTGAATCTGAGATTAAAGACATAAGAGAATTTGAAGCAGCTGCAAAATGGACTATGAATAAAAGTGCATTAAATTATTTTTGTCTAAAATATGGTTTGTGTTTGTACAGGAGATGCATTTAGAAATTAATTGACATTATATTTGTAACTTTCTACCCTATAGTTCAGTCACACATAATCACAAAGATAGGCAGTTCAAATTACAATGAGGCAAAATTTAAGAATTAGGAAGTTTAAAGATATTAGAGTATATAGTATATTTTTCTTTCTAGGTTTTCCATTTGATACTGTAGGGGAAAATTTCAAACACTATTAAAAGTCTACAGTGATAGCATTAAATTTAAGAATACGCATGCAGTTTATCTACCTTTAATGCATTTTTAACAGAGTTCTATAGACAAAGGCTTTAAAGAGATATTTAGAAAAACAGAATTGTTTTATGTTCCAATCGTCTTTCCCTAACAGTCTTTATAATCTAAGGTTTGTTAATGCCCTTGTTGTGTTTGATGCATCAAGGAGAAAACCCTAAGCTTTTCATATATTATATTCTTGTCACTTTCAGTAATTTTCTTCAGTAAAATCCACTAAATTCTGATAAAAATTTAAATTATCAGCAATTATTTATATCTAACCAAATCATCCTTGCAAACATGCTATGAATGTATGTGCTGAAAGCAATCTCTGCAGAATTATCCACCAGTCTCTATCTCCCTTTAGGTTCAAACAGATTCTGAAACATGTGTCTCTACCTTGAGAGAAAGAAAGGTCACTATAATTATAAAAGTGTGAATGGAAACCAGCCTCGCCTTCTGGAAAAGTTTCTGTAACATCACTGTGTAAAAACAAGAAAACCCAGATACAGAGAAACCTGCGACAGGCTCCATGATAGCCATAAGTTGAAATATAGTTTGATTTTACTCAGAAGAAAAAAAAAAAAAACTGCACCCTGTTGGTCGTTCTCTGTTCTTCCAGGAGGGAGGAGGATGGAGAATGCTTAAGGAAGGTATGTTGGACAGGCAGAATATAAGGGATAATTTCCTCAGTCAAAAGGGGAAAGAGATACAGATCAAAAGGGACTACTGCAGCACCAACAGATCTCAGAAATGCTCTGCATATTTATGAACCTGCTGATATGCATATGAGCTACCTGCTTCCATTTATAAGCTTAGATGACAGAAAGGAATGAGAGTATGTGACACAAAAGTAGAGGGAAAGGGAGTTATTTAGTCAACTAGCCAAAAATTAAGAGCACAGAATAAAATTAGTGACATTCTTTTAAACATATTACTTGCCAATTTATCTTCCAGCTACTTAAAATTTAAAATTAAAACCTTTGTGGTTCCAGAGATAGAACAGACATGGCAGAAAATAATTACAATCTGAAGTACAGTTGATTTCTCATTCATTCTATGCTCATAGTTTGAAAGAAAACAGTGCTAGCATTGATTTCTTTAAATATAAAATGGCAAGAAATAAAAGAATTTAAATATATATATGTGGTACAATATAGCATACGCACACACATATCATAGCTTCCTGTTCTCTCTGTACCAGGCAAATTTTACACCTAATTCCTTCCATAACAGGATTCTTTTACAACTGTCAAAGAAAGCCAGAGCAATGCAGAATAAACTCTGGTCCCCACATCACCTTGGAGATCTGCAGGTTGGAAGGAGGAAGTCACTCCCATTTTCTTACATCAAACACCGGTTAAACTTCTCCATAAATCCCAGAACCCTATAATGAATCCCAAGTGGAACTGACTGTGCCCAAAGGAATGGAATAGGCATCTTTCAGGCAGCATGTGCACTTCTGCCTGGCTGTCTGAACAGGAAAAGGGGGGGGCTATTCCCGCAGACACACAGGAACTGCTGCTATTCCCTGCTCCCCAACTGTCACAAAAGAAGAAAACAGCCATTTCTGAAGATCCAAGTAAGGGACTTCACTATCCGCTTCACTATTATTCTCCAGTTGCCTATGCTACTGAAGCTATCTCACATTTTTTTTTCTATGACTTAAACAGCAAATACAAACATACTTGAGACAGAATGTCATCCGTTTGCTTTGATTTCCCATAAATATCCTTGAAGACATGAAGTAATGCTTAATATACATTAACAGAGAAAATTCACACGGAGAAAATTCATTATTTTTTCCTTCTTATTTAAATGTAAAATACCTTTTTATATTTAATATTCCAAACAAGTCAAACCCTATCTTTTCACAGTACAGCATTGTTTACTACTGTAAAAACAATAAACACAAGGGTGAGCTCCCTCCCCCATTAATCCATCCATCCTCCCCCCCCCTCTGTCTCCCTCTCTCCCTCTCTCTGCTCTCTCTGTCTTATACTTTGTATTGGTTTACAGTATCACTAAGCAAGATCTCTACCACAAGCTATATGCCCAGCCATATGTCTATTTTGATGACATAAATTTCCTAGGTAACAACTTAAAAGCACAAAAGGTCAATTAAATGTTACCTTACTTCAATTATTGTTTAGAAAATTATTTAAAAGATAAATGAAGACAAACTATTAGAAGAATTTTTAATATTTATATACATTTATTTTCTAAATAAATTTTAATAATCTTACTATTCAAAGTCACGGAATCAATACTATTTAGAATAAAATGATGTTTCTTAATAGATAGTAATTACAATGAGTTTTGAAAAAGGTGCTTTGTTTCTAGTCTGACCAAATTTAAAGATCTGTTAAGCACATTTTAGAACCTACCTAGGATGTCACAGTTCATGTGGAAGTTGCAGGATTTGAAAGGCATCTTTAATAACCTTCTACTGTCCCTTTTCTCAAATCATAGCCATCAACTACAAAGGCAGCATGACCAAACCCTAAAGCACTGACAAGGGCTTTGCGAGCAGGGTGCCTTAGCAATCATGAGTACTGTAGCAAAAATGATTGTTACAGGAAGACATGAATTATACTTAGACTCAGATTTCTTGTTCCAAACAACACATCTAAGAATAAACTAAGAAGTCCCATGAGATGACAACACTAGTTCAGCAAAAATAAATTTGGAAATATATCAGAAGCTTTTATGACACGATTATATATCGATTTACACTTTAAAAAACAAAACAAACAAACAGAACTTCTCTACAGTGGATTAGCAGTACTGGAATGGACTAAAGGCAGTATAAGTTGAAGGCACAGAGCTGTAACTTACTATAGAACAGCATGAAATGACTCATAGATTTTTAACCCTTAATGTTAATAATGAAAGAGGACATAGCATAAAGGAGAACAGGTCCTTCACTTTTGTGACTTGGCTAACTCCATTAACCAGTGACTCTATGTTGCACTAGGGTCTTAAAACACTTCTCTTTCCCCCCCCACCCCTATTATGGAAGTCATTTCTATGATACTTCTGAAGAAATAAAGAAAATCCATGTGAAATAAGGTAAAAGTTAATATAAAAATGCATATACATATAAATGGCTTTTACAGTTTTATGAGGAAAGGTGAACAATATTTATTCAAATGAACCTCCAGAGAAAAGTATGCCCATTATTTCTGCACAATTGTATTTATATCTGAGACTATACAAACTTATTGTCAATCAAAATTTTTGAAAAGCAGTTATAGTTACCAAATAACTACCATTGCTGCCACTATCCAAAACACGTCTTATTTTTTTTTTCAGGTATGACTTCAAAAATAACTGTTTCGTTGACTGGATTTACTCTCTCTATGTTCAGAGTGACAATAGAGCAGGTTGTACTTATGGTTTATGAATATGTCTATGTGTGTACGTATACAAGAATGTCTCCAACAACCAATGAAAAAGGAGGCTATGAATCAGAAAGAGCGTAAAGATGGGTATATGTGAGGTTGTGGAGGGAGTAAAGAGAAAGGAGAAGTGCTGCAATTAAATGATAATTTCAAAAATAAAAAAAAAAGATGAAAAAGAGAACTATTAATCAAAGTACAAAACAACACAAAACAAAAAAAGGCTTGAAAATTTTAATTCTGCCTCACAAATGTAGGTCTAGACACAAATACAAAAACACAATGGGTAAATTCTTTACAGCATAAGCAACTCATGAAAGAGAAATATCAGAATGTAGATAAAGTACATTTTACTCTGAAGGGTGCTCAACTGAGATAAATGTTGAGGGCTAAAAGAAAAAAATGAAAGGGAAATAAAAAACAGAAATAAGAAACCAGTAACCGCATGTTTAGTGTCTTTGTATGAATAGGTTCAGAGGCACAAGGCAAGTAGTACTGCCAGGAGCAAGCTGCATGATCACATCTGACTTTAGTTACTTTTTGAGAAGAAGCTGAGAGGAAAATATCTGACTGATCAGATGCAGCCTTTTCAAGTCAGTAGACCAAAAACCATGTTCAGTCCTTTAATAAGAACAAATAAACATGACTGATGAGGGAACCAAAATCCATCCACAAGCTGCAAAATTTTACAGTTTATTTTCAGTCCAAACATAGCTGGTGTCCATGAGATGCAGATCTGCCCTGATGATTCTTCTCACAGAATCCACCATAGCAGAAAATCACCTTCCCTGAGTCAGACACCCTAGATGACAATTTAACATAAGTATTTATGTTAATTTATCATATTTTTCTGCAAATCTCAAACTCCACTCGTTCTCAGAAATCATTATTTTATTTTATTTTTTATAAACTATCTACCTATATCTGCTAGTGGAATATTATCTAGAAAACAGAGCACATGCTTTGCATTGTTCGTATAAGAAATATTTATGGATGCTACTGCATTTTAACAGTCACTTTCATGAGAACTTTTTAATGTATTAATGGAAATTCCTTCTGTATAAGAACATGAAATATGTTATTATATTCAAAAAGAAAAATATTGGTTCAGCAATAAAACAAGACCATTATAAAGTGATAGACAACACTAACTAGAAAATGAAGTGGTTATTTACTACTTTCAAACCAATTAACAAAACCAGCTTTCCATGTTCTTTAAAGGGGACATCCCACGTATCTACTGATAAGAATTCTGATTTGCTTTGTTGTGAATGGGATCCGTAAATGAGAGCCATCTTCAAAGTATTGAGCTTTTATTGGCAGAAACTGAATCCTATCTCTGTGGCTATGTGTTCCCTGTACAGACAAAACAAAACCAAGCAAGGCCTTATCCTGCAGCATGGTCAGCTCTGTGTGAAATGTCTTGATAAGAAAATGAAAACACAGCACTTAAGTTGTGTCAAACAAGCCAACTAAAAACACAGAGTAGCTGAAGGCTACATATTCACTATTTGATCAATACAATCAATCAATCAATCTTCATCACCCCCTTTACTCTCTTTTGTCCTTCTGCATATCACTCACTTATTGACATGTCCCATAACATTATTTCTCAAATGGCACAGAGGTCAATGACTGTTAGCTTCACTTAAACTTGGCTGACAACTGGTCGGTATCAAAAGTCAAGTCTTAGTTCCTCCACTAAACAGAGCAAGAGTCTGACAGAAAGCTTCCAGGAAAGATGATGGATGAGCTCTCTTGCTGACCTCCTCCCCAAGAGCCAGTTTGTCTCTCCTTTTGTGTCCTCCTGAACTTCCCAGTGGCCTTCAGCTTCATTGGTACAAAGAAGTCCAGACACTTACATCAACTGGGTTCTCTACTTTTAAAATGTAGGATCTTGCCCTTTTTGGCAAGCTAAACTTGGGCACAGATTTTTTTTCTTTTTCTTTTCCTTTTTTTTTTTGAAGAACTACTGTCGCTACTGTCTTTAGAAAGGATGTGATCACACAGCAAATATCAGGTCAACCAAGAAAACACTAATCTGTACATTCAGTTTACCAATGTCATTGTAATAAAATCAATTTAATTTAAATACATGTTTTTGAGAAAAATTCTTCAAAATTTCAAGAATTCATTTGTTTTGCTTTCTCCCACTTAATAAGCCTGCAACATATAGCATTCCCAGACACCTCCCCCTGCAAAAAAACAATAATTTGTAAAAAGTATTTAATTCCTAGTGAAGACATTTTAACAGAGCCATATATTGCTTGTTGCAATGAGATTCAGGTCATGAGCAATTTTAATATGTTGAGATTTGTGACTGAAAGTTGAATAATGTGAAGAAAAACATATAACCACAGTCTCCAATATTCGAAAAATTCAACTGTAAAGATTAGGAAGAATGTTTACAGAGAGATTTGTGTAGCACAATTTGAAGAAATGATTATTTTAAATCATACATATAGTTATAATGCCAATGTTCCAGAAAATTGGTGTATAAATTATGAAGATGTAACCTAACATACTTGGTAGTTAGTAAGTATATTCATATATAAATATACTAATATCCCATGTAAAATGAAATAAGATAATAAAAAGTGGATTTTGCCAAAAAATGATAATATAGAAATTCTAAGCCATGTTAACCCTTTTGATAGACTTCAGAAAAAATAATATAACCACTTTCTATTACTTCAAGCAAAGCTATTAAGCCTAGAGTAAAAGAGTCTGACATTCTGTATGCTTAATTTATGGTCAGCAAACTAGCAAATAATGGTTGAAAATTACAATTAAAATTTTTATAGACTCTTTGTTCTATGTCAACTATAACTAAAACTACATTACAAGTATGCTCACTGAAATGAAGCTGTCCATTCAAAAGAATACTGGCAGATATGTAAAGAGCAATGCAAAAGTATAATTCATATTAAAGCCACAGAGTGCATAAAGATTCTCCATTTTTATTCTGTTAATTAAATAGTATTTCTTCAAGAAAATTCCAAAAGTTGTGAGTATGTTTATGCAAAACAACTGTGAAATTGTATTAAGAATAGTCTTTTGATAAAATATAGTGAACAAATCAAACTGCCTCCTTAAAATGTGGGTTAGACACCAGGAACCTGTGTACCTTTTAAAAATTAAGTAGTCATTTCTTTAATTTATAACTATGGTGCTAAAAATCTAAAAATCTGTGTATCAAGTGAGATATTGGTAATATACAAAATTTAAAGAAAGGATGGTGAGATGATTAAATTCTCACCTCCAAATTTGGAACAGGATGGTTGTTTACAAATGACCTAAGCAGTCTGCCAATACACATGCTTATGAATATGTCCATCAGTCAATGACAAAAATCTATCAGATTCCACTTTGACTGGCAAGTGACAGTCACTGATCTATTGGTATTAATGAATAATAAATAAAGGTGCCATGCAGATTTATATGAATAAATATGTATTACGTCCAATGCAAATTACCCATGTGTAAAATCTGACCTGACTATTTTTCTTATACATTGGGAATAAATGATGAAGATGCAAAGAGGAAGAGAGGAAGAGAGGAAGAATGAGGATGAGAATAAGATGAAAGAAGAGTGGAAGAGAAATTAAAGCAGTGACAATAGAGAAAAATTACCCTAAATGTCAATGCTGCTTTACATCCATATTTCATTTTTCAACAAGTGATTGAGTCCCAGCATATATGAATTTAAACAAGCTACATTTACAGGCTCTTGGATATTTATACTGTATTAAGGGAACAACGATGTTTGCTGTCTACGCAAATGTATATGGTGGCACGAACACCTCAAAAATGAATGATCAAAAGAAGCTGTGTCGGGGTTAAAACCTTGGCCCCTCTCATGAACTCACTTTTATTTTGCTTTTTCAGCAGGAGAAAGAAAACCTCTCCCAATTTATCACTAAAAGCTCCTTTATTGTTAGCTTCTATTTCTTTCTTAAATTTAAACACATGGTGGTTTGATGTTACAGCTTTTGAAAGCAAAAGGCTCAGAGCACTGCTGATCAGGCACTCATCTGCACATCCTGATGGGTACCTGACTGAAGATGCAGGCTCTGAGCATACACAGAACAGCAGAACATACCTGCTGTTACATAGTGACAAAAGCTACAGTGCAAAGAACTGTGCTTTTCCTTTCTTATCATTATAAAACAGGCTAGAAGCCATGTGATAGAAGGTCTTCCTCATGCCGATATAACAGGTAATTTTTATTTTCCTTTATTAGACTGTTTTTCCAAGTTTAATATTATAAGGTATTTTAAATAAAGAATGATATCAATGATTTAAAGAGGTCACATTTTTTTGTGTGAAACCTAAAGAAGTAAGCTAATTTTCACAGCAGAGAGGCACAGTGCATTGCATGACAGTTAAAGACAATAATCCCAGTATTTAAGGAGCAGAGCCACTGCTATTTTGAAGTCATCCTCTGTAGCATGAAAAGACTCTATATCAAAACAAAGATTCACAGTTATACCTAGCTAGGTGGTGGTGGATGTGTCTAGCCAATACAAAGCTCTGAGTTCAATCTCTGGCATTTTTAAGAATATCTAAAAAACAATTTGAGATAAATATCACCACTAGATCAAAACTTTGTAAATCTCATAAGCAATATGAACTAATTGATCCAGTTATTTTATATAAATACTAGTATGTCCAAAATTAGGATATAATGAGCAAAATTATTGGCATAAAAGGAAGACAATATGTAAAATTCTGCCATACATATATTCTAATCAATAAGGACAGAATGAGGAAGGAAGGCTCACTCTTACTGTTCCTATCAATTTAATAGGTAGGAAAGCTATAATCAAAGTCCTTGGAAGGCTGAGGCAGGTGAATCTCAAGTTTAAAGCATGAGCTACATGGCAATCCCAGTCCAACCCCAGCCACATCATGAGACGTCTCACAAAAATCACAAACTATCTTTCTCTATATATCTGCAGATAAATATACATGTGCATACATACACACACACTTATGATGGTAAAGTATGTTTTTAAGAGTTTTAACCATGTGATAGTATAAGGAAATTAAAAGCAATTGGTAAAGTCTGAAACTCTGTAAATAACAAGCATGAACAAAAGAAAAATCAGAGGAAGGAAAGATATCAACAAACATTCATGTTTTTTTAATGAACAGTAAGGTATACTAAAAATAAGTATGAGTACATATGAAGTGATGATCTGTATGGAGTGAATTAGGAGCAGGCATGTTATCTTCTTGGGGTTAAATACTAAATGAGAAACCAGAAATTAGAAAAACACAGAACTCCTGTTTGCACATAAGTTTTGTTTATAAATCAGAAACTGCATGTCTACATGGTCAATTTTGAGAAAGAGATTCTAACAGCCAGGTTTAAGAAGATATTTCAAATGCAAAATTGCCTTTATGCCCTGAGAGTGCTGAGGGCTAAAGTCTGAAGGATTTGCAAAGAAAGTCTAGTAGTGAGAATCATCATGATAAATGGCAAATCAACTACTTTTTCCTATGTTCTAAGTAACTGATACTATAAAAGTTACCCACTGACTTGACTTCAAAGAGCATTTACATCCAACAGTCATAATAATTAGGATGTGCTAACTGCTAATATTGTCCTGATCAAAACATTGAGGAAACGGGTAGAATATACAAGCATGAAAATTGCTTTCCCCTTTATCCAAGACCTAAGTAGCCCTGAACTGTTACATATATCCTATGAAACCATAAGATATATGATAGACAATGATGAAACATTTGTTTTGTAAACTTTCAACTTGGTAGTTTATATTACTGAGAAAGTTTAATTTTGTCTTGTTCTTAAAACATCTAATACTTTAACATCCCTACAGGAGTATATTTTTTTTTTCAATTTCTTTGTGATTGGAATTGTGATTTCCACAGAGGGGGAAAATATATAACTATTTTGCACTTATAAATTAACGAATCAGTATATAACAATTTAGACATTGAAATATGTGCTAAGAAGAAAATCATTTTTCCTTGTTCTATTATGCTGAGTTATGCTTTTATTTTCCCTTGGTGTGGCACAAGTGAGCTATGTAGGTATACATACATACATATGACCGTAGTGTGTGTGTGTGTGTGTGTATGTGTGTGTGTGTACCCATTTATGAACTACATATCCCTGAAATAAATTTAAACAAAAAAATAAACTCAAAAGTAAGCTGTGAATTTGGGGAAACTCTTAAATAAAAGGTTAACTCTATGTATAAGGGTTATATTTGTCCCATTTATTAATATATTCCTCTAATATATTGTTGATCTTCAGGACACACACTCCAAGGATTTATTATTCTAATTGTTGTGTAAAACACTATGCCACAAAAAAACACTATGCCACTAGAGTATAAAATGTCCATAGAAACATTATAAAAAATATATTTATTTGAGAATAAAGGGTATATCCTCTCTCACATTTCATTTCAAGGAGACAGATGAACTTAGCAAAATCTAACTTAGACAAGCTACGAAACATTCGTTATTTCATCTTGTTAAAAGTAGAAGACACAAAGAAATATTTAAAGAATCCATTAGGTTTATTTGTTTAACCCAGCTATTAGTTTAAATTAATGTCATTAACATCATTAGGTGTAATTGTCTACATGGGAAGTGGTTCAGTTAATAAGAGTAAACTGCTATTTAAATAAACACAGAACATTTAAAGCACTGGGAATTTACTGAGCTCGCCTAATATTTCATCTGTTTTTCTCAGAATAAACATTTATTTTATCCCATACCTGACAGGAATATGTTCTTTCAAGACATTATACCCTTCTACAAGTAGCCACTTCTCCACTCACTTCTCTCTTGTTTTTTGTTACAAAGAATAATCTTACAAAGTAGACTAAACCATAATAATAGACTGTCATTACTCAACTTCAATAATAAATACAGGTATTTAGATAAATATTATATCCAATCAATTCTTATATTTAAAGACCATCTTATATTCCTTTCTTCAGTTTTAGATTATTTACAAAACCAAACAAAAAATTCCTGCAATTTATTGTTTATGGCTGCAATAGAGCAGTTCAGGACTGACAGTCAAGCCCCTATAGATGAGGGACAAAACTAAGAGCTAATTAGGTGATACATTACACAGAATATAGGGCACTATGGGTCCTTCCATAGCTGCTATAATTTTTAAGACATTAGCACTCATACAGTAAATTATTTAAATGCACAAACAAAATTCTGGTTCCTAGAAAATGCTGGTATATGAGAATAAGTCTATAACATACCTATGCATACTTAATAAATTTTAAGTTTTTATCATAGATAAGAAATAAAAATGTCTATAGATCATTAATTTGAACTAAATTCAAGGTAGAATTGTTTTTACTATTAGTTCAATGTTTCTCAACCTTCCTAAGTCTGCGACCTCCTTTAATACAGTTCTTCGTGCTTGGATGGCCCCCAACCATAAAATTATTTTTGTTGCTGCTTCATAACTGTAATTTTGCTGTTGTTATGACTATAATGCAAATATCTGACATGCATGATATCTGGGATGTGGCACTTGTAAAAGGGTGCTTGACCCCAAATGGGTTGTATCCCACAGGTTGAGAAAATACTTTACTAGATTTTAAAAATTATCTACATGCAAGGGACTGAAGAAATAGCACAGACTGCTGTTCCAGAGGACCCACATTTAACTCCCAAAACCTATATCAAGAGGCTCACATCTGCTTGGATCTCTAACTTCTAGGGATCTGAAGCTCCTGGACCCTGCCAACAACTCCATTCATGTTCCTATTCCCACACACAGACACATGCGTGAATACACCCACATGCAGACAGATATAAATACACACATATTTAAAAATAAAATAATTTTCCTACTTTAATTTCTATATGTATGAAAATGCTGGCTTTTCCCATGTTAACTTACAAGAATATCCTAGGACACAGTCCAGCCTATAAATCTAATTTTTGTAAGATATCTTGCAGTTGATGTGCTAATTTAAATATTTTTTCTGAAAATTTCCTCTCTGATTCACACATAATAACCATAGACAAAATCATAGGGTATATAGCTGCTCAAATTTCTCATGAAAATATTATTGAAACAGGATTCTGTTGTCAAACAGAAATCATTAGCAAGGAATTATTGTATAGGTTAATTATAATTATATTAGAGATAAACGCTAGGACTTGTATAGGGAAGTCATCTTAAATAGATCACTGATTTATTATGTGAGGTATTTTATTTATGTGATATATTATATATTTATTATGTGATATATTATGACATTGCCTGTCAGAAATTCATGCCCAATTTAGACTTCTTCTAGAAATATAAAAAGATACTACATATTTGTTAATACTAGTTTAATTTAAAATGTGCTAAAATTATACGCTAAATGTAAAAATCATTAAAACCTGAAACAGAGCTATTAACTTCATATTCTTGTCTTCCTTTTACTACATTCCATTTTACTTGCTTCTATTCTTCTAATTGCAATATTAACATTTCAAGGTACTATGAATGCAAACAGAGATAACCGAAGTAAAAACCTGTAAAATTTTAAGTAACACCTACTGGTGTTCCAGTTTGAAATTGTACAGGAATCTAATTTTACATATTATACTATTTATCCACATCTCAGAAAACAATCACTATATTTTTCAAAAAAGTAGATAGAGATCATGGAGATAATTATTCTATATGAATTATTGGTTTTTTTAAAAATGTATTATACAAGTATTATAGGTTTCTGAATGTAAATAATTTTAAAATATAAAAAATATGGGGTGATACAAGTATAAAACGTAATATGGGAAATGTTCTGACATAATATGGACTATAGATATCTTTCCATATACATGGCTCAGGGAATTCATTCTAGAGTTTATTTCTTTTGGTAGCTTTCTACTCAATCCAATTTTTCAAAGATACAAATTGAAAGCAAAGTAAGTAATCTACCTTCAGAATATTCCTCAGTCTCAGTATGCCATGATTATAAACACACTTCAGACCTTAATTTATAAAATATCATTAGGCTGGTAGCCCCTTCCTTCTCAAGAGTTTGATAATAAAAGTGGGCAGTGGTAGTACACGCCTTTAATCTCAGCACTTGGGAGGCAGAGACACTGGGATTTCTGAGTTTGAGGCCAGCCTGGTCTACAAAGCAAGTTCCAGGACAGTCATAGCTGTTACACAGAGAAACCATGTCTCGAAAAACTTAAAAGAGAGAGAGAAAGAGAGAGAGGTTCATAATAGAGAAGAGGAAGCCAGCCCTCTAGTTGATGAGAAGAAAGAAATGAAGCTGGAAAGAAAGACACCAAAAGACTGACAGATGTTGTGAAAGTGAAAAGGAATGATAAATAGCTGTTTTCATAAGAACAGCGTCCCTTGGGCATGGAGAATATTGACTTCTCTGCTTTCTCATCATTCAAGACAAGGACAGTAAGAACAGTACATGGCAAAAAGCAAGGTACAGTATGGGGTGGGGTATGAACTACTGTCAGAAGTCCTAAAAATGAGCCTCAGAAGGAGCCCAAATGAGGGAGACTTCTGTAGCTGATCAGTCAAGTCACAGAAGTAGGAATGAGAACTACATTTGCTTTTAAGGTCAAATGTTGTTAAATAGTGGGACACTGCAGAAAAAAAAAAGTAGACCAATGTTTAAAGCTGAGTAGAGAAGAATCAGGGGCAAAGGGAGGAATCCTGGCAGGACGTCAATGATGATAATATGCACTGAAACTACAAAAAAAAAAAAAAAAAAAAAAAAAAAAAAATGGCCATAGTAAGGTGAAAGAGCTTAAGTGCCAGTCTGAAAAACAGGGATTCTCTGTAGGTAGGCAATTAAGAGCATGAAGCTTCTAAACAATGAAGGAATACTATATATCAGTACTTTACACACCACACTCAGACTGCCATTTGAAAAACTGGAATAAAAATAAAAATAAAAAGACAGAGATAAAAAACAATTGGGATGCATAGTATGCTTAGGAAAACAGAAACAAATACTTTGAAATTGTTGAGATGCGAAAAAATGTTCAGGTTTATATCACCTTTCCAAATATTCTGAAAATCAATTATCATGATCTTGTAACTGATATGGTCCTCCATAATTACCCAGATACTCTGGGGATCCTGAAGACTGAGCAACCTGATTAAAGAGTAGCCTTGCACACTCTGTGACAGTGGGTACTTGTCCCAGCCTTGCCAGGATCCTGCTTCTTCACAATGAAGATATGCATGAGCTAGCAAGACTGCTGAGCCTGCTGTCAAGAGGTGCATCTCCTAACCTATAAGGTGGAAGAGAGCTCATACTCTACTTGCGAGTTGTTCTCTGATCCCACATAGACATTGGCATAAACACACAGCAGCGATGCAGAAAATAAATAAATCAAATGGTTATCCATACCATGTACATGCATGAGGTAAAACACATTATTAGTAAAGCAATTTGTTATTACTTCAGTCCTAGTTTTTTGCTCTTCACATTAGGTGAAAGCATTCGTTACTGGGCTGAATGATTCAATGACATCTCTCAACATTATTAAATTAGTACATGTGACTTGCTCACTATCTATTACTAACAAAAAATTAAGTAAAAGAAATATATGAGCTGTTTGACCCCAAACCCCAAATCTCTCTTTTTTTCATCATTTTAAATACATTTGTCATTTACCAATGTTGCATCATTTGTGCAGAAGCTAGTGTCACTTTAAGACCATATTTTGAAGGCACAATTTAAGTTAATATTGTGTGAACTATATGATTACCTATAAATAAAAATCATAATTAATTATAGTAAAATTAAGTATACTAATTATAACATATAAAAACTAATGTTCTCAATATCTTTAATGACAAGAGAACAAAGTATTACCTCAAATCCCTACAGTATATCAAAATCATAGTTACATTTATATTATATATATATATATATATATATATATATAAAAAAAACTGGAGTTTTCACTCAAAATGGTTAAAAAAGAAAAAGAAAGTCATATTTTTTTTAATATTGAATCATTGAAAAGAACCAAGTTCAACTGCAGTGTTAAGCCTTAACTTTGGCCACTGGAATTACTTCTAATATCTCAGATACACCTTTTTTTAAAGAAAAATGGCTGTATAAGAGTTATTTTATTTTATTTAAATGCCCTCTCCTGTGTTACCTGAGTTAGAATTCTAGGTTAAAGGACAATTTACTGGCTGTGGCCTACACGACATATTTTCACTCATTCATTGCCATAAGATTTCTTTACCTAGAATACATCATACTGTATTAATAATAACACTACATATTCATTGATTATTTTGTATGTCCTAGATACTATTCTTAGGGTTTAATGTGCATTATTTCATTCAATTCTGACAAGACCCCTATGAGGGAAGTACTATTTTTATTAGCCCCAATTTAAACTTAAGGAAATTAAGGCTTAGAATGCCCTACTTTAAACACCTGGTAAGGTGTGGATCCAGAATTTCAGAATTTTACAATTTCTGCACCACAACAATCTACCTTGTAATATGATTATAATTCTCTTAATATTTGCATAGCAATACAATGTACTTCAGACACTCATTGGCTATCATGGAAACCGATGGTGCAAATCATGTATTATTTGACTGTGAAATTAATACATAGGCATGATATCAGAACTCTAAAGAGGAAGAAATTTTTAAATATTCTTAATGCTTTTAAATCAAATAGATGTTTTAAGTTCCAGATTGGTATGTTAAAAGTTTATAAATTATAACACTAAATGATATCTCTATTATCTTATCAGTGAAAATAATAAGATACAGATATGAAGAGAATCTTTCTAATAAAAACTATAAATCTACCATTTGAATTTGTATTTAAATAATCAAGAGAAAATTTCCAAATTTTTCTTTTCAAAAAATGGAAATAAGCAATATAAACACAGCAAGCAAATCACATTTCTATACTATCACCATGTTTTTTATAATATGGATGATATAAACTCTAAGCTTCAAGCCAGAAAGAACATTTTTAAAGCAAAGAAGATTGAACTTCAGAGCCAAATAAACTAAAGTGTGGTTAGTTCTGCAGCAACTAAAATCTATATGATGCAGTCCAGCACAGACTTTACGGAAGCATGGAGTACAGCTGAGGAAAGACAAAGGTAAAATAAAGATCCAACACTCATCTAACCTCGCTGACTTAGCATCTTTGAGATTCAGATTCTCAGCAAAGTTAAAAGGATTAAATGAGGAAATGAAGGGCCATGATTGTTTAATATCTACTGCAAACTACCTACAGCACTCTGTGATAAAACTCAGCTACACATGTGCAGAATGCAAAATCACACAAAACTTTAAAAGTGTAGATACGTTTCAGGATACAATTTCACTAACCTTCTCACATATATTGTAAAGTACAATATGTAAGTTTTTAAATAGCTATCTTCCTTACACAGAAAAAAATATATCG
Organism: Phodopus roborovskii; assembly: GCF_943737965.1. Taxonomy (NCBI): domain Eukaryota; kingdom Metazoa; phylum Chordata; class Mammalia; order Rodentia; family Cricetidae; genus Phodopus; species Phodopus roborovskii. The sequence goes on along the minus strand of NW_026126525.1, from coordinate 42,192,979 downwards.
GTGAGTTTTCACTCAAGTTGCAGATTAAAGACAAATTTTCAAAAAGTAAATATGACAAGAAAGTATTACAAATTAGAATTATATATTTTAAGGTAACTGCAAAGATCTGCTTTAAAACACTACTATTTATTAGAATTTCTTCATGCATTCGTAGAGAATTATTAAAAACTATTCACATATTCATAGATTTCAGAAATAAGTGGGTTTTAGAAACAGAATTCCTTTCTTCAAATTCATGAAATAAGCTCTTATTTCAATTAATAAAATTTGTGCCCAGCTTGCAGTGACTCACTTTTCACATTGTCCTGTAATACGCACCACAATGATGTGCTAGACAGCCCCCAAATAAACTAGGCTTTAAGTGGCTAATCAGTCACATTTGGCTGGGGACACATCAGCATCCCCTCTCAAGACATCAGTGTTCCTCAATAAGGGACTGGATTTGTTTTCCAGCTCTTAACAGGATCATTGAGAGGGAACAGGAGGAATATTATAAAGGAAGGCCTGGATCAAATCCAGAGCCAGGCACCCCCACAGCCATGCTTTGGAACCTAGCCAGGGAGCAGTTTCCACAGACGAGCATAGCTCCTTCCTCGAGTATATATATATCCCCAAATCATATAACCCAAGAAAGTTCAGTCCTGAACAATGTCACCAACTTATAATGAGGCAAATAAAAAGGGCATATAGAGGCACCTTACTGCTTTGCGCTTTTAAAATCAAGTGAGTGCTGACTGTCAATATGCATCTATGACATGACAGAGCTTTGTGCAGATGAAGGTGGATGAGTTTCACTTTGGTTTTAGGTACCACGGTGTAGTTCACAGGTGATAGTAATTTTGGTTTTCAATTGTAGTGCTAATTGCTTAAAACCAAAGTAATAATTTTAGGCTTGTTTGAACATAATGTTTAGCAGAATGATTCTGCTTACTTGGAACAAACTGGGGCCTTTTCTTACAGTAAATATTATCTGTAAACTATGGTTAAAGATATTTGTATTAAGTTCTCTATACAACTGTGTACAACTCAAACATTTCCTGTCAAATTACACAAACTAAAACAAAAACTGTAACTATAACTTTCATTTAAAAAACTTAACTCTTAAAACAACAGAAATTTTAAAATTATTTCCTAGTGTTTCATCAAACAAATTTAACTGTAACCTTTTACATATGTGTCCCTGCTTTGCAAAATTGAAATTCTTCTTTCACATCAATTATTAGAATTAGCTATTGTTTTACAGAAAAAAAATGCACTGTTGATGTCAAAATATTTAAGTAACTGGTAGAAATCTTTCCAGTAACTGTTGTTAACTCCAACTGGATGAGAACATTGCCTTTCTTCTGATTAGTTCGTTGGAGAAATGATTATTTTTTTTTTTTTTTTTTTGGTTTGTATGTATGTAATTATAAAGGTTTCCTAGTTGACTACTGTGAAATGAAGGCAGAAAGTGGATGGTAGGGGTAGAAGAGAATGAACGCTGTGTTTGCTAATGGGACCTAAGCCTACAGAAGCCCCTTTTGTTTGTTCAGAGTTCTTCACTTTCCAGTGTTATCTAAAGGGCAGGTGATAACTGAGTGATGATGGGGAAGAACATCTTTATATCTGTCCTGGCAATACACATCATGTATTTAGCTCTTCAAACAAGGCTGAGAAACATGAGTTTGGCTTTATCATCCAAACCATATGTCCAGGAGTACAATGTGAGTCATACATGTAAGTTTAACATATCACCTCGTGTGTCAAAAGAAGAGAAATAAATATTTAAGGCTTTTGTGTTTGCTTGTTTGTTTAAAGAAATAAAAGGTCTCATTGCATCTCATTGCACAGCCTGGAGTGCTGATGTAGCTCCAGCTGGCCTCAGTGTTGTCAACTTCCTGCCTCTGCCCCCAGAGTGCTTGAATAACAGACACACACAGCTACGTCTTGCTTAACATTGATAAAGGTTTAATGTAATGTGAAAATTAACTTAACACACCTAATTTTAAGTTATTTCTGATTATATTGAATACTGATAATTTCTAAACGTATATGTTTCTTTTATTGCTTTGAAACTCAGTATGTAATTTCTACTTAAAACAGGTTTCAATTTAGAATGGCGATTATTAAAGCCAAAGAATTATAATGTAACTAAATAAATTATGAGAAATATAAATTATGTTTTATCTGTCCATCTGTTTGTTTTGAGACGAGGCTTTACCCTATCTCTGGCTGACCTGGAACTCACTATGTACACCAGGCTGTCCTTGAACTTAAGTATTCATCTGCCTCTGCCTTCAGAGCACTGGATTTAAAGGTGTATGCCGCAACTCTTCATTTCAGATATCTAAAATATTTAAATTATTATTTATTCTTTGAGTATTCTTATAAAACTTAGGGAGGGTAATTATGTAATTAACATAAGACATGGGTTAAACTTGCTATTATGTGGAAAACATATAAGATCAACAAAGAAAAATAGCATTTGTTAGGATTCTCCTTGTTTTGTGAAGGAAATTACAATAGTAATGTTGCTAAATATATAGGCCCAAGAGTCAGAATATGTTAAATCTGAACCTAGACTAACACAAGTATTAGTAATGTGAGAGCAACTGATTTATTTGCTTCACACAGATCCTTTTTTACATTGTGTAAAATAGACAGGAAAGGTACACCTACCTCAATAAACAAGCTAATACATAGAAAACACAAGAATAAGTACCCAGAGTAGCTAGCAGAAAATGTAGTTAGTTAAAACAATTATTAGTCACCTTTAACCTAACTAGTCACTGAAAATATTTAAATTATGCTGCCACCTTGTAGTTTAAGAAAAATATAAAGTTATTTTACAGACTATATTATGCTTTGTAAATTAATACTAACATAAGTAACATAATTTTGCATATTTTTAAGGAGCTAAATTGGAAAAAATGGTACTCGCACTGATATTTTATATTTTAAAAAGTGGCCAATATTTAATCACATAAATGCTAATTGAGACAAAATTAAAACTTACAAATAAAAGGATTCCTGAAGATAATCTATTGTTATTTAAAAACAAACATGGACAACTCAATTGCTGTGTTGTGATAACTCAAACTTTACTTCAGACCCCTTCTACAAAAATATGATCTACCCCTGGGTGTTGGTGGTGCACGCCTTTAATTCCAGCAATTGGGAGGCAGAGGTAGGAGGCTCTCTGTGATTTTGAAGCCAGCAGTCTATAGAGCTATTTCCAGGACAGTCTCCATAGTAACATAGAGAAACCCTCTCTTGAAAAAAAATATCCACTATAAAACATGACTTATGACTTATCAGAAGATTACCCATTTTATCCTTTACTCCATAAAAGAATGATAACATTGGACAAGTTAACTACAGAGATGAATTAAAAGAAATGGTGATGTCATATCAAAATTCCCATATTTATGAAAAATAACTTTAAATATCCATGCTCTAATTGCTAATTAATAGGCTCCTCTTCATAAGTCATTGTTCCTTCTATTTTGTGCTAATCAATGGCTCAGAGGAACAGGGCTTAGAAGCCAGAAGAATTATATCTCATCGAAGCCCTATTGGCATGCTCTCAGCCTTCACTGGCTAAAATCCACCTGCCAGAATGTTTGTTTTAAACCTTACAACCCAGTGTGCAACTGCTTCCCTCCGTATTAGCAAATGTGTTAAGTGGGATAAATAAATTCACTAACAACTGGTACCATCACCAATACTGATTGCATATCACTAGTGAAAATGCCACTCCACATGGTTGTTGTATTTAATAGCGTCTTTTAAGATAAAATGAATTAGGTGACTGGTATAAAAGATTTACTTATTTGAATATTTGTTATTATAGAAAATATCTGATAACTAGAAAATTCAAATTTAAGTGACAAATATTACTTACGTTCACAAGTGTCCCCTTTTTGCTGGTAGCCTGCTTTGCAGATACATTTTCCAATGGGTACTAACCACTCTCCTTCTGCACTGCAATGCATCCTGGGAGAATTTTCTGCCTCTTCTTCGGCACTGCTGACACATGTCCCACGAACCTCAACTAAGGAGGAAAATTCTGAACCAGTCACTGTATCTGGAAAGACAGCTAAGTTCTCAATAATGGACCAGCACTTCTTGTAGTATACTTTGACAGAAACCAAGGCTATGCAGGCCCCTACATCCTGAAAGGCAAGATAGAATCCCTTTTTGGACAAAGGTCCAATCTCTCTCACCTCAGTGTTCAGCTTCATCTTTCTTTCACCAAGGTCACCTTGTGTAAAACTTTCATCTGCAGCAATGGTGTCTATTTTTACATAAAGGTTTTCTCTTATATTCCTGCCGGTGTCGTAGTCTGTTTCATAATAGTACAAATTAAAGGTTTCCTTGCAAGTTCCCAGTACTCCGGGAAGACTATTACAATCTCTCAAGGTGAATTTCAATTCTACAAAAATCCTTTGTGCATTGCCTTTAGAAATCCAGTTAGTCCGCAGCCAGTTGTTCTGGTTGGGCTCCATGACCTGGCACACCTGGTATGTTCTTATCGGAGTGTAGTTCTCATCCAAACCACTAATTTCTTCCCACTGTAAATTTTTCCAAAAAGGGGAGGGGACTCATTAGTCTTTCAGCAAAAATAAAAATAAAAAAATAACATCACATTTTTTCAAATAATATGAAGAATAATAAAAGTAACCACAAGTATGGATTCCTGAAAGTCAGAGATGGTAAGATTCCTGAACAGCAGTATTGTAGTAACAGAGCATCATTTGCGTTTGAACATACAATAAACATTTCATCGTTTCGCATCTGCTGGAAGCATTCTTACATGTCTTTTTGTGTTTAAGTCTGTAGTCTCTAGAATGCAGTTTTAACAAGTTAAGGCTAATGATTATTAAAATTATCCCTCAAAGTGTATGGATGCCAGTCAGAACTCCTGATAACTCAGTGACATTTTAAGTGTGTATTTTATCCTTAAATTCAAAGATCTCTACAAACATTTGGAACAAGATTCCAAAAATGCTGGAAGGTGAAAACATTAAACAGTGTGGTGTTACAATTCATAATGTGAAATATTTTGCAATCTTTTGAAAAAGAAACATTTTACAGTTTCTTATTTTTCCAGCATCATATTTGAAATTGTACATAAAGTCATATATAATTACCAAGTAGTTTGGAAAGTAAAATTCACTCTTATAAGAAAATTGTTTTCAGTAGACAACCAAATATGTATGTCAAATTAGGAAGCTATGCATGTGTTGTTTTAAAATGTCCATTTATCTTCTGATACAATATATACTACAAGTGAATTCATTTATACTACTTCACAAGAAAAGGAGAGACAGAGTGCGGCAACAAATTCAAAGATAATTGGAACATGTATATTACTTACTGATCATAGCAAACAAGTACAGTACATCTAACAGCTATAAAGGCTTCAGTAATAGCTACTTATGTCTTCTTTTACTATTATTGCAATTTTTCACAACTCACAGTATGATATATTAATAATTAAGCTGTCATCTACTTGTACTCACTTCCCCAATTAGAAATACCAGATACAAAATATTATGTATTTTAGGTCTTGAGTCCTCTAGCATCTGATATTTAAACTGTTAATTCAAAATATGTAAATGGAAAAATATGATGATATACATGTGGTAATGATTTTCACTTGTAAAACCTGATTAAATATTAATTTATTTAAAACTGTGGAATAATGATAGCATGTATTTTTAAAATCGTTCTTATAAAATTAGAAAAATGATAAATTTAGAATCAGAAATGTCTCATGAAAGAATTAGTTATGTTGCATTTACTACATTTTTATTGTAACAGTCTAATATTGCCAAAGGTCCTCAAACAGCAAAGAATTGATTTTCATATTATGTTTCTTGGTACACATTTTTTCCACTGCATAACACTATGTATATTTTCAACTTATTTTTTGAGTTAGCTGTTTAGAGTCATTTAGTATGTAACTAAGACAAAGATTTCAAATTCCTCCACAGATAGATTTTTTGTTTCCTGATGGATTGACGTTATTAAAAGAAGGAAAAAACAGTTATGGTCTTTCAAACATCAAGAGCTCCAAAGCAAAATGTGTCCTTCTGACCATACTTCAGCTTGGAGAAATCAAGGCTTATCTTTCTGGAAGACTAATCTGAAGAACTCACACATTTAATTTTAAGAGTAATTAGGTCATTCCAGATAGGAGAAATACATTTTGTTACCCATGAAATAGATCTTTTCCAAGAAAGGCATGAAAGCAAATAGCCTCACTAGTTGATATTTATGCCATTCTTTTATTACACACTTTTTAAGACTGAAAGCATTTCATAAATGACACTATTGGGATAGATGTCTCAATTCAGACAGTGAATTTTACAAATATTATGAAGTAGTTTTATAGTTATAAAAATATTTTCTCATAACTCAGAAACAAATTGCTCTATGTAAGAATGTGTGGAATATGTGAACAAATAAGTATCATAGAAAGAAAAGGCTGTGGATCATATTTTCTTACACAAAATATTGATTCTTATACACATACATATAGTTAAACTTCAACTCAAGATTTTCTGGACCAATGAAATGCCCATTTGAGTCCAAGATGACATTGACAGTCATAATTTGTCATGTTGTGGATTACACGGATGAAGTACTGCAATCATTTATCAGTTACTTTTTCTCAGAGATAAAACCACCTTCTGTATCTATTTATTTTAATTGATGGATAGTAGAAAATGGGCTGCATCTGTCATTGGCAAGACTGGTACTGCTTGTTTGTTTTTAACCATGTATATCTTTCTACAATGTATATTTTCTAATGGAAACAATTTCACATACAAGGAAGTATCTCAAATTCCATGGACTTTTATATTAAATTTATAAATTATTTGTCAATTTCCCATTATTTCTATGACTGATAAAGATCACTACAATATGATCTCTGAGAAAATCTCTCAAATTTTAACTTAACAAAAACTCTGAATACTTTAAACATTCTCAAAATTCCTCATTTTACTATTAAATGAGAAGTTCTCTAGGTTACTTTCCTGCTTGTGCTATGTTAATTCTATGATTTTATTCTTGTACTTTCGTTCTCATTGTAAATCTATTGAAAGTGTTTATAACATCAATGATATTTCATGCCCCTTTAACCCCAGATTTCATCATGCATTAAAGATAAACTTTAGTTATAATGGAGGATTTTTTCCCTTTCTAAGAGTCCACTTGCTTTATCAGAAATGAAAAATTTTCCTATCTCACCATCAGAAATGACACATAAAGATAATAGCAAACTAAAATGAATAATATATTTTTCTGAATATATGAAATGTGGTTAAAAAGGAAAACATTTAAGGTTCTGTTCAGACTTGGACAGGCTTATTTAATATTCGGTCACATTTACTGAAGCAGTATTTTGCTGTAACAAGGATATATTTCTGTCATCGCTATTGATCAGTAACAGCAGATAGTACAACACAAATGTTAAGAATCTAACACTTTACAGCAATCCTTAAGTCTCAGTATTGTCTTACAGTTTTAGTTACCCTCTGTAGTCTACTTTGGGCAATGTTAGAACTATTTTTAAAAGATGAAAACAGGTTTCATACTGTTTTAAAGAATTACACAGACTCTACCTAGTGATTATTATACAGAAGCATAAGGTAACTGCAGAGGCTTAAGTGAGTTTGTGAAAAGAATGTTCCCTGCAATTAGTTAGCATTTATAACCTGAACGCACAGGCATGATTGATGCCACTCACAATAAGAACTCAAAGGCTAAGGGTTTGATTTATTTTTTTCCCGTTTTCCAAAGTTGTAAGTATGCTTCCTATATTCTAAGAAGCTAGCATCCATGAGAAGACAAAACATTGAACAATGTATTGAAGTTGTAAAATTTTACATGTATGAATGTGAAGATTTTCCCTGGAGAAGCTTGTGTTTCTTTCTCTAAACAGACATGATCATATTGTCTCTAGGAGAGATGTACCTACCCCACTGGGTGGAGAGGAAATCCATTCCAGTTCTGTTTGTTGCGCTTTCGAGTCCAGTAAGAGAACTGAAAAAGAAAGTTTTGTGTCCAAATATTACAAGGAAAATTTAAGCACATCTCTACATTTTAAGATGAATAATCAAATTTTTATTAAGTTATTAGTTTATGACTTAAGACATTTATATAAATAAATGGTGCAGTGATCATCCATATTATATAAGCATATCATATTTTTCTGGAGATGGACATATTAAAATATTCATGCACTTGGTATCCTTCAATTAAAACATAAAATAAATTTTCAGTGAAATGCTAACATGAAAGTGAGTGCGAAAAGCTAAAAATCAGAGGAAGTGAATTGCAGAGGAAGTGAATTGTAGTAATAACAAACAATAGCTTTGCAAGTCAGTGAGGTCTTCACATTTCACAAGATATGCCAAAATGAACATAACATAGAATTCTACACAATGTATCAGCTAGGCTCTACTTTTTCCATATTCAGCCAGCAATATTTCCTAACATCTCTTGACCACTGGAGTTTAATGTTAAAGAAGAAAACACTCACAGTACTTTGTCTTCTATCAAAGTGAATATAGAAATGCTAGATCCACCTTAAATAATGTCATCATAAAAAACAAGTCCCTGTTATCTGTAACTTGTGCTTTTGAGCTAATCAAGCAGCAGCTTTCAAATACGTTTTTTAAAACCAAAAACATTTTAACATACTAGCTATTCTCTAAACGGTTTAAACTCTGAACTGACTTATACAAACAATTGTATTCTATCTTTAGACTATCAAAAAGCATAATTAATATTTATGAAAAATGTAATTAAAGTATTATCAGTATTAATATAAAAATACATTAGAATGGTATCTGTTACGATACATTATCCTTTCAGTTAGAGATGTTGATGTAAAATAATTTTTATAAAATACTTACTAATCAAACTTGTTTTAGAGTTACATAGCTTTGGTGCTTTAAAGCATATGCCTGACCCCAAAGCATTTTGACAAATGACATACTGGTCCAGAAATCATTGTGAATATTCTTTACACGTGCTTAGTATCAACCCGAAGAAAATGTTCTTGAAAATATATACTCACATAAACTTCTGACTATTTCCAGACTCGTGTTTTTAAAGGTGTGTGTTTTAAAAGGTACAGAAAACAGTTGTGTTAGGGCAAAGAACAATTGACTACGCACTCGGTTCCTCTACTGGACTCAATCATCCCCAGTAACTGGAAACAGATTAAGTACAAAGACATGAAGTTGCATTGCTTGGTTTTAATGTTTTACATTTAAGAGTGTCTTAAGATCGACTCCCTTTCAATTAAACACACAGGTCACTTACAAAATTTCAATTTACCTTTTAACGTGGAATACCAGTTAAGTCTGGTTTAGTGTATTTACAAGAAAAGAACTTGTTACTGGGTTTTTATTATGATGATGATTACGACGAAGAGATAAAGACCAAGGAAACAAATTGAAGCCACAAGACGCTTTTGGAATTTATTGCAAAGGAGGAGGCTTCTGTATTGACAACACTCAGTGGATTTCAAGCCTAAGTGACCCTTTGGGTTGATTTTAGGAATGAAATAAATACTGCTATTACCCTTTTCTGCTTCGTCTTTCCCACTGGGCTACTTGGTGGCCAGCAATTTAGCAGCGAAATTAGCAAATCAAGAGGACATGGCAGGTGGCCACGGAGCCTGTGATGCGTTCGGCGGCTGTGGGATGTTGAATGCAATCGCCCCTGCGTGTTTCTTCCCTCTGGGCTCGCGACACCGAGTCTGCCTCGCCGCCTGCACAGGGAAGGCTCAGGGCAGCTGGCCGCTACCAGGGGTCGTGGCTGATGCTCTGCAGCCAGCCGCTCGGCTCCAGTGCTGCCCGAGCATCGGGGCGGGGCGGGGCGGGGCGGGGCAGCCAGACGGCCGCGCCCGCCAACCTAACGTCCATTACACTTCCAGACCTGGGGCTCCAGGGAGCCGGTGGCGCCCAGCTCGAGCAGAAGTCGTGAGGAACAGATGGGTTTTCGGGAAGCGCCTCCTCTGAGGGAGCGGCTGCCTGTGTACAGTCGGAGGAAAGGCGGCAGCGGCAATTGGCTTCTGTTCTCCCCAGCCACTCACTCCTGCTGGAGCTAAGAAAGCGGGAAAGGGGACCCGGGCCATTGGCCCCCACCCCAACCTCCCTGGATGCCGCGCACCTGCTCGCGGCGCTGCGGGCAGTGCGCCCTGGGTGCGGCGATGCCGCGGGCCACCTCCGGGTAGCAGAGCTCCGGGAGCGCCATCGCCTGATTGCGCCTGAGCGCCCGGAGCGTCGCCACCGCGCAGAGGGGCGCGTTCCCCTCCACCTGCGTCTTAAACATCTCGTCTGCATCTAAAGGACTCTGCTCCGAGCATCAGAACTCTCTCCACGTAGCACCAGAGGAGGAGAGCAAGAGAGGCCTGCTGGCTGCAGGCACCTCTCCCCCTAGTGATGCAGTTATTTATAGCTCAAACTCCTGCTGGAGTCTGCCAGAGCTCGAGCGCGCCGCTTCGCTGTGCGGGGCAAACTTTTCCTCAGATCCCGCTATTCCGGAGGAATCGGAGCAAGGTGGCAGGGTGACTGTTTCTGATCCCCAAAGTCAAGAGACTCGAAATATGTGTTTGGTGGGTAGATAGGTGGTGTCTCTGGCAGACGCTGGTCCACCTGCAGACACAACCATCATCAGCTCAAGAGACAACGTTTTACTCTAAATGGATTTAGCGTCGACATCGATTGCAGATGTGCAAAGAGGGGTCAGAAGGTCAGGGTGTTCCAAAGTAGGATACTGCACCGGGCTGGGGATATTGAGTGGACGTAGAAGGGTGGGCGAAGAGAATAAAGAAAAGCTCCGTGAAACCCTAAGTTTTAGGGATAGAAGAAGCGAGGGCCAATAAGCCCCCCACCTCCACTTAGTACTACCATGACCTAAATCTAACAGATTACCCTCCCTTTACAGCTCTGAGCAGGATCCTAACCTATCTGAAAATCAACATTAAATACTCAGGTTGTCAGATCGGGTCCGGTATTGTGACACTGCTTGGCAGCAAACACTTCCTTTGACAGGATTTATTTTTTCCCCAGCTCCAACTACAGGCACCGAAAGGTATTTTACCTTTATCCAGTGGTTCAAAGGAGACGCAGAGAAAAATACCCACGTACAGGCGTATCCTGTGGTCAAAAGAAACCTCCCCTCCTGTACCAGAACTGGTCCCCGGAGGCCAGGGCTTTCGCCAAGACTGGTCATTCGGACTCCTGGAGTACCGGACCTGGGCCAAGTGACTGGAGACTTCTCACTTGGTGGCCTCTCACGGCTGCCGGCTGCGGCCAGCCCTCCCAGTGGCAAGTCGAGCCCCGGCCCCGCGCATGCTGCCTCCCCTCACGGCCGCATTGTTTCGCGCGGCAGCCGAGCGCCCACCACAGGCCCGCGCAGCCGCCGCCGCAGTGAGTGAGTCGCCAGGAGCCCGTGCGCTCGCAGCCTCGGAAGTCTCGGCCCCTCCGGGAAGGCTGGCGGCGACGCGCAGCTGCACTCCCCAGCTTTCCAACCAACTCTGGCCGAGGCGCCCGCGACAGGCCGATCGCGAAAGAATGGTCAGGCGCGGCGGCTGCAACGGAAGACCCGATCCGCCGGATGCAAGAGAACAGAGAACGGAGCTCCCCGGCCAATCTCGCCAAGCCGGCCCCCCAGGCTGCCCCGGCTGCAGAGCGCGCGCCGGTCCCCGACCACCCCCTGGAGCTCAGGGCCCGACAATCGCGACTGGTCGCTAGGAGCCGCCGGCGGGAAGGGGGTTGGGGTCGGGGGAGGGTCGCCCGGCGCCGGAGGCGCGGCCGGCAGCGCCGTGGACCCGTTGGCTCGTGCAGGTAGACAGCGAAATAAATAAGTCAGAACAAACTTTGCTTTTCTCTGGCCTTACCTTCCTTCGCAGCCTGCGCCTCCCCCGTGTGTGCAAAGCCGAGCAGCCAGATGTAGCACAAAATAATCCACGAAGGGTACCGAGTTTGAAAAACCATGGTGCATGAGCAGGTTTGATTTTAGGCTGCAGTCGGGTCGCAGCTCTTTAGATGCTGTTTGCTCCAAAGTGGCTTATTATTGTTGTTATTATCGCGCTCTTCGCATCGATCCCCTTCTGGGTCCCAGGCCGGCTGCTCCACGCTTAGCTGTTTGATTTCTCTCCCCCCTCCAGTTCGTTCACACCGTGTTTGCTGCCTGCAAGTCTCCGACTGCAGACCGGCCGCTTGCTCCACACTCCAATAATATCAATTAGGGGGGAGGGGGCGGGGCTCCGAGCCTAGAGCCTCCGCCACTCCGACTGAGTGGCAGACTCAGCCCGCCTGCCAGGCGGCGATTCCCAGGGCCAAGGGGCGGGTACCTATGAAGTGGCCGCCTCTACCTCGAAGGCGGAGCCCTGAGAGAGAGCCAATCAGCGCCGAGCGGAGTCAGGTTGCGAGTCCAGGATTCCCTCCCAGTTCGGTTGCTGAGAAAGTGGGGACTGTGTAGCATTAGGTCAGTGGCATGCTGCTTGGAGCACTTGGTTTGTAGCTACTGCAGTTTCACTTAGCTGGATAAACCCGAAATAACTCTCCCGACTTACACTCCTTTATATAGCAGTGCCGCTCACGTCTTCTAAGGCAGAAACCGAACAAGCCTTTCCTCACCTACCTATCACCAACCCGGACCAGGACAGTGAAATTGAGCTATGCTTGTAGAGTAGCTTTTACTTTTTTGTTAGCAATCTGAGGGTCGAATAACATGGTGTTTTGTTTTGTTTAGTTCCCCCCCCCCTTTTTTTTTTCTTGAAAATTTTTAACTTCTGTAACTCGGGTCACATTTTTGGCTACCACTCCCCTTAATCTTTGCAAACAGAAAATTTAACCAAAAGTGTTTTCTTGTTTTCTTTTTCCTAACAATTTTTGCCAGAGTTTACAACAGCCTATAACAAAAGAAACACTGAAAGGGGGATTGGAGGAAAGAAGTCTTTTGTTTTATGCTCGCCTTTTCCCTAGTCCTACCTTCAGCTACTTTCCCAGGCAAATGGGACTTAGAAAATATCCTCTTTGCTTTTTCAAAATGCTTCTCATTTTGCTGGGGTCTTTCATAGATTGCCCTGCTCCATTCGTTTCCCATTCCGCCGTGTAAACAACATTCAGCTTTAAAGAAAGCCGCCAGGTACTAAATTCACATAGCATTCCTTCTACTTGGACAAACATTTACTATTTACTGTAGTTAGTCCATAATTATTCCGTAATTATCGTTCTAAGGGAAGCTAAGACTAAAAATGTAACCAACATTTCCACTTAAATTCATCTAACCCGAACTGCAAGGATAAGTTCTTGGAGAAATCTGTTTTCCATTAAGCAGTTTTGCACACTTTGCAAGCAAGAGGTGGTTCACATTGTAAAATGAAGACCAACGTAGTGGCCAAATCATCTATTTCAAAGGTCATGTTTAGTAGATAGGTCACATATTTAAGATGAGCATTTTTTTTCTTATAATTAAATATTTCTTAAGCAGGAAAAAAAAAAAAAAAAAGGAACCTTAGTGATCAACCTTTATTCCCGATGGGCAGAAAGTTTGGCTTCAGGTTGCAAACTTTCTAGTTGACCTCGCTGGAAATGTGCACTGGATCATTTCTGTGTGTGCAGTAGGGACTTCTAAGAGATAACAGCCCCCGGACACTTTTCTTTTGTTTGTATGGTTTTATTCTGCTGTTTTACTTGCATGATATAATTATACCAAAGAAAGAAATGAACTTTCCTTCATTTCTAACCACTTTGCTTCTGTAGTTTATTTATTAAATGTTACATATTGCTAGCCATTAGATCTATTAAATATTTTAGAAATTATGCTTAAAAGCATCTTAAGTGCCCTTTAAAGATGCATAGAAAATGTAAAATGCTTAATAGATTAATCTTGGAAGGAGACAAAACAATCTAGGCAAAGCACACTGGTTACAGAGAAGATAAAGTCTTATGTACCCAGACAGATGAGAGCAGGGTAAAAGCTGGAAGCTCAAATTCAGAATTAAAAATATAAATTTCTACACTTAAGCTTTAAAACTCATAGAATCACAAGCTCACAAATGATGAACAATTTCTAATAGTCAAAATAAGTATTTCCAAGATTTCAACAATTTCACTGAGGTCTCATCCTCCTACAGTGTACCCAAGATAGCCTTGACAATTTAAAATATCCCTTTCAACTATTGAAGGACTCCTACTTAGTGATAGGAATACCAACACTTCCCAATTAAACCAGGAAACTGCAGAAGGAAGTTATTGTATCCTCTGGGGAATCTACTTAGTGTGCAGCCTCCTGTTATTGTGGCCCTCTTTCCATCAGACATAGGTACACTTATAGTCACACCCTTCTTTTTGGAGCTAAAACTTCCAGGCTAAAAGCTCTTGTGCTGGGCTGGTGACATTTTCCCTGCAGATCAACACAAAGAAATTTATTTCTAGGATCACCAACCTAGTGGTATGTAGGTGTGCTGATAAAAATGTCAGGACATTGAAATGGAAATGCATGATAGTCAAGAGAATGTTCAATGTATAATGTTTTATAGTGTCTTTCTGCTTAAATTCACATTAGAATATATTTTACAAATCATAGAGTATATATGTTTATCTCCATGAAAAGCTACTGGAATTGAACAATAACAGAAGAGCCCATGCTTTAAAATCATCTAATAATAATAATAATAATAAATTTTCTCACATATTTTTGAAAATAATTTTAGTCAGATACATATGCTTTATGCATCTACCTTCTTGAGCAAATTTTAGGAAATAATGTTGCACATATTGAAAGTAAATTAGAAATGAACTAATTTCCCTGAGCAGTAGCAAATGACATATAAAACCAATGTGTTTGATGTCAAAGCAGAAATCTTGAAAACTGTTGTTTTCTTTACTCATTGTGCATTGTTGTTGATTAAATTCCCTACCTCACGTATAAATTTTAAGTACATAGTATTATAATGTATTTAATACAAAGTAAAATCTTATTTTTTTCATATTTTCTGTTTTGAAACATCAACTATAAAGACAGAGTAGAAAGATGAAAATATTCCTTTCTTCAAATAAAAAGACATACATTTTATTCACTTTGTAACATTTCTCTAACAATTTACTAGTAGTCACACATAGTCACACATACATGAAAAATAATGCCAATTTAAGTCATATTCTAAGTGAGAGAGGCAGCTGCAATTTTCTTTTAAGTTTCCACTATACTAATATTTACCTTAGTATTTACCTCTGAAACAGTTTTGGGTTTTAAGAAAAGAAATAAATACTTACAAGTAAATTATCAATCTTCAGTGAATAAGGTTTATACATTTTCTAGTCAGGAAAGTGGTTCCATGTGTTCATGTGTGCACATCTGGGAACTGTGTGTGTACAAGTGCAAGAATACCTGGACAGCTGAGCACGCTACTGCGCCATGGCTGTCACATTGAATCCTGATGCAACCAATGAGTCACTGAGCTGCCACTGGACCCACCTCTTTCTCACTCACTGTTCAAATGCAAGTTCCTCAAAGCAGAGGGACTCTAGACTCTAAAGAGAGTTGGAGAAGGTGCTCAGCCAAAAAAAAAAAAAAAGCAGATACTGAAAACCAAGTTTTCAATCAACTTGTGGTCTCAATCCAAACATAAACATTTTCCACTGCATAGTAAAATCATTTATATTTACGTCAGCATGACTTATGACTTATGTACTGTATGCAAAACATTTCTTTGTAGTCTAATGTAAACATAAAACACAGAAAATAATTCCATCTTGTCATTTCAGCACCAGACTTATCAAGCAGGGAGTCAAGAATATGTTTTGCATCTTTATGTAATTGTATCCACTTTGGAATTTTACATAAATGGCAAAATTCAAAAGATTACAATCATAGTGTTTCGGCAGCAATCATTGAGTTAGTTTAATATAGATTAGCTAGGGAGAGCTAACTGGAGTGTGGCTAAGATGTCACTGAAATGCACTGATCACTCAACGTGTCCAAGTGTTTTGAAAAGTACCATTTCTTGAGTAGTAGTAAAGGGCTGATTATTGGAAGAAAAATGTTTCACACATTCCTCAAAATCACTGTACACATAGTATTCTCAAGAATACATGATTTGTATAGTAATTTTGTATCAGGAGGTCATTTCTATTCAGTATTCACATACATTTTTTTGCATAAACCACCAGTGTGGATATGAAGACATTGCGGAAATTGTGTGAAATACTTCTCTATGCTTTCATGATTTCCCATCATAAAATGTGTTATCTCTTTATCCAGATAATATTTAGGTCAATGACCACCAGGGGGCATCATATCTTCTGTGTGTCCTGGCCAATCAAGTTCACACTAAGAATTAACTAATTATGAAACACACACATATATGTATGTATATATATATGTATATATAGTGGATATAACCCTTGTGATACTTTTATGTTTCTTCTCTAGATTTACATCTACCAACCAAAATCTTTCATAGAAAAGATTGTGATGTGACCAACTTCATGTTACAGAATCCAAGTTACTCTGAACAGGCTCAAAGCAACCTCAAAAGATAAAATATGGTTCAGAAAAATCTCACAGTGCTTTTTATAGTAAACACCTGCTTTGAGCCTCAGATATACATCATGATAGTATTTCTCTTTCTTAGTTTCTACCTAGTTATCTGCAAATATTTTGCCCTTAGAAATAGAGACTCCATTTTTCCCCAGAAAGAGTGTTCTGGGCCTGGACCCCTCAACTCTGAGGAGCCCACAACTCTCTAACTTGAAAAATGTATCAGAGACTCCTTCTTATCCTAGTCATAAAGCACATTTAATACTACAACTGAAATTTTCAAGAGTGTCTGGCTAATCTTAAAAGATTCTGTGAAGAGGTCTAAATAATAAGGGAATTCCACCTGCATCTTGGTTCAGAGAGTTTCTGTTTTGAAGAATGGAGTGCATACATGGTGCCCCCTAGTTGCAAAATTGAAAATTCGTTGGCATGATCTCCTCTGAACAATTCCACTTTCTGCAGAATGTTGTTTGCATTGACTTGGTGTGTGTCTGTCCTTTGTGAAGTAAATGGTCATTTTTTTTATGAGACAAAAACAAAAAACAAAAACAAACAAACAAACAAAAAAACCTTCCTGGAAGGAGAAGTGTCTGACCCAAATTTGTCTTCATTTCAAAGTGTTGGACGTTCCTGAAGATCTGAATTGTCTGGCTGAGACTGAAAGGATCCCAAATATGTGGAAAGGCAAACAAAAGACTAAGCTGACAATTGTTGGCTAATGACCTGAATCTTGGATGCAAGGCCTCAGTACCTAGCAATGGTCTGTTCCCCTTTTCCACATTTAGAGGTGTCCTTTGTTGCAAGAGACCAGCATTATCCCTTACATTTTTGAACTGCATTTTGTAGTTACCATAATGTAACAAAAATGTCTGTTCTTGGAATTACTAATCAATTTGTTTTTACTAATCCATTATTTATTCCTTTCTTCTTTTTTCAAGCTTTTCCTTTTTAGTCTTCCTTTCCTTCATTTATTTGGCAAAGAAAACATGACAGACAAAACATTTTGCAAGTCTTTCTACAATAAAACTGGCAATCATATACAATTTTAGGCATGAATATTCTGATCTGTTAACAACAAGCTCATGAATACAGCAATGATGAACTTATAAAATGTGTTCATACAGAAATAAGTCAAAGGGTAAAAATTGTCAAAGCATTTCAATATGATTGTTAATTGTATTTGTCTGCTTAATAATAACTGGGTATGCGAAATACTGTATGAGACTTCCCAAATCTTTTGACCAAAAACAACAAGAAATGACATCATATCATTGCCTCAGTCACAGTTGCCTAAAGAACAGAGATCTTGAGAACAAAGTTGTACAACAAAACATTCTTTATTGAAAAAGTTTCAACATTTTCATCTAAACTCACAATGTTTACACACCAAATCAATAATGTATCCTCCATGACAATCCATAGGATAAATTAAAATATCTAAGTCTCCACACAGTTCACTTTGCCAGTATTAAAAATGGTGTATTAATGAAAGCCATAGCATTGTGAATTGCAAAACACAGTGCTGCCAATTTAAGTAGGGGGTGAAAACTTGAAAGAAAATTCAACTCACATTAAAGAATATCGTAATGGAACACCATAGGGACAGTCTGCAGAGACGGCCCTTTCCATGACAGCTAAGCTTTGAAGTCTTGCACTTTGGTGAATAGCTCCTTTCCCCCCCCCCCTCTTAAAACATCCTCACCTCAGAGAATATGTTCATATTCTTGTTCTATCCAATGGATCTGCCCCACCTACTCATATACACTAATCTCTTCTGGAACCCCCCACCACCACACACACATATACACAATGACTTTTAGTTTCTACTTATTCCTTCTGCCTACTATGATGCAACCACAGAGCACATATTGAAAACATACTAATAGCTTCTAGAGTCTATTAGTCTTCTGGAACCTTTGCTGGTTTCTTTCAGTGGGAATTTCAGCTTTCAGGATTTCAACATTTGGGGTTTTAAGCCGTAGAGAATTTGGTTGGACTTTAGGTATTTTGATCTCTCAGGATTTCACTGTTGGAAGAAGTGTGGTGTTTGCCACTGTCTTTTGTGATTATTTTTTGGCGCCTCTGTCCTTTACCTTCGCACATCTATCTGTTGCATCTTCTTGTTCAGGTTTGCCTTGGGCTCCTCTATACCTTTTGTTATTTACCAGCTTTCGTAGCCTATTAGTTCTTTCCCACTTTTCATACCTTTACTTAAACTAGTTGTGAATATCTGACCTACAAAGACAGAAGAATTTTAATGCAAGTTTTGTAGTACCTACATCATTGCTTGAATATATACTAAATACTAAGTTGTTGAATAAATTAATAAATAATTTTCAATTAGTTTCATCACCTAATTTATCATTATCACTGGAAGGTTACTTCCACTGAAATGTTTGGAAAGATATTTCCTCCCATTTAGATTATCTAGAGGCCAGATTTTTGGCAGCACCATTAGTAATAACAATACAAGTCTACAGATTACTAGAGTCTCTAATTTGCAACGTTCAAAAAAGGGAAAATATATCTGAGGATGTATATTCATTTTTAAAGAGAACTATAAATATTAAAACAGGGAAGATAATTATTAGGGAAATGGGAGAATTAAACAGGATAAGTTCTCATTATAAATGCTTGGTGCATTAATTAAAAAAAAATCATCTCTGGCAGTATGAAGCTAGGCAGCTCATCCAGCTCTAGCTGGTCTACTTAGAAGTAAAGGGTAATAAAAAAGGCATAGATCTTAGCCCATAGAAAATATCCTCTATCATCCAATTTACTTAAAATCAGTCTTACAAAAGCCCTAGAGCAGGGATGGTTTAGAAACCTCTAAGACAAACAAGCATTGTTCTGGTGCATTTCCCAACCCTTCAGAAACATGCTGGCTGAAAGCATTCAGATCTATGCATAGATCCATGATTCTCATATGGGAAGCACATTGAAATCCCCCAGGAAGCTCTTTAGGGTTTCAGCAACAACCATTTGATTTAGTTATTCATTTAATCATTATAATGTGTACTCAGGGTTGGGGAAAATTGCTATTGAGCATCACTGTTCAATACACATGAAAATGAACTTTACACATAAAGTTTTGTAACAGCCACAATAGAATAGAAATTAATATATGTATTTATTTCAATAATTATTTTGTCACACCTAATATATCATCAAAACCACAATTTCAGTGTATGTAAATAACCATATTTCTAGTTCTATGGATGATGTGTGGCTAATGTTTATTCTATTGAACCCTATATGTCACAGTATCCCAAAATTCTTCTAGCACAACTGGCATAAGGAACAGGGCATGAACATTTGCATGACTAACATATTTCAAAGTGGTGCAAAAACTTCTGATCCAGGGCTCACATCAAGGCAACTAGTGTTGCAGAGCACTACCTCTCAGTTGTGGATGTTCAACATGAATATGTAACAAGTTTTCCCACAAGAATAAGGGAATTCCAATTGTATTCTTATGAATTCATTAGAGATGAAGCTTGTGCTTTTAAAATGATTCTACCACCAGTGATCCACAGTTAAGCTCCCAGAGTCCAGTTGTAGAGAGAGGGAGGAACAATAATATGAGCAAAGGGGTCAAGACTATGATGGTGAAACCCCCAGAAACAGTTGAACCAAGTAAGTGGGAGCTCACTGACTCCAGACTGACAGCTGGGGAACCTGCATAAAACCGAACTCGGCCCTCTGATGTGGGTGACAGTTGTGTGGCTTGGGCAGTCTGTAGAGTCACTGGCAGTGGGACCAGGATTTATCCCTAGTCTGTGAACTGGGATTTTGGAGCCCATTACATATGAAGGGGTATTTTGTTAGCCTAGATACAACTGGGGAGAGCCTTGGTCCTGTCCCAAATGATATGACAGACTTTGTTGACTCTCCAGGGGAACCTCACTCTCTCTGAGGAGTGGATGCAGGATTGTAGGGAAGGTGAGGGGAATGGGAGGAACGGAAATGGGGAACTGGGATTGGTATGTAAAATAAAAAAGATAACTTTAAAAGTAAAAATAATACTCTGAAACTTAAGAATAATTTTTAAAAATAGCCTTAATTTTGAAAGAATTGCAGAAGCACAGAAATTGCAAAAATACGATGCACATTAAATGAATTTTGTATATATATATATACATATATATGTATATATATATATATACATGGAGAGATTATACAAAAACCATCTTATTTCCTTCATTGTTGAAATCTTACCAAATTATTGTGCAGTGTTAAAAACATGAAACTAATAGTTGTCATCAGTTTCATCTGCACTAGTATATGCCTGCATATGTTAAAGTTTATCCCATGTTGAGATTAATATAGTCATCACCACCATCAATATACAGATCATGTTATAGATGCTACATGCTATCTTTTCATTACATCTGCCTCTTCTTTTCAAATTCCCTTGCTCCTGACAACCACTATAATACTTTTCATATTTTGCTTAATTTACATATTTCACAAATATACTGTTAAGCAAATGAAATACTACAGTATGCAGAATTTAAGATTGGCTGGTTTTATTCCACAAATATTCCTCAGGTTCCTACAAGCTGTTGAATGTGTTGATAGCTCTTTCCAGTTGGAGGATGACATTGTACTGTAAGGATGGACCACAGCCATTTAACCTACTTATACACTGAAAAACACTTGTCTACCCACTTACTCGTTAAAGACACTTAAATGGTTTTCTTTACCATTTACTTGTTTATTCCTTGTTACTATTTTAGTGTTTGGGATTTACTCAAAATCTTATCTATTCCACAAAGCTGTTCTACCTCTGAATTGAACCCCAGCACTTTGTGATTTGACTACTACAAATAATCCTGCAGTAATGTTCATATACACAGGCTTTGATAGGATCATATATTTTCATTTCTTCAGAATTCTAGTTTCCTTTCAACTGCTGGGATTAAAACACTCTGATCAGAGGAAACTTAAGGGAAGAAAAACTTTATTTGTCTTATATTTTCAGACCACAGTCCTTTAGTGATTAAAGTCAGGGCAGGAACTGAAGGAACTTGATATTGAAACCATTGAGGAAGTGAGTTCTGGCTCACTCGCCAACCCATGCTTGGCATTTCTTTTGTTTTGTTTCGTTTTTGTTTTTCAAGAATCAGGGTTTCTCTGTATAACCCTAGTTGTCCTGAACTCACTCTGTAGACCAAGCTGGCATGGAGGTAACAGAGATCCACCTGCCTCTGCTGCCTGATGTTGGCTTACATTTTCAGTGGTTTAGTCCATTATCATCATTGTGCAACATGATGGCATGCAGACAGACATCCTACATTTTGATAGTCCTACATTTTGATAATCAGACAAAAGGAAATCATCTAAGACAGTGGGCACTATCTTGAGACATATGAGATCTCAAAGCCTACCTCCATAGTGACACACTACCACCAATAAGACCACACCTATTCCAACAAGGCAACGACTTCTAATAATGTGACTCCCTTTGGGGGCTATTTTCTTCCAAACCACCACACTACCCTTGTGTCTACTTCTGCTTTCTGTTGCATTCTACAAGTCACTAAAACACTTCTTAAGGTCTTTGGGATCTAGATTTGCTAACCCCTCTGGAGATGAATTGATTTGAGGTTTACATATACAAATAAGTTTCTATACTTTCTTCTCCACCATTCAATGTGCTTTTATTTCCTCTTGCATTTTATTCTTTCCTCCTTTCTTCTTACAGCAGTTACATGTTTTAAAGATTTGTCTTCATGGGGACTGAGCTGTCTAAGGGATCTCAGACAGTGGAGCCAGGATGTAATCCTGGTGCACAAAAGGACCTTGCGAACACATCCCCCAAAGAGGGATACTCCCTTAACCTAGAGACAGGAGAGAAGCCCCACTTCAAATGACTTGCAGATTTACATGACCCCACTGGGATGGCATTGCCCTACTTGTGGAATTGGGGTGGGGGGATGGGAGGGGAGAGTGGTCATGGTGCATGTGAGGAGGAAAGAGGGTAAGAGGGAGGGAGGGAGAGGGAACTGGGATCAACTTGTAAAATAAAAAAAAAATGAACAAAAAAATTTATCTTCATTTTGTATGCTGGGCAAAATTTTGAAAAAACAGTATTATAATGAAGGTTCAGAGAATCATGCTTGGAAATAATAAATGCTGTTAATAAGATAAAATTGATTGGAAAACTATTTTAAATCAAAGTACAAGAAAAATCTTTTTAGTAAGTCATATTCATTGTTAAATTTTGAATAAGAAAATGAAGGAAGTAACAAGGCTAACATGTGGAGAAAGATTGTCCAAGGTCAATAGTACTATTCCTATCAAGTCCCTCTGTTGTCACTGAAGTTGGTAGTTTTAAGGAACATACTGAAAGTCGGTGCAGCTAAAGTTGAAAAGGAGAGTTTAATACTAATTGGGGGTTAATTGCAAGAAGCTAGGTAGGTTAGGTGAATCTTGTAGGTCCAGGCAAAAAGTTTTTGATTAAATGGGAAGGCTTTGTAATTTGAAACTCTAAATAAGGAAGTATCGTGACTCTCATTTTAAGTTGTGACTTTTGATAATGGAGAAAACAACATGTGTAAAACAGGTAATGGGTTTTTAAATATATTTCAATGAGTGATGAAGGAAACATGGACCAGTACAACAGCAGCAGAGGTAAGGAAAATTGTTTGTATTTCAACCAGTATTTTGCAGTAGAATCAGCACGACTTATAGCAAAATGCAGGGAGGGACTGAGCTGTAAAAAGATAAAGATAAATTATTTTATCTGAGAAATTGGTTGAATTTACTAAGAATGGCAAAATCCTTGTAAGATAGATTAGGTGAAGTGGTGAGTATCCAGTATTTATTTTAGATTTATTAATGTTGAGATGCTTACCATACACCTTACCAAGTACACAGAGATAAATCTTAGAATCAAGAAACAAGTTCCATGCAGAACCAAAAGAAGCATGATCACAGATGTACTGAACTATACATAGAGAAACAGCACAGAAGCAAGTAATTGGGAATCTCATTCTGAGTTTATCAAGAAAGAAGCAAAAGCAAACATCAAACAGGAAAGTATGTGTAATTGTGTAATGTAATGTGTAAATGACCCAGAGATTGATATTGGGTTCAAGTTCAAACTGAAGATCAGAAAAGCAAAGTAGCTGGTCAATAGCTCTGATTCTACCTCAGACTGAAATGTGATCCTGACTCCATCAAATCCCAGACTGCTTCTTCTCCTCAGCATAGCTAGAGAATCCTGAGACTTCAATGTCTTCCTATTCTCAAGTGCCTGGAGAATTAATACCTGATATTGACCACTGCTTCTATCTTTTATACCTCACTGGTGCTGGGATTAAAGGCATGTGGTCACAGGCGCTGAGATCATCTTTGTGTGAGCTGTTTCTCTTTAGGAGTGGATAAATCTTGTGTAGATCAGGGTGACCTTGGATTTACAGAAATCCATCTACCTCTTAATCATGGGTCCTTGAATTAAAGGTGTGTACCACACCTCTTAGTTTCTGGCTGCTGGGATTAAGGGTGTGTATCACTGCTGCCTGATGTCTATAGCTTGAGGCTGACTTTGATTTTGTGAATCTTCAGAGTAGCTTTAATAAATCATAAATATTATATCACCACAAGCATGGTTTCCCAGAATAGAATGAAATAGTTTTCAATAAAAGAAGGGCTTAGCTCTGCTAAAAGCTCACCAGAGGTCATGCATGAGAATTTGAAGTAGGCAGATAAGGCTGCTAGGGAGTATGGGCTGGCTGTATTGTTTAGTATGTATAAAAACATCCACACATATGTTCAAATGTTATGGGCATCTCAAGTTTTCTGTTATTGTAAGTATATGTGGGTTTCTTTAAGAGTTCAATTTGAAATTTTGAGGCTTTTTTAAAAATAAAAATATATAATGTTTTGGAAACAGGTAGAAATATTACCCAAGTAAGTGCCTGGATTATTTTTCTCTGCTGTGATAATGACCAGAAGTAACTTAAAGAAGAAATAATGTATTTTGGCTTATGGTTTTAGAGGGGTAAGAGGCCATCATGGCAGGTGGAAAGCATGATAGCCAGGGGCAGGTATAGCAGCAGAAGGAGGAAACTGAGAGGTTTCAACTTTAACTGCAAACACAGGAGAGAGAAGGAACACTGGATGTGTGCTAAAGCTCAAAAATTTTAAAACTGGTTCTGGGTGATGGTTTTCCTCCAACAAATAGCACCACCTCCCCAAATAGCACCACCAACTGGTGAGCAATGTTCAACCACATGAACTTTTGGGGTAACATTTCTCATTAAAACCACTAAATTTTCAAATGACTGTGTACAATTATCTTTTTAAATATAAAGCTATTATGGGAACATATTCAAAGCCAGAGGCCTGGTTGAAGGAGATGCTTCCTTACTCATGGAAATCTGGCTTTACCTGTCAGTGCTTAAGTGGGGTCAGTAATAAACTGTCTTATGTGTGAGCTCCTTCTCACTATTCTCCACATACAATAAATAGAAAAACTTAAGAAACAAACAAAAAATATAAGCTACTAATTAAGTTTAAACTAAATTGGAAACATATTCTTGTGCAAAATTGCATTAAGCTCAATTCCTAGGTCCTTGCCTAAGTGCTTCTGTACTGATGGTCAAATAACTTTGGCAAACACTTCCATAACTGACAGGAAAAGTGTGAGATTCCTTGTAAAGAAAACATTTTAAAAGATGATAAGTTTATGTTCCCATAAGAACAGCCGGCCAGTACTCAATGGAGCAATCTCTTTTTGCTTATAACAGAAACATGGCCTCAGGAGAATTCATTTATAATCTATACACATATAATATGTCTACATAGCTATACATAAGCATACACACACACACACACATACACACACACATTTAATGTATCTGTAGTTCACCGAGAAATATCTTCAACCTACAATAGGAGCTAACCAATAAATATTTTTTCTTTATATATTGCTTATCAGCTAGTTTATGAGTTATTCCAACTTCCTTGTTTGCACATGGTAGGACTGTTAGAGTATAATCATAATCTATTGAAAAATAATTATAGGAAAGATAATGAGCTCTTTTTTTTAATTTGCCAATAGGAATCAAGAATTCCCTCTAATCTGAAATGTACACTATGTAGACAATCTGGACAAAAACTATTTATTTCAATGATCTTCTGAAGCAAGGCTTATTGTATTTCAGTCTTATATGTATGAATTTGTTCTTCAGACAATAGATATTTCCATTATCAGGTACCTTTTCTACCTAATCAGGTACAAGTTACATTCCTAAATTGTTTTCTCTTGGTTTATATTCTTGCTACCATATAGAAATTTCTAATAGCTCCTCATTTTCTTTTGTCTAGTTTTCTTAATGATTTCAGTAGCTATATCTCCAATATCTTAATTCTAAGTTCTAACATTTTGTTGTTAGAGAAAAATGTATGAAAGTGACAGAATTAATGATGCCTGTTCATTAACTGGATGTGACTTTTATATTAAATCAAGCTTTTCACTTAGACATAAATCTTGGGGAAATATTTTCCACCTTTTTTCCCCATTGCTTTTGGTCACAACGAACCAGACAATAAGATGGCATTGCTGAAAACACCACATGCTTTGTCTATAGGACATAGAAAAAGTCAAGCTAGAGCTGACCTGGAGAATCAGCTTCATAGTGATAGAAGGTTCTATGGAGAATGACTCTAACCCTGCTGGAGTGACAAAACACAGTTTTTCCCCATGGCATATTCATGCCTTCAAATCAGTACCATACTGGAGACTCTTACATATTGTTGGCCAAGTTATGCTGTGACTGCTCAATGTGCAGCTGTCGACTCTCTTTAGGCCACAGTTTCTCCATGCTGATGGTGAGAAAATATTTCTTAGAAGACTTCGCCTCAATGATGACAACCTTTTATTAATTATAGCCTAATTTTCTATATGAATTAAGGAACATTCTTTGCCCCAGTAAAGACAATATCTCACTTAAGTGATGGTGACTTTTGTTATTCACAGCCTATTCTTAAGCCCCAGCCACAAGGAAACACAGAATCTCAGTTCAAAGTATCACATGAACACATACCATCTTTAAGGAGCTCTCAAACTTCCTTGTGAAACTTCACAAACCAGAATTCCATCATCTTCATTTCTCTTCATTTTGTCTCTGAAGTATGTAAAGAAAAGCCCATTATGCCCATAGCACTTTTTCAGTTCGAAATGCTTCCATAATCTTCCTCAAAGCAGTACAGTCAGGCCCATTGGAGCAACCAACTACTCACTGGTACCAAATTCTGTTCTAGTTTGCATTTTGCTCCTGTGAAAAACTCCATGATCAAAAACAACTTGGAGAGGAGGTTTTATTTTAATTTACAAGATATAGTCCACAAGATCATCAAAGGAAGTCAAGGCATAATCAGGAGGCAGGAATTGAGGCAGAGACCATGAAAAATGCTGCTTACAAACTTGTTCCTCCTAGTTTCCTCTGATACCTTTCTTGTATGGCTCAGACCTATCTGACCAAGGATGACACTTCTCTCAGTTGGCTGAGCCCTCCCACATCAATCAGAAATCAAGGAAATGGCCAACTGACATGCCCACAGGCCAATTGACAGAGAAAAATCTCCAGGGCTTCCTCATCATAGGTATGTCTGGTTTTGTGGCAGGCGGAAAAAAAAAAAAAAAAAAAAAAAAAAAAAAAAAAAAACCTTCACCACAACAACAATCAAATCAGTAGTCTTTGGGCAAACTACCTTTAATTCAATATATTGCTTACTCTTATGAATGACTCCCTAGCCTAGTTCAATGTGATTAACAATATTTAATTTTTCTCATTCTGTTGCTTAAGATGCTGCTTCATCCAATAATTTCTTCTCAATGCTTTACTTATCAAAGCTGCCAGTAAAATTGAAGGGCTTCATTTCTTACAACAGTTTTTCTTATGATATGTTACACATTCTTCCGTTTTGGCTTCTAAGCCATGTAGTTGATTTAAAAAAAAAATGTTAACTTCTTTTGTTGTCCTTTATTTCAAATAATATGAAGCCCAACGTGAACTGATGACAATTACTAATTACTTAGATTTAAGTAATGCAAAAATTTATAAAGAATCATTCTGTTCCTCTTTTGAGACTAGACTTAAAATGTTATAGACTAGACTGGCCTCAAACTTACAGAAATCCTCCTGCCTCACCCACTATGGACATTTTCCTAGATTTACAAATCATTTAATAATCACTATGACATCTTCCTGCTTAATGATATAATAATTCATTTCTTCAAATATGAATTATTTGTGTAAAATGTTCCAATTTTTACTTATGTTTATGATTCAAACATTTACAACACTTAAAAATCAATGTTGCATGTACTGATTAATCAGACTTCATCCTTATGTTTTCCTTGGGTATGTATTTGACTTGTAAACATCTATACACTACTGTGAGTATTCCAATTTGTCTACTTTTGAATTCTCTGTTTAATTTCACTGATTTAATTTACTGTTGTGATATCAAAACTTGATTTTTTAAAATTAGAAATGCTTTCTGGTAAGCAATTTCTGTATGGACTCTACTAAATATTATTGTATTTGTTTAGTTTATTCATTAGTCATGATCTTAATTTTGTTATTTATGAACTATGTAAATATACAAATTTTGTCACTTCCACAGTTGTGTTGGAGGAACAGAAAGACAGTACATTATAGACCTTAGTGCAGATGCAGAGAACACATGTAGCAAGCAGGGCACATTATGCCTTATAAAGATGGAAGCAGAGATTGGATGAGCTCAGTGGCTTGATGGCCGACCAGTCTAGCTGAGAAGTGTGAACTCTAGGTTCAGATAGAACACAGAAGAAGGTAGCAGAGAGAAAAATCACACATCAACTTCTTGCCTTGCCTGTGAACAAATGAATATATCCACCTACATATCACACACACGCACACACACCCACCCACCCACACACACACACACACACACACACATTCTCTCTCTATCTGTCTGTCTGGAAACTGAGAAATTTTTGGGATTTTGACCATATTAACTTTATAAAAATTGCCATCTCTTTCTCCAATTCATTGTTCAGGTGTTTTTCTCACAGACAAGATCATTTGCATCTACCATTATGTATTTATGGATTCAGCCAACCACACAATGAAAAACTCAAAAATGTTTGTCTCTATACTGAACATTTACACATATTTGTTTTCTTGTCATTGTTCTAAATAATAGAATGGAACAGTTATTTACAAAACATATGTACTTTTCAAGAAATATGACAAACCTACAATTGAAAAATAAATGGATTGTATAAGTTATATGCAAATATGTGGATACTACCTAAAAATTATAAGTTTTCAGGGATGTTGCTACCCATCCTGGAAGGAATCGCTGAAGAAACTGAGAGATGACTGAAATTTGTTATTTCCTTGGCCTGGGTCTTGTAGTTTATATTTTATAGAAGATTATAATTTTTTATTATGCATATGTGGGTAACTATGTGTGTATGCATGTGTCCTTGTGTAGGTATATACATGTAAATGCAGATGCCTGGAGAGGCCAGAAAAGGGTGCTGGAACCCCTGCAGCTAAAAATAGAGGTGATTGTGAGTCAGTTGATAGGAGAACCAAACATGGGCCCTCTTCAAGCAGTATGTGTTTGTTCTACTTTGCTTTTCTGTCACTGTGATAAACCCCATGATCACAACCAAACTGGGGAAGATAAAGTTCATTTGACTTATACTTCCAGGTTACAGTAATTTACTGAGAGAAGTCAGGGCCAGAGCTTAAGCAGAATCCATGCAGGAATAAAACTTACTAGTCCATTCTTACCACCTCTCCCCCCTTTTCCCTTCTGCTAGCTTTCCTACATAGGTCAGGCCCATCTGCTCAGGTTTAGAGCCACCCACAATGTTCTGGGCTTCCCACGTTAATCATCAACCAAAAAACAACCTCTCTCAGATTCAGACACAGGCCAACCTACTCTGGAAAATTCCTCAGTTGAGCATCCCTTCTCCCAGTTGACTCCATAGTGGCAAGTAGTCAATAAAAATGATGAACACCAACCAGCACAGTACTCACTGGTGCTGCTTCTCTTTTCCAGCCCCAAGTTTGTAGTCTTCAATTTGAGAACACATGTTCATGCTTCAGTCCTTCTCTCCAACTCCTTTATAGAATTATCAAACTTTGTATGCTTATCAAGTGTTTAGCAATGTCTTAAATTATATTTTAACATTATGTCTTAGTGTTCTTTAGACTATCTAGATAATTAGTTATGTATTGTGTAACTGGAGAATTTTTCAAAAGTAGTTTTCCTAATGTTAAAGAAATCACTGTTTTTTAATGTCATATTCATTAATTAAACTATCCAAAGTAACATTCAATCACAGAATAGGTCTAATTTGTGTATTTTGTAATATAATCTTAGTATTATGCTGTATACTGTAAAGGTGAACTTTGAATAGCTGTGCTGTCAGAGTTTATCAGTTAGGTTTTTTCTGTCTTATTCACAGTATTTATTAGTATTGAGGGTTGTTGAACTATACTTGAATTGTAAGTAACTGCTATGTCTTAACTATGATGTAATCTCAAAGTTCGTGAACTTAACCTCAACTTAATGGCACAGAATACAGAGACTGGTTTTTTGGGATGGCTCTCATGAAAGTCTCTTTTACTATGTAATGACATACATAGTGGCAGTTTTACTGATAATTCTTTGAGGTTTGCTGGGGCCTTAATTTTGGATATCCCAGCCTGCTGAACAGTAAAAAAGGAAACATTATTTATAATTCATGTAGTAACATACATAGAACTAAGAGAGCAAGTCTGTGGCCTATGTAGATGCCCCATTTGGCAATCTTTTCTGAAAATCAATAAATTTGGTTGTGGTTCATAATATTTCTGTCTCATTTTTGCATGTTTTTATTCATACTGGGGATAAATTCAAGTAATATAAAATCAATCATGTCATGAGAACAACTCAATTTAAATGAAAATGGCTGGTTCCACCTGTAGTCTACCAAGTAGGCCATAGCAGATCCTTGGGTACACTTTTCTTAACCCACGTCTCATAAGAAAACCTTAAATCACAGTGGAGGGCTCCCAATACATAAGTCCTTGTCACATATTTAATCTGTTCTATAAGTGTCAATGTAGAAATTATAACACTAGGAAATTTTATTAAAGCAATGTTTTGTGGCTCTGATGCTAGAATCTAGATATATTTAATGCATACATCATTCACTGCATTATTTTTTTCAGTGAAGTCTACAACTTACTAAGTTATAGTATCCATTTGTGTACATTATAAAGAATTTTCAATGAAATTGAAACAGTTACTTCTTAGTAACAGTTACTTCTTATAAAGTGACTAGGATTTTTTTTGAGTTGAACAAGGAAAGGATAAAGAACAAAAATATACAACTTTCATAATGTGTGTCTATATGCACATCTTCCTCCCCCTTGCATTGTTTAAAGTTTATTCATGGCTATGTCTCACTGCCTATGTCTGGACTTTAGATAAGCCCACCTACTCTTGCTGACTTTCAAAATCACCATATTTACTTTTTAGATAACTACCTACAGTTATTAAATAACTTTGCCTTTTTTAGTTCTTTGATCTGCCCAAAAGAGCCCTGTCAAAATGTAAAATGTTTGGCACAGGAAATGTCCATACATTTGAATTTTAATGCTTTTTCCCCCCTGCTACTAATAGTTCTACAGATCTTTCAGATATTTAAATTTTTCAAAGGCCTAACCTACTCTGAATTTAGGTACCATAATAGAGTAGAGAAAACAAAATATTTGTTTTGTCTGCTGCCTGATGCTATCCTGACAGTGAGTTTCATGAACTTTCAAAGAGACATGCCTTACTCTTCCCATTCTTCTTCTGATAGTTTGTTTTTGTTAACCTGCTTGTTAACCTACTCAAACCTAGAAACACTTATGTAGACTAATGCTCTTGTTCATTGTAAAAATTTGTTTCTTGTGTTGGTTTAATAAAAAAGCTGATTGGAAAGTAGCCAGGCAAGAAGTATAGGCAGGGCTGCCAGACTAGGAGAATTCTGGGAAGGCAAAAGGCAGAGAAATGGTTGTCAGCTAGATGTAGAGAAAGCAAGATTGGAATACCTTACTAAGAAAAGGTACCAAGCCATGTAGCTAAACATAGATAAGAATTATGGTTTAATTTAAGTTGTAAGAGTTTGATAATAATAAGCCTTAGCAATAGGACAATCAGTTTATAATTAATATAAGCCTGTGGGACTGAATGGCTGGAGGACTGGGCAGAAAAGAAACTTCACCTATACACTTAGAAAGAGAGAACCCCAGTTAATGAACTGCCTCCACTTGGATTGGCCTCTGGGCATAATTGTTGGGCATTTTCTAGATTAATTTTTGGTGTGGGAGAACCCAGCTTACTGGTGACGGTGCCACCCTGGACTGGCAGTACTGAGTTTATAAGAAAACAAGTTAGTAAGCAGTGTTTCTCTGTTATTTCTGCTTCATTTCCTATCTCAGGGTGCTGTCTTGAGATTCTGATCTAGCTTCCATCAAGGATGGGCTATAACATATAAGCACGAATAAGCCCTTTTCCTCTAAATTGGTTTTGGCTCTGGCATTTTATAACAACAGTAGAAAAGCACAGAGTACATTTATGCACTGTCTGGTTAGAAGCCACTGTTTCATGGGTAAAAGTATAAGACAGTCCACAATCTTCAAATCTATCTGGTGACACAGGCCCGGAATTACAGGTACTCAACAGGCTATGTTCAAGGCCTAACTGGGTATAAAGCATATCCACACCAAACTGGATAATGAGATCATATATCAAAGATATAGAAGGGGAAAAAGAGAGCATGGGATATAGCCCAGCAGGAAAACACTTTCCTAGGCTGCATGTGAGCCTAGATTCAATCAATACTGGTGATGTTCTCTCCACCTCACACACACCACCAAAGAAGGTTTTAAATGAACAAGATATTAGAATTCCAAGTGCAAATATGTTGGGCATCTCAGAGAGGGAAGTCACAAAAACTGACACAGTGTCCTTTAGAATGCCACAGAGTGCCAGAAGAACATCAAGATTTGAATTATTATGTAAAAAAGAAGAAAAAAGCACACTTTTTAAAAACATAATTTGAGTCAATAGCATTTTATGATGAAAATATATCACTTTCTCTCCTTAAATACATCTGTATTTCAGGAAAAGTTTGGCACTATAACTTTAGAGGCTATTTCTCCAATCTTAAAGATACTTTCTCTACAAATTATAGAAGAAAAACACTAAGTTATTTCCTGATCATATACAACTAGTTCCTTTGTTTGTTGCATCATTTATGTGGAAGAAACACCTTTCTTTTACAGCAGCTTAGATGAGCAAGACAAGGAGACAACAGCCAGAGAACGAACTCCATGTGGGTACAGATAGCAAACATTGTAACTCCTGGAGCCATTTGAAAAATTTTATAATTTACATTGCCTCATCAAAAGAGAATAATTTCCTTGCTCAGTTCATTTCCACCTGAGCGAGAAATTACTGTAAGTTTCATTTGCTGCAGTTCTTATCTATGGATGTCTAGCCTACACTCTTCACTGACGCTTGAAGGAACTTACAACAGTTTTTCAGCATCTAAACCTTATACTACAACTAAATAAAATAAGTATGGATTTGAAATTTCCATGAAATCTCTCATTCAAAAGGTGTGTGATGACACAGACTTCTAATTCTTTTTTGAGATCAAGATTGCATTTCTAATTTAAAAATTAAGGTTTAAATAACAGTTTAACCTCTAGCTCCAAACTGAAGGAGTGCTTATTATCATGCCTATGACCACCACGACAAAAATCAGTATTCAAGCATCTTTAATGTCTAGTTATATTTAAAATATAACCTTAAATACTTTATAACTCTAAAAATAAAGTTATATTTAAAAAATTGTTAAGCATGCTTTAAACATTGTGAACTAAAACATCTATGTATGTCTATGATGGATAACTTCCATTTATTTCAGCTTTTGAGGATGGTTTTTATAATATAGACAATTTGATTCAATGTGCAAGACCAGATTTAGAAAGTTCACTGTTAGTTCCACAGTAACTTACAGAGCAGGACACAGGCTGTCCTTAGTGTATGAGATTCAATTCATTGAAATCATATTTATGCTCCATTTACTGTTAGATAAAATTAATATGTAACAACAAAAGTTGGATCAGTGTAAACTGGGAAATAGTGGAAGGGACTGAGCCTCAGATGAACTATTTAGCACAGTCCAAAAGGCAGATCCCACTCATTATCAAACATGAACAGGAAGGAGTGAGGGAAAACTGAATGATTAAATGCTTTCATCTGGAAACTGGATTTCAACATTCATATACCCTGCAATTCTCCTACTTCATCATGCTTTTTGTTTATTACTAATAAATTAATGTGATGATGGAAGGATTCATTACCCTTCCTGCACACTTCACTAGTTGCAGGTCATTTATTAATCTGTGTTATCTGGTGAGACTAAAACAGCTATAATTACAATGTTAAACATTGATTAATAAGCAACTCTCATAACTAATAAAAGAAACATGTAAAATATGTATTCTTGAAAGTATTTAGTTTAAAGTTTTGTTCTCCTCATGGGATGAAGAATTTCAGAATGCTATTAATATTCTTTCTGAACGAACTCCACTTGCTTTTGCAGCTGCTTTTAGTCACACCTATGAAACCCGATTACCAAAAAGAATTCAATTACATCAGGGAAACTCATCTTGCTCACAAGAAAATATTAATTCCCCCAAATTAACATCTGAAATTGAAGCATATTTTTATGATTCTCAGTTATTTTCCTTTAATTTTATGTTAAAAGCCAATGCAGTCAAAGCTGTGTTTTTATTTCCTCTATTTTGATTATACAATTGAATGCACATCCATTTGCGGTTAGGAATTCAAATATTTTATAGATTGGCAGCACTTCAACAGCCAGAAGCATATTAAAAAATGCCATCGTTACCCTTTATTAGATTTCCAGTATAATCAGTTTGATTTAAGTGTTACCAGAACATTATTAAACGTCAGCTATTTTGATTATCATTAACAGTAAACAAGCAGACTGCCTCTGACACATGAACAAATTATACAATTTCCTTTCTATCAATACCATAAAAAATAAAATGGTAATTTAAAAAGTGGGGCATGTTCTAGTATGTGTTTCAAACATAATCTAATCAGAGCCATGGCTTCTCAGTAAAGTACCTCTCCTGCTGTCAAAACCTTATCCTGAAGTTTGAAGCACTGAAGTTTCTTGTACCTTTGTCACTGAACTGACTGCTGCCACTAACTTCTCACATTCCTTATCTTAGTGTCGAGATCTGTACTGAGGTAGCTGTCATTTTCAGACAGTATGGTGCAGCAGCAGCTTAGCATGGATGCTAGATGTTCAGTCCCAACTTTGTCAATGAATGCCC
Source organism: Phodopus roborovskii (assembly GCF_943737965.1). Taxonomy (NCBI): domain Eukaryota; kingdom Metazoa; phylum Chordata; class Mammalia; order Rodentia; family Cricetidae; genus Phodopus; species Phodopus roborovskii. Next base: position 42,158,000 of record NW_026126525.1, on the reverse strand, counting down.
ATGATTTGGAGAAGTTGACTGAATTCTCTTCACATATGAAACAAAGGAGAGAATGTCTGTAAAAACACAGAGCTGTTGACTTGCTATTAGCAAGTGTAAAATGTATTTCCCCACCTCTCCTTGCATGAAGATAGGTGGATAGAGAAGTCATTCATCTAACTGCTAAGAATTTTAGGCCCGAGTATCCTTATTTTCCAAATAGCTTAGTGAATATCTGGTTCCTTGAAGGTGGATTTGTCTTTGGATCAAGCTTCTATCAGTTACTCACATGTAAATCAATTTATGAAAGTACTCTGCAAAGTAAAATTTGGATGTTAAAAATGCTACTAATAAATAAAAAAGAAAGAGAAGCAAAAACATAGGAAAGGACAGGTGACAGAGGCAAAGGAAGGGAAGGGTGTAAGAAAGGAATGTGAAAATAAAATCCATCAAGCTCATCAGTTCTATAGCAAAACTTCACATGTTTAGTGTCATCCAGATTGTACCTAAATACTGCAAACAGCCCATGCATATAAGGTTCCCTTGAGTACAAGAAATAGAATGTAGTAAAAGCAATCAGTGGGAGGACTTGCAGTGCGTGTGTAAGTGCAGAGAATCTGGATAGCTAGTTTCGAGGAATCGATTTGACTAATGCCCCTATCATTAAAGTAGTAAAATATTTTTAGGTGGGATTATCTGGACAGGCTGCTACAAAAACGTGTACTGAGAGGACACTTTCTGGAATAAATCTGAGCTCTATACTTAATTTTGTTTGCATTCTCTATATTAACAGTGTTGGAAGGGACAGCTCTCATTCATTTCATTTAACTGATTAGTTAATTAATCAATCCTTGAAACAGGAATTCATGTAGTTCATGCTGTCCTGGGCCTTACTGTCTAGCCAAAAATATTAAACTTCTGCTTCTCCTTCCCCCACTTCCCCAGTGCATGGGTTATGCATATATAACAATGTCTGGTTTACTGGCTACCTCAAATCAAACACAGAATTGCATGAATGGTATGCCAGCACACTGTCAACTGAGTACATCCCCATACCTCAATGAATTCTTTCATATCTATATAATTGATATACAGGGCAGGGCGGTGGCAGGAGGAAAGTTTTCTTTTTCTTTTTTTTTTTCTCTCTCTTTCTTCCTTGTATAGTCAGAGGAAGGAAGACATATTCCCTCATCTGTGGCTATGAAGAGGGTAGACCTTTGAATTTAAAAACTTAAAAACTGACAAAACAGACAAATATAGAGCAGCAAACTGCTACAAACATACAGATCCAGTGAAAGTCTTTCAAACAGTAAGGAAGAAAGCAAAACAACTGGCATCTGGGTGGTGGATTCACAGCCATTCCACTTTAATGTGAAGAATGCTCTTTAAAGTAGACCTTGGAATACTGACTGATGGATTTTGCATTTATTTTCTTAGTAGAGCATATTTTTCTTCCCTTTTCTATCTGCTGGGGTAGGCTAACTTCTACGGTCACAAAATTTGGTACCTTCTTGTTTTCTAGGGGAGGATGGTTCAGAAAATGTGAGAAATGGTCCAGAAGACATCAGTAATGCAATGGATCTGAGGTATCTGGTTTCTTGGCTCCATGATTAGGTGCAACCATCATGTCATGAAGAGTATACCTCTGCCCTGTTCCTTTTCCTAGTTACCTACATTTTAGCCCAGGGTTTGGTCTTGCCACTATCTTGATCCCTTGAACATATTGTTACTGTGGGGTGCTTCTTTTTAACCTAGTTTTACAAAATACCCCTCTGTGAGCCCTTCTCAATTATATATACACCCTTTAAACAAGATTTTTTTCCTCTCTGTGATCAACTGTCCATATTATAGGTGAGGCCACTGGATAGGATGGAAGGTGGGATTTTTATTTTTATTTTTATTTTATCTATTCTTCTCTCATATAATACATACTAACTGCAGCCTTCCCTCCCTCCCCATCTCCAAATTCCCATATCCCCTCTTCCCAAGATCTAGTCCTCCTCCATTTCCCTTTAGAAAAGAGGAGGCATCCCAGGGATAGCAACTAAACTCAGCATAACAAGATGCGATAAGACTAAAGACCAGCTTTGCTATGAGGAAGGCGTTTTAAGTTAGAAAAACCATTTGATAACTTTTGGGAATAACATAGGCTTTCAACACTTTTAACTCTCAAAAAAATAATGAGAAGTCTGTATCAGAGATAGGTTTTAAAAAATTCTTTATACCCTTATCTGGAAGTCAGGACCCTTCCAGTCTTCATACATCCTTATCTTCAAATAATGCTTCGAAATAAGCTGCCTTATTTTTCTCTTTGTCCAAATTTTTCTCATTATGGTACATGCCCCCAGAAAATAAGATTTATTTAAAATCAAATTCAGAAACAGTGTGGTTGCACACACCTGAAACCCCAGCACTTGAGAAGCTGAGGCAACAGGTCAATTAAAGCCCTCGAGGCCTACAACTGGAGTTCTAGGAAGGAAAGGGCTACAGACTGAGAATCTATCTTAAAATAAATACCTAAACAAGTTTAAGGAAAAATGTATTATCATAAATTTCTAATGTTTTACACAATTTTATTCTTAAAATACTAAAAAAATTATGTTGTAGGAATCTTTATGCACTGTGAACTAAAAATTATAAATAAAAATAACACTGTTCTGAAAGATTATTTTATCACATGCATTCACTTTATCCACTTTATCCCTTTGCTTTCTATATTGCAATCTTCCTCAGAGACAGTTATCTCCTCATTCCAAATGTATTTGAATAGACCTTTGGCTTAGTGAGACTACTTACTTCCTGGTGGGAAATTTTACTACCCTTGCCTTTCTTCACAGGCCTGCTCAGTTCTACCTCTGTGGCTGTCCTCACAATCCTTTTCTGACACATTGTTTTAAATCCAAATTCTTAAATATTTCTAAGGCAAGGTATGCTTGACAGCCTTTCTACTGCCCCCTCTCTCTTTATTCACCTCTACTCTCTGTGTTTTCTCAATTTGTTCCCCAATTGATTTTGTCCTTTAAGGGATTTTACAACTATGAAAACAATAAATTCCATTGGAGCCAAGGCTTTGAATTTAATTACCACCAAGTGCCCAAAATTGACACAAATGAGTAAGGCAGACTGACATCAGTACTTGTGCTCCCTGGAATGGACAGTGGAGTAAGGAAGGCTAAAGAGGGCAACCTTCCTGTCATTAGTGGGCTGTTAGTTAAAAGCTGTGACTTGGTCCAAGGTTTTCTGAACATAATGGATTTTAGAAAGAGTTCAAGTCTGTGTCCATATGTTTAGATGTTATTTCATAAGGATTTTTTACATTCTGGAGGCCACACAAGATAACAGACAGACAAGTCTGAGTTTAAGAGTAGCTAAGTTTGAATTTCCATTTAAGCATTTCTTTTTTGAACCATACTTGATTTAATATTAGTCCCGCAGAAGCTTTACCTTCAGTAGCTTTCTCTTAACCTTTTGCACACAATATGCTCCAAACTGTAGTCACTATTTATTTTTAAATCCTGATCTTTCCAAAATGTATTAGAACCAACTGCCCAAGTTAGCAACACTAAAATCATCATTCTTGCCACCCAAACCTGTCTTTCCCAGACTTTCCAGAAAAACACTAGATATGACATTTCAGCAGCCAGGATTTTGTTTTTGTGTGTAACACCATCACTGTCCCTGTTTTGAACCTAATATTGTAATATGATCACAGGTAGCCTTCCTGTCATCAAAGTATTTCTTCCTGAAAAGTTTTATTTACTGTATTTATTTGCATTTGTTAACTTCAGTTGGTCCTCCCCTGCCTTTTATAGAACTTAACAAATGTGCTTTGCCAACCCCCTGGGAAGGAATGCTTAGATTACTCAAACAGCTTTTAGCAGCTTTTCACTGGGTATGGCCAAGTTTTCCTTAGTAGTATCTATTTTACTCATTTCTACATAGATCAAAACATCTCTTTCACAGTATTACCTAGGAAAGTATAGAATATAAATTCCTCATTAGTTTTACAATGAAGCAGAATACTTGACCCTTTCATTGAGTTTGGAGCAGAGGCAGGTGTTGCTGACAGATGCACAGGGTCAGGAACCACTTTAGTTTCCACTTTAGTATTTTGGCAAAAGTTCAAAAGAATTACCTCCAGATGAAGCTTTCATGACTTTCATGACACAGAGCCTTGGGTGTTTGCTTCCACCATATCTTTCCTGCTACCTCTGTGTCTTTGTCTTCCACTCACAAAACTCTAGGTCCTTTGTGGTTTCCCAAACATACCAGATGCTCTTTCTTGCTTCTTCAAAAGTTCTCATCCCTTTTCAGATTGATGCTTTCTTCAAGCCTCAGGTCAAAAGTTAGCTTTTTGTAAAGATACTCGGTTTTGAGGTCTTTAACTACTCTTCACTTACATTGTATTCTAATTACTTGCTAAATTTGTCTCCATCATCACACTCTCACTTTGCCTCACTATAAATCCCTAGTGACTAGCGGAGTGCATGTAAATGACTGAAAGAGTGAATGATGAAACTAGCTTTTGAATATATTAATTTTTTAAAGTATGTGTTGTGATTATCTTTTGTGATTATGATTTAGTGATGAGATAGATTTCTGTTAAACCAAATCATGGACTCTATTAACTGTGATAGTGAAACAGAAAGAATTCAATCAAAGCAATTATTGGCCACATTTAGTTACATGGTTGAGTATTTTTGATGATGTAAACACCTTACACACCACTTTAGGAGAAGAGTCTTTGCCACGTCCCTTGGGTTCCTTCCTTCCCATCCTCTGCTTACTTTACTCTGCTGTCTGAAGAAAGGAACAAATGACACCACCACAGGCAGAACACCTGGGCCTAGTCCACGATGATCTCAAGGAGGGAAGGCTCAGCATAGTTCCAGCTCCCTCCCTTGCCTTAGGCTGGGCTTTGCTCTATAGCCTCACCACACTTAGGTCAGAGTTGTTGCCCTAGGCTTTGAGGCTTCCCTCTGCTCTGAGTGTAACCAGCCCCATGACTGAGTAGTTTGAACTCTGATTTGACTGCAACATCTGTTTCTTGTTGAGAATCTGACTCATAGAGGTCTCTTCTATCTTCATGATTTCTGGTCCATAGAAGAAATTCAAAGTCATGATGGCTTTCTCTGTTTTTCTTTCTCTTACATAGTAAAAGTATAGTTTCCTGGAGGCAAGTGTGTGGGCAAAACTAAGTTAAAAGTAAAAAGGTTGCTTTTGCAAAACATAAACTGATTCTGAAATCTATCCTGTAATTATGTAGATTGAGGTTTTAGGAAAATTTCCTGTTAAGTGAGACTATTTATTCAGGAATACAAATCAATTAAAATACATCAGAATGTTTCCCAGGGCAACCTAGTTTCTTTCCTGAGGTAGGAAAGGGCTTCACACTTGCAAGGTCAGCATGATGAGGCCTAAGAGTCTTAGCCACAAAACACCAAACATTTTTCTACAAACAGTTTTCCTGAAAATGTTGTGCCCAAAACACGTAAGGTATAAACTTAAAAGTTCCTGAAGACAGCAATTGATACCAACGGTGAGAAAGACAGGAATAGTATAGATATTTATGAACACTGTTACATAGACTCCAATAAAAGTTAAGCACCTAATATATGAAAACTAATACCTATAAGGTGTGAATCTGAAAGGACAATGAGTTGTAAAATAAGAAAAATATCATGAGTTCTTCCATACTGTGAAATAAAAATATACATTACAATGTGATAAGACACAGATGCAAAAAGAAAATTGCCATTTTGCTATATAATCCTTCTCAAAATGATGCTAAAATAGGCTTATGTCTGCCACGTGCTTTATAAAGAGGACTTCACAATAAAATTTCGCATGAATTTCTTTCATTGAAAAAAAAGTATGTTCCAGATGCAGAGAGGGAGGAGTCATAAGAAAATGGGGACAAGACCAGGCTACAGAAACCCACAGAGACAGCTGACCTTAACTAGGGGCAGCTAATGGACCCCCCCCCCCCCAAGACCGATAGCTGGGAATCAGCATTGGACCAACTCAGACCCCTGAACATGCGTCTCAGTTAAAAGGCCTGGGCAGTCTAAGAGACCTCTGAGAGTGGAACCAGAATGTATCCCTGGTGAATGAAAGGAATTTGGGAGCACATTCCCCATGGAGGGATACTCCCTTAGCCTAGAGGCAGGAGGGAGGGCCTAGACCCTACTCCAAATGACTTGACAGATATTGTTGATCCCTGCTGGAAGGCATCACCCTCCCTATGGAGTGGGGGTGGTGGTGGGATGGGAGGGTGGTCAGGGGGCATGGGAGGGAGGGAAGGACAGAGGGAGCTGGGATTGATATGTAAAATAAGAAAAAATAATAAATACAAAAAAAGAGGGAAATGTTAAGAAAGCACACTTTTCTTTTTTTTTTTTTTTTTTTTTTTTTTTTTTTGAGGGGGAGGGCAGGGGAAAAGGTGGTGTATATGACTCTTTTTTTCTGCCTTTGGAACCTTTTTCCTACTAGGTTGCCTCACCTAGCCTTGATATTGATATTTTTTAAAATTTAAATTAGAAAAAATTTTATTTTACATGTCAATCTACGTTCCCTCTCCCCTCATCCTCCCATGACCCCCACCAAACCCCCCATCCCATCCCTTTCCTGCTCCCCAGGGAGGGTGAGGCCTTCCATGGGGGAATCATCAAAGTCTATCAAATCATTAGGGGCAGGGCCTAGGCCCTCGACTGTGTGTCTAGGCTGAGAAAGTATCCCTCTATGGGGAGTGGGCTCCCAAATTCCATTCTTACACTAGGGATAATTACTGACCCACTACCAGAGGCCTCCTAATAGACACCAACATTCACCACTTGGACAGGTCAGCTGTTTCTGTGGGTTTCTCCAGCATGGTAATGACCGCTCTGCTCATCCCACCTCCCTCCTCTCTCTCTACAACTGGATTCCAGAAGTTCAGCTCAGTGCTCAGCTGTGGATCTCTACTTCTGCTTCCATCAGCTACTGGATGAAGGCTCCAGATGGCATTTAAGATAGTCATCAATCTCATTATGAGGAAGGGCATTTAAGGTAGCCTAGTAACTATTGCTTAGATTCTTAGTTTGGGTCATCCTTGTGGATCTCTAGACATTTCACTTGTGCCAGATTTCTCTTTAAACTTATAATGGCTAGCTCTATTAAGGTATCTCTTTTCTTGCTCTCTATTATTCCCCAGACTCAATCTTCCTGATCCATCATGTCCTCCTCCTCACTTCTCTTCTAACTTCCTCTCTCCTCCCCCTATGATCCCAATTTGCCCAGGAGATCTTGTCCTTTTCTCCTTCTCTGGGGGACCATGTATGTCTCTCTTAGAGTCCTCCTAGCTTTTTCTGGCAGTGTGGATTGTAGGCTGGTAATACTTTGCTGTATGTCTAATATCCATATGTGAGTGAGCCCATTCTTATTTAACTTCCTATGCCATGTTCAGTTGATACCCCTGGGAGCTGCTCTTTTCAGAAAGGAAACAGAAAAGGAGTGGAAGGGTAGAGGGAGGTGGGAATAGAGAAGGGAGGGGGAAATGTAGTCAGGATGTAAAGTTTAAAATATTTGCTGCCCTACAGTGTGAAAAATAAAAAAAGAAACACACCTTTAACCTCTCTATTTTAAACACTTTTCTACAGTTTTTGAACCTCATTTTTTTCACTGTCTACATGAAAGATCCTTCCCATACATTGTCCCCGTTTTTACCATCCTAAATTATTGACCATATTCCATGTTCAATATTATTAACTTGAACATGTAGGCATTTGTTTCACCATGGCTTCCGGGGAAAATGATTGACTTTTACAGAGGCAGGTATTTTTGGTTGTCTAGATTTGTTTTTGTTGGTGTGTATGTGTGTTAACTTTATATATAGCAATAATTTTATTTTATATTAATTGTTTTTCTTCATACATGTATGTGCAACAAGCATATGCCTGGTGACCACAGAGGTTAGAAGAGGATATCAGATCACTGAGAACTGGAATTACAGAAGTTTTTGAGCCACAATGTAGGTACTGGAAACTAAACCCAGGTCCTATGCAAGCGCAGCAAGTGCTCTTAACTACTGAGCCATTTCTTCAGCCCACAACAGTGGCTTTGACAGCGTTTGTACTTGTATGGTTTTGGAAATGCATCTATTAATCATAGCACAAGACTTTGAAAGTGATGTGACAGATATTCTGATGAATGTGGTAGTGAAGTCCATCTGGAAGAAAACATAAAATTTCTATAAATCATTCTGTACCACTTTGGTAGAGATACAGACAACCAACAATGAGAATCAATCACAACTAGAGAAATTCACTGGTTGGTGGCCCTGAATTCTGACAGGGTACTACTAAACCTGATGCTGTCCCAGCCTTATCTATGACACTCCTTGAAGAATCTATTTCTGTTTCTGTTTTTGTTTGTTTGGTTTTGGTTGTTTTTTTTTTGTTTGTTTGTTTTAACACTAATGTTGGAGCTCATATGCATCCTCTCTGTGGTCAACCCACTTCTGAGAAAACGATGAAACTATGCAAGAGCTACTGAAATGCTCAAGACCTTACTCTGGAGATGTTTAGCCATAGCAGAAGCTCTGGAGTAGGAACTTCAAAAATCAAACCCACTGTTACCTCTGCAATTCCAGTTTCCAGAAGGACTAAACAATAATTCATCTCCTTTTAGCTGCGTACAAATGTGTGATTTCTGGATACCCACCTACTATTTCCCTGCCTACAGACCTGTTTCTAAATAGTGTCTTTACTTATTTAATTTTTTCTTTCTTCCTAAATTTCCTGGGCCATTAACCAGATTATAGCCATGCCCACCCTTCCTGCTAGGATCTAACACCTGCTCTTAAAACTCCTTTTTGACTTTTGTCTGTATCCAAATAGAGTTCCTCACATCCTTTTGTCCACTGGTCAAGGCTCATCCTACACCCTTCTCCTTTCAATAGCCCCTTTGGAGTTAGTCTCACAATGCATTTAAGCATATCCTCCACACCTGCTCTTTCCTGGTGAGTTCAAATTGAGGTCCAAGTGGCTTCTTTCTTTTTACAGTTTTGTTTCCTTGACTGGAACTTATCACACCCCAGTTCAAAAGTGACAAGTCTCAACCCAGCATTTCCTTGCTCTCAGAACACTCCACAGCATACTCTGATTTCAGCCCATGTGACTTGATGTTTCTATCAGACTGCTATAACTGCTAGAAAGAACCCAACAAAGCAAAATCATGACACTGCAAAAACATTCAGCATTTCATGCTTTGCTTCTCATATGGTAGACTTGGATGGTAATTTCTGTATCTGTTATAGATTATAACATCCTTTTTATTTCCATTTAGTTTTTAACAGCGATTCTGCCCCATTTGGATTTACTCTGCCGATACTCTACCAATTCACACTGTGACTTTCTAAAAAAATAGATGATACCTTTCATTTTTTTAAGAGGCCTGTGAACATCCAAGTGGGTCTTGAAGTGCAAGTGTAATATTTCTCACAATTAACTTTAGCTACCTGTTTATGTGTATGAAGTTATAAATATATAGATGTAGATTTATCACAATTAGCTCTTTGATGCAAGTACATAAAAATATGCACATCTCTGTGTGAATGTGTATATTTGGAGTTTTCAGAGAAAGAAATGCCAGCCATGAATTTTTCAGTACACTTTTGTTTTTCAGTGTTTGTAATTTTTGTAATTGCATTTGTTAATATAGTAACCATCCTTTAACTTCCAATAAGTCTCATTTTATTCAAGTGATAAACTGTTTCCTTATTTACATCCTGTATCCATTGGAATCTTTTATTTTTAATCTTTTACTGCTGATAGGAACTCCTTTTCCTCTTGTTTTCTTTTCCTTTTTTTTTAAAGAATATTATTAATCCGCTAAGAAGTTCAGAAAATGTACCTTGGTCATATTTCATATTTACCCACCTACTCTAATACCTCACAGATCCACTTCGACTTGTTTACCCAGTCAACATCATGTTCTCTCTTTTCGTAAGCAGCAAAACTTAAATTTCTGTTGCCCAACTACTCCTGGGTGGGGGTCTGCCCTGAGATGTGGTCAACCTACCAGAGTCATACCTTTAAGCAAGAGTGATTGTCCTTCCATCAGCTATCGAATATAAACAAGTAGCTTTTTAGCTCAAGGTGGAACCTGATGCCTACTCCCATCTGCATGCTTTGACTACCTTGAGCTCATGCTCACGTAGGTCTTGTGGATGCTATCACAATTGCTATGAGTTTACATGTTTAGCATTCCTATTGAGTTCACAAAAGACTGTTTTTTTGAAGTCATCTACCAATTGTGGCTCTTACAATCCTTTTGCCCCTCTTCTTCAAATATACCTAAGGTGTAGAAAGAGGGATATTCTACAGATGTCTATTTAGGCAGTGGTTCTCAACCTTCCTAATGTTATAACCTTTTAATACAGTTCCTCATGTTGTGGTGACCCCACAAACCATAAAATTATTTTTACTGCTTTCAATAATTTTAATTTTGCTATTGTTATGAATCGTAATGTAATTATTTGCATTTTCCAATGACCTAAGTTGACCCGTGTGAAAGAGTCATTTGACTCCAATATAGTCACAACCCAAAGTTAAGAACCATTGATTTAGAGTTTATTATGGAAATAGTTGATTTCTTTAGACATATTCGAAGATAGGATCTTAGTTTTCAGGTCACTGTGGATGTTACTGTTTCCTTCACAGTGTGTTTGATATCTCTATATAGGTGTGTGTGTGTGTGTGTGTGTGTGTGTGTATTTAATAACCTACTACTTGCTGAGTATATTTTCAGCTAGAACACTTTTCTGGTGGTGACTTTATCATCTTTTATGTATAGGATATGACTACAGTTATGACTTCAAGTACTACATTGAACAAAAGAGAGTAGAATTCTGATATGGGTTTTAGTGGATATGCTTGGAGTTTCTCTCTGAGTTTAGCATGATGCTGGTTGTGGGCTTGTATTACATTGTTGTAATTATATTGAAATATGTCCACAATATGCTAGATTCTACAGGACTTTTCCATAAAAGGTGCTTGGATTTTACCTAGGGCCTTTCCCATATCTAATGTTATGTCCCTGTGGCTTTTGTGCTTTAATCTCCTTGTGTGGTGTATTAAATTTATTGATTTATATCTCTGAGATAAAGCTGACTTGATCATGGTAGATAATACTTTTAAATGTTCTTGAAGTTTGCTTGCAAGTTTTTGTTTTGTTTTCAGAATTGTTGTATCTATCAGAGAGATCAGTTTATAATTTTCTCTTTTGTTTGTCTTTCTCTGTTTTTTGATATTGGTGTAATATTGGAATCACAAAAAGGATTTTGAAGTATTCTTTCTTTTTATGCTTTTCTGAATAATTTTAGGAGTATTGATGTTAGTTCTTATTTGAAAGTATGTTGGGATTCTGTGCTGTATTCATCTGGTCCCAGGCTACTTTTAGTTGGGGAATATTTAATTACTGTTTTTGTCTCATTGGTTGTTATGCATCCATTTAAATTATTTACTGCATCTTAATTTAATTTTTGTAGGATATATATATATATATACATATATATATACATACATACATATATGTAACTATCCATTTATTTTAGAATTTCTAGTTCAGTTGTATGCTGGTTAGTTTCTGTCAACTTGATAATAATCTAAAGTTGAGGGATATGTGTACAATGAGTAAAGGTATATTGCTGTGGTTGGTTTAGCTGAATGGCCAATAGCCACACAGGAATTATTGGCAGGATTTCCAGGCAGAGAGAGAAAGTATGAGGAGATAATCCAGGTATGCAAGAGACACAGAAGAAACAGGATGAGTAATGTGTGATAGAACATAGATTAATAGAAATGGGTTAATTTAAGTCATAAGGCTAGTTCAACACATGCCTAAGGGAATGCCAAGGTTTCATAATTAATAATAAGTCTCCCTGTCATTTTTTTGGAGCTATTTATTGGGACAGAAAATAACTTGCTACAACCAAGACATATCTGGGAAAAGGAACTCTCAATTGGAGTATTGCTTCCATCAGATGTCCCTGTACATATGTCTGAGAGGGAGCATTTTCTTTAGTAGTGATTGATGTTGGATGGGCTCAGCTCACTCTGTGCTAGTCCTGGGTAGATGATCCTGTGTGGAACAAAAAAGCAAGCTGAGTAAGCAATGGGAACAACCAGTAGCAGCATCCTCCATGACTGCTGCACCAGTTCCTGCCTTCAGGTTCTTGCTTTGAGTCCTGCCCTAATATCTCTGTAAATAGAAAAGGCAAAAACACTCCTTCTTCTCCAAGTTGCTTTTTGTCATCCTGTTTATCAGAGCAATAGAAAGCAAACTAAGACACCTGGGATGTACATTTATATAGTATACTTTATGAGTCTCTGAAAGTTCTCAATGTCTTTTGGAATATTTTACTAGTATTTAAAAATTTTTAAATATGGTTACTTTTCTTCATTTGATTAATATAGCCAAATGTTTATCAGTTTTGTTAATCTTTAAAAAAGGCAGTCTTGTTTAATTGATTCATTGTATTATTATTTCAACTTTTATCTAATTAGTTTCTCATTTGTTTTGTTTTTCCACGTTCTTCAGATCCATCATTAAATTATCAATATGAGATATCTCCAGGTGCTGTTGTCTATAGGCTCTCAGTGAAGTAGAATTTTGTCTTAGGAAAACATTCACTGTGTCCCAGAGATTTTAGTATGTTGTGTTCTCATGTTCTTTTATTTTATGTTTTTTTAAAGATTTTTTTTATTTATTTTATATAACCAAGTCCATTTAAATGAAAACAAACATTTATAGACAATATTTGGGAATTTGGGCGTTGTTCTTTCCAAACTATTTCCTGCTGGTATTTTATTTTATGTTTTTAAAATAAATTTTATTTAAATTAGAAACACTGGTATTTTACATATCAATGCCACTTTCCTATCCATCTCATGCCCTCCCACTGACTCCCCCATCCACTTTCCAGAGAGAATGAGGCCTTCCATGAAGGATCATCAAAGTCTGTCTAGTCATTTGGGGCAGGGCCTAGGTACTGCCCCATGTATCTCTCCATGGGTAATGTGCTCCTGAAGTCTGTTTGTCATTAGGGATAAACACTGGTCCCCCTGCCAAAGGACATATAGACTTCCCAAACCTCCCAACTGACATCCCCCTTCAGGGCATCTGATTTTGTCCTATGTTGGTTCTCCTGGTGTCAGACTGGGGTCATGAGCTACCACTTGATCAAATCAGTTGTTTCGCTGGGTTTCTCCAGTCTGGTCTTGACCCCTTTGTTCATCACTCCTCCCTCTCTACAACTGGATTCCAGGAGTTCAACTGTGTATCTCAGCTTCTGCTTCTATCAGATACTGGATGAAGGCTGTAGGATGGCATTAAGTCATCAATCTCATTATCAGGGAAGGTAATTTAAGCTAGTCTCTCCACTATAGCTTAGATTCTTAGTTTGGGTCATCCTTACAGACCTCTGGACATTTCCTTAGTGCCAGATTTCTCTTTAAACTTATAATGGCTCCTTCTATAAAGGTATCTCTTTTCTTGCTCTCCTCTATTTATCCTCCGACTCAATTTTCCTGATCCCTCATGTTCTACTGCCCCCTCCTTTTCTCCCCTCCCTCCTCTTTCTCTTCCCCCAACTCCTCCCCCCCCCCATGCTCCCAATTTTTACAGTTCTTGTCCCTTTCCCCTTCTCTGGGGGACCATGTATATACCTCTTAGGGTCTTCCTTGTTTCCTAGCTACTCTGGAGGTGTGGATTGTATGCTGGTAATCCTATGCTCTATATCTAACATACATATATGAGTGAGTATATACTATGTTTGTCTTTCTGTGACTGGGTTACCTCACTCAGGATGGTTTCTTCTAGTTCCATCCATTTGCCTGTGAATTTCAAGATTTCATTGTTTTCTTTTCCGCAGAGTATATTTCATTGTATAAATGTATCACATTTTCTTTATCCATTCTTTGGTTGAGGAACATCTATTGAGGTTGCTTCCTGGTTCCGGCTGTTTCAAATAATGCTTGTTGTATGAATGCGCATCCTTTGGCTATACACCTAAGAGTAGAAATGCTGGATCTTGAGGCAGACTGATTCCCATTTTCCTGAAGAACCACCATGCTGATTTCCAAAGAGAGTGTACAGGGTTGTACTCCCACCACCGGTAGAGGAGTGTTCCCCTTTCTCCACATTCTCTCCAGCACAAACTGTCATTAGTGTTTTTCATTTTAGCTATTCTGACAGGTGTAAGATAGTATCTCAGAGTTGTTTTGATTTGCATTTCCCTGATGACTAAGGATGTTTAAGGATGTTGAACACTTTCTTAAGTATCTTTCAGTGATTTTAGAATCCTGTATTGAGAATTCTCTATTTAGTTCTCTACCCCATGTTTTAATCGGATTATTTGGTGTTTTGGTGACTAGCTTCTTGAGTTCTTTGTATAATTTAGATATCAGCCCTCTGTCAGATGTGGGATTTGTGAAGATCTCTTCCCATTGTGTGGGCTGCTGTTTTGTCTTGTTGACTGTGTCCTTTGCCTTACAGAAGCTTCTCAGTTTTAGGATGTCCCATTTATTAATTGTTGACCTCAGTGTCTGTGATATTGACATTATGTTCAGGAAGTGGTCTCCTGTACCAATTTGTTCAAAGGTACCTCCCACTTTCTCTTCAAAAAGGTTGCTGGATATATATTGAGGTCTTTGATCCATTTGGACTTAAGTTTTGTGCACGGCAATAGATATAGATCTATCTTCAGTCTTCTACAGACCAGCATCCAGGTATGCTAGTACCTCTTGTTGAAGATGCTTTATTTTTTCATTGTATAGTTTTAGCTTCTTTGTCAAAAGTCAGGTATCCTTTCTATTCTAGAAATTAAACAACTCTTGCATTGATTTTTCTCTATGCCCAGTTTTTGTTGAGTATGTTGTGTTTCTAAGAATTTCTGTATTTGTGCCATTTTATTCCTATAGATTATAACTTCATTCCTTTGTATCAAATAGGGCACAAGATATTAATTCTCCTAAATTTAATGAGACTTGCATAGAATTTACTCATAATGTCTATTAGATCCATTTGGAAATACATTTCAATTCCAGATTTTCTCTATTTCCTTTTTGCCTGAATGGCCTGTCTGTTGATGAGAAAGAGGTATTGCAGTTATCCAAAATCATTGCTTCGGGATCAATTTGTGGATTTAGATCTAGTAGTATTTCTTTTGTAAAATTGGATGTTCCTGTGCTTAATATGATAAATGGTAGCAACAATATATCCTTTTGATGTATTTTTTTTTCCATTAATGGCTATGAAATGCCCTTCCCTATCTCATCTGCATAGCTTTTGTTTGAAGTCTTTTTTTCCCATTCAGATATTCTAATAAGCATTCCTCCTTCTTTTTTAATTTTTGTTTCTTAGTTCTTTTAGTGTTTTGTTTATAATATGACAAGGAGTTTCTTTTCTCATTCTGTCTGTTTAGTAGTCTGTAAGACTCTTATACATTGATAGGCTCTTCCTTTAGACTAGGGATATTTTTTTTTTCTATAGTTTTGTTGGAAATGTTTTCTGTGCCTTTGAACTGGAGTCCTTCTCCTTTTACACCTATGATACACAGCTTTGTCTTTCACAGTGTCCCAGAATTTTTAAGGGGTTGTTCTTGGGATTTTTTGTTTGTTTGTTTTTAGATCCATACACTGCCTTTTTTTCTGATTAATTCAGTTCTTCTACCATGTCTTCCAGACTTGACATTCTCTCCTCTATCTGGTTCATATTCTTAGCAAGATAGTTGAGTTTGTTGATGTTGTTGTTAATTTCTCATTGCATTTCAGTTGAACTTTTCTTCAGAAATTCTTTTTTTCAAATTCTCTTGTCATATGAATTCTTTTCATTATTCCATTCAGTTTTTGTATTTTTATTGCCTTTATACATACTTTCTTTGAGTTCTTTGAACATTTTTATGATTAATATTTTAAAATAATTGTTTTATGTTTCAGCTAAATTGTTTTTCTTAGGGGGAAAATTATGTAGTGGTGTTTATTGTCCTGGAGAAGACATATAGTCCTGTTTATCATGTTGTTTGTTTTCTTTTCAGGTATCTAGGCATATGCAGTTAAGTTATTGGTAGTGTTTCCTGGTATAGGTATCTGTTTTCACCTTTGTTGAGTGGGGAGTGGGTGTTTGAGTCTTTGCTATTATTTTAAGTTGTCAGGTTTTGACCACATGGATTGTGCTTGGTTCTTTGTCTTTGACACTCTGTGTTCAATGGAGATATACTGGGTTGTTTTATGTCAAACTGACACAGATAAACTCATTGAAAAAAAATGAACCCAATTTACAAAAGACCTCTATAAGACTGAACATCAGGCAAGTCTATAGGGTATTTTCTTAATTAGTGATTGATGGGAGATGGCCCATCCCATTGTGAGTGGTGCCATCTCTGCATTGCTCTCCTTGGGTTCTATAAAAAATGAAAGGCTGAACAATCCATGTGAAGCAAGTCTATAAGCAGAACCTTTTCATGGCCTCTGCATTAGCTCCTGCCCTTGATTCCAGTCCTGTTTGAGTTCCTACCCTGACTTTCTCTGTGTGATATGGAAATATAAGCTAAATAAAGCCTTTCTTCTCCAATTTTCTTTTTGGTCATGGTGTTTCATCTTAGCAATAGAAACCCCAAGATGGGATTATTGTGTCAGAAGTAGTCTTATCTCAGGTAGGGATAGTTCCAGCTTCTGGGCCTAGGAGAAAAACTTTCTGTGGCTCAGAAGATTCTCCCTGCTGAACTTCAGCATTCTATTGATGGCTCACTGAATTCTTTAGGTTGTTCTTGGGTGGCAGTAGCAGGGTCTATAGTTAATGTGGGCTGCGTTTTGTAGGAGAAGAGTACATGATGTCATGACATCTTCAAATAGAGGTAGGTTGGTGCAGGACAAGCTAGCATATGGTTCTTATTTTTCATCCAGATTTTAGTATGCTATATGGTTGCAAAGCAGCTATGGCTGCTTGTAATGAGCCTAAATAAGACTGGACCTATCAATTTCAATCACTGGTTATAGAACTACTTTTGGGGCTTTCCCTTTTATGCTGAACTGGTTGCTTATTGATGAATTCTTCAGACAGGTGAACATTTTCTTTATTTACCTGTTGAATGATGAGCCCATAAAGCTCCAATGGATAAGTACAAATCCATAGTCACACAGATGCTCCTGGTTAAACTAAATAAGTTGCAAAGCAAAACAACAATATATGACTGGGCAAAACAGAGGTATAGGTATAGGATGGATATATATATATATATATATATATATATATATATATATATATATTGGATACTGCATAGGGATCTGGAGGATTCAGAGAAGTTTCAAGGAAGAGTGATTACAATGCACTATATATATAAAACTGTCAAAAACCAAATTTCATAAAAGTCCATTTTAAGAGTGGATAATTACCAGTATAATTTCTGTCTATTGCCACTCCTTTTTTGTCTTAATGCTCATCTATATTTTATGTGTTGTTTTTCTTTCTAATATACATTAATTAATTAATTATATTAAGTGGTTAACTATTTTACAACACAGGGAACTGAATCTATGGCCTCATGAATGATAAAATCCCATGCTTGCACCATGCTGTATGTTTAGCCTTCTTTTTATCCCTTAATTTTGGACAGAGTATCACCAAGTTGCCCACATTGACTTTGAATTTGGAGTATTCCTGCCTTAGCCTCTCAAGTACTTGGAATTTTAGCCTCTGCCACTAGGCCTTTCTCTTTTCTTATGGGCTCTCAGTCTCTCTGTCTCTGCCGGCTCCTCTCTTATATCACTAACTAATATACTGCAAGTAATAAGGAAATACATCCCAGCATATTTCTTTGTAGTAGGCTCTCCTAATTGGATTCTATGCCCTTGAACCATAGGGGTTTATCACATTTACTTTCAGTCATTCCTTGGCATTATGTGATATTTTTTATAATATATTTTATTATGACTAGAAATTAAAACTTAATCACTGACCAAAACACAATAGTTATTTTACAAATATTGCCTAACTGAATTAGGAAAAGAAGAAAATGGAAGCATGGCCTCTTCATCTTCATTGTTTCAGAGTTCTTGTGATGTTTTGCTTTATGGTTTCTATGGTGATGGTAGTTGAACCCTAAGTATTCCACCTGCTAGACAAACACTCTACTGTTGAGCTCTCCCAGTTCCTATTTTCATATTAAGACATTTTGGTAGCTGAATCCATTTTAGGCAGGGATTTTAATCATAAGCATTGGATCAAAAAGACAGTTACAGTTAAATTTTCTTTAAGTAATCCAGTTCTGTCACCAGTTGACTGCCTCCCTGAGCCATTTGCTTAACCTCTCACTTCTTTGTTACTTAATCTATAAAATGAAGTTGAACTAAAATGATCTCTGAGGCCCTTTCCAGCTCTGAAGTTCTGATTGTCATCAATGATTGCATAAATACAAAATTCAATTAACACGAACATCTTAATCCCTAAGCATTATCACTACATTGAAGTTTTTCTTTTTGTGAAAAGCAATTATTTTATATACACAGTAGGAAAAGAAAGTATTCAGATTTCCTTACTTCTATCTACAATTCAACATTGTTAGAAAAATCATTTTTATATAATATAACCATATTTTTTTCTCAAATTAGAAGAATTATGTTTTGATATAGGAGCATCATGCCTGCCTTCAATCATCATTGGATTACACAGTTCATAAG
Source organism: Phodopus roborovskii (assembly GCF_943737965.1). Classification (NCBI taxonomy): domain Eukaryota; kingdom Metazoa; phylum Chordata; class Mammalia; order Rodentia; family Cricetidae; genus Phodopus; species Phodopus roborovskii. The sequence goes on along the minus strand of NW_026126525.1, from coordinate 42,139,305 downwards.
CCAGCATCATTGTTTTGCCTAAACCTAATAAGAAGGAGTAGATTATCCTCATATCTAACAAGGCATTCCAGACGTTACTGGGTGGATGGTCTTTGCCTCTGCCTCCGACAGGAGAATTCTTTATATTTTCAGGGACTAAGCATGGCTGTCACATCTCTATAGTTTTCACAGGTTATTTGTTCTAATTTCACCTATGCTGATATTCTGATCTGCTGATTAGCTTCCACAGAAAGACCTTAATTTATCCTTTCAGCTTTAGTGGCCCAGGTAGCACCTTCCTCCCTGAATGGTTGCCACCAGGAAATTGATTTACTGGGGATGTTATTGACACAAGTAAGAATCTTGGTACAAATGTAAACAGAATCAAGAAAAATAATTTTTAAGCAGATGAACACTATAAGCTTTTATTGCTTTGTTATGGTGTATGTGATTGTGATATTTCATTCCAGTCTTCACCTTGGTGAGATGTAGAATCATCTGGGCATACATGTGAAAGGCTATGTTGATTAGGTTGACTGAGCTCTGAAAAATTGCCTTCTGTGAATGGCATCATTCTCTAAGACTGAATACTGGACTGAAGGAAAAGGAGACAGCAATCTGAACACAAATGTACATAGTTGCCTGATTCCTGAGTGGGTACCATGTGACCAACTGTCTCAACGACCTGCACCAAGCTTCCCCTTTTATTGTGGACTACATCCTTGAGTTATGAGCTAAAATAAACCCTTTACCATTTAAATGTTTTTGTCAGAGTATTTTATCAACATAACAAGAACAAAACCTAAGATAACACTATACTATAAACTTTAATATATGCAATGGGCCTACTTTGTTTTGATATATGTACACACTTGTAAATTCAACAACAGGATGAACACAATGAAGATTATCTTTTATCCCCTGATCTAATCACATGGCCCTTAACAATCTTATTTTCTAGCCTTGAACATTTTTCTCATGTTCATTTTATCCCACACATTTCCCCATCTGTTTTCCAAATCTGTAAATGATCTTGCATTTTAAAGAATCTCACAATAGTTGCATCATAAAATGTGCTTTGTTTAAATCTCAGCTTGTTTTTGACAGTCACCTACACTGCTGTATGTGTTAGTAAATAGTTCTTTTCTGTCTTCTACTGAGTAATATGTGACTTTCATGAAATCAACACAATTGGCTTATGCATTCATCTCTTGGAGGCCATTTGGGTTGTTTTGGATGATTTCCTATGAAATATAATGTTCCTAAAAATTTGTTGTCAAGCGTTTGTTCATATATAGTTTTATTCATTTGAGTAGAAACTGGGAAATACTGTAATTACTTTAAGAAACTGTCCAATTATTTTTTTAAAGTAGCCATATTATTTTACCAACAACAGCTTGTGATAATCTTGAATCTTCTGTGTTTTCTTAATGCTAGATATTTGCATTATTTTTGATGATAGGCATGTTAATATATTTGTGGTAGTACATAACTATGTGCCTATTCTTTAGACTATATAAAAAACTCTAAAACCAGCAATAATAAAATATATCAGTAATAATGAAGAAAATATTAAAGCTTACCCTTCAATAATCAATACAGATTAAAATGTTTACAAAATGATGCATTAGAGCAATACAAATTGTTCTATATGTATTTTGATTAATATAATCTGATAATATAAATTGATATTTATAAAACCTCCAACTATTTCCCTGACAAGTTGTTAACATTTAATATGACATTCCGTATAATTATAATTCTTGTTTTGCTCCTTGCTAGAATTTAGGACACAAATGCTTGGGTTTTAGATCATGTCATTGTTGTGGATAATCATAAATGAAACATGAATAGCAATATGTAGTAATTTTAACTTACTTCTCATTTTTCTTATATTATGTTCAAAATTTCAATCAACACTTAACATATTTAACATTTAAATTTGCAAATAATCCTGTTGGACACCTTTTAATTTTAAGTAAGGTATTTTATTATTCTTGGTAATCATCTTCTCTATACAAGTGCTACACAAAATTTCTCCTTCATTAATTTGCTCTCATGTTATCTATGTATTGTTAATTTTTTCCAATGTTTTGTTTTTGTTTTTCCATTTCTTTAAGGGATTTTTTCACATCGTCTTTGAACGCCTCTATCATTTTTATGAAGATATTTTTTAAGTCGTACTCCTCTGCTTCATCTGCTTTGGGGTGTTCAGGTCTAGTTGGTGTGGAGTCCTAGATTCTGGTGGTGTCATGCTTGCCTTTCTATGGTTATGTATTTTCTTGTATTGCTGTCTTTCCTTCACTTCTTCCAGTGGGTGAAAATGGGGTCTCTCTCTCTCTCTGTATGCTACTCCCCAGGTGGGCTTAGGTGGGTCATAAGTTCTATGTCTGTAGCTCTGGGTGTTCCAAGCTCTCTAGGAGGTCTCTCCTCAGGCAAGGGCCTGGCCATGGGGGTCAAAGATCAGGCTCCAGCAGAGGCCCTCCAGCATATGACCAGCAATGAGGGTTAAAGATCTGACAGGCAGGGACTCAGGATGGGCCTGCAGGGATAGGTGGATCTCTGGGTTCTGGAACTCTCTAGCAGGGGCCCGGCGATGGGGGTCAAAGATCCGGCAGGCAGGGACTCAGGAAGTTCCTCTCCAGCAGAGGCACTGAGATGGGGGTCAAAGATCCGTCAGGCAGGGACTCCTGAAATTTTCTTATAGTGTATGCTGACACATGATGTAATTATGACCTATATTTTATGAGCTGTCAACTTGTTCAAGGTTTTTTCACATCTATTTATTCACTATTATTTTTCCCATTTATTAATCCTTTATTCTCTTTTGTAAACTAACATTGGGGTCTATTTTGGATAATTACATTATCAAATATATGTATATTTAATCACTCAAACACATATTTTATCATTCCTCTAAAATTATAAAAAATTAAAACTGCCTCTTTAATTTTATTTTTTTATTGACATATGTCTTTGTTTTTCTTTAAAATGGTAATGCAGGTTTGAGATATTTTAAATTATTTTTACATTATTTATTTTGTATTCCCTTATTACATTTGTTTATTGTGTATATGATGCATGCAAGCGTGCATATGCCACATCAAGAAACAGCTTGTGGCATCATATTTTCCCTTCACTATGCGGGTCCCAGGGAAAGAACTTAGGTCATTACCCTCTGCAACAGACATTTTCACTGAGTCAAATCTCTGACTCCTATTTTGTGTTCTTATTTAGAAATATTTTGGGTTTTGCATTAATGTTCCTTCATTACTCAATAGACAACAGTGAAATTTTAGAGGTTTGGGACATTAGTTGTTTTGGTGAAAATACACAAATTAATTTTATATATACATTATAATAATTATTAAACCTTCATTTATAAATAGTAGTTACTCCTTCATGGTTGTAATGGAGAAACAGTTATAATAAGCCATGTACAATGAAGGACTATACATGCTAAAAGGCTCTTCCACAAACAAAGTTTAAGTCTAGTACAGTTATTTGTAGAAAAGCTGATTATAAATGTGTATAGCAACCTTACAGCATAGATCACAAATCTGAGGTTTGTCATCATCCAGATTATTGTCATGTTTTAAAATTTTTTTTTATTTCATTTTATGTACAACCATAGTTCGCTCTTCTACCCCTCCTCCCACTCACCATGAGCCTTCTTCCACTGCCCCCTCACCTCTTCCCACTCTCTCACCTCTTTCATGGCCCACTTCCTATCCACTCTTCTTCATGGGTAAGGGCTCCCATGGGAAGTCAACATAGTCTGGATCATTAGGTTGGAGGAGGGCTCAGTCCCTTTCCCATGCATTAAGATTGTATGTTGTACCACCACAGGGAATAGAGTCCAAAAAGCTAGCCCATGTACCAGGATTATATTGTGATCTTGACCTCCATTGCTCAATGTTCTCTCCTCCCTCTCTTCGCCTGGATTCCCTGTAGCTCATCCTGCTTCTCAGTTGTGCATATCTGCATCTGGTTACATCAATTACTGGATTAGGGATCTATGGTGATAGTTGGGGTAATTATCAAACTGATTACAGGAGTAGGCCAGTTCAGGCACCCTCTCTACTGCTAGGAGTCTTAGCTGGTATCCTCTTTGAGTATTCTTGGAAGTTAGTTACCCTAGCACCAGTTTTCTCCCTAAACCCATAGTGGCTCTCTCTATTAAGATATATTTTTCATTGCTTTTATTGTCACATTTAAAACTAGGAGAATTAAAGGGATTTGGGGGGCCTGAAAGGACACAGTTGTGTAATCTTGTCTTTGGGGGAAATCAATGACCACAGATAGAATAATTAAAATATACATTATTTCATTTATTTATTACTGTTTTGAATAGTATAATGTATGTTTACTGGTTAATTTAATGTAATCTCCAAAGTGATAATTCTAATAGGGCCTATTCTCTAAAGAACTTTCATATAACTCTATTCATAGGAAGGTATTCAATATTACAACATAAGTTAACTGTGTTTTATTTTCCATTACTAACAGAGTTCATAAATGACAGGACCATTGCTCACAGTTCATTGTACTGGGTGAGCATCTCCTCTCTGAGAACACTAAATCTTCAAAATCTGCTACTGAGTGCCCACATGATGCCATAAACAGAACATCCCAAACCCGCTCACATAACAGGTTGAAATAAAGAGAAAAAGAAACTGTTATTAGCATGTGTTTAAAGTTTATAAGAAACAATTGTTGTGTTTAGACTCCAGTCAAATGCCTGGCGTATCTTATAATTTACATAAAAATATTCTAAAAGTTAACATAGTTCAACATTATTCTTACTCTGTTGCGGACATTCAACCTGTATCATCAAGATAATGGTCAATAGGGTCAGACTAAATTGTCATGTCACTTTTTGAATCTCCTCCCTTAACAAAACTCACTGTATGCATCCACAAAATGATTGCACAGCATGTTTGATCTTCCTGACTTACATTTTTCTTGCCCAAATTTGTCTGAGCAAGCTCCATTCTTCTTCACACAAAGCCTTGTTCTTTCCCACTGTTCAACCCACCATGCCCCCCAATCTGATCTTACACAGTGGATCTCTACCAATTGCTTTCTCCAGAAAGCTGTGCTTCACTTCAACATTTTCTGGAAAATGCTGTTTGGGAGGAGACTCCAGCTGCTCTTTGCTCTTTTATTCTGAGAGTGCTGTGTCTACTGGCAGCTGCTTTCTCTTCATAAAATTAGCATTTTCTTTTTTATTTTGATGATGAAAGAGTGGTTAGTGTTATCCTCAGTGAAGAGTCACTCCCTGCTTTGGTAGCAGTCATTCAAGGCACTGTATTTTCATTCTTTCATGTTATACCTGGAAAGTTATCAGCAGAAGTGGGAGATATCATGACATGAGTATTGGGACAGAAATTTGAACTCTGCATTAAAGTCTTTGTGTCTATTTTCAGGATGTGCAACTGTGAAGTTTTATGTATAATACCTAGCTTTATTCTCATTCACAGAAATGAAGCAATTGACTGCTTTGTTTCACTCTCATGGTTATTATGGAGCTCAAGTGAGACAACATGTGACTTGCAAAGTGTAAAGTGCAAGGGACCATTGTTTCTATAAAAATGCATGTTTCTGAGCCTCAAGACTGGTGCAGCATTATGTGCATTAGTACTGACTTATATATCGTATCTTCCTACCTGACAAGTCAAATGAAGACATTTACTTCTCATGAAATCTCAAAGGATTCTTTCTGGGTAATCTTTTATGAGCCTATTTCACTTAATTCTATGAATTAACATATAAAATTTAGCATGCCCATAGATATAAGCCAATACAAATAAAACCATAATAATGCTTATTTTACATTGATAAATTTTCTAAAAGTAGTATGTACCTTTGCTTTTCACCACTGCCTTGAATAGTTTCAAGTGTCCCTATAGCTTTGTCTTGAGCTATAAAACCCCAAATATTATTATATTGACTCAAAGAAAGTTGTATGACCCTCATTAAAGGCAATGACTGCCATTAATATATTAATGTTAGAATCCCTCTACACTGTAAAAATGAATCAGCCCACATAATGACTATTAGGATCTTTAAATGTTTATGTGAGTTAAAATTTTATTAGAGACTGCTTTTTTTCCTTATATTTCTTTTATAAATTGATTCATAATAAGTACATTACTATTGCTTAATATTATATCTTTATTATAAGCAATTAGATTTTGTAATATTTTCCAGTGTGCAGCAAAATTGGTTTTCAAAAGGAAAATAAAAGCTTTAAATCAGTACTTCAATATCTAAGATTTCCCCACATTTTCAGTTTTAAAGTAACCATTTCATCATATTCATCTATTTCAATCAAAGCACTAACTATATTAATTAACATCTGAGAAATTTTTTTGTAGTTTTCATATTTCTATGGTTTTATTGTCATATTCTATTTTGGACTGCTTAATGGAATACATGAAACTGGATGTTATGGGAGAAAGAAGAAATAAACAACAAATTCAAATAAGCAAGACACTTTCATATGGTAGCAATTTCAGCCCTATTATCACAACATCAAGGACAAGAAGTACCTAAAATATGGCTAGCAAGCTGGAACAGCTGGTAAAAACTCTTGTTACAAAGACTGACAAGGTGAGTTCAATACTTTGGGTGTATTTTATGGAAGAAGAGAACTTAATCCAAAAGCTTTTCTCTGACCTGCATATGTGCCATGACATCTCTCTGAATGTGTACAGCTACACTAACAATAAATTAATAAATGTAAAATTATTAATAAAAGAAGTGGAAAGGAAGAACAGCTATATAGTCTGGCCAGTAAAGGTGTCTGGTGGAATATTTCCATTGAATTGTGAATAAAGAAGAAATGGCAAGATTGTTAAGCACTGGATAAAGGAATGGGGTAGTATTGAGTGGGATTAGAAAAGCCCCTGATAAAAGCATGAGCAGATGAAGGTGGGCTATTTGGCTGGAGTATGTAAATGATTGCATAGTTTGGAAAAACCAATTGAGGCAGCAGGCTTGCTAAGATCATCACTTTAATTTCATTCTAATTGCAATGAGAGGCCATGGGAAATATTTAATCAGAGGAACAACACTTATCCCACAATTTATGTTGAGATGAGCCCTGTGAAACTGTTGATGGAGACTAGGAAACAAGTTAGAAGGCTGCCTCAGTATAGCAGTGAAGGACGCTTATGACCAATGAGGATTCATTAGTGTTTAACTGTGTTGATTAATCCTTAGAAAATTAAGTAATATCTTTAGCAACTGCTAGATGCTAAGATCCTTATATGTAATGATTTAGAAAGTCTCACTGTGAGGTGTTTACTATTTCCCCAAAATGTAAAATGAAAGAGATGTGCTTCTTATAGAACTTTTAAATGTCATGTTATGTCCAAGGAAGCCAATTCAACTCCAGGTGTTAGTCCGTCCATTCCCTTCCTACCTTTCTTTTTTTCTTTCTTTTTAGTTGAATTGGAAACATTTTTATTTTACATATCAATCCCAGCTCTCTCTCCCTACCATCCTCCCATGCTACCCACAGACCCTATCCCTACCCCATCCCACATCCACTCCCAAGGAAGGTTGAGGCCTTCTATGAGGGATCATCAAATTTTGTCAAGTCATTTGGGGTAGGCCTAGGCCCTCCCTCCTGTATCTAGGCTAAGGGAGTATCCCTCCATGAGAAATGGGCTCCCAAAATCTGTTCCTGCACTTCAGATATATCCTGGTTCCATTACCAGTGGCCCCATAGACTGCCCAGTCCTTCTAGCTGACACCCACTTTCAGGGGCCCTGGTTTCATCATGTGTTGGTTCCCCGTTTGTCAGATTGGGGTCCATGAGTTCTCACTTGTTCAGGTCAGTTGTTTTTGTGGGGTTTCCCTGCCTGGTCTTGATTCCTTTGTTCCTCACTCCTCCCTCTCTGAAACTGGATTTTAGTAGTTTGGCTTAGTGCTTAGTTGTGGGTCTCTGCTTCTGCTTTCCATCAGCTACTGGATGAAGGCTCTAGGATAACATTTAAGGTAGTCATCATTATCATTAAAGGGGAAGGACATTTAAGGTAGCCTCTCCACTATTGCTTAGATTCCTAGTTGGGGTCATGCTTGTGGATCTCTGTACAATTCCCTAGTACCAGATTTCTCTTTAAACCTATAATGGCTCCATCTATTGATGTGACTGTATTCTTGCTGTCCTCTGTTCATCTCCCCATTCAATCTTTCTGATCCCTCATGTTCTCCCTCCGCTCCTCTTCTACCTTTCCTTTTCTCCTCCCTCCCTCCCTCCTCAATTTGTCAAGGGCTCTTTCCATTTCCCCTACACCAGAGATGTATGTCTCTCTTAAGGTCCTTCTTGTTTCCTGGATTCTCTGAAGGTACAGATTGTAGTCTGGTAAACTTTTGCTCTATGTCTAATATTCATATAAGAGTGACTACATACCATGTTTGTCTTTCTGTGACTGGGTTATCTCACCTAGGATGGTTTCTTCAGGTTCCATCTATTTGCCTGTGAATTTCAAGATTGTATCATTTTTTTTTTCCTCTGTGTAGTTTTCTGTATCCATTCTTTTTCTGTATCCATTCTTCAGTTGAGGGGCATTTAGGTTTTTTCAAGGTTCTGGCTATTACAAATAATGCTGCTTTGAACATAGTTGAACAGATGTCCTTGTTTTATGAATGTGCATATTTTGGGTATATGCCTAAAAATGGAATTACTGGATTTTGAGGTAAACTGATTGCCATTTTCCTGAGGAACCACCATACTGATTTCCAAAGTGGCTGTATGAGTTTGCACTCCCACCAGCAATGGAGGAATGTTCCCCTTTCTTCACATTCTCTCCAGCATAAATGGTGTTTGGTGTTTTTGATTTTGCCATTCTGACAGGAGTAAGATGGTGTCTCAAAGTTGTTTTGATTTGCATTTCCCTGATGGCTAAGGATGTTGAGCATTTTCTTAAGTGTCTTTCAGCCATTTTAGAATCCTGTATTGAGAATTCTCTATTTAGTTCTGTACCCTACTTTTTAATTGGATTATTTGGTGTTTTGGTGACTAGCTTCGTGAGTTCTTTGTATATTTTGGAAATCAGCCTTTTGTTAGAATGTGTCACAGTCAACAAGGCAAAAGTGGCAGCCCACAGAATGGGAAAATATCTACCATTTTCTTAAAAGAGACTTAAAAGCATTAACTGAAGTAATGTTATTTTTTTGGCAAGTTGATCTAGAATGCTAACACAGTGATTTGATACTACTTCCCAAAGAAAACTAACAGAATATTTTAAAATGTCATTGTACTTTCTGTGTTTTTGTATTTAATAGTAGCTATGGTACATGGTAGTAGTATTGCTTCTGATAAATTCAACTCATCCAAAGCAGAGGTAACTCATCAACATTCAAGTTTAAGAATGTATATCAGAACATGATGCTATAGATATTCTTAGAATGTTTGTTTACATTCTTTAAATTTTTTTGTGGTATTTAAAATTATTTTTAAAACTCTTTTTTTATTTTACTGGTATTAATGCTTTACTTGAATATATATATATATATACATATATATGTATATATATATGCATATATATGTATATATATATACACATATATATGTCATGTGCAAGCCTGGTGCTCTGAGAGTTTAGACAAAGGATTCAATTAGATACCATGGAACTGGAGTTAGAAATTGTGAACCATTGTTCACATTGTGAACCTGGGCCCTATGCAGGAGAATCAGTGCTCCTAATGGCTGTTCTGTGATATTTTTAATCAAGAAGGTAGGGACTAGAAAGTAAGTTTCATGGTAGAATATTTGCTAAGCACATATGTCATGCTTGGTTTGCTTCTCGATAAGAACATAAATTAAAATCAACAACAAGAAGCATGAACTGAGAATCTGTAGGTGAGAAATGAGTAAATTAGAGTTATATATTTCTGTGATATTGTCAACATTTAAATTCATTAACTTTATTAGATAGATAAGTTTATTAGAATGAGTTTCTTGACAGTTCAGTTCAAAACCTTGATAAATTAATGAAGTGTTTATTATTTGTCTTCACTAATTTAGAAGGTTCATGTGTGAAGACTGGCACATTCCTGTTTTGTTTTGACTTGTGTGTTCCTAGCATTTCCTTTTCTAGCTACACTCTTGGCAAACCATAGATTCTCAGTAAGAACTTGCTGAATAGATAAAGAGATGAGAGCTGTGTTATTTTCCTTCTATCTTTTCCTCATGTTCTACCTTATATACAGTTTTCTTTGAATACTTTCTAAATGCCTGTATAAAACTGCTGGGTAGAGTTCAATCTGCTGGACGGGTGAATATTACTTGGTTTGGAAAATGGTTTTTGTAGGCCATTTGAGGGAACACATACATAGTTGGAAGATGTGATGGTTTCTGGTTTGTAGAGTATAGAATGAACTTGTAGACAAATCTTTGGCATGACTGTGGGAGTGTTTGTACATTTGGTTAATGGGGTGGAATGACCCACTTTAAACAAAGACAGCATCATCGCATGGGCTAGGCAACTGGACTGGATAAAATAAGAATGGGACCTGAGCACAGCATTCGCCTGTTTTCTAACTACAGATGGTGTGTGCTAAGCTAGCTGCCTCACAGCACTGCCACCTGGATTTCTGCACATTGATGGACTGTGTATTCAAACTGTGGGCCAAAATAAAACCTTCCTACTGTCCTTATGTTGTTTCTGTCTGGTATTTTCTTATGGCATTGAGAAAAACAACCAATATAGACTATTTATTTTACTTGGGTTGGTTACATGCAATAAATATAATAGTTCAGTAACTACCAATGTCCTCATTTATAGGCTAGAGATAAAACCTCTCTCTTGTCATTTCCAAGTTCCAATGAAATTATGCAAACAAATAATAAAAGAATGTTATGCAAATGGAACTCTTATACAAAATAAGCTATTGTCATTTCCTCTCAAAACTAAATTGCTTAATGTTTTCATTTTTCTCATGTGCTGTAGCATTCAAGTTCTTGATAAGAGGAGAATCTTCTTAGTGATAGATTTTTGTTATCAGTGTAGATTTTAAACATAAGTGATAAAGCAATTTGAGAAAGAGAATAATCAGAAATTTTAATTTGATGGTTAGCATAGCAATAGCATATATATGTATATATATATGTGTGTGTGTGTGTGTGTGTGTATACGTATATATTAATGAGTCATAAATATGGTATTAAATTTACATAAAATATCTACAGCAAAACCAAGAGGTACAGTCTGAGGAGGACAACCATGTATGTTCCTAGCTTTTTTTTAAATAATATTTTTTATTTAAATTTGAAACAAGCTTGTTTTATATGTCAATCCCAGTTCCTACACCCTCCCCTCCTCCTCTGTTCCCCCCAACCCCCATCCCATCCCCTTTCTGCTCCCCAGTGAGGGTGAGGCCTTCCATGGGGAGTCTTCAAAGTCTATCATATCATTTGGAGCAGGGCCTAGGCCTTCCTTGATGTGTCTAGGCTGATAGATTTTCCCTCTGTGTGGAATGGGCTCCAAAGTTCATTCATATATTAGGGATAAATACCAATCCATTACCAGAGGCCCCATAAACTGCCCAGTCCTCCCAACTAAAACCCATAATCTGTCCTATGCTGGCTTCCCAGCTATCAGACTGGAGTCCATGAGCTCCCCTTTGTTCAGGTCAGCTGTCTCTGTTGGTTTCTCCAGCCTAGTCTTGATCCTTTTGCTCATTACTCCTCCATCTCTGAAACTGGATTCCAGGAATTTGGCTCAGTGTTTAGCCATGAGTGTCTTCCTCTGCTTACATCAGCTACTTGATAAAGGCTCTAGGATGACATATAAGGTAGTCATCAATCTCATTATTATGGAAGGGCATTTAAGGTAGGCTCTCCACTATTGCTTAGATTGTTGATTGGAGTCATCCTTCTAGAGCTCTGGACATTTCCCTAGTGCTAGATTTATCTTAAAGCCTATAATGGCTCCCTCTATTATGGTTTCTCTTTTCTTGCTCTGCTTTATTCTTTCCTGACTCAATCCTCCTGGTTCCTCTTGCCTACCTCTCCCATCTTCTTCCTTCTAATTCCCTCTCCCCTTCCCCCATGCTCCCAATTTGCTTGGGAGATCTTGTCCCTTTCTCCTTTTCCAGGGGACCATGTATGTCTGTCTTAGGGTCTTGTTTCCTAGCTTTTCTGGTGGTGTGGATTGTAGGTTGAGAATCCTTTTCTCTATGTCTGAAATCCATATATGAGTACGTACATACCATGATTGTCTTTTCAATCTGTTAATGATGAAAGAAAGCATAAAATATTAGAAATCATGACACTTATTTTTTGTTAATTTTATTTATTGATATTGAAATGATTTACATGTATATTTATACATTGTTCATTGATTTATTTCACTTTAGAACTAAGTGTCTGTACGAGTTTGAGAAATTTCACAGGAAAACCTTATTGTCATTTGGTGAGCAAGATTGCTAATTTTAATACATAATGGAAGTTTTCTTAGTATTTGTTTTCTTTCCAAGTCTGAATCTTTCAATTTTGACAAAATGCTATTGACTCCATTGTTAGTAGTCATTTACCTTAATGAAACCTTACAATGCACACACACACACACACACACACACAGAGAGAGAGAGAGAGAGAGAGAGAGAGAGAGAGAGAGAGAGAGAGAGAGAGAGAGAGAGAGAGAGAGCACAGTAGATTCTCTTGCCCAGTAACTATGTTTGATGAAAGAGTCCCTGGCAATTCATGAAAGAGCAGACCCTAGTTAATCTTCTTATGGTTTGTTTTGTCATCCCTCTCTAAAGTTGCTGCCTTGTAAAGTGTTTGTGGTAAAGTGAGAACTTTTGCTTTCAACTAAGCAGGATCCCAACAAAAGCCACTGATCCCTTTCAAATAGTTGCAGCCTCAGCTGTGTCATTGGCTGAACTCCTGGTCCTGTGAAAGCAGGACACTATTTGTTTAACTGTGCTTCACAATGCAAACAAGCTGAGAAAATACTGCTCTTTGGTTCTTTTTTGTTTTGTTTTTTTTTTTTTTTTTTGTCTCCTGATAGTAATGTGCTTCTGCCATTAGTAACTACAAAGATACTTTGCAAACAGATGTGCAGCTTCCTTTTTTAAAATTTGTGAAATATTTCTAATATTGTACTTAGATGACATTTATTTTTAGAATTATAAGACAAAAGAGAATGTCTTACAGGTTAGATAAATAATTGTAACCAGTTTTTACAGTTTAATATTAGGGAATAAGTGGCCATAACTAAAAATTAAAATTCAATAATGTAAGGAAAACATGTGTGTCTTATTTACAATTATAGTCACCAAATATTTTTATATGGTTGTTGAGGTTACACAGTAATCTTCACTGCAATGAGAAAACATGTCTAAGCATGGTCAAAAGTTGCTTAGCTGCAATTAAACATGGCTGTTATATTTATAGTTAGTAACCGTGTCTTCCCCTGTAGTCTTTTAATTTCATGAGGTCCCACTTAAAATTTCTGCTGTTCTCTGAACAGGTGGAATCTTATTCAGAAAGTGTCTATGCTAACATCTTAGCGTGTTTCTCTCTCTCTCTCTCTCTCTCTCTTTCAATTTTAGTTTGAGGTCTTAATTTAAAGTTTTGGATCCATTTAAAGTTGCTTTTTATACTGCACAAGAGATGAGGACATAGTTTCAGTCTTCTAACTAAATGTAGATATCTTTTACCAACATTATTTGTTGATACGACTGTCTTTTCTCTCACATATATTTTTGGTATCTTAATCAAAATTAGATTGTTGTTACTGTATAGGTTTATATGTGATCCTCTACTCTGTTTCATTGATCTCCAAAGCTCTTTCTGTGTCAGCACCATATTGTTTTTGTTATTGTACCCCTATAACGCAATTGAAATCATGTGTGGACTCATGCACTGTTTTTTAGTTTTTATTTTGCTAAGCATTATGTTGTTGATCATGGATTTTTGTGCTTCCATATAAATATTAAGATACATCTATACATACATACATACATACACACACACACACACATCTGAGGGGCTGGGGATTCAGCTCAGTAAGTCCCTGGGTTTGGTCCCCAGCTCTGAAGAAAGGAAACACATAGTTAAATGACACCATTGATAAAATGTTGAATTGTCATCTATAGAACATTTCATTCAAATATGAAAAATATCCATTATTCTCAGTAGTTTTGTAATAGGATACAAAGTAAGCCTTAACAGATACAGAAATATTAACTTCATATCTGTATTCTATCTGACAGCCTTGAATAAAACTTGAAATCAATGACAAGAAAAAGTAAAGAATATTTAGAACCCTATTGTAAGGAGTATGGTTTTTCCACCCGCCGTTGGTCTTGTCTCGCCGCTGTGCCAGCCCCAATTAACACATAGAAACTTTGTATTTGATATAATGCTATTGGCCCAGTATTAGTTTCTTATTGGCTAGCTCTGTCATAAGTATTAACCCATTTGTGTTAATCTATGTATTTCCACATGGTCTTCTTACCAGGAAAAGGGGCCAGCGTCTCGTCTCCCCAGTGTCTCCATGTTGACTCCTCCTTCCTACTTCCTCTTTCCTCCTTGTCTCCTAGTCCCTCCTATCTTCCTTTACTATTGGCCAACAGTGCTTTATTCATTAACCAATACGAGAAACATATATACATAAAGGCATCTCCCATCACCTTATGAAGTCTGGGAAACTACTGAATGATAAATAGATCATTGATGAGATCAATACACTTTATAATTTGATTAAAAATGATAACACAACTTTGGGATACCATGATAGCTTTTCTAAGAGATACAAGTACAGAGTAACCCGAAATTATTAACTTAATGATAAACCTTAGCCACTGGAAAAGCAGAAACAAATCAAATTCTAAACAAGTAGAGAGAAAAATATGGAAGATATGGACAAAATTACTAAAATGAAAATATAAAAAAGAATCAATGAAAGAGGAGTTGGATAATTTGACTTCTTCCTTTTCTTTATTTCATTTATATTCATAACTTGTCTTTTTGTTTTAACTAAAATTTCAAGTTCTATATTGAAAAGGATAGGGAAGAGTGAACATCATTGTTGTTGCTTCACAAATAAATAAACACAATTATTTTGACAGCATGCATAATATAAGCTCAAGCTGGAACAATTTGCTACCTGGAGATGGGACATGGTCATAAAGGTCCACTCATAGTTTAGGAGCTATTGGTAATTGCTAACTGCTGGATGAGGGATGGCCACTTTCCCTGTAAGAATATTGTCCCTGATAAATCACCAAGATTCAGTCAAACTCCACACATTCACCCATTCCCAACCCAAAATTGTACTTAAGGGATAAAAAGGAAAAAAAAAAATTAAGACAAAGTTGGGTTTATAAAGAAAGTAGTGTGAAGAGGGATATGACCAAAATAGGAAACTCTCAAATAACTCCTAGGAATAAAATTAGTAAATATCATTAAAGATGTTTAAAGAAGGAAAAGGCAATAGTTGTTTGAAATGGCTAATAATTATTGAGATTCTACTGCAAAATACCTTCAGGAGTCCCTCTTTTTACCCAGTTTATTTCCTGGGGACTCAGTTTCTTGGTATTTCTTGGTATTATTTACCATTGTTAATTCCTGTGTCAGCTATCAATCTGCAGAAATATGTTTTACTGGGAACCCCAGTAGCCATATCAATCATTTGGGATTTAGAAGGTGATTTTAAATATTGTTCCTCCATTATGCTCCCTTTATGATTACTTTTAGTTCTGGGCTGCTTGCAGGAACACATTTTCACCTGCACTCTATGTGAACTCCACCACCTGTTGCAGACCAGTATCAATTTTAACATGTGGCTTCCATCAGCCTTTCCTCTAAGCCTATCTATATGCCTTTCTGATACAACCATATCAAACCATATGAATATATCATTAGATGCAGCAAAAATAAATAAATAAATAAGTCCTTTGACAAAAATCCAACACAAATTTATAATACAAATTCTGGAGAGACTAGGAATAAAAGAGACATACCTCAACATAACGAAGGCAATTATAGCAAGCCCACAGCCAACATCAACCCAAACAAGGAGAGACTTCAAGCATTTCTGTTAAAACCAGGAATAGGACAGGATGTCCACTCTCTCCATATGTATTCATTATAGTACCTAAGGTCTTAGCTAGAGCAATAAGACAAGTAAAGGAGATTAAAGATATATGATTATGAGAGGAAGAAGTCAAATATCATTATATTTAGATGGTACAATTTTAAATATACAACTCCTTAAAAACTCCACCAGGAATCTGCTCCAATTGAACACATTGAAATCAACAAAGTTGCAGAACACAGAGGTAATAAAAGTCCAAAATTCAGAAGCCTTCTCTTACATAAGTGGCAGCCATGAAAACAGCACCATTCACAAACTCTAAAAATACCCTTCAAAAACAAATAAACAATTGAACAAAACAAAAACAACAACAAAAAATTTGTCATAACACTAACCAAACAAGTTGAAAACTTGTATTAGAAAAGTGTTAAGATATTGAAGAAAGAAACTGAAGATACCAGGTGACAGAAATATTACCTATACTCAGAGACTGGTAAGATTAATAATGTGAAAATGTCCATCATAACAAAAGCAATTTATAGATTCAATGCAGTCCCATTAAAAGCACAATATAATACTTTAAAGAAATCGAAAAAACAATTTTCAACTTCATATGGACATGACAAGAAACAGATAACACAGATATTTACATTAACAATAAATGGAGCCTCATGAACCCGAAAAGTTTCTTTATGGCAAAGGACACCATCATTCGGGCAAAAAATGCAAAAAGAATTATACATCATAAAAAGTATTAGTATACAAAATTTATAAAGAACTTTAAAAAATGGATATAAAGAAACAAAACAATCCAACTAAAAATTGAGTACATATAACAGACCTTAAAAGATGAAACAAAACTGATACCTGAGAAACCAGCATTGGCCTGACTTAGACTCCCTGAACATGGGTCTCAGTTAGAAGGCCTGGGCAGTAGAAGGGAACTCTGACAGTGAAATCAGCATGTATCCCTGGTGCATGAAAGGACTTTGGGAGCACATTCCCCAGGGAGGGATACACCCTTAGCCTAAAGGCAGGAGGGAGGGCCTAGTCCCTATTCCAAATGATTTGACAGATTTTGATAATCCCTCCTAGAAGGCCTCATCCTCCCTGTTGAGTAGGGGTGGGTGGGATGGGAAGAGGCTTGGGGGACTTGGGAGGGAGGGGGAACTGGGATCCATATGTAAAATAAGAACAAATAATAAATATATATAATAAAAAAATAAAAATGGATCAGTATAAAAAAAAAAAAGATGAAACAAAAATGTATGATAATTGCTGATGCCCATAAAGATGGCTATACTCCATCTAGGCACAAGGACAGAGCTTTCAAAACTGTCCTCAGCAAGTCATAAAACCTAAAGGTCAGAGGTGTGGCTACAATAGGATGTTTGGCTGTCTTACTCTAAATAACAACAGACCTGAATCTGAGGTGTGGCTACTCCTTATCCTCAAGGTTAGGGAATGAGAAGTTGAATCTGAGGTGTGAGTACTCTTGACCTCAAGGCTAGGGAACAAGAAGTTGAAGCTAAGGTGTGTGTGTGTGTGTGTGTGTGTGTGTGTGTGTGTGTGTGTGTGTGTGTGTGTGTGGTTACTGAACCCTTACTATAAGTGAGGAAGAAAAGTCTGTTTGTCCATGTACATGACAGCATGTTCCTCTTTTTTGGTTAAGTTATACAAGAATGATGAAAAATAAACTTGTGGCATTCAGTATTGACTGATCTGCCTTCCTGACTTTTATTCTGTGTATCTGTCTTTTCTTTATCATCTATAGCCAGCCTTTCCATCATCCACACACTCCCCACTCAGGTATGAACTTGGGGATGCTCATCTGGTTCTGATTGCAGCTGTACAAAGACAGCTTCCCACAGATAATTACTTAATAAATGTTCAGCAATAGTCTCTCTCTATCTCTGTCTCATACCACACACACACACACACACACACACACACACACACACACACACACACACAGTGCTAAAAATGGCATACAGTTTGTTGAGATACTGGCCAAAGTGTCTCCATGGAAACCCCAAACACTGCAAACTATTTCCAAAGTTATTGGTTGCTCTCCACAGCATTCTGATAAGGCTCTATTGCTAAAGACAACACTTAAATATGTCATTGAACATGGAGAAGTTGATCTGGTACCCAATTAGGAGCTCAAACCTACTATACATTATATTGGAAGGTATTCAGCACATTACTGAGGAGTAAGATAATCATTAATATCTCACAGCTACAAACCTTGTTACCTACAAGAATGTCTGCCTGCATGATATCTGGTATAAGAGTAACACTAATATTATGGGAATTATCAACTACTTATTGAGTAAACTCAGGCCCACTCCATGAGCTGTAACCCCTGTTTGGCATTGCTAAAGTTGCCAAGAAAACAAAACTGGGTAGGTCATGGTCAAAGAGGTAAACAAACCTAGTACAATTATTCTGCTGATGAAACAGCAATAAAATGACAAATTGCTCTAGATCAGTGCCTTGATCAACCATCTTCAGAGAAGCATATTCATTCAGCAGATGGGAACTAATATAGAAAATCACAACTAGAAAACTGAGTGAGAGACTTTGGAGCACTCAGTCCTACCTAAATGGGTGACTTCATCAAAGCCAGGGATCAGTGATCTATGCAGAAGAGGGGACAAGAAAATCATCAAAGCTAAAGTGATGGTTGAATCCAGGGACACAGTATTTTTTAGTCACAACACATATAATCTCACACAGACTAAGGAAGCACACAAATGGCTGCTCAGATCAATCCAAATGGTGTCCCAGTATTGAGAGAGACTTGGATGTGGCCTCCTAACACTAACCAAAAAGTGATCCATTTGCACTTGTCACCTTCTGGGAAAGGAAAAATCAGTTTCCTTCAATGGAGCCTCACTGTAAATGTTCACCACCCCTTAGGGTACTGCCATGCCCAGGAGTGGCTAGGCAAAACAAAGGGAACTCAATGGTATTTTTGTAGTCATTTTGCCCCATTTTTATTTGTTTGGAAATTTTTTTGTCTTGTTGGTCTATTGTTTATTTTCAGTTTTGTCTTTCTGGATTTTTCTGTGTGTGTCTTATTTCTTTCTTTTTGTTTGTTGGCTTGTTTAGAGAAAGAGAAAAGGAACATTAAGTTGGATGGTCAGGAAGGCTGGGAGGATCTGAGAGTGAGGTGGAACAGAAAAATATGATCAAAATATATTGTTTGAAAATGTTTCAATTAAAAGTGATTACCACAGGCTGGACATTGGTGGCACATAGCTTTAATCCCAGAACTTGGGAGGCAGAGGCAAGTGGATCTCTGTGAGTTCAAGGCCAGCCTTGTCTACAGAGCAAGTTCCAGGACAGGCTCCAAAGCCATACAGAGAAACCCTGTCTTGAAAAAAACCAAAAAAAAAAAAAAAAAAAAAGAAAATTATTATCACAAACCTATTAAAAGTAAATACAGAACACAACTGATCATGGGGTTCCCAGCACAGGGGACAGATCCACAAGGCAAATTCTGTACCTAGAATTCAGGGAAGATTGTTGAAGAAAGAACTTAGGAGACAGAGGAACAAGAAATCTTCTGTGAGAGTATGTCTCATAAAAATGACAGGGAATCTTTACCTATGATACCTCACCAATATAGTTGCTTAAACAAGATCTTAACAGACACCAGAAAGGTACATATACTAACATGGAAGGAAGAAATCTCATGAGGCCCCACCAGTAAACTAAGAACTCCAGACAACCAAGGAATGCTGACAGATGAAGACAGTCTTCCCTAAGGATGAGCTCACTAACTAGTTATCTATACCATGGGGGCAGCCCTGTAATCACATACATATGGCTGACACTAAATGAACTCAACAGGTTGTATTTATATATTTATTCATATTTCTATATCTATCTCTTTACATATGGATATATGTGTATGCAAATGTGTGCATGCATGTGTATATTTGAGTTTCAGCAAGTGTGTGTGTGTGTGTATGTGTGTGTGTGTGTGTCTCTGTGTGTGTGTGTATGTGTGTAGCAATAATAATTAAAGAAAAAGAGCCTGTGAATTTGAGATTTAGTTGGGGGGGCCTTGGTAGAGGTTTTAAGGAAAAAAGGGAATAGAAGAAAAAAATGTAGTTATATTATAATTAAAAGAAATATTCCCTTAACCTGAAGAATGGATAAAGAAAATGTGGTACATTTACACAATGGAGTACTATTAAGCAAAAGAACCTCAAAAACCAAAGCAAAGCAAAAATACAAAAAAAAAAAAAAAAACCAACCTCCCCAAACCAAACAAAAACAACAAACAAAAAACTATGGAATTCACAGGCAAATGGGTGGAGCTAGAAGAAACCATTTTAAGTGAGGTAACCCAATTGCAGAAGGACAAACAGGGTATGTACTCACTCATATACAGATATTAGACATAGAACAAAAGTTTATCATACTACAATCCACACCTCCAGAGAAGCTAGGGAACAAGGAACACCATATGGTCTCCAGTGAAGGGGAAAGGGCCAAGATCTCCTGAGCAAATAGGGAGCATGGAGGGGGGGGGAAAGGGAGGTAGGAAAAAGAGGAGGATAAAAGAGGAGGGGAAGATGAACATGAGGGATCAGGAAGGTTGAGTGGGGAGATGAATGGAGGAGTACAAGGAAAGAGACATATCAATAGAGGGAGCCAACATAGGTATAAAGAGAAATTTGACACTAGGGTATTGTCCAGAGATCCACAGGATGATTCCAACTAAGAATCTAAGCAATAGTGGAGAGGCTACCTTAAATGCCCTTCCCCTATAATGAGAATGATGCCTACCTTAAATGCCATCCCAAAGCCTTCATCCAGTAGCTGATGAAAGCATAACCAGACACCCACAGCTAAGCACTGGGCCAAACTTGTGGAATCCAGCTGTAGAGAGGAAGGAGGGATGAACAAAGGGGTCAAGACCATGCTGAAGACCCACAGAAACAGCTGACCTGAGAAAGTGGGACCACATAGACACCAGTTGTAAAACTGGGGAACCAGCATTGGAGCAAGCCTAGCCTTCTGTATGTGGTGTCAGTTTTGTGGATTGGGCAGTCCATAGGACCTCTGTCAGTGGAACCAGTATTTATCCCTAGTGCACAAACAGACATTGGGAGCCCATTCCCCATGGAGGGCTACTCTCTCAGCCTAGATACTTGGTGGAGGGTCTAGGCTGTCCCCCAAACGATATGACAAACTTTAATGATCCCCCATGGGAGGCCTCACCCTCCCTTGGGAGTGGATGGGGGGGTGTAACTGGGGGGTGTCAGAGAGGGGCATGTGAGGATGGGAGGGAGAGAAAACTGGGATTGATATGTAAAATAAGATTGTTCCTAATTTATTTTTTAGAAAAAGAAATGGATGAATTTTTAGACTCAAGTGACTTATCAAAATTCAATGCCAAGTTGAGACAAACAGGTTATACAAATAACAGGTTATACAAATCTTTAAAAAAGCAGGGAGATTGAAGTAATAATGAAATAATACTCAAACCAAATATATCTAGGCCTGGATGGATTAAATGCAGAATTCTACCAGTCCATTAAAAGTTCTCCACTGATTCTTAAACTATCCAATAAAAAAGGATTCAAATACTACTGAATTCATTTTCTGAAGCCAGTATTACTCTGCTACTAATCAAATTATTTTTAAGTCTCAAATCTAAAAAAAAATCATATTATTGTACAGTGTTACATATATACTAAATATAAGTATTAGAGGCTTAGTTTTTTTTTTAACGAACTTCATATTGATCATCATTAGTTTCTAAGACTTGCTGTGCTGGTGACTTTATCTCACTGATACGAACTTATTCTACTTTCTACCTAAAATTTGCCTGCTACATGCTGAAAAGTGTAAAGAATGGTTATAGTTAATGGAGTGCTGCACAAAGTTGTCATTTCTCCAGAAATGAAGTCTACATATCTACTGTGCGTTTTGGAAGGTGTCTTCAGTCATTCTTTGAAAGTCCTGTAATAAAGTGGACATCAGGAATGGGAATGAGTCCATTCTTAC
Organism: Phodopus roborovskii; assembly: GCF_943737965.1. NCBI lineage: Eukaryota > Metazoa > Chordata > Mammalia > Rodentia > Cricetidae > Phodopus > Phodopus roborovskii. The sequence continues at coordinate 42,117,241 of NW_026126525.1, read as the reverse complement.
CATCTGTTCTTCATTTCTTTGAGAGGATACTCTGTATTATTAAACCACTGTGTAAAATGTAAAAATGAGATTAGAATTCTGAGTTAAATCCAAAATAGTTCAACGAACTTGAGGTTGTTTTTAAAGATGTTGATAGCTACATCAAAATATGAGGAAAATAAAGCCATGCCTTTTTCCTCAGGTAATCTTGAACTTCATTTTCTAAATTTCTCACCAACTTAAAGTTCTTTTATATGTATTTTTGGCCAAGTTGAATATGTATTTCTTTTTTATATAGGCTTGTACAATTTTGTAACATTTCTTTTATCCTTATTTTATCTGGCAAAATTTTTAATATGTCCTCTAGTTTCAATTTACAAAACTTATAGCTCACATGATCCCATAACAAAATTTTAGTGACTATTTCAAAATATCACAGTAACAGGCTGTATGCTCCACAGATATCAAGCAACTGGCCCTCTTTGCTCAGGAAAGCTGGACTACAGCGTTCATACTCTGCTTTTATTGTTGTTATTGTTTGTTTGTTTTTGTTTGTAATTTTGTACTTGTTTGGTTTTTTTGATTTTTAAAACATCTACGGCAACTTCCACAATCTTCTATAAAACAATGTCCATACGTTAAAGCTGGTCCTAGACACACAGAAGTGTCAAGCGGGTTTAAAAATATGTAGTAAACAGAGCCAAAAAAAAAAAAAAAAAAAAAAAGATCTATTAGGCTTCACAATATCTTCCATGCTTAATCTTGCCAGTGGACTCTACTAAAAATTCCACCAATCCCCACTCACTTTGAATTAAAAAGTTAAAACATTACTGCTGTATTTAAAAAAAAATGGCTAAAATGAAATTTTCCTTTGCTTTAGATATAGTCAAGGCTTATCAACATCAATACTAAGCCAAGCATTGTTGTAAGAAAAGGTACATTCTCTACCTCATAGAGTGTTAACAAATGAATCTATTAGATTTTCAAATATGTGAAGGAAATCTAAAGGCTCCTTAATCAATCAACATAAAATATCATGGAAATATTTTCCTCTTTGTTTGGGTATTAGAAAATCCCGTCATTGTATCTCATTGCTCCCATCAGTCATCTTTTTGTGAAGTCACATAATATTGGTTCCTAAAGAATATGAATGGGTTTGGCCCCTTTTGACTGAAATTGTTTCTTGCTGATTTTTCAAAGCATTATTTCTTATGAACTGAGTCCTGAGCATAGTTTTACTCATAATCTTTATCACATTAGTGTGTCTAGACATGACCTAAATCTAATAAAGTACCTGTCTTTGTCTTTCACTGATAATATTGCTTAGCTCTACATTCTTACACAAGAACAATTTTCATTTATACTCCTGTTTTCTCCAATCTTATGTTTTTCGCTTAGAAGTTGCTTAACTGTTGATGCCCATTTCTGGGATCATTATCCATGAAGCTTCATCAGCCCCACAAATTTGGCACCAACTTGTTTTTGTTTGCTTTCTCTTATTTGACTTCCACCATGGTACAGTCCTTCTTTTTCTATCAGATTACGGAAAGCATTGTCTCATGTAAAGACTCAAAAACTATGTATGACACAAAAACAAACTTATTGGCATTAGGGAGGTTCTGTGTCTCATAATGCTATGCCAGGACTTTTTAGTTTTTTAATTTAATTAAATTGTTTTTGATGCAAGTCCTTTGTGTATATATTATGGTTTCTTGTGTTGTGTTTTATGAGATTTTTGTGTGTTTGAACATATATGTCTTCCTGTATGTATGTGGGTTTTTTGTGCTTTTCCTTTGGTTATTCTGTTTGTTTTCACTTTATCTTACTTCATTTTATTATTATTTTTAGATGCTTGTTTGCATTCTTTTCTGCTTTCTTATTTTATTATTATAACTTTTTTCTTTTTGGAAAATAAATTTCTTTCATACAATATATGAAACTCCTCCCAGTCCCTCCTACCATGTGAATCAATCCCTTTTCTGTCTCTCAATGGAGGGCGGGGGCAGACACATTTGCATTATAATGACAGAAATAGAAAGAAAGGGTGTGAGGTTTGGTAGGTGGGAAAGTGGGCAAAGTGTGCAAAAAAAAAGTGAATAAACTTTTTTGAGGCTCACTCAAACAGCTCTCATGAGAACTGAACTAGTTTCTAGGTGTAGGCAATTGCTATCTATGAACTTGCATTTCACATGTTTATTATAAGTATGAAGCAACTACCGCTATAAGTGAGGTATGATCCTTCTAATGATAATATCAACTTAGTTGAATGATTTCTGTAAGGGCATGTTTACTATAATTAGGTGAAATGTGTTCCCTATACTTTGTAGAAAGCTTGTTTTGATCATTTTTTTGTACCAGAAGCTTTCCACATGCTCATCACAGTCTACCTTTGAATAATAGATTTTTCTTGATAGTGTACTTGAAGCTGTTGAGACCCAACATAACATTAAACATGTTAGCAGTAATTACAAAGCTATCACTACTTCTGTATAACAATGTCTCACAGTGTCCATAAAAAGATATGCTGTTCTCTTGCACAGGCTACCATTGGAATGGGACTGTTTACTGTCTATCTAAACAGGAATGTTACATCCCAGCAAAGAGATCACTCAGAAGTCTGAGCTTGCTCTCATTATCCAAGTAACATTTATCTCAAATTAATTTTCTCCCAGAATGTTTTCTATTCAGCTCTGAACTGAGAAAATACTTGCATTTCCAAAAGCTTTCATTCAATAGGCAGTGCTGACATTAGGTAGTCTGCATTTTAGTAAACTTGAAATAAAATAGACTAATGAAAATATACTAGTGTACTAAAGCCTTCAACATTTTCTTTAAGTGACAGATATTGATGATGGACAAACTCAGACAGTGTGAGAAATCCTAAATACTCAGCCTGGGCAGAAAAAGCCAAAGTGCAATAGGAAGAAAAGACAACAGTCATTACAGATAAAAGCAGCAGCTGGATGGGAGTTAGAGGTGACCACACACACACACACACACACACACTTGTTGGAGCTGTTAACTCAGTTATGATGACAGAAGACAAACTCAAGTTAGGGAGTGGAGAGGCAACTGAAAGTAGAAGATTATCAGTGTATTGACAGGTCAATGAGATGTCTCAGCAGTAAAGGCATTATTGGCCTTCAAGCATGAGGAAGTGAATTCAATCTTCGGCACACATGGTAGAAGCAATGAATGGACACTCACAAGATGTCCCTGCCCTCTATACACATCATACATGCCTGGGTTTGCAACATATAAGCACAAATACACTGACAATGTGACTTTCTTTTCAACATCACTTTGGGAAAATGGAATCCTATAAACAACTACCCTGAGCAAACACATGTAAACAGGGATCTTCCTAACCAGCTTCTGACCACCCTGACTATGAAGGCCTTTATCCAGGGTTGACATTATTAACTTAAGTGAGTGCTTTAAAATTATTCTAAAAACTGAATGGGAAACAGTCCCCACAATGTTCTGTGAGTGGCAAGCTTGTTAAAAAGCAATTCAGTAAAACTGGTCAGTTCTAATGTTTATCATTTCCTTCATCTACAATGTTGAAGCCATACATTCTTCAAGAAACCTTTATCTCTTTCCTAGAGACTTTCAACTATTCACTAGATCCAGTGCTCTTCATAAAAGTGTTGGAATACATGAAATAATAGAAAACAACTAAGCAAAAAGAAATGAAAACATCACCTTTATTACTGATAAAGGCTAGGTTGAAGAATGTTGCTGTCATCTGCAAGAAGGCACCCTGTTATTATCAAACTTCAAATTGTACAAAACTCTTTTCTTGGAAAAAATCTCCTTACTATTTGAAGTAAAGCTGAATCTTAGGAATCATGGCCTACACCAGACAAGGAAGGAAGAAGTATGGAAAAGCATATCTCATTTCTTAGGGAAGAGAGAGAAAGAGCCAGAGGGAAAACAGGAGCTTCCAGCTAACATACTTAGTGATTAACAAACAAGAAGCCTAGGAGCACACAGGAACTCTTTGTTCTTAACATTTTTAATGTTTAAAGCTCTTTCTGAACCCAGAACTTACCATATGCTGCCAGCCAAGTTACTAAATGCTGCATTTATATAAGTACCTACTGATTTCTATCCTAATTCTTACACTTGCTGTATTAGACTGCTGTTACTATGACATGATATTTAAAAGTGGGTAATTTATGATGGAAAAGAATTTTTTGTTTGTTTAGTTTATAGTTCTGGAGTTTCTCAAGGACATGTCACTAACAATATTATAGCTTTGGTAAGGGACTTATAATTGATGACATCACAGTGGTAGGAACATTCCTTCAGTGAAAGGATTCACTGTGTGAAAGAGTAGCTGAGGAGCAGCAACTAGCTGGGTTCCTATTATGACTATGGTAACACTTTTGGAGGCTATTCCCCAGTGATCTAACCCAAGAACTTCCTGTGTGCCCTGCCTATTAATGATTCCACTACAGTCTAGAAGTGTCACTTGAGGACTCCAATATCTAACACATGTACCTTTTCAGCAAACAATATATCATATTCAATTCCAAGCAGTTATTTACATGCTAACATGTTAGCATTTCCCAAACAATATTAGGCTGGCTCATTCAATCTCTGCATTGTGTAACTGCTGGATTATTAGGCACACAAAGAAGATCCCAGTGGCAAAGACATATAGCACCACCTACTTAGGAGGCTGAGGCAAGCGGATTGCAAGCTCAAATCCTGCATATGCAATAAAGAATGCTCAAGCCCAGCCTGGATAGTGGCACTTTGTCTCAAACAGTTAAGATATTTGCTGCATTTTTAGGCCTGTTGTAGACTGCTTGCCAACCTGCACAAGGCCCTAGGTTTAATCCACAGGACTAGTTGGGAGGCTAGGCTCAAAGAAGATCATGTGATACCAATGCCCAAGGCATATTGAATATTCATTACTACAGATAATTCTCCTCTGTACCTGAGTACCTCTGTTCCCATAAGAGATGCATATACTTAACATGAGTCTATTGAATTCATTCTCAACTTTCTTTTTAAAAAATGTAGGTAAAGTTGTAGGTATTACAAAGATATTTAAACACATGAAGTTTGGGTCATGAAAAGTAAATAAGAGGTTTTGGAAAACCTACTACATACACACCAAAGAATATTAATTTTAATTTTATACATAAGAAAAGTTTAATAAACCACAAGAAAATATGTAGACACTTTTGTGTACACCTTTGGAAAATTCAATAATTTGAAGATCTAATAGACACCACTTCTGAAAAAGTGCTTAAACAACCCACTCTGTGGTGGTTTGAATGAGAGTGGTCCACTTAAATTTATATAGTTAAATACTTAGCTCACAGTGAAACTGTTTAGGAAAGATAGATGTGGCTAATTGGAGCTGGTGCGGCAGCAGGACAAGACCAGCAGCAGGAGGAAAAACCTTACTCCTTACATATGGCACCCACTAATAAGTGGCTAATAAGAACTTCCACTTAAAATTTAACAAAAGCTTAAAAAAGAGTTTTAGAAACAAAACAACAGAGACAAGCAAGGTTCTTGGTAGCAGCATTTTTCTCGGTTGGACTCTGCTTTGTGAGAGACAAGCAGATAGTTGCGAGGCTCCTTTAAGGGAGATTTCCTGACTCAGCATAAACGGCACCGCACAGCTTTAAAGAAACTCTACTAACAATTTATTGGTGTGTTTGAGAGCTGGCAATGGCGATGACCACATCTCCAAGCTGGCAGCAAACTTCTGTATGGCAGCATAGACCAAGGCGGTGAGCACAGCTCTCACTGCTGGCGGTAAAGTTACCCGCCACCATCTTTGATAGACTGCAGCAGAAACAACTATGACTTTCATTTTAGCAATGTTGTTGTTTAACAGATAAAAGACTCGTGGCCAGAAAAAGATAAAGATTTACAGTAAAGACAGATTCAGATTAATAAAAAGCGCTAAAGGTTTACACTGTCTTCTAAAATATACGTAGACATGGGAGAAAAAAAGAATAAAATGGTTTTAAAAAGACAAAGAGGAACTGGGTGGGATGGCACACGCCTTTAATCCCAGCACTCCAGAGACAGAGGCAAACAGATCTCTTGTGATTTCAAAGTAAACCTGGTATGCAGAGTGAATTCCAGGACAGATAAAAGTTACACAGAGAAACCCTGTCTCAAAAAATGAGAAGACAGAAAGTAAAAAAACAGAGTAATAAAAAAGCCATGTAAAGATGGAAAGCACAGAAAAATTATGGATGCTATATGCTATTCTGTTGTCATTAAATTGTTAGACTGCTGAAGAAATAACAACAACTGATAAAAGAAATGCTGCTGGATTAATTCAATTTATATATTTTAAAAATGTTTTGACTTCAAAATTTAAGTCTAAGGACAAGTTACTGGAGAAAAGGATTTCTATTTTTGTTTCCACAGAAAATGAAAAGCTGTGGATTCCTTCCAGACTAATGTGGTTTGAGCAAGCCAGAACCCCTGAAACAGAGTTCCTGGTGATCCAACATTCAAAACAGTTTGAACAAGCCTGCCTTGCAGACTACAGCCAGGATTTCATCTTCTTAGGATCCTCACGACAGCGCCCCCTACCAGCAGGAAGCAGTTTGAAAAGAATGACACCCAAATTCCCAAATATTGTTTATAAATGTTTGTTTTCATTTAAATGGGATTGGTTATAAGTGGTTAATGTCAACTCTTTTTTTAAGGGTAAAAAGGGATTATGGTATAGATATGAATACTTTGTTTTGGAATGGATTTTCATTTATTGATACAATTTAAGCTCAATTTTGTGATGTGTATATTTCCCCTTTTGTTTAGGTATTGTGTTTATATAGCTCATTTAGAAATGTAATGTATAAATTAGTACAGATTGTAGATAGTTACCTATAATAGTCAAAACTTATAGTTAAATTAGCTAGGTTTTCTAGATATACATAGAAGTATTTGAGATGAATAGGCATTCTTCAAACCTTTCAAAGACCTACAGAATATGGCATTTAAAATGGTTTAAGGTTTTCCTTGACAGTGAGACATAATTACTCCTGGCAACACCACTGTGTCAAAAAAGGAAGATGGACATCAAAGAAACACATTATGAAGTTACTTTCAATATGGCAAGACTAGCCATTTGGACAAGATACTGCTCTTGTCTGGACTGTTTGACTTTGTGCTGTATAAACTGGACATGCAGGACCCACAGAAAATTGACTGCTGATTCAAGATGCACATTGCTACAGAGTTCCTGCTTCATGGAAGGGTCTGCCAGACAGTCTGCAGGACACAGAGAAAAACTGCCAATACAAGAATATAAAGTTTCCTACCTTGCTGAAGAGTCTGCTAGACACACTATGGCCTATGGGCTGAAGATGGAAGATTACAGAAGAACTTCAGGTGACTGACAAGGCAAGATATCTCTGTCGCTTCTAGAGTTTATATATTATCCTTCTGTGGTCTTTGAAGGAGTTGAAGACAGATAGTTATGGTTATAGTTTTCCTTAGTTAAGTTTAAAGATAAGTTACATATAGGACTTTAGACTCACAAATATAGGATAGATGATAGAATAGTTTCTTTTAATCTTGCTAAATGGTAATGAACTAAATATTGTTAACTGTGATCTTACTTTATAACTGTTATGTTATTTATTTTGCTATGTTAAGGTTAAAACCCTTCTTTTTATTTAGACAGAAAAGAGGAGATGATGGGAGATGTCATTCTGTATATATGTTTCTCATACTGGTTAATGAATAAAGCACTGTTGGCCAATAGGAAAAGAAGACAGGAGTGACTAGGAGACAAGGAGGAAATAGGAAGTAGTAAGGAGGAGTCTGCATGGAAAGACCGGGGAGACCAGACACCTGCCTCACTCCCCGGTAAGGTGAAACCACGTGGAAATATATAAATTAACACAAATGGGTTAATACTTAAGACAGAGCTAGCCGATAAGAAACTAGTACCTGACCAAGAGCATTACATCAAATACAGAGTCTCAGTGTGTTATTTGGGGATGGCGTGGTGGTGGGACAAGACCAGTGGCGGGAGGAAAAACCTACTCCTTATAGCTTGTTGCAGTGAGTATAGTTTTGTTAAAGAAATGTGGTCTTTTTTGGAAGAGTTTTGTGACTGGGAGTGACCAGGCCCATTCTGGTTCTTGCTCTCTGACTGTAACTTTTGGATTAGATATGAGCTCTCAGCTACTGCTCCAGCAATTTGCCTACCTGCCTGCCTCCATACATCTTATCATGATGACCATTCACCTCTTCCATGAAACTGTAATCAAGCCCCCAGTTAAACAGTTTCTTTTCTAAGATGTCCTGTTTGTGGGGTTTATCACTGCTTTGGAAATTTTCTTGTCCACTAGGTCCCACCACTCTTCTCAGCCACAAATAAACTCATGGGTGTTACATTAATTATTAAACTGTTGGCTGATGGCTAGGGCTTCTTATTGGCTAGCTATGTCTTAATTATTAACCCATATCATTAAACCTCTGTATTTCTACATGGTCTTGGCTTACCTGAGAATGTCTGGACCATATACTCCTTTGTTGACTACATGGTTACTCTTTCGTTTCTCTCGCCCAACTTTCCCAGCATAATCCTTGTCTCCCAGTTCTGCTTATCTTCCTGCCTGGCCAGTCAGTGTATTATTTATCAACCAATAAGAGAAACATGTATACAGAACAACGTTCTCCATCACATCACAGCAGCAGAAAGATTACTAAGATACTGTGGGGACACACAAAAAGCTTTGAAAGATGATTAGATGACACTATAGCAGGTGTTGCTACTATATACAATTCCTGGCAGTGAGTGAGTAGCAGAGTGGATCTATATAACATAATTGAATCTTATGAACCATAACATTGACCACACTGGAAATATAATAGTAAAAAGAGTCAAAAAATGAAATGACTATATTTCCACACACAAACACTTAATAGTTAATATTTAATGAACTGTGAGAAATTGATATTTTGTTTTCAGTTACATATTTAAAATGTGAATATAATCAGTATTAAATATAAGATAACCTTGGAGCCAAAGAGATGGCTCAGCAGTTGTGAACAGGTTCCATTCTTGCAGAAAACTTGCGTTAGTTTCCCATCACCCATATCTACTGGCCTACAATTTCTGTAACTTAAGCTCCAAGGATCTAACACCTCTTGCCTCCATAGATACTAGCACACATACCAACCTCTGCACACACACATACTTGTAACTAAAAATAAAATAAATTTTGAAAAAATAATTTTATTGCCCCTCTCTTTCCAACATTACCTTGGGTATGCCTCTGGATTCTTAATGATTACTGCTCTTCCTGTATGGCTTGCCCTACATTCTTCACAATGGAAATTCCTCAGCTTTTCTTGCTTCTGTATAGTAAGGGATTGATTATAAAGCTTAAAATGATCCAAAAAAAAATAAAATAAACACATCTCTTGAAGAGAAGGATTTCTTCAGACCAAAAACACACAGCAAATTTTTTATGTGAGTCTTCAATGTACAAAGAGGGATACTTTATATTTACTTACAAATCATAGTTAGCAAAATAAATAATGCACCCTAAGTATCACTATGCAAGGGAAGCCTATGACTCACCATAAAATGTTTAAAATACTTCAAGATATTGTCAAAGTTCCTGCGTTAGAACTTCTTTACATTAAAATTTGCACAGATGAGAATAATGTATAGGAAACCCAGGCTTTTACTCTCCAGGGTTAGAGAATGGTCTGATGTTAAAAATGGAAATGAAGACACACAGGAAAGTTGTTTTGAACAAAAGATATGCTATATTATATTTCAGCTTCCTTAAAATATAATTTGTTAGGATTTTATGTCCTTATCAGAGAACTTTGATAACTCCCTTAAAGAAGTAAAGAACTAATATATGTGATAGCATCCAGAAAAATAGGAAGAGATGCAATTTTTTATATATAGATGTGTACATAAGTAGCCTTTTATAAAAATCCATACATACATATGTGTACATAGATCATTTATACATATATGTGAACTGTTCTTTAATGTGAGACCAAGTAGCCATAAAAAAGATATATAAATAACTAGCTTTAGAATTAAAAATGGCAGGCTATGTAAAGTAATTTGTATGGGGATGGTAAAAAAAAATTACATCAGCTTTTATGGGATTTGGGGTATTGGTTTATATTACTTTTATATTTAAAAAACTATGTAAACATTTTTATTATCCCAGTTATAAAAGAACGCTAACCCAGTCTATTTCCTCATGAGAGCTGAGTGCTCTGGCAGACTGTATAGCTGGGCTGTCAGAACAGCTTTTGACATTAAGGACTTAGATTAACCAGTGTTTGTGCTTGTGATGTCTGTTCTCTGCTCATTACAAATATATGCCATTCCAGCCTTGTGGAACATTCTTAGGCAGTGTTTCTGCCTTGCTTCTGTTACTCACCCATACTGTGCAGTGTGCCTTTAAAGAATAATGGAAGTAGATCATATAAGACACATTTCTTTGTCAACTTTTCATAATGATATTCTTGGCAATGATTATTGTGGATAATCTTCAGTTTGGACATTTCTAGTGAGGGAAAATTTGGACTACACTACTAATATTTATTGACTACTTAAATTCCCATGACATTATTAATGAAAAGTTGTAATGTTTAAAATGCACCTTCTTACTTTGAGCTCTTGAAATATGACCACACATATATTGCCCTTGATGTTCATTGTTTTGTATAAAGCTATAAAAATTAGTTTTTTATTTCTTAATTATTTCAAAATATTCAAAAGCAATTATTATACATTTTTCCATCTAAAACCTAATCTATGATTTTTCATCCTATTGGACATGGAGAAGTCAGGATGGTGCCTAACTAGAGAGACTTCACCCTTACTGATTGCTAAGAAACATAACAATCAAATGACGACTAATGATATTTGTATATACCCATAGATCATTTCCTCACTCAGCTATCATCAGAAAATCTTCCTCTTCTAATAGATCAGGACTAATACAAAGACCCACAAATCCATAATGTACACAGAGTGAGGGACTTTGGAAGACTCAATCCTAAATGGAATACCTTCATCAAACCTCTCCCCACAGACTTCAGTGAGCTATGTGAGAAGAATGTAAGAGCCAGAGGGGAAGGATGACTCAAAGAAAACAGTCTTCTGTGTACAACAGTACTAAAGCATGTGGCATGTGTGAGGTCAGAAACTGTGGCAGCATGTACAGGGCCCATACAGTCACATAGAATTATAGCACAGCAAGAGGGAAGTGAAAGCACCTTCCACTAATCAAGAAACTATCTCCAATTGACATCTAAAAATCAGTTTATTTCAATGAACTCTCATTGGGTATATTAAGAACACATAAAGTTACAGTCTCATATCCAATAGTAGATGGCTGACACAAAACAAATTCAATGTGATTTTCTTGTCTTTTGTCTCATAATGTTATTTTGGGGGCATTTTTTATTATTATTATTTTTTTTTTTTTGGTCTGATTGGTCTTTGCTTATATATTATAGTTTCAGATTTTGTGCTTTTATTGGTTGTGTATATGTGTTTCTTGTATTATTTCTGTTTCTTTTTAATTCTTCGCACCCCATTTGTTTTCTAAAGAGAGAAGGAAAGGAGACGTAATTTGGTGAGCAGAGTGGTGGAGGCGATCTAGAAGGAGGAAAAATAGTGAATAAAATAGTGGTAACATATGCCTTTAATCCCAGTACTCACAAGGCAGTGGAAGGCAATGGAAGGCAGATACATGAATTCAAGGCCAGTGTGGTCTACAGGGTGCATTCCAAGACAGCCAGGGCTATACATAGAAACCCTGTCTTAAACAAACAAACAAACAAGGAAATAGATAGTAATTTGAATGAAAGCCACTAATACATACAAAACTAAATATATAATTAAAAATCTTTAAATAAATTTTAAAAAGTTGTAATTTAATGCCTCATTACTCTTTTGGTATTTACTGGCTAGATAGTAGTGCTTGATTTCTACTCTATAACAAAGAATAGACAAAACAAAAAACAAACAAACAAAACAGAAATGCACCAATTTTAGTCAAGGACTGGAAGGGATACAGACATCAGAAGGGATGCCTCCCATACCACTTGAGTATTCTCTAGTTAATTCCAGTCATCTACACAGCCAATGACAACTGACTCCAATCTTCAGCCATAGACCTTCTGAGGATTAGGAACAATTACAAGTATCCAGAATCATTTGAACAGCAAGTACTCTACAAGAATCCAGATCAAAATCTCAGAACAAAGCCTCCAATTTCATGTTACTACTACTGAAAGCCTCTTGGGTCAGGACAGCCTGGCTTTCTGTCTTAATTTTGCTCCTACATCCCTTCTTCACATTTCCCTCCTCATTTTTATTTGACTAAAGATCAGGTATCTAGGTACAGACCAACATAGATGAGAAGATGATATGAAAAGAAAAAACTTGTAAGTAGAATTTGAATTAATAACCTGGATGACATGAAGAACAAGGCAGAAAATTATGGAAAATTGTGTTGATTTTGGCAATTAAGAGAACATCATTAAACTGAGAATAAAGAGTTTTTAAAAAGTTTGAAGTTAAAGTATACTGTCATATTGGATCAAGAAGCTAATAATCAAAAATATTCAAAATAGATTCTCTATTTCCAATGTGTTAGAAATATGGGCACCCCCCCCTTTTTTTTTTTTTGAGTAAATCAAGGAGGTGGGGAATAGTGAAGCATCCAATGAGTGACCTGTTCTAGAAAAACAAATTGACTCACTGGAGGATACACATTTCTTGAGAATGGGAAGTAAATGAGAGTAAGAAGTAAAGGAGTGGTAGAACTGGTCAGCTTTTCTGAGGTGTTAGAGGACACAGACTTGGAAGATATCAACAAGAGCACAGTAATACCTTTACTAGGGTTTAGACCTGCTGTATGTTTGGATGATTAAACACAAAGCAAAAACTAGGGAATTATGGTTCAAAAATTTGGAACTTAAGGTAACAGAAGCGTTAGATGAAGTGTGAGCCTTTCTATTACATGACTATCCATATGGACTGCATGCCTGCTAGGAATCCCTGTGAGATCCTGTAGTTCTAAAAGCCCTGTCATGTACCTGCAACTCATAGGATCAGACTATTAATTAATAACTAAATACTATCTACTTCCCATTCAATTTTTTTTTTTTTTGGCAGTGATTCTATGTTTATATCCTTCTTATGGTAAAATATAGTCCTAATGTGGAAAAATCATTTAAAATTTTAATTTGTAATATGCATCAGAGTCATACAAAATACTTCTGCCTACATTTCCCACCAGGAACTTTGAAGACAGAACAACAAAATGAAACAAAGCTATACAAAAGAATCCTTTTGATTTTACTTGAAAACAGTAGACACTAAAGGAAAACTCGAGTCCAGGGGTGAATTCCCTTTTATTTTGACAAAGGGAACACATTTCTAACTATGAATCAATTCAAAAGAGTACATGAAAAGGTTGGGTAATTTTGAGAAGAAAAAAAAAAAAAAAAAAAAAAAAAGAGAGAGACCATGAAAAGAGAAACTGAAAATGCCCTGGGCAAAGTCGAAAGGAACCAGACAAACTCTAGTATTTCCAGAGTGTATACAAACAATAAGACATAGGCTTAATATACAGGAGCTTCCTAAGAACTCGGAGTTAATAGGTAAAACCTTGTTAAGAGTATTAGAAAATGCCATGAGCAATTATAAGCAGACACTTGATGAAAAATACCACTTTAATCCATGAGAAAAATGTCTTATTTGTAAGGAAATGAAAATTTAATGAACAGCAAGAGAGCATCTGTTTCCTGTCACACCTGAAAAATTATATTTTAAAAAATAACAGTATATTTTGTTGAAAATTGAAGAGCTATATCTTATCTTTATCTTAGTGTTATGCCTCCTGGAATAGTCTTTTAGTTTAAATTTTTATATTAAAAATTTCTCTTAGAGATATGAAGTACAGAGTTTTGAAATCAAAGTGTTAACAGAGCCACATTCCAGGAGATCCAAGAAAGAGAAAGTTACTCTCCTCCATAGTTACTGCTAGCATTCCATGATGGGCCACATTTAGTTCCCTGCTCCTATAACCATATGAGCCCTTTTCTCTATTGGCATTTTGTCTGAATCTTACTTTATACCTCTTCCTAAGGAAGCTTGGTATTGGAATCTGTGACTACTTGCAAAATATGTGTTAATACTTAATTGTACTAGATATTTCTGAAAGCATCAGTCATAGGTTCTGGTTGTTGGAACATGGATATATTGTTTGTGAAGCCACCAATAAACCAAATAAATTTTGACATCTTGACTTCCAGGGAATCACCTTGAAAATAGACTTCTAATGATATGTAAGTGTACATCAGGTTATTTCCATAATGCTTATTGCTCAATACCAGAAAGGTTCCAAATAGTCATAATACAAGGGCAAATAGATAAATTATGGCACATATTTGTGGCAATATTGTATGAACAAGAAAGATTTTCAATGAACTCTCTCTCTCTCTCTCTCTCTATATATATATATATATATATGTGTGTGTGTGTGTATATATATATATATATATATATAACATATATATGTAATAATATCTGTATATTATTTATTTATAACTTGGACTTGCAAATAGAAATCTTTGTTTCTTGTATTAAATATTATTTGTGGAGTACATCATTCTTGTGTTCAATATAGTTGTTCTAGACTTAAAGTCCTGAAAGTATATTTTATTTTATTGCAAGACCAGATATTTGAGTGTGCCTGGGGAATTTAAATCCTAATTCTGGAATCCACAGTTGTTTTTCAAATGCAAAACAAAATAATAGTATAAGTTCTTGGGGTTGTTACATAGAAATAATGAATTACTTGCCACTTAGAATGGTTGTGTATTAATGGATGTGATATAACATGGTGTTTATTGTACAGACTGAAATCATGATTCAATTAATCTTAAATGTTGAGAGTAACTTCATTCATAGATAAATATTTGTTTTCTAAAACCTTAACCATCTTCCTTCATTGGCATGGAGTTTAACTATATTTTTAGAAAATATTAATTCTTAAAAACTACCATATCACAGTTTAACTGATCTTACAATTAAAGTCAATTTCATGTTATTTACACAGAACTTTCAATTAGGCAAGAGAGTTTTCATAAATTACCAGTTTTCAGTTTAAACTTTGTGCTTTATTCTACTACAGGAATGCTGGTTACATGAAAAGTTTTGTTCATTGCAACTCCAAGTTACCATCAATCAACTTAAAGGTTCTCCATGATTTGATCCCTTAAACTCTATTTCTGTTACAGCCCTTAAACAGTGTTCTGACCTAACAAATGAATCACCCACACATGAATAGCCCACTATTGCAGCTTGACTTATATCCTTATATACATGAAAACTGTACAAAATCTGCAGCTAATAGACAAGATTACATGTCAGAGATCACAAAAGAGAAGGAGTCATTCCACGGAAAAGATGCAATGAGAGGACACTAAGGAAGAGAGAGGAAGGGAAGAATCACACCATGCTCAGGAAGGAACCTTAAGAAAAAGAGGCAAAGGGAGACAAAAATGGCTCTTAGTCCTCTTTTCCAAAAAAATAAAACAAAGAGACAAAGAATGAGAGAGGAATTTGGAGAGGAACACTTGTACATTCCTAACAACCTTCCTCTCCCCTTCTCTTTCTAGACAGTTGTAAGGGAATCTTATTCTCGACTTTAAAGGGGAAATGCTACTAAAGAGAAATTGGAAATCTAGTGGTGAGAAGAAAGCAAAAATACACGTATCCTGTGTGGTTCCAGAGCAATTTGCTAAAACTTCAACTTGAAAACTGGGCCAGGGTCTGGGATTCTTGAAATTTCACAAACATTTTTTGTTTATTTCTGAAATAAACAAACCACAACCAGATCTGAAATATCATTTGCCCCACTACAGGGCTTCCTAAGCATAAATTAATATATATTTACATAAACAGTCCAAATAATTAAAAATTGCTAAAATATAGGAAGTAAAACAAAATGAGAATGGGCAGTCCCAGCAAAGGGAAGAATGGGCAAACTAGAAACAGCCACACTTAAATAGAAATAGATATTGAATCTCTGACCCACATAAGCCCACTGGGGAAGTACCATAGAGAGAAGAGGAGACCCCACCAACACCTACTGGAAGAAGCTATGGGAAGAAGGCAATACAAGAAAACACCTAACAACAGAAAGACAAGCATGACACCACCAGAATCTAGGGAAGCTACACCAACAAGAACGGAACACAACAACAAAGCAGAGGAAGCAGAAGGGAACAACTTAAAAATTACCATCATAAAAATGATAGAGTCCCTCAAAGAAGATGTGAGAAAATCCCTTAAAGAAATGGAGGAAAAAAACAAACAAAAAAGTGGAAGAAATGAACAAATTCCTTAAGGAAAGTACAGAAACCAAGATAAAACAATTAAGCAGGTGAAGGAAATAGTTCAAGACTTGAAAACTGAAATAGAGAAAATAAAGCCAACACAAACCGACTGGAAATAGAAAAACTGGGCAAAAAATCAGCAACTACAGACACAAGCATAACCAACAGAATTCAAGAGATGGAAGAGAGAATCTCAGGCGCAGAAGATAAACTAGAAGAAATAGATTCATTGACCAAAGAAAATAATAAATCCAACAAATCATTAACACAAAACATCCAGGAAATGTGGGACACGATGAAAAGGCCAAACCTAAGAATAATAGGCATAGAGGAAGGTGAGGAAGCCCACCTCAAAGGTGCTGAAAACATATTCAACAAAATCATTGAGGAAAACTTTCCAAATCTGAAGAAGACATGCCCATGAAAGTACAAGAAGCATACTGAACCCAAAATAGGCTGGACCAAAGAAAAAAGACCCCTCGACATATAATAACAAAAACAACCAGCATACAGAATAAAGAAAGAATATTAAGAGCAGCGAAGGAAAAAGGAGAGGTAACATATAAAGTCAGACTTATAAAAATTACATCTAACTTCTCCATGGAAAGCCTCAAGGCCAGAAGGTCCTGGATAGATGTTCTAAAAGTATTAAGAGAACACACATGCCAGCCTAGGCTACTATATCCAGCAAAACTCTCAATCACTATAGTTCTGAATATCTATGACCCTAATACAAAGGCACCCACATTCGTAAAAGAAACACTACTAAAATTCAAAGCTCATATAAAACCTCACACACTTATAGTGGGAGACTTCAATACACCACTCTCAACACTAGACAGGACCACAAATCAGAAACTCAACAAAGAAACAAAAGAACTACAGAAGTTATGTCTCAACTGGGGTTAACAGACATCTATAGAACATTCCATCCAAAGACAAAAGAATATACCTTCTTCTCTGTTCCACATGGAACCTTCTCTAAAATCGACCACATACTAGGTGGCATAAAAACCTCAGCAGATACAAGAGAATAGGAATAGTCCCCTGTATCTTATTGAACCACCATGCTTTAAAATTGGAATTCAACAACAACACAAATAGCAGAAAACCTGCAAACTCATGGAAACTGAACAATGTGCAATTGCACCACTCCTGAGTCAAAGAAGAAATAAAGAAAGAAATTAAGGACTTTCTAATATTCAACGAGAATGAGGACACAACATACCCGAACTTATGGGACACCTTGAAAGCGGTGCTACAAGGGAAGTTCATTGCAATAAGTGCCCATATGAAGAAAACAGAGGATAGTCACATAAGAGAATTAACAGCACAAATGAAAGCCTTAGAACAGAGAGAAGCGAATTCATCCCGTAGGAGTAGACGCCAGGAAATAATCAACTTGAGGGCTGAAATCAACAAAATAGAAACCAGGAAAACAATACAAAAACATCAATGCAACGAAGAGTTTTTTTTTTTTTTTTTTTTTTTTTTTTTTTGAGAAAATCAACAAGATAGACAAACCTTTATCCAAATTAACGAAAAAGCAGAGAGAGAACATGCAAATTAACAAAATCAGAAACGAAAAGGGGAACAAAACAACAGGCACAGAGGAAATCCAGACAATTTTCAGGTCATACTTTGAAAATCTGTATTCCACAAAAATTGAAAATTCAAAGGAAATGGACAAATTTCTGGATAACTATCACTTACCAAAATTAAATCAAGAACAGACAAACAACTTAAGTAGACCTATAACCCGCAATGAAATAGAAGCAGTCATCAAAAGCCTTCCAACCAAAAAAAGTCCAGGGTGAGATGGATTCATGCAGAATTCTACCAGACATTCAAGGAAAAACTAATACCACTGCTCCTCAAACTGTTCCACAAGACAGAAACAGAAGGTTCATTGTCAAAATCTTTTTATGAGGCCACAATAACCTTGGTACCCAAGCCTCACAAAGACACAACTAAGAAAGAAAACTACAGACCAATATCCCTGATGAACATCGATGCAAAAATACTCAATAAAATAATGATAAACCGAATTCAAGAATACATCAGAGAAATAATCCCCCATGACCAAGGAGGCTTCATCCCTGGAATGCAGGGATGGTTTAACATATGAAAATCTATCAACGTGATCCACCATATAAACAAACAGAAAAAGAAAAACCATATGATTATGTCCCTAGATGTGGAAAAAACCTTCGACAAAATTCAACACCCTTTCATGATGAAGGTCTTGGAGAGGTCAGGGATAACAGGACCATACCTAAACATAATAAGAGCAATATACAGCAAACCAACTGCCAACATCAAACTGAATGGAGAGAGACTTAAACCAATTCCTCTAAAATCAGGAACAAGAGAGAGACACAGAGAGAGATCATAAAAGAGGGAGCCCATATTGGTTTGAAGATAAAATTGAACACGAAGAAAGGTCTAGAGAACTACAAGACTGCTCCCAACTAACAATTTGAGTTTCTGTGGAAAGGCTACCATAAATGCCCTTCCCGGATAGTGAGATCAACAAACTAACTTATCCATGGAGCCCTCAACTATTGCGTGTTGGAAACAGGAGAAAACACCCATACATAAACACTGAGTCGAAGTAGAACTCAGATGCAGATGGAGAGGACAAGACCATGCAGCAGAAACACATACAGACAGCTTTCCTCAACAAGGAGGAGCTAATGGCCACTAGACTGATAGCTGGGAAGCCAGCATGGGACTGACTCAGGCCCCCCTGAATATGGGTCTCAGCCAGAAGGACTGTGCAGTAAGGTACCTCAGACAGTAGAGCCAGGATTTATCCTTGGTGCACAAAATGACTTTGTGAACACATCCCCCATTGAGGGATAACTGCCTTAATCTAGAGACAGGAGAGAAGCCCTAGTTCCTACTTCACATGACCTGTCAGACCTACATGACCCCTACTGGATGGCCTTCCCCTACATATGGAATTGGGGTGGGGGATGGGAGGGGCGGGTGGTTAGAGTGCATGTGAGAGGGCAGAGAGGGTAAAAGGAAGGGAAAGAAGGAGGGAGGAAGAGAGGGAGTGAGGGAGGGAGAGGGAACTGGGATTGACATGTAAAATAATAAATTAAATTAAAAAAATGTTTTGACTCCAAAATTTAAGTTCAAGGACAAGTTACTGGGGAAAAGGATTTCTATTCTTGTTTCCACGGAAAATGAAAAGCTGTGGATTCCTTCCAGACTAATGAGGTTTGATCAAGCCAGACCACCTGAAACAGAGTTCTAGGTGATCCTACATTCAAAACAGGTGGAAAAAGCAGCCTTACAGACTACAGCCAGGATTTCTGAATCTTCTTCCAATCCCCCATGACAGCGCCCCTTACCAGCAGGAAGTAGTTTGGAAAGAACGATGCCCAAATTCCCAAATATTGTCTATAAATATTTGTTTTCATTTAAATGAACTTGGTTATATAAAATAAATAAATAAAAGAAATGTTAAAAATGACTCAGAAGATTTAAAAAAATGCCAATACAATGATACCAGATTGAATATGTTTACCAGAAAGTAATTCAGTATAAATGGTTATTAGTTTCACTGACTTAATTTTCTCATGGGATTATTGGGATACCTATTTCATAATGCTGTTGTAAAGATTAAATGAAGAAATCTAAAAATGAGAATTATCTGAGCCTGAGCATGTTGTCAATATATGACTTAACTTCCAGCTGGTGAAACTAAGAGTTGAACTTGATCAAGTGATTTTTCTTTCCTCATTATTTGTAATTAAAGTCTGAAAATGTAGTCATGTTCATTAAATTTTGAAACACAAATTGCCTAATTAGTAGACTTACAATAACTTAATATAAAGCATAAGGCTTGTCATGCAAATGTAGTTCATCGACTATAATTAAACTACATTCCAAACAAGTAGTTCAGTATGTAGTTTGTTCAGAATGAAATATAGTCCAAGGCTTTGCTAAATATCGCCTTGTGTGAGTGGGACAGACAAAGACAACAATTGATTTTCTGATATAAAACATGAAATTATTTTTCAAAAGTTTAAAATTTATTATTTGGGGGCTTTTAATTGTCATCTCATATTTAGTGATAGTGTTTGGAAAATTTGGACATTTATAATCTCATTTTACAACTCAAAATAGATTACCCATCTCAATTTATTCATATTTTAATGTATTGTTCTCCTTAGTTATGTTTTGGCATTTTTCATAAGCATATCTTACACTAATCATTCCTATTTATTTAAACTTTGGTTGTTACAGAGGCTAACATTTGCTATTGGTTACACAAGATAGCTTTTTGATCCCATAGATTTATGTTTCACAGCTAACACAGGATTCTCTCTTTTTAAAATATAATTATACTTGTAAGGATTTACCTTTGCATTTTAAAGATAGGCAGTGGTATATATTAGAGACCTTATTTTAAAATTACTTCTACTATGTATATAATTACATTTTCTTTGTGAATATACTTTATTAGCTTATAGAATATGACTCTTAAAAACCAGATGAAAAGATGGCTGGACCAAAGTTTGCATGCATGTAATGTGTTATTTTGTTAGGTCTGAATTTGAAAGAAAAACATGTAATTCTGGGTACAACACATCTTGGAGGAATATGACCAGAAAGTGCCCTGCACACTGAAGCAAGGTTGCTTTCTGCACTGAAAAATGCTCAGAAGCTTGCTCGTGTGCGTTAGGAAAAGCAGCAACATTAGCACGCCAGATGTTGCCAACATGCTACCACTTTTTGCTGACGAAGCACTACCTGGCATTTGAATGCATGAGTAGGGTATGTCTATTGACATAAAGTGTTTAATCAATTTCTTAATCATCATCTTATTTTTGATTAAAAATTTTCTCTAGCAGTCCTCTGGGAAGAACTTAAGAAGGCAAGCTCCTGGCTCAGAGGATGCTGTGATTTTTCCTTCAATGTAAAAAGTTTATCTGGGGATGCAATCCTCAACCAGTACTTGTTTGATTAAAAATAATATTTTATTATTTTTATTTTATTTTATATTTATTTTCTATTATTTCACATTCTCTAATATCTTATTTTTGTTCTTTTGTTTAAGAAGTTTGAAAATGAATATTTTAATTTGCATTTGCTTTTAGCCTTGACCTGTCTTGTGCTTTGTTAATTTAAGAAGATTTTCTTAGTAATTTCTAGTTCCTTTCATAGTATTCTTCTGCATTTTCTTGACATATTTCTCAGAAAATCATTCTGAATTTTTAATAACTACAAACTAATGAGAAGACTTAGTGGGTAATGGTACTTGTTCCCTAACTTGATGACTACAGCCCACACAGTAGGAGAGAATAGGCAAGTTGTGTTCTGACACATACACACTCACATATATGTACATAGGCACTCACATACACACACACACACACTTAATTTAGGTGGAGTTACCCTATAATGGCACAATAATGTCCCTAGTAGGCCATGGGCTAACAAATAAAAAGCCCATTATCAGAAATGTGTTAGGAGTTGTTGGCCAGTGAAGTCCCATAGACTACCTACCCAAAATACAGTAGGCTATCGCCATTGCTATTGATCTTTCTCTAGAACTTGCCAGTAAGACCTTATTGTTAAAAGTACTTCAAATGAACTTAAAAAACATTTTCTAACATTTGCAAAATACATGTATTTACACAATGTATCTTGCTCATATTCACCCACTGCTACTTCCTCTAATATCCTTGAGTGTACCTTACCAAATTCTTGTTTTTCTTTTTTATTGTTATTAATGACTCTCAAACCCAACTAAGGCTGCATATATGTGCCCATCTTCAGAGACAAGAGCAAATTGCCAGCAGCCATATCCTCAAAGGAGAGTGACTCTCCTCCCTCAGAAACCATAACTGCAGTAGCTCTTCTTGTAGAATGAGGCCACAGTCTCTCTCATCCTTATTGAAATTCTGATTGGCTTGATCTTGTTCAGGTAATCACAAATATTCTGAACTGATACATAGAATCATCACATCATGTCCAGAAGGAAGCATTTCATAGATCTCCTCCCTAGTAAAGGGCTCTTACATTCTTTTGCCTCTTTTATGAAGTTCCCTGAGCATTGGATGGTGGAAAGTTAATATGAATGACCTACTCACAGGGGAGGATTCAGGGTTACTTGTAGTTGACATTTTAACAAGTTATAAATCTCTGCATTAACCATCACTCACTGCAAAAAGGAGCTTCTCTGAACAAAGCTGAAAGCAGAACAAACTCATGGGTTAAACATACATATTCAGGGTACAGCCAAACTTAACTACATTGTATAAATATTTGACCTTTTTACAATGTAGGTATTTGATCACATCTTGCTATAATTTTGTTTCATTGCATGGCATCTTTCAGTTCATTTCTCAGTCTATGTAGAGCTAGAAATCTACAAGTTCCCCTTGATCCATCCTACCATTTTATTCATTCACCCATGTTTTGTTTTTTTTCTCTAATATGTACACATCATCTATCTACCTTTTAAAAACATCCACTAACCACTAATGCATGCTGCTATAAATTCATGCCTTCTATTTCTGCCTTTACTCATTGTTTACTTGGTGGATTCCCACCCCAGTCAGAGTGAATACCATAAAAGGTGTAACATTATACTGTTTTCATATTTAAGTGGAAGGACCTTTGCAACTTTATTCCATCTTGCCCTCATTTTCTCACTTACCTCTAACTTTTATTATCACTTTTGCTCACTCAAGTTCAAGCATACAGATGTCACTGCTCTTGCAGCACATGACACATGCTGCTACTTCTATGGGTGTTGTGCTCTCTTGCAAATACTCTTTCCTGGGTAGTTGCATGTGTATCAGCTATCTGCTGATGAATCACTAATTGTTACAAAATTAAAATATTTAAAGACTAGAATATCAATTATGTTTTGCAAGTAAGTTTCTTTGGACTCAAAATTTGAAGATAGCTTAATTGATATATATATATATATATATATAGAGAGAGAGAGGTTGACTGGGGTTGCAGGCATCACAAATGTCTATTAAACCTGGCACATCCACATCCAAAATTGATCTTCTATGTGTGATAAGTCACTGTTACCCACTAATCAGGGATGATGTCACTATTTCATGGAAGTATCTTCATATCCCGCTTGATTATCCTCATCCTATGACAGTTGTCCATCCACACAGTAAATAACTATCTAGGAAATCAAGACTGAAGATACAATATCGTTTACAACTAAGTCTCAGAAGGTACACCTAAGATCTTCAACCATTTAAAGCTGGTGTTGTCTCTTCTTGACCACCTAGTTACTCTTTGACGTTGTCATTTCTTCATGTTTTCTTTATCTTTCTCCTTATCTGTCATAATTTCCAGTTTTAATCTAGTCAGTGTTTAATTTCCCATTGTGTTTATGTTCATCTCTCCTTGGAAGCATGCAAGTCTTCAAAAAAAGAAAAGACAACGACAATTTTATTCAGTATAAAACCACTGTGTCTGGAAGGTGACATTACTCATAGTAACACCCCATATGTTTATAATGATTATCAGTCAGTTTACTCTCATTCAAAAAATCTGCTGAATTCTGTTTCACTGAAGAATTAATTTGGTCCTGTATTGTTTGTTCTCTGTATAGTTTCTCAATCCTTGGAATTTTTCTTTTGTATGTCCATCTTCTGCTGTCAATATTAGCTTGACTTTTATAATGAGACATTGATTTATATTTAATAAATGAGGACCTTATGAAGAAAATTAACGAGTTTAACTGCTGCTCTTTCCCTCTTTTGAATTTGAATTTCTATGTAATTTCACATATCCAGTGATTTTTGTGTTCAATGCATAGACCCTAAGATAATTCTGCTTATGTAAATAATTGACGTTTCAAAGGTTATGACACAGTCTATGAAACTCATACAAATGGCAGAAGATATTACTTCTATGCAATATAGATTTACATTATCAGTGCTTCACAGATATTGAGTGATCCAGAGCTATGAGTTCACTATGGGGTGCTTTGGTCTGTCTAGATGATCCCATATTGAGCTTCTTGTAACATCCATTATTTAGCAAGAGCAGTTATAAAGATCTACTATGAGCAAATCCAGTGGGATTTAGACAGGGGGGCAGGCAGTCATGTAGTTGGGCTCATACTCAAAGCTGTTGGGCTCTCACACTTAGGTGTCTTTTTGCTCTAATCCAGTGTGACCTCCAAAATGTTGCTTCTACTGAATTATTTACAAATTTCTTTGCTTCTTTTCATTCTTTAGAATACAAGCAATGTGATTAGTATTACACAGACACCTTTCTAATGCTGAGAATTTAGCTGGGGCTTCTGGTATACAGTAATGTGCCTCTATGTTTACTAGTACATAGCATTTCCCCTATTGATTTGTGCAGATACTTATTTTAACGTGGTGTTGAGATAGGAATTAAGTGTGGGTATTCTATCCATTTTTAATCAAAATTATAAACTATAATTTGTTAGGTTGGGGAGCTATTTCTTTCTCTTTTTTACAATAGTGAAGCTAGTTGTTTACTATGTGCTTCCAAGATATTTTTACCTTGGATACTTTTAGAGAGCAAGCAAGGAGTAGGGAGGAAGTGAGCTTGCACAGTCTTGCAATCTACCAGTCAGAATGCATCTTCATTTATACCAGGATAGATTCATGTTGTTCCAATACATAGATCATATCATTTTTGTTTCCAGACATGTATATACCTTTTTCTCTTGCACATCTGGAGTCATAAGTATAATCATCATTGATAAACCATAAAATAGGACATTATTATCTTTTATTATAATTTTCCCTTAGGTTTAGTCATCATTGAAAAACAGAGTTACCTTTTATAATAATTTCACTTATAACACCATTACCCAATTTTTAAGATGATAGAAACATATGACAGTCTATTCTCAGGTTGGTAGCTCTTGTGGCTTCAAGAACACCAGAAAGAAGAAAATATCTTTGTTTATATGTCCAATCCTGGCATTCTTTTGTTTTTTGGTCTGAATGAGCTAATTTTCCTAACAAAGGGAGGTCCTGACACCTCATTATTTTATCATCTTTCCACACCATCCTTTGCTTATTAGTACAAATTGCTGTATAAGGCAGAGGTAACTTCAGTTAATCTAGCTTTGTTCCTTATATGCCATGCAATCTCCTGCATGTATAGTAAGTAGGAATAAGCCCACATAATATTTTCAACATTTTTAAGTTTACATTGTTTTGATTATCTTGTTCCTGAGTAAGTACAGGGCCAGATGTTTTAAGAATATCACATAACCCCATAAAGGGATCTCTGGCTCCTTTATGTGTGTCATAACCTCCAAGGCATATGGAAGACTTACAAGTAGATAAGGATATCTCCTTAAAAAAGAGAGGGGTAGTATGCTCAGGACTGTCCTGGGGAAGCTTAGAAGCAGTACTCCTGAGAGAAGGCATAAATTATTCATAAGAAAATTTCCATCGATTCAATATACCAAAATTGTACAAATATCAAAAGCTCTCCAAATATGCAACACATGGAGAATAAAAACAAAAGTAGCATGTCAACCATCATATGGCTCAGCTTTGCTGGATCTTTGTCAAGCAGCTATTCTAGCTTTATGGCTTTTGCAGTATCAATCAGATGTGGTTGTGCCAATATGCCAGATACATTTATTTTTTTCTAAATTAATGAATTAATTAATTTTGACAGCCCAATCAGTTTTTCTTCCCTCCTTTTTGTCTTCCCAGTCTCTTCTCCCAAACTCTCCTGCTCCCATCCATTCCTTCATCTTTCCCTTTAGAAAAGGGAAAGCCTCCCATGTATATCGTCCAGCCAGCTGCAGCAAGTTGCAGCAAGACTAGGCATCTCTGCCTTTATTAAGACAGGATGAGTCAACCCAGCAACAGGGTCCTGAGATGAGGCAACAGAGTCAGAGATGGCTCCAGCTCCCTCTGGCAGGAGTCCCACAAGACTGCCAAGCCACAGAGCTGCATATGTGCAGAGGGTCAAGGTCATACCCATGCAAGTTCTCTGGCTAGAGGTTCAGTCTCCACGAGTCCCTGTGACCCCAGGGCAGTTTAGTCTGTGTGTTTTCTGGTGATGTCCTTGGCCCCTCTGGCTTCAACAAGCCTTTCTCCCTCTCTTCTTATCGACAGCCTTTGGGGTTCAGCCCCAAGAGTTTCTTCAGGGTTCAGATTGGATGATATAGCAAGAAAAGGGAACTTTTTTCCTTAGGGTATGTGAGGGCCAATGAAGGAATTCTCTTGCTGTTCCAAGCAAGTCATTTTATTTTTCTGTTTCTATTCTAATTCTAATTCCTCTTAGCTTCTTTTACTCTAGCTTAAACCCCCTTGTAACAAGTAAGGTTTTTTTCGCCTGCCTCTGGTCTTGTCCCGCTGCTGTGCCAGCCCCAATTAGCCCCAATTAACACAGAGATACTCTGTATTTGATATAATGCTATTGGCCAGGTACTAGTTTCTTATCAGCTAGCTCTGTCTTAAGTATTAATCTGTTTCTGTTGATCTATGTATTTTCGCGTGGTCTCCTTACCGGGGAGTGGGGTAGGCGTCTGGTCTCCCTGGTCTCTCCATGCTGACTTCTCCTTACTCCTTCCTCTTTCCTCCTTGTCTCCTAGTCCCACCTATCTAGCTTTCCTATTGGCCAACAGTGCTTTATTCATCACCAGTATGAGAAACATATTTACAGAATGTCATCTCCCATCACCCCCCTCTCTCTTTTTTTTCTAAGAACCTTGAAGCAATAAAAAAGTATTTCAAGAGATATTTCTCATTGGACAAAAGCACATTCCTAGGGTAAGCAGTAAGTAGTTGAGCCATTGCCATGGAAGCACAAGTTTCCAAGGTTACAGGAGTAAGACTGTGACCAGACTGGGGTGAGGGACACAGCGCATGTCTTATAGGAAAAATGTAGGTCAGAGTTTATGTGTCTGGGTTAGGGTCCTAATCCCTCTATTGGAAATCTTGCCTGGAGTTGGCCTGTTCAGGCTCTGTTTCTCCCACTGCTATCTACTGTCACCTTCTAATTCCCAAATTTCCATTGCACTAGATTTCTAGCTCATTACAGAGACATGCCTAGTTCCAGTTGTCTTTCCAAGTATCCTCTCCATCTTCCTCCAACCTGATCCCTCCCTTTCATATGCCCCCATACTGACCTTCCCCCATCTACCTTTGATATCTATTTTATTTCCCCTTCAAAGTGAAATTCATGTGTTCCTCTTAAGCCTTTCTGGTTACTTAGCTTCTTTGGGTCTGTGTATTGTAGCATGGCTATCCTTTACTTTATAGCTAATATTCACCTGTAAGTGAGTTTTTCTGGGTCTGGGTTACCTCATTCACAAAGGTTTTTTCTAGTTGCATCCCTTTGCTAAATTTCATAATGTCATTGTTTTGACAGCTCATTAGTACTCCATTGTATAAATGTACATTTTCTTTATCCATTCTTCAGTTGATGGACATCTAGGTTGTTTT
Organism: Phodopus roborovskii; assembly: GCF_943737965.1. Classification (NCBI taxonomy): domain Eukaryota; kingdom Metazoa; phylum Chordata; class Mammalia; order Rodentia; family Cricetidae; genus Phodopus; species Phodopus roborovskii. The sequence continues at coordinate 42,089,426 of NW_026126525.1, read as the reverse complement.
CAATTTCTATCTATTACAAATAAACAGTTGAACATAGTTGAACGACTGCACTTGTGGTATGGTAGAGTGTCCTTAGGCTATAAACCCAGGAGTTAAAGGCCTAGATGTTAAATTGGTCTTTTCCCAATTTTCTGAGAATCTCCATATCCATTTCCAAAGAAGCTGTATAAGTTTGCATTCCCACCCTCAATGAAAGAGTTTTTCTTGTGCTTCACATCCTTGCCAGCATGAGCTGTCACTTGTGTTTTTGATCTTAGCCATTCTGACAAGTATAAGATGGAATCTCAGAACCATTTTGATTTACATTTCCCTGATGGCTAAGAATGTTGAACATTTCTGTAGGTGTTTCTCAGCCATTTGAGATTTCTCTGTTGAGGAGTTTCTGTTTGGATATGAGATACACTGGACCTGATAAATGAGAAAGTGGGAAATAGCCTTGAACATATTGGCACAGGAGTCAACTTCTTGGACAGAACATCAGTTGTGCACACATTAAGATCAACAATAAATGAGCCCTCATGAAAATGAAAAGTTTCTGTTAAGCAAAGGACCCCATCAATAGGACAAAACAGCAGCCTACAGAATGGGGAAAGAGCTTCACAATCCCCACAGAGGGATCATTTACAAAATATATAAAGAACCCAAGAAACTAGACGTCAATAAACCAAATAATTTAATTAAAAAGTGGGAACTTATTTCTGTTCATTATACCCAAAAATTTCACCCCTGTTAATTTTTAGTTATAGTTACCTTCATTTTCCTCAAAGTACTTCACTAATTTAAAATTCTTTGCTAAGTTTCTCACTTACACATTCAGTCTTCATTTTTATATTGAATTTTCTACAGTCAAAGATGCTGAGTGTTTTGATGGACCTGGTATTTGTATCACTCAGGATGCTGCATTGGAAGTCAGTGAGAATAATTTAACAAATATATACAAAAAATATAATGATGTAAGCTTTAAACAAAATGACAGGCATGTGAACTGAATTAAGTAAAACACTTTTTATTGTGTGATAGATCAGGCTACAGACTCTGGGATTTAAATAGGCCTATTTTGTTCTATTCATTTTTGAAATAGTAAAAGAAATAAAATTCCATAGTAAGACCATTATGACAAGAAAATTGCCAAAAGAGACATTTGAGAACATCCTCGGATTTATTTATTTATTTATTTATCTATCTATCTATTTATTTATTTATTTATTTTTTACATGTTGATCCCAGTTCCCTCTGCCTCCCTCCCACCTACCCTTCCTCCCTCCCTTCCTTCCTCCCTCTCTCCCTCCCTCCCTTCTTTCCTCCCTCCCTCTTACCCACTCTGTCCCCTCACATGCATCCTGACCAACCTCCCTTCCCATCCCCCCACCCCAATTCCACTTGTAGGCCAATGCCATCCAGGTGGGGTCATGTAATTCTGTCATGTGAAGTAGGTACTAGGACTTTCCTGTCTCTAGGTTAAGGCAGTATCCCTACATGGGGGATGTATCTGCAAGGTCCTTTTGTGCACCAGGAATACATCCTGGTTCCAATGTCTGAGGTTCCTTAGACTGGCTGAGACTCATATTTAGGGGGGCCTGAGTCAATCCCATGCTGGATTCCCAGCTATCAGTCTGGGGGCCCATTAGCTCCTCCTTGTTCAGGTCAGCTGTCTCTATGTGTTTCTGCAACCTGGTCTTGTCCTCTCCTGCATCTAGATTATAGTTCAACTCAGTGTTTAGGTATGGATGTTTGCTTCTGTTTCCAACAGGTACTAGATGAGGGCTCTATGATGGTGGATGAGTTAGTTGTTGATCTCACTATCTGGGAAGGGCATTTATGGTAGCCTTTCCAGGGTTGCTCAAATTGTTAGTTGGCGGCAGTCTTGTAGGTCTCTACACTTTCTTCAAACCAATAATGGCTCCCTCTTTTATGTTCTCTCTCTCTCTCTCTCTCTCTTATCTTCTATTCCCAACCAGGCTCAATCTTCCTAGTCACATGTGTTTTCCTTTCCTCCCCTTGCTTTCTCCTACTTCTCTCTCCATTCACTGACCTCCCCCCCCCCCGCCACTTCCCATGTGCTCCGGGGGGGACTTGTCCCTTCCCCCTTCTGTGAAGTACTTTATATGAATCTCTTAGAATATACCTTGTATCCTAGTTCCTTTGGTGGTGGTGATCCTTTGCTCTAGGTCTAAAATCAATATATGAGCAAGTACATAACAAGTTCCTCTTTTTGTGACTGGGTTACCTCTTTCAGGATGGTTTCTTCAAGTGCCATCCACTTGCCTGCGAATTTCAAGAGTCCATTATTTTTTTCTGCAGAGTAGTATTCTATTGTGTAGATGTGCCACATCTTCATTATCCATTCTTCACTTGAGGGGCATCTGGGTTGCTTCCAGGTTCTTGCTATTACAAATAATGCTGTTATGAACATAGTTGCACATGTCTTTGTTGCATGGGTGTGGATCATTTGTGTATATGCTGAAGGTGGAGATTGCTGTTTTTTTTTTTCCCTTCACCATATCCTCTGGAATAAGAGAATTACCAGTTTGATGTTATAGGTGTAGCTTTTGTAAAGACTAAAGACAATTTGTGCCTAAAATTTTCTTTCACATGTAGAAATAAACCAGAATAAAATATTTCAAACACATTTTTGACATAAGCTAAATGTAAGCCTAGAATAATTTGCTAAATGTCACAAGACAGGGAAAAATTTGTTGGAATACTTAGCTGCTTTTAAGCTTAGCTGTAGTATTTTCTTGTATCTGCTTAGAAAAATCACCCACGCTAGCTCACAGAACACATTAAATCAAAAGGCTTTCCCACCATGGTTAATGTACTGGCTTTTATGATCTGCACAAGTCTTGATATTGCAGCACATATTTTACACATGTAACTCTGCATCAGGATTTCTTTAAGGCTAATGTACAATATGCTGAATTAATAATGCTTATAAGTATTATATATATGAGGAGGGTGTGGAGAAATCTTGATGAAAGGTGATATGTATTTATGAGGTGCCAGATGTTTGCTTTTAAATGTAATTTTTATTAACTCACACTAGCGAGATTTGTATTGAAGTGGTCTCTTTGTGGTAGTACATTGTTTGAATTATGTTCTGTGAGACCTAGGCACAATAGGCTGAATAAAAAATCTGTACCTGTCTAAATTTTATGTATTTTTAACATTGGGCTATTGGGCTCCATTTCTAACACAGGTGCTGCGGATTAAATGAAAAACAGTAAAAAGTTATATATTTCATATGCAAGTACAGATGTTTAAATGTACTGATTATTATTTCAAATATTTTTTTTTCTATAATGGCAATCATGATATCATATGCTTAAAGATCATGTTTCTTCCAAGGTGTTTGGAACACATGTCAGTCATCAATTATTTAACAGTTCATTACTTCCCCTGCAGATATTATTGCCCCATTTTACAGAGGAGGTACCTAGTGACCAAATACTTGTTCTTAAATGTCACAAGAATATTTTTAAGTGATCTTTTTTCAATTGATTTTTTTCCTTCAGATTTTTACATTTGTCCCCAACTGGGATTTTTCTGTTGCAGTTGATCAGCAAGATGACCCATCTTCTGATGATGAACTGCTGTGACCTGAATGCTTAAGACAATTATCATGTCTGTTCAAATGCAAATCTGAGTGAAAAGGTGACAAAGTTTACTAATCATTTAACAATGTTGATGGCATGTTATAAAGCATGTAACTTCTACAAGTACCTGGTGTAGGGCTCCCTCTACCAAACCCTTTTTGCTCTGTTCTGCTCTATAATGTACATTGTATTCCAAACTCTGACATGCTGTTTGAACTTACTGAGAGCTACCTGTAGAAATACTCTCCCCTCCCTGACCCATTCTTACGTATGCATGTCTATGACAATTTTTCTTTAATAACCCCAGGAATGGGCTGCCACCTTAACCCTGACAGGAGGAAATAGAACAGTTAAGCAGCCTATAAGTAAAGATGTTGTATCTTGTAGAACACACAGAATATAAAAGATTCCAAAACTTAGCTAATGGTCCCAATAAGGCATGCCAAGTTTAATTCTACAGATTATTTTATACAGCTGATTTGATGATGTTTATCATCCATCTGTCTATCATCTATCTACTATTAGCTATCTATCATCTGTCATCAATCTATTCACCTTCTAAGCTTGTTTTTCTATAGACTTAATAAATGCACTCATTCAAAAACCAAACTATGCTCATTGCAGTTCATTCTCTGGACCATGCAGAATATAATCCTCATGTGTCTGTTTTTTTTTTTTTTTCTCCCATCATGTGAGTCTCTGTGAACTAAACTCTAGACATCAGGCTTTTGGTGGCAACAAGTGATTTTACTTATGTTTTGAGTCTTTTTTTGCTATAAGATCTGGGGCTTGGATGCTGGAAGGAATTTTCTTTAAGGAAGATTTTCTGAAATACACCTTTTAATCTCATACATTTAACCTGGCCAATGTTCACTTTTTACTTATTTGAAGAGAGGAATAACTTTCTTTCCACTTCTTTTTCTTTTTTCCAGGATCAAACAAACAAACAAACAAACAAAACATCTTCTGTCAAGAAGAGAACGTGTTACTTAGAAGGAGAAAATCACAGACAAGCAAGCCTGAACATGTTATGAGTTAACAACACTGGCTACTCATGTGACAGCAGTGAATTTGTGTGTTAGTAAAAGAAATCAGAAAAAGGTAAGTTTGGGTTTTGGTCTGTTGGCCAGCCTTCCTTCCTTCTTTCCTTCCTTACTTTTTTCTTTCCCATAATTCTGTGAAAGGTATGAGAAACAGTTTCATACCTGCCAATGACTGAATTCTATCTCACGATGGACTCAAGCTAAAGGCAATTTTCCTGCTGCAGTCTCCTGAGTAGCAAAGTTACAGCTGTGAACTACCACACCTGGATATGTTTTTCTGAGGTTGTATAGTGGTCAGATGAGTGACACACCTAGCTCTGTTTTTCTGGGGTTGGGTTTTGGTCAGATGAGTGATACACCTGGCTCTATTGTTGTGGGGTTGAGTAGTGGTCAGATAAGTAATGGGCATTAGAGAGACTGCTCATAGTTAAATCAAATGTCCTTTCAAGTTGTACATGAATTTATTTCTGTTAGTTCTCCCTTCCTTATGACAGTTTTTCTGCATTCCAATCATTGTTGAGCAATACATTCTCTTTGAATGTGGTTTGGACCTGGAAATATGTTCCTAAGAAAGAGAGCCCTGCATGAGGGCCAAGTTCTTGCTTCTCTGGTTAGTTTCAAAAGATTGTAGCTTCTTCTCTAGAACAGTGTCTCTCTATCCAACTTGCAAACTCCCTTGAAGTAACCTGGAACTCTGGAGAGGCATTTGACACCCAACTTCCAAAAGCTTCTAACCTGCCACTACAGACAACAGAAAACCCCATTCCAACAGGCAACAAAGAGCTAAGCTGGTGAGAAGCCATGTGAGGTTGGAAGTGGGGCTTTTCTTAGTTCTGAGATGACTATATCCCAGATGACACATGGCTTACTGTCTGCCCAAGATCCTCAAATAAGACTGGCTAAGCCAGGCCTGCATTCCTAAGCCTGCAAATTGAGATAGTAAATGCCTGTTGTTTTAAGTTGCTAACCTTAGCTTTGAATTGCTGTGAAACAGCAGATGATTAATAGGAGGGTACCTGCAGGACATTTTAAATGTTTTAAATGTAAATGCCAACTTAGCACTTACCTCTTGAATAGCTGAAAGAGAAGATTAGCCTGCAAAGGGTGGGCAGACCACATAAGAAAGATGTGCAAAAGCTGTGAAAAAGGTACAATGACACTCACAAAGTTGGAATGATTACACATATTTAGATTGGGGATTGGATTTTTTTTGTTGTGGTATGTATACAGTCAGATAGCTTATTTATGATTAACAATAAAATACAAACCTCTATTATCTGGAGTGAGGTATTACCGATGTGAAGGAGAACATTGCTGTGTGCCCAAAGTCTACTTTTTATAAGGTTTAATGAGTATTTATTTTATAAATGAAAAGCATGTGCAAGGCTAAAATCTTCAAGCTCTTTTCTTTATATTGGTAGAATGGCCATAAATTAGGACTTTAATTGGGACCTCAACAATTAAGACAGAGGTTAGCCCTTTCTTTGATGTATGTGTGCCACTATCTTTCAAGTGAACACTTCATTCCAAATACCTAAACTTCCAAAGTAAATCTTTGACAACATAGCTGAAGCATGAAAACAGAATCAATAACACAAACAGGTAAAGTGCTCCAATCAGAGTAACTGTTTTTGGTCTACCTTGTTAAAAAAAAAAAAAGTTACTTCTTCCTTATTGTGAAGACAATTCACTATTTTTCTGATTTCATTTTTAAAAACATTGACTATGTAGTGGGATCAGGCTTTCTTCTTTGGAGAACCAGGAAAACTGAGGAAAATACATAAAATTTCTTTCTTTTTTTTTTTTTTCTTTTTTTTTTTTGAGGCACTAGGTAAAAGTCATTAAGGAATACCATCCCTACATTCCAGAAAAGAGAAGTTTGGGCAGAAGCTACTTATGTGGAGCTGTCTTCCCATGTTGGCTGAGGCACCATGAGATTCTTTTTATTGTAAGTTGATTAAAACTTGTGATAAATTTTCACTGCCTAAGACCAGAAACTCAAGGACTTTAATAAACCCCAATCATTTGAAATTTAAGTTTCCAAATTAAATATATTATGGAAGAAAAGGCAAACCACAGATAAGAAACAAATATCCTGACTTTTATAGGAAGCAAAACTTATTCAAACCAGAATCCCAGGAACTGGATCAAGGGAATGAGAACTTTCTAGAACCTCTGTTTGTTGGCATAAACAAAATATAAATCTCCAGACAGTTTCAACTGTAGGTAAGATGGAGTAGTTCACTATACACTAAAAACATTTAGCAAACCTGGACCAATTACATTATCATTAAAGGTGCCAAACAGTTTTGTCAGCAAAAGGCTCAATGGAAACAGGATTCCAGCAATTGGACTCTCTACAGAAGACAGCTAAGGGTCTGAGTCATTCCTGAAGTATTTGTTGGTTTGACTTGAGAAAAAGTAAGATACCACAGAGCCTACACACAGGACAACTGCCTTCAGGCAGAGTGACAAGCAGAGGCTTTGAGGTGTGTGGGCTAGATTTCTGTAACTGAAGATTTGGGGCAGTGGTGGTCTCTGCCTTCGTCTGTTCCCAGATTCTCAAATAGAAGAGTGCTAGAGACCAAATAATGAAGACCAGAAACAAAAGTGACTAAAAATCGAGGCATACCCTGTGTTGTATGGTTGGAAGACTAATTTTTTTTAAAATGATTCAGTTTTCCATGACTTGTTCTAAAGAATTGATAGAAATCAAATCAGAACCTTTAAAGATATTTATAACAATGAAACATTAGAAAATAAATATTTTGATACAAAGTATTAAATCTGGAAACAGTATAGAACTGGGAAACTTACATTATCATGTGTTGATAGCCAAAGTCTATTATGAAGTTTTATTGACAGCACAGTTAATATGAGAAAGTGGACATTTCATATATTTTAACCAGTTTATTAATAAGCATATATCCATGGGAAAGGACAAGCACCAAGTCATTGACATATTGATCCCTTCCAATCTTTCCAAGCATTCTTTTGTTGTTCATGTGTATTTAGAGAGAACAACAACAGGTCTACTCTTTCAACAATTTCTAAGTGTATAATATGTTAGTGTTGACTAAATCATTTTGTACCATAGATGTTAGAACTGAACTATTTTGTTTCATCAGTTATAATAGGAATTGGATTCAAAACATTTGGTGAAATGAAATAAAATTAGAAATTCAGTAATACTCCTATTAGTGTTTTATGACATAGGCAAGACCACAATCCAATTGGACAAAGATGACCTTTTCATTAAAATATTTTTTTGCTATCTATTCATGGGGGGAAAATAAAGTTTGATTCTTATGCCACATTTACAAAAATCAATATCTCCTGAGTTGTAGGTCTATATGTGAAAAGAAAATAATGTAGTTTCTAATATGAGGACATACCATATTTTGTGAAGAGGAAATGTTGTTTTATTTTTCACAGTAGTAGCCAGAATTCAAACACTGATCAATGGACTGCTTAAACTAAAAGTGGCTTTCTTTTCAAATGACATCTTGTAAAAAATATTAAATTGAGTACTTTACAATAAATGATAATTCCCAAGCACATGTCATTGAAAGGCTATAGATGCATAATTTACAAAGGATTACAACAAATCAATAAAGAGAAGCACCGTAATGAAGACAATGAATACTCAATTATGTTGGTGACCACAAAAATATACTCAAATGTAGCTCTTCATGGATGAGGACCAAACTTTTAAAAAAATGAAAATGACAAAAAATTGGAGACAATGGAACTTTAATGTACTGCTGCTCTGCTTGCCATGATTTCCTGACATGACAAAGAGTGTTTTTTGAACAGAAGTGTCTGATTTTATACTAATTGGAAATACATGGACATAAGAGGCAAGAGGTACATTAGAATTTTTCAGAATTCATAGGAATTCCAAGTAGAAACTATATAATAAATAAATCTATAAATATAATGGAGCAAAAGAAGAGAAACACAACATAATATAAACCATGTTGCTGGGTTCAAACAGTTGTCAAAATGGAAAAAAAGAAAATAATCAAAACAACAATGTTCAAATAGGAAAAGAAATTGTCTTTGGGAAAGAGCAGAAATCAAGAGATGGTTAGAGTTGGGGTCAGAAAGGAAACTGGGTATGATGTATTTGTTATATATTTCCTTGTAACAAAAGAATTTGGTGTTTTAAAGTAACAAATACCTATTAGAACAATCTTTCTGAGTCAGGATCCAATTTTTCTGAATTGGGTACCTCTGGCTGAGAGTCTTTCATGACACTGAAATTAAGGTATCAGACTGGGTAAATTTTCTACTCAGGTCAAAGTATCTTATACCAAGTTCATTAAGGCCTAAAATAAATAAATAAATAAATAAATAAATAAATAAATAAATAAATAAATAAATACCTCTCCTTTTGTGCAGGATACATGGCTCAGGGAGTAGTGGTGACTGTGAAACAGCCCTCCCAGTAATGGATAACCATGCTGTCCTACTGCTGGACACAAGCAAAACTGTTCTGTTTTCTTTTTCTTCACATCTGTTTCCTACTAGCTCTGTGGAACCCACTTGTAGTCCTACAGTTTCTAGCAGGGAATGCTGCATGGCCCACAAGGTAGGGCTTGTCTGAGTTAAGGCTGCTAGGGGTTGGTTGTCCTGGGTTATGGCTGCCAGGTGCCAGGTACACTGCAGAGGATGGCCTCCTCTCTACTCAGTCTCTGCACAAGGTTCCTTTTGCCTGGACACCAAATGTCTACTCATCTACAGATATTGTTAATACCAGAGGCAACAAAAATTCTTCTCTCTTCAGGATCTCACCTTTACAGCCTCAAGCTTACTTCCTGTGAGACTCAAATATCCTGTTTTCAGTTTTAGGTTTTCACTGGATGATATTTTGAGAAAGGGGCCCCAATAATTTTTGGAGAAAATGGTGAACTTAAACTCTGCACATTCCAAGTTAGTGTATAGGATAAAGCAAGCTGCCTTATGTATCTGCATTTTAACTAGTGGAAAGAGACAGAGGGATTCTTGTCCAGAGGAATGCAGGAGCACACAGATGATAAAATAGGACACTGGATAAACATGCAGACCCAAAGCCAGGTAGATACTTACAAGGGGATTCAAGATGTCTGCCTTAGGATAAGAGAAGGACCAATATTACCTGGTCTAGTTTGGGAACTCAAAGCATAAAGTATTCTAGGTCTCTTCTATGCCTCCTTTGTCTCTTTCTTCTACTTATTTCATTTTGGATGCACAAGCAGATATAGAACATAAATTTTAGCCTCACTATAAATTCAATGGGAAGAGTCTTTGGTCTAAAGTAACATGGGAAGCTATCTCCATCTATGTGGTTTCCTTCACTCATTTATTTAGTTCTGGATTGGGAAGGCATATGGCTTTATGCGTGTGTGACTGGCTTTATGTTTTTGTTCTGCATGCTATTTGCTCTACTCTGTTCTGTTTCTCCCTATTGTATGAAATGATGATTTATCAAGTTGTCCATTGCCCTAGGAGACTATTTTGCAAACAGCTTTGGACATTTGAAAGAGAAGGATGACTACAGCCCCTGGGTAGACACAGAAACCACACCATCTGTCAGGTACCACTCATCCAGATCAGACTAATGTGTAAGTTATCCCTTGGAATAGAAAGGGAGCTCCCATAAAATTGCATTGTAGAATTGCAAAAGTGGGGTACATGAAACATGCTAAAAATCATACCAGGGAAAACAGGACCAAAAACTTTTCAGCAAGAACAGATCAAGGAAAGGATGTAAATCTCTTGCTCAGGCCCCATAAAGTTATGGACACCTAACACTTAAATAGTGTGTCCCCCCACACCCATCTGTCATTTGATACTTGTATGTGTTAAGTATCAAGGACTCCCTGACTAGACAGGGCTCCCTGATATTGGGGAAGCCTACTGTACTACATGCCTGCCCATCTATACATCCTTCCAGACCTGAACATGACACATTGTTTCCTGTTCCTACCTTGTTTCCTGCACCATCCCCTACAGCCTTTTACTTAGAAGCCTAGCTCTACAGCTTTTTGCCCATATACCTGACTCCATCAGCAGCTCCTTACTGCCATTGGTCTAGAATGTTATCTTATCTCTTAAACCACTTCTGAAATCTCTGGAACTCTGACTATAGTAGCAACTATAACTTGCATTTATTCTGTAACTCACATATACATGTATGATGTGAGAGTTAGAAATTAAGATTGAAATAAAGAACTTACATTTGCCTCAGTCAAGCTACTGACATGGCAGATTTTATGATAAATTCTTGCAGCAAACTTACTAAACATCGAGACCTTATTATTATCCAAAAATTCTGACATTGTAGAAAGATACAATGGCACTTGTCTATATTTTTGCATAGCATGCTAATGACAGGTCTATTAGTGACCAGGTTAGAATCTGGATTTGTGATATATGTTTTTTTTTTTCCTGGTTTGGGTATGACAATGTGTCACTAGTCATGGAAATCACTGAGGGTTGACCCCTTTCTTATAATTAACTTTGGAATCTATTTCCCATTTCTCTGGTGACATTAGAAAGAGAAGTATCAACAACTGTTGATTTTATTAATTAAAACAGCATATGAAAGAAAAGATGGAAGTACAATCAGGACTTTGTTGTGGTCTTTCTGTTAGAAAAAAGAATGGGTTATCATTGGTCCTTAGGGGAGGAGTCATGACATTCTAAGTGGTCCAAAAGATTAAGTACTATTGTTTCTTCTTTAAGCATTAATTCAAATGGGCCTGCCAGTCAACTAGCCAAAAGACTGTCCCTCAGGAAGCCTGATTCACCTGAAAACATCAATGAGCTCAACACAGTTATTTACAGACCTTTGATGTTAAGCCTGCCTGATTTATAGGTTCTAACTCAAAAAAGCGAACCCACTCTGCTTCTATCTCATTTTTGGATACAGACTAAAATCTTAAGCATGCTTTCCCTGACAACCTGGGTTTTCTCACTGTTTCTCTAAAGATTCTTCATTTTTCTACCACTTTTTGCAGATATCAATTGTTGGCCCTGTCTCAAAAAGCATCTCTCTCTCTCTCTCTCTCTCTCTCTCTCTCTCTCTCTCTCTCTCTCTCTCTCTCTGTCTTCCTCTCTCTCTCTCTGTCTGTTCCTGTTTCTCATTTATCTACTTCCAGTGACTTTCCTACCAAGTCCATTTTTAAATTCTTTTATTAATAAGACTAAAGTTTCATGAAGGGTAATCCAAAATTCCCTGTAGCCATACTTTTAAGGCTGTAGTTTTGAAATGGTTCAGTTCATAGCAAAATTGGAATTTTTGTTGTAAAGAAGCCATCTTTAGAACTGGCCATTTTTCTCAGCATAACAAAGTAATGACAAGGATTAACGATCGAGGAACAATTTTATCTTAATCAAATTTTGTCAGGAACAGACGGTGGAGGCTCTGCTCTCATACAAAGCTCCCTATATAGGAACTCTTATTTCCCTCTATTGTATTCCTTTTACCCTCTATCAAGTCACACAAATAAAAATATAAAACAATGTTATCTTTATCTGTAACCTCTTATTGAAAGACAGAAAGTTTCACGACAACTATACTTAATAAAACCTTGTTGCCTTAGGATACTAGCATCCAGACTATATTGTCCACTGCCTCATTTTCATTAAAGAGGGTGTTCCTTGATGTTGAGGAGTTTGCTATGCTATTATCTTGGAACAAATATGGTACAAATCACAGGTGAGATAAAATATATGCTGTACATTATTTCTTTTTCATGAAAGGAAAGCTATCTTAAGTGTAGGTGAGGGCAATTAAAGCTTGTCATCTCAGGCTATTAAAAATAAAGTGCAATGTATGGGTTAAACTGTATTAAGCTGCCAGATCAATGTCACTGACCTTACATGGAAATAGTGCTAGCTAGTTTTATGTCAAGTTGACACAAGCTAGAGTCATTGTAAAGGAAGGAACATCAATTGAGAAAATGTCTCAATAAGACAGGCCTGTAGGCCAACCTGTGTAGCATTTTATTAATTATTGATTGATGCTGAAGGGCCCAGCATATTGTGGGTCATGCCATCTCTGGGCTGGTGGTCCTGGGTTCTTTAAGAAAGCAGGCTAAGTAAGACATGAGGTACACTCCTCCATGGCCTCTGTATAAGTTCTTGCCTTCATGTTCTGCCCTATTTGAGTTCCTGTCCTGCCTTCCTTCAATAATGAGCAGTAATGCAGAGGTCAAATAAACTATTTCCTCCCCAAATTGCATTTGGTCATGGTGTTTCATCACAGCAAAAGCAATAATAACTAAAACAGAAATTGGTATCAGGAATGGAGTATTCCTGTGAAAGACCTGACCATGTTGTTTTAGGGAGGATTTTAGAAGGTCTTGGGAACTTTGCACTGAAAAAATATTTTTTTTTTGATAATTGTTAAATTTAAATTTGAAACAAGCTTGTTTTACATGACAATCCCATTTCCCACACCCTCCTTTCCTCCCCTATTTCCCCCACAAATTCCAATCCCATCCCCTTTCTGAACTTCAGGGAGGATGAGGCCTTCAATAGGGAGTTTACAAAGTCTATAATATCATTTAGAGCGGGGCCTAAGCTCTACCTCATGTGTTTAGGCTGAGGGAGTATCCCAAAGTCCATTTATGTACTAAGGATGAATACTGATCCATTACCAGAGCCCCATAAACTGCCTAGTCCTCCTAACTAACACTTCAGGGAGATTAGGTCAATTCTATGCTGGTTTCCCAGCTATTAGACTAGAGTCTATGAGCTCCCCCTTGTTCAGGTCAGGAGTTTCTATGGGTTTCTCCTGCCTGGTCTTGACTACTTTGTTCATCCCTCCTCCCTGTCTGCAACTGGATTTCATGAGTTCAGCTCAGTGTTCAGTTGGGTTTCTGTTTCTTCTTATATCAGTCACTAGATTAAGGCCCTAGGATGGCATATAAGGTAGTCATCAATGTCATTATCAGAGAAGGGCATTTAGAGGTAGCCTCTCCACTATTGCTTAGATTATTAGTTGGGGTCATCCTTGTAGAACTCTGGACATTTTCCTAGTGCCATACTTCTCTTAAAACCTATAATGGATTCCTCTATGAAGGTATCTGTTTTCTTGCTCTCCTCTATTCTTTACCTGACTCAATCTTCCTAGTCCCTCATGTCCACTTCTCCCTTCTTTTTCCTCATAACTACCTCTCACCTCTACCCATACTCCCAATTTGCTTGGGAGATCTTATCCCTTTCCCCTTCTCTAGGGAACCATGTATGTCTCTCTTAGGGTCCTCCTTGTTTGGCAGCTTTTCTGGAGACATGGGTTGTAGGCTGGTAATCTTTTGCTCTATGTCTAAAATCAGTATATGAGCAAGTACATACAATGTTTGTCCTTTTTTGACTGGGTTACCTCACTCAGGATGGTTTCTTCTAGTTCCATCCATTTGCCTGCAAATTTCACAATTCCTTTTTTTTTTTCCTGCTGAATAGTAGTCTATTGTGTAAATGTACCACATTTTCTCCATCTATTCTTCAGTTGAAGTGCATTTAGGTTGCTTCCAGGTTCTAGCTATAACAAATAATGCTGCTATGAACACAGTTGAACAGATGTCCTTGTTGTATGAATGTGCATCTTTTGGGTAGATGCCTAAGAGTAGAATTGCTGGATCTTGAGGTAGACTGATTTCCAAAGTGGCTGTATGTGTTTGTACTCCCACCAGCAGTGGAGGAGTGTATCCCTTTGTCTACATCCTTTCCAGGATAAACTATCTTTGGTGTTTTCAATTTTAGCCATTGTGACAGGTGTAATGGTATCTCAGAGTTGTTTTCTTTTGTATTTCCCTGATGGCTAACGATGTCGAGCACTTTCTTAAGTGTCTTACAACCATTATACATTCCTGTATTGAGAATTCTCTATTTAATTCTGTATCCCACTTTTCAATTGGAGTATTTGGTGTTTTGGTAACTAGTTTATTGAGTTCTTCATATATTTTGGATATCCACACTCTGTCTGATGTGGGGTTGATGAATATCTTTTCCCATTGTGTGGGTTGCTATTATATCTGGTTGACTATGCCCTTTGCCTTACAGAAGCTATTTAATTTCAGGAGGTCAGATTTATTAATTGTTGATCTCAATGTCTGTGCTACTAGTGTTATGTTCAGGAAGCAGTCTCCTGTACCAATTCTTTCAAGTGTACCTCACACTTTCTTGTGTAACACAGTCAGTGTGATTGGATTTATGTGGAGGTCTTTGATCCATTTGGACATAAATTTTGTGCATGGTGATAGATATGGATCTATCTGCAGTCTTCCACAAGTCAGTATCCATTTATGCTAGCATCATTTGTTGAAAATGCTTTCTTTTTTTGGAAAAATAATTTAAATGTTCAAAACTTGATTAACTATTCTTTTGTAGTTGGGAAGACAAGACTGCTAAGAGAAATGTAGAGGATGGAGGAGGCCTTGATTGTGAAGTTACAGAAGTAAGTTTGAGAGTCACTTAAAAATTCTATTTAGACTTTTGAATACTTTTAAATAAGAATCTGGCATTCTGTTAAGCTGATGCTGAAGAATTGCCTTTGTTTAACAGGAGACCAGCACCACAGTAGTGGTTCTCAACCTTCCTAATGCTGAGAGAGACCTCCCCAGCCATAAAATTATTTTATTGCTACTTCTAAGTGTATTTTCTGCTATTGTCATGAATTGTAATGAAAATATTTGATATTCATGATATCTGCTATCTGACCCACAAGGAGTTTGTTATCCACAGTTTGAGAACCAATGGTTTTCAGGGACAATTGATGCTGTGTAGCAGAGGATGGGAAATTAGCAGTTATTAAGAAAAGATCAGAATCATTAAAATAAAATCTGTTGGGGTGTGTTGAATATGTTTCCTCAGAGTTGGCACATAGGATCTGTGCTCCAGAGGTGGCTAAGGTCGTACCTCATGCTGTTAGGTTGTAGTATAAGTGTCACCTGTGTGGTACTGGCTTTGCAGGAATAAAATGGTAATGGAGAACATCTGAGACTTGGCACTATGTAGCAAAGCTGGAGTCCCTGGAGAGAGTCCAGGGGAGGCTATTGGTTGAAAATATAATCTAGTTTCAGTGAAAAACCCTAGCATTTTGTAGATGCCAGTACCATGGGATGACTGACAAGGATAACAGAGTGTATGTAGCCTGCCTGAGCCCAGGAGACAAGTTGTGTGTGGTACAGAGATAGAAGTCAGAAAAATGACCCAGGCCCTTTGAAGGAACCCAGATGATGCTGAGTGGATTGCAGACATTGGACACTGAGTTATTTACATAAGAACAACACTTATGATTGGTGTTATGCCCGGGGAGGCCTCTCAGGCTCCCCCTGTAGTTGTAGAGGTTGGAAAAAATCATTCTTTGTGACCCCCTCTAGGTCCTTTTCCACTCTTTCTGCCTCTTTCTCTTCCAGGGTAGCCTCATAAAAAGCCAGGTGATCTATGGTCTCAAGAGCGTCCATTTGGCCCAGCATGTCATGTCCCAGCAAACTGGCAGTAAGGCCCTTGACCATTAAGGGGTGTATCTTTCCTTACTGTCTGTCTGGGCTGGTCTACCACATTCAGGTCACTGTTTCTCTTCATTCAGAGTTACCTCCCACCCCCCAAACCCAGGGCTCAGGTGCACACTCCCAAGTGGAAGGTATTAGTACAATCAGCCATTGTTAAACAGATACTTTTTACCAGAAAGCATAAGTGGCTACACTGAGCTGACACTGAGGTAAATGATTTGCTTTATCCTTTCTGTTCACCATTGCAAGGTCTTTCAGCTTCCTGTCAGTCCTATTGAAGCCTGTTTGCACTAGTCCATCTTTCCACCCCTGCCTCTATGCTCTGAGAACTCCAGCTTTTGGTTAAGACTCAGTCCCCCTAAGTCTTGCCTGCTATTCATATCAGCCTTTCCACCTAGACCATCTCCATTTATGTCTGTCACTCACTGAGCCAAAGACTTAGTCTCTACCAGGCAACTTACAGCTACTACATTTGCCTAAGATTCAGAGACGGCAACAAAACCAAATAATGAAACACCCACCCAACAAAGAGAAGACCAGATAGCCACACCAACAATTACCACAAACATCAAAATTCCAAATGCCTAGATCTCGAGAAAACACACAACTCTGATAGCAAAGACAGTATGTCTCCCTAAGAAGCCAGTAACCTTATTACAGTAGGCCCTGTGGGATACAATATAGTCAAAGCACAATATAACGACTTGAAAATTAAGGGGGATTAATTCATTAAGCCAATGAAAATAAAAACAAAACATTTTATGAAATAAGGTAAGCATGGAGATAGTAATTAATAAAGAAATAGAATCAATAAAGAAAATCCAAACTGAAATGAGACTGAAAGTGAAAAATTTGGAATGTTGAAGCAAACAAATTAAAAATAAATAAATAACCACAGAAGTCTCACTAACAGAGTACAAGGCATGGAAGAGAAAAATCTCAGATGTTGAAAACACAGTAGAATAAGTAGATATCTCATACAAAGAAAATGTTGAATCTAAAAAATCATGTAACAAAACATACAGGAATATTTGGTACTATGAAAAGACCAAATCTATGAATAATACAGTTAGATGAAGGATAAGAAATCCGGATGAAATGCAAAAAAAATTAAAGTTACTAAAATTTTTCCAAACTAAAGAAAGCGGTACCTATCAAGGCAGATTAAGCATATGGAACAAAATATAGAAAGGATCAGCAAAAAAAAAATTCACAATACTCAATGTTCAAAACACTAAAAATCCTGAACAAAGAAAGGATACTAAAAGCTGCAACAGAAAAAGGCTAAGTAACATATAAAAGCAGACCCATTAGGATACAACCTGACTTCTTAATGGAAACACTGAAAGCCAGAATAACCCTGATAGATGTTTTACAGACTAAGAGATCATTGATGCCAGCCCAGGCTACTGTACCCAGGAAAACTAGGAATCTCAATTGACAGAGAAAGAAAAACTTTCCATAGGAAAAAAAAATTAAACAAACTCTGCACAATAATTCAGGTCTACAAAAGGCAAGAGAAAAAACACTTAAGCCTAAAGAGGCTAAGTACACCCAAGAACTCACAAGGAATAAATAATCCCAGAACAATAAATCAGAAGGGGTGTATAACCCATACCATAATAGCAAAATAGTAGAATTAATAAACATGACTAAGTAATAACTCTCAATATTAATTGTCTTAATTATCTAATAAAAAGATATACCCTAATAGAATGGATTAGGGAATATGATCTGCCTTTATGATCATCCAATGAAGAGAGTGAGAGACTTTGGAGCATTCAGTCCTAATGGAATGTCTTCATCAAAGCCCTCCATGAAGGACCAAGAAAGTATTTGAAAGATGAGGAAAGATGTTAAAAGTTATCAGTGATGATGCCAAGGAAAGAATGTTTTCCAAACAAAACAGAAGTGATGCCCATAAAAAAATCAGAGACTATTGCAGCATATACAGGGCATTCAAGAATTCATGCCAGATAGGTTCCTAGCATTGAGATGGGGAAATTACTTCCATCCCTAACTAGAACTGTCTTCAACTGATACCCACTGGCAAAGGAAAAATCAATTTTCTTCAATGAAGTTCACTGGGCATATTAAGAGGAATTTGGGGCAGATCCCATCCCCAAAAGTAGTTGGTCAACACTAAAGAAACTCAATGATATAATTATAAACATTTTGTCTCATTTGTTTTCTTTGAGCATTTTTTGCCTTATTGAAATTTTGTTTGCTTATTTTAATTTCCGATTTTTTATTGTTTTGCATGTTTAGTTTGTTTTTCCATTGGTTTTTGGTTTATTTGTATGTTGGGGATGTGTAAGAGAAAGAGAAAGGGGCAGGGTAGATAGAAAGATCAAAACTTTGGGCAGTAAATAAATAGTGGGAAATTGGTGGGAGGCAAACAAGATAAAATATTTGAAAACAGATAATGAAAGAAACCTAAGTCAAAATCCTCAAACAGAGGACACCAGCACTTATCCTTACTCAAAGTATGTGTTGACTTTGAGAAGATATAGGATCCAAAATGAAGCATGTCAGATAAGAGAACAAGAAAAGAAGATCAACCCCTAAATAAGGTTTTCTTATGTTACTATTTAGCCCTGGGCACACATCTGTCATCTTGAAGGGGAATTTTAATCCATGTATGGGTTCACAGGTGTGTGGTGTGTCTGGATGACAATTCTCATTTAGACAGTTTTATATCTCTGGGTCTGAAATCCACCATTGTCTCAGTAACAGTCAGGATGAAACAGAGACATCTTTAACACATGTGACCATGTCTCTGAGAGAGCTTGATGACCTGATCAAAATCAGCCAGTGAGGCCATATGTTTTATTAGGACTTAATTTTCTATATCAAATATCATTAGTCATTGGTAAGCAAGTATTCCATATAATATTTAAAGGAGGCTTAGCCATTATGGTTCACAGTAAGTGGATCTCTTGTATGTGTAAGTTTGAAGGTGCTCTTTGCTATTCAAGGTATCCCTCAGTGGGAGTGACATCCCCAACATTTTATGGCCATCCCAGGGTACCATATTTGGAAGTGAGCATTCTCAAAAAAAGACAAGATTCTTCTTCTTGTAGGTAAAATAACTGAATGTAGTCATCTCTTAGGATTGTAGTGGTGAAATATTATGGCACAACACAACTTGGAGATGAAGGGTTTATTGGGCTTATGCTTCCACACCACTGTTCATTATTGAAGTATATCAGGACAAGAACTCTAACAGGGTAGAATTTTGAAGGTGAGAACTGATGCAGAGGTTTTGAAAGGTACTGCTTACTGGCTTGCTTCTCATGGCTTACTCAGCCCAATTCCTTATAGAACCCATGACCACCAGTCCAGGGACAGCATCACTCACAATGGGCTTGGCCCTCCCGCATTAATTATTAATTTTAAAATGGCCAACGGGTTCACCTACAGCCAGATCATAGGGATATACTTTCTTAATTGAAGTTTCCCCTGCTCTGATTACTCTAGATTCTGTCAACTTAACATAAAACTAGCCATCATAACTTTACGTACCAACATATCACAGTTAAGCAGTTAAGTTACAACCTTTCCTTTCTTGATTATCCCCAAGATCATACATTAACAATGATGTCACAATACACAACTGTAGACTGAAGTTTTTGTCCTGCCTGGTCCCACTACCCTTCAATCCTAAATAAACACACTAAGGCTAATATTACTTATAAACTATTTGGCCTATGTTTTAGGCTTCTTATTGACTAGCTCTCTCTTAATTATTAACCAATTTCTATTAATCTGTGCATCTCCATGTGGTCTAGGCTTTTCAATGTTGCCTGGGTGTCTTTCTTCCTTGGCATCTACTTGGCATCTCCCTCAAGACACACTCCCTATATTCCTCTTCCCAGCATTTTCCTAGTCTGGTAGTCCCACCTATACTTCCTTCCTGGCTACATCCTGACCTGGAGCCCCGGAACACCCTGCTAAATGCAACTAATGATAATGTCAAATGAGAAAGGGGCACCTCAAGATGCTCCTTATCTTTCAGAAGGCCATGGACAAATGTTCTCTAAGGAGTTATTCAGTAACTAAGCCCTTGACCCTCTGGCTGTTTGCTGGAGCATCCCTGATTACAGAGGTTCTAACCCAGGAGGGGGAACCCTTGGAATGGATCCATACATCTTTGCAAGGAAAATCCCAGGTCTATTCTCAGTCAGATCAGCTCACTGATGCCATCACAAAGGGCAGAAAACAGGCCCAGCGACACTATGGGCTAGACCCCCATACCATTGTCTTCCTCTTCTTGGTGGCAGATATTGAATGGCTTGCTTGGGCTAGCAACTGCTTCGCTCTCACCTGAGAAGGATTTGTGGGGAATGTTAATTGCCACTATGGGCCATCCAAATGGGCTACTCTTTTGCAGAGACTCCCTCTCAAGATGCCCTCCTTGTTTCCACTGGAGCCAATTCCCAAAGTTATTGCATCTTCACTGATGGGGACAAGCAGGCTCTGCCCACATTGCTTTTAGTGGATACCAAGGGACACCAAGCCATCAATGACTACAACCCTGCCAGGGTTCTTCCCAATATAAGAAAATGCTAGCTGTGATGCTGGCATTACAGGACATCTCTGAACCCTGCAATCTTTTTTAAAGACAGTCTCTATGTGGTTAACTTACTTCCCCGTATCCCACAAGCACTCATCAGGCTATACCCCACCCCCATGGTGGTTATTAAGGTTTTTTTTAGAGGGTTGAGAGGCAACAATTTATCTTCAACACCTTCGGGAGCACTCTGGCCTCCTATAGTTCCTCAGTAAGAATGGACAGATATACTGGAGACAGCCCCAGAGGCACTAACTCTACAAGAAGTGACCCAATTGCATATGACCCATGCCAACTGCAGGAAACTACATAATAGATTCCCAATGATTCCTATAAAAGAACTAAAAAAGATTAGTTCACACATGCAAATCATGTCAACCATATCTAAGAGTTCCCCTTCTACAGCTGCCAGGAGTTAACCTTAGAGGCCTATAGCCCAACCCCCTCTGGCAAACTAATGTTACTCATTTTCCAGCTTTTGGCAAACTATTATGTTTTTGTCTCCACAGACACTCATTCAGCAGCCTGTTAGGCCAATACACATAGAGGGGAAAAGAACAAACATGGTCAAGCCCACTTCCCCCAATGTTTCATAACCCTAGGATTACCCACACAGATCACAACTGATAATGCCCTTGTTTTGCCAGTATTCCCATGGCAGAAATTTTTCATAGATGGCACAACAAGCATACTACAGGAATTCCTTACAACCCTCAGGGACAAGCAATTGTGAAAAGAAATCATCAATGTCTTAAAGAACACTACTAAAAGAAAAAGGGGGAATCAGCCACCCAATAACAACTAGGAATGTCTTTATTTACTATTAATATTTTGATTTGTTTAAGAGAGCAACTTAATCTAAGTTCCAAAAACACTGTGGGCCACCTAAACCCCCAAACCTAAAGTCAAATGGGGAGACCCTCAAACATCCCAACTGAGGGGCCCAGATCTGTTAATTACAATAGGGAGAGGATTTGGATGTCTTCCCCACAGGAAAGCAAGCACCCATCTGGCTTCTGTCCAAAAATATGAAATCCTTGCCTGTTCCCATAATGCAGGAGGATGACCAAGAATAGGCTGACCAAGAAGGAAAGGAAGCAACGTTGGTGGTCAAGGCTTGTCTTCCAAAATGAGAGGACAATTACAATGATACCCAACCATGTCCAATGGTGCTGGGCCCTTGAGAAGCTTTTATGGTCTTTAAAAATTACAGATGATGTCAAGCTTCCTGACTGCTCTGAAACTCCCACTGCTGATGGTGACTTCTCTAGTAACCACCCAGCAGAACCCTCATGATCTCTAAAAGATGATGTGGATGGTGAGGGATGCCATCAATGGAGATGTCCTCAACAATACCACAAATAAGGCAGTCTCCCAGATCTGGTGGTCCACACTCTTCATTGACTTCTGTGACCTGGTCCAAGGATATTGGGATGTGAGGGACTGGACCCCTCTTCATCAAGGAAGGTCTGAATGTACTGAATTGCAGGGTGCACCTGCCCTATGTATTGGAACCCCAGTCCCTGGGCTACTCACTTGTTTTCAATAGAGCAGCCTTATGGGACACTGACTTTACATATGCTGAGGGAACAATTGAACAGCAATGGACATATCCAAATGTGGTAGGGCAGATGCCTTCTACTGTGCACAATGTGGGTGTGAAAAATGGAGACAGGCTCTTAGACTAGGCAGAGTGGGCTCATTAAAGTTGGGAGGATGAACCATCCCGAGCTCTCCCAGAATCTTCTGTACGGGAAATGTAAGTCATACTGGTGTAACCCTCTTAAGATTATCCTTACTGAAGAGGGAAAGAGTTTCCTCAGTGGGAGATTGGAATGACATGAGGCCTCTGACTATATCAAAATGGACAGGACCAAGAGTTATTCTTTATCATGAGAACAGTCCAGCCAACACAAGGCCTCCAGCACATCAGGTCATTAATGACCTTGATCTCCACCCTGTTTAGTCCCTTTGTCATAATAACCTTAATTTGTGTCTTTGGGCCTTGCCTTTTTATTAAGCTGGTTAGACTAATCAGAACAAAGACTCAAGAGATCCAATTTGTGACCCTTCATGTATATTGTGATAGGCTCAGCCTCAAAGATATCTCCCATTTGAGTGAACCTTGACAAAAGGTGCTGTAAGAGGTGAACCTCTATGGAGGTGCCAAGAGAACTGTACTTTGAAATAAAGTGGGCCATGATCTAAAACAAAAAGGGGGAATCTAAAGGACACACAAGCCAGTAAAAGATGGCACCAAGGGGAAGTCAGGAGGGCACATCCTGAGATGTTTACAAAAAAGGGTGACTGGTTGTCAAGACCAAGCCAGATGAGGTCACTGCATGAATGGCTCATGTTTACTAGGTAAAGCATAGGGGCTTAAGTGCATGATAGGTTGACCTTTAAAACCATTGGCTGGCTGTTTTCCTGCCCTGTGGTGTTTAAAAGAAGCTTGCTATGGGGCAATAAACAAGTTCCTGCTTGACTAGACCCCAGCTGTTGTATCTGATTGTCTCCAAGATTCTGGGAGGCTGGAGAACAGGTTTGCAGCCACTTATCTTTCCTTGGACCCAGCTCAACCTTCTGTAGTTGGGCTAAGAAAGACCCTGCATGTCAATATTACTATAACTATTATTTTTTATTCTGATTATAATTCTATTATTTCTCTTTGCTCTGATAACTTGCTTTATCTTTTCTAAATTATAACAAATTAAACCCAAAATGGTTTTACAGATGGAACTCATTATGGAAATACTTCTCTTTGTACTATGGGCATCCAAAATGAATGTTCCAGAGAGTATTCTCAACTCCTGTCATTTTGCCTCTTGTGAGCAGGAAGCAGTCAGATTGCTTTAGACTCCTTCCTTAACATTCAATACAGATTCCTTCCTGGTATGGAGCATGAGGTAGGAGTTAGACTACCCTTAGGCAATAATGGTGAAGATATGGTGAATCTAAGCTCCTCACTTGGCTTCTTTTCTGAATCAATAACTTTCCAATTGGGCTGAGGGAACATGCAAAAAATTTGTGTACTCCTCACTAATTTGAGCCCATGAAGTGGTTAAGAAAATGACCAATTCCAATTAGCCTCAGCTTCTAACAAATTCTAACATAAATTTTATAAAAGCTCAGTGAACTGAGTCACCCCTATCAAATTATAAAAATAATTCTTCACAGAACATTAAGGGAAAATTTCAGGTTCATATGGGAAATCAAAAAAATCCAGGATAGCAAAAATAACCTTGAGTAACAAAAGGACATCTCACCATACCTTATTTCAAATTGTAATACACAGCTATAATAGTAAAAAGCACATAGTACTACTACAAAAATAGACACGTTGATCAATGGAATTGAATTGAAGACCCAGAAAGAAACCCACATACCTGAGGGCCAGAGGTACACACTGAAAAAGTACAGCATATTCAGCAAATGGTCAAACACATGGAAAAATCTAATTTGTACATATTACCTGCAAAAAAACTCACCTAAAAAAAACATACCACCAAAACAAAAAACAAACAACAACAACAATAAAACAAAACAAGCTACAATCCATAGAGCTACAGAGGATATATATATATATATATATATATATATATATATATATAGTAAGAGACTAGAGGTAACATATAGATTATGTTAGGAGTAGGAAAGAGAATAAATACTATGGATGCTTAGGAGAGGGCTGGGATAGAAGAATCAAGTGGTAGATGGAAGGGAAAGAGAGATGTGGGAGGGAGTACAGGGAGTGATAGCTAGAATTAAGGGGAGTTTGAGGAGTCATATGGAAACCTAATACAGCAGAAACTTCCTAAAATATATTCATATATGAAGGCAATCTAAATTAAATTGCCAAATAACAGGAGAGATAAATTCCCACCTAGACATCTCTTGTCACCAAGAAGTTTCTAGTACTGGGACTGTGTTTCTTTTAAGTGAGTTGTTGGCTAAAGGAGCCCCATTGTAATCTCCAAAAAATCCCAAGCTGTTGCTAAGACTATGGGTTGCTCTTTATAAACTGTCAGCAGGGCTCCATTGCTGAAGATAACACCTACATAACTCAGTTAACATGGACCTATTGAAGTGGTGCTTATATAGAGCCTTTATCCCTAAGTACTAATGTCTTAGGTCAGGGAAGGTATTTTGCATGCTGCCAAAAGAGATAGGAAAACACAAAGCTAGTCACAAACCCTTTGATTTACCATATTTTCCTGCCTGCAAGATATGCAAGGTCAATGGATGTACAAAGGTTATTGGAATAATCAATCAATAACTGATTTGACTTAAAGTCCACTCCAGAGATGGAACTCATTGGGTATCCAAGAACCAGAGACTAGATAACTCAGGAATATAGGGTAAAAATAATAAAATAAAGAAAATAAAAATAATAGAGTAATAGCATGATTCCTATTATATTCTGCCATGTTCATAGATTAGTACCTTGCTCAGCTATCATCAGAAAAGCTTCCTTTTTCATCAGATGGGAATAAATATGGAGACCTACAACTACACATTATACAAAGACCGAGAGTCCTTTGGACACTCAATCCTAAATGGGATATTTCCATCAAATCCCTTCACTCAGAGTTCAGAGAACCCTGCAGAAGAGGAGGTAGAAAGAGAGCATGGAAGGCCCAGTAAATCAACATGAGCAATGTTCATATAATCTCACAGAGACTGAAACAGCATGCACAGGGCTTGGATAGGTTTGCACCAAAGTCCTTTGTGCATAAATCATAGCTATCCATTTAGTGTTTTTATGGGATTCCTGAGTATGAAAACAAATGAGTTCTTTTTTCTGTTGTTTTTCATTGTCCAACTTGGATGTAATGGATTTTTGCTTTATTTTACATTTTATTTTGTTATATTTTTAAAAAAGAGATGAATTAATAAAAACCTAGTCACTAGGGTAAAAAGTAACAACTGAAGCTTCAGGGAGAGGGAGCTTCCATTTTCTTTAATGGAGTGAAAATGAGTATATCAACCAGAGTAGACCTCATGTTCAGGAATAGTTGAATAACAAATAATGATAGAGTGAATTTCAAAGTTTTTTGTGTATGCTTCTATTTGGTGGGTGTTATTGTTTGGTTAGTTGTTTGTTTGGGGTGTTGTTTTATTTTTTTCTTTCTTGGTTAGGGGAGAGTTTGTTTTTTGTTGTTGTTTTGGTTGTTTTGTTTTAGAAAGATCTCAAGGTTTGTGGGTAGAGAAAGGGAGAGGATCCTGATGAAAACTGTGGGTAGTAAAAACATGTTAAACAAATCTAAATTAAAAACATTTATATAATAAAAAGAAAAAAGTACCAGAATATGTAAACTATTATTAAAAGAGAAAATTATTTGACAAAAATGATGTAATATCTTTCGTGTAGCATGTCCATTAAATTTTTCTGTTCTTTAATACCCCAAATTTGTTGGGTTTTTACATTTCTGGAAGGGTCTTTAGAGAAAGTTTGTTTATATTGTGTGTACTACCATAGCTGCTCTTTAAATTGCCTAATAACTGCTAATTTCTAAACCATTATCTTACACATGTCTTCATTTTTGAGGAGCAGTTTTGATGTTTTTTTCTATATTCTTTGTTCTCGCTATCTACTACTATGTATAAGAACCTGAATAAATCTGACCTGCTGTGAGATTCATTCATAGTGGATGATTTCATAGCCTGTGTAACTTGGTACATGTGATTTTTTCTGTAACCAACTCAAAAGAAATCTTGTTAAATATTTGCAAAAGAATTAGAAGTTCAAAGCTAAGTGAATGTAAAAATAAACTACAAGTTTTTGATACTGAAAATGTCATCAGTTCAACAGAATATATTCATTAGTACATATCCCATAATATTACAATACTCACTAAGCAATTTCAGTGAGGATGTTAGATATAATAAGCTATTTCTCTATGTCTTTCTAAAAACAGCCATGTCTAAAGATTATATATATATATATATATATATATATATATATATATATATATGTCATTCCATTCAAACAATGTGCTGATAGAATTCAACTATTGACTATTGGTCTACTATGGAGGTATGAGTATCATAATTCTTTTTTGGAAATACTTATATAATTTTACATAGAACCACCAAGAGATGTGTTATAAGAAATGATGCATAGAAGGCTCACTATGCTTCATTTTCTTTTAGAGTGTCATATGTGTCCTAGTGAGCTCTGTCAACTCCCAGCAGGCAGATTTTAGATCACATTGGCCTTTGGGCATATTTGTGGTGAGGTTGCCTTCATATTAATAGATCTGGGGTGATCCAGCTAGCTCTGGGCAGTACCACCACTAGAAAGGTGGCCCTTAGCTACATAAAAAAGCTAAGCATGAGTCTGTGAATGAGACCAAGGGTGAGCCAACAATCAATGTTCCTTAATAGTTTCAACTTCAGGTTCCTGCTTTGAGTTCTTATCCTGATTTCCCTCAATGATGAACTATGACCTGGAAATGCCAACCAAATAAAGGTCCTTGCCCCCAAGACACCACAGTTCAAAGTGTTTTATTACATCAACAGAAAGGGAAACTAGAGCAGCATATTTGCATAAACAGTGATGAGTATTTTGGCCTAGGAAAAATGATTATTGTCCATTACCCATATTGAATTGGATTGAATATTCTGCAAGGTATGTTGAATATACTGCCTTGAGTTATGGTGCTATGTCCATCTAACATATGTCTCACTTATAGGGGATGCCTCTAATTAATGTTCTTCAATATTGAGAAGGACTTCAGGACCATGTGAAAATTAGGAACTAGAGAATGTCATTCATACAAAAGAAGCAGTAATTCTTTGTGACAAATCATTCCTAGAATTATTCAGAATTGGTGATTTTATGAAGTAAAGACTTATTAAAGGTTCCTTGGGTGCAAAATAACCCCCAAACTAATCAATGTCTTAAAGCTGCAGTTAATTGGGACATTTTTTAAAAATATCACAGTCATGAACATAATCTGTTATATGTCATATTATAGTTTCAAACTCTAAAACCTAGCAAGAAATAGGACAGTAGCAAGATACAGGCAAAAGAACAATTAGATTTATTATTAGTTGTTGACAACTGAAGGTATGGAACATTGCAATAGGGCCTTGCAGTTCATGTGTTCTGCTACTGAGTGTATTCCCAGCCTTCTTTGTATTATTTTTGACAGGACCTTACTAAAGTTTTGTATTTTTAAGGACTAATACTAATAATTTTTAAAGATCCAAATTTAAGATTTTTCTTTCAAAATTAAATCTATTTTACAGAGAATTGGTTAATGTATTTCAGAGGGCAGAAAATTCATGTGTAATTTTTATTTAACAAAATATTATAAGAAATTTAGAATTTAAATAAAAGTAGATAGAATAATACAATTAAAATTTACAAAGCCATGATGAAATTTTATTATTTAATAATTATATAATTTTGTTATGGCTATGTTTTTTATTTCTCTTAAATAAATTATAGAAACTAATGCTTTTCTTCAGAAATAGCACAGAATGTGACTTTAAACAATATATTTTCCTACAGAACATAATTAAATTTTAAATAATTAATAAACATACAATATTGACATAATAACCATGACATATTTAAATTTATTGAGTAATCTCGGAAACTTCTTTATTTTTTATCTGCTCAGATAAGTGTCTAAAGTTTATTTCAGAAGAGGAAAGCAACCAGGCACAGGGGGAAACAAGCAGGATAATAGAGAGTCAAATATAATCATTTCATAAAAATGTATATAATGTTTCAGTGTATCTCACTATATAATTTTATATAATTAAAGCAGCATAATGAGAACTTTTAAAAACCCACAACTTGCATTTTGAGTTGTCTTACTCTAGAAGCACCTTCCATGTTTTTCATTCTCTTTTCTTAGAGTAACCACTGACTTACTAGCCCCCATCTTGTGAAATAATATAATTTTGAAGGGGATTTTTAAAAATGCCAACCTCAAAACTGTAGTGGTCTGCATATATATTTTATCTTGTTTCTACAAGTTAAGCCTGTCTGAGGGTCAGAGAATGAAGCATGCCACCAGCTAACCAAAGAGGTCTGGAGTTTTGTACAGACAGACAGGAAGTAAGGTAGATGGGCAGAAACAGGATATAAGCAGGGAGAAACAGGAAATTGCTCTCTGGTATGCTGAGGTGCTAAGGACATAAGGTTTATTGTGGCTTGCTCCTTCTCTCTGACCTCTCAGCAATTTGCTCTATTTATGCCCCTGGCTTTTTATTTTGTAGACCAATTAAGAACTCCATTTATATGTATCTAGAATTTTATAATAAATTTCATGTCTTAAGTTAGATTGGGCATTGCATATACTAATGATATTTGAAATATAATTTTGTTTTCTATGAAAATAACCATTTCAGTTTTTCCTAGAATGTTTCTATTATACCTCTTGGCAAGAAATGTATGCATTGTTCATCTATTTCATCAAAACACTGCATTCTCCAATGTAGAATTATGGAATAAATAGTGCCAGACACTTCTCTATGACTTGAGACTTCATCCATCCTGAGTTGAATCTGTGTTACCACATCCCCTGAGCTTTCTGTGATCTGCATACATACATTTGTATGAAAGATACAACCTTCTTTTAAACATTGACTTCAATACCCAAAATTCTCCTTCTTTTCTATATCTAAAAATATAAATGTTTATTTATGTTTGTACCCTTACCCGTTATCTTATTTTGCTTGTGAAGTTATAATACAATTCTACAGATTAGATGTCTCCAAAACCCATAGTAAGGCATGTCTCATAGTTTCTTACTACAATAATTCCCAGCTCGAGGTGTTCCTGCTATATAGATGATGTGTCCCTGTTCTTGATTTCACAGCTGCTAATGTGGTGCTCTCGGATATATGGCTTTGTCTGCCTACAGTGGTGGGGCAAAGGAGTCCTCTTCAGTCTTTCCCCTAAGAACTCTAATTCCAACCATCAAAATTCTCCATTGTGACCAACTGGCTCCTGGAGCCCTCGCATCATGCTAAGGATTAGGATTCAGTTTGTGACTTCAGAGTGACACCAGCATTGAAACCAAGGATCTATTTTTTAATGAAGCATTAGTTTTATTGTGAAATATTTGTGTTTTAGAAATCAAGAGCATTGCTTCCTTGTTATTTTTGTTGCAACACAGTTTTCAATTTGTATTTTCCCTTTAATTTAGCCTTACTTCTGAGTTGAATATTTATGCTATTTCCATGTTTGATTTATCAATTCTCTTTAAAGCTCATAGCTACAATCTCATTTCCCTCCTTGAATATGCATCAATTATTATAGGTATCATGAGTATCTTTTTATTTAATAGCAAAGTACATAATAATTTAATTGTGTATAATTAATTTGTCTTGATAAATAACCTTGCTATAGATTTCATTATTCTACTAGAGGAATACAAAAAGCTCTACCTATCCTTGTTAACATGCATGCATTTTGTGTTTAGTTGATTGCTTCTATATGCTGCATATCACTTTTTTTAACTGATAGCTTTCTTCATGATGGATACAAAACTTTTTTGTTTATTATAGTTTTTATTTTTCCTTCTTTACACAGTCCATTATGCATCTTCATTTGTGAGATGGAGGTTTTACTAGGAATACATAAGTGGACTTGATATATCATTTTACAGTCACATAGTGTGTGCAGGATTTAACTCATGTTTGTTGAAAACAGTGGGGATGTCTTCCTCCCTTTATGGCAACCTGGTGTGAAGGTTTTTAAGTCTTGACATCCCAGTTGTCACTTAGAGTATGTATGCAACTACAGTTTGAAGTTGCATTTCTCCAATTACTGATGAATTTGAATATCTTAGATTACTATTTAATTCAAAATATGTGAAATAGTCGATGTACAAATAATTATTATTTATGAAATATGGCAGTGACATATAGTTGAACTTACAGTACTTTAATTTCTTCTATTACACATAGCCTTTGCTTTTCCTTTGTTCATTTCTTTAACAAGTTGTTTTCTTGTTTTATGTGCTTTTCAGAGATTTAGTATAACATCCACATTTATCAATTGTATTAGACACTACAAATATTTTCCTGCTTTCTGTCACATGTATCTTACCTTGTTTGTGGTATTTTGATTTTATCATCATCCATAATTTTGTCTCAGTACTAGAATAATAGCAGTCTCTTTTATAAATAGTTTTAAACATTTCTACAATATTAAGTCTTTAATTTCCATTTTAAAGATGAAGAAACTGAAGTTCAGAGAAGCCAAAGGGTTTTCTGAGTATATTTAGCTATATAGTCACGGTACTCTTAGCTTATAATCAACCACTTATTTTCTTATGTGCTTAAAAATATCTTTTGTGATGTTTTCTTTCATTTGATTTTGTTTTTTATAGTCTTATTGGGTAGACCATGCTGGTTTTGAACTCAAAGATCAACCTATTTCTGCTTTCCAAGTACAGGAATTAAAGTCCCGTGTCACCATTTCCTGCCTAATTTTGTTTTCCTTTCTTCTTATTGATACTTTAAATATATGCCTAATATATTACATTTCTTCCCATTAATATAGATGTTAACTTGGTAATTTTTTTTAGTTTATTTAAAGGTATTTATACTTGTGGTGAAATTATTCACTATATGGACCAATTCTGCTTCATTGGTTTGAATTTTTATTCCTGGATCAGGACTATAATAGCATATCATGGAACTATGTTTTCCTATATGATGGGGGTATCTCCTACTTTTTTTGAGGCTGACTTATTACTTATGTACATTCATTCATCTATCTTTATTTTAAAATAAAGCATATTTTGAAAAGGTAGGGAAAATATACTTAAGCAATGACTCTTTTTTTAATTTTTTTTTGTTTTGTTTTGTTTTGTTTTACCAACAAAACAAGAATTTTTAATGATAGCACAACTTTGGAAGGCAAGACCTGGAAATCAACCTAAAGGACAGTTAAAGCCATCCTGAATATATTCAAGTCAGATGAGAGTTTAACAGTTCGCTTGTGAGAATCCTTTACAGAATGAGCAAGAGAAAGCCCTTTCAACTCCAAGATTGAGAAGGTAAGCTTGTCTGTGATGGGAAAGGACAGGAAGAAGGATTTGGACTTTATTTTGGAAGAAACATTGCGATAAAACATGAAAATGATACACACCAGTACAAAACCATGCTACAAACAGACAGTTACATAGAAGACATCGCCATTATTCTAATGTATCAACATAGAAGAAAGGACATTATCCTAATGTGTCAACAAAATTCAAAATAACTCATGTAGATTGTCAAAGTTTATACAGAATGATATAAATTCAAGCAGTGTATGAAAAAACTAACATAAATGAAATGAAAAGGTGAAAAGATAAGGTATAATAGCAAATACTGAAAGAAAAATAATTTAAAGAGTGTTTACAAAACAGATTAATTGAGAAGAATGATAGTAAGTAGACATTATATAAAGGTTGAAGTGAAATAGATCAAATAATTAGAAATAAACACAGTTTAAAATTGTGAGGAACAGAAGCAGGGCAAGGAGAGGCATGGTGTATATGTAATAGAAAGGCAGGAAGAGAAACAAGACAAGCCATGGAAAAAAACAGTGTAAGAAAGTTGCCAAACATACTTAAGATGAAAAATTGTCAAGACAAATGTTCTTGAGAATTTGCAACAGAATGACAAATTCTAAAAAACATCTTAATAAAATGATTAATTTTAAATGTATATAAAATCATAATTTGAACATTAAGGAAAAGGAGTGTTGTTATTCAGTACTGGTTAAAAGAAATTCAGTATATAAAGGAAAAAATCAGATTTGCTTTAGATTTCTTTTTCAGATTTTATACCCAGAGATCATTAAATAACATTACTCATATTTTATAAAATATAAGCAAGAATTCATATGTGACTGCACTCTTATAAGATGATTGACAAATATTTGAAAATAAAGAACTTCATGAAAAATGTTTTTCATGTAGCTTCTGAAGAACGATCTAGAAATTAAAACTGACCATTCTGAGAGATAACTGGTAAAGTTTTTGCCTAGGATCTGCTGAAGTATGTAAAATAAATCTAGTTTTATCCCTAAGGCTAAGTTGTGAAAATATGGATGACAAAATATATAATGAGAATTAATGTCACAGTACATATGATATTAGGTTGAGAAAGAACACAGAGAGCATAAAAATGGATTCTAAACCACAAATATCACATGGGACAATATTAGTTTAAATGTGATAATAAAAGAATAAGTACAAGAACTTCATTTATTCAGTATTACAGAAAAAAGTAAAAATAGTGATTAAGAAACTACTATTTAGTTTATGTATAACAGTATGTCAATTTAGGTGAATAATAGTTGTGAATTATCACCTATGACCTACTTAGTCACAGGCATAAGTTCAATTTTGTGGATCAAGTCTTAAATCTAATTAGAAAGTAGTCAGTCCTCAATTTTTCTTGCCACTATTGCCTCAATGGCCATGTAAGGCTCTCAAAAGTCTAGTAGTTATTAAAGTTTCCAGTAGTATTGGGTAAGAGTCCTATTAATTTTCTTCACTGGTAGCATGACACACATTAACTTCTAGCACTAGGAAAAGTGGTTAGTAGGATTGAAGCTTTCAGGGTACCAACAGCTTGATTTCTCCAAGCCCATGATTCTATAATATAATGTCTTCAACCATAGGATCTTACTATTTAGTTCTGGACAGTAGCTTAATGTAATAGAATTAGTCTGTATCATTTTGGGTGTGTCTTTGGTACCCCACTGATAAACAATAATAAAAGAGGTATCCTTCACCTAAAACTGGATTTGTTGCTGTTATTATTTGCACACTAAATCTGGATTTTTTTTTAAATCTGGATCTTTTTATTCTCAAATTCATGCAGTTTTCAAATGGAGACAAGTGAAGAGGTTAAGAAGCTATTTGGAGTATCCAGTCCTAACAAGATACTATAAATATATCATATACCTTCTCTATAAGTCTTAAGGGTCATTGTGGAAAAGGAAGAAGAAAAACAGTATCAGAAGAAGTAAATGATTATTACAAATCAGTGTCTTTGAGTCATAACAGTGATATTCCATGCATGAACATACAGGAATTCTGACTACATATAAAATATTTGCACACAACCAAGCTAACCAAAATTCCACCAAGAATAAGGGAAGGCTTTAGAAATCCCACACATAACTGAGGAATTGTTGGCATTACTGACTTCTGGGTAGGGAGAATGAGTTTACTTCTGATGTGAAACTTGTTTGGATACCCATATTCTACTAGATGGTCTTACACCCATGAACATAATGCCAGCACAATGTGGACTCAGCAGATTTCAATAACAGTACATGAGAATGGGGACAGGGGTTGTGTAAGGACAAGGGGGCAGGGGTAGATTCAATCAAAACACTTTATATTCATGTATAAAATTCTCAAACAAAAACAAGCAATTATTAATAAATCAAATAAAAAACAGCATACATTTCTTAAATATCAGACAACTTTAGAGTTTGCTATGTATCTGTGTTTTTTTATATTTTGCAGAATACCGTAATTTTACTCCACAGATAAACTGGGATAAAGGAGTACTGGTTTACTGAAGTTTTGAGAAAAGCCTCTATAAGATAACTATGACACATTTTGTGCCAGAAATTAACTATCTTTTTTAAAAATTTAATTTAGAAACAATGTTATTTTACATATTAATACCAGTTCCCTCTCCTTCCCATCCTCCCATGCCCCCACCGGACCCTCCCATCCCACGTTCTCATTCACTCCCCAGGGAGGGTGAGGTCTTCCATGGGGCATCATCAAATTCTGTCACATCATTTTGGGGAGTGCCTAGTCCCTCCTCCATGTATCTGGGCTGAGAGAGCATCGCTTCATGGGAAATGGACTCCCAAAGTCCATTTGTGCACTAGAGATAATTACTGGTTCCTCTGTTAGAGGTCCCATAGGCTGCCAAGACCTCCTAACTGATACCCACATTCAGTCCAGTGCTAGTTTCCCAGCTTTATGACTGACTGGGGTCTGTGTGCTCTCACTTAGTCAGGTCAGCTTTTTTGGGGGGTTTCTCCAGCATGGTTTAGACCACTTTGTTTATCTCTCCTCTCTCTCTCTACAACTGGATTCTAGAAGTATGGCTTAGCTGTGGGTGTCTGTTTCTACTTCCAACAGCTACTGGGTGAGGGCTCTGGGATGTCATTTAAGGTAGTTTTCAGCCTCTCCATCTTTGCTTAGATTCTTGGTTGGGGCCATCCTTGTGGATCGCTGGATGTCTCCCTAGTGCAAGATTTCTCTTTAAACCTATAATGGTTCCCTCTATTATGGTATCTCTTTTCTTGCTCCCCTTACATCTTTCTAGACTCAGTCCTCCTGATCACTCATGTTCTCCTCCCCTCCTCCTTTTCTCCCCTTCTCTATTTCCTACCTCCCTTTTCCCTCCCCCGGTGCTTCTAATTTTCTCAGGAGCCCTTGTGAAAAGTTATACCACTTCTTGACATATGGCCAAATGACTTAACACAGCTCAGCTGTGTACATTAATGTTCAGTTCACAATAGCTAGGAAATGGAAACAATCTAAATGTCTTTCAAATAACAAATGGGTAATGAAAATGTGGTACAGATACACTAGTGTCTATTATTCACCTGTTAAGAAAAGACAAAAGATCATGAACTTTGCAGGTAAGTATGGTACTAGGAATATCATATTCATTGAGTTAACCTAGATCCAGAAAAATAAATATGTAATATTCTTTTTCACTTGTGGCTTCTAACATCAAATATGCATATATATCCTGGAATAATTGGAGAAAGCAGAGAAGTAAAAAAAAAATGAGGTGGGGTGATATATTGGGAAAAATCAGGGTTCAATTACCTAATGCGGTAAATGGGAAAAATATTGAGAAGGGCTCTAATCAGGTTATAGAAAGGAAGATAGATACAGAAGAAGGGATGATGGTAAAATAATAGTAGAGATGCCTGAAAACTCATAAGGAATCATATTATTAATTACCTACATGTACTTATACTACACACAAGTCAGTATATAAATAAACATATTTAGTGTAATTGAATTTTTTCCATATTGGCTGGCAATGCACTCTTTAAGAATCAGAGAGACCATTTCACAAAGACCCAACACCAGACACGAGAAGCCCTCCTTTGAGTTGTTTACAATTGTCCAAGAAATTTCAAATATTATAAACTTTGGCTATTATCCTCAATTGCCCCCAGGGATAGAAAGTTAAGGACCTAATGCTGAAGATACCATGCATTTCAGACACAAGGTCCAGAAAACCCATGAAATGAAACTGATGTGAATGCCTTCACCCAGAGGACTAGCTTTTCTTATACCAGAAGGTGTCATCCAGGCTTCCAAAGGAGATAAGAAACCAACAGTACTACTCAGATATGCCATCTAGGCACCACAACAATAACTCTAAAGGTGAAGAAGTAGTTCACATAGTTTGGTGGAAACCATGATCAGTTGTTAGATTTAAGACCCACTCAACAGGAGTAAAATCATTTATGATACTAGAAAACTAGTCACTCAAGGCTAGTAAGTTGTAGGTCCTGGAGTCAAACCTATATTTGCAACTTTACTACATTTTAAGTTTTATTTCACCTACCCATAAGATAAGCATAGTCTTCATCCTTCAAGAAAACTTTTCCTTGACACAACTGCACACCACCACAGAAAACCACAACCAAACACAATGTCGAGTTGTGACTCCTTCTCCCAGTGTCATTTACAAAACATCCCTGTATCTAAAACTCAGAGACCATTATATAGAAGAGAAGGTGGGGGATTGTAAAGTCAGAGGTTTGGGGAGTTTTTGTGAGATTTTATATCATTACTATGTCAGAAGCTATATTCATAAAGTCTCATCAACTTGACTGCCCAAATGTGAGCAGAATATGGATGAAAGTAATAGATATGACAAAGTGCATAAGGAAAAGAAAGATTAGTAAGACTCATTCCTACACAAAGAACTATAGCCAACTAAGAAAATCTGAGAGCAGGAGAGGCAGTCTTCCCCAGGGAAGAGCAGGTGGTACTCATGTACTTATGTAGCAGCAATTACTCGCAAAAGAGGCTATAAATTTGAACAAGAGCAATCAGAAGGTTTCTTGGCAGGAAAGGGAATGGTGAACTATGTAATTATAATACAATCTCAAAAAGTAAAAGAAATTACCAAAAAAACCATTGTGGCTGAGTATGTGCACAGCAAGTGGTTTAACACTTGTACCATGCATATGGTTCTGATGTCTGACCCATTATCAGAAAGAAATAAAATGCCTATGTAAGCCAAACACTAATTTTGATGAGTCAAAATAACACAGTAAAATAGTGGGAAGCATTATCATTGGCCCATATTGAGAAGCACAGATAATGACAGAAACAAACTAAAGGATAAACAACAATAAAAATCTTCAACACCATTAACCATGACTAGGATGTACAAATACTTATGGATAATAATAAAAATGATCTTTTCTGAATTGTTTCTAATGACAGCAGAATTAACTTTAGTAATTAATTCAGTGTTCATTTGTATTACTAATCTGCTACTAGAATTCTTTTTAAAGTTAGAAATTGGCTCAGATCTCTAAAGTATCTCACTCTCTGCAAATTTTGCAGCTGCAGGTCTATGTATAAATTATCATTCCCTTGAAGAAGCTTCTCTGATGAGGGTTCACTGTAGAACTAATCTATGGGTATTAGGATCCACTTTATTGCTATGTTCTTATAGCATGGTAATAGCAGTAGATTTTCCCTAAGACTCATCATCTCACTGGTCTAGAGTTCTTGGCAACTTTAGCTGTATCATATATGGGTCCATCTCATGGATTGAGCCTTAAGTCCAATTTTTTAAAGGGGGTGAATGAATGGTTGCTCTCCTACTATCTGTGCCACTATTATACCAGTATATCTTTCAGGTGTGTCACTGTTATAGGTATCAATTTATAGTTGGGTGATTGTGATGATTGTTTTTCTTCTCTGATAGTATGTTAGGTATTTTCTAGCACCATGAATGCTGGTCAGTAGGAGGAGAAGCTTTTATTTGTGTGCTATCTTTATTTCTCTGTGTTCAGTGAGATATATAAATGTCTTCATCAATTGTGCCTCAACATAAGCTTGTGAAGGATAACCAGTTTCCTTGGATATACCTGTGGTGTTTGACAGGGATCTAATGGAACTCAGGTCAGTGAGTCAAGAATATGGAACCAATTCCTGACCATAGATGTTTTTTTTTTTTGATAGTATATGATGTCTAAATGGGATGGCTTTATTAAAGTCCTTATCTTCAATTTATGGGATCTCTGTGGAAGCAGAAATGGAAACATTGTAAATTCCATAGGTGGCAGGTGACTCCAAGGAAACAGTTTCATTCATGAACAAAAAGGTTCTGATAAACAAATGAACTCAGAGTTATGACAATAAGCACAAAACCTGAAGAAGTTCAAAATAGACAAAATCCTAGCAGAGAGAAGCATAAATGAACACAAAATCATACTTCTAATCATGTAGAGTTTCTGTGTAGATGCTTAGAGAAGTTTTAGATGGCTGGGAGATGGTATGTATATACCAGGCAAGCCCTGTAGAAACCTTTACCTTTGGAGGGATATAGGCTTTTGATCTTAGTAAAACGAGGTACCATTGAGGATAGAGGGACATGTGTAATATAATTTAAAATTGAACAATGTGATTTTGTGCTAAAAATAGACTCTTATGGAACAACAGTGAGGACATTGCACAAATACAGGAAGCAGTGGTAGTGGCTTAGCTAGACAATAATGAATGTTGGTAGTGGTGATGGGAGTGATGGCGGTGGTTTTAGTAATGGTATTGGTGGTGGTGGTGATGGTGGTGAAAAGTGGTCAGATACTGTGAGTTCAATTCTATTGTACTTTTCATATCCATTGTCTCTACCTCAATGGATCAAAATAGCCTCAGATAAAACATAATTTTTAGTTAAAACTTTTTTTATTGGTTTTTTGAGACAGGATTTCTCTTTGTAGCTTTGTAGACCAGGCTGACCTTCGGCTCAGAGAGATTTGCCTGCTTCTACCTCCTAAGTACTGGGATTAAAGGCATGTGCCACCACTGCATAGCCAAAATGTAATTTTTAAACTCCCCCACACACAAAAATAGAAATAACTTCTGTGGTGTTACAAAAAACATTGTAAGGCATTTAAAATACATATGTTCCTTTGTTTAACTTAAGTAGGATATGAAATATATTTAACCAATACATTCATTAAATTAATTTACTACTAAAATGAATTCTGTTTATTTGTAAGTATGAAACCACTTACATTAAAATTATCCTTTCTAACATACTTTTTGATGTTATTTTCTGGATTTTGATCTGTTCGTATTACTCATTCTTAAATAACTTAAAATATTAAATATTTTAAAAATGAAATTTGATACCTATTGGTGGAAGTAGAAACTATTTCAATGTTTTTATTTTTACTTTTCACTAGAAAGCTCCACATAGATTATAGAGGTGTCAATTTTATCACAGGAGAGCCATTATGACATATTTGATATTTCACTATAACAAAAGTATCAGAATACTGCTAGATGCTAACATCCTTTACTTTCAGTCTGTCATAGCTAAGTAGCACATCAATGAAATTGATTATTAGAAGTGCTCCAAAATTACTGTTTTAAGACATAGTATGCACATGCATAAGGTTTCTATAAGAAAAAAACTTCACATGAATCTCCTAAGGTTTGGGAATGAGAAAAGATTTCTCACTTCTCCATAGTCTTATTTCTCTTCAGTTCAGGAAAAGCAGACAACACTGCAGTAAAAACATCTCTTCATTATTCTTCTGATATCTTCTTTACAACTTTTCACATGTCTGACATTATCCAAGGTGGCAACGAACTTTAGAGTCATGCTATATCATGTATTTAACATGAATTTGATGCAATCTTTATAATATATAGACCAGTAATCAGTTAACTGTCTCTGTCTCTGTCTCTCTTTCTTTCCCTCTCTCTCTCTCTCTCTCTCTCTCTCTCTCTCACACACACACACACACACACGTACATGATATGATAGACCTTTGGCAAAGTGTGTCAGTTTATTTATTTTATGTTTATAACTTTTTCTTGAACACACTTGCTTTTGTATATTTGGATGGAGATGCACTACTTAATAAACACACATTCTCACCCTCATTTTCCTGTCAGATGCCCTCACTGCCTGGCAGTCTCAGAACATACTCACAATGCTGTTTACTCACCTAAATCTGCTGCTTTCTGACATTGCCTTTTGATCTTCTTAGCTTCAGTAACTATCATCACATTAAGCAACCTTTTACAATTATTAGTGTTTAGAAATGAATAACCCAAAGAACAATTAAATGTGTTGGCCTTCTTGTAGTCTGTAATTTCCCCTTTCCTCTTAAGTGGAGGTCTCAAACTCTTCAGTGACATTCTTTTGATTTGCAGCCACTTACAGTAAGCATTTCCTTATTTCATTTGATAACCTCTGCTAATCGGGTTTCAGTCTGTGACTCTCTCTTATCACTTTGCCCTAACATAGACCAAGTAATTACTACTCTTACATTTTTACCTTGTAGTCACATTTTCCCTGACTTTTTAATGTAATTTCATTGGTGACCTATACTCAAGTTAGGGCACTCTGGGTTTCTGAAGGTGATTGTCTGAGATGAGACATATAATCAGAGTCTCAAGTACTTTCACACCACTTATTGTAATCCATTGTACACTGTTTGTGACTTAGAAATGTCAGGACTTTGAAACATTTATTTTAAGCAACAAAATAATAGTATTGTAAATGTTTAGCTTATTTTTTCAGGAACAATTCTTATTAAAACACAACATTTGTATTACTGACAATTTGGGCACACAAAAAGGCTCAGATAATGTAGTGAGTATTCACAAGAATTTCAGTTTCTTTTACATGTATTTTTTTGAAGTTCCTAAAAAAGAAGGAAAAAAGATATAAAAAAAAATATAGGGTAAGAAAACAACAAAACAAAATAAAATTCCTATTTTCTTTTTGAGAAGTGGTACATGGAATTCATTACTCAGCATACAATATTCAGAGAGAGGTGTTTGTGTTGATTTATGGAAATGCATGTATTACAGCCTGATGAAGATTTTACTCAAAGGGGGAAAAAATGGATTGTAGTGTTTTGATGTGGAATGGAAAGGGTTTTTTTTTTTTTTTTTTTTTTTTTTTTCCTTATTGATTTTCTTTTTTTTAATCACAGACGGTCTCAAGAAGTTGTAAAATGCTGGTTGATTTTTTTTTTTTATTGAGCCAAGTTTTTGAATTTTGTGGACACTATAATAAGGAAACTTGCTTTAATTGTATTATGGAAGATTTGTTGTATTCAAAATTTACAGGGTAACTCTTGAGAAAAGAAATGCAATTGTCCTGCATGAACCTTGTCACAGAAGGCATCTTTTCCTATTGTGCATTTTAATCATTTTCCAGGATTGTAAAGGAATCATGAATGACAACTTAAAATCTAAATGTGCTGCCAGAGCAACAGTGGCGCTGTAGAGGAGAAAGACTGAGTGACTGTCATTGATCATAATTGCCCAGGTGGCCACAGTAGCTCTACACAGTAGACTCGGCTCTGTTCTTTCTGTGGGTCTTAGAGTTTGATGTGATCCCAGTGACAATCAAAATGGGGCTGCCTTATTTTCTTTCGTAAAAACATGTTTTTATTTCCCTCTGTTAGTCAATTGACAGTGGCATACCCTTAATAGAAGAAAATGAAGTATTAATACCTCAATGATCAGTATCCAAAACAATACAATTTGAACTTTCAGTCTTGATGTAAGTCTCTACTTCTCTGCTTCAGAAAATTAATACATAGTGCATTTTAGAAAATTCTAACAGAAAAAAATGAAAATTTAAAATTAAGCACATCTGTTATATACAGAATGAATACCTGATGGTGTAAGGCGTACCGTTTTTCCGCCTGCCGCCACTGGTCTTGTCCCACCGCCACACCGCCAGCCCCAAATAATACACAGAGACTCTGTATTTGATACAATACTGTTGGCCCGGTTACTTGTTTCTTATCGGCTAGCCCTGCCTTTAATTATTAACCCATTTCTGCTGATCTATGTATTTCTCTTACCAGGGAGCCGGCGGCATACTGCTTTCTTCAGACTCTCCATCTTGACTCCTCCCTACTACTTCCTATTTCCTCCTTGTCTCCTAGTCCCTCCCATCTTCCTTTCCTATTGGCCAACAGTGCTTTATTATTAACCAGTATGAGAAACATATACAGAATGACATCTCCCATCATGATGGTATCTATTTACTCCTTCAAAATAATTATCCATGAATCAAACATAAGATCCACCACAATTTAATGCTATAAAGCAGATGCAAATGTCATCTGCAGTGTAGTACAATAACAAAACATGTCATGAACCGTTCCTGGAGTCTTAGAGATTCTTATATCTATACTGATGTTGAGAACATTGAAAACTCAGTGTTATAAACAGGTTCGAGTTTACTAAGGAATCACAATTATATACTCCATCTTTTCAGGTTGCTGAATAGAAGTGTCTGAAATTACTAGCATTTTAGAGTAAACATAAAGCCAAGTTCCTCATTTTCTTCCTTATGTGTGGTGTTTCAGATAAAGTCAAATTACTATGATTTTTGTCATTTTTTAACTTTATACATCATTGTGTGTTTAGTACCCTTCATTTCAAAAGGAATCAATGTTTTAGACATAACTTTTATAATGTATTACTATAAGTTTTATCAAGATGTTTCAAAAATAAAATGTATTTATAAGAAAGATACATAACCATATTATGTTAATGATCAATGACTTAAGATAGCTTAGGAAGGGTTCTTAGTTCTTTTATTTACTGAGGGAGCAAACTTTGTGGCCATACTTGCTTGTTCTGTGCAGTGCAGCCACTTTCATTTTACATTGATACAAAGGGTATTCAGACATCACTCTGTGTATCAGTTGCTTTTCGAAACATTGTTTCACTATGTTAAAAATATTTTTTTTACTTAAAGTAATGAGGCTAATTTTACAGTTATTTAAGAGTGACACATGCGATACTCAAGATAATAAGGATTTTAGGAATTTTAATGGCACATTACATATACAAGTTTGCTCAAATATGAGAGATATTGTTGTATAACTTAGAACTGAAACTGCAGTTAGATATGCCATACAGACATTCCTGTAGATAACTAAAACAGGAGT
The DNA here is from genome assembly GCF_943737965.1 of Phodopus roborovskii. Lineage (NCBI taxonomy): Eukaryota > Metazoa > Chordata > Mammalia > Rodentia > Cricetidae > Phodopus > Phodopus roborovskii. Next base: position 42,046,518 of record NW_026126525.1, on the reverse strand, counting down.
CATCCTGATTGTCTAAAAATGTAGCAATCCCAAACATTAAGGCAGCACATAAGTTTGTAGCTTTGAAAGCAAGAATCAAGCAGTCAGCCAATCATCTGCAGGCAAATCAGTTGAGACAGCTCTGCCTTGAAAAGACTGTCAATATATAATAGCTAATCAAGGAAACAGTCCACATCATTCCTCTCTGTGGTTTATAAACCTTGTCATAAATAAGCTTTAAGGAGCTCTCATCAGTTTTGGTCTGAGATGCCAGATTTGGGAAGTATTACTTTATATGCATTATAAATGAAATTTTTGTATATCTTTATCTCATTTTATTTTTCACAATATATCAACAATTCTATCATAAAGTCCATTTTTCCTTCTTCTATTTGTGATGAGCATGCTTCAGTTGTTCACTTAATTGGCCTTTTTTCTCTCTTGTCTTTTCCTCTTTCATTTTTGTTCCTAAACTAAATGTTGTTTGGGTTTATTGATGGCTGCTCAGCAATCCTAGAGAAATAATCCAAATACTTATAATAAGTTCCCTTTTTTCTTTAAAATCTGCACCTGATTCTTTACCTTAAAATGTTTATTACAAACTTTTCCCAAAGACATTGGCCAACTACTGTTAACTGTTAATTGTGCAAATAATAGTTAGTTTCCTTTGCCATGTTTGATTTATTGTGGGTATTTATTGTAATGAGCATGCTTCACTCTAAGATGGCATGCTGAAGCAGCATTGTAAGCCTGTAATACACAGTCAGTGTCTAAAATTTGTCCTAAAATTGATAAGCAAATATTTTTCTCCTTTTGTTTGGTTAAAATACTGTGGGATTAAATACTTTCTCCTGTTATATATCTTTTTAGTACTTATATTTTACTGTGGATAAAGATTCTAATTTATAGAAATATGACATGTCTAAGTTCCTAGGGAAAAATAGAAGTCAAACCAAATGAAAATAAACAGAAAGCCAACAAGTCAACATGGCAAAACACTGTGTTCAACATGGAAATTATAGAAGCTTATTAATGAGAGCATGGAAAAAATATCTGTCAATGTCTTGCCAAGATAGGCCAGTAAGAGACCACTCAGCTTACAACTGGAAACCCTGGGTTGAGTTCCCAGTACTGCTACTTATTCATGTTACTGTATCACAGAAGCCACTTAACCTTCTATATAGCCATTGTGGGATTGCAAAAGCCACTTAACCTTTCAACCTTAGTTTTCTCTTGTACTGATTAAAGATAAATAATACATGCTTTGAATGGCTGTTATGAGAATTAACTGGGGGATGTCCATTTAAGTGCTTTGCATACTGGAAAATTTATACATTAAACACATGTACACACAGCAAAGTAAAGGAAAACACTCAGCAGAAACTTTTCTTTCTAAATGGCAAAAGCCAAGTGGGGGCTTAAAAAACAAACATTTTAAGATGAATTTAGGGAACAGATGTGAGTGAAAATTTAATATCAATCTGCTATGTAGTTCTTCTTACTATAGTAAAAAGATTTGCTTGGTAAGGGGGAGTAGTGAGGAGATTGGATAAGAGAAAAGGGACATTTTAAAGTGAATATTAAAAAATGAAATTAATATTTAATGGGTATATTAGATATTATATTCCTTAATTCCTTAAGATTGTCGAGTATAAGTTTATGTCTCTACTTCTCAGATGAGCAAATGTATGAAAGCTAAATTTTCTAAACAATTTGTTCAGTGTTAGTCAGAGGATACAGAACAGAAGCTAGGAATCAAATTGAGACCATCATGAAACAGATGGTCTTTCCATCATGTTCCTAGCCAACACAACTACAGAAAGCCATGCACACATGTGATAGCATATTTACTGCTTCATTATGTCCTTTCTTAGTCTCTGGACTATATACAAAGGCCCCAGAAACTCTCTTAGTAGAGTTCTTCTGGGCCTCCTTAATGCAAAAGCCTGACATTAACACCTCATGTAGTTCAAGGATAGTCTCAAAAAACTAGCAGATAGACTATCACAAGAGGTCTGAAAATAGGAATCAGTATTTTATAAGACACTATCTCAAGAAATTCACCAACATCAATATTTGAAAATAAGTGTAAAGTAAAATCAATCCTTCATGTGAATTAATAATTTGAAACATCTCTTCTTCACATAATAGCCACAGATCCTGATCTTTACCAACTAGATTATTGTTAAGTGATGGGGCAAAAAGTGGGACAGCAAAGACCAAGGTGAGAAAGAAAAGTCAAAGTCAAAATGCCACCTATGTTGTTTATGTCTCCATGAGAAGCAAATTTCATTTTGCTTTCACCAATTTAGAACATATAGCATTCATTTGGCTTAACTGAAACTTTAAAAAAATATATATACAGACAATCAATGTAAGTCACAATCTAGATTTAGATTCTAAGCACTAAACCCTTGTGTCTAGTTATTGAATCAAAAACTTTAAATGAGTTACTGAAAGGAACGGGAAGACCATTGCTATATCCAAATTCCTGTAGCTTCTGCAGCTCTGGTGCCAAGTCCAAGAAGATGGAATGAACACTGGCATGCCAGTTGTAGGATGTGTGCTTTCACATGTGGTAAGTGACAAAGGTGAGCCATTCCTTTTTCTAGTTGGCTTTTCAGAATTGCAAACTTCATGAAAGGTTGCCAAAAAGCTTTCTTCTTATTTCTCCATTTCTAAGTGTATGCCTGCTAAGAGATGAATCTCTATGCATGCCACTCTAATGTGATGATCATGGTTTTAGTACCTTCCTTAAGATTTGCCTGAAACATATGGGTACCAGATTATTCAGGTTGCAAAAATTACCACTTCAGATATGGTTCACTTGCTTTGTCTGTTTCCTGTCAGCCAGTCTTCTCTTTTCACCCACCAGGAGCCTCACTTTGGCACAGTTTCACGTTTTCAACTGTTGAGATCTTATGGACTCTGGCATGTGTAGTTGTGCACAAACCTGCTGTAAAACTTGAGCTTCTGACATGAGAAAAAGGAATAATAGTTCTTTGTTCTTTAGTCTGTATAAATCCAAATCCACAGGGTTAACCATTCACTTGTAACTGAGCCCCTAAATATGCTTAAAGCAAAAGTATTTGGGTATTGTGGGAGAGAAACAAATATTTCTACCAATCCAAAAAAAAAAAAAAAAAAAACCAGATTCATAGCTAAAGACTAATGTTTAAGAATTAAGAAATGAATAAAATGTCAAAACTGTTTCCTGGAAAGATAAAGATTGGGAAGTGTTCTGGCTTAGGTATTCAGAAGATTTCCTGGGTGAAGAACAGTTTTAATGCAGTGTACAAAAAGGTATCACAGAGAGCCTGTTGTCTGACACTGAAAAGGATGACCCTGGAAGAGTGAAATAGACGTGACCTCTGGCCCAGGGGCCTACATCTGTGCATGCAGAACCAAACAGAGCTGCAAGTGTAGTTGTGAAGTAAAGCATGTGATCTTCATGTTTGGGAAAAGTGGAACAAAGTTCAGAAACACTGTAGAATCCTCAAATGCCTTGATTGGGAAATCTCTGACCATGTAACTCATCAAGATTTTAGCAACATAAATATTCGAAGGGGCAATTACTAATACAAATTTCTTCTAAACAATGAAAAATATAGTTTAGGAACAATGAACTTATCATGTATGGATAAATAAGTAGGCCATGTCAGTAACACAAAGCAACCAAAACCTAAAACTCAATAGCTATGGAATGAGGATATCAAAAACATAGTGGTGAAGATATGCATGTAACAGAGTACCAGCCCAAAAAAAAAAAAAAAAAAACAACAACAACAACAACAAAAACCCCAAACAAACAGTTAAAGGGAACAAAGAATAGAAATATTAACAATCCATTCATATTTACATAAGTGGTGGAGCTGAAGCCAAATGATCACTAAAGAGAACTCAGTTCACATGAAAGTTATACTCTCACTAATTGAGAAAAAGGCAGAGATTACAAATACATTTTGTAGAGTAAAATATTCAATATTTAGGTTAATTAAAAAGAGGAACAAGTAGACAAACACAGAGTGATAGAGAACTTCAAATTCAATGAAATACGGAGGTTGATAGCAAAAACAGACTAGAAGACAATTTAGATTATTTTAAAAAGTTTGGTAACCTTATGTGTTTTTATTTCTATAATTTAGTAGATAAATGGGGGAGATGAATGTAGTATATGTATATCTACCTACCTACTAATCTATTCGTGTTGGCTTATATTACATTTAAAGGATACAGTTAAGTAGTCTAAATCATAATCATGTGCAGATTAGGATGATTTTCCCAAAGGTGAAGGGATTATAATTATGCTTGAAAATAGAATGATGCAGGTAAACTTGAAATAGTCTGAAGATTGTGCAAGACCCTGTGACATCATGTAGTGTACAGCTGCATGCCCTTCTTGAAGTTCACACCAGCTGTGGAAAATTGACTCCACTCAATCTGCTCATGTCAACAATTTTTCTACAGCTCAGAAGTTTGAATTACAACCACAATAAATATATCATAACAGTTTCTGAAAATATATCTATACTCTTGTTTGGGAGCAATTTTATTTCACTTTTATTTTTAATCGTCTCTTAAAATTAGGGTGTACATGAAATCTCCAAATATTTTTAATAGGAAGATGTGAAATGAGCACTTCTCCATTTCATTTCAGAACTATGGTTGTATTTGATCAAATCTTCTCAGTGCAAAATTTCTTTTTACAAAAATAGACATACCAATCACCATTATTTTCCTTACACTGTGTTTAAGAGAATATAGTTGAAGATCTGATTTCCTTTTTTTCTATAACAAATATTACATACATATATAATGTGTTCTATATGTGTATATATAGAGATTATATATCTGATCATACTGAAGCAGCTATCCTTAAGTTAGCACTGCCATATGTTTTTATAATTTTTTTAAATTTAAATTTGAAACAAGCTTTTTGTACATGTCAATCCCAGTTCCCACACCCTTGTATCATCCCCTGTTCCCCTTACAAACCTCCGTACTTTCTGCTCTCTAGGGAGGGTGAGGCCTTCCATGGGGAGTCTTAAAAGTCTGTTATATCATTTAAAGCAGGGCCCAGTCCCTCCCCCAATGTGTCTAGGCTGAGGGAATATCCCTCTATGTGGGATGTGTACTAGGGATAAATACTGATCCACTTGTTTTGTTTTGTTTTGCTTTCTAGCAATAGAAAAATAACTAGGGCAGAAGTTGGTACCAGGGAGTGGGTGACTTCTGTGACTACACCTCATTTTGGAAGAATGCAAAAGTCTTTGGGACTTTGAGCTAGGAAAGTAATTGAACAGAGTATGAAAATGTAATGGGACAGCCTATGAGGAACTTACAAGCCATTGGACAATGGAGATCCTTCCAGAAGGGAACAATATTAGCTACTGCAGTAGGGACTATTCCTGTGATATTTTCAAGAATATGGCTGCTCTTTGCTATTATCCAAAGAATCTGTCTGAAACTAAATCAGAGTTTTGAATTTATCTCCACTGCAGAAGAAGTTTCAAGACAGCCTACTAATGACTTTGGTGCAGAGTTATCAGTAATCACTCTTATGTAGGTCTTCTGAAAATATAAAAAGAGGAAGCAAGGCAAAAACAAAGGCTTAATCCCCACTCAACTTGGCATGCCATGCTTTGTTGATGTCCATGATAGGCCTGCTTTTTTCTGAATGCTGACTGAGGAGGAATGGAAGGGGAGTAAGGTAGACAAGAAAGAGGAAAGGGAGGAAGACTGGGAGAAAAGAAGTGAGGGGAAATTGTGATTGGTATATAAAATAAATGAAAAGAGTTATTTAAATAAATTGAAATTTAAAAATGAAATAAAGAGTGCATAGTTTGAAATAAAGAGTTCACCAAGAAATAAGGCCATGACTTGTGATGGAAGAGGTAAGAAATTTAAAAAGAGGCCTGTTCCAAACAACTGGAATGAAGAGCAAGATCCACCCAACTATGCCTCCAACTCATATAAAGAAAAGACCTGAGGAATTTTCTGCTCCTTCAAACAACAAAAGAAAGATTATGTAAATGCCATTCAAGGGAGCCAGGCTCAACCCCAAATGCTCATCAAACCACTTTGACATTAAACTTGGAGCTACAGGATGTAGAATTTGAGTTGTTGAGTTTTAGTCTTGCTTTGGACCAGTATTTTCCCACTGTTCCCCAATTCCTCCATTTCAGAATGGTCACTGTATATTCCAAACAATTGCATGTTGAAAATATGTAATTTGGGTATTAAACTTTATAAGGATTTACAATTATAGTGATTGCCCAGAGTCTCAGAAAAAACTTCAGGCTTTTAAATTATGGAAAGACTATGAAAGACTATAGAATGTGATGGCTTAATGGAAAATGGCTCCTAAAAGAATAATCTATTTGTGTAACTAATCCACAGTTGGTGGAACCATTTGGGAAGGATTAGCATGAATGACCTTATTGAAGGAGATGTGTCATTACGGGGTGGCTGTGAGGTTTCAAAAAATTTTTCTCATTCCCAGTGTCTATTTCAGTGTTTCTCTTGCTTCTCTCTTTGCCTCATGATATTTCTCAAAATGTTAGCTCATATCTACTGCTCCAGAAACATACCTGCCCATCTGGTCTCACAGTCCCTGCCATTATAGTCATGGACTCTAAATCTGGGAAACCTTAAAGCCCACTTAAGTTATTTCTTTATAGTTTGCCTTGGTCATGGTGTTTTATCATAGCAGTTAAAAAAAATTACTCAGACATTTTATTAGGAAAAATGCCTGGGCAATACTTCTATGGAAGAGATCAGAAAAACAGCTACAGAAAGACACTGGACAGTAGAAAAAAACTTCTAAATTAAACCAACTGGTGTACTTCATGGATGTATTAACTTCAGTATGGAAACTAGGATATGTGCTATGTTGGGGTAGGGGTTTCACAGTTGTATCTATAGGAAAAGAAAACCTCTGGATATCATCTATGTTGATCAAGATCTGAGTTGAACAAGAGAAAAATATCTTAATGCAGAAAAATGACAAGTCATCTGCCAAAGTAGTTTCCATGAGTTGTGTGGAGACCTCACAAAAGTAGGGAAAGTGTTCTGTCCTGTATTTACAGGAAAACAGAAAACACCAAACAGCAGAGAAGATAATTCTTCAGAAAGAACCATCTAATGAAGAGGAATCTGATATATAGTAAAAATGTTGGAGAGCATATGGGACTAGGAAGATTGAGTCGGGAGAGGCAGACAAGAGAGAGAGAGAGAGAGAGAGAGAGAAATAGATACCATAATAGAGGGGGACACTATAGGTTTGAAGGGAAAAATGACTCTAGAAATATGTTCAAGACCGACAAGGATGAACCCAACTAACAATCTGAGAACAGTGAAAAGGCTACCTTAAATGACCTTCCCTGATGATGAGATTGATGACTAACTTATCTGCCATCATAGAGCCCTCATCTAGTAGCTGATGGAAACAGAGGCAGACACGCACAGCTAAACACTGAGCCTAACTTCTGGAATCCAGTTGCATAAAGGGAGGAATGATAAGAAAATGGGGCAAGACCAGGCTACAGAAACCCACAGAGACAGCTGACCTGAACAAGGGGGAGCTAATGGACCCTCAGACTCATAACTTGGAAACCAGCATTGTACCAACTCAGACCCCCTGAACATGGGTCTCAGCTAGAAGGCCTAGGCAGTCGAAGGGACCTCTGACAGTAGAACCAGAATGTATTCCTGACTCATGAAAGGAATTTTGCAGCACATTCCCCATGTAGGGATACTCCCTTAACCTAGAGGCAGGAGGAAGGGCCTAGTCCAGACTCCAAATGACCAGACAGATTTTGTTGATCCTGGAAAGAAGTGGAGTGGGGGAGTAAATAGGATAGGAGGGGGATTGGGGGCATGGGAGGGAGGGAGAGGGAACAGACATTGATATGTAAAATAAGAAAAAAATAATTAATAAATGAAAAAAATTATTTAATTATAGTGAACTATTTCTCTTTATTACCTAGTATTCCCTTAGTCCCAGTTCATGTAAACCAATGCTGGCTTTGGAGTTGGATTTGGCTTTCATTCTCTAAATTCAAGCATGTTGTTAAGATTAAATTCACAGTTTCTGCCTTATATCAAAAGGCCAATTGGTATAAGGTAGAAGGAAACAAAATCTCGGGAATGTCATTTGCCTATACTCGATTTTCTCTCTGAAATCCTAATTTTCCTCATATACATTTTCATGCTTATAGTTGCTTTTCCAAATATGCATACCTTAAAGGTTGAAATGCTTATGTTGATATTGTTGTTTAAATCTTTTACAAGGGATAATAACCTCTCCAGAAAGAAAATCTGGCCCCACTTCATCATTTCCACTTGATTCAACCTGATGGGTCTAGACTACAAACATCACCCTAAAACCAGTTTGGGACTGTTATGCTCGAAACAACTCCTGACTATCTAGTTTAAATGTGCACCTTCTTATTACACCCTGGCCAGAGTTTCAGATAGAACTTCATTCAAGCATTCCTGTCACACAGAGACTAGCTACAAATGTTACAGCTAGTCCTGTCAAAAAAGTTTGTGGCTAAAATTTTCTGCAGGATCCCATGGAGCAATCATTGTCCCATTTCAGCAGGAAGTAATCTTAAGATAATGATGCTCCCCCCCCCTTTCCCTACTCTTGGCATTTAGGGATAATATTTATCTACATAGGGTTGGTCTTAGTTACTTAGGGTTGGGTATGGAAGGTAATGTTCAGACTCGGATATCTCTTTTAGACAGTTAGATGGCATGGTAGGGAAAAGTGTGGTTTAGATGGGATATAGGTAGATTAGCTTATCTTCTTGTGAATTATCTTAGAAATTATTAGTTACATAAAACTTGCTATAGATTCTTACATGTGGTAACCTATGTAAAATTAAGTTTGTATTCCCTTCTCAAGTGATTTGTAATTATATTTTGTCATATGTGTAAAATTTTTCCATTTATGATGTTTGGTGCACAATATCCTTACATATATATACATATATATGTACATATATATATATATACATATGTATACTTTTATGCATACTTTTACTTATGTGCAAGCCATTTTGTATGTTGATATAATTTAGGATATTTTATCATGCTACAATATACGGTTATACCTCTGGTCAAGATATTTCTACTCTACCTCTGTTTTAGAGATCTACATATATATGTATGTATGTATGTATGTATGTATGTATGTATGTATGTATGTATTGTTAAAGTAATTGTCCCTGATTTACTTAGGGAAGTTTCAACCAGTTTTATAACTAGGTTTCTGAATATTATAGATTATCTTCACCCACGTTTCTTAAACCTATGAGCTTAGTCAGACATAGATCCTTAATCTTCAAACACTTCATAGACCTGGAGAAAATGGCATTTAAATGTTTTAATATTAGTATTCTGTTGACATTAGACACTATTGCTCCTGATAGCACCATGCATTTCCCAAAAATTTGTTGGGCATTGTTGTGGCTTCTTCTGGAGTCTATCCTCTCCTCAGCTAATGGCCTCTTGGGCAAAGAACTGTCCACACCTTGACCACTGACTTGGATATACTCTCCTACTGTGCTTGTAGAAGATAAACATAGAAGAATGCTGAACCTTGGCCAGTCAGGGTAAGATAGCTTTTCTACCTCCCTGCTTCTGTAGTGGTCTGTCAGATACTCTAGGCCTTAGCCAAAACTGATTGCACCAATGTTGCTGTGAGACTTTGAGTGACTGTCCAGTTAGCCTGCTGTTTCTGTCCTCACTGCATCGTTTGGAAGCTGCCCACTTGCACTTCCTGTCTACCCTAGTATTGTTATCTTCCTTCTCATGTCTTTGATGAAGTTGAAGATTAGATTTTCACAATTATTTTCTCACTTCCTAGATAGAATTATTAGGTATTAGTTTAAGCTTTCCAGCTTAGGACAACTCTATTGTAATCTCTGTTATGCCTTCACCCAAGGACTAGATATGTAGGTCTTAAGTTTGTATATTCTTGATTTTCCTTTTCATAGGGCATATTTATTATTCACTGTTTTCATATATAGTTTTGTATCAAGCCTAAATATTTTCTTTAGACTAAAAGGGGAATTGCAGTGAGATATTCACTCTATCTTCACCTGTTGCACTGACCATGGCCAGTGGGCATGGGGACATGTGTGGACGTGACCGGGGGAAACTAGGTTTGGGGTAGGGGACCCAGGAATGTGCTCTTGCTTCTTGGATGGAGACATCCTTGGAACTGGAACCTGCTGCATTCATCTGTTTCTGTTGTAAGTTTTTTCTCCCTGAATAAACATCGACTCAGCCTATCTGTATTCCCCTGATCCTTATTATTACGAGATAATCAAATGATAAAATCATTTTCCTTTTTCATAAAAACTACTAAATACATTTATTTAAACTCAGTTTCAAACAAATACAACATATTTCTTATTTAATTATGTTGTATTGAAAATATACTTTAATACAAAAATGAATTTCTTATATCTGGCATAGGTGATGTGCTATATCTATAAAATCTACCTAAATAGTTTTTAGCTGTAACAGGGCTATCCATTACAGATAATCCCTACAACTAAAGAAAGGTCTCTGTTTACCATGTTTAGCTTGGTGAGCCAGTTTCTATGGCATTACCTGCAGAAGCATGAATGATTCAAAAGCATCTAAAATTCAGGAAGTTCTCAAGGGAAATATGGGAGTCATGCTATGCACGATTATCTTCTGCTCTATGGCTTGTCTTTTGTATATCCTTGGGATGTGGGATATTGAGATATTATGAGTCACTAATGATCTGATGAGTGTCTTGATCCACAGCATTCTCTCCATTAGAGAATCTTAAGAGAATTGATATCATGAAGATCTGAGCCAGTAATCATAGTTGCTTTTGTACAAATGTCATTGGTCATGTCCAATCCAGAGTAAATAGACAACACTAGCATACATTTATAGGTAAAAGCTTGCTTTTACAATCCTTTGGGATTAGAATTATTTCTTTTATTCATTTTGAAGCAGTTACATTTTTTGTAACATTATCATTAAGACCCATTGATGCTTTTTATTCCTGGGGAACTAAAAAATATTATTTATTATCTTCCAAAGAAATGGTCTTAACTATTTAGTGGCCACTGAGTTAAGTCTTTTGTTTCAGTACAATTTAAATATAATATGTTCATTTTTTTCTTTACTATTGTTTTACTTTCAGAACACTTAGCTCAGAGTAGTGAAGATAAACAAGGGTATCCAAATGATACTGATTGCTTGATGTCCCCAAATTTGAAGGCACAATTTCTCTTGGGCCAAAAAATTGATTTGCTTTGCATTGGATTCTACTGTGAGAGCATTGGACATGAGAACAATTTTCATGTTCTTTATGTAGTACAAGCTCAAGGTTCTCAATATAGCTAGCAATAAATTTTATGTGCCTTATTTAAAGAATTTTCAGGTCATTCACAAAGCACAATCTAGAAATAATTTTACATTAATTCCAAATTTATGCAGTCCCTTATGACATTTGGCATCCACACCTCATTTTATGTTTCCTTTAGTCAGGATGTTCTACATCAATTGATTTTGACCAGCATTATTTATGGTGAATGGCCTTGAGCCAGTAATATACCTTTTACTCAATAAAATCTCATCCTGTATAACCTGAAATTTGCCTGTGCTTAATAGCATATGAAACAGTGACTGCTTTTTCCTATGCCAAGTTGTTGTCTAGTTCCAAGTGTTAAAAAGCATAATGAGTTTGATGCTGAAAATCAAGGCCCAAGAGTATGTCTGTTGAGAGGAAGTGTGAGGATGGGTGATGACAGTTGGTTGTGGATGTGACTTTCTCCAAAGAAGAAGCTTCTAAAGGCTGCATCAACTGTGCTCACTTAGTGGGTGGAAAGAAAGCTTTGTCAGACAGCATTGTGCATATACTGGGACATGTTTCAGACAAAGATGTCTAAAGATATTAATCTTTCCCTTTTCTAATTCCTCTGATATGAATTGTGCTTCATGAAGAGCCCATTATTTAACAAAACTTCTCTTTAGTTTCCTCAGAATCAACTTTGTATAAAAAGTTTGAGTTAAATCACCCAGAAGTTCAAAATGTAGTGTCAGTTTGGATGACACATGTGTTTTTTCAAAGAGGGTCAATCACTTCTCAACTAAGACCTTTTTTGGGGTGAGGGAGAGTTACTCCTTTCCTTGACTGAAGTCTTCAAAGTAATTGCCATAGATTTATATTCATAGTAACACTAAAATAAGAATCATGTTTTTAGTTTTGATTTTAAGTTACTTATTAAATTCTCAAAGGGGCTTTTAGTAGCTTATAGCAAACCTGGCAATGGAAAATGTTATTTTAAAGTAAGTTAATGTCTTTTAGATACATCATAACCTATTGAAATTTACTTTTTGTATATTCAATAACCAGTTATATCAACTTTCTTTATGCAAACACAAGCATAATATCAAGAAATAAGACCAACGCAATAACATTAAAATAATAAATATTTTCTTACACTGTGAGGATACTGTATATTGTAATAGGAAGGCATTATTCTGTTTACATGGAGATATACACTGCAGAATTCTATAATGTCACTATAAAATAGCTGTTTAAACACATAACCTGGAAGATTAAACATAACTTCCTATGCTAAGTTGTGACAAGAAATAAAAGAGTTAAACAAATAATATTAAATAATTAATAAACTGAATTAAAATTAAGCAAATTTTGTATTTTAGTGAAATATTTCTCAGAGCATTTCCTATGCTAAAAAAAACTCAGTATCCAAATGAACATCTGTAATTATAATGTGTTTTATAAATGGTTTGTTTCCAGAAACTTTTTCTCATACATTATCTTGGGTATTCTGTATTAAACCTAGATCTAGTTTTGCCACATTCTCATAACAAATAAAAGAACAACACAACAACAAAGGCCTTTGAGAATCTCCTAAGGTCTATAATCTAGTTCAAAATATAATACTGCTTTTTTCTTACCAGGATTGTAAACAGTGTTCACATTCCAGCAGGTAAGTCACTCAAGCCCCCTCTCTACTGAACACCTTGGCCTCCTTAGTAAAGAAATTATTGCACACAGGAAATACAGTATTTTTCCAGTGGAGTACTGTGAAATATGATCTAAATGAGTACCTAAAGGCTCATGAACTGACATATATAGCAGTTAGGTCCACATCAATTTTTAAAAATAAAATATACTATAATCAATACAAGTTGTGTGTATGTATGTGAGTGAGTGCTTGTAACTAGGATATTCAACTGATTTAATTAAGATATACTAAAGTTGGATTAAAAAACTCTATTATCTTTGCTTTGCTTGATAAATTCTTCAGAATAGACACCTGAATGAAATTACTACTATCATAATAACAACTTTTCATTACGACAAAATAACTTAAAAACATGTTTGTATGTGCATTGACTGCAAGGATATTATTTATCTATGATTTAGCCTAAGTAAGTAAACTATGGAAATGATTTATTAAAAATCTACTCATTTATGATTATGAGCTCAAGAATTATGCCTTGAGCCTTCTATCTATGAATGAAATTTGTTATGTGTTGAATTCATTATCTCTAAACATTTAACCTGAGTTTCAGAATCCTTAAATGTACTTTGTCAATGATTTCAGACTGCAAAAACTGACTTAAACAAAAAATTATAGAAGTTAAATTTGAATGTAAAATAAGCTAATTCAACAAGTATGTCTATCTGATTGATCATAGTTGACATATTATAAATAACATGTATTTGCCTGAATATTACATTAAAGAGTATTATATTTCTTATTTTGTTAGTTAACAATTCCTATCCTCTTTCTATTTCAAAGTGATGTATCTATACTACTCAGCAGGGTTTTTTCTATCTTCCTCATGTTGAAAATAGTTTTTTTTTTCTAACAGTATTTTCTGAAAATAGTTTCCCCTCTCTCAACATGTATGAGATTCTTGCTATCATCCCTCACATCTGAATCTCTGCCCTTTCTCTCTCTTTAGAAAACAGACATCTAAGACATAACAATATAATATAATAAAATAAAAACAAAATTAAACCATAATAGAACAAAGCGAACAGACACAGGGAGAAGAGCCTAAGAAAATATTAAGAAACACATACAGATACAGAGACACATGCACTCACACACAGAAATTCCATAAAAACTACACAGAACCAGAAAACATAATATATACATAAAGGACCTCTCAGGTTGAAAACAAAAAGCTGATTAAAGCATTATGAGACAAAGATACTCTAAATGCCACCGAGTTTGATTTTTTTTTTTTTTTTTTTGGCCATTTATTCTTGGACACTGGTCCTACCTGAAGAAGATTTTGTATTCCCAGTGAGTCCTTCTTGGACAAAATTAATTTTTCATTTGCAAGCCATTCAGTTGAGCATAGCTTCTGAGTTAGGTATGGGGCCTTCTTCTACTACCCCCCCACACCACTGGTATCCCATCTGACTATACTTATGCAGGTCTTGTGTGTGCTGCATAGTCTCAGTGTGTTCATAATTATGTCAGTCCTGCTGTGTTAGAAGGCCTTGTTTCTTTGGTGTCCTTCAGTCCCTCTGGTTCTTACAATCTTTCTGATTCCTCTTCTGAAGGTTCCCATGACCCTTGAGGTAGGGATTTTATGGAGATAGTCTATATAGGGCAGAGTATTTCAAGGTCTCCTACTTTCTATAAACTGTCCAGCTGAGGGTCCTTGAATTTGTTCCCATATACTGAATAAGGAAGCTTCTTTGCTGATAAGCGAAGCAAGGCAATGGCCTGTGAGGATAGCAGAATGTCATAGAGTCAATTTTATTGTTGTGTTCTTTTAGTAAAACAGTATTATTTGGTTTTATCCTAGATTCCTGGCCTTTTGTGTCTCAGGTTGTTGGCTATTTGATTAGTGTTGGGAATGGGTTCCATCTCATAAACTGGGCCTTAAATTTGTCAGATACTCCCACAATAAGTTACTCTCACAACTTTTGTGCCACTATTGCTTAAGCATATCTTGAAGATAGGTCATCACTGTAGATTGAAAGTTAAGTATATATGTCAGTGTTTACTTTCCTCCTTTAGTAATATTCAGACCACTTTCCAGTGCCATGAACACTAGACAACAGGGGTGAAGACTCTCAGTAGACAAGAGCTCAGCTTCTCCATGTTCAGAAAGAGTTATGTAGGTGTCTTCATCAATATGGCCTTACTGTCAGTTTGTGAAGAGTAACCAATATTCCCAGAAATAACTTTATTGTTTGGGGTTCCCAAAGGGCCCACTTTCTCAACAACTCTATTAGATGTAACCCATTCCCAGAACTGAAGGAATCATTTGGAGATGGAAGAGATCCAGCCAGGAACTTCATTTAGCAATTTTCTGCAAATATGTATTTATTTTAAGAAGCTTCTCTTGTATTAGGTTTCCATATGTTCTGTCAAATGTTCCTGTTTTCAGCTGTCTCTCCCCATATTCCTTTCCTCATCCCCTTCTTCCCTCCCTCTTTCCCATTTGCAAACTCTCAGCATTGGTGTTCTCAATTCACCAATAAAAAGACAGATTGTCAGACTGGATAAAAAGAAAACAAAAAGGATCCATTCTACTGTTGCATACAATAAATTAATTCACTTTAAGATGAATAACAGACATCACCTCAGGAAAAATGGATGGAAAAACAAATGGACCCAAGAAGAAAGTCAGTGTAGCCATTCTAATATCTTGCAAATAAGGCTTCAAACCAAAAGTAATCAGGAAAAACAGGAAAGAACTCTATATGCTCGTCGAAAGAAAAATCCTCTAAGAGGATAGTGCAATTTCAAACATCTATGTACGAAATACAAGGGCACTCAAGTTCATAAAAGAAATACTACTATAGCTTAAGTCACATATCGACCCTTACACAGTGATAGTAAGAGGCATCAGTACCCACTCTTACCAATAGAAAGATCATCCAGACAAAAACTAAACAGAAAATCAAATCTAAATGATGTCATAAACCAAATGGACCTAACAAAGAATATTTACAGAACATTTCACCTAAAAACAAAAGATTGTACTTTCTTCAGAACAGCTCATGGAACTTTCTCCAACATTGACTGCACACATGATGCATTTTTTTTTTAACTATCAAATATCTGATGTGATGTAAATACTTTCCGAATGTACCTCTTTCTCTTTGCTTTCTATTTTTTCATACCCCTGATTATAAGAACATTGTTCAAATCATTTTGTCATTTCAATTTTCATTTCTTCCTGTGTTCACATGTAGTACCTATATTAGTGGTACCTAATTTAACCCACTGGATTCTTGATAAATGAACAATTTGAATATTTATGCATCTCCATTTCCAGTTGGTTTTCTAAAATTCTTATGTTAACCATTGCTTAAACTTTGAAACTTCATCCACAAATTAAGACTTTGGGAGTGAGTCCAGACAACTTCAGGGAACTTCTGGGAGTGGTTCTGAACACAGGAGACCTGCCTATCCACGCAGGATGACCTGTAATCTCTACCTGCCTGGTCTCTGACCCCCACCGCTGGTCCTCTACTGGAGTTCTGGGCCCCTCCCAGAGATCCATCTATCTCGGTGGGACCACTCTGAGTTCCAGCCAGCAGGATCTTTGACCCCCCCCACAGCAGAGCCTCTGCTAAAGAGGCCTCAGCTGGAGAGTACCAGGCCCAGGCTAGATCTGCCTATAGGCACAAGGAACATCCAGAGTCCCAGCCTTCAGGATCTTTGACATCCATCACCAGTCTTCTACTGGAGCCAGATCGCTGACCCCATCCACGGGCCCCTGCATGTGGAGAGACCACTTAGAGAGCTTAGACCACCTAGAGCTATAGACATCTAATCTCTGACCCACCTAAGCCCACTGGGGAAGTACCATAGAGAGTGGGAGAGACCCCACTAACACCTACTGGAAGAAGCTATGGGAAGAAGGCAATGCAAGAAAACATCTAACAACAGAGAGACAAGCATGACACCACCAGAATCTAGGGAATCTACACCAACTAGACTAGAACACAACAACAAAAACAGATGAAGCAGAAGGGAAAAACTTAAAAATTATCATCATAAAAATGATAGAGGCCCTCAAAGAAGATGTGAGAAAATTCCTTAAAGAAATGGAAGAAAAAACACACAAAAAAGTGGAAGAAATGAACAAATTCCTTAAGGAAAATAAAGAAAGTACAGAAAGCCAAGAAAAAACAATTAAGCAGGTGAAGGAAACGGTTCAAGACTTGAAAACTGAAATAGAGAAAATAAAAAAAAATCACAAACCGAAGGAATACTAAAATAGAAAAACTGGGCAAAAGATTGGGAACTACAGATACAAGCATAACCTATAGAATTCAAGAGATGGGAAAGAGAATCTCAGGCGTGGAAGATAAACTAGAAGAAATAGATTCATCGACCAAAGAAAATCGTAAATCTAACAAATCCTTAACACAAAACATGCACAAAATGTGGAACACCATGAAAAGGCCAAACCAAAGGATAATAGGCATAGAGGAAGTTGAGGAAGCCCAGCTCAATGGTGCCGAAAACATATTCAACAAAATCATCGAGGAAAACTTTCCCAATGTGAAGAAGGACATGCCCATGAAAGTACAAAAGCATACCAAACCTCAAATAGGCTGGACCAAAGAAAAAAGACCCCTTGACATATAATCATCAAAACACCTAGCATTAAGAATAAAAAAAGAATATTAAAAGCAGCAAAGGAAAAAGGACAGGTAACATATAAAGGCAGACCTATCAAAATTACACCTGACTTCTCCTCACCCTCAAAGCCAGAAGATCCTGGATAGATGTGCTACAAGTATTAAGAGACCACAGATACCAGCCCAAGATAATATACTCAGCAAAACTCTCAATCACTATAGATGGAGAAAACAATATATTTAATGACAAAACCAGATTTTCCTAATACATATATACAAATCCAGCCACACAGAAAGTATTGGAAGGAAAACTCCAACCCAAGGAAGGTAACTATGCCCACAAAGATGTAGGCAACAGATAATATAACTACACGAGAAACCAAGGGTAAAGCAGAACAATTATATTCATAATACCATTGCCAACAACAAATCTAAAACAAACAAGCATCAACAATGAGTGGTCATTACTCACCCTCAACATTAATGGTCTTAACTCACCTATAAAAAGACACAGGCTAACTGAATGAATGCAAAGACAGACTCGATCCTTCTGCTACATACAAGAAACACATCTAAGCTTAAAAAATAGACATTAACTCATGGTAAAGGGTTGTGAAAAGATCTTCCAATCAAATGAACCAAGAAGCAAGCAGGTATAGCTATCCTAATATCTAACAAGTTAGACTTTAAACTAAAATTAATCAAAAGAGATGAAGAGGGTCATTTCGTATTCATCGCAGGAGAATTCCATCAACACAAAGTCTCAGTTCTGAATATCTATGCTCCAAATACAAAGGCACCCACATTTGTAAAAGAAACGCTACTAAAACTCAAAGCTCACATAAAACCTCACACACTTATAGTGGGAGACTTCAACATACCACTCTAAGCACTCAACAAAGAAACAAAAGAACTAACATAAGTTATGTCTCAACTGGGATTAACAGACATCTATAGAACATTCCATTCAAACACAAAAGAATATACCTTCTTCTCTGCTGCACATACTACATACTAGGTGGCATAACAAACCTCAACAGATACAAGAGAATTGGAATAGTCCCCTGTATCTTATCAGACCACCATGCTTTAAAATTGGAATTCAACACCAACACAAATCGCAGAAAACCTGCAAACTCATGGAAACTGAACAATGTGCAATTGTACCACTCCTGGGTCAAAGAAGAAATAAAGAAAGAAATTAAGGATTTTTTAATAATCAATGAGAATGAGGACACAACATACCAGAAGCCAAACTTATAGGGCACCTTGAAAGCAGTGCTATGAGGGAAGTTCATTGCACTAAGTGCCCATATGAAGAAAGCAGAGAATAGTCACATAAAAGAATTAACAGTGCAACTGAAAGCCTTAGAACAAAAAGAAGCAAACTCCCCCCAGAGGAGTAGATGCCAGGAAATAATCAACTTGAGGGCTGAAATCAACAAAATTGAAAACAGGAAAACAATACCAAAAAAAAAAAAAAATCAGTGCAACAAAGAGTTGGTTTTTTGAGAAAATCAACAAGATAGACAAACCTTTATCCAAACTAATGAAAAAGCAGAGAGAGAGAACATGCAAATTAACAAAATCAGAAATGAAAAGGGGAACATAACAATAGACACAGAGGAAATCCAGACAATTTTCAGGTCATACTTTGAAAACTTGTATTCCACAAAAATTGAAAATTCAAAGGAAATGGACAAATTTCTGGATAAATATCACTTACCAGAATTAAATCAAGAACAGACAAACAACTTAAATAGACCTCTAACCCACAATGAAATAGAAGAATCATCGAAACCCTTACAACCAAAAAAAGTCCAGGGCCTGATGGCTTCAGTGCAGAATTCTACAAGACATTCAAGGAAGAACTAATACCAATATTCCTCAAATTCTTCCACACCATAGAAACAGAAGGTTCATTGCCAAACTCTTTTTACGAGGCCACAATAACCTTGGTACCCAAACTCCACAAAGACACCATTAAGCAAGAAAACTACATACCAATATCCATCATGAACATTGATGCAAAAATACTTAATAACATACTGGCGACCCAAATTCAAGAATACATCAGAGAAATCATTCACCATGATCAAGTAGGTTTCATCCCTGGATTGCAGGGATGGTTTAACGTATGAAAATCTGTCAATGTGATCCACCATATAAACAAACTGAAAAAGAAATAACATATGATCATCTCCCTAGATGCTGAAAAAGCCTTTGACAAAATTCAACACCCTTTCATGATAAATGTCTTGGAGAGATCAGGGATAACAGGAACATACTTAAACATAATAAGAGTAATATACATCAAACCAACTGCCAACATCAAACTGAATGGAGAGAAGCTTAAGGCACTTCCTCTAATATCAGGAACAAGACAAGGCTGCCCTTTCTCTCTCTCTCTCTCTATATATATATATATATATTCAATATCGTACTTGAAGTTCTAGCTAAAGCTATAAGACAACAGAAAAAATCAAGGGGATCCAAATTGGAAAGGAGGAAGTCAAACTGTCATTATTTGCAGATGATATGATGGTTTATATAAGTGACCCAATAAACTCTACAAGGAAACTCCTACAGCTGAAAAACACCTTTGGAAAACTAGAAGGATACAAGATAAACTCTTAAAAAATCAGTAGCCCGACTTTTCTCAGATGACAAATAGGCTGAGAAAGAAATTAGAGAAACATTAATCTTTACAATAGCCACAAACAACATAAAGTATCTTGGGATAATGCTCACCAAACAAGTGAAAGAGCTATATAATAAGAACTTTGTGGCTCTAAAGAAATTAAAAAAAAAAAAATACCAGAAAATGGAAAGATCTCCCATGTTCTTGGATAGGTTGGATAAACATAGTAAAAGTGGCAATATTGCCAAAAGATATCTACAGATTCAATGCAATCCCGATTAAAATCCCACAAATCTTCACTGACCTAGAAAGGATAATAATCTACTTCATATGGAAAAACAAAAGACCCAGGCTAGCCAAAACAACACTGTACAATAAAAGAACTTCAGGAGGCTTTACCATCTCTGACTTTAAGCTCTAATACAGAGCTGTAGTTTTGAATACAGCCTGGTATTGGCACAAAAATAAACAGCTAGACCAATGGAATTGAATTGAAAATCCTGATATTAACCCACACACCTAGGAAAACCTGATTTCTGACAAAACAACTAAAAGTATACAATGGGACGAGGACAGCATCTTCAACAAATGGATCTGTCACCATTGGATGAGGGTGTGTAGAAGACTGCACATAGACCCTTTTCTGTCCTCATGCACAAAATTCAAGTCCAAATGGATCAAAGACCTCAACATCAATCCAGCCACACTGAACCTGTTAGAAGAGAAAATAGGAGGTACCCTTGAACAAATTGGTATAGTACACTGCTTCCTGAACATAAATGCAGGGGCACAGGCACTGAGAGCAACAATTAATAAATGGGACCTCTTCAAACTTAGAAGCTTCTGTAAGGCAAAGGACACAGTGGACAAGACCAAACGGCAGCCCAGAGACTGGGAAAAGATTTTCACCAATCCTATATCCAACAAAGGGCTGATCTCTAAAATATACAAAGAACTCAAGAAACTAGTCAACTAAACACCAAATAACCCTATTAAAAATGGGGTACAGAACTAAGGAACGGATTCTCAATAGAGGAAATAAAAAAGGCTGAAGGATACTTAAGAAAGTTCTCAACATCCTTATCTATCACGGAATTGCAAATCAAAACAACTTTGAGATACCATCTTACTCTTGCCAGAATGGCTAAAATTAGAAACACCAATGACAACTCATTCTGAAGAGGATGTTGAGAAAGGGGAACATCCTTCACTGCTGGTGGGAGTGCAAATTCGTACAGCCATTTTGGAGATCAGTATGGTGTTTCCTCAAGAAAATGGGAATTTGCTTGCACAGGACCTGGCAATGCTCTTCTTTGGCATACACCCAAATGATCTGCATCCATGCAACAAAGTCATCTGCTCAGCTATGTTCATAGCAGCATTATGTATAATAGTAAGAACCTGGAAGCAACCTAGATGCCCTTCAACTGAAAAATGGAAAAAGAAGATGTGGCACATCTACACACTGTAATACTACTCTGCAGAAAAAAAAAATAGGAATCATGAAATTCGCAGGCAAGTGGATGGCACTTGAAGAAACCATCCTGAATGAGGTAACTCAGTCACAAAAAAGAGGAACATGGTATGTACTCATTCATATATGGATTTTAGACCTAGAGCAAAGGATCACCAGCCTATAATTCACACCACCAGAGGAACTAGGAATCAAGGTGAATTCTAAGAGATTCATATAAAGCCCTCACAGAAGGGGGAAGGGACAAGTCCCCCAGAGCACAGGGGAAGTGGGGGAGGGCAGCAAAGGGAGAAAGAAGTAGGAGAAAGCAAAGCGAGGGGGAGGAAAGGAAATCACATGCGACTAGGAAGATTGAGCCTGGTTAGGAATAGAAGATAGGAGAAAGAGAAAGACGGAGAGAGAGAGAGAGAGAGAGAGAGAGAGAGAGAGAGAGAGAGAGAGAGAGAGAGAGAGAGAACATAAAAGAGGGAGCCATTATTGGTTTGAAGAAATTGTAGAGACCTACAAGACTGCCGCCAACTAACAATTTGAGCAACCGTGGAAAGGCTACCATAAATGCCCTTCCCTGGTAGCAAGATCAACAACTAACTTATCCATGAAGCCCTCATCTAATACCTATTGAAAACAGAAGCAGGCACCTAAACACTGAGTCGAACTAGAATCCAGATGCAAACAGAGAGGACAAGTCTAGGGTGCAGAAACACATAGAGACAGCTGACCTGAACAAGGAGGACTTAACAGGCCCTCAGACTGATAGCTGGTAATCCAGCATGGGCCTGACTCAGGCCCCCCCTGAATATGGTTCTCAGCCAGAAGGACTGAGCAGTTAAGGGACCTCAGACAGTGGAATCAGGAAGTATCTCTGGTGCACAAAAGATCTTTGTGAACACATCCCTCATGGAGGGATACTGCCTTAACCTAGAGACAGGAGCGATGTCCTAGTCCTTACTTCATATGACCTGCCAATTCTATATGACCCCACCTGGATGGTATTGTTCTACATGTGGAATTTGGGTTGGGAGATGGGAGGGGAGGGTGTTCAGGGTGCATGTGAGGGGGTAGAGAGGGTAAAGGGGAGGAAGGGAAGGAGGGAGAGGCAACTGAGTGCGACTTGCAAGATAATTTAAATAAATAAAAAAAGGAACAACCACTAAATCATTTCCTGGAGATTCATAATAAAAAAAATTCAAATTAAAAAAAAATTTGGGAAGAAGACATGAGGGAGCAGTAAGATAGAGGCAGGGGAAGAATAGAGAGCAAGTAAAGAGATACCATAATAGAAGGAGCCATAATAGGGTCAATGAGAAATCTGGCACTAGGGAAATGTTCAGAGATCTATAAGGATGACTCCAACTAAGAATCTAAGCAATTTTAAAGAGTCCACCTTAAATGTCCTTCCCCTGTAATGGGATTAATGACTACCTTATATGCCATCCTAGAGCCTTCATCCATTAGCTTATGGAAGCAGAAGCAGACATCCACAGCTAAACTCCGAGCTGAACTCCTGGAAACATGTTGCAAAGAGGGAGGAGTAATGACCAAAGGGATCAAGACCATCTTGGAGAAACCCACAGAAACAGCTGACCTGAATAAGGGGAGCTCATAGAACCCAGACTGACAGGTGGAAAACCATTATAGAACCAAACCATATCCCTTGAACATGGGTGTCAGGAGGCCTGAGCAGTCTATGGGGCCTCTGGTAGTGGTACAATATTTATCTCCAGTGTATGAATGGACTTTGGGAGCCCATTCCACATAGAGGGATATTCTCTTACCCTAGACAAATGGGGGAGGCCCAAGGCCCTACCCCAAATAGCTTGACAGACTTTGATGATCCCCCCCCCATGGATGGCCTTAGCCTTCCTGGGGAGCAGAAAGTGGATGTGATTGGGATTCAGTGGGGGACAGGGATGATGGGAGGGAAAAGAAAGTGGAATTGATATGTAAAATAATATTGTTTCTTATTTAAATTTACAAAAAAAAAAAAAAAAAGAAAAAAGACTATGGACAAGAGTAAATTCTTTCTGATTTTCTTGTAACTTGAAGTGAATTTACAAAGGATGATGCTGCCTTATCTCTTCTCTCCTTTCTTGTATTTTTGATGCCCTATTAAATCTTATTTTATTTACTGGTTGGCTTAAAATTTTAAATAAAGCATTATTTCTATGATTCTTATTAAATAGGTATAATTCTTATAGAATGCTATAGTTTCTACAGATATACTTCCTTTACTCAGCCCACTCTCATGCTTGTCATCTCTGTCTGTTTGTCTGTTTCTCTAACTCTTTCTCCTTCATCTTTTTTCTTTACCTGATTAATGAAATACAGTCTATGATTGATTTGGAGCTTACTGACTATGCTAGACTGGCTGGTCAGGAACTGTAAACCATACCAATTTTTTTAAGGGATGCAGGGGATGTCAATTTTGGTTCTCTTTCTTATAAATAAAGACTTTATCGACTATGCTATTTTCTTAGTTACCTTCAATGTGCCTTTAATGTTGCAAATGCAGTGTCACTTATAGTAGTCGGCTTGATTCTACTGAGTTGTGGAGTTATGTTTTTTTTTTTTTTTTTTTTTTGCATTCTTATCAGGATTTTTTTTAATCATGTGTTTCCCATCTTTTAAATTGTTGTGGGAAAAATATTAAGATTTGCCTTTTCCCCATAATTATAAAACAACTCTATTTGTGTTTATTTCCTCCTTTGCCATCACTGTACTGTTTCCATTCTGTTCTTGGAATTGTGTAGTACTGGAATTCACTGGACCATATCAAACTCTAAGAGATCTTGTCTCTGTGTCCAGAGAGCTAGGCATACCTCATACCTGGCAATAAAAGGGTTTTCAAAATAGTAGTTTATTTTTTATTCAGGTTCTAATTACTTGATTCTGTATTTTATATCTGTGGATTTTTAATACTTTTGTTTTCTTAATGCCTCCATAGTAGTAAGTATTTTATGGATCTTCTTCCTCTAAGTAAGCCAGTTTTGGCCTGTGCTGACAGGTTTGATGTGTTAGGACATAGCTGCTTCCTATCTGCTCTTCTTTTTTAGCCTATGTCCTCAACATCTTTCTAGAAAGGATTTCTAGGAAGTAAGAACCCCGGGGGCACAATGCCTCTGTTCTTCCTTCCCATTTCAGTGTTTAAATAAAGAATTCTATTTCGGAAAGTATGTTTTCTCAGTACACAGTGCTTTAAATTTTCATGTACTTTGACTGACTATTATTTTGTTTTATATCTTCCTCTGTGTTTACATTTAGTAAATACTTCTCCATTCCTCAAACAGATAAGAAACCATCTCAATTTCTTCTCATTTTATCTTCTGATTTATTATTCTTTGTGATACATACTGCAAGATAATCATCTAAGTTCATTGTGCCCATAGACACTTTTCTTTACACCTTTTAATGACTAATTGAACACTTCCTCCTAATTTATCTGGATTGTATCCTTTTACATATCTCAACAGATGTGTTTGTGTCTAGATATCAACAATACCAGTGCTGGACTTATTAATTCTTGTGACAGCAATACATTACAAAAATAATTAGTCTTCTAATACGATTTAATTTTCTAAAGACAAGTATTTTATTATGATTTTTTTATCACTATTATTACCTGTACTAAGTTATTTCTAGCCACGTGTGGCAGCATACACCTACAATCCCAGGACTCATTGGCAAGGAAGGGAGGGTTGTAAGGAAGGGAGACCAGTTGAGCTGTATAGTGTGACAGCCTATCTGAACATACGTGTTAGAACACTTCAAGTGCAAAGCCCTTCCATCAATCAACAGCATAACAAAATGCTAATTATTTCTTTGTCATTATGTAACAAAAATGAAAGTGAAGCTAAAAATATTGCTTGAATATGCACTGCCAGGTTTCCTTTTTGTATGCATAGAATCACAAAGGAAATTTCACATTTATATAAAATTTTCTGTAAAAATGCATTAACATTTTTATAATGGTCCAATATTGATGGAAATTTAAACCATGGGCCTCATTTTATGTATTGAACTATAGCACTGGCATGGATCATTTTTCCCTGTGAAATTGTTTAAACAATGTATTTTGCATAAGTAAAAATTGCAATATATGCTTAGTTCATAATTCAAATTTTTTGTGTCAATTTATTAATTGTACATAAAAACTTATTGATATTTTATTTTAAGCAAAGTTATAAGTTATTTTATTATAAATATATTATAAATATATATATAAATATCAAAAACATATTCTTTATTATAGTTTACAGCTGTTGACTATTACTGATCATAAATCATATACAGTTATAAAAATTAGAAAATTTGTTATAAAGACTTGCTAATAAAATCATATACAAAATTAATGAGATACAATCAGTTTGTATATCTCAATATATGCTACATTTACTGAATATGTAGTACACTACATTTAATTTTTTTTTTCCAGTTTTAACACAAATTTAGAAAGGGGTTTGTTTATTCATTTATTATAAGTATATTTATCTAAGTATATATATTTTAAGTGTATATATCTTCATACACACCAGAAGAAGGAATCCGGTCCCATTACAGATGGTTGTGAGTCACTATATGGTTACTGAGAATTGAACTCAGAACCTGTGGAAGAGCGGTCAAGCGCTTAACCATTGAGTCATCTCTCCAGCCCCTGTAATCCCAGCACTTAGGTAGCTGAGGCAGCGGGATCACTGGAGTCTGAGTCCAGTGTTGACTACATAGTGAGTTCCAATCCATGCCCAGGCTATAGAGTGAGACCCTGTCCCCAAAAAGGAAGGAAAAGAACATCAAATATCAAGCTTATTTCTAATAAAGAAATGTCAACATAAAGGGTAGATTCTGCCACTACATTTAATTTTTAAATTACATATTCATATTATTTTTCTATTCCTCTTTCCTTTAACCACACTCACAGTTTTTTACAAAACAAGATGCAATTATTTTAAAATCAATTTTTTGTCTAATTTTTTCTGCCCAAACGTATTTTGGAAAGTATTTGAAACTAATAAGACATCTTATTTTTATTTAAATTTTCTTGTAAAAATTTTAGTCATTCAATGTTCATGTCTTCATGGATATTAATTTCTTCAGGAATAAAGATGTGTTCTAATGTTTTCTTACTTAAAGGTGCTATCCATGATCTGTTCCTGTATTTGAATTCAATTCTTTTCTAACAATTAACATTTTAATTCTTGGCTGAAATAATAAAACTATATCATTTTCTTACAATATTATATTATTACAAAGTGACATGCTGTGACTCCAATAACATGTTGATTAAGGCATTTAAATGCTAAGTTCTCTGTTGCATGCTTTCTTCCTTAACTTTTGCTAGCTTTCCATATGCAAATGCTTGGTTTCTTGACCTTTAAGAACAGTGTTTGGGCCTTTCATATTTCTTAGGTCATATATTTAGTGCAACTTCTATCAAGGTAATGTGCAGGCCACAGTGCATATATATTTGATTCCAGTGGCTGATCTTTTCAAAATAGATCATTATATCAGAAAAGTCAGAAGCAATGTATAAGTAAGCCAACTTAAAATGCAAGTTCTCCAGATTGCAGCTCCAGTCAATTTTGGTATTTGGCAAACGTCATCAATACCCACAACCTATTAATACAGTGCAGAGTATTATAACAACTACCACATAAAACCTCACTTTTACTTATACAGTTAATCTCTCATTTCATCTACAGATTGAAGTAAGACTATTTGTTTAACTTGATACAATGATTTTAAAAGTTAGCCCAGCAATCATACTTTTGTCTTTTCAACATATATATATGCATAGACACATTCTCAAACTTCCTAATGTTGGTTTAGTCATTCCTACATTATAGAATAAATTATAAACAGTTTGTTCCAATGACTTATTAATAACTATCTCACACTGCCTTAAGATGCTAATGACCCTGAGATGTCTTAGGTGGCTAGGAAATCAAAGCAGGCTTTCCTAGGTGGGTGGCTATTTGTTACCAGAAGACTTTGCAAGGAGAAACGATAGGAAGGCCTAGGAGTGGTTATCAAAAAAGACTAATGGGGTCAGGGAAGGACCTAAATGCTGTGGAAAAACACACCTCAGAGGCCATTTAATGTACTCTCAGCCTTAGAATGTCTCCCATCATTTGGTTTCTCCATGAACCGGTCTTCTGCTTCTGTTAAGAATTTATACTTCATCTTCCAGTGTCTCAGCTCTACAGTTACAGAACACCTTTATACAATTTCAAGTAAACATATCTGTTTACTTGGATATGACACTTTTTGAAATAGTCACACTGGTTATTATATTTATTTCATTTTTAACTCATATTAGTGTGTGGATGCTGTCACATACTTTCCAATGTTTGCCTAACCATTCCAGCATTATAAAATAAATTATAACCAGTATATGTTCTATAAACTCTTTAACACATGGAGGAAGGTAATTGTGTATATAATCATTGCATTTGCAATTATTTAATAATATCTAACTCAGATCTGTTTTCAAAATGCTAGCATGCCTACTAATGAATGAAAAGTAACATTTAAAAATCTTGAATGTCTCCCCTGAGGAAACAATTTCCAAATCACTGAAGCTTCTCTGTACCTCATGAAGTCTACTTTTACCACTAAAAGATGAGCATGGACAACATTAAGCAGCAAATTTACAGTGTAATAAGACATGGAATGCAATTGGTTGATTAGGCTATGAAGTTCCTGGGTAAAACAGTCTCAGTACAGTCATTGAAGTTCTTTGAGGATGTATTCCAGGGGTCAAAACTTCAGCAATCAACAGTAAATATCTCAAGGAACAATGCCACAGTACAAACTAACATAGTTATCATAGCGGAATGTGTTTTCCTATGAAATGTTTAATTTACATTTTAACATAAAGTTTCAGGAGGAATTTTAGGATTTTCAGTCTCACATGTTTTTTGATAAAAGGTCCTTGGCTCTTGGAGGGAGCATTGTTAACCCAGATGGAAAATTTTCACTTCAATCTTGTATGTGTATTTAAACACAGACTTACTTCACTGTAGATTATTAAGTCTATGGTTACCAGTATGATTTCTTAATACATTTTTAGACACCTTACTCTTCTTTTGCCATTTCCTCTACTTAACTTTTATTTATCTTCCTCTCACTAATTAGAGCCATCCCTTTTCCATTTCCCTCATTAGATCCTTACACCATGCTATTCTCCCTTCTCTCATTCCCCCATTCCCCAATCCTCCCATCCAGGCAATGGCCCTTTTTACTTTCTTGGTTTCTGCAGTTACTCCAGAATAGGTACTCTCTGGAAGTCTGGAGCTAGGAGCCTCCCGTGACAGAACACATGTGATGTTACCTCACCTATGGGTCACTGTACCTCACAACACTTTTCTAGTTCTATCCATTCACCTGTAGGTTCAGTATTTCATTATTCTTTGCAGTTCAATATATTCATATATATATATATATATATATATATATATATATATATAATATTTTTCAATCCTTCATTGGTTGAAGGCTATAATACTTTTTTATTTCCTCAAAATATGGTATTAATAACAAATTTCAAGACCCTAGAAATCATAAGGATCTGGCTGATTTTGCTTTGATGCTTTTTTGATGATTATTTCATAATTTTTAGTTAATTTTTATTTTGTAATACCCATTTGGGAAAACCACTTATTTAAAATAAGTATGACTTTTCCTCATTTTTATTCAGATTTTTAAATTATTTCCACCATATAAGAAATACACTTTATGATTTTTAATGTACACATAATGATTGCTACTTGTTTATAATGTAATTATTATATCACATAATTTTTATATGAAAATGATTTCAAGGTTTCACATTTTTATTCTTATTTTTCCATCATTATGTTTGAAAGAAATGGAATAATAAATATTCACTTAATACCCTCTCTTTTTACTTCCTGATTTGCTCCTTTGTGTTGGGGCAACTGTTGAGTTTCAATCTAGGTCCTCACCATGGTAGGCATGTATGATAACACTGAGCTATGTTATCACCAATAGCTTTGTCTTTTTCACTCAATTTTTAATACATTAGTTAGTTTATTTAATGTATAAGTGAGGTTCCCTTTCCTTATTCTAAGGTATTGAAATATAATATCTAAAGCAATGAAGAATTTTCCTTCTTTCATATAATAATATCTAATAAGATGATCAAATGTCTCAAAGATCATTCATACTTTTATTATATAACTCACATGAGGTACAATTGAACTACTTTTAAAGTTTTTCTATCAGTTATATTCACTTTGTAGTTTGTAGAAATTTTTCCCTGGTGCTCATGATGAGTATAATTTTAAAGATAAAGTTTCAACATTTATACAATATTTGTTAATATATCTATGGGGCTTGGTAGGAATTTCCTAAACTACTCATAGTCATTCATTCACACATTAATTTTTAGTATAAATTCATTGAGTCTGTACCTGTTCCACCATTAAAAAATTAGAAAAATTGTAACTACACAAACTCAGCCACAGGAATAGTAAATAAAGATGACATCTGACATTCTGGATATATAGAAAAGGCGTTTTATTTACCTGTCTTACAGATGCTGAGGACAATCACATTATATTTTAAGAGTTTGAAGATGGGGTAAATATAAAACCCAAGCCACTGAGTCGGTGCTCTGAACTTTTAAGCTGCAAAGGCTCAGGGTTTTTTCTGTTACATGCTTTCTATTAGTACTTGCTTAAGGGAGAACATTCCAGTGCAATTCTTTTTTTTGCATTGTTGCCTTGATTTTTATTTTGTTCATAAATAAACATGCCCACTGCTCAAATTGGGAGTGACAGTTTAGTCTTACTATTTTGATGGATTGTACAAGATCTCTACAGTTCATGTGTGGACTGTAAAATTAATCATAGCATGTCATGATGCTAAAAAACTTGGAAATACTTTCCTCTTTATGACACTCAGTGTTATGTAAAATGTTTAGCTTAGTAATAATAATTAGAAAAAAACCCAAATATCTGGAGAATTTGTCATTGGGGCTGGTGTGTACTCTGCCCTTATGTGAACTCAACTTGCTCAAATATAATGTTGCATGTGCTTGGGTGTTGTTAGGTTCTGTTTGATTAGGTTGAATCATTTTTGATTGTTTTTCATGGAACCCTGTGCTACTTTTCATACATTGCTGATGACCTTGATGTCTGTGTACACAGGGCTGCACCATCAAAGACTGGAACCCAACTGTGGCAATGCCCTTCTGTGATCCACAGCTGCTTGTGACCTGAGAGCATGACAGGGCAAATGGGAGGCAAAGGGAAATCCACACATAGATCACTTGTGCCCAACACACGGGATGTCACACTTGTTCAAATGTTTACACTTTTTTCATTCTTCTTCCAGCTGAGTTCTTTCAACTCATTGGAAAGAGGCTGGCACTTGGGTGAGATCTGAAGGTCATGAATTCTATTGCACTGTCAGGTTTCATGGATGTGGTTAGCAGATGACTGTGATGGTTGTGTTCTTTGTACATAGGGTCACAGATCATTAAACATCACTTACATTAGCATCTGCTTCTGTCTTTCAACATTAACATATGTGAACTAATGGAATGTCTTAGCAGAGGAAAGGTACACATTTATCAGCACTACTCTATAGGCATACACACATGTATAAATCCAGAAGTTTATCGTGTACCACATAATTATCACAATAAAAGTTTCCCCCTTCTATTGCAACATCGTTGATCAAATTAGTAATTAAAATTAATAAAACCCAGGGTTTTTTGGAGCTTAACAATGAGGTTTTGGTGAAGAATCTTTTTCTTTTCCCATGCTTTATTGCATCCCCTTCATTGGGAAACCTAGGCTTTTGTAATATTTCCCTTCTAATTTAAGTATCTCTAAATTGTTCTAATGTCCTAGTGTCACACAGGTTTATTAAAAAACATGTTCCTTGCTCTTATCAACATTCAGCTCAAAATTCTGAGTTTGGCATAAGATGTTCAAATATTTTATTCTTATCTAAAATTCTTTACACTATGAGCCCAAATCTCTCTTTCAATTATAATTTGTCACTGGTTACCACCACACTGTCTTCTTTAGCCAGGGTTATAAGGAAGAGTGTTGCATAGTCAGTAGTTAGCAAATGAGATTTAAATGATTGATGAAAACTTTAAAACAGTGAAGAAACAAGTTGAAGATTACAGGAATGACATCCTGTGTTCATGAACTGGCAGAATTAATTTTGATAAATGACTATACTACCCAAAACAACTACTATCAATTTCTAAAAAAAAAAATGTCATAAAATAGGGAAAACAATTTCATGTAGACACAGACACACACACACACACACACACACACACACACACACACACACACACACGAAAGAAAGGAAGAAAGAAAGAAAAACACTCCTGAGGAAAAAAAAGATCCATGCTGGAAGTATCAAAGGACCTGATTAAAGTATGGTACTGGCATGAAAACATACATGTTTACCAAATGGATTAGGATAGAGAATCAAAAAATAAGGCCACACAGCTATATCCACTTGACTGAGTTTTAGTTTTTCTTTTTTTTTCAGAAGAATTAAATTTTGAGTCTCTTTTTTTGAGGACAATCATTTATTTTCTAGATAATAAATAATCAATGTAGAGAAATTCTTTCCTGGATGTTGAGAAAGTGACACAGATATAAAGAAGTTGGCACTAATTGAAACAAATAGACATAAATTGTCTTACTATTTTCTTAGCTTTGGGTCTTTTTTAAAAAATAAAAAGTTCAGAAATAACAGTAATCAATGTTGAGAAGTATGTAATTATCTAGCTAGAATGAACTTTAAAAATCATCTAAGCAATAGTGGAGAGGCTACTTTAAATGTCCTTCCCCGATAATGAGATAGATGAGGACCTTATATGCCATCCTATGGCCTTCATCTAGTATCTGATAGAAGCAGAAGCAGACAGCCACAGTTAAACACTGAGCAGAACTCCTGGAATCCAGTTGCAGATATGGAGGAGTGATGACCAAAGGCTGAAGAAACCCACAGAGACGGCTGCCCTGAACAAGGAGAAGCTCAAGGAGTCCAGTCTGATAGCTAGGAAACCAGTATAGGAGTGACCCTGATTTCCTGAATGTGGGTGTGAGGAGAACTAAGCAGTCTATGTGGCCTCTGGTAGTGGATCAGTATTTATACCTAGTATAAGAATGGACTTTGGGAGCTCATTCTTCATACAGGGATATTCCTTCAGCCTAGACACATAGGGGAGGGCATGGGCCCTGCACCAAATGATATGACAGACTTTGAAGACTCCCAATGCAAGGCTTCACCCTCTCTGGGGTGCAGAAAGAGACAGGATGGGGGCTGGTGGGAGGAACAGGGGAAAACAGGAGGGTGTGGGAACTGGGATTGATATGGAAAACAATTCATTTAAACTAGAAACAGTCTTATTTTATATATCAATCCCAATTCTCTCTCCTTCCTACCCTCCCATACCCCACAACAACCCACCACTCCACTCTCCATCCACTCCCCAGGGTGAGGCTTCCAATGTGGTATCATCAAAATCTGTCAAGTCATTTAGGGCAGGACCTAAGGGATTCCAGGAGTTTAGCTCAGTCCTTGGCTGTGAGTCTCTGCTTCTGCTTCAATCAGCTACTGTATGATGACATTTAAGGTAGTCATCAATATCATTATTGGAGAAGGGTATTTAAGATAGCCTCTCCATTATTGGATAGATTCTCATTTGGGGTTATCATTTAGCTGTGGGTCTCTATTTAATTTATATGCATATTGCTTCTTGCCTTAGAGTTTTTGAGATTTTTATTGAATATTTCAGTGTTGAAAATTTGATTTCCTGTAGTTTTGTATTCTAATTGTGTGTGAATTAAGATTTGTTTCAAACTTTCTTGTCTTTATATAAACTATCATGTAAGAATATTTCCATTCTCTTTTGCAATTTCTATCTAACAGCAAACTAGGTGTTTTGCAGAGCAACTTTTTATAGATTTAATCATTAGTTTGTTCACCAATATGTTTCTGAGTGAATACTAATACTCTGTGAGTAATATGTTTGTGACTGTACCAACTAGAACTAAACATTTTCTGTCATGTCATTTTTTCACTAATACTGAAGTTAACATTAATTTTAAAAGATTCAAATAAAAAGTACTATAGAACAAACATCTCAAATTAGCTAAGACTATTTTCCCCATATACTTTGGAATATTTTATACTATCATTTTTGTTTTATAGATGACATTACCAATAAATCCCAAGGACAATGTGGGAATTCCCCTGCTGTGGAAACCTTCTCTGGGGACAGGAATATTGTATAGCAAATGTTTCCTTACCTTTATTCTCCCCTCTTGATATACAATCTAGCCTATGATTTAATTGGTTTATCCATGTCACTTTGACATTGCAAAATGGATCTTGTATGTCCCAAGCATTTAATTGTTTTAATTCAGTTTATCTTTGTAGTTACACTAATTTTTTTTGGTTATGAATATACTATTGATGGCTGCCAGTTGTAGATTAGATGGAGCTCATTCTGACTACTTCAGAAGACTGGCCACAGCTTGAAGTATGGCTGCTCAGTCATATGCTTGTTATCTACTGAGCAAAAGAGTTGGAGATGAAGACATAAATGTTCATTGGTGCTGAGTTTAGCATAGAGTATTAGATACATTTTTGTTTTAAAATAAATATATAGGTATCTGTTTCTATCAAAATACACTCTACTTCATCAGTCAATATACATAAAGAACGAGTGCATGTGAAGAAGTATTAACAAAATACAGCTTATAAGATTTTATATTGATCAAAATAGCATACTGTATTCCATACATTCATGTGGGAACATCTGTGAAAACACATTGTGTGTGAAAATAGACCTCATTAGAAATACGTTACTAGTCTCTATAAATCCCTAGTCTTCTCATTTGTATAGTTGGGAGATCTAAACTAAGAATCTTTCACAGATGTATCCTGTGTTAAGCAAATCCCATGAGGGGTGAGTTCATTACCAAAGGCAGTTATAAATCAAATGAAAAGCTGAAGAACTGATTATGTATTCACCATTGGTAAAGAGCAATTTTTGAGAGGTAGCGGGTAAGCTATTTTCTGGAGAGATGATGATTAACAAAATGTTAATTGCCAAACATGGTAAGTAATTGAAAATGTGATAATTGACATATAATTTTGGCTATTAACACATCACTCACTTTACTATTTGTATGCCATTCTTATGAGAATACCAAATGCCTGCAATAGACCAGTAACATGCCTGAACTAGCTAGAATCAAGGACATGTGTTTAACTGGCACTTACTATCAATTTCTCATGAGCCTTTAACTTCACCAGCATCTCACCATGTTCACTGCCACTTTAAATTTTATTTTAGCCATGAAGAGTTTGATACCCTGAGTCCTAGGGCCATCCCACTGTAGAAGGAAAAAAAAAACCAACTCTGATCCAAGCACATGTGCTATAGTATCTACGTATCCACACTCACACATACACACACCGCAGACAGGCATACATACAGGAAGAAAACTAAAATTAAAAAATGGTAAAATTATTTTAGTGTAGTAATCTAAACAGCAGCAGCATTGGTATTTAAACCAAAAGAGCACCCAAAAAGTATAAGAATTCAATTTCTTCAGTTTTCCATACTGAAAATTTCTTCTACTTGCCATTCTCCTTTATACTTAATAATGATTAGAGGACTAGGACTGGTACCTGAGTGCAGCCACCAATAAAGCACATTGGACAAGCCTAAGAAAGAGTAAATGGTAGTTTTTAAAATTCCTATACTTCCTGGTTATTTGACACACAACAATAGACAACTAAAACAGTGATGTAAGAGATGACAAAGAAGCCTGATTTTAGTCTTAATAAAAGCCTCTCACCACTGTGTCTTTTCCAGTTTAATTAAACTCATTAACAAGTAGAACATTATTTCATTTTATCATTTTTTACTTCCATGTTTAGATAACTGAAACATTTTTCATCAGAAGATTTAGAAATGGAGTCATTAGAGAATATTAAAGGCCATATAAAATGTAAATCATAAATAATAGTGCTTACTTCAATAATCTTAATTTGGCATTGGAATATCATATTAAAAATGAATAATTTTATGCAGTTTGCCATAGTGAAGGGTTAAATTATTTAAACATTGAAAGATATTTACTTGAACATAATATTTTAATATCTTACTTTATAGTCATCTGTCATAATGTGAATTAATTAACTATTCCTCCATAAGGACTATATTTAAAAATGAATTATAATTAAACACAATTAATTATCAAGTAGGAACAAAAAGAATAATATTTTAAATTTATTATAATTCATTACCTTCCAAGGATGGCATATACATAATTGAGAAAGCATTTTTAAAAGTCTACATAGAGCTTTGTCCTGCTGGGCCTGCTGCTCAGGGTGAGCATTAGGCAAGAGTGCAGGTTCAACAACCCCTCCACCTCTGTGGAACTTCCTAGGTCTGCTCTGAGCACACTGGACTCACCTATGAACATGGGACCAACTTGAGGCTGCAATTACCTGATCTTTGGACCCAATATTGCTGGTTCTCTGTCAGAGGTGAGTCTGGGACCATTTCAGGCAGCATCCTCCACACATCCTTCCCTGGGAACTCCCTGGGTTAGCTCCACATCTCACTCCACCCTATAAACTTGTCCTGGATAGTATAGTTCTGGTACTCTGCTCCATACACCACCCAGAGCCTGCCTTCCCCTCACCCTTTGTGCTGCTGGGCCTGCTTCTTGGGGTGAGCACTGGGCCAGAGTGCAAGTCCAAAAACCACTCCACCTCTGTGGAACTTTCTGGGTCTGCACTGAACACACTGGACTTGCCTATCCACACTAGACCACCTTGAGGCCATTCTCACTTAAACTTTGGACCCCAAAGCCTGCCCTCTGCTGGAGGAGAGATCTCCAAGAAAGATTGGATTCTCCAGAGTTAACGACAACAAACTCCCAACCCACCTACACCCACCTCGAGAACAGGGTAGAGAGAGAGACTATAACTACACCCACTGGAAGAAATGATGGGAAAATGGCAGTATAAGAAAACACCCAACAATAGAAAGACCAGTATGACCCCACCAAAATCTAGGGACTCTACACCAACTAGACCTGAACACCCCAAAGCAGATGAAGCAGAAGACAATGACATAAAAAATAACATCATAAAAATGATAGAGGCCCTCAAAGGTGACAAAAGGAAATCCCTTAACAAAATGGAAGAAAAAGCAAACATAAAATTGTAAGAAATAGAGGAAAAGAGCAAGCAAAAAATGCAAGAAATGAACAAATCTCTTAAAGAGAGTAAGGAAAGTGAAGAAAAAACAAACAGAAGAAGGAAAGAAATTAAACAGTTCAAGATCTGAAAACAGAAATAGAGACAATAAAAAAAATACAAACTGAGGGAATGGTAGAAAAGAAAAACTGAGTAAAAGATCAGGGACTATAGATGCAAGTATAACCAACAGAATACAAGAGATTAAAGAGAGAATCTCAAGCTCTGAACATAAACTAGAGGAAATAGATTCACCAACCAAAGAAAAATTTAAATCAAACAAATCTGTAACACAAAGCATCCAGGAAATGTGGGGCACCATGATGAGTCCAGACCAAAGATTAATAGGCATAGAGGAAGGCGAAGAAGCCCAGTTCAAAGGTGCAGAAAATGTATTCAACAAAAACATTGAAGAAAACTTTCCTGATCTGAAAACAGACATGCCTATGAAAGTATAAGAAGCATACTGGACAACAAATATACTGGAACCATAAATAAACAAACAAAAAAAGTCCCCTTACCCCATAATAATCAAAACATCTAAAATACAGAATAAAGAAAGAATATTAAGGGAAGCAAAGGAAAAAGGTCAGGTAACATATAAAGGCAGACCTATCAAAATTATACCTGATTTCTCCATGGAAACTCTCAAGGCCAGAAGATCCTGGATAGATGTTTTACAAATACTAAGAGTCCATGGATGCAAGTCCAGGCTACTATACCCAGCAAAATTCTCAATCACTATAAACAGAGAAAGCAAGATATTAAATGACAAAGCCAGAATTTCACAATACATAATTACAAATCCAGCCCTCCAGAAAATACTGGATGGAAAACTCCAACAAAAGGAACTTAACTACAATCACAAAGACATAGGCAATAGATAATCCCACATTACCAGAACCAAAAAGAAAAAGCAGGGCAAATATACTCAAAATACAACTGCAAACAACAAATCTAAAGAAACCAAAATTAACAATCAATGGTCCTTACTTTCCCTCAACATTAATGGTCTTATTTGCTTATAAAAAGACACAGGCAAACAGAATGGATACAAAGTCAGAATGCATCCTTCTGCTGCATAAAAGAAACATATCTAAGCTTAAAAGACAGATTATTTCAGAGTAAAGGGTTAGGAAAACATCTTCCAATAAACTGAACCCAAGAAATAAGCAGGTACAGCTATCCTAATATCTAACAAGTTAGGCTTCAAATGAATCAGAAGGGATGAAGGAGGTCATTTCATATTCATCACAGGAAAAATCCATCAGTACAAAGTCTCAGTTCTGAACATCTATGTCCCAAATACAAAGGCACCCACATTTGTAAAAGAAACACTACTAAAACTCAAAGCGCACTTAAAGAGTCAGAGGATGAATAGACAAGTGAAAAAAATTTAAAAAAGAGAAATATCATAATAGAGGGAGCAATTATAAAATTGAAGAGAAAACTGACTCTAGAGAAATGTCCAAGACCGACAAGGATGACCCCAACTAACAATCAGAGAAACAGTGGAAAGGCTACCTTAAATGCCCTTCCCTGATAATGAGATTGATAAGTAACTTATATACCATCCTAGAGCCCTCATCTAATAGCTTCTGGAAACAGAAGCAGACACCCACAGCTAAACACTGAGCTGAACTCCTAGAATCCAGTTGTATAGATGAAGGAGTGACAAGAAAAGGGGTCAAGAATGCCAAAAGCAATCTACAGATTCAATGCAATCCATATTAAAATCCCACCACAATTCTTCACTGACCTTGAAAGGATACTAATCAACTATATATATGGAAAAACAAAAGACCCAGGATAGCCAAAACAACGCTGTACAATAAAAGAACTTCAAGAAGCATCACCACCCCTGACTTTAAGCTCTACTACAGAGCTGTAGTTCTGAAAACAGCCTGGTATGGCACAAAAATAGACAGGTAGACCAGGGGAATCAAATTGAAATCCTGATATTAACCCACACACCTATGAACACCTGATTTTTGACAAAACGGCTAAAAGAATACAATGTGGTCAGGACAGCATCTTCAACAAATGGATCTGTCACAATAGGATGATGGTGTGTAGAAGACTGCAGATAGACCCATGTCTGTCACTATGCACAAAACTCAAGTCCAAATGGATCAAAGACCTCAACATCAATCCAGCCACACTGAACTTGTTAGAAGAGAAAATAGGAGGTACCCTTGAACAAATTGGTATAGTACACCGCTTCCTGAACATAACTCCAGGCGCACAGACACTGAAAGCAACAATTAATAAATGGGACCTCTTCAAACTTAGAAGCTTCTGTAAGGCAAAGGACACAGTGGACAAGACCAAACAGCAGCCCATAGACTGGGAAAAGGTTTTCACCAATGATCTCCAAAATATACAAAGAACTCAAGAAACTAGTCAACTAAACACCAAATAACCCTATTAAAAATGGGGTACAGAACTAAGGAATGAACTCTCAATAGAGGAAGTAAACAAAGGCTGAAGGACACTTAAGAAAGTTCTCAACATCCTTATCTATCAGGGAAATGTAAATCAAAACAACTTTGAGACACCATCTGACTCCTGCCAGAATGGCTAAAATTTGAAACACCAATGACAACTCATGCTGGAGAGGACATGGAGAAAGGGGAACACTCCTTACTGCTTGTGGGAGTGCAAACTCATATAGCCATTTTGGAGATCAGTATGGGTGTTCCTTAGGAAAATGGGAATTAGTTTACCACAGGACCTGGCAATCCCCCTATATAGTATATACCCAAATGATCCACATCCATGATACAAAGAAATGTGCTCAACTATGTTCATAGCAGCATTATTTGTAATAGCAAGAACCTGGAAGCAACCCAGATGCCCCTCAACAGAATAATGGATAAAGAAGATGTAGCGCATCTACACACTGGGATACTACTCTGCAGAATAAAAATAAAGGAATCTTGAAATTCACAGGCAAGTGGATGGCACTTGAAGAAACCATCCTGAATGAGGCAACCCAGTCACAAAAAGAGGAACATCGTATGTAGTCGCACATATATGGATTTTAGACCTAGAGCAAAGTATCACCAGCCTATAATTCACACCACTAGAGGAACTAGGATACAAGGTGTATTCTAAGAGATTCATATAAAGTCACTCACAGAAGGGGGAAGGAATAGAAGACAGAAGAGTGAGAGAGAGACAGAGACAGAGACAGTGAGAGACAGAGAGAGAGAACAAAGAAGAGGAAGTCATTATTGGTTTGAAGAGAAAACTGAACCCAAAGAAAAGTCTAGAGAACTATAAGACTGCTGCCAACTAACAATTTGAGCTTCCTTGGAAAGGAGGCTACTATAAATGCCCTTCCCGGATAGTGAGATCAACAACTAACTTATCCATGGAACCCTCATCTAATACCTATTGGAAACAGAAGCAAACACCCATACCTAAATACTGAGTCGAAGTAGAATCCAGATGCAGACAGAGAAGACA
Organism: Phodopus roborovskii; assembly: GCF_943737965.1. Classification (NCBI taxonomy): domain Eukaryota; kingdom Metazoa; phylum Chordata; class Mammalia; order Rodentia; family Cricetidae; genus Phodopus; species Phodopus roborovskii. The sequence continues at coordinate 42,006,024 of NW_026126525.1, read as the reverse complement.
AGTCTAGGGTGCAGAAACACATAGAGACAGCTAACCTGAACAAGGAGGAGGAAACAGGCCCTCAAATTGATAGCTGGTAATCCAGCATGGGTCTGACTCAGGCCCCCCCGAATATGGGTCTCAGCCAGAAGGACTGAGCAGTCTAAGGGACTCAGACAGTGGAACCACGATGTATCCCTGATGCACAAACGGTCTATGTGAACACATGCCTCATGAAGGGATACTGCCTTAACCTAGAGACAGGAGAGATGTCCTAGTCCTTACTTCATATGACCTGACTATTCTACATGACCCCACCTGGATGGCATTGCCCTACATTTGGAATTGATGTGGAGGGATTGGACGAGTGGTTGGTCAAGGTGCATGTGAATGGACAAAGAGGGTAAAAGGGAGGGAGGGAGAGAGGGAGAGAGAGGGAACTGGGATCGACATGTAAAATAATAAATTAAATAAAAAATTAAAAAAAAGAGAAACAAGATTATCACTAGGTGCTGAAAAGGCCTTTGAAAAAATGCAACACCCTTTCATGATAAAGGTCTTGGAAAGAACAGGGATAACAGGAACATACCTAACCATAATAAAAGCAATATACAGTAAACCAACAGCCAACATAAAACTGAATGGAGATAAGCTAAAGGCAATTCCTCTGCAATCAGGAACAGGACAAGGCTGCACACTCTCTCCAATTTTGTTTTTGAAGTTCTAGCTAAAGCAATAGGACAACAAGGGGATACAAATTGAAAGGAAGAAGTCAAAATTTCACTATTTGTAGATGATATGATTTACATAAACAACCTGAAAAACTCTACCAGGGGAACTCCTACAGCTGTGAAACACCTTCAGCAAACTAGCAGGAAATAAGACAAACTCGAAAAATCAGTAGTCCTATTATATACAGACCACATAGGGGCTGAGAAAGAAATTAGGGAAACATCACCCTTACAATAGCCACAAACAAGATAAACTATCTTGGGATGATGCTTACCAAACAAGTGAAAGACCTATATAATAAGACATTCCCCTACATATGGTATTGTGGTGGGGGTTTGGGAGGGGAGGGTGTTTAGAGTGCATGTGAGGGGGCAGAGAGGGCAAAAGGGAGGGAAGGAGGGAGGGAGGGCTGGAGGGGAGGAAGGGAGGGAGAGGGAACTAGGATCGACATGTAAAATAATAAATTAAAAAAAAAAAAAAAAAAAACGCTTTGACTCCAAAATTTAAGTTGAAGAACAAGTTACTGGGGAAAAGGATTTCTATTTTTGTTTCCACAGAAAATGAAAAGATGTGGATTCCTTCCAGACTAATGTGGTTTGATCACGCCAGACCGCCTGAAACAGAGTACAAGCTGATCCTACATTCCAAACAGCTGGACAAAACAGCCCTACAGACTACAGCTAGGATATGTGAATCTTCTTCGAATCCCCCAAGACAGCGCCCCTACCAGCAGGAAGTAGTTTGGAAAGAACGACGCCCAAATTCCCAAATATTGTGTATAAATGTTTGTTTTCATTTAATTGGACTTTGTTATATAAAATTAAATAAAAAATATATAAAAATAAAAAAAAAGAACTTTGTTTCTATAAAGAAAGAAATTAAGAAAGATACCAGGAATAGGAAAAATCTCCCAAGCTCTTGGATAGGTGGGATAAACATACTAAAAATGACAATGTTTCTCAAAGCAATGTAAAAATTCAATGAAATCACCATCAAAATCTAAGCACAATTCTTCACTGACCTTGAGAGGACAATATTCAACCTTATATGGAAAAACAAAAGACCTAGGATAGCCAAACAACCCTGTCCACTAAAGGAATTTCAGGAGGCATCACCATTCCCAACTTCAAGCTTTACTATAGAACTATCATCCTGAAAAAAGCTTGGTTTGGCACAAAAATAGACAGGTAGGCTATATGGAATAAAATTGAAAATCCTGACATTACCCATATACCTATGAACACCTGCTTTTTGACAAAACAACTAAAATTATACTATGGAAGGAGAAAAACATCTTCAATAAATGTTCCTGGCACAACTGTATGATGGTGTGTAGAAGACTGCAGGTAGACCCATATGTATCGCCATGCACAAAACTCAAGTCCAAATGGATCAGAGACCGCAACATAAATCCAGCCACATTAAACCTCTTAGAAGAGAAAGTGGGAGGTACTCTTGAACAAATTGGTACAGGAGACTGCTTCCTGTAGATAACACCAGTAGCACAAAAATTGAGATTGACAATTAATAAATGAGTCCTCCTCAAAGTGAGAGCTTCTGTAATGCAAAGAAAACAGTTGACAAGACCAAATGGCAAACCACAGACTGGGAAAAGATATTTACCTACCCCACATGTGACAGATGGCTGATCTCAAAAATATACAAAGAACTTAAAAGTAGTCAACAAAACACCAAAAAACATTACTAAAAATTGTGGTACAGAACTGAATAGAGAATTCTCAATAGAGGAATCCAAAATGGCTGTAAGACAATTAAGAAAGTGATCAACATCCTTAGCCATCAGGGAAATATAAATCAAACAACTCTGAGATACCATCTTACTCCTGTTAGAATGGCTAAAATTAAAAACACCAAGACTTACACTGGAGAGAATATAGAAAAAGGGAACACTCCTCCACTGCTGGGGGGAGTGCAACCTTGTACAGCCAATTTGGAGATCAGTATGGTGGTTCCACAGGAAAATGGGAATCAGTCTACCATAGGATCTGGCAATTCTATTCTTAGGCATTTACCCAAATGATCCACATCCATGCAGTAAACATAACTGTCCATCTATGTTCATAGCAGCCTTATTTGTATTAGCTAGAACCTGGAAACAAGCTGAATGCTCCACAAGCGAAGAGTGGATAAAGATGATGTGGTACATTAACATAATGGAATACTACTCAGCGGATAAAAAAAAAAAAAAAAAAACAATGGAATCTTGACAATCACAGGCAAATGGATGGAGCTTGAAGAAACCATCCTGAGTGAGGTAACCCAGTCACTAAAAGAGTAATATGGTATGTACTCACTCATATATGGATTTTAGAACTAGAGCAAAGGATCATCAGAGAAACTAGGATATAAGGAGTAACCTAACAGATTCATACAAGAAGGGGAAAAGAACAAGATCTCCTGAGCAAATTTGGAATGGGTGGGTGGTTGGGGCAGTGAGTATAGATGGAGTTAGGAGAAAGAGTACTGAAGGAGAGGAGGAGAACATGTGGGACTAGGAAGATTGAGTCAGGGGAAGAGTAGATAAGAAAAAAAAAACAAAAACAAAAAAACAAAACAAAACAAAAAAACCAAACAAACAAACAAAAAATAGAGGAAGCCATTATAGGTTTGAAAAAAAAAAAAACTGGTTCTAGAGAAATGTTCAGAGACCTACAAGGATGACCCCAACCAACTGAGGAACTGTTGAAAGGCTACCTTAAATGCCCTTCCCTCACAATGAGTTTGATAACTAACTTATATGCCATCAAAGAGCTCTCAGCTGACATTTTATGGAAACAGAAGCAGACATCCACAGCTAAACACTGAGCTGAACTCCTGGAAACCAGTTGCAGAGAGGGAGCAGTGATAAGTAAAGGGGTCAAGACCAGTCTGAGAAATTCATAGAGACAGCTGACCTGAACTAGTGGGAGCTAATGGACCCCCAGACTGGTAGCTGTGAACCAATGTTATACTGACTTAGACCCTCTCAACATGGGTCTCAGTTAGAAGGCCTGGGCAGTCTAAGGGACCTCTGACAGTGAAACCAGGATATGTCCCTGGTGTATGAAGGACTTTTGGAGCACATTCCCCATGGAGGGATACTCTCTTAGCCTAGAGGCAGGAAGGAGGGCCTAGACCCTACTCCAAGTGACTTGACAGATTTTGATGATTACTCCTGGGAGGCATCATTCTCCCTGTGGAGTGGGGGGATGGGATGAGGGGGGTTTCAGAGGAAATGGGAGGGAGAGGGAACTGGGATTGATATGTAAAATAAGAAAAATAATATATAGCTCTACATAGAAACTTAAAACAATAATCTCAGTAAATTAACTTTAAACTAATATTCTCCAGTTCCCTGTATTCAACAAAGATGACATGGAAACTATGCAGTATTTTGCTATATATCTCAATTCAACAAGCATCATTGTACTTACGGCCTGAAGACTGAATGAATATTAAGTAGCAAATCAATGGCAAAATGCAGTAGATCAATATTAAAGCTAATTCAGCCAATGTTCAGGTATCACTTTGGAATAAGTCAGTGTTGCACATATAAAGAATTAGAGGTGGCTGGGAAATTTAAACAATGGTTTAGGTCTCCTGATTTAATTCATATGCTGCATACAAATTAAGGCTTAGGAATTCTTGACTCTGAATGCCTCGATAAGCACTGACTGGAACCTCCAGAGGCATGAGAGGGTTCAAAGAAATCATAAAACTCAGGTTCAGAATCTGAAATACTTGACTTGACTATAACAGGGACAAGCTCAAAGATTAAACAGTTTTAAATGTTTTAGAATCTCAAACCATTTGCCCTTTTTAATAGTCATAGAGAAAAAAAAATCCTGGAAAAAAACATGCTCACACTGAATTTTAAGAAGCAAATCTGGAATAGAGTAACTGTGATTATATAAGGCATTCAAATATGTCAGAGACTTTAATGATACTGGGCTTCTTTTAAGCCTTGCTCTCTGTTTATGTGCACTGAGATTTGATGATGTAAATATATTAACTGCTGATTATCAAATTCTAACTTTAGCAAATGAACTGTGTTTGCTAAGGAAAGAACTTCTAATGCTTCTTGGAGGTGGCAAATGATAATCTAAAAGCAAATTTCTATAGGGGTCAAACTGGTAAAGGCAATTTGATATTGCCTTGTACTTGATATGAAATTAAGTTCTAGGGACATGTGAGAGAATAGAGAGAAAATTCTGAACAGCTCTGCTGGAGGGTAAAATCTGAACCCTGGAAGTGGCTATGAAGCTTTAGGAAAATGCTTGTGTCAGATGAAGAATGTCAAGGAATTTGCACTGTTCTTCTTTCTTCATTGCCAAATGTTAATAAGCCTTTGTGCACAAAATTTACCAAGTTCCTTATCATTATAAAAATAAACACAGTCAGTTCCCAAATTTAAGTAAGAAAGCTGTTGAAAATTTGGTCAGAATGCAACAGAAACTGAGGAAAATATGGAAGTCTGAAAGAATTTCACTATGGTGTGGGGTAGTGTCTGACACCATGATAGAAATAGTTTCACAGAGGGGATTCTGTAAGATCAGTCTAGTGTTTGTCACCAGGAGATATGAGAGGAACAGTTGCAAAGAGCATAGCTATGTGTTCAGAACCTTCAGCTATGGCTACTTGGCCCTGGCTCTGTGAGCCTGTGCTGAGGGGAAGTATCATGGTGGAACACATACACTGGTATCCTCCAGAAGGTTGTGGACAGGAAAAGCTACTTACTTCAGTGAAGAAGAGTAATGAGGAAAGGACCAGGGACAGGACATATCCTCACAGACACACTCCTGGGAACCCACTTCTTCAATGGCAGCCCAATTTCCATAGCTTTGTCACCTTGTACTTACTAGTCCACATAAATTAATGCTTCTTAGTGGATGAAACCATTGATTAGGCCAGAGTTCTCATGATTTCATCTCTGGAAATGTACTGACAGATGACTCTGAGGCATGTTATTCTAAACTCCGAGGCTGTCCTTCATCCACTGAGCAGAAAAAGCAAGACCATCACCCTCTGGAATAGCAAGATTTAGCTCATACTAAAATTAAAGAAGCATAACATTTTTAAATGATTGTTGAAAAGTAAAGTGAAATTTGGTTGTGCTAGGAGTATGCATTTAAAAACTGTAAAATTGAAGTCTACTTGCCAAGTTAAGCAAAAGACTCTCAAACCAAAGCTCATCAGTCTTATCATGAGTGAGTTCCCACTGCTGTTCATGAAAAGCTGACAAATGTTGACCTGTGGATGTTGTCAGTTAGGGAGACTAATTCAAGTAAACAATTTTTCTTAGTAGTGGTCTTTCTATACATAAATATACATAAAACAACCTCAAATAAATTCTATTTTCACTGAAAGAATTGATTTTTATATATAAAACTGACATTCATAAAAGGCACTAATAAAATAATTGAGACTGAGTCCATATTTTGAAGGCAATATAAACTAATCCTTGATCCAACAGGCTTGAAAGTATGGACTGCCTGAAATGTGAGCAAGAGGATAGTTGCTATTGTGTGTGAAAGCTGGAAGCACGTTGGAAAAGAAAATAAACAATGGGCTCAGAACATGTCAGGTCAGAGCATATCACTGCATGGAGTCTCTGAAAGAAGGCTAAAGCGTCAAAAATGTAGAAAAGGTGATGAAAACAGATAAAAGAAAAAAACACACTCACGTACACTCATATGTGCATACACATACTTACACATATGCACACACACACTTCACACACAACAGAATGCAGAGCAACTAGAATGACAGCAATAATTAAAGATATGAGTGATGGAAGGAAGCCAACATGATGCTGTATTAGTGTAAGGTGAAAAGTACCATACCTAGGTTTTGAATCCGATGTCACTAACAATGTTGTATCAAGGTTCTCAGTTTTCTTAAGACTAGGATACTAATGGGGTTATGTTCTCAGTAGGGTGCTGAGAACCATATGAGGTAATCCATCAAAGATTTTAGATGGTGCGGAGCATACAGTGGGCCCTTCATAAATTACAACTGATACTATTTTCCGGTGTTTGCTGGGCATCGGCACACGCCTGGAAGAATTCTAAATATGATATTAGTCATATACTCCAATGCTTTGCTACCCTTGGATTTCCTGATAAGATTAGGATAGATAATGGTTCATGCTTTGTAAGCAGGGCCTTTAAGGATTTTCTTAAGACTTGGAGAATCTCACACTCCATACAGTCCTTGGGGCCAAGCAGTTACAGAAAGATATAATCAAGTTCTCAAGTCTCAATTACAAAAAAAAAAAAGGGGAAATCCCTACGGACATATGACCAACAAAAAAGGTCATTATTTACCCTAAACATTTTAATTTTTTTCTAAAGAAAATAAATACTTGTCTCCTTTTCATAAACATTGGTCCTTATCGGTTACCTACAGTTCTATTTGAGTCAGATGGCAGGGGAGTTCAAGATAAAGTTAGAGAAAAAAAGTTCATAAAAAGGCAGACCAACTTGTTTAGGCCAAGTATGCAGAGCTTAATTATCACCCTATGGCCTCCCTGGAAGTCAGTGTGATTTGGCCCTCGGCCCCATACTGAGTCCCTTCTACAAATGGTCTTTGCCTTAATGAATCAAACAACTTATTCCCTTGTAGAGAATTTCTGGCTTTGCCTCTGAGTTGGAGCTCCCTGGCCACTTGCAGTGGTTATCAATGATACAACTACAGAAGCTCAGGATACCCTAAATAATTGCTTAGGCACAATCCCCATCCCCATCCAGCTCCTCCCAGTGTCACCTTCTGTAGCATGCATTTGGGTTTTACCTTCCCCTAATAACTCCAGCATAGATTTGGGGTGTCTTCATCCCTCCTTCTGTGACTTGAATACAACTGAGCCCCGTGCTCAAGGCTGCCCACCCTCCAGGATGGTCTATGTCATCTTGTTTACTGATTGGATGGGCCTTTGTACCCCAGCCAACTTGATTCCAGATGTGAACATCATTCCTGGAGATGAGGCTCTCCCTCTTATATTATATTGGAGGGAGGCCTGAGAGAGCTTGCTGGATTAGGAATATCCATGGGTGTGGCCACCAGAGCTGCCAGGATGGGTATGGCTGCCCATCTACATAGAAAGCTCCAGTTGATCAATGACATAACAGCCATGTCCAGAACCATACTTGGAGTACTTGGAGAGGACATAGCAGGACCTCCAGGACAACTCACTGTGGACTGGCTATATAAGGCTTCCTACCCTACCTTCTCCCCCTGCTTGGGCCTCTCATCATCATCATCCTCACTGTGGGGCCACATATGATTAATAACCTCATACAATTCATTCACCAGCAGCTAGAGGCAGTAAAACTTCATCAGGTCAAAATTCATTGTCATAGGCTCACTATTCAGGAGTCAAGCTCCTCATATGACTAGCCATTCTCATATGAGCTCCCCTCCACCTGACCAGTACTGAGTAAGATCTCAGATAAGCTGGGGCAACCTAAGACAGGTCATAAAGTGGATTCTCTTGACCAGCTGGATATATTGTACCCAATGATGGGTAAAATTCCCATTGGCGACAACCTAAGGGCCTTGATTTCTGCTATAATTACAAAAACAAAAGGGGAATATGTTGGGCCTAACAAGGCTTGGACATAAGGCCTAGAGGAACTTCTTGAGCCTGGCTAAAGATTGGCAATCTGTCTTTGGTCTGTAACCTCCACATGGGAGTGACTCAGCAAGGCCTGGTGTAAGACTGCCCCCTGCCTAACTAACTGCTAGCTTGGTGGAATATTATTGGTCCTTTCTTCTCAGATCACCATGCTCCATTCTAAGATTCATACCCTATACCCCCAACCCTATATAAGTCCCTACTTGATGCAATAAACCAAGTTCCTGCTCCTGACCAGGTTCCCTGTTGAGTATGATTGTCCTTGCAGTGGGCAAGAGCTGAGGAATGGGCAGACAGTGTGCCCACCTTTCATCCATCCTGTCCTCTGAGGGAGGAATTGTGGAGGGAAGACCCAGCAAGCAATGGCACCATTATAATTACTACTTGAATATACAAAGTCACTGTAATGTAACTTGAAAAGAAATATAACAATTTAATGACTCATTGAATAAAGAAATTCAGGACAATTTGTGAAATATATGAATTTAGCTTGAAAGCAAAGGACTAAGAAGCCTAAGACAGGAAATGATCTTTCTGTAATTCTCAAAGAGGTCACACACTGGTAGCCACAGTTCAACTGTATTTGTGTATACCATATAAACATATCTAAATTAACAGCATATGATTAATGAGGTCACTTAGGAAGTTGTTCAGTGCATTATTTGGCTATATTATACCTATTAAACAGGTCTCAGTTGTGATTTTTTTTCTACAAGCTCCAATTTTAAAATCCCTAATGGAAAATTCCATAGAAATTATGCTAGAGTCATCTATATTTCCTGCACTTGACACAGAGAAATGGCTTCTGGAGTAGAACACAATTTGACAGTGATCAAATCTCCATCAATTTAGATATTAATAAGCACCTTGCAATACTTGGAAAGTTCTAAAGGAGAATTGATACTCGTTGCTGTATATACCTATAACTTGCAAAGGGAAAATATCCACATAAGTTGTTTGTTGATGGGTTTTATCTATGAATAATGAACCCAGCATTATGAATATCTTGTGATATTAAATGGAGGATATCATTAATTTGTATTTCATAAAATAATAAGTTTTAGCTGACAGAAATCACAGAAATTAGGCTGTCTTATTTTAGACTAAGAAAATATGTAAGTGTAGCAATTAACTGGATTCCTTAATATCCTACAGCCTAGAGACAAACTAAAGACACCAGATGATCATATATATATATGCATATATATATATATATATGCATCATATTAATGCAACCATTGAAGGTGCCAGAAGAGTGATGGATCCCGTGGAAATGGTGTTGTAGACAATTATAAGACAATGTATAGATGCTGAGACCCTAATGTAAGTCTTCTGCTAGAACAGTAACTACTCATAACCACTGAGCCTTCCCTCTAGCCACCATCTAGTGGTTTTATTGTGATTCTCACATACACCTGACAAACCTCTGTTGTTCACAGGGTGTTTCTCTGTTTATTACTCATAAATGATGATGGTTTTTGAGACAAAATGGAAGTGACATTGTAAAGCTGTCAACAGTGTGAATAAGACAATAGCCAGCACAGTCAGAATTAACACACATATACACATTGGCATCCCAGTTTTGAGTGGTACAGATTGCTGCCAACATATTTCTATCTTTCCCTCCATAATATACTTTAGTTTTTTAATCTTCAGTTAACCTGTCAGTTAACACACACACATGTGAATGCATGTACACACACACACACACACACACACACACACACACACACACACATCTGCATGCAACATCATGTAGGTTTTCCTCAATCATTGTCTACCTTAGTTTTTAGGAACTGATATCTCAATAAATGTGGATCTGGCTGATTTTTCTGGACTCAATGACCAACAATATCCCTGGATCACCCTTCTTCTTCCCTTTCAGGCCAGGTATTACAGATGTATGTCAGAATACTAGACATTTTGTGAGGGTGGTAGAAATTTGAGTTTAGATCCCTAAACTTGTGACATAGACATTTTACTGTTCGAACTTCTTCTCCAAGACCTGAACTATATTTTCATTCCAGGTGGTTTGATTTTGTTTTATTGAGAGATAATCAATATATTTTTATGTGTCTATAATATTCAGTCTTTTTAAAATTTTTTGAATATATTTAACTGTTCATTATAAATCAGAACTTCAGATAATTGACTTTGACAAAATGAGTGGTGCTATCCATACTTTTACCCTTTTCTAGAATATTCTTATTTTGTTGTTCACATATTGGAAATAAGTTTGCATGCATACATATATATTTGCATATATTTCCAAATTTCTGTTATTGTTGCATATTTGAGTGCATGCATGCGGTTCAATCTTGTTTTCTAATTTTGCATATTGGACTTTTATGCAACCTTGGTTTCTGGGAATACACTTGAGCTCTATAGTACCACAGATAAGAAAGGAATACAATGCTAGCTTTGTATGTGAGCACACTCTCCTTAGCAGCTATCTGGAGCTTGAGAAAGAGAACACTTCAGAAAAGGGGAAGAGTTCAAGGGCAAAAGGAGAGGTCAAGGAACAATATTTTATCGCAGCTTAATAAGGATCAGGATAAACAAATAGGTCGAACAGATGTTTATTCAGGGAGGAATAACTGACAACCTAAACAGATGAACACAAGTAGGTTCCACTGGATGCTCTCTTCATGTCCAGCCAGCATGGCTCCTCCTCAGACCTAGTTCCATAGGCCACTTCCACCCCTGGATTCCTCCCCAATGGGCATGGTCAGTGCCACAGAAGCAGACAAATTGAATATCTCACTACAATATTTGGCTGTAATTAGATATGAAGGCTGAATTTGGAAGGTGACACAGATATATTCCTTGCAAAGCAGAAGTGATGAAAAATATTTAAGAAAAAATGGCTATGTTTAAAATCAACTTTCTGGATCTGTGATGCTCTAAAAATTATCCTTTTGTCAAAGCTTTACACAGTGTCATGCACACATTCACGACTTGGTGACCCTTTAACAAATGAAATGATCAGTGGTGTAGACCCTAGAAGAAATGAAGACTATGGCTTCATATGATGAGGAGAGTGGCATGGATCTAACAGAATCAGACAGCTAGGTCTTGGCTAAATGTGAAGATCTTGCATGTGTGTCTAAGTTAGGGTTTCTATTTCTATAAAAATCACAATGAACACAAACAACTTGCATAGGAAAGAGTTTATTTACTTCATCTTAAAGCTTGTTGTCCATCACCTGGGCAAGTTAGAGCAGAAACTCAAGCAGGAAGGAACTTGGAACATGAACTGGTGCAGAAGCTATGGTGGAGTTTTGCTTACTAGCTTGATCTTTCATAGTTTGCTCTGTCCTCTTCCTTATAGCACTCACAACCACCAGCCAAAGGGTAGCATTGCCCACAGTCAAATGGTTTCTTCCATTTCAATTATCAATCATGAAAACACATCATATGTTGACTATAGGCCAAGCTGGTGAGATACTTCATCAATAAGTTTTTCTCTGCCCTAAAGACACTAGCTTATGTCAAGTTGACACAATAAATAGCCAGTACAGTGTGAAATGGCTGAATGACATTTGGGTTCTATATCCATTAAAGGTTCCTGCTAGCACCAAGTGCAGAACTCATGGATATGTGCTGTGTGGCAGCTCATTTATAAGCATAGACACAACTACAAAGAAATGTACTGATTTCTTCACTATTCTTCTACTAGGAATAGTTTTTATAAGAATACCAGTGTGATAGAAGTTTAGCTTATATTCCTATAATAACAATGCAGTTCCTGTATAACTGGATTGTTATAAATAGCAGCATGTCTCTGTAATTGCCATCACTGCTGATGGTCTTTGTAAGCTAAGCAGGAATGTGTCTCATTCCATAAATCATTTATAACTGCTGTGGTGATCCAACACTTCATAATCTTAAGCAAATAAAAAAGAACATTTATCTATTCCCCAGACAACTGCATGCATATACTGACCCTCAATTCTTCTCCAATTTCATTATTTTGTTAAAACCAGGAAAGTGAAAGTTTATTTTCATCAGTTTTAATGTTGATCTAGTATTCTTTAAGATCTTTATCTCCAAACACAGTGTTTGAGAACTCTGCATTCAGCACTGTGGGTACCCTGAAGCTACATGAAATGCAATTTTTTGTTCATTCTTGGCAAAACTGTATTCACAAAAGTAGACGACTTATCTCAGGACAATGGGAATGAGTACAAATAAGGTAATTGTACATTGAGAATATTTCAAGCTTAATCTAGCCACAGTATAAAGACTAATCAAAGTCATTTTTAATATATACATATCTCTATTTGAGATTATAAGCTTATCATTTCTCCCTATTCTCTATTATCTCAAAACTTTCCCATATATCCTTCTACTCTTTGCTTTTGAATCCAATATGTAAATAATCTGTAAATTGTTTTCACACACACACACACACATATGTGTGTGTGTGTGTGCACATATACATATGTTATTCATAAATACAACCCGTTCAGTCAGTATGTTATTTGCTTATTTTCATGCCTATATTTCCAAGAATGGCCATTTGATATGGGGTAACTAATTGGTATTTCTTTCTGAAAGACTATTTCTCTATCTCTCAGCATTCCTTAGTTGTCTGAAGAGTTTTGTATGGGTATGAGGCATTGTGATTGTTCCCCTATTCATGTAAGTATGTCAGTTCATATTTAGGGAGTCAGGTTGTCAAGATTTGACATTCCTTGGAGACTGTGGTGGGTTGAATGAGAACTCCCACCAAATGCTTATATATTTGCTTATTTGGTTTCCAGTTGGTGGACTGTTCAGGAAGTTAAAAAGGTGCATGTGGTCTTCTTGGAAGGGTGTTTCACTGGGAGTGGGCTTTGTGGTTTCAAAAGCCTATGACAGGCTTAGTCTCCTTTTCTCTCTCTGCCTTCAACTTTAGGATGAGATGCAAGTTCTAAGCTGCTACAACACCAAGCTTGCCTGCCTGCTACCATGCTTCCCCTGGTAATGATCATTGACTTACCTTTTGAAACTATAAATGAGACCTCAATTAAATGGTACCTTTTATAAGTTGTCTTGAACATGGTGTCTCTTTATACCAAAATAAGATTAACTAAAACAGAGACACAATCTCATAGAAAACTCCCTTGTCCTTTGTCTCTTAAATATCTTTTTGTGCCCTCTTCTGAAATGATCCTGAACCTTAGGTGTAGGAGGTGTATTGTGGATATATCAATAGGAACTGGACTCTACAACTGTGCATTATAATTGGATGTGATTTTCTTTGTTGATCTGTATCTGTTACCAATAAAAATTTCCTTGATGAGGGGTGAGGGCTACACTTTTCTGTGGGTATAAGGACAAATATTTAAACTGTAGGTAGGTTTTACTCTGGTTTAGTGAAATGATAGATGTAGGTTCTCTTCCCAGATCTATACTTTCACTATTCTCTTATAGTTGTGCAGGTTTTCAATGTCAGGCATGATTTTCCTCTAATTAGTCACTTGTTGGTTACTAAAAATATATATGTACTGCTACCATGCCATATATGTTCCATAAACACCATAACTGGGTCAGACTGTTGGTTGCTTCCCTTCTTTGGAATCTGTCCTGTAGATAGTCCTCAGGGAGGAGTGTGTCAGGTAAGTTTCAACTGAGGGGCCATTACCCTTCGTCTGAAAAAAAAATGTTATCTTTAGCTGTACGCATTTACCTCCCACTTCTGATGGGATAACCAAGGGCAACATGGATAGGCTATGATATTCTGAGAGTCTCCTGGGCAACTCTGACAATCAACTCAAAACAGTACTTCTCACGTCTGGTATTGGAATTTTTGTTATTCTATTATTATTTTTTTTGAGGGAGTATTGATTCAGAAAAGTAAAGGTTTATCTCAAAACAATGTTTCTGAATAAAAATGATCATAGTAATATTTGAACATTGAGACTATTTTAAGCTTAATCTAGCCCCAGTAAACTTCAAAAGATGAAGATAAGCCAAAGTCTTGAAAGGTATACTTCTTTCTTTTAAAGGTTATGTTGTCAAGGAGCATGCATGAAGAAAATATATATGTGTATATGTATGTAGGTATAAACACACAAGTATTTTCAATACCAAGAGTGCATGCTCTTTAGTAATTGCTACCATAGCATTTTTACTGATATATTAATAGCATATAACAATATAATTGTTGTAATGTATATGAATATTAAAACACTATAAAATTATAACACATTCAGAAGTTTGAAGAATGTAGCATGCCCTGTTATTCTTAACTAGCATATTTTTGTTATATTTATTTATTTTATTTAAAATACAATCACAAATTCCCTTCTTCTTCTTCACTGCAGCCCCCCCGACTCTTTTCCCTCCCATGTTATCCCCTAATTTCTCTCAAATTCATAGCCTTTTTTCCTATAACCTTTTTTTTGTGCACCTTGTTTTTTTAGGATAAAGAATGCATGCAAGTTGAAGAGAATTATATCCATTGTTGACATTTGCTGACACATTATTAGCCGTTGTGAAATATTTATAGTGGAAACGTGTAGTCCGTTTGTCTTCTTTGCAAATTTAAGTTTATTTCTCTATTTATTTACTTGTTTAATAATGTTTATGTATAACCAGAGGACAAGTGTCAGGAATTAGTCCTTTCCTTTCTGCATGTGGATTTCAGAGATGGGGCTCATATCTGCAGAGTTGGCAGCAGGTGACTTTACTATACCATGGGGCAGTACTGTGAAAGGACCTCTTGGGAATGGAGTTAGAAGACTTTTATTTCCTCAGTGAACTCTTCAGATTAGAGTATAGCTTCATAGCCCAGGTTGAACACAAACTCATGAAAGATCTTGAAACAAGGTGCCTAGGTAATCTGAGTCATATACTTGAATCATAGAACCGTCAACCAGAATGCATACTGCTGGCAGTGGTGAGGCTACAACCCCATTCATGGTTATTGTGTGCTTCCCATCCATGATGCAGTCCAGTTTCTGAGAGTAATTAAAGAGAAAAGGCTTGAAAGAGTTTGACTCACAAAAAAAGGTAACAAACACAAAGAATAGAGTTAGGAGCAAGCGTAACAGAATCCAAACATCTTTTCAAACTATAGCCTTCATTTGTAATCAATTAAGAAAAAGCATGTTTGAAGAGAAAACTGACTCTAGAGAAATGTCCAGAGACCTACAAGAATGACTCCAAATAACAATCCGAGCAACAGTGGAAAGGCTACCTTAAATGCCCTTCCCTGATAATGAGATTGATAACTAACTTATATGCCATCATAGAGCCCTCATCTAGTAGCAGATGGAAACAGAAGCCGACACCCACAGCTAACCACTGAGCCAAACTCCTGGAATTCAGTTGCAGAGAGGGAGGAGTGTTAAGAAAAGGGGTGAAGCCCAGGCTGGAGAAACCCACAGAGATAGCTGACCTGAACACGGGAAATCTCATGACCCCCAGACTGCTAGCTGGGAAACCAGCATTGTACCAACTCATACCCTCTACTCATACCCTCTGAACATGAGCCTCAGTTAGAAGGCCTGGGCAGTCTAAAGGACCTCTGACAGTGGAACCAGGATGTATCCCTGGTTCAGGAAAGGACTTTGGGACCACATTCCCCATGGAGGGATACTCCCTTAACCTAGAGTCAGGACAGAGGGCCTAGACCCTACTTCAAATGACTTGACAGATTTTGTTGATACCTCCTAGAAGGCATCACGCTCCCTATTGAGTGGGAGTGGGTGGGATGGAATGGGGGGGGTCAGAGTGCATGGGAGGGGTAACTGAGATTGATATGTAAAATAAGAAAAAAAAACTAAATATAAATAGACTATTTTGAAATCCATTTTATATGTACACATACATGTATGCAGAAAAAGAAAAGGCAAGCAGATATTGAAAACTTGGTTTATTTGGGTTTAATTGAATTTATCAGTGGATAGCATAACTATGTAGGATTCAAATGAGTTTATATTTTCTAATAACAACCATCATACCCACAGTTTCCATTTCATCCATTGGCATTCCATTGTGACATTCTTCAAAAGATATTGAGGCTTAGCCAGTGGAATTCACAATTGTGAACTTATTACATATAAAATAAAACAAATTCTGGAAAATAATTATAAAGGAGCTTTACATGTCTGGGTGTGAATAAGTGAAATGAAGCTTGGGAAATTGGAGACAATACAGGTAGAAAGGCTAACGTTTCTCTTGAGGGTTGTTAAACTCAATTCATTTTAAAGTTAAAAATACTATAAAATTTTCTTAGTTTCATTAAGGTCCATGTCTATTCAAATTTGATGATATTCCTAAGAATTCAGAAACGTAAGATTCAATCTTGTCACAATGAATTCTTTTGCGTGTAATGAGAAAACAGTAACAATATGAGAATTAATGTATGAGGTTATAAGGAAAAAAGAGGGGAGGTGGAGAAGGAAAAAAGCAGAGGGAGGAAGAAAGAGAACAAAAATAGGAATTTTCAGACCCATTCTTTATGGAGTACTCTTACGTAGTATGCTTTCTGGTTTTTTTATTGTTAGTTTTTGTTTTGTTTTGTCAACACGACACAAGCTATAATCATCTGATGGCAGGGAAGCTCACTTAAGAAAATGTCTCCCCAAAATGGGCTGCAGGCAAGTCTGTAGGGCATTTTCTTAATTAGTGTTTGATGTGGGAAATCCAACCCAATTTGAGTGGATACTGTTATGGAATAGTCTTTTTGTACAATGTGAAGATATTATGTTCTCATTGATTTAATAAAGATTTAAATGGTCAATAGCTAGGCAGGAAAAGGTTAGGCATGACTTGCAGACAGGGAGAGAGAGAGCAGGGATGAGAGAGGGAGGAGTTAGGAGACTCAGGGAGAAGGAAGATGAACATGTCAAGTTAAAGAAAGGTACTGAGCCAAGTGGTAGAAAGTAGATAAGCAATATGGGTTTATTTAAGTTATACTGGCTAGTTAATAACAAGCCTAACCTATAGGCTGAGCATTTATAATTAATAATAAATCTGTGGGGTTTATTTGGGAGTTGATTGGTGGGACAGAAAAGTTCACCTACAGGATACCCCTGGCCTAGTCACCCTTTGTTTGATAAGAAATCAGGTTGACCAATCCAGAAAACAGCACTGTTCCATGGCCTCTGCATCAGGTTCTGATCCCAGTTTCCTTCCCAGTTTGAGTTCCTGTCCCAACTTTCTTCAGTGATGGATGATGAAGTAGAAGTATAAGCCAAATAAACCCTTTCCTCCCCAAGTTGCTTTTGATCATGGTATTTCATCATAGCAATAGTACCCCTAAGATAGGTATCAATATCTTCTATATAACTACTGAGAAATCATTTTTATTAAAAGGGAGAGTTAGAAAAAGAGATAAAAACAACTAAGACAATACTTTGATGTTTTTGAGAAAACCAGAAATATATTTTATCAGAGATTCATCCTTGGAGGTCATTTCCCCATCTCATAATACTTCCTGCTACTGAGTGGTACTCATTCACTCCTTTTGTTACAGAGTGGTATTCATTCACTCATTCAGTCTTGTTTCAGATTAGAACAAGCATAAAGATCATATGAGGATCTCGTGAAATCTTGACTGAATCAGTGGCCCTGAGATGTTTCATTTCTGACAAGCTTCTAGGTAAAGTCCGTCCATGGACTGTAATTCCATGGTGGATATTTGTAATAACAGACACTTTTGAACACTCTTAACTGCTGTGGGGATGTAGTCTGTTACTATTCTTGAGGAACTTATATGTATTTAAAATAAAAAAGACAATCTGTGTATAAAGTATCTCATGAATTAATTAAATTTCAATTGCTCCATTGAAGAAATGGTTTCATAGTGCTTCATAGAAGCATAGAAGGCTTCTCACATGGTTTGATGCTCTGCTGTTGCTGTCCTGACAATCTTGGTTAGCTGTGAAGAAGGGCATTTCATTTCTATCTAGTACTGTGCCACACAAACTGCATACCAAGTTGTGGTTACAGGTAATATGTTATGGAGTTTGAGAAATCGTGATATTGCTTCTCATTGACAGGAATAATGAGTTTCAGAAGTAAGAAGCATTTAAGTGGCACCTTGAAGAACAGATAAAATTTGAGCACAGATCTATGCAGTTAAGTCATGGAGGAGAATAATCAGGCTAGAGCAATGGCGAGTAATTAGGGCAACTGGATCCTAAAATGCCGAGCACATAGGAGGCAGTCAATAAATTTTTGCTCAATGAAGTTTCTGCTGAATGAGCTTTGCAGAGATCTAAGCCCTGTCTTGATTGCCAAGCCTGGAGAAACAGGGCTGGCACTGTTAGACTGCAAAGAGAACCCTGGCCCTTGCCTTCCCAGTGTAAGAGTGAAGACAGTTGAGAGTAAAAATTCAAATAAAGGTTGTTAACAGCTCTGCAAAATGACAGCTCCTTAAACAGCCAGTGATGGGAGATGATTTCCTTTCTCTTGAACTTTCCTGGCTTCCATCCACTGGTAGATATTTTATCTGATGGTTTGTATATTTTAAAGAAAGTACTTATTGAAACAAAAAGCTTCTGTATATAATTAGAAATAGAAATGTAATGATTGTTAAAACTCATAATTTTAAACATAGTTGTGATCAATATAGGTAGACATGCATTTATATTGAATGCAAAGGAGGTCCTATATACCATTGTGAATGGACTGAATAAGTGTAGAACTGTGAGAGAGGTGTATATATATTGACCTAAAGTTTGTCCTTATTAGATGTGCATGGTGAACATGCATGTTTATTGTTATGTGAATAAAGCTTTAGAACTTTGAAATGCATTCCTTTCGGAGAAGGCATCAGTGTGCAAAGGCTTGCCTTTCTATTTTAAAATTAGTGCTTGGCGTCCAAACTGACAGCCATAATATCTTCATTCTGAGCCACAGAGGTGCTTTCTAGTTTGCTCTTTGGACCTGATTAAATGTTTTTGGGGTGCTCACATTCACTGTTCTCTTCCTCCATATCCACTGGGGAGATTAAATGGATAAAACAGGACAGGAGAGTGCCATGGAAGCAGCAACTCAGCTAGTTCTCACTGGAGACTCTGAAATCACAAGCCAGAATGTCCATGCTGTTGCCAGAAGAATACCAGGGCCAATCCTGTGAAAAAAAAATTCTTTGGAAACCAAGGGCAAAAGCAAACAGCATGACGCATAGGACTTTTGCAGTATAACTTATGTCCTAGATCCTTAAATCCCTTCTGTTGGCAACCCCTTTGCACAGTGTGACTGGTATTACAGAAATGGCCTATAAATTCTTACAGAAGCCAAACCTAATACATTAACCCAGTCTCTTTCTTCCTTCTCTCATGTTTATGCCATCATTGTAATAATTTTATGTCCCTAAGATAACTTTCCCAAACAATATCTTTAAAGAAAATGATGTACATCAAAAGATTTCAAGAAACCTGATGTATTTTACCTTATAGTCTTCTGCTTTCTTTGGAGGAAAATATAACAAAGCAAAACCATACCTGAAATGAAGCAAAACCTGTTTTTATTTCAGAATCAAAAGTCTTTTCAGAAAGCATGTTTGGTACTTTGAATATTTTTAATTCATGACTTAAAACATGAAATAATCAGGTACTGCAATAAATTGAAAATGTTTCCTTAAAAATAAAAAAGTCAGTAACATGGCTGAACATTCTCCTCTATGTTCTTCATGGAAGGCCTTCCTTCTTTCCCCAACTAGATACTTTCTAAATATTTTTTTTCCATATTAGAGATTAAGTAAAATTTCCCAGTTTAGGGGAAAGAAAGCTAACCTTTGGTACTGAGTATCTTCAGCTTTGGGGCAGAAGCAAAATGTACCCACTTCAGTCTAATGCTGTTTAAGACCTCTACACATATCTTCCAATGTGCCTGGGATGGTCATCTTTTAGAAAATACACCCATTGCTATCAAGACATTTTTTTCATGCAGAGGAAATACCATTGTCTTCAAATTGTGAGGTCTATATAGTCAAGCAGAAGTGTGAGGTGTAGTAAATTATTGGAGTGTCTCAGAGAGGAAACATATTTGCCAAGTGGTTTAGAAACTTGTGGTATGGGGGGTTCACAACATGACAATTAATTTAACTCTCAGTTCTGGCTATAAAACTGTGCCAATGGATATTTGTGTCACTTTAGCCTTAGCAATACCCAGAAGCATTGTCGTAGTGAAAGATTCAGGGAATGTACATTGACTGATATATGAGAATAGGGGATTTTTAAGTTAGCCTGAAATCCCTGGACACATAGAAGCATTGTCCCTTTCACAAGCAAAAGAAATATAGCTAATGAAGTAATGATGTGTCTGCTGGGCTAGGGAAAGAAAGGAAAACTTCAGACAGACACAACATGGCATAATAATATTCATCTTTGATGGTGTCTAACATATTTAATTTATATTTAACATTAACCTTGTTATTTCTAGGAAGCTTAAGACCAAGAAAATTTATATTACTTCTATTGTAATGGGACATCAGATGAAGCTTGTGAGAATGGTAAGATTCATTCGGGAAGTCAGAGGTTCAAGACCATGAAATATATTTTCAGAGGGGAACTGAAAATAAACATTTTACTCAGGGGAAAAGTTCCTAATCTTATACTGACAAGGCACTCATTAATGACCAGATTTATGCATTATTCCATTTGTGTGGACTGTCCAGAAGAGGCAAATTTGTAGAGATGGAAAATAGAGTCTGATTGCTAAATATGGGGAAAAGAGACACTGGCTAACTTTTGCAGGCTTTTTTTCTGAAACAAAAACAAATGTTTTTAAGTTGCCATTGATGATGGTTCTATACATTTGTGCACACACTAAAAGCCATTGCACTGTGGTTCATTAAGGGTGAATTAAAAGTTACATGAATTATTTTCAGTAAAACCATCACATATCAAAGAATTATTTACATCATGTACATTTTGTATTTAATTTTTTATCACCTTTCTATCATATAAGAATGTCCCTTTGACTTTAATGTTTAAACAGCAAATATACTGGGGTTTCTGCACAATTATCAGCCTCTCAGAAGGATGCTAAAGTTGTTCAGATAAATGGGGGTGGGCTTTTCTCCACAGGACTCTGATTTTAGCCCAAACAGTTATGTAGACATCAAAGAGTGCCCAGGACAGTGAGAAAAGAACAGCTGTGGAACTCCTTTGATCTTGTTCAATTGCTTCTTCTCATGTTTAGCATCCCTTTCAGTCTAGAGTAGGTTTTGAGTCCCTGTCGCTTCTAGGAAAATCACTGGCTAGACTCGACTACTACTACATGTAAAATGATGTTTCACAAGTGAGAATCCTCCATCCACACAGCATGCATCTTCACTGTGGCTGGCAAGGGTTCCCTCTGACCAGTACTGAGGTCTTTGGTTGTATGTCCCTCCTCAACACAGCACACTCCCTTCATGCTTAACTCCATGCTGAAGCTAGAAAAAAACAAACAAACAAAAAATACATAACAAAACAACAACAAAAACCTTTAAATATAGAGAGTGATAGCTGTGGTCTTCAGCTAGGTTGTTTGCATGTTCAGCATTTAATCACTTAACAGGACTTATTCCTTTTACACACAGATTAAAGGGAATATTTCTAAAATCAGACAATTCATTTGCCAGTTGTTAGAAAATTATTTGGGGAAAAGCTACTGAAACAAAATAATTTAGAGAATTTTAGTATTCCTTCCCACATGTTCTGTGGAAAAGTAATCATAATCATGGTTATGTGTTCCTACAACTGTAGCCTTTCTGTTCTTTACTCTAACATGTTTGTTGAAGTTATATTTTATATCTGCTTACATCCACTGTATCCCATTCAATACATCAAAAATGTGTGACATACTATTACAGAACAGAGACTGTATACAGGCCTTAAAGTGGTAAACAGTAGCAGTGTATCTTCTAACAGGACAGAATAATCTGTATCAAGCAGGTAAAATGAAGCAAAAGTGGTATAAGCAAATTAATGTAAAGCCAGTTAATTTTATCTAAATTTATAGTTAGTGTTCTGACTTAATGGAAGAGGTAGAAGAATTTGATCATTTTATGTTTTTCCATTAAAATATTTCACAGTGATAGCAACCTAGGAATCTAGATAAACATATTTCTGAGTCTATGAATGAAATGACTAAGTGTCTGTGGATTTCTTATGATATAGTGTCACATTATTTACCACTTAAGTGCTCTGGGGCTATATTATGGAAAGAGCTGAAAGTTTCATGTCCATTAAAGTAATGGTTCATTTTGGAGTTTGTGGCCATAAATATTGGTCCCAAATAAAAAAAAATGTTGTTTACAAATTAATTATTGTAATTCAAACAAATATTATTTCTAGAGTGTTGTTACTCATTAATCAACATAATCAAACTAAGTATATTTACTTCTAGATAAACGTGTCTTGTCAAAAAATTGACATGTGGATAATGTTGATAATTTTCTCTCCAGTGATTATATTTAGGATCATAACAATGGACAATAAGAAGCCTATGTCTATCTGCAGTCACTGTTCATTCCAGAGTTCTTCCTAGAATCCTGGCAACGAGTGGATCACCTATCCGAAGTCCCAAGGATCCCAAAGTTTTATCCTCAGCCATGGGGAAAGCTTGAGGAAGAAATAAGACTAAATATCAAAAAGGAATGATTATGCCCAAACAGAACCTTAAACACATAAAGGACTCTGAATCAGCCAGTAAGCCAGTGAAACTTAAAGACAGATGGTTAACTGCAGGGATTTTGTGTTACTTTTGCATGAATTTATTGTTTGTTGTTGTTTGTTTGTTTTCTTTTTTGTACAGTCCTGGGTTGTGTAGTCAATGTAGCAATATAGCTATTGAATTAATAGAAAAATCAAGTGATCATTCAATTTAAAGAGTTTTCCTCTTATTTTACTGAATTATCTTTATTTCAATGATAATTTTTCAAAATAACTTGACATTGTGACAATGAAAAAAAACATTGTCAAAATAATTAGCAATTGTAATTCATAGGGAAATGTATAAATAGAAAACAATCACATTAAGTTCTTATTCACTGTGTAGACTAAAGAATTAAGTTGCAGCATAAACTTGTGTTTATATCTTAGATTAATATTCTAGGCTTACATTCTTAGTTCCTGAAACCTGATTATTCAGTAATTGGCAGGATCAAAAAATAAATACATATTTAACCCTCCAATATTTCAGACTTTCACATTTGAAATTCAACTATGATATATATCCAAAACCATTGGCTATATATCATAGTTAATTTTTCATAATAATACAAAAGTAAAGTGTATATAAAACAGTTACACTGTAAAGTTTGTGGAGCTACACAGACATGTCATACGTAGACATGTCATTTCATATATGGTACTTAAACAGGTATGGGTTTTCAAATGGAGAAACAGCCTAGAGTCACTTTCCCATAAATACTGAGGAATAAATTATTTTCTGATAACATTTTATTTTAAACCCAAAGACAGCTAATATGTCAATTATGCTACATAATTCACAAGAACTTAGAAGATAATATTCACCTTTTTTTAGCTTTTTCTGGATAATCTCATTTTGAAGTTCACAACTCATTATAATATGTTAATCTAGACCTACTTATAACATCTTCAAGTAATAGAGAACATATTATATTATTTGTATATATTATAAATATAAATCTGAGAAGCTTCTGAGAAATTTCAATGGATAAACAAAATATTTCTCTTGAAATTAATTTTAAAATATGCCTTTGAAAGATAATAATTTGAAATTTCAAAGTTATTGTTAAGTAGAAAGTTATAATCTAACAGAACTAATGTTAGGGAGAAGGCCACACAGTATACTTGTTACAAAAGGGGGTAATTATTAGAACAACCCTTGTTTATCTGTTTCCTTGAAAAGGGTAACCTGCCTGATGTCTGGCTCTAGTAATGTTTCCACACTAGACAGTAGTCACAGGAAATACCTTAGGTCTTTTCATATCGAGGACTTTTCTCCACTTTCTCAAATTCCTAACTTTCAATAAATTTTAAACCACAACAAATGAATGTACTGTTGTGACTGTACCTTTTCCAGGAAATAGTAATCAGGAGTGATTTGGGGCAGGTGAAGTTACTTGGAAGGCCAAAGAAAGGATGACACAATATGGACAGAAGCAAACTGGTGAGCAAGAGGCCTGTCATTCATTCAGTGCTCAAGTCAGGCAAGAGCACTTAATGTTATTTAATCTAGAGACAGGAATAACAAAATGTGAATAGAATAAAGCAACCACAAAGAGCAGGGATAAAGAAAGAGTAGCATTGAAGTAAAAGCAACAGCTATAATGAAAGGGCATTTAAAATGGGAAGAAATAGCTTCTTGACAAGGCTGAGGCACGGGTATGGTGTTGTGTTGTTCTTGATTCCTGTCAAAAAGAAACTCACATAACCACTTGAGTTCTTGACGTCTCAAATTCCTTTCTATAAGAACCTGCTATGGCTGCCTCAACCTTGACTTCCAGACATAATAATACATGTTAAAAAAGGAAAAGTGATGGTATTTGCACCATAAGTCTGAAGAGCACATGGGAGAAGCTGCTGCTGCTGGCAGCTGGAGCCCTTGTTGACATTGAGAAGGCACTAATGTGTCTACTCCTCCAGGAACACTGACCAGTGAGCCTTCTAAACTTTGCTGCTGCCACTGGTCTGACTCTTAACTGCTAGCTGCTTCTTTCTAGGGATTGTCACTAACCAGATCCAAGGAGGCTTCAGGGAGATTCATCTTCTGGTGTGATTGACTCCAGGACTGACCACCAGCAGGTTACAGAGGTGTCTTACATCAATTTTCCTACTGTCTCTCTGTGGAAGGCTCATTTGCCACTTTGAGTGTCTGGACATGGCCATCCCATGCAACAAGGGAACCCATTCAGTGGGTCTGATGTGTTAGATCTTGGCTCAGGAAGTTTAGTGCATGCAGTGTGCATGCACCCATGGGAGGTTGGGGTACTCTCTACTTCTACTGCATCTTAGGGAGAAGGAGAAATAAGGACAGACAGCTGCTAAAATGGCTGTAATTAGAGGAGAAACTTCAGGCCAAATAGACTAGGCCAGCTCCTCACTTGCTGGCTGTTCAGTCAGAGATCACAGACTGGTCTGAGGATATGCAGTGTTCCCTGGTGCCTACTCCACAAATTTCTACTGATGACAAGTGTGTTCATTAAGCCTGAGGACTTGTGGGTAGCTCCCACAGCTCAGGCCACCAAGTGGGCCAGAATTATATGAGCAAAAGTAAAGAAGATGGAAGAAAAACAAAGTTTCTGAAGGGGGGGGGGATATTAACAGAAGTATGCAACATTTTTCTTTTTAGATCACCTACTCTATACTTCATGTTTAAAATTAAGCAGACAGCCTGGTAAAGTTCTGTGTGATATTTGTAAGTTTAACAACAACAATCACTACTAGAAACACTGATGCTAACTGCACTTGCAGAAGCAGTTTGAAGCCCACAGTGAAAGACTACACATGAGAGGTCCTAAGAGGCTCATAGAATCATTTACTAAGGTGATGGGAGATTGGTACCACTTCCTTTAAAAGGTAAGCATAACTGTGAAAATGTACTTCTTAATTTTGGAAAAATATTTATCTTTTATATATACCAAATTAAATTGACTGAGTTTTGTGTCTGATCCTTTACTGTTATTAGTGACTAAATTTGTTTGTCTAGTAGTCTACACTATGTTTGAATAGATGGTTTTTTTTATATCATCTTGAATATTTTCAATTAGAGTTAAAATGTTTTCCAAGTGCATGGATGGCTCCAGGGCTTCAAGCCAATATCCATCAATTGCTCTGCTCTTTCGGTTGGGTGCAAGCCTCATCCCTGACAGCTTTCTGTAAATTAGAGATAGAGCTTCACTTGGCTTTTTAGCATTTCCCATACAGTATGATAACAACTTCTGCATCTTTTCCACTTGGGGCCAAATGAGAAGAAGGTGTGCTTTTTGCTCTTTCTTTTCTTTCATTGATGATTTACCTTAAACTCGTTTAAAATTTTCTTCTTACTTACAGTCAAACTAGAGTCACAGATCAGGACACTGCTCTCCAATAAAAGGAACATGTGCCATTTTGTAAGACAAAGGAATGCAAATCCACATTTAAATAGAAGATTTAGAAATAGATAATTTTAGCATACTATCTTTGTGTAAGCTCTGTGAAACTATTGAAGTAGCTTATTGAACCTAACCTCATCTATTAGTTTATAACATGTTTTTACAAGAAAATATTCTCCAATCCATAATAACATTTATCTTTGATTTAATTTTTTTCTGCAGCAAGAACGAAATAATAATTAAGTTTATCATTTCTTTTCTTTTGTTAATTACCAAGTAAAATTTGTAATATTCAAAGTAATATTTTAAAAATATAACCAGCAACTTCTATTTTATCATATAATGCTAGATTTCTATCAAAATCTCTATCACACTTTATTTGGATATCTATAGTTCTATGTTGCTTATTTTCATATTACCTATATTGCTTCATTTTAAAAAATATTAATGAAAGAACTGTTTCCAGTTCTTTTTACTAGTTCTTACCACTATTGTAAAAAGAAAAAAATTAACAGAAATCTTGCATTATGACATTTTAGACTGAATGAATGATTGCATGTCTCCAAGATAAACCAGCTGCTGCTAAGAGCAATGAAGATAAATCCCACTCCTGTAACCTTGTTGTGTCCATCCTTTAACCCTTTAAATCCTATGGATCAACTTACATATGCATGTATTGCCTTTTCAAGCAGGATGCTTAATAAAATTTTGAGCAAACTACATATATGTCTCCTCTCATCACTGGAGTGGGTGATGAGATTGTTAACCCCAATGGACATCATTATAGTCTGCCAAGGGCTTTCATAACAACTACATCTGGCTTTGTTGTCATTACCTTCACATGTTGTTTAACATGTGTTTCTATTTTTTTAGGTACACATACTAGAAGTATTCATGGATACTAGAAATATTCATGGGACTATTTCACTATGCACTATATCAAATACTTTACCAAACTGCACATATTCTACAGTACCCTTTCATGTTCTCTTCTTTGAAATGGTAAAAAAAGAGATACTTCATGCTACCAGAAATGGCTTCTAGTGTCTTCAATTGGTAAAAAACAGTCACCAGTTCCTCATATTGTAGCAAATTTCCTTATCTCAATTCCCCCTTTCTCCACATCTCTTCTGTATAGTCTCTCTCCAGGGGAGACACCAAAAGATAACTTTCTACTCCCTGCTTTACACAGCTTTCCAAAACAGCTCCAATAATAAGACTATGGATTCTTTCATTTTGTTACACTACTTTCAATATCTCCTTCCATGAATTTTCCTCTAAGGAGAAAGGAAGATTGCTTCATTCAAAAGTAACAATATGGTGGTTCTGGTTAAAATAAATATGATTAAAGCTCTCATCCTATTAGAAGTCTTATAAAAATGTCACCTACTCTGTGTTTAATATTATTAGAACTTCAAATTGTTATGAGTGAACATCAGATATAGGAAGGCACAACAGAAATCGTGGAAAATAATGTAGGTTGAGGAGATTGTTTCTAGTCACAGAGACAAGGAAAGAAAATTGGATTCTGAGCTGAAACAAACATAATTTCTAATACTTTTATTAATAAGACAGGTTAAGTCCTATTAATACTTCTAACCTGTGCAAAATTTGATGTGAGCTGGGTATTGATACTAGATTAATAGTATCAATTTTCTTTGTATTTTCCAAAAGTAAATGTAATCAAAATGCAATTTAAAAAGATGAAACACACTAGACAAATACAATACTGGTATATGTTAGCATAGATTCCTTTAATTCCCTTGAGAATCTTGAATTGACACTGCTCTGAATGTAGTCTACAGACATACCATGCAAAGTTAGCAGCACATGGCTAAAGTTTCAACAACCTTGACAGATGTGCACATCTGTTACAGACCTAGGGCAATGTGTGAATGGATGCCCTTGACCTCTGTTACTCCTGATTTCCAAATGCAAATACTGGTTTAATTAAATCATGGACTTGACTAAGCTTCCCAGAGTACAAAAATGAGCCTCTACTACAAATATTTCTATTTGAACACATGTAGAGGAAAACACATCTAGACAGTGTAAGATGCAGTTAGAAGGTCATTTTGTCAGAAAGATCAATGACCTGCTGCAAGTGTTTTTCTAATTCGAAGCTAAAATGGATTATCCATATATAGGCTGTATGCACTTATAAACCAAAGCACTGATACATTTGATATGATACAGTGGTTTTAAACTGTGTTTTAATTTGCAGCTATTTGAATTGCTTCCATTTTTTATAAATATTGAAAATTGGAAATGAGTCAAGCAGTAGCATGTTTCAATATACTGCCCCAAGTAATAGCATATCAGTTCACTATGTACAATGAGCAGTTAAAAATTAATAACTAAGTAAAGACAGTTGAAGAAATCATAACATGAGACTATAACAGACATTTATTAAATGTTGGATATTTTAGGAGGAATGATCTAAATAAGTAAGGGTTCACAAGTCTGATGATTTAAGCTGTTAATTTTGTGGCATGGGCCAAAGTCTTATATTCTTTAAGCTTACTTTGTTTATCTGTGTCATGAGGAAACACTAGCCATTCTAAAACAAGATCAATGTCAGAGTGAACTGAGGCATGGGAGTTTGAAATGGGAAGCAAGCTCTCTTCTGACTATAATTGTTATTTCCCAAGTAGAACTACAATTTTCACTGTAAATAGTCTCACCAGAGCAAGTATTGCTACTAAATTCTCATATAGATTTTTTTCAAATATCTAGGTTCAGCCATTAAATTACTTATCATGCATTCAATTTGCCATACATATGACAACTGTTCTTTTCCTCATAAATCTCACATGGGAGGAGAAACTAACACAAACCATTGTTTAAACAGTTATACATAAAATTATACATAGAAAAGATGACATTGTGTCACAAGGAGAAAATATGTAATTAGCTCTTGCTGGAGGATTGTAGTAGTTGTTTCTTTCATTGTGGGCTGCACCAGGGACTGCCTTGAAACAAGGGTATGACAAAATTACAAACACAGTTACACAGAAAATATGGAATCATGTTTTCTGGAATGTCTGATGGAAAAGCTACAGCACACTGGAAGCTCAGAATATTTATTATGTACAGTTAAACAGGGAGGTAAGGTTATTGCATATTACAGAATAAGGAAGTATGGTTGATTAATCTCAGTAGGAGTAGTCACTGTATAGGAAGATCCTTCAGGGCATAAACATGGTCAGTAGTGTTTTAAGAAAAGCAGTGTGCAAGAGAAAGATGCCATGAGTCAGTGAAATGGATCATAAAAAGGGGAAAAGGGAGGAGCACAGTCTCTGGTGACAGCAGCAACAGGAGAGAGGAGAGAGGAGAGAGGAAAGGTTGTGGGAAAGAGGGGGAACAGACAAGGAGAAGGAGAGAGAGTAACTGCAATAAAAATCCTTGGTTTGTCAAGATGAACTTTGCTGGTATCTATAATTTGGTCTGACATGGTATCTCATCTGGTGTGAGTAGACCTGTGTATTTCATTATGTCTGTCACACAATAACTGATCATACAAGGAATTAATTAGATATGGTATATATGGAGTCTCGATACAATGTTAAAATAGTATAATTCTTAATAGCTTTGTACATTTACATACATGCAGTATTAGCTCTGTTTGTCTAGAAAAATTATGAAATCATATGCTTTTGTAAAATAGCAATGATGGCTGACAGATTTGAGATGTAGATAAAACAATAAAGGACATTGTAAACAGAGCAATCCAGCATACTAGAAGAAATTAGATTTGGATTGTGAAGAAACTCCTTTTTGAGTTCATGATGTCAAGACCAAGTGTAAATGTTACAGTTCTGAAAGGAAAGTTATTCCAGCAGTCAGAAGCCAAGGAATACCACAAATACACACTGCACACAAACCTCACACACAAAAAAAAAAATTATTGAGAAAGCCATAAGAGGGTGGCTGCATCTGCTGAGGAGAGAGAGAGAGAGAAAAAAAACAAAACAAACAACAAAAAAAAAAACAACTGACTAGGAGACAGGGATTATATAGGAATTTGGGGGGCAGAGCTTTCCACTATGAGGACTGGTGCAATATTAAGTCCTAAGGTTGGGGTGAGCCCAGGGATTGGTGAGATTTCAGGCTCAGGGATGGGTGGGTTTTCATAATGGGGAAGTAAGCTCGGACTTTTCACCCTACACTAAGTGTTCCTGCAGTTAGAGGGAAGAGATGCATTTGGCTAGAGATCATGGAAGTGAGCACTATGCCACATAGATGCATTTGGACTTCAACCTATAGAAAATGAGAAGCCATTTGAAGGATTTAAACAAGGAAATAAGATGATTAAATTTGCATTTTAAAAGATTACTATAGCTCCAGTGTCAGATATGGATTAGAGAGGGTCAAAGCTACAGGAAGGGAGATTATTGAAGCAGTTTAAACCATGATAATGATGCCCTGCATTGTCTGAGGTCAAAAGTGATGGAAATGAAAATGCGATGGATATAGAAGATATTACAGTGATAGAATCAGCTAAATATAATAAGTATTTTGAAGGATATTAGGAAATTGGGGGTTAAAATGGATGACCCACGTTCATGCTTAGGGAAAAGGTTGGGTGATACAGTAATGGAGAGGAAGATAGAGGTGTGGGGAGGTAGAAAAATTATATTTTCAGCATGTAATATTTATGTCATGTAGTGGCCTAGAAAAGATGGAGTGTGTGTGTGTGTGTGTGTGTGTGTGTGTGTGTGTGTGTGTGTCTGTATTGAAAGAAACAAAATCAAAGCTATGGTTGTATAGGCAGGTATTAATCAGAAGCAAAAGCCATGGCTATCGATGAGACTATTTAGAAAACACATAGTGAGTAAAGACAAGGCCAGACAATGCGAAACCCAGGAAGAATTTTGAAATGTGAACCTCAAGTTTGCTAGATAATGACAGTTTAGAAGTCAGAATGGAAGAATGGAATGAGATGAGTCTTCACTGAGCAATAGCTGCTATTTACATTTTATTTATATTATGTGGGCTTTTTTTTTTTTTTTTTTTTTTTTTTTTTTTTTGGTTTTTGAGACTGAGTTTCCCTGTGGCTTTGGAGGCTGTCCTGGAACTAGCTCTTGTAGATCAGGCTGGTCTGGCACTCACAAAAATCTGCCTGCCTCTGACTCCCAAGTGCTGGAATTAAAGGCGTGAGCCACCACCACCTGGCTGTGAGCATGTATCTTGAGGTATAATTGCACCCCATTTCTGAGTGATTTCTGCAGGATATGTAACAGTGAGACACTGGCATTTTTACAATCACACAAAATGAGAAGTGATATTGGCTTAACATTGATGATCTAAAAATCAAAAGAATTTTAGGAAAAATTATAGGACACATGGAATACTTTGGTTTCCTTTATTTGTTCCTCAAACTGTGTTCCTTCATCTGAATAAAGAATTTTCTTTAAAACAAATCAGTTTTCAATTATTGCCCTGCTAGGTCCTTTTAATATCAATGTTCAGCTTGTGAATTTGGGAAAAACAAAAAGATCTCATATCATGCACATGACATCACATGAGTGCTTGCAAGGAAGATAAGCTCTGTGACTATGAGAACCTTATGAACTTAATAAGATATGTATCTGAGACCTCAGCTATAAGATTGGGCAAAAGCAATGTGGTTCAGAGTCAGCTATTATAGAACACAAGACAAAAGAGTAACTTTGATATTTTTGACGAATAATAAGAGGAAGGAAAGAGCATGAAGAAGGCAAAGGAAGGTATTAAGAGGAAAATGGGAAAGTGTGGAAAACTAGCAGTGGCAGAGTTTTGAGGGGTACTTAAAGCCAAATTCTCTGCCTTGACATTCTCTCCTGCATAAGGAATGTCTCATAAACCATGCCCATGTCAAAGAATGACCAGATTGACATAACTTTTGAACCACAAAACACTCAAAACCCTAAGAAGGCATTTTATTTAAAAAGTTATATATGACCATATAGGATCTTTTACATTTCCATTTGCCTGAAATATCTTCAATGACTGTGAGTTATGGAACCCTAATGAAGGATAATGAAGGAATAAAGAAATGAGAAATGCATGGTCACAGAAATACTTGGATCCTGTGTGTTGTGTTCATTCTAATGGAAGAGCCTCATCACTGTGGAAGTACAGTATATTATTATATGTAGTTGAACATGGGGATGGCATGTGCTAGGTACCTTATGTCATGTTGATAAACTGTCATCATCTGAAAGAGGAAAGCTCAACTGAGAAAATGTTTCTACCAGATTGGCCTGTCACGCCCTTTCTTGATTGATGAGTGATGTTGGAGGAATGCTGGCTTATGATACTACCTCCAAGTCTTTGGTGCTCAAAAAAAAAAAAAAAAAAAAAAAGTCTACATACTATAAAGAAAAAGCAAGTAAGCAGTGCTCCTCCATGGTTCCATGGTTTCTGGATCAGCATCAGCTCCTGCCTCCAGGTTCCAGTGCAGTTTTACTTCCTGCTTTGATTTTCCTCAACAATAGGCTGTGCTATGGAACTTTGAGCTGCATTCAACTCTTTATTCTCCAAGTTGTTTTCAGGCATAGTGATTTATCACACCAATATCAACAATAAAGACTAGGGACTATTGTATAGAGCTGAAAAGGGAGATGAGGTTATTGCATAAAAGTGAACAAGGAGGCCGGGTTATGGTATATTCTTGAATAAAGAGATTTAGCTGATTTTGTAAGGACCCAGCTCAGAAGGTGAGTAGCCTTCATATTGTAAACATCTAAGTGAGAAAGCTATTTTGGATGTTTTCTACACACACAAGAACTATGCACACATGTACCAGAGAAAAGGCCTGGTCATTCCCATTATGCTGAGGCACTGGGGTCATTTATGTAGCTATGCTCATCTCATCAGTAGATTATTTGAGCACTTCACTTACTCTGTATGGATCCTCCTATTTCTTAGATGTTTAGGATAGAGCTTTGAACTTAGTCCAGAGGAAGTTTTATTCAATGCTGCATACAGAATTAAGGATGATAAGAAAGAATATCATAACAGCCACTTTGCAAACAAAACAAAGAATGTCTTGGTTTTAAAGGGATTGAAGCCTTGAAGCTCAAAAAGCTTATTACCAGGAATAACAAATCTGACCATAAGCCTTTTGTTTTTCTAGTAAGTATTGACACAATTTGGCCTCATCCATTATCATTATTATGGATCCCCACACCCAAGAGATGAATCTCAACTCATTTCTGTTTAAATTGTAAGTCAGCAACCCACACTACATATAGTTAGAGTACAATGGGACACTAGGTGGTTAAAGAAACACCCCCAAAATGGAGGGATGCACCCAAACCAAAATGAAAAAGCATAAGCTCAGTGGAATTCGAACCTGATCAATTCTACCTATATGAGTGTAATTGCCAGACACCAGAAATAGAGCTGCTCAATTATTTGTTAAAAAACTAAGTATTATTTGAAGATGTCAAGGTATTTCATTTTTTCTATGTGCCTTTTCAGCTTAATGCTTCCTCTCTGTTGAGCTACAAGCCTTGCCACAGTAGTCATGATCAAGAAAGCCAACTATCACAACTGTCTCTGTCCTGCACCATGTTTCTATCATCTGCATGCTTACAGGCCAGCTCATGTAGGTGAGGCCCTCTGCTTGTAGCACAGAGCTTTCCAGTCAGGTCTACTTCACCACCACTATTCATCATCACTGTTGCTTGGTGATGTGTTTGTTTGTTTGTTTGTAACATTCACCTAAATTGTTCTAGTATAAATAAAAACTCAGAAATTGAGATAAAAATTTGATAGATCCAAGGAACAGTGGAGGGGCAATAATCTGACCCTACTCTCCACATTTTCCCAATTGCAAAGCCAAAGAAATAACCTCAGGCCCTCCTTCTTGCTTCCTGTCCTTTTCCATCCATGTTCCTCAGCCCTCCAACATCTTTATGGCTACTATTAGTCAGTTAAATAGTGACTCCATCCTTGATTAAAGTTGGTTTTGTTGGCACAGCAGATTGGCAATGCAAACGATTTTTCCTCAACATTTTCCATTTTTGTCTAAATAAAAATGAAGGGTTTTAACTCTACCATAATAAAACTATATACTATATCAAGAAACACATTCAACCCACACACCTACTAACACCTTATTTTTGACAAAACAGCTAAAACTATACAACGGAATGAGGAAAGCATCTTCAACAAATGATGCTGGCACAGCTGGATGATGGTATGTAGAAGACTGCAGATAGACTCATGTCTATAACCATGCACAAAACTGAAGTCCAAATGGATCAAAGACCTCAACATAAATACAGAACATCTCAAAAGAGAAAGTGGGAGGTACCCTTGAACAAATTGGTATAGGAGACTGCTTTATGAAGATTGACACTTAATAAATGGGACCTCTTCAAAGTGAGAAGCTTCTGTGAGGCAAAGGACTTCGTTGACAAGATGAAACAATAGCCCACAGACTGAGAAAAGATATTCACCAACTCCACATCTGACTGAGGGATGATATTCCAACTATAAAAAGAACTGAAAATACTAATCACCAAAACACCAAATAACACTATTAAAAAGTGAGGTACAGAACTGAAGAGAGAGAATTCTCAATAGAGGAATCCAAAATGACTGAAAGGCACTTAAGAAAATGTTCAACATCCTTAGCCATCAGAGAAATGCAAATCAAAGCAACTCTGAGATACCAGCTTACTCCTGTCAGAATGGCTTAAATTAGAAACACCAATGACAGCTTATGCTGGAGCAGATATGGAGAAAGAGGAACATTCCTCCATTGCTGGTGGTAGTGCAAACTTGTACAGCCATTTTGGAGATCTGTCTGGAGGTTCCTTAACAAAATGGGAATCAGTCTACCATGGGACCCGGCAATTCTACTCTTAGGCATATACCTAGATGATCCATATCAATGCAACAAAGACATCTGTTGAACTATGTTCATAGCAGCATTATGTGTAATAGCAAGAACCTGGAAGCAACCTAGCTACCCCTCAACTGAAGAATGGAAAAGAAGATTTACACATTTACACAATGGAATACTACTCTGTGTGTGTGTGGGGGGGGGAATGGAATCTTGAAATTCTTAGTTACAAAAAGAATATGGTATGTACTCACTCATATATGGATTTTAGACATAGAGCAAAGGATCGCCAGCCTATAATTCACACAGCCAGAGAAACTAGGATGTAAGGAGTAAGATTTTTCTGCCAGCTGCTGGTTTTGTCCCTCCGCCATGCCAGCCCCAATTAACACACAGAGACTCTGTATTTGATATAATGATGTTAGCCAGGTACTAGTTTCTTATCGGCTAGCTCTGTCTTAAGTATTAACCCATTTCTGTTGATCTATGTATTTCCACATGGTCTCATCTTACCGTGGAATGTGGCAGGAGTCTTATCTCCCCAGTCTCTCCATCTTGAATCCTCCTTCCTCCTTCCTCTTTCCTCCTTGTCTCCTAGTCGCTCCTATCTTCCTTTCCTATTGGCCAAGAGTACTTTATTCATTAACCAGTATGAAAAACATATATACATAATGGCATCTCCTATCATCTCCTCTTTTCTGTCTAAATAAAAAGAAGGATTTTAATCGTAACATAGCAAAATATATCACACAACAGTTATCAAATAAGAATCATAGTTAACAATATTTAGTCCATTAACATTTAGCAAGATTTAAGAAAATATTCCATCATCTATCCTATCTTTGTATGTCTAAAGTCTATGTAACTTATCTTTAATCCTAACTAAGGAAAACTATAGCCATAAGTATCTGTCTTCAACTCATCAAAGACCACAGAAGGATAATATATTAACTCTAAAAATGACAGAGATATCTTGAATTGTCAGTCACCTGAAGTTCTTCTGTAATCTTCCATCTTCAGCCCATAGGTCATAGTGTGTTTGGCAGACTCTTCAACAAAGCAGGAAACTTTAAACTGTCTTTTTGTATTGGCAGTTTGTCAGTCACTTTACTCTGTGTCCTGCAGACTGTCTGGCAGACTCTTCCATGAAGTAGGAATTCAGTAGTAATATCCTTCTTGAATCAGCAGTCACTTTTCTATGGGTCCTGCATGTCCAGTTTATACAGCATAAAGTCAAACAGTCCAGACAAGAGCAGTATCTTGTCCAAATGGCTAGTCTTGCCATATTGGAAGTAAACTCTGTAATGAGTTTCTTCGATGTCCATTTTCCTTTTTGACGCAGGTGGTGTTGCCAGGAGCA
Organism: Phodopus roborovskii; assembly: GCF_943737965.1. NCBI lineage: Eukaryota > Metazoa > Chordata > Mammalia > Rodentia > Cricetidae > Phodopus > Phodopus roborovskii. Next base: position 41,969,471 of record NW_026126525.1, on the reverse strand, counting down.
GTTATGTCTCACTGTCAAGAAAAACCCTAAACCATTTTAAATGCCATATTCTGTAGGTCTTTGAAAGGTTTGAAGAATGCCTATTTATCTCAAATACATATCTCTATATCTAGAAATCTTAACTAACCTAACTATAAGATCTGACTATCATAGGTACTATCTATAATCTGTATTGAATTATACATTACATTTCTAAACAATACTTAAACAAGAGGAGAAATATACATATCACAAAACTGACCTTAAATTGTATCAATAAATGAAAATCCATTCCAAAACAAAGTAATCATATCTATATCATAATCCCCTTTTTACCTTTAAAAAGAATTGGCTGTGTAATCATTAATCATTTATCACCAACCCCATTTAAATGAAAACAAATATTTATAAACAATATTTGGGAATTTGGGCATCGTTCTTTTCAAACTACTTCCTGCTGATAGGGGGCGCTGTCATGGGGATCCTAAGAAGACACAGATATCCTTGCTGTAGTCTGCAAGGCTGAGTTTTTCAAGCTGTTTTGAATGTTGGATCACTAGGAATGCTGTTTCAGGGGTTCTAGCTTGCTCAAACTATATTAGTCTGGAAGGAATCCATAGCTTTTCACTTTCTGTGGAAACAAAAATAGAAATCCTTTCCCCCAGTAATTAGTCCTTAGACTTAAATTTTTGAGTCAAAGCATTTTTAAAATATATAAATGGAACTACTTCAAGCAGCATTTGTTTTAACAGTTGTTGTTTCCTCAGCAGTCAAACAATACAAAGACAATATACTATACTGTACAGTATCCAAATTCTCTCCATCTGTGGCTTTTTTATTATTCTGTTTCTTTTCTATTTTTTGAGACAGGGTTTCTCCCTGTAACTCTTATCTGTCCTGGAATTTACTCTGCATACCAGGTTTACTTTGAAATCACAAGATCTGTTTTCCTCTGTCTCTCAAGTACTGGGATTAAAGGTGTGTACCACCACACCCAGCTGTTCTCTGTCTTTTTAAAACCATTTTTTTTCTCTCTCCAAAGCCTACATATTTTTTAAAACACACTGTAAACCTTTAGCTTTTACTTAATGTGAATCTGTCTTTACTGTAAATCTTTATCTTTTTGTAGCCACGAGTCTTTATCTGTTAAACAACAACATTGCTAAAATGAAAGTCATAGTTGTTTCTGCCGCGGTTTATCAAAGTTGGTGGCAGATAACTTTAACGCCAGCAGTGAGAGCTGTGCTCACCGCCTTGGTCTGCGCTGCCATCCAGCATCATGATGCAGGCTTGGAGATGTGCCTTGACCACTGATTTGGACATGCAGTCCTATGTGTTTGCAGGAGACAAATATAGAAGACAGCTGGACCTTGACAAGTCAGGGTAAGACAACCTTTCTACCTCCTTGCTGTTGTTGATGTCTGTCAAGTACTCTTGGCCTTAGACAAAACTGGGTGTACCAACATTGCTGTGAGACCTAGGGTAACTGTCCAGGTAGCTTGCTGTTACTGTTCTCACTGCACCTTTTGGAAGTTGCCCATCCGCACTTCCTCTCTACCCTAGTATAGTTATTTTCCTTCTCAGGTCTTGAGGTTGAAGATTAAACTATCACAACTATTATTCTCTCTTCATAGTTAGATATATTAGGTACTAGACTTAAGTTTTCCAGCTTAGGACAACTCTAATGTAAACTCCGTTATGCCTTCACCCTAGGACTAGATATGTAGGTTGTTTTGTTCTCGATTTTCCTTTTCTTAGAGCACACTTGTTATTCACTGTTTTGTATATAGTTTTGTATCAAGCCTAAATCTTTTCTTTAGACTATAAGGGGAATTGTAGTGGGATATTCATGTTGTCTCCTTCTGTGGCACTGAGCACACCCATTAGTGGGTGGAGCCAGGGGTTGAAGTGACCTGTGGAAGGAGGTCTGAGGAGGAGCTGGGGAATACTCTCTTGCTGGCAGGTCGCGGAGAGGAGAGCATCCTGTGGAACTTGTGTGTGTTAATCTGTCTCACTTGTAAGTTATTTCTCCCTGAATAAACATCTATTCAGCCTATTTGTTTATCCTTATCCTTATTTAACTGCAATACTAGGATACAAGGAAGAACCTAAGAGACTCATACAAGGATGCCCACAGAAGGGGGAAGGAACAAGGTCTCCTGAGCATATTCAGAATAGGTGGTGGTGGTGGTGCAGTGAATGGAGGTGGAGTTAGGAGAAAGAGAAGGGGAGGAAACGAGAATATGTGGGACTAGGAAGATTGAGCCAGGGGACGAATAGATGAGAGCAAAACAAAACAAAACAAACAAAGAAAAAAACAAAAACATAACAAACAATCAAACAAACAAAAAATACCAAAGAGAGATAGCATAATAGAGAAAGCCATTATAGGTTTGAAGAGAATGCTTACTCTATAGAAATGTCCAGAGACCTACAAGTATGATCCCAACTAACATAACAATCTGAGAAACAGTGGAAAGGATATTTTAAATGCCCTTCCCTGATTATGAGATTGATAACTAACTTATATGTCATCATAGAGCCTTCATCTAGTAGCTGATAGAAATAGAAGCAGACACCCACAGCTAAACACTAAAGTGAACTCCTGGAAACCAGTTGCAGAGAGTGAAGAGTAATAAGAAAAGGGGTCAAGAGCAGGTTGGAGAAAGAGACCGAAGACCTGAAGAAGGGGGAGCTCCTGGATGCCAGACTGATAGCTGGGAAAAAAGTACTGGACTGACTCAGACCCCTCAACATGGGTCTCAGTTAGAAGGCCTGGGCAGTCTAAAGGACCTCTGGCAGTAGAACTTGGTACATGAAAGGACTTTGGGAGTACATTCCCCATGGTGGGATGCTCACGTAGCCTAGAGGCAGGAGAGAGGTTCTAGACCCTACTCCAAATAACTTGACAGATTTTGATGATCCTTCCTGGAAGGCATCAACCTGCATGTGGAGTGTTCAGGGGGTGGGTAGAAAAGGGGTCAGGGGTGGGGAGAGATGTCAGGGGACATGGGAGAGAGGGAGAAGGGACTGGGATCAATATGTAAAATAAGGAAAAATAATATACATATGTACATATGTATATGTATTATATATATATTTAAAAAGGGAAAATATGTATTATATATATATAAAAGGAAAAAAAGAGAGAAAGGAATACATTCACAATGTCCAGTTCATTAGTATTGGCAAATTAAAAAAAATCCTTTATCTATCCTATTTTGGTGAGTCAAAGTTTTTGTACTTTATTTTCTATTAAACTATGGAAAATTATAACCATCTAATCTTGAACCCCATCAGAGAACTGAGATCAGGAAGTACAGAGCAAGCAAGTTCCAAAACTATAGAAATTACAGAGACTCCTGGCTGTCTGGACAGCCACTCCAAGATTCCTCTTCAACTTAGGACTTTATTCATCAGCCTATCGCTCTAGAATATATGAAGGACTTTCTTATGAAGTATGAAATTTGAAGGACTGTTTTTCTTTGTCTTACCAAAATTTAGCAGTTACTTTCCTTGGTGTCCTTCTTGTCCACTATCACTCAGAATTTTTGTTTTGTTTTGTTTTGGACTCTGATCATTTATAGCAGATTGACAAAATAATTATTTTTCTTTTAACTTTTTGTTTCATCTATTGAAATTGTTATGTTTTCTATCACACCCAGAGAAGTGTGGATTTTAATAACAAGTATTAAGTCTTTTAACTGTTTTGTGAATAAAATTCTCTGATGTTGACAGGGAATGATTGAGCCACAAAGGGAATGATTTCAAGGCCTGTGGGAGGCCCCTCAGGGCGTTTCCTGATGGTAAAGGATTATTTTGTTAGTCCCTTGTTTATGTACATTCATTGCTTCTTACTGATGAGTATTAACTCCTCAGTTGAGGGACATGACTGTTTTAAGGTTCTCACTATTGAAAATAAAGCTTCTATGAACATAGTTGAGTAAATGTCCCAGTGCTACGACTGAGCATCCTTTGAGTATATGCACAAATGTGGTATATCTGGATTTTGTGGTAAGTTGATTCTCAGATTTCTGAGATACTGCCACAAAGACTTCCAATGTAGCTATACAAGTTTGCACTCCTACCAGCAATGGAGGCATGTACACCTTGCTCCACATCCTCTCCAGTATCAGCTGTCACTTGTGTTTTTATCTTAGCCATTCTGACAGATGTAAGAGAATCTCAGAGTCATTTTGATTTATATTTCCCTGATGGCTATGGATGTTGAATAACTCCTTAAGTGTTTCTTGGCCATTTGAGACTCTTCTGTTGATAATTCTCTGTTTCGATCTATATACTATTGTTAATTGGATTATTTGGTGTGTTCATGTCTAGTTTTTTGGGGGTATTTATATATTTTGGAAATCATCCCTTTGTTGAATGTGGGGATGATAAAGAATTTTCCCCATTTTATAGGTTGCTCTTTTGTCCTAATTATATTGTTCTTTGCTTTACATAAACTTTTAAATTTCAAGAGGCCATATTTATTAATTTGTGATCTTAATAAGTGTGCTATTCATGTTCCGTTTGGGAGTTGTCTCCTGTGCCAATTTGTTTAAGATTTTTTCCCACTTTCTCTTCTAACAGGTTTAGTGTATGTGATTTATTTTGAGGTCTTTGAGCCATTTGGACTTGAGTTTTGTACAAGGTGAAAAATAAGGATCAATTTGCATTCTTCTACATGCCAATATCCAGTTAAATCTGTATTATTTGTTTAAGATGCTTACTTTTTTCCTATTGTATAATTTTGGCTTCCTGTGGAAAATCAAGTGACCATAGGTATGTGGATTTACATCTGTCTTTCAATCAATTCCAATGATCTACTTGTCTGTTTTTATGCCAATACTATGCACTTTTAATAAGTATATCTCTGCAATAGAGGTTGAAATCAGGAGTGGTGATACCTCTGGAAGTTCTTTTATTGTACAAGATTGTTTTAGCTATCTTGGATTTTTTGCTGTTGTTTACAAATGAAGTTGGGAATTGTTCTTTGAAGGTCCATAAAGAATTATTTGAGATTTTAATGGAGATTGCACTGAATCTATAGATTGTTTTTGGTAAGATGACCATTTTTGCTATGTCTCTCTTGCTTGGTTAGAGTTACACCAAGTGTTATGATTGTTCCTCTTAGCACTACTTTCATTGTGTCTTGTAAGTTTGGATATGTTGTGCATTCATTGTCTTTGAATTCTAGGAAGTCTTTGATTTTTTTTTTTTATTTCTCCCTTGATCCAGTGGTAACTAAGTAGAGAGTTCTTTAATTTTAGTAAGTTTATAAAGTTTCTGTTGTTGAAATCTAGCTTCAATCCATGGTGGTTTGATAAGATACAAGTGGTTATGTCAATTTCTTTGTATCTATTTAGAGTTGCTCTGTGATTGAGTGTATACTAATTATATAGCCACTTTTGGAAAAGGTTCTATGTGGTGCTGAGAGAAGGTGTTCTTTTGTGTTAGGGTGATATATTCTATGGACATCTGTTAGGTCCACTTGAGCTGTAACATCTTTTACTTCTGTTATTTCTCATCTTAGTTTCTGGTAGATGACCTGTCCATTGATGAGAGTGAGGTGTTAAAGCTTTCTACTATTATTGTATGTGGTTCTATATATGATTTAAGCTTTAGCATATTTTTTTTTCCAAAGTGGGTGCCCTTATTTTGGCACTTAGGTGTTCAGAATTCACCTTGCTGTATTTTTCCTTTGCTGAATATGAAATGCCTTTTTCTAGCTCTTTTAGTTAATTTCAGTTGGAAGTCTATTTTGTAGAAAATTGGGATAGCTATGCCAAATTGCTCCTTCCTTTCATTTGACTGCAAAATCTTTTTACAGTCCTTCACTTTGTAGAAATGTCTATCTTTGATGTTGAGGTGTGTTTCTTATATGCACAGAATGCTGAATTTTGTTCTTGTATCCAATACACTAGCCTTAGTGTGTGCTTTTTTTTTGTTCAATTGAGTCCAATGGTATTAAGAGGTATTAAAGAAAAATGCTTGTTAATTTTTGCTATTTTGTTGTTGGTGGTTGTATGTGTATCTTTCCTTTTTGTTGCATTTTTGTAGGTATGAGATCATCTATTTTCTGTATTTTTGATGGTGTAGTTACCTTCCTGGAGTTGGTGTTTTCCTTCTATTACTTTCTATGTGACTGGGTTTATGGATAAATATTGTTTACACTTGACTTTGTGTTCCCTTCATCTCTGTTGCTTGACCTCTTGACTGGTCTCTGGTAAAGCCAAAGACTTATTGAAAATAATCAGCCAGGATATGGACCTCAGCTTGGGGTTGCACAATGGGCTTGTTTGACAGGCTTAAAAGGCTTTAGTGGGTGATGGATAGTGGCTTTCCTTAGGATTGCTCATGGGCTCCAATGTAGCTACTTGGGGCTGTGGGTCCTAGTGTAGAGCCCAGGAGATTGTGTGCAGTCTGGGTTGTTGCCTAGTCTTTAGAGAGTGTTAGTGGGCAGTGGGCAGTATCTTATCTGGGGTTCCTAAGACAAGTCTAGCCTCCTGTAAGGTTGCCAGGGCATTGGACTCTAGAATGAAGCCCAGGGAATACAGTATCTAAGACTTGTATTTTATCAGTCAAAGTTTTATTATTTCCATTTGTAAGTCTTTCTAATGCTTGTATCTTATCAGTATGAAGTCTTTCTAAAGCTTGCATCTTATCACCACTAAGTCCTTCTAACATTTATATCTTATCAGCCAACTTTTCATATTTGAAACAGTTATCAAACCATATTTAAGGATAAAATGTGAATTACCAAGCTGATAGGAATTAAAATTGGTATTATGTCAATCCCAGCTAAGTGATTTATGTCTTCATTTACTTTTTCCATTTGCAAACTATTAATTTTAGTACTAGAGAGGGATCCAACTTCCTGCATTGTGATATTTCCCATTCTTAACATGGGAAAGATCCCCCATTTTTTCTTGAAAATCTAATTCTCCTTTAAAATTCCCATGTATCTTATCAGAACTGGTGATTTTTTCAGTTTGCCCACAGCAGTGACTAAGGCCATGGTAGAACTGTGCAGGGATTATGTAGCCAGCTTAGTGACAGCACTGTGTGTGTGCCCAGGCAGCCAGACAAGTGTAGCAGGCATTGTGTTTGCAGTGGGCTGAGGCTGTGCTACAGAGGACTGTCTGAGAGCACCTATACTGCTTGTGGGTAGCCAGGGCCAAGGGTGTTTGAGGGTGGCAGTAATTGTATAAGCCCAGGTAAGTATAAGCAAGTATAAGGCAGCTGAGCTGGCTTGCATTGTCAACCTGGGGAGAGTCCAGGGAAAGCCCACTTGGTAAGGGCCAGAGGTTGGCAGTTAACCCCAGGAGCATTTGGAATCAAGGGTAAGCAGCAGCTGCAGGTTACTATAGAAAGACTACAATGTAGAATCTCACTTGCTAATGGGGCCTTTAGGGAGGGAGACAAAGCCAGCCATAGGGGCTGTGGCAGAGAGGCTGTGGGTTCACCACTTTGGTGTGGTCTAATAAGGCCCTGCATTGGATGTCAGATTTAAAACTTACCTAAATTTTACTAGTTGTAATAAAACTCTGGAGTCAGAAATTGAGATAGAAACCCAATAGATCCAAAGAACAGAGTTTCAGTAAACAGCTGATCCTACTCTCCACATTTTTCCAATTCCAAAGACCCAGAAATTCACCTCATCCCTTCATTCTCTCTTCCTTTCTCCCTCTATCCTGCTTCCTTAGTCCTCCAACATCTCTATAGCTAATCCTGCTCAGTCAATCTTTGAACTACCTATGATTCAAGGTGGCTTTATTGGCATATTGAATTGGCAGGGTGAATAATTCTCCCACAACATTTGTTTGTTTGGTGATACTGGTTTGGTTTCAACAAGTGTAAAATGAAAGCAAAAGTTGGAACATAATGGAACCTCTATGTTCTGTAAGGGAACTTTCTCTGGGGACATGCTGCACATGCTGCACACATGTCTACTCATCCCAGATAGAAAGCCCAAGATAAAACAAAGGTCAAACCGAAGTCCATCTTGGTGAACTGTGAATTTTATTTGAGATATTTACGGGAATATGGGTTGGAGATTACTAACAGGAGAAAGAAAAATGACTCAAAAACAGTTTCATCACCTAACCCCACCCTAGTATGGGTGATTAAAAAAAAAAAAAAAGAAAGAAAAAAAAAGAAAGAAAGAAAAAAAGGAAAGGCTGGGGAATATGCAAGATACTGAATAGCCTATAGGCAGACTAATCGGTTAGAGAATGTTCTATTCAACTGGGTCATTTTCCATTTGCTCTAAACCTCCTTCAGTTAGCTCAGTGGGTTTCTTCTTTCAGGTGGTTTGTATGATCTCAGAGTCTTCAGCTTGGCTTGCCTTGGCATCTTCTTCGAAGGTATTATTGCTGGTGCTGGCAGGGAGGAGCTTAATGAATCTGTCTGTCTTAGGGATTTCCTGAAGTATTGTGTGTTTAATACTATAGTATTAAAGAGCTACCCTGTAGGATAGAATGTTTTTACCTTAGAAGTAAGTATTATACAATACTGAGGTAGGCATCCTCTCTTCCATCCTCTCTTCATCCTCTCTTCCATCCATTTGATTTCTTTTCTAGTAGTTAAATTCATGGCCATCTCCCTAGAAACCCATGGTACCTCCTGCATGCAGCACAAATGTGAACCTTCATTCTGCCAAGCATTTCTGAGGTTTCCCAGAATTCCCTTCAAAGCACCAGCATATAATTGGCTAGGTCTAGATTTTATTCATTTCCAAACTCTTTCAAAAGGAAAACTGCCTACTTCTAGGTTCATTTTTTCCTGAGTTTTATACCCTTCTTCCTGTCTTTACTCTTGTAGCATGAATAATAAAACCCAGAGACTATATTAGGATTCAAGCTGAAGATCAGATAAGCAAATTGGGCAGCCACCAGAGAGTTCTCACCTCTACCAATGCTCAGACCTAAGGGGCAATCCACCAAACCTCACACTGCTCCTGACTCTACTGCTACTCAGACTCACTGAGACTTCCATGCATTCCTGTATCCTTCTGCCTTATGTTCATCTCTAGGCCCAGTCATATTACCCCTGTCTTCATCTACCAAATGCTGGGATTAAAGGTGTGAGCTCTGTTTATCTTTAAAGTCATTCACTGGCCTGTAGCTCAGGGTGGGCCTTGAACTCACAGAGATTCATTTGCCTCTGTCTCCTGAGGATTGGGATAAAGCATGTACTACTATTACCTGGCCTCTATGGCAACTAGTGTGGTTCTTAGAATTAAAGGTATGTGCCACGACTGCCTGTTCTTTATGGCTAGCTAGTATGACCAGCTTTGCACTCTAATCTTCAGACAAGTTTTATTCATCATCTCATAAACAAAATATCACCACATACTTTTGTTTCATCATTTCTATTTATTTGCAGACTTTTTGTTTGTTGTTCAAGACAGGGTTTTTCTGTATTGCTTTGGAGCCTATCCCTGAACTAGCTCTGTAGACCAGGCTGGCCTCAAGCTCACAGTGATCCACCTGCTTCTGCCTTCCAAGTGCTGGGTTAAAGGAATGCTCCACCAATGCCGGGCTTATTAGCAGACTTTTTATAGAACGAATACAAGTTCCCTGTAGCTAGGTGTCCAGTACCTTGATCTCTGTTTAGGTGTCACTTTGATGTATTCTTTCATGGCTTTACAGAATGACTTGACTGGGTCATCAAAACAAAGAAAAGACAAATGGAAAGGCAAAAGCTTTGACTGAGTGGGCTGTGCTCAGTGTGATGAGAGATCTGCAGCATCCAGCATTTCAGCGTGTTCATTATACATAGTTAAACAGGAAAGAGGGAGGTTTTTCTTTTTTTTTCTTTTTTTTTTTTTTTTTTCAGACAGCTGAACAAGGAGGCACAGGTAGCTAATCCTGGTAGGAGCAGCCTCTGTAAGAAAGATTTCTTTGGGATATCAACATCTGGATGGAGAAAGCTATGGTGGGCATTTTTGTTATCCCTGTGAGTCTTGCCTGGTGATGTCTTTGCCACTCTCATGGCATTTAACCATTGGAGTAACTGAATATGGATCTCCCCATATCAACAATATACTTTCACTCAGAACTTTACTTGCTCCCTAAATTTACTTGTTTAGATAAACAGCTTTCACAGAGCCCTGAATTCCTCCTCCATCAGAAGGTTCTCTCTGCAGAGACTTCCCAATAGTAATCTCGCCTGAGAAGTATCAGTGAGAAGTTATTTATAGCTGATCTCTGGCCACATAATCTAACTTAGCTCCCAAATATTAAAAAAAACACATTTTAACAACCACGGGATGAACTCAAAATTCTAGAAAAATCAGCTTATCAGCAATTTGTTTTATGATTTTAATATGCTTTGAAAAAAATTTAGTTTCTAGTTTTACTAATAAACCTGCAGTTTATGCATTTTTGTGACATTTTTTGTTGTTGTTATTCCCCCTCCAACTTTCACACAACTGTTTTTCTTCATCTACTCAGAAAAATTCCTCAGTATACTTCTCACGTGCTCTCAGTTTCATTCTTCCTGTGAAAAAAGGAGGGAAGTGGTAACAGGATCAGAAATAAGATGTAGATACACACACAGACAGACTCACACAAAGGCACATTCACACATACAGAGACACACACAGATACATCTAGACTACAGACTCACAACAATACACACACAAAGTAGCACATGGATACACACATACACACATACCCTGCCTCCAAAGATTCACACAAAGACACACACACAGAAACATAGAAACACATACACAGAAATACACACACAGAGACAAAGGTACAGATACACACAGGTATACAATGACAAACACAGGCCATGTGGAAAAATGTTGCTTTTTTTTCTCCTTCTATTTGCATTCCTTCTGATTGAAAATATCCAATTTTAGTTTGTTACATAGTAATTTTTCTACTTTTTTGAAAATCATATTGTTTGTGATTTTTTTTAGAAACATTGCCAGATTTTTTTTATCAGAATAACAGTATTTATTGTTGAGAAAAATATTAAATGGCTTCTGAAGGGAAATATTAAAATATCTAGTTCAAATAGTTGCATTTCAAAGCAGAAACACACACGGACACAATTGTCCAACATGATATTATATCCCCCCAAATGGGCTTAACAGTAACATATAGTATAGCTGCTCTCCTAGACTATCATACATCAAATGGACATTTCTTTATTTCTCTGATTTGTGATGATTTTTGGCCTAAGTAAAATTATGTTAGCAGTATTTTTCTGCATATTTATTGCTTTGCTATTAAAGTTCATCTTACTACTTAAATGTATCAGGGAGTGAGGAAGACAATTGTCTGTAGCAGAGTGTATACTGAAAGTATAAGGGAAGAATCATTTCATCATTCTTAGCTTAATAGGATGTTAATTCAATTTGTTGATGCAGTTTTGTAAGGTCAGCATAGGCCACTTGGACAAGGGAAATGAAATAAATCAGTGAGACACCAGTTGGAAGCAATGACCTTCAGCTCTTGTCCCTCTTGAAAGGGAACACTTTCAAAGTTCTAAAACATTATAAGCAGCTCTGGGGTGCAAGCACTGTTGTGCTTTTCTGAACCTCCAGTGAAGCCTGTAAATTTTACCCAACCCTTCACAGTGATGTCAATTGCCTCACTGTTTCCACAGCTGTCAGGGTATTAAATTCCAATGGCATCAGAGGCTGTGATCACTGTGCTGTGTCTAACTACACACCAGTCCAGTGTTGGCTCTAGATCTGGCAAAAATTCTGCTTCCTGGTGGCTTTGAGGCTCTAATAAATGCAAATTTTCTTATTCTCCACTTATTTGTCCACTGATCACTTCCCACTGACTACCACTAACATTTCCTGGCACTGGCATACACTCTATGTTATTTGCTGTTGGAGACAATTTTAAAACTCATATAAAGTCCCTCATAGAAGCGGGAAGGGACAAGTCCTCAGATCACAGGGGAAGTAGGGGGGGCAGTGAATGGAGAGAGAAGTAGGAGAAAGAGAGGGGGAAGAGAGGAAAACATGTGCGACTAGGAAGATTGAGTTTGGGTAGGAATTAGGAATAGAAGATAGGAGAGAGAGAGAGAGAGAGAGAGAGAGAGAGAGAGAGAGAGAGAGAGAGAGAGAGAGAGAGAAAGAGAGAGAACATAAAAGAGGGAGTCAATATTGGTTTGAAGAGAAAATTGAACCCAAAGAAAGGTCTAGAGATCTACAAGACTGCCACCAACTAACAATTTGAGCAACCAGGGAAAGGCTACCATAAATGCCCTTCCTAGATAGTGAGATCAACTACTAACTTATCCATGGAGTCCTCATCTAATACCTGTTGGAAATAGAAGCAAACACCCATACCTAAACATTGAGGCGAACTAGAACCCAGATGCAGACAGAGAGGACAAGACCAGGTTGCAGAAACTCATAGAGACAGCTGACCTGAACAAGGGCCCCAAGACTGATAGCTGTGAATCCAGCATGGGACTGACTCAGGCCCACCTGAATATGGGTCTCAGCCAGAAGGACTGAGCAGTCTAAGGGACCTCAGACAGTGAAACCAGGATGTATCCCTGGTGCACAAACGACCTTGAGAACACATCCCCCATGGAGGGATAATTGCCATAACCTAGAGACAGGAGAGAAGCCCTAGTCCCCACTTAAAATGACCTGTCAGAGCAACATGACCCCACCTGGATGGCTTTGCCCTACATAAGGAATTGTGGTCGGGGGATGGGAGGGGAGGGTGGTCAGGGTGCATATAAGAGGGCAGAGAGGGTAAAAGTGAGGGATGGAGGGAGGGAAGAGGGGGAACTGTTATCGACATGTAAAATAGTAAATTAAAAAAGAAAAAAAAATGCCAGTACCTGGCTTTGTGATTTACTGCTTATTAAAGGCATTTTAGAATAAAGTTAAAAAAAAAAAAAAAAAAGACTTGTGTCATCTTATCATCTTAAAAATAATGACATTGCACATAGGATGCTTTTCCCCCCCTCAGGCACCCATGTCACCTTAAATCTTTTAAGTGGGTATTAAAGAAATGGATAAAGTGAGAATGAGTGGTTTCTACCCATTCTTTATCACACACTCTCTTGGCCATATATTCTGCCGACCCCATCCAGAATATCAGATCTTATCATTTATTTGCATTGCCATCCAACAATTGAAATGTACTGATCTCTTTTAGAAAACAGTCTTCTCTTGTAGAAAATGTGTACTAGAAGAACAAAAAATAAGTTTATAAATAGATTTTCCACAAGTCAATTTTGAATTCTTGGTAAAAATATCATTGATTATGAAGATTTACTTACAGATAATTTGAAATGATAATACACCAGTGAACAATTTTTAGTTTTGTGAGCAAGTACATGTGTTTTGAAAATTACATGAATTACTATGCTAAATCTTTTTACAGGAACAATGGTATTGTCATTGCTATTTTACAGACAGAAAGTTAGGTGTAGATAGATAAAGAGAAACCTCAGAGGACAGCTCGCTTTTCTGATAGATTCCTAATATTCACACTTTTAACCAATAGTTTAAATGAAAGCCACCCAAGTGAATCAAACAATATTTGTACTAAAGCTGGGGAAAATAAAATGAGAATTCAGGAAGATTTTATTTTATTTTCATTTTTGATGGAGTTAAACTCTAAGAATACTTACTATTTTTCTTTTCTTTAAAAGAGATTTTCATCAGTTTATTTGTATAAACATAGGTCACAGATTTTAATATATTATAAATACTGTGAGTTATAACTTTGGGGGGCATTATTAACTGTAACTAAATAAAAATATACTTGCATTATACATATATGATATAGACAGACCATGATTGTAGGCTGAGGGAATGGGGAATAGGAAACCAATTCTTAACACTCTGCTTTCCATCTGATTATGTGTGTTACTCCCATAACCCAGGCAAGATAATCTTTGTTGTTCTTTCCTGTATCAATTATCAGACTAGAGGGGTGATCCTGTCCTCAGATTGCCTCCTTAAACTGCATCCTCAGACTGACTGCTCAGATTGCAATGAGTTCCTATCTCCTCCTGCCTTATATTCTTCTCTCTGGCAAGCTATATCCATTCTTGTCTCCACCTCCTTAGTTCTTGAATTAAAGGTCCATGACTCCCAAGTAGTAGGATTAAAGGTATGAATCACCACTGCTTAGCTCTATTTCTCTTTTAGACTGGTTGAATTTCCTGTAGCTCAGGGTAGCCTTGAACTAACAGAGATCTGCCTGCCTCTGTCTCCTGTGTGCTGGGATTAAAGTTGTGTACCACCACTGCCTAGCCTCCATGTCTAACTAGTGTGGCTATCTCTGCATTCTGATCTTCAGGCAAGCTTTATTTGTTAAACCATAAACAAAATATCACCATATTTCCCCCCTTTTTGATCTAAAATAAAAAAGAAGTTTGTAGCTACACATTTTAGTATAACTCTAAATAATTCTTAATAATACTTTCTGTGCTAAATATTTCTAGAAAACAATGATGCCAAACTATATATTACTCTGTGTTTTCTTAAGCTACAATTTTATGAAACTTATCATGGTATTAATGTTATAAGATAAAAATAGGATAATCTTGGTAGTGAGGATGATGGAAGAGAAGGAAGCCATGGCCAGATGTTGATAACCTCAATCATACTTATGGAAGGTCTTGCCTAAGAGCTAATTCTGTCAACCACAAAGGAAACAGGAAAGTGCAAGTTAACTTTTTCTGGCTTATAATTTATTAACCCTATGCTGAGGAAGCAGACACATTGAATTTCAATCAGATTTTAAGTTAAACAGAGTTAAGAAAATAGGTGTGAGTTCTTGTTAGGGAAGCAAGTCTGAGTGTGTTATGTTTGGCGATGCTCAGTGAGTAATTAAGGAGGGATCTAAGAAGATGCTTATAATGAACATGAGAAAATTGTATTGGAGAAGTTACAGAATCATGTTAGAGACATCATCCATTAAGGAAGTTCATTAAGTTAGGTATCAACCCATCCCTGGATAACATTCCCTGCAGCAAGAACTGCAGACACAATGAAGAGGCAATTGAAGGTGAACATAGGCACAACTTCAATTTATCATACTTCATGTAAGAAAGGGACCAAAACCACAGTTTTTCAGTCTTGTAAATGAGGTCACTTCATTGTAAAGAATGTTGTAAACTATGTGTATCTGAATTATAGAAAAATTTATTGGTTAGCTAAAGTGATAGGCGATTGGTAATTAAAATAAGACAAAAGGTTGGTTTTAACCTCTTAACTCTTGGGATAGTGTGGGAATTTGGGACTTGTGTGGGCAGGGAAGAACAAAAGCAAACATTGAAGAGGAAGGAGGGCAAAAGTGCAGCAATCTGTCTGGGATGGGAAATCTTAAGCATGAGAAAAATGAGCATGTGCCCCTACCCGCTTGGTTAAATACCAGCCAAACTGCCACTATGTTGCTTCAAACTAAGATATCTGTGGATGAGTTAGTCCAACTGCTTCAAGCACAGCATTCCTGAGGTCAAAGTCTTGGGTCTATGGCTTTTAAAGAATAATTAACTTTGCTCTAACCTCTGGTCACAGCTCATATCCCAGATCCTGACAGTTGTCTTTGTTCATAAGAAGAGACCAGATGAAAGAGCAGGACTATGAGGAAAAAAAAAAAAATAGAAAAAGAAAAAGAAAGCACACAGACTTTGAGGGTCCAGAATGTCATGTTTATTTATTTAAAAGAAATGTAGTTTGGATGTCCACGTTTCAGGATGCATTTTTTTTTTTTTTTTTTTTTTTTTTGTTTTTTGTTTTTTTGTTTTGTAAAAGTGGACACAAACTTGTTTAAAACATTCTATGGGCTTGGCAGTGATACTGCTTGCCTTTAATTCTGGCACACAGGAGGCAAAGGCAGTTGGAGCTGAGTTTGAGGCCAACCTGGCCTAGCATAAGCTCCAGGGCTACACAGACAAACCTTGTCTGAAACAAACAATACACACAAACAAACAAGCCCTGCTGGAGGGACAGTTTAGTCGGTAAGACAACTGGCTAGTTTTCCATAGACCATGTCCAATTCCGAGCACCAACATGACTGTAACTCTAGTTCCAGAAGACCAGACACCCTCACACAGGCATACATGCAGGCAAAACACCAATGCACATAAAATAAAAACAAATAAATCATTGAAAGGATAATGTGAAATTGAATGATTCTAAATTATCAAGTTGTAAGAATTAACTAAAAAGGAAATATTAGAGAACAGTATTGGTAACCATAGTGTATAAGATGATCAGAGTAACCACCATTATACAGTATTTGATATAGTAGCTTCCCAGGCTCTAAGTATGTTTTTTGACATTTAAAGCTAGACTTGGAGTAATTCTCCAGCTTTTGCTGTATTTCATTTGCTTTTGTTCTATTTAGTTCCCCAGAGCCATTAGTGTTGTCTAAAGGGACTGACAAACTATTAATAATTTCTAAATTCATTTGGATTATTAAAATAGTAACTTTTTCAATTGAATGTCAGAAAATATGAGTTTGAGAAATGTTTTTTTTGCCTTTTAGAAAAATTATAATATGTATATGAAGTTCTTGCTCTTATTAATATCTTATTGTTTTCTTATAAGAATTCTGAATGTTTCTCCTACTACTTTTTATATTAGAAAATTTTTCCTTTACCTCCACAACCATATCATAATTTTTAGTTTTTAAGAACTAAATAATTTTAGTTGCCTTACCAGCACAGTGGAAATTTTAACAATTTTTTTCATATATTTTATTCTATTGTCAACATGCTCACATATTGCAAATAAAAATGGTACATATGTGTGTATATGTGTGTGTTTATTCCCAAATATAGTATGTTTCATTATTAAATAACAACTGCTATCTGTCTATCTTTACTAAAAGGAGAGAAGATGATTCTGTTCTCTGTGCTTATAAACTCATTATCTTAGCAATGCCTCTGAAAAATGCTAATACAAATAAATACTTAAATTATAAATAGATAAACAAACAAACAACTACATACATGTTAACCCTGACTTAGTAAAGCACTTGTTTGGTGGGTTACATAAAGGAAAGTATCAGAGTAGAGAGGGTCTCTATTTGGACAAAACATGTCAAAGTCAGAAAGTTTACACATTTAAGTTTTAAAATAAATTTTAAATTTTGAAAAGTTTCAGCATTACATAAAAATGCAAAGGTAAGAATTTCCAGGTTCCTCCTGTTTAATTTCTACTATTGCTACTTATTTTCATGCTAGACATTAGTTATAATTTATGAAGCAGAAGTTACAGATGATGGTTTAATGCAGCCAGTGTTTGTTGTGCACTCTGACTAATGTGATGCCACATTCCATTTAATTGTTATGTTTTCCTGGCTCTGCTATGCTGTGATTGCTTCTCATATGTTCTGGCATTTTTAATGACTACTAGTGTCAGAAGTTGTGGTCAGATATGCCATGATGTGCTCTATTGGGATTTGCCTGTTCTTTCTGTCACAGTTGAGTGCAAATGAAGACAGTAGAGACAGCAGGTCATCTTCATTCTATCCTATCAAAGTTACACACCATCAATATAATTTATTCCTACTAGTTCTGACTGTGATTTGGCTTAGGCTGCTGCAGAAAAAAATTACCACCTAATGGAACAATGAATCCATACAAACTATTATGTCTTGGCTCTGGAGTCTAGAATCTGAGAGCTAGATGTCATAGGCTGAATTCTGACCAACAGGTGAGCACAAGGAACTTCTTGGCCCCAATCACAGTAGTCACCATAGTCAGTCACTTGCTAGACACTTTTGTACATAAGGTAAATTGTACCAGACTTGTCTATGCTTCTATATTCAGTTTTTTTGTGTTCTTATAGAATTATCTTACAGTAGATTACAGTTCTTACTGTTGTAAGAAAAATGTTAATATTTGATGTGTTATTGTCCAGGCTCTTTACAATATATGCAGTTAGATGATGAAGGCATTGCCTTTTTCTGATATATTTATCAGGTTTGACCTGCTATCTAAAGCAAGTCCACCAACTTCTTCACATTCAATTACTTTATTCTAAAAAGTTTATTCTTTATCTCTTATACCCTTAAAGCTACAAATTATTGAATCGTTTGAGTCTTGAGGCACACTAGGGGCCAGGCCCTGACCCTGAGGACCTCCAGCTGCCAGATTCCACCCACAGAAGACTCTAGGTTCCCTATCAGCTGGATCCAGTCTCCACCCTGCTGAGTAAAATGTTCAAGCTCTTGATGTGCAATCCCACCCTGGAAATGATTCACCCCGGAAAGCTCAGCCTCCACTAAGAAAAACTAGTTCTCTGTAGTTTCTTGCACAAGCAGAGGCAGCCACCCTCCTGGGTTTTTCCCTCCACATAAATCTCTTGTGTAAGGTTTGCTATCCAGTGTGACTTTGTGGTATTTCTGGGCTTCCTACTGCCAGGATACCTTTTTATCTGAGCTGTAACTCTTAGACCTACCAAATCATTATAAGAACATCCTTATCCTTCTACCTTGTGATTCTATCTTCTCACCAGTATATTCACATCAAAGCAGTAAAGATATTTTACATGTGTCAATTAGATCATGTTAACCCCAAATCCACTAATAAGTCTACATTTCACGAAGAATAAAGCCAGAGACATAGCACACTCTTCTTCCTATAACTCTTGGAACCCTCTCCGCAACTATTTCATGGCTGTCAGCCTCTTGGCTCTGGCTGGAATCAGTCACAATGGGTTTTTATTTTCTCACTCTAACATGTCCTTCCCTTCTCTTCCTTTTGAAGTACTAGGAATTAAATGTAAGGCAAGAGCTTGGAAGGTAAGTTCTATAACAGTGAATCATATCACTACCCCTGCTTCTGTTTTTTGAAATAAATTGAGAGTATGGAGAAACTTTTAGCAAACTTCAACATCTTTCATAAGCTCCTCAAGACACATCAACCTTTTGATTTCCTCTATTGACAAAATAATACACAATATTGTCTTGTTATATTTTTAAAGATGGCACAGTGAGATTAAGCAATTTTTTTGAAAGCAGAGCATTTACATACTGTATTTTTTAGTATCTTCAATTACCTGTGCAATTAACTCCTCAAGTTTCTATGGATGCACATATGGTCACAACCTAGCAACCTGATTCTTTGGAAGGCAAAAGACCAAAAAATTTATGATATAAAAAGTAATATATTCACCATCAACCATTAATATCTCAGACTGCTAAAATGGCCTATCAAGATATGATTGTAGTCATCATTTGATGAACTGAATAATAGACTTTAACTAAAAATCAACATACTATAAGAAATATAATTTCGTCTTAGTGGAAATATTCCATGGAAATCAAAATTCTGTACCTTGATGATCTCTAAGAACCAGACACTATATAATATAAATGCTATATTTGAGAGCATATGGTGCTTGAGACTGATCATTCATAGGAAATTAATCTACAGTTTTTAAGTTATGTATGTCTGCACATTATTAAAATATAATTCATATGTGAGGATAGTATTTAAAATAAATAATTGATAATCTGGATGCCCAGAAGCTTTTCTGTGTTAATAAGTTTCGAAGGGAATTCAGGAAGATAAGGTGGTTAACAGAGGACCTTTGCTCATGGCTCTTACTGTGACACATAGCACAGATGCAGAAATACATGTAACAAAAAGTTCAGTGTTGTCCATCCTGGGCACTGCTTTTTCTCTGAACTTTTATTTATCTTCTTTTGCAGTTTTGAAAATGATTCTATTTTCTTACATCCCCAAAATGCCCACTTTTCTTGCTATTTCCTTGTAGAGTAGCTTGGTATGCTGCTTGCCTTACACAGTAGAAGTAGCACCCTTAGGACTCATCTTTCAGCTCATACGAATTCTGGATTCTACCTGTGTGTCTTGTGAATGCACCTCTGAGGTGCTTCCACTCACAAAATAGACTCCATGCAGGAAAAGGGTTCCCCAGAGAACTCCCTATATCTGTTCTAACAGACCATGAAACTGAGGAAACAGCTAGAACCAATGGATAATAATACAAATTGGACATGTTTGTATATCATATAGAAAATCTTTAAACAATACTACTTCAGTTTCAAGCATAGTGTAGCTTCCTGAGAAATCCAAAGTGACAATTAGTTACTAGGAACAACTAAACATTCAAAACTATAAAGAGTAAAGGGAAATTATCTCACTGAAATTGGGAAATTTTTTTCTCCATGGGAATAAGTATATGTAATAAAAGCTAGTCCCCGAAATGTAATTCTATAATTATGACGTTTTAAAATATGTGACTATTATTATGTAACTAGATGCAGGCACAAACTCAGTGGGATTCAAAGAGATATGGCAAATTTGAACTAGGTGAGTGGACATTTACTACAAGATGAGGTAATCCCTTATGTTTTTAATTTGACTTTTGTGTGTGAATGTGTGTGAGCAAGTTTTGTACATGCATGTGGAGACAAGAGCTGAACATGAATTGTTGCATTTATGGCTCTCCCCTGTATATTCTATAGAAGAGCTTCTCACTGAACCTGTAACTCATCATTTGGCAAGCCTAGCAGAGCAGAAATTTCCAGGTAGTATTCTGTAACTTCTTTGCTGGTACTGTGATTTAAGGTAGATTCTGGTTCAATTGGCTTTTATGTGGATGTTGGGGGAACTCAGAGATTTTGTTACTATGTAAAGATTTATTTGAATTTTATTCATGTGTATGTGTGTTTCCAGGTCATTATATGCCAGTTGTTTGTGGGCACCTTTGGAGACCAGAAGATGACATTGGATCCCTCGAAGCTGGAGTTATAGGCATTTGGCTGTAAGCCATCGGATGTGGGTACTGGGAACCAAACAGATTTTCTTGAAGAGCAGTAAGTACTCTTACCTTCTGAGACATCTCTCCAGCCAAGAATGTGAGCTTCTGACATAGGTTCTAGGCATGAGGACTCAGATCCCCTTTTTTTCTGAAGCAAGCACATTCCACATTCAGCCATCTCCCCACCTACAAAGTTATCTGTTTTACATATCAGCAAAGTGGAAAACAGTAATATCTAACAGGGATGTCAACATGGTACTAATTTTATTTTTGTTCCCTGAGAATAACACTTGAAATTACAGAAAATACAGATTATCAAACAAATGCCCATTTTCAGGGGTGTGATACCTCTCTTGAGCTGTGATTTGTAAGGAGTCCAAGAGACCCTTCCAAGAGCACAGGCTAAATAATAATTAAGAATAGTATTTGAAGCCAGTTAGCATCTATACATCTTAACTATTTATTCTTTGGAATTCTTGTAAGTGCTATTAAATTGAACACCAAATAATCTCCAAAAATTCATTTGAAGAAAAATGTATTTCCCTTATTGACAAATGTGCTTTCCTATTATGTCTATCAAGTGTTTCTTTGCCAAGAATAATATTTTAATTATTAAGCAACTGTATGATAATGAAAATTAACATTAAAACATCACCACATTTGGTAATTCTAATCATTCTAGTCCTTCACTTTGTCAACAAAACTTACTTGTTCCTATATTTAGCAACTTAATCCAATATACCCAAACTTTAAACTATTCACTGATTTTTTTTTTCTCTTGAGACATTACTGAGAGCCTAGGCATCTTTCAAGAAATCTATATATCAGCACTGTGATATTTCTTTCTTATAACTATTGAACAAGTATTTTGTGGTTATCAATTCTTCAATAGTCAATTGTGAGTTTATAGGTGTCACAGATAGCCACTTCCTGTCTTAATTTCACTAATGATTTCAAATCTTCAAAATAAAATCACTGTAATGCGTCCTTTAAAACTGACTTTTAGAACAAGAAACGACATATTTGTTTTCACAGCATTAGTAAGTATATGAGTCCAGCATTTTTATACATGAGCTTTAAAAAGCCAGAGAAGAGCATGACCATAGAGAAAGTGTTTTAGCACTGAAGATTCTCCCTTGAGATCCTTTACACAGTTCCTTTTTCCATAAGTAATAAGCATTTTATTCAATGAAGAATTAAGTATTCATTGATCATATAGGAGGCTATGTTACAGTTAATTGATGTATGTTTATATGAAAATTAACAAGTAACTTATTCCTCATTAATTTAACTTCCAGGATGTTAATCATGAAATTATAAACACTGATGAATTCACTATAATCCACATCTCCTAATATTGCAATGTGAAATCAGTATACTACATAATAATTTGAAAGAATCCAATTATGTCACTTCTAAATATTTACATGCCTCAGCATTAAAAACTTCTGCAAAATAACAAGATTGTTCCATGGATGACTTTATACACCAGTGGAAAAGACCAGAATACTGTAAGTGACCATGTATATAACCCATGATGACTGCTGAATTTATCAGTTGTTACAAAAAACTGGAAAACTCTGAATTCTTTTCTCCATGCCACAAAGCCTGGAACTGCTTTAAAGAACAGTAGATCATATCACCAAGGTGTAGTAGTGACAAGTGTAGCACATTAGATAGATGGGAGGTTCTAACCCATTCCCAGTATTATTCCAGTATTATTCTTTCTAATGGAGCACTAACTTTAAGCATCTGGAGACAAGTAAATATAAATTCATGTATTTTATATTTACCAGGGTACCCTATTTCTGTAGCTATGCAGGGAATTCCCACATATTAGCAGCTATATATTCAAGGGCAAGTTGAACAGCACTAGAATGTGGTATCAATACTGTGAAAGACAAACCATAAAACCCAGGTATATATGGCTTTTCTAAGACTGAAGAGAGATAAGGTATTGTAGAACTGCCAGTCCTTATAGATGTGCCAACACATACTAAAACGTGATTGTGCTTAACACTTTTTAAAGATGTATATAATGTGTTAAGATACTATGTTGGTCTTAAGATAATATCTAGAGTTAATTTTAAATTGTGGAAAACTCAGAGAAAGAAAGAAAAACTCCATAGAAAAATCTTATGTAATAAATATGATTGGCTTTAGACATTAGTGAGACATCAGAGATGATATCAATATAGAGGTTGGCTTTCTTCTTGTCCCAATTTATTCTTTTTTATATTATTATTGAGGGATGTAGAAACTACACTTTTTCAGACAGTCTCACTCTGGTTACTGTGACCAAGGATACATCTTAGGGTATCGAAATGACTAATTAAATTGTACCTCAAGCTGGTATAATTTTGTGAAGGTGTCAGTTTTATTCACAGGTTTGGGCTATCAACTAGCTAGATCTTCTTTTGATATCAGGATGCTTATAAACTCTATTCTCATGATGCAAGTCTAAAGTTAGAAAGTATTTTTTTTTTTCTGGGAATGAGCTGTGGTTCATATTGCAGTTCCAGCATTTAATAGGGTGACAGGGGAGAATTGTTGATTTCAAAACCAGACCAGATGACATAGTAAAGAGAGAAACCATGTCTCAACAAACAGTGAGATATTATCTCAATAGAAAACCTTCCCTTGTGCCATCTTGCTGTTTCCACCATGTGAGATTGTTCAGAATCAAGTGGCAGAAGAGGCCTAAAACAATTGATAGCAAAGGACATAGAACATCCATCTTGTGTTTTTACCAAATAAGGATCATTTGGGACTTTTCACCTAGTCCTTATGAAGTACATGAAAGATGTAGAAAAATGCTAAACCATAATATTCATCTAGAAAGGAGGAATGCATTGTCTACAGATTCTCACAGGTTAATGACACCCCTCCCACTTTCTTCACCAAAGAATTTTTGTAAATTTCCATACTGAGGATTGACATTGAATTGGGCATATAGAGAAGAGGTATTTCTCAGTGTAAAGAGTTCTGTTGAATATCCAGCACAAAACCCACCTATGCACTGAGTAAGCCATTTATTTCATTGGAATTTTGGAGTGTGCATTTGAAAGTATTTATAGCAATAACAGCCATCTCCTGTGCACCCCAAGTGAATTTGGAGGCAAAGACAAATGATGTGTGTCCTAAAAGAGGGAAGTGGTCAAGTAGGCATTTGGGTGGAATATAAATTATGTGTAAAGCAAATAATAGGGCAAGTATAAGGAAATCACATGAATAAAGACCACACATAAAAGGATGTGCAGTTTTAACCAAATTCTTAGAAACAGAAATTGATATGAAGACCAGGTAGACATTTAAAGATTGTTAAGTGGGCCTAATCCCTGGTTAGTTCTTATATCTAATACTGAACTTCATAATAAATCCAGAATTCTCTCTACATCTTTCCTGCCCTACCCCATGCAAACTCATACACATAGGCATTCATGCATGCACACATGCACATAAGCTTATAGTATCCAGAGTATGGTATGTATTTGGAATGAGTGGTAATTACTCTGTAAATATTTTAGAACTGTCATACCTTTATGAAACTATATCAAGAAGACACACATTGTATCTTGGTGTTTATTCACAGAACATTTTCATCTGTGTGACAAAAACTACCATATTGGATGTCCACATACTGTTAAATCTCGAAAGAGTGCCCTCAAATATTACTTTGCGTTTTCCTCTATTTTTTTCCCTTCTGTATCAGAGTTTCTGATTTTTTAATTGTCATTTCTCTTCTATTGCTGTGTATTTTCCACTTACCGTTTTTACTTCACTTGTTTTTAAATTTGGCAGACTGAAAGGCATTTAGAGGATTGAAGTTAATATCTTAGAAAAGGGCATGGTTTTAAATTCATACTTTTATTACAATGTATCATATGCTTTAATGCCTCCAAATATAGAATCAGCTTATTCATAAATAGAACAACATTTCAAAAGAGTATCTCAAGTATTTGAAAATTTTCAAACATTTAATGGAAAATAATTAACTTAATACCTTTATTTTATTTCAAAATATTTTGTTTGTTTGTTTTTGTTTTTGGTCTTAGGTTTTTTTCATGAAAGTGTTTCTCCCTGTAGGTCTGGCTGTCCTGGAACTCATTGGGAAGAGCAGACTGTCCTCAAAGTCAGATTTCCTTGTGAGTGCTGGGATCAAATGTATGTACTACCGTGTGCTGCTATTTTTTTCATTTTTTAATGAAATACCTTGTTACTTATTTCCATTATAAAATTGTAAACTTTGGATATATAATATTGCTATTGCTACATATTTTATTTAAGTAAAAGTTATCTTTCAGTTGCCTAAACCACTGAGATAAAACTGTATTATGATACTCAAATGAAGATTTAATAAGGAAATATCTAATTAAGGCCTTGAATTGTTGATATTGTTTGTACTTGTGTGTGCCTATTTCTATTATACACATTTTTTTAATAATCACATTCTATACACATTCAATACTTACTGTATTTTTTCAATGGGAGACTCTCTGCCTAAGTTGTTGTCTGATAAATGATACCGTGGCTCAACCATGATTAAAGAGTTAATGGGTGGATGAACAAATGGCATGGGTTATTACCTTTATAATATATTTAATGCTGCATGCTGTATTTAAAATATGTAATGTAAAAGCTTTGGTCTATAATAAATGAGCAAAATGTTCCTTCTTAATGATAAAACAGCTTGACTAGCTTTTGTATAAGGGAATACAAAAGTGTACATAATGTCTTTCATTGACTCACAATAGGATTGTGTAGTAGAAGATTTTAAATACCTATGAATTCATATATATATATATATATATATATATATATGTAGTGTCTCATATATATATATATATATATATATATATATATATCTTGGTGTACCCCTTACATAGGGAAGGTAAGATCCTAATACTAATATTAAATAAATCAGGACACATAAATGTGTCTTCTCTGATAACTACACGAACAGTAACTGAATAAATGGACTTGCCATCTGTACCAGCTTACCCAACAATTATGCTGCACTGTTTTCTCCTCATACAGAAATGCTTTGCTTTTAAGTCTTAAAGGGCATAGCACTCTTAATAATGGTGGGCTTATACATAATATTGAAATGATATTTTTGGTACAATTTTATAGATATCCTACTGCTTTCTGGAGAATCTCTTTGACTTCAGTATTTTATGGTAATATCATCAATTGTAAACTTATCTCTAATAAATATGCTCCATTATAGCTGTGAAAGAATAATTATATAAATGAGCCTTCAGTGAAAATAATAATGAAAATGAAAGCATTGCAAATGTATATGTGTATATATATGATAATTCCAACTCTTTTTATTGTAAGTTTATAGATATTATTTTTTGCATCATCTTGGAGAAGCAATAATTCATGCACCAATTTTCTATCAATATTGAATTAAATTAACAGTCTGTTCCCTAAGCATAGCTTTGTATACATAATCATGTATGGATAATGCACACAGGCATGGAATTTGTACACTGCCTAGGAATACTTACTCTCAAGTTTACCTGAGCTAAACTGCTTTTTAAGTCATTTCAGGTTAGGAAGTTGACTTCCAAAAGGAAATGAATTTGGCAATCATTGAAATCAAAGGAAGTAACTGCAGATTCCTCTTTTCTAAGCCAAGGCATTATTTTATTATTTTCTTAAATGTAAGGGTTGAATAACTTATTTCATTAAAAATGATGGTGCACTAATTTGATTTGCATATTGCTTCTGCATCTACGAGTTAACATTTGATGTACCCTCTTTAGTCAATTTGTGCATCTGCACAGACAGATTTTCATTAGATCTTTACAAGCTGCTGCCTGCCACACTTGAGACTGTCAAAGGACAGCTCCTTCCCAAGTGCTTAGAAGCATCTTCAAGATTAATAAAATGGTAGTCAAAGCTACTGGTTTTAAAACTTAAAGATACAAGAAGAGGAAAGAAAATAAAAGGAAATATACAGTCACAGTTTTTTTTTTTTTCTGTGACGAGGTTACTGAGGCAATTAAATATTGTTTTAATGTATAACATACAAAGCTTACAAAGTCTAACATACAAAGCTTACAAAGTCACTAATATGAGCTGGTCCAAGGAAACCTTATGATAGAAGCTATAGTGACTTACTTCAATGATTTCTTTGAGAATAGAAATTTAGTTTCACCATGGCCAATGCCAAGAGTGTGTATACATGTGGGGGGGCGGGTAAAGGAGGAAGGGAGTGGGAGAGACATACACATAAACACACAGGTATACACACATATACACAGATAGACACATAGAATTTCAGTGGGGTATTACTGATCTCCACTGGTAATGAGACTTGGTAATGCAGGTTGTTTCTTAAGTGAAAACAACTTTGTTGGTTCCTGCAGTCCTGTGCATTGAATGGGGACGTTCCTGCACACATGATTTCTCAGTATTTGTATTTCTTCTTACCTGTTAACGTTAGGCTTGTCCAATATATTTCCTATAGCATTATGTCCCTACACCATTACTTTGAGAATTAGGTAGGAAAAAAAATCATTAAAGATCTGAGATTCTAGACTTTTATTTTATTTTTAAATCTATAGTTTCTACTGCAGACTGCCAACATTTTACTGGGTTAGCAGGACAGGCAAGGCCTTTCTTTCTTTCTTTCTTTCTTTCTTTCTTTCTTTCTTTCTTTTTTTAGGTTGTTTTTTTCTACAAAAAGTGATTTCACAATCTCTGTCTGAGTGGTAGCTTATGTAGGCTTATACTAACAAGTATTAACAATCTCTAACAGTTTAGCAAGTACTTGGTGTGGAACCCGGAAATTGTTAGTTTCCTAAAAGCTTAATGAGTAATGGGATTAGGCTGTGAATAAACCTGTTTGTGGTGAGCAGTTGAATCCATTATTATTAGCATGCATAGAAACAGTTCAAACATAAGTTTAACAGAAAACACTTTCAAATGTCCAGCAGAGAGTATAGTCTTGTAAGTAGCACAATATGAGTTCCCTCTCTAAACTGATATTCTTTTGCTAAAATTGAGTTACACCAAGACATTTAAAAAAGATTAGAAAATGTTCTAATTTTAAAATACATAATGAAATTTGGAATGCTATATATTTGATTGGGTTTATGATTAGATCATGGAGTTTTCACATTTAATTTAAATATGTGGGGCATGAAAATTAACTAGTAATCAAAAATACAAAGGTTTTGAAATTGCAACTGGATCTACTTGTTTAATTTGGATTTTTTCAGTGGTTTGCCACTATGTAATTATATATTGTAGCTGCTTGGCCTTGTTGAAAGTTTCTTATTTTCCCCTGGCCCCCTTGGTAGGATTATGCAGGCTTTGCAGAAGATCTGGGGGAAACACAACAGATCTAAAGTTCTTTTATCTCCTTCTGAGCAAATCTCTAGCCTGGACAGAACCAACAAGTGCTGCAGCTTTTCCAGCAGGTCCTAGTGATCTAATCTCCCCAGCAAGGCATGAAAAGGCACTAGCTTAACCTGGCTCCTCGTTTTCCCCTCACGCTGTTGGATGCTGTTGAAAGAAATTAATCTGAACAGATTTAGGACTCTGGGCTTTATGTCCATATGGATTGGCAGTTGGTGAGACCTCGCTATTAACGGAGCACAATTAATAAATAATATGTCTCTGTTTGCTTCGGTAGCTGTTCCAGCAATAAAAAGCTTATAAAAAGATTGCTTAGACAAAACCCCACATATGGGCAAGGTCTTGATCCATGCTGGATGTCTGCCATTCAGGAATCCCATTAGCATTTAGCATAGAACATCACCTCCCAAATACCAATTTGTTATTCACTTTTACCAAAACGGACCAGATGAGTTAGGTATAGTTATTAATAATTCCTTCACATAAATGAATGGGAAAAGAAACAAATAGTATTAAAAATTGAAACAAACAGTTGTGGCCGGATGGCACGTTACTGTTAAGGCAGCAGGCAAGTTCGGGGCCTAAGAGCTTCCTACCAGCTTTGCTGCTTCATCAGGCCCCTTTGTGTGCAGCATGGTAAGAGACTTCAACTCTGATTTTGGAAACAAAGAAAATTTCAAAAATAACACTTATTTTTCAATGTTTCTATCACACCTATCTAAGGTTGAACTTACTAGTAAAGCGTGTAGGCTCTGTTCCTTTGAATGAAGTGACAAAGATGAGAGCTAATAATGGCTCTTCCTAAACTGTCTCCTCCAATAGACCGAGCAAGGCTCGAACATTCCTTGGTACTGGAGAAAGCTCCATCCATGTTCTGGACAAGTTAGTCCCATAAGCAGGTGTACTCCAGCGCTGTTTTAATTGGTGCCAACTGAGAAGATCACAACGGAAAGAAGAGGCTTCTACGCAATTTATGCTGCTTGCAACTTCAGAAATTAATTGTTGTGGAAGAAATATAGATGGAAGCCTCCACACCCTCCAGCTTCAAAGATTGAGTCCTGTATTACAGACATTGTACAACATGGTATTTACAAAGCTCCCTGCACTTTTTCCATCTTCCTGTTATTCTTTCAGGTGACAGGTGTTATCTGTGCATGCATCCTTGACTTAGCATTGCCTTTTAATCTTAGGCTTTTTTTTTTTTTTTTTTTTTTTTTTAACTTTGTCTCTTTACAAGTCAAACTTTTCAGGAAAGTTTATTTGGTGGCATTGCTGCTACATGAGTGACATTTGCAAATATTTAGCTTAATTCAGGATGCTTTGAATTGGTTACAGCTTTTCCTCAAGAAGCTTAGTTAACAGATAGGTTATAGTGACTCTACAGATAAATTGGGTAAGTTATCCTGGATATACTAAATAGTCACCTACAGTGTCTCATACTTTGCATTGTATTATTATATAATACATACACTGAAGGATAGCCAATTTTTAAAAGCATTACATAACATTTAAGTTGTAGTTAATTTCATCATTTCCAATTCACTTATTAACTTTCTCTAAATGCCAAAACATCTGGTCAAACGAGCAATTCCAATAATCAACTGAGAGAAAAAGAATTAACTTTTTTTTCTTATTAGTGAAATAACACTTCTAAAGCCTTCAGGGGGAAATATGGAAATAGTTGCTGCACCTTCTTAGAAATTCCACAGAGTACCAGGTGATCCTACATTCAAAACAGCTGGACAAAGCAGCCTTACAGACTACAGCCAGGATTTCTGAATCTTCTTCAAATCCCCCATGACAGCGCCCCTTACCAGCAGGAAGCAGTTTAGAAAGAACGACATCTAAATTCCCAAATATTGTCTATAAATGTTTGTTTTCATTTCAATGGACTTGGTTATATAAAATAAATAAATAAAAAAAAAAACAAAATAAATTCCACAGCTTTAGATAGACACTTCATCCAGTATTTTCAAATGTAAATATGTAGAAACAGCCTTTATTCAACTGAACCCTATCCTACCTTTGGGAAAATCACTTTTTATATTGTATTGTAGGTTTAATGTATCCCTAGTAAAATGTGGCAGGATTCCTTCCTGTCCATCATTGATTTACTGCTTGACTGTGGGAAACACTTTAGAACAACACCCCCAGGACCACTGTTATGTTCTTTATTGTCAAGGTGTCAAAAAAACTACATTTATGAGACAAACTCAAAAGGAGGTTAGTATATTTTTATTATCTCAAACACCAAAAGAACAAAATATTTTTTTAAATTATATAATTTGCCTTCTCTGTATAATGCAATCTACAACAGAATGATATGTTCATTAAGAAAACACACATTAAGGTATTGTTGTAAATATGTGCACATTATTTGTATTTTATTACTCTTAATTTTGCAAAAATTGATTATTCACATATTTAACTTCTATGCCAAGAAAACCATATATTTTAATGTAACCTGCCAAGAAGGAAATCATAGCATTGTACTAAATATTTTAATATTTGCCTGAAGTTGTGAAGTGAAATATAAAGTAGTAAATAGTTTTAGAGACTATGAGATTTCACACTATTCTACTGTTAGCCAAGATTAAAAAAGAAAAAAAAAGAACAACCATTTTGTGATATCATTTGGGAATTTTAAAATCTTAGTATTGAACTATAAAATATTTAATGAAATACGATAAGCAAAGTCAACAAGTGAGACTAACATTAGTGTATATTTTTCTTTGTTACTAATTTCATTTTAGTTATTAATGTCAATAATTTTTATTTTAAAACACAACACACTTATAAGCTGGAATCCTTGTTTATAAATTATAATGCTGAATTGTCCTTACATCAGGTATAAAGATTTGCTAATTGTATTTTTAATCATATGCATATGTGTTTTAGAGAAATTGCATCTCCTTTTTTTTCTATTTTAAATGTTTTTTTAATCTTGCATTTCTTTTTTTCTTTATTTTTTTATTTAATTTTATATAACAAAGTCAAATTAAATGAAAACAAACATTTATACACAATATTTGGGAATTTGGGCGTCGTTCTTTCCGAACTACTTCCTGATGGTAAGGGGCGCTGTCTTGGGGGATTCGAAGAAGATTCAGATATCCTAGCTGTAGTCTGTAGGGCTGTTTTGTCCAGCTGTTTGGAATGTAGGATCAGCTTGTACTCTGTTTCAGGCTGTCTGGCATGATCAAACCACATTAGTCTGGAAGGAATCCACATCTTTTCATTTTCTGTGGAAACAAAAATAGAAATACTTTTCCCCAGTAACTTGTTCTTCAACTTAAATTTTGGAGTCAAAGCGTTTTTTTTTTTTTTTTTTAATTTATTATTTTACATGTCGATCCCAGTTCCCTCTCCCTCCCTTCCTCCCTCCCCTCTAGCCCTCCCTCCCTCCTTCCCTCCCTTTTGCCCTCTCTGCCCTCTCACATGCACTCTAAACACCCTCCCCTCCCAACCCCCCACCACAATACCATATGTAGGGGAATGCCATCCAGTTGGGGTCATGTAGATCTGACAAGTCCTATGAAGTAGGGACTAGGGCTTCTCTCCTATCTCTAGAATAAGGCAGTTATCCCTCCATGGGGCATATGTTTGCAAAGTCCTTTTGGGCACCAGGGATATATCCTGGCTCCACTGTCTGAGGTCCCTTAGACTGCTCAGACCTTCTGGCTGAGACCCATATTCAGGGGGGTCCGAGTCAGTCCCCTGTTGGCTTCCCAGATATCAGTCTAGTGGCCCTTAGCTCCTCCTTGTTCAGGTAAGCTATCTCTATGTACTTCTACCGCATGGTCTTGTCCTATCCATCTGCTTCTGGGTTCTAGTTCGACTCAGTGTTTATGTATGGGTGTTTGCGCCTATTTTCAACAGGCATTAGTTGAGGACTCCATGGAGAAGTTAGTTGTTGATCTCACTCTCCAGGAAGGGCATTTATGATAGCCTTTCCACGGGAGCTGAGATTGTTAGTTGGGAGCAGTCTTGTAGTTCCCTCGGCCTTTCTTTGTGTTCAACTTTATCTTCAAACCAATATTGACTCCCTCTTTTATGTTCTCTCTCTCTGTCTCTCTCTCTCTCTTTGTCTCTCTCTCTCTCTCTTTCCTATTTTCCATTCCTAACCAGGCTCAATCCTCCTGGTCGCACATGCGTTCCTCTCCTCCCCCTCATTTTCTCCTACTTCTCTCTCCATTAGCTGTCCTCCCCCACTTTACCTGAGGTCTGGGAGACTTGTCCCTTCCCAGTTCTGGGAGGGACTTTATGTGAATCTCTTAGAATACAACTTGTATCCTAGTTCCTCTGGTGATGTGAATTATACGCTGGTGATCATTTGATCTAGTTCTAAAATCCATATATGAGTGAGTTCATACTGTGTTTCTCTTTTTGTTACCTCATTCAGGATGGTTTCTTCAAGTGCCATCCACTTGCCTGCGAATTTCAAGATACCATTATTTTTTCTGCAGAGTAGTATTCCATTGTGTAGATGTGCCACATCTTCATTAACCATTCTTCAATTGAGGGGCATCTAGGTTGCTTCCAGGTTCTTGCTATTACAAATAATGCTGCTATGAACATAGTTGAACAGATGTCTTTGTTGCATTGATGTGAATCCTTTGGGTATATGCCTAAGAGGGGGATTGCCGGGTCCTGGGGTAAACTAATTCCCATTTTCCTGAGGAACCGCCATACTGATCTCCAAAATGGCTGTATGAGTTTGCACTCCCACCAGCAGTGGAGGAGTGTTCCACTTTCTCCACATCCTCTCCAACATAAGTCATCACTGGTGTTTCTAATTTTAACCATTCTGGCAGGGGTAAGATGGTATCTCAAAGTTGTTTTGATTTGCATTTCCCTGATAGCTAAGGATGTGGAGCATTTTCTTAAGTGTCTTTCAGCCTTTTTGATTTCCTCCATTGAGAATTCTTTCTTCAGTTCTGTACCCCATTTTTTAATAGGGTTATTTGGTGTTTTGTTGACTAGTTTCTTGAGTTCTTTGTATATTTTGGAGATCAGCCCTTTGTCGGATATAGGATTAGTGAAAATCTTTTCCCAGTCAGTGGGCTGCCTTTTGGTCTTGTCAACTGTGTCCTTTGCCTTACAGAAGCTTCTAAGTTTGAAGAGGTCCCATTTATTAATTGTTTCTTTCAGTGTCTGTGCCCCTGGAGTTATGTTTAAGAAGCGGTCTCCTATACCAATTTGTGCAAGGGTACCTCCTACTTTCTCTTCTAAGAGGTTCAATGTGGTTGGATTGATGTTGAGGTCTTTGATCCATTTGGACTTGAGTTTTGTGCATGGCGACAGACATGGGTCTATCTGCAGTCTTCTACACACCTTCATCCAATTGTGCCAGCACCATTTGTTGAAGATGCTGTCTTTGCCCCATTGTATAATTTTAGCTGTTTTGTCGAAAATCAGGTGTTCATAGGTGCGTGGATTAATATCAGGATTTTCAATTCGATTCCATTGGTCTACCTGTCTATTTTTATGCCAACACCAGGCTGTTTTCAGAACTATAGCTCTGTAGTAGAGCTTAAAGTCAGGAATTGTGATGCCTCCTGAAGTTCTTTTATTGTATAGGGTTGTTTTGGCTATCCTGGGTCTTTTGTTTTTCCATATAAAGTTGATTATTATCCTTTCAAGGTCGGTGAAGAATTGTGGTGGGATTTTAATGGGGATTGCATTGAATCTGTAGATTGTTTTTGGTAAGATTGCCATTTTTACTATGTTTATCCTACCTAACCAAGAGCATGGGAAATCGTTCCATTTTCTGGTATCTTCTTTAATTTCTTTCTTTAGAGTCACAAAGTTCTTATTATATAGATCTTTTACTTGTTTGGTAAGCGTTACACCAAGATACTTTATGTTGCTTGTGGCTATTGTAAAGGGTGATGTTTCTCTGATTTCTTTCTCTGCCTCGTTGTCGTCTGAAAAAAATAGGGCTACTGATTGTTTTGAGTTTATCTTGTATCCTGCTAGTTTGCTGAAGGTGTTTATCACCTGTAGGAGTTCCCTGGTAGAGTTTATTGGGTCGCTTATGTAAACTATCATATCATCTGCAAATAGAGACAGTTTGACTTCTTCCTTTCCAATTTTGCTGCCCTTGATCTCCTTTTGTTGTCTTATAGCATTAGCTAGAACTTCTAGTACGATATTGAAGAGATATGGAGAGAGAGGACTTGTCTTATTCCTGATTTTAGAGGAATTGGCTTAAGTTTCTCTCCATTCAGTTTGATGTTGGAAGTTGGTTTGCTGTATATTGCTCTTATTATGTTTAGGTATGTTCCTGTTATCCCTGACATCTCTAATAACTTTATCATGAAAGGGTGTTGAATTTTATCGAAGGCTTTTTCCGCATCTAGGGAGATAATCATATGGTTTTTCTTTTTCAGTTTGTTTATATGGTGGATCATGTTGATAAATTTTTTTATGTTAAACCATCCCTGCAATCCAGGTATGAAGCCTACTTGATCATGGTGGATGATTTCTCTGATGTATTTTCGAATTCGGTTTGCCATTATTTTATTGAGTATTTTTGCATCGATGTTCATCAGGGATATTGGTCTGTAGTTTTTTTTCTTAGTTGTGTCTTTGTGAGGTTTGGGTACCAAAGTTATTGTGGCCTCATAAAAACAGTTTGGCAATAAACCTTCTGTTTCTATCTTGTGGAACAGTTTGAGGAGTAGTGGTATTAGTTCTTCCTTGAATGTCTGGTAGAATTCTGCACTGAATCCATGTGGCCCTGGACTTTCTTTCGTCGGAAGGCTTTCGATGACTGCTTCTATTTCATTGCGGGTTATAGGTCTATTTAAGTTGTTTGTCTGTTCTTGATTTAATTGAGAAATTGCATCTCTTA
The DNA here is from genome assembly GCF_943737965.1 of Phodopus roborovskii. NCBI lineage: Eukaryota > Metazoa > Chordata > Mammalia > Rodentia > Cricetidae > Phodopus > Phodopus roborovskii. The sequence goes on along the minus strand of NW_026126525.1, from coordinate 41,934,522 downwards.
CCAAACACACTCGTCATATTGTTCAGAATTTTCTAGCTTGTGTAAAATTTGAATTTTGAGTTACAGCTATGCAACCTATGAACTTGATGATCATTTCGAATAAACTAAAGACTGATACAACACTAGTGTGACAAGGAATTTATCAGAGAATATTCTAGAAAGTTCTACTAAAGTTTTGTTAGCTCAATTTATAAGGATAGGTATATTTAAGAGACAGAAAAGAGAACAACATTGTCCTTGGTGTGAGTGATGTAAGAGAATCATCTAAGCTCACTTTCAATTATCTTTTTCTCATTTTGATTCCTGAACAGATATTGTCAGGCATTTTGTAGCCAGGCTTCTCTGAAGATATTTTGAAAAATATATTAAGACTGGTGAATAGTATCATCTCCCAGAATTATGATATGTAGTCAGTTGGTACCACATAAACACCAAACAGTATGTGGGAATTGTCCCATGGCTTTACACCACAATTTAAAACAGAACCAGGAACAAGTATGTCAGTTAGGCTCCGTTGTTTTCCCAGAAGCAATCTCTGTGCTGAATACACTGATATTGCAGACATAGACCATGGGAGCCCATGTGACATAACTACACTTAATCTGTATATGTATACCCACAATATATGTAATTTTAATTAATTAAAACATTAATTTTATGAGTCTTTGAAGCATATTTGTTGTTATATTTCCTTTTTTTGCTCCCTCTCCTGTATTGACTTTCCATCTCAGTTCACAATTAAACCCTCCTTCTGATTTTATTTCCTTATTACTATCATTTGTGTCCTGTTGTTCTCTTTTCATGGCCCCCTCCATGACACTCCTTTCCTTTTCGGGTTTCTGTAGTCATTCCAGGTTATATACTCACACAGGAAGATTTGTAGTTACAAACTACAGATGAGCAAGAATATATGCCATTTGACATTCTGGGTCAGGATTACCTCACTCAATAAAATATTATTTTACTTACATCAATTGACCTGTAAATTTCATTTTCCTTTACAGCTGATTAGCATTCTATTGTGTATATGTATGGCATTTTTATCATACATTAATCAGTGGAAGGTCATTTAATTTGATCCATTTCCTACCTACTGTGAATAGAATGGCAGTGAACATGACTGAATATGTATCAGTGGAATGGGTATGATGCCAATTCCTTTTGACATATGGCAATGAGCAGTGTAGCTGGGTGTCTTAGTTAGGGTTTCCAAGTAAAATGCAGGTTTTATTTCAGGATTTCTGTTTGTTTGTTTGTTTGTTTGTTTATTTGTTTATTTGTTTTTTGTTTCTTTGTTAATCATAGCTGATTTTTTTCAGCTGATCCTAAGTACAGATATTTTACACAAATGTCCTAGTAGAATCTTTGCTTCCCTCTGATTTAAAAAAAAAAAAAAAAGTGTCAGGCAGATCTTTCATAGCAATGCCTCAGTCCCTGATAGGGACTTGTCTTAGGGTTTCTATTGCTGCAATAAAACACCATAACTAAACAGCAAATTGAGGAGGGGGTGTTGTTTGGCTTACACTTCCACATCCCTGTTCATCACCAAAGGAAATCAGGAGAAGAAATCAAAGGATGTCAAATAGGGTAGGGACCAGGAAGCAGAAGTTGATTCAGAAGCCATGCAGGGGTGCTGCTTACTGGCTTGCTGTCCACAGCTTGCTCAGCCTGTTTTCTTATAGAACCCAGGACCAAAATCCTAGGGATGGCACCATCTGCAGTGGTCTGGACCTTCTTGCATTAGTCACTAATCAAGAAAATGCCCCAAAATCGTGACTAAAATTCCATCATATGGATGCAATTTCTTCATTGAGGTTCCCTCCTCTCAGATGAGCCCAGCTTGTGTTGAGTTGAAATAAAACAATCTAGCACAATGGGCCATATGACAAATTGGTTTTAGCTTTTTGAAAAATTTCCACAATGATTTTTAGGGTGACCATTGTAGAATCCCAGCAATAGTGAATGAGGTTTCTTCTTTCCCCACCCTTGTATTTGTTATCAGTTGTTTTATTGATATTAGCCATTCTGGCTGGGGCAAGATGTAATCTCAATGTTGTTTTAATTTTCATTTCCATTTGCTAAGGAAAATAAAACCTATTTGTGTTAGGAGCAGGTTTTCCCCGCCAGTCTGGTCCCACCACCACGCCAGCCCCAATTAACATACAGAGTCTTTGTATTTGATATAATGTTGTTGGCCAACTACTAGTTTCTTATAGGATAGCACTGCCTTAAATATTAACCCATTTCTATTAATCTAAGTACTTCCACGTGTTCTTATCTTACCGGAGAGAGGGGGCCCGGCGGTTCTGTTCTCTCTAGTCTCTCCATGTTGACTCCTCCCTCCTACTTTCTCCTTCCTCCTTCTTCTAGTCCCACCTATCTTGCTTTCCTATTGGTCAACAATGCTTTATTCATTAACTAGTATGAGAAACATATTTACAGAATGACATCTCCCATCATATTTGTAGTATTTCTTAGCTATCTTTATTTCTTTGAGAACACTCTGTTCAGATCAATGGCCCTTTGATTCCCCTTGATTCTGTGGGCTTCCTCTTCACTCATTTCAATTGTTTCTATAGTTGTGTATACGATTTTAGTTTCCTGAGATATCACTTATTAATTGTTGGCCTTAATTATTGGGCAGATGAAGTGAGGCCTAGTCAGAAAACTCTTTCCTATAACTTTAACCTATGTGTACTGTCTTTGTTTTCTTCTCTAAACTTCAGCGTTGCAGTGGTAGTTTAAATGCTTAGTCTCCAGTTGATGAACTGTTTGGGAAAGATTAGGAGGCATGGCCTTGTTGAATGAGCTGTGACCTTTTTGGTGGAGGTATGTCAGTGTGGGTGGGCTTTGAGGTTTTAAAAGTGCATACCACTCCCACCTTCTGCCTGTTGCCTGCAGGTCAGGATCAAAACTATCAGCTGTTGCTCTAGTGTAATGTCTATCAGCTTTCCACCAAGATGATGAACTAACCATCTGAAGCTGCAAGCAAACTTCCAATTAAATGTTTTCCTTTATAAGAGTTGCCTTGGTCATGTTGTCTCTTCCCAGTGACACACATTTGGAGTTATGTTTTGTATGTGGTGATATACACAGGTCTAATTCTAATCTTTGATGTAGACTCCAGTTTTCACCAATGCCCGCCCCTTACACAATACTTTTTTTGAAGATGCTGTCATTTCTTCAGTGTATAACTTTTGACACTATTTTCAAATATCAGATGGCTGTTGTTAGGTGTATTCATGTTTAGGTCTTCATTTTGTTCCATTGGTCTATATGTCTGTTTTTGTGCCAATATCAGATTGTTTACTCTGTAATATATTTGCAAATCTGTAATAGTAATCCTTCCAGAATTGTTCTTTTTATTCAGGATTGTTTTCGTTAACCTGAGTATTTTGTACTTCCATATGAATCTGAGGATAGTTTGTTTTGCTGTGGAAAAAAAAAAGGAGATGGGAATTTTGATTGGGATTTCATTTAATCTGTAAATGACTTTCTGTAGAATGATCATTTTCAGGGTTTTACTTCTAACACTTTCCATTTTCAAGTGTCTTTCTCAATCTCTTACTTCAGAAATTTAATGTTTTGTTTTGTTGCAATGAGACCTGGATTTATGTGCTCTTTTGTTAATTGTATGTCTGTAATAGGCAGACAATCCTAGGACAGAGCATGTTTTATGTAGTTCATGAAGGGTCTGTGAGTTCTGATGATATGACATCAGGTGGACACTGGGCTGGACTATTGTGCATGTGGGTGAGGATTATTGTGTTTAGAGTTGATCAAATTATGCTTGAACACTGGACATGGGACAAGAACATTAGATATAGGGATTGAGGAGGGTCTGTGAATGAAGGGTTCTGATGGACTTCTCAGGCTGGGTCTCAGTGTGAGATGTATGTGTCTATAAAAGGGTGGAGTTGATTTGGGTGGGTACAGAGAAGTTGGGAGGGAAGTTAAGGTTCCTTGGGATACAAGGTGTTAGGGAGAGGAAAATAAATGGGGTGAGTTATTCAAGTTGGGGTTTTTACATTATGGTATTTGTAGAAAATGATATAGGCCAGTAATTCTAAACCTTCCTAACACCTCCTGTTGTAATGATCTGCAACCATTTACTTATTTGGTTGACTCTTCATAACTGTAATTTTCCTATTGTTATGTATCATAATATAAATATCTGATATGCAGGACATATGATATATACACCATGTGATAGTGTCACTAGACTCCCAAAAAGTCGTGATCCACAGATTGGGAACTGCTGTTGTGGGGGACAGAAGGGCCATGTGTTCACAGGGCAAGTTGGAAGGGTGGGTTCTTTGTATGTTTTATATAAAAAGTAGGATGATTATCAAGAAACAAATCTTGAAGAACCTTGACCCCCAAAGCAGGGCCTCTGCTAAAGAAAGAGGCCTCAGCTGGAGAGTGCCAGTTCCCAGTGAGATCCAACTATCTATGCAGAAACATCCAGAATATCAGCCCAGCCATTGTCCTCTTCTGCCAGCCATTGGCTAGAGCCATTGGCTAGAGCCCACACTACTTCCGGGGAATTCTCTGAGCAAATCTGAACACAGGAGACCTGCCTATCCACACGGGACCACCCACAATTCCCACCTACTTGGTTTCTGACCCCCACCTCCAGTCCTCTGCTGGAGTCCCGGGCCCCTCACAGAGACCTGCCTATCTCTGTGGGACCACTCTGAGTTTCTGCAGGCATCTTCTACTGGATCCTCATCCCTGACCCCATCCCTGGGTCCCTGTCTGCAGAGAGACCTCCTATAGAGCTTGTACTACCCAGAGCAACAGATATTGAACCTTTGACCCACATAAGCCCATCGGCAAATACCATAGAGAGAAGGGGAGACCCCACCAACACCTATTGGAAGAAGCTATGTGAAGAAGGCAATGCAAGAAAACACCTAATAACAGAAAGACAACCATGATAACACCAGAATCTAGGGAATCTATCCTAACTAGAACAGAACACAACAAAGCAGAGGAAACAGAAGGGAATTACTTAAAAGTTACTGTCATAAAAATGATAGAGGCCCTCAAAGAAGATGTGAGAAAATCCCATAAAGAAAAGGAAGAAAAAACAAACAAAAAAAATGGAAGAAATAAAAAAATTCCTTAAGGAAAATAAAGAAAGTACAGAAAGCCAAGAAAAAACAATTAAGCAGGAGAAGGAAATGATTCAAGACTTGAAAACTGAAATAGAGAAAATAAAGGCAAAACAAACCAAAGGAAAGCTGGAAATAGAAAAACTGGGCAAAAAAGCAGGAACTACAGACAAAAGCATAACCAACAGAATTCAAGAGGTGAAAGTGAGAATCTCAGGTGCAGAAGATAAACTAGAAGAATTAGATTCATCGACCAAAGAAAATCATAAATCCAACAAATCCTTAACACACAACATCCAGGAAATGTGGGACACCGTGAAAAGGCCAACCCTAAGAATAATAGGCACAGAGGAAGGTAGTAAGCCCAGCTCAAAGGTGCTGAAAACATATTCAACAAAATCATCTAGGTAAACTTTCCAAATCTGAAGAAGTACATGCCTATGAAAGTACAATAAGCATACCGAACCCCAAATAGGCTGGACCAAAGAAAAAAGACCCCTCGACATATAATAATCAAAACAGCTAGCATACAGAATAAAGAAAGAATATTAAGAGCAGCGAAGGAAAATGGACAGGTAACATATAATGGCAGACCTATCAAAATTACACCTGACTTCTCCATGGAAACCCTCAAGGCCAGAACGTCCTGGATAGATGTTCTACAAGTATTAAGAGAACACAGATGCCAGCTTAGGCTACTATACCCAGCAAAACTCTCAATCAATATAGATGGAAAGAACAAGATATTTAATGACAATAACAGATTTTCCCAATATGTATCTACAAATCCAGCCCTACAGAAATTATTGGAAGGAAAACTTCAACCCAAGGAAGGTAACTACGCCCACAAAAATGTAGGCAACAGATAATGTAAATACACCAGAAACCAAGGATAAAGCAGAACAAATATATTCACAATACCACTGCCAACAACAAACCTAAAACAAAAAAGCATTAACAATCAATGGTCCTTACTCACCCTCAACATTAATGGTTTTAACTCACCTATAAAAAGACACAGGCTAACAGAATGGATACGAAGACAGAATCCGTCCTTCTGCTGCATACAAGAAACACATCTAAGCTTCAAAGATAGACATTACCTCAGGGTAAAGGGTTGGGAAAAGATTTTCCAATCAAATGGAAACAAGAAGCAAGCAGGCGTTGCTATCTTAATATCTAACAAGTTAAACCTCAAATCAAAATTAATGAAAGGAGATGAAGACGGTCATTTCTCAGTCATTGCAGGAGAAATCCATCAACACAAAGTCTCAGTTCTGAATATCTATGCCCCTAATACAAAGGCACCCACATTCGTAAAAGAAACACTACTAAAACTCAAAGCTCATATAAAACCTCACAAACTTATAGTGGGAGACTTCAATACACCACTCTCAACACTAGACAGGACCACAAATCAGAAACTCAACAAAGAAACAAAGGAACTACAGAAGTTATATCTCAACTGGGGTTAACAGACATCTATACAACATTCCATCCAAACACAAAAGAATATTCCTTCTTCTCTGCTCCACATGGACCCTTCTCTAAAATTGACCACATACTAGTTGTCATAATAAAACTCAACAGATACAAGAGAATATGAAGAGTCCCCTGTACCTTTTCAGACCACCATGCTTTAAAATCAGAATTCAACAACAACACAAATAGCAGAAAACCTGCAAACTCATGGAAACTGAACAATGTGCAATGGCACCACTCCTGGGTTAAAGAAAAAATAAAGAAAGAAATTAAGGACTTTCTAATATTCAATGAGAATGAGGACACAACATACCTGAACTTATGGGACACCTTTAAAACAGTGCTACAAGGGAAGTTCTTTGCACTAAGTGCCCATATGAAGAAAACAGAGGATAGTCACATAAAAGAATTAACAGCACAACTGAAAGACTCAGAACAGAGAGAAGCGAACTCACCACGTAAGAGTAGACGCCAGGAAATAATCAACTTGAGGGCTGAAATCAACAAAATGGAAACCAGGAAAACAATACAAAATATCAATGCAATGAAGAGTTGGTTTTTATGAGGAAATCAACAACATAGACAAACCTTTATCCAAACTAACGAAAAAGCAGAGAGAGAACATGCAAATTAACAAAATGAGAAACAAAAAGGGAACATAACAACGGACACAGAGGAAATCCAGACAATTTTCAGGTCATACCTTGTAAACCTGTATTCCACAAAAATTGAAAATTCAAAGGAAATGGACAAATTTCTGGATAACTATCACCTACCAAACTTAAATATGAACAATTTAAATAGACCTATAACCCGCAATGAAATAGAAACAATCATTGAAACCCTTCCAACCAAATAAAGTCCAGGGCCAGATGGATTCAGTTCAGAATTGTATCACACATTCAAGGAAGAACTAATACCACTACTCCTCAAACTGTTCCACAAAATAGAAACAGACGGTTCATTGTCAAACTCTTTTTGTGAGGCCACAATAACCTTGCTACCCAAGCCTCACAAAGACACAACTAAGAAGGAAAACTACAGACCAATATCCCTGATGAACATCAATGCAAAAATACTCAATAAAATACTGGCAAACTGAAATCAAGAATACATCAGAGAAATCATCTACCATCCTTGGAATGCAGGGATGGTTTACCCTATGAAACGCTATCAACCTGATCCACCATATAAACAAAGTGAATATGTATTTTAGACCTAGATCAAAGGATCACTAGCCTATAATTCACACCACCAGAGGAACTAGGATACAAGGTGTATTCTAAGAGATTCATATAATGTCCCTCACATAACGGGGAAGGGACAAGTCCCTCAGAGTTCAGGGGAAATTGGGGGGGGCAACAAATGGAGAGAGAAGTAGGAGAAAACGAGGTGGAGGAAAGGAAAACATGTGCAACCAGGAAGATTGAGCCTGGTTAGGAATATAAGACAGGAGAGACAGAGAGAGAGAGAGAGAGAGAGAGAGAGAGAGAGAGAGAGAGAGCATAAAAGAGGGAGCCAATATTAGTTTGAAGATAAAATTGAACACAAACAAACGTCTAGAGAACTACAAGACTGCTGCCAAATAACAATTTCAGCTTCCGAGGAAAGGCTCCCATAAATGCCCTTCCAGGAGAGTGAGATAAAAACCTAACTTATCCATGGAGCCCTCAACTAATGCCTGTTGGAAACAGGAGTAAAAACCCATTCATAAACACTGAGTCGAAGTAGAACTCAGATGCAGAGGGAGAGTACAAGACCAGGCTGCAGAAACACATAGAGATAGCTTACCTGAACAAGGAGGAGCTAACAGGCCACCAGACTTGTAGCTGGGAAGCCAGCATGGGACTGACTCAAGCCCCCCTGAATATGGGTCTCAGCCAGAAGGACTGAGCAGTCTAAGGGACCTCAGACAGTAGAGTCAGGATGTATCCATGGTGCACAAAAGGACTTTGCCAACCATTTCCCATGGAGGGATAACTGCCTTAATCTAGAGACAGGAGAGAAGCCCTCCTAGTCCCTACTTCACATGACTTGTCAGATCTACATGACCCCAACTGGATGGCATTCCCCCACATATGGAATTGGGGTAGGGGTATGGGAGGGGAGGGTGGTTAGAGTTCATGTGAGAGGGCAGAGAGGGTAAAAGGGAGACAAGGAGGGAGGGAGGGAGGCAGGGAGAGGGAAGTGGGATCAACATGTAAAATAATAAATTAAATTAAAAATAAATGCTTTGACTCCAAAAATTAAGTTGAAGGGCAAGTTACTGGGGAAAAGGATTTCTATTTTTGTTTCCACAGAAAATGAAAAGATGTGTATTCCTTCCAGACTAATGTGTTTTGATCAAGCCAGATCATCTGAAACAGAGTACCAGGTGATCCTACATTCAAAACAGCTGGACAAAGCAGACTTACAGACTACAGCAAGGATTTCTGAATCTTCTTCGAATCCCCCATGAGAGCTCCCCTTACCAGCAGGAAGTAGTTTGGAAAGAATGATGCCCAATTTCCCAAATATTGTCTATAAATGTTTGTTTTCATTTAAATGGACTTGGTTATATAAAATATATTAAAAAAAAAAAAAGAAAAACCACAAGATCATCTCACTAGATGCTGAAAAAGCCTTCAACAAAATTCAACACCCTTTCATGATAAAGGTCTTGGAGAGGTAAGGGATAACTAGAATATAACTAAACATAATAAGAGCACTATATAGCAAACCAACTGCCAATATCAAACTGAATGGAAAGAAGCTTAAGGCAATTCCTCTAAAATCAGGAACTAGACAAGGCTGCCCTCTCCATATATCTTCAATATCATACTGGAAGTTCTAGCTAAAGCTATAAGACAACAAAAAGAGATCAAGGTGATCCAAATTGGAAAGGAAGAAGTCAAACTGTCTCTATTTGCAGATGATTTAATAGTTTACATACGTAACCCAATAAACTCTACCAGGGAACTATTACAGCTGATAAACACCTCCAGCAAACTAGCAGGATACAAGATAAACTCAAAACAATCAGTAGCCCTAAGTTTTTCAGATGACAAAGAGACAGAGAAAGCAATCATAGAAACATCACCCTTTACAATAGCCACAAGCAACATAAAGTACCTTGGTGTAACGCTTACCAAACAAGTAAAAATCCTATATAATAAGAACTTTGTGGCTCTAAAGAAAGAAATTAAAGAAGATACCAGAAAATGGAACGATTTCCCATGCTCTTGGATAGGTAGGATAAACATAGTAAAAATGGCAATCTTACCAAAAGCAATCTACAGATTCAATGCAATCCCCATTCAAATCCTACCACAAGTCTTCACTGACCTTGAAAGGATACTGATCAACTATATTTGGAAAAACAAAAGACCCAGGATAGTCAAAACAACCCTATATAGTAAAAGAACTTCAGGAGGCATCACCATTCCTGACTTTAAGCTCTACTACAGAGCTATAGTCCTGAAAACAGCCTGGTATTGGCACAAAAAATAGACAGGTAGACCAATGGAATCGAATTGAAAATCCTGATATTAATCCACGCACCTATGAACACCTGATTTTCAACAAAACAGCTAAAATTATACAATGAGGCATGGACAGCATCTTCAACAAATGGTGCTGGCACAATTGGATGAGGGTGTGTAGAAGACTACAGATAGACCCTAATCTGTCGACATACAGAAAACTCAAGTCCAAAAGGATCAAAGACCTGAACATCAATCAAGGCACATTGAACCTCTTAGAAGAGAAAGTAGGGGGTACCCTTGAACAAATTGGTAAAGGAGATTGCTTCCTGAACATAACTCCAGGTGCACAGGCACTGAGAGCAACAATTAATAAATGGGACCTCTTCAAACTTAGAAGCTTCTGTAAGGCAAAGGACACAGTGGACAAGACCAAACGGCAGCCCACAGACTGGGAAAAGATTTTCACCAATCCTACATCTGAAAAAAGGGCTGATCTCCAAATATACAAAGAACTCAAGAAACTAGTCAACAAACACCTAACAACCCTATTAACAAATGGGATACAGAACTAACAGAACTAAAGAAAGAATTCTCAATAGAGGAAATCAAAAAGGCTGAAAGACACTTAAGAAAATGCTCCACATCCTTAGCTATCAGGGAAATGCAAATCAAAACAACTTTGAGATACCATCTTACTCCTCCCAGAATGGCTAAAATTAGAAACACGAATGATGACTCATGTTGGAGAGGATGTGTTGAAATGGGAACACTCCTCCACTGCTGGTGGGAGTGCAAACTCATACAGCCATTTTGGAGATCAGTATGGCGGTTCCTCAGGAAAATGGGAATTAGTTTACCACAGGACCCAGTAATCCCCCTCTTAGCCATATACCCAAATGAATCACATCCTTCCAACAAAGACATCTTTCCAACTGTGTTCATAGCAACACTATTTGTATGAGCAAGAATCTGGAAGCATCCTAGATGCCCCTCAATTGAAAAATGGATAATGAAGATGTGGCACATCTACACAATGGAATACTACTCTCCAGGAAAAAATAATGGTATCTTGAAATTTGCAGGAACATGGATGGCACTTGAAGAAACCATGCTGAATGAGGTAAGCCAGTCAGAAAAAGAGGAACATAGTATGTACTCACTCATATATGGATTTTAGACCTAGACCAAAGATCACCAGCCTATAATTCACACCACCAGAGGAACTAGGATACAAGTTGTATTCTAAGAGATTCATATAAAGTCCATCACAGAACCAGGAAGTGACAAGTCCCCCAGAGTACAGGGGAAGTGGGGGAGTGCAGCAAATGGAAAGAGAAGTAGGAGAAAGCAAGGGGGAGGAAAGGAAAGTACATGGGACTAGGAAGATTGAGCCTGGTTAGGAATAGAAGACAGGAGAGAGAGAGAGAGAGAGAGAGAGAGAGAGAGAGAGAGAGAGAGAGAGAGAGAGAGAGAGAATGAGAGAGACAGAGAGAGAGAGAGAGAGAACATAAAAGAGGGAGCCAATATTTGTTTGAAGAGAAAATTGAACCCAAAGAAAGGTCTAGAGATCTACAAGACTGCCACCAACTAACAATTTGAACATCCATGAAAAGGCTACCATAAATGCCCTTCCTGAAGAGTGAGATCAACAACTAACTTATCCATGGAGCTTCATCTAATACCTGTTGGAAACAGGAGCAAACACCCATACATAAACACTGAGTTGATCTAGAACCCAGATGCAGATGGAGAGGACAAGACCAGGCTGCAAAAACACACAGAGACAGCTTACCTGCACAGTGAGGAGCTAATGGTCCCTCAGATTGACAGCTGGGAAGGTATCATGGGACTGACTCAGGTCACCCTGAATATGGGTCTCAGCCAGAAGGACTGAGCAGTCTAAGGGACCTCAGACTGTGGAGCCAGGATGTATCTATGGTGCACAAATGGACCTTGCGAACATATTCCCCATGGAGGGATAATTGCCTTAACTTAGGACAGGAGAGAAGCCCTAGTCCCTACTTCACATGACCTGTCAGATCTACATGACCCCAACTGGATCGCATTCCCCTATATGGAATTGTGGTCGGAGGATGGGAGGTGAGGGTGGTTAGGGTGCATGTGAGGGGGCAGAGAGGTAAAAGTGAGGGAGGGAGGGAGGGAAGGAGAGAGGGAGGGGGAACTGGGATCAACATGTAAAATAATAAATTTAATTAAAAAGAAAGAAAAGAACAAAGCTTATTTTTCATAGGATATTTATTTATTTTTATTTTATATAACCAAGTCCATTTAAATGAAAACAAACATTTATAGACAATATTTGGGAATTTGGGCGTCGTTCTTTCCAAACTACTTCCTGCTGGTAAGGGGAGCTATCATGGGGGATTAGAAGAAGATTCAGAAATCCTGGCTGTAGTCTGTAAGGCTGCTTTGTCCAGCTGTTTTGAATGTAGGATCACCTGGTACTCTGTTTCAGGTGGTCTGGCTTGATCAAACCACATTAGTCTAGAAGGAAACCACATCTTTTTATTTTCTGTGGAAACAAAAATAGAAAACCTTTTCCCCAGTAACTTAGGACTCAAGAATATAATCTGGTTGCAGTTTATTCACCTTCATTGTCTCAAAGTAATAGAAGGCACTATATGCTAAGACTGTATGTTTGTATGTATGTGTGTGTTTGTGTGTGTGCACCTAATCTCCTTAAAAACTCATCATTATTTTTTCATTTCATGCATTCATACCATTCTCAGCCTTGATACAAGGGGGAGGGGCTTGGGCCTGCCTCAAGTTACTATGCCAGACTTTGTTGACTCACCAAGGAAGAATTTACCCTCTTCTGAGGATGGGAGTGAGAAAAGAGGGTGGTGGGTTTCAAGGGGAGGGAGGATTTTCTTTATTTACATCCTCTTGATTCTGATTCTGTGTCTGGACTTTAATGTGAAGTCATCCCAGTTTTTTTTAATCAGTATAACTCTTCCTCTACCCAAACTAGGTAACAATTATTTTAACCAGTATCATAGTCCTAAAGTATGAAATTTTACTAACACAATATTTGTTTTAGAAAATGGCATGGTCCCATGGTTAGTTTATGAGAAGATCCAGTGTATCAGTGCTCTAACTTATTGCTGTAACTTGGTATCTTCCAACATAATTATGATGTCTTAACTTCTTTTCCTGAAGACACCCATATGGAAATGTAGTTACACACATCATTTTATCTTTTCAAATACTCTATAAGTTAAAACTCATAACATACCTAAAATTATGTTCAACTGTATAATTACCTTTCACATGTGTGCTCTGATGCCCAGAACTCACAGGTATATATTTTTTGTCCTATATAAATAAGTAGGCATGAGTAAGAAGATAGCTTCATTGTCCATTTTAGTCCAATGTAACACCAAGAATCCTTAACGTGGAAGGAGGCTGAATCACAGACACAGAGAAAACAGCATAATAATGATGGAAGCTGAAGTTAGAAAGATGGGTCCTCTAGTTGACAAATCTCTACAGGCTCCAGGAGCACCGAGACAGCTCTGCCATGAAACTGTGAGAAGTCTGCATGTAAACATCATGATTTGAGCCATTTGGACTTAAGCTCATCTTCTTGGGAAAATAATGCTTTTTTTTTAAAGTATAGGGGGAATTAATTACACTTGTGTTATTTATGATAATTTCATAACAGCAATAACACAAATTAAGAAGGTACCACAAATGTACATAAAGATAAGCATTTTCTTTTTTCAAAAAATATGAGATAAATATATAGTATATAGTAGTATCAGTGGACTGCAATTATCATGTTTCTTATTTATAAGAACTTCTAAATAATTTTAAAGTAACATTTGCAAGGAGTGTGCAACTATTCTTATTTCATAGAAATAAATAGAAACAAAATATATTCACAGGATGAATAGGCAGTGCCAAGATTTTAACATAAATCTATATGGTAGCACTATATAAACTGAACATTCTGTAAACAAAATTGACACTAATTAAAAGGTTTTTTGCATACCTATAACAAATATTGAAAATGTGATTGGTACTGTCATAGGTCAAACAATGTTCTTCAATAAACTTTGTAAGACAAAGACATATTGTGTTATGTTGTAGCTATTTGTACATTGTGACCTTACAGAGAAAATAAAATTAAAATGAGGTCATTAGATTTGTTTTGCACCACAGTAATGCTGTCTTTGTAAAAGGGAGAAATGTAAGATAGAAACTGATTTGAACACAAAGAAGACAATAGATAAAGATTAAATAAAACTTGGTGCATTGGCTAGAGGTTTTCTTCCTGGAACCTTAACGAGGTGCACCAAGATGATTAAGAAAGAAAATCTGGAATCATTAAAAGTTGTCTGTTGTCTGTTGCTGCAACCTTGAAACAACTATTTATTATTTATAGCACGGGGGAAGGCATTAGCCAGTCTCAGTAGGCAAGCAGCCTCAGGCTGTAAGCATCTGCAATTGCCAGTTTTTGTACATACTCATCAATTGTCCATAAACACTCATACTTTGATTCAGGGAAAGCTTTACTGCTTCTCTTCAACCTGGTCTATATAGAGAAATGGCTTTCTAACTTCCTATGGTGAGAGGGCTTCTACTCCTTTATATGGCGGTTGATGCCCATGTCAACAATACATATTGTGTCAAGTCATCACTTACTCACACAGGGAGCTTTCTTTGTTCCCTAGTGTGGAATGATGTATATAGAAATTGATAATGCTCAAGGTGTCCAATATGTCATAAAAATACAGGAGCACCTAGGTACTCTTTCATCAAGTTCAGAAACAACCAACAATAGCATTTTGTCATTTCATACCACCTTATTTTTGAGCACTTTAAGATGGTGGCTATAGCAGGAAGCACTGGTATATGATACTTTCACAGTACCCTAGCTGTTTAACATGGGCAAGCAACTACAAGTAGTTGAAAAATTAATTTTCTACTCATTATATTTATGAATATGCAGATCTCACAAATACTTATTTTTTTATTTATGTTAGAAATTTTTAAATTTATTTTATATAACAAAGTCCAATTAAAGAAAACAAACATTTATACACAATATTTGGGAATTTGGGCGTCGTTCTTTCCAAACTACTTCCTGCTGGTAAGGGGAGCTCTCATGGGGGATTAGAAGAAGATTCAGAAATCCTGGCTGTAGTCTGTAAGACTGCTTTGTCCAGCTGTTTTGAATGTAGGATCACCTGGTACTCTGTTTCAGGTGGTCTGGCTTGATCAAACCACATTAGTCTAGAAGGAAACCACATCTTTTTATTTTCTGTGGAAACAAAAATAGAAAACCTTTTCCCCAGTAACTTGCCCTTCAACTTAAATTTTGGAGTCAAGGCATTATTTTGTTTTAAATTTAATTTATTATTTTACATGTTGATCCCAGATCCTTCTCCCTCCCTCCCTCCTTGTCTCCCTTTTACCCACTCTGCCCTCTCACATGAACTCTAACCACCCTCCCCTCCCATACCCCCACCCCAATTCCATATGTAGGGGAATGCCATCCAGTTGGGGTCATGTAGATCTGACAGGTCATGTGAAATAGGAACTAGGGCTTCTCTCCTGTCTCTAGATTAAGGCAGTTATCCCTCCATGGGGGATGTGTTGGCAAAGTCCTTTTGTGCACCAGGGATACATCCTGGCTCCACTGTCTGAGGTCCCTTAGACTGCTCAGTCCTTCTGGCTAAGACCCTTATTCAGGGGGGCCTGAGTCAGTCCCATGCTGGCTCCCCAGCTATCAGTCTGAGATCAACAAAATAAGTGACTACTGAGATTGGGGAACTTTTGGAGTAAGGGTCACACCCATCCATTGTTGGTGGGAATGTAATCTGTACGGCCACTATGGAAATCAGTGTGGTGGTTACTCAGAAGGATGGGGATTAATTTACGTTAAGATTCACCTATACCACCACTTTTGGGTATATACTCAAAAACCTCTTCATATTACCACAAAGACACATGCTCAACCACGTTAGCTGCTGCTCTACTCAAAAGAGCCAGAAATTGAAAATAAGCTAGATGTTTCTCAATGGAAAAAATGGATAAGGAATATGTGGTAGGTTTACATAATTGTGTTCAACTCAGATGTTTAAAATAATGGTATCATAAACTTTGGGGGCAGAGGGATAGAACAAGAAAAAAATCATTTTGTGTGAGCTATCCCAGACACAGAAAGACAAATATTATAGGTACTCACTATATGTAGATATTACCTGGTGAATGTGCAGGGTCTGTACCAGGTTCTGTGAATATTCTTTATGGCTTCCAGTTAGTGTTTTTTAGAATGCCTAGGTGTAAACAAGTGGGCCTCTGTCTGATTCTTATGCCTTCTTTTGGGCTCCTTCCTTGCTGTTTGTTTTGTTCAATTCCCATGTGTTAGTTTTTCTTTATCTTATCACATTTTATGTTATTATTATCCCTTAGAAACCTGTTTGCTTTCTAATGAGAGACAGAAAAAAGGTGTGGATAGGGTTGAGAGATTGGAAGAAACTGGAAGAAAAGTGGGAGGGAGGGCATAATCAGGATATATTATGTGAGAAAAAACTATTAAAATAAAATCAATATAATTTTCATCTTTAAGTAGAATAAGAACTGATGAACAGATTTTAAATCTGAAAATGTCAGTAACTATAGGTTCCAAATGGAGCTTCATAGGTGTTTAGTATTGTTACATTTCCAGATCTTTTTTTCATTTCTAAGAAAGGGATGACAATGAAGTCTAATATCTGTCATACATTTAAACCTTAATTTCTCTCCAGCCGAGAAGGTAATGATGAAAATGTTCAAAGTGTTTCGCAGAGGGTGAGAGAAGTGAATCAGTGAGTGCTAGAGAACAAGCCAAAATTAAATAGATTTTTCACCTTTTGCTTCAGAGAGACACTCTCTAGAGTTCTGGGGTAAGCATTCTTCTAACCCCTGCATTTACTCTTGGAAAAAGCCAGACTTTGTTGCTTCCACCCTGGTGTGCCTATGGGAGCATCCTGCTGAACCTGGCTTGGTGGGTGCTGAGCTGTGCAAGAAGCTCCATACATTCTCACACAAACATTCTGTTAGGCAGATTTTCCAGGACTGCACAGGGAGATTCTTCCTTTCACATTCTCTCAGCAGTGCATATACACACTGTTGCTCTTCTTTCCCTGCTTAGATCCAGCAAGTGCTCATTTATTAGGGAAAAGTGATAATAAAGTTCTCATAGTTGGAAGGGCTTAAAAGAAGGAAAACTCTTTTTTAAAATAATTGCTTAATTCTAAAACAGTCTGTAAACATGGTAAAATACAGGAGACTATAGATGATCACACATATACATGAGCAATATTGTCTTTATATCTTTAAGGAGATGGTGATGTGCCATTCATGGTGTCTCGATTAGGTATATACTTCCCCCTCTTTTTTATTTTAATTTGAATAAACGTTGTTTTACATATCATTCTCAGTTCCCTCACCCTCCCAACCACCCATATCACCCCCACGAAACCCCATCCCATCCCATTTCTGCTCCCCAGAGAGGGGGAGGCCTTCCATGGGAAGTCTTCAAAATCTGTCATATCATTCAGGCAGGGCCTCTGCCATCCCCCATGTATCTATTATTCCTTGATGTGACCATTCATACACCAGAGATAAATACTGAACCATTACTAGGGGCCCCACAGACAGCCCAGTCCTCCTAACTAACATCCACATTTGGGAATCTGGGTCAGTCCTATGCTGGTTTCCCAGCAATCAGACTGGGGTGCATGATCTCCCCCTTGTTCAGGTTAGCTGATTCTGTGGGTTTCTCTAGCCTGGTCACTCCTCCCTCTCCATAACTGGATCCCAGGAGTTTGGCTAGTGTCTAGCTGTGGGTGTCTGCTTCTGCTTCCATCAGCTACTAGGTGAAGGCTATAGGATGGCATATAAGGTAGTCATCAATCTCATTATCGTGGAAGGGCATTAAAGGTAGCCTCTCCACTGTTGCTTAGGTTGTTAGTTGGGTTCATCCTTGTGGATCTCTAGGCATTTCCCTAGCGCCAGTTTTATCCTTCAATCTATAATGGCTCCCTCTATTATGGTATCTCTTTTCTTGTTTGCTTCTATTCTTTCCTGGTCTCAATATTTCTGTTCCCTTATGTTAACCTCTCCCCTCCTCTTCTCTCCTTCTCTATCTCCTAACTCCCTCTCCCCTCCCTCCATGCTCCCAATTTGCTCTGGAGATCTTATCCCTTTCCTCTTATCCAGGGGACCATATATGTCTGTCTCTCTTAGGGTCCTCCTTATTTCCTAGCTTTTCTGGTGGCAGGAGTTGTAGGGTGGTTTTGTGTGTACTCACTCATATATGGATTTTAGACATAGAATAAGGTTCACTGTTCTTTTGAATTCAAGGCCTAATATCATCTAAGCTGATCTCTTTAGGGACTGTTATTATGGTCTTAAAATTTTGGAGAAGACATATTGACGTGGATCTTCACATTATTTGTATTTTGACAATGGGATATGAACATATGGAATGAGGCCATGGGTTGTACCTTTGATATAGCTGTCTCACCTTTGCTAAGGGGCATTTGGGCCTTCAGTTATTATCACAGTTTGGCCAGGATTCTAGCAGGTAAGCAATGTTTACAATTAAGTCTTAGGGCCAGTTGTTGCCGATTCAAAGTTGTGGGATCAAAAATGATGCTAGGCTAGGTAGGAAAAGGTTTCACTTCTAATCTGACTAGGAAGCATTCTGTACAATGAACAGATTTCTCAGAAGCTGAGTTTAGGGAATCAGAGACAAGTAGAGGTGAGGGCTACATCATGGTGAACAGGTAGTAAACCTAGGCCCCCAAGATGTCATTGCTTTGAGCCCTACTCAAACTTGCAAAAGATTTAGAATAGGTCTTCATAGGGCAAGAGTATTATCCCAAAGAAAGAAAAGGGAAGAGTACCCTGGGGCAAGTGGGTACTGGGTGCTGCTGCTAACAGCAGGATAGAATTTCAGAGAAAGTGGAAAGTTTATAGGATGAACAATTGTGGGGAGAGTAGATAACTGTGGCATCTTCAAATGTCAGGGTATAGTTGTTTAAATAGGTATGACCCCATAAACACATATATTGGAATGCCTGGCCTACAGGGAGTGATGCTTTTAGGAGACGTGGCCTTGTTAGAGTAGTCTTGTTGGAAGAAGTGTGTCACTGCGGCAGCAGGTTTCAAGTTCTCACATGCTAAAGCTACACCCAGTGTAGGACACAGTTCATCAATTCCTGTTGCCTGACAATCTCAGCTACTTCTCCAGCACCATGCCTGCCTTCATATGGTCATGCTTCTTATCATGGACTAAACCTCTGAAACTGTTAACCAGCCTCTATTAAATATTTTCCTCTAAGAGTTTCTATGGCTATGGTGTCTCTTCACAGAAGTAGAAACACTGAGACATAGAGTTAGGTCAACAGTTCCCATACAGTTACTTCTTTAATGTAGCGAAGACTTTCCTCATCAGGACTTTCTATAGGACTCATATCTTCATTTTTCACATATTCATTCTAATCTATCTTCTGCTTCTTATTCAAAATGGTTTGTTCAGACAGTTGTTATTTACTATACTAATCAATCACAATGGCTCAGTTTTATAAGCATTAATATTTTTGTTTTAGGTTACAGTATTAAGTTGTATGTGCTTATTCATTATGTACAATGCATCTCTGCAAGTTTCATGTGCTAAAGGGTTGTATTCATTTGATATATTCCTCACCTGCCTATTACTAGTAACACTGGGTATTTTTTATATTTACATAATGAAAGTAGTTTTTCAAAATGTACAACAGGGATGTGTGATGGGAGATGTCACTCTGTATGTTTCTCATACTGGTTAATGAATAAAGCACTGTTGGCCAATAGGAAAGGAAGATAGGCGGGATTGGAAGACAAGGTGGAAAGAGGAGTAGTAAGGAGGAGGAGTGAAGATGGAGAGTCTGGAGAAAGCAGAATGCCAGCCGGCTCCCCGGTAAGAGAAATACATAGATCAACAGAAATGCAGAAATGGGTTAATACTTAAGACTGAGCTAGCCGATAAGAAACTAGTACCGGGCCAATAGCATTGTACCTAATACAGAGTCTCTGTGTGTTATTTGGGGCTGGTGTGGTAGCAGACAAGACCAGGCGGCGGGCAGAAAAACCCTGTACTCCTTATATGTGTGTGTGTGTGTGTGTGTGTGTGTGTATATGCTTATATGTGTGAAAATTCTTTAGTTCTGATTCTTTCACTACCTTTTAATCACTGTGTCAAAGTTTTATACATTTCAAATGTTTAATTAGACATTGGGTCTGTCTGGTATTATTTAAGCACATGTGATTTTAACTTCTAACATTGATTCTTAATTGGACAGTAGTTTTCAATTTGCGTAAACTCTTCTTTGGAATGGGAGAGAAAAGCAGAAAAGAAGCTATTAATTACAAAAAAGTAGATAAATTCATTCTGTTTACTGACATTTTGCATCCTGGCATTTTAAATTCTGAATTACTATTCTATTAGAGTCATTTTTATTCTAAAAATAAAGGTTTCATATTGGCTAAATAAAGATTTTTTGATATATATGCATATATGTATAAGTTCTGTCATAGGCCTGCACAAGTTCAAGCCAGACAGGGTCCTAGCATTAAGAGGAGAAAGTGGATAAATGTGCTCATCTATAGTCAAGAAATATCTCCAGCTGACATCTGTTTGCAAAGGAAAAATAACTTTTCTCCATTGGAGTCTCACTGAATATATAAATAAACCACACTAAGGAATAGGCCTCATGACCAGCATTAAATGACAAATACAAAATGAAGTCAGTGGTGTTTTTACAGAATTGTCTCATATTGCTCTATTTGGGAAAATTTTTGTCTTACTGTACTTACTGTAAGTAAGTACTTACTTACTTTTGCTCATATAGTATAGTTCTATCTGTTTCAGTCTCTGTTTCTAAGTTTCTCCTCAAGCTCCTACCCTAGCTTTTTCTAATAATGAACTATAAACTTTAAGCCAAATAATCCCTTTCCTCTCCAATTTCACTGTGGCCAGTGTTTATCACAGTAATAGAAAAGCAAATAAAGAAATTTTAATATATAATATTCTCAATTTTTAATGTATTACAGATTGCTAGTTTTTTAACCTGTTGCAAACATTTAGTTTTCTAAACTTTAGTTTTTCAAATTTATTCTTTGAGTTTCTTATGCCTGGTTTATGTTTATTGATTGCTTTTATTTATCTTCTTCCACTAAAGAATCAATGGTCTGTCATTACACTCTTTCAAGATCCTTAGTTTATAAAGCTAGTTGAGAGTTCTATCACTCAGTGTCCAAACTGGTCCCTTAGAGCACCTCAAACATCATAGCCTGTTCTCAAGAATATTGATTACCCTCCACAACCTGACAGTAAAGCTCTTTTGCTGAAGGCACCATTTACTTATATCATTGAATATGCATAAATTGATCTGGTGCCTTACTAGAAGCTTAACTTAATGACTGGCATTCATGGTGCTAGATGTTACTTTGAATGCTACAAGACGTGAAAAGTGATTATCAATATCACCCAGATACAAATCTTGAGACCTCCAACAGAGACCTTCCTGCAAGATGTACTGGTGTAATAGCGGCAGAAGTGAAAACATAGATGAGAGGCTTAGGGGAAAATTTAATACTCTTCTGCTAAAGTAATATAACAATAAAATGACTACTTTTTTGCATTTGTATATTGTTATACTCATAGATCATTTGATTGCTCAGTCCTCGTCAGGGAAACTACTTCTTGTCCTAGAAGGTAATTAATACAAAGTCAACAACTGGACAATAAGTAGTCCATGAGAGACTTTGGAACATTCAGCTCTAAATGGGATGTCTTGTTCAACCTCTCCCTTCAAGACTCAGGGATTTATGTAGAAGGGGAGGCTGAAAGATTGTAAGATCCAGAGGTAGAAGATGATTCCAAGAAAATGGAGATAATATGCATATGAACTCACAGAGACTCTAACAGCACAAGGCCTATGGAAATACAAACAAGACAAAATCCTAGCACTGAGAAGGGGAAATGACATGAAGTCCTAACCCTAACAAAGAAGCTGTTTTCAATTTATACTTGCTAGGAAAGAAAAACTAGTATTCAATAATGGAGTGTCACTTGGTATATCAACCACACTCCAGGGCAGGCCTATACCCCACAGTAGTTGGCTAACACAAGCTCTACACCATGTTTTCCTGTGTATGTGAGTACTGCAATTGGTTTGAGAGAGGATAATTCATAACATAACATAACATTAAGTTGATGGGTATTGAGTGGTTAAGGATCTGGGAGGAGTTGGGGATGGGAAAAAATATTATCAACATGAATGCAAGAAAAAATTTAATTTAAAAGGGATCACAAATTACAACACAGACAAATATAATAACTCTGTATACAAGTACATATGTAGCATAATTTTGTATTTGAATAAGTAAGTAAGCCAGATTAATTAGCAATGGAGTATTAATACATCTTCATATAAGACATAAAATGCTATCACTCTGATCTGGCCATTTTACATATGAATATCTGAAGGAGGTAACTGTTGGAATTGGTATTTTAGAATTTAAAAGTGTAGTCAATATTTAACCAGCTACCATGAGTAATAATAGTAAATCAAACATATAACTAGAAGCATACTTTTAATACTTTTAATGTATACTGGAATTCTACTGTGCATAGAGGGCACTGTGAGGAGTTTTGTATACTTACTGTACTTAGACTTGCTAAGATTTCTTTATTCTGACACTAGAAATGGATCTCTTGCAAATATATAAAGTCTCTAGGCAAATTAACTCCTAAATATTGTAGTACTTTCCTTAAAAATGTTCAATCTTAATAGATAGATAATTATTTAGTTAGTAGAAATAATAGAGAACAATTGCCAGCTAGAGAATCTCTCAAATCCCTTACTGTATCTACTAAAATTAATTCTGGGAAGACTTTTTTCTGTCTTAGGTGTTCTTCACAATTCATCGAGGCAATCCTGATGCCACTTTTAGATCTCCTTGATTTGTATTTTGCTTCAGTGATGATTAATCTTTATGAAAATATATTATAAACAAAAAATTCTTTTGTATCTTTTGTTTTTTGTATGACAGTTGATGAAATACCAAAATGAGCAACAGCATTGCAGACCTTATGTATTACCTTGGATATTATAAAATGAAGCTACAAAGTAAGACAATACTGAGGAAGAAGACATTTGAGTTATGTAAATAGCTGATAGCAAGCCCACATGCAGATATTAGTTAAACAATTATGTCAAAAGTAAGTCTGAGAACTTTTTCTAAGAATCAACTTGAAACCAAAAGTCTACATTTCCTGAAGAAATCAAAAGAATCCATATAACAGAAGTTCTATCAATGTCCACATGAAACCAAATACAGCAGATTCCTTAGTGTGGCTAAGGGGACTGGGGTCATTTTGTAAGGTCCTAGGATTTCTCCTTACTGTAGGAAATTTTGGAATTCGAAGTGCTTATAGACTTTCACACAGTGGCCATTCTAAGGATTGAATAGTCCCTAACATGGAAGTCTTCAGAGTTGCACAGGACTGTCTCATAATTTAAGAAATGGATTTTCATGTCTGCCACACTTTAGACACACAGACACAGAGAAGTGGTGTGCAGCCACACATCACTGTTCTGGAAAATCAGCGGGCATTTCCAACATGATTTATGTGAAGCATCTCTCTCACTGCCAGTTATCAAAGCTGCATGCAATAAACATCCAATCAAATTTTATTTATTTAAGCTTGAATATATGAATTAATTCCTGCTGTTTTAACAAGCATCCAACTGGCACTTGCTATCATTAAATTATGATCTCCACATGGGAAATATAGTATGCTGGTAATCATTAGCATTTTATTGACGAATTTAAATCATAGAATCAAGCTGAAATCAAATACATGTTGATTTAACTAGTAAATAAGGAAGGAAAAAAAAAGGGGAAGATCCTTTTCCCCAAGGAAATGTTAATTTGTTTAAATTGACTAGATTGTAATTGTAACAGAGTTAATTCACCTAGAAGATATAACATTAGCTTCCAAATGGCATAAGTTATTAACTCAATTTTTGAAATATTCATATAAAATATCTATATTTTATTTTTAAAATAATATTTTACCCTAGAAACAGTGTTGAATTGGTGAGGATTTATTACCTTCAATTATTTTTAATTTGTTAACATAACCAGTGCTATCACATTTTGAATAAATGTTATTAAAGTTATTGTTTTCCATAGATGGTCAAAGTGCTTTACTACCATTTTGTAATAGTTTTTCTATATGACCAAACATGGAAGCATACATTGTTGTCTCTACCATTTCATTATTTTCCAGTCTGAGAAATTGGAAATATTTGAATCCTTGAAGTATAGACTATAACATTAATTACACTACAACAGAAAGTTGTGAATCAATACAAACAATAAAAGAATGGAAAGGAGGAAGAACAAACATTATTAAGTATACTTGCTATTTATTCCTTATACTAGATGGTGATTTGAAAAAAAAAACAACAATAACAGTGTTTTAATTTAAGGATTAAAACAATTGAGGCCCACACGCTTTAATTAAATAGAGGATTGATATTGTGCAGAGAACAGATTGAGCACTGTATGCTCTTCAATATGTTCTAAGTGGCCAGCAAATTTCAAATATCAGCATATCAGTTACTTAGATACTATGTTGTCAGCAACAATTAGGATCTACCTCCATTTTTTTGCTGTAATGCTGGGAGAGAGATGCCAGTGACTACTGTTGTATACCACATTGTGTAGAGAAAGGAATGGGATATGCTTCCAATTCTATATTTGGATTCCTGGGTCAATTTATTACTTCAGAAAGTCACTCAGGGCTTAGTCCCATGTGGAGCCAGTTTCTGTCTGTCTGAGTTTTGGACCTTGGAAGTGCTATGGGAAGCTTAGAAGACTAATAGAGGGATAAAGATTATTTGTATTCTGTGACTCCCCAGTGACTTTGTAAAAAGCTCAGTTCCTCAGGATTTCCTCCTGTGTCTTTTAAAAGCTTTGTTTGATAAAGTAACTAATATGGAAAATCTATCCTCTAAATATGATGCTAAAATTGAGTTGTTCTCCTTTTCTTCTATGTTCTTATAAAGTCAGGGTTAAGAGGGATAACCTGATTTCCAGTGTTGAAAAGTGGTTCTTGAGATGAATTTGGCCACTGAGACATGATTGTGTTAGAGAGACAGACATGAGTCTAAGCTTGAAATGTCAAATCTGTCTCAACCTATTTATTTTACATTAGCGGTAGTATCTACTACATCCATTCCTCCTCTCCATTTCTGACCAACAGAATCATTCCCATAGATTACAATAGTCACAAAACAGCTCTAAATGATGATACTTGGTGCTGATACTCCACAGGGAGGCTTCCATTTTCTTTAATATCTACTTAAAACATCATTTATTGATTTCATGCCCAAAATATGAGTTAGACTCAACCATAACACAGACAGTTAAATCAAGACCTCCTCATGAAGTGACTGCTTATACCTCAAGAAATTTTGTCAATTTGTAAGAAAAAAAGAACATTATGAAGTGCATTGTTAAGGCATTCATCAGGATTGATGTTAAAAGCTCTAGTCATTCTTCATAAGCTAGAGAAGACAGTGCATTGCACTGCAGCAAATTTAGGTTCTCTTATAAAATTGATGGGGCCCCAGAGGAGCAGGGGTCATGTGCTGCAATGGAACCTTTAGCAATACACTGGGCACAATTACCACAATTAGTCACAAAGGTCTATAGTATAGGTTAATTACTCCCAAAGCACCTTAGAACTAGTGGGCAGCCTCCAAGCATGTTGTCTAACATACATAAGAGTGAAAATCCATTTTGTGTTGATGGATTTCTACTGCGATGAGTATGAAATGATGGTCTTCATCTCTTTTGATTAATTTTGGTTTGAAGGATCTACATGACCCCAACTGGATGGCATTCCCCTACATATGGAATTGGGGTGGGGGAATGGGAGGGGAGGGTGGTTAGAGTGCATGTGAGAGGGCAGAGAGGGTAAAAGGGAATGAAGGAGAGAAGGAGGGAGGGAGGGTGGGAGGGGGAATTGGGATCCACATGTAAAATAAAAAGTTAAATTAAAAAAAAAAGCTTTGACTCCAAAATTTAAGTTCAAGGACAAGTTACTGGGGAAAATGATTTCTATTCTTGTTTCCACGGAAAATGAAAAGCTGTGGATTCCTTCCAGACTAATGTGGTTTGATCAAGCCAGACCACCTGAAACAGAGTACCAGGTGATCCTACATTCAAAACAGCTGGACAAAGCAGCCTTACAGACTACAGCCAGGTTTTCTGAATCTTCTTCTAATCCCCCATGATAGCTCCCCTTACCAGCAGGAAGTAGTTTGGAAAGAATGACGCCCAAATTCCCAAATATTGTCTATAAATGTTTGTTTTCATTTAAATGGACTTCGTTATATAAATATATATATGACAGTTGAATAAAGACATCTTTATACCTATTCAAAAAAAAAAAAAAAAGAGTGAAAATCCCAGGTCTGCTGAGTATAAATGAGAAATGAAGTGCAGTCATGGGATTCGTAGCCTTTCATTCCATTCTAACACTGAAAATAGTCTTGCATACCTGGAATGATTTGATTGGCAGGGAAGATGATACCCTTAAGAGCATGACCTCTGGAGGTTTTATTTGTATGAAGTTCTCCTATTGTCCACTTTAGATGTTTGATAATTTAACTGAGAAGAATAAAATGTCTAGACTTTCCATAACAGTTGGATGTTGGGAACACAGTGAATCATGCAGTCTAGTGGCCCAATTAGTGATGGAAGGAGGTCCAGCAAGAGATGAAGTCTTAATAAAGTTACTTATAGCAAATTTTTTAGAATTGTTTTTCTGGTTTCCTAGTCCTGAAATATTCAGAATAAAATGATGCATAGTAAAGGCCAGGTCTTCTTAGTTTCTGTCCTAAGAAATTGTGTTTATCACTGTAGAAATACCCATATAATTTTATTTCTTTGACATATTAAAGTAATAAAAGAAGCTAAATTAAAATAAATATTATATTCTGGAGGTGGGAAGGTATGTAAAGGAGCTCTCAGGGTGCAAATCTTACACAGTTTGTAATGTATTTTACCTCTTTTTTCCATTTATTAATAATCTTCTTGTGTAGTTCAGAGTTGAAGGAGTCTTGGAGGATGATTGTGGATATGGCAACCTCAGTCAGACAATGAAACATTTCCATCTACTCATTAGGACATGATAGTTCCACTAAAACACCTCATCTCACACTTTGATTCATGGAATACTAAGGAAATAGCATCTTTCACACCCCTTAAACATAAACAGAGGCAGATTGAGTGTCTTGGGGACAATAGCAATAATAACCATTTTGACTCGGATTGTTGCTATAGCTTTCTATCTCTGTTATAATCTCAGAATACAGAGGGGAAATTGCTTTCATTTTCAATCATCTAGACCGCATGAAGAGCCGTTGTGTGTGTTAGCTGATGCTGTAAGAAGGGGTGGCATACAGCACACTCAGGTACATAAACCCCTCAAAACCCATCAAATTTCTAGGGACCCATTAAGTGAAACTTCTGTGGGGAAAGCTCCCCGTAACAAAGAGCATGTTGCAATACTTTCTCATTGCCCTCCAAAGAGAAATAAGCATAGCAATTTTAGACTATAGAGTGCACCAAATCTCAGTGTTATATTTTCAGGATGGTCCATAATGCTGCAGTTTTGAGCATGGTCCAGAAATTATGAAAACCCAAATCTGATCTCCAATAAATAAACTCCTTACAGTCTAGCAGCCATGGTGATCCTAGAAGGGACTTGCAGACAAAGATTCTTCTCTGAGTCAGTTCTCTGGCAAGGCCAAACACATATGGGAGCACAGATTTCTTAGACACCAGGTAAAATTCATACCTGAATCTGATATCTCCAATATTCCATTTGAAAAGTAACTTCTGACATATGAACAAGAGATGGCCAATTTTGAATATTGGAATTTGGGACCTCAAGGGATATTTTTTGACTCATGCTAAATAAAATAAAAAATTTACAAAGAACAAAGGAAAACAGGAATGAAGTGGTTATTCTGAGCAATTTACACAACATATTCTGCCAATTCCTATTTTTATACTTGTAGCTTCTTCTAGCTACATTTGGTCAGTGTTGTCACTGACACCACAAGGTGGCAGGAGATTTGTTATTATTAATTTTTGGCTCTATTTTCCTCCTAAGCCAGAATGTTGTCATGCTGGTGTAAATCTTCAGACTGTTTTCCCCCATCTTATTCAGCAGCAATTCTTTATTCATTCGGGTCACCCATGTTCATCCTTAAATCTTCACTATCCTTTCTTATTACACTTAACTACCTGTATTCTAAATAAGTGTATTTATCTGTTAGTTTCTTAATATGTAATGATTATTCCCTAAGAATATTTAAATGACGAGGAAAACAGGTGGTGGAAAGATATCATCTGTATTCTTTGAAAATTATGAATGTTTAGAAGATAAAACTATGTCAAAACTACTACTTTGAAGGTTTTTTAAATAATAGCCACACACAATCCTCAACAATGTAAATCATTAAATTGATAATTCCTTCTTAAATTAATTTAAAAATTTTGAAATCTTATTTTAGTATGTAACCACCATGGTACTGATGGTATCAATATTATACTATTGATAATATATTTACCCAGGAATAATTAAACAATAAAGAATATTATTATTTTTTTTTAATTCTCATCTGGCTTTTGATGAGCTATACTCCTAGTAACTCTGCTTAAAGCTATGGCTCTACTAAAGGGAAGAAACACAGTAGAAGAGCCTGTCTCATCTTCCTCTGTGCTTAACTTCTAGATTTGGATTTGCCTTTGGGTGCCAAAGATCTGTCATGGTGTGCCATCTTTGTCAGAAATTGCTACTTCAAAACTTTCTCTTTTTCATTCTGTTGGAATTATCTAGAAATGTTAGCTTATATTAAATTTTAAAGTAAGCATACAAAGTAAAGGGTATCATTATGACATTAAGACATATATGTATAATTACCTATTAACTGGTCTATTCATTGGGCATATGGTTTCTTCAGGTCAGTCTGCTGTGTTTCTTCTCCTAGAAATCAATCTATAATTCAGAATAACTTTTCTGTAGCATAATCTACCTGCTTGCTTTTTATTACTTTCTATCACAATTCCTGGTGTCAGGAAAATACTTGATAAATTCCTATCACTATTTCTGTCATCAACACCATTAATAAATAGTTGCAATCATTACTGTTTGCATTGCCTATGTAGAAACTGTGGGAAATAAGATCTTTCTCTTGGACAAGTATAATAAGTAAGTCTTTTGGTGGGAACATTGCATATGGAAATAAAATGTCCAAATAATTCATATTATCTATTTGAAGTGGCAGGGTAGCAGCACAGAATCCCTGTGGTCCTTCTATTGCACAGAATTAAAATTTGTGTGTGCAATGTTATTTTGTACTAATTTCCTATATAAGAGTGACAAGAGTGGAAACATGGATTATGAAATCATTTGCATGAAATACTGATGACTCTAGATACAGATGTTGAAAACCTTAAAAAGGTAAATATAATACAAAATTCTGAAGAAAAATATAACTAAATGTAGTAAAACTCTGCCTTGAAATACCAACATAAACTGACCATGACTATTTTTAGACATAGAGATTGAATTTAGAAAGAAATAACTAACTTAACAGAGAATTGTTAGATCTAACTGAAATGCAGCTCTTTTTCTCTTAAACATTTGTAAAAGGGCCACGGGGTGGGTGTGGGAGGCAACTTTGTCTAGTGGCATAAATTGTGAGCAGTACCAGAGTAAATTTGCCTCTTGTGAAGGATGTACAGACAGATTTGGAGGGCCATGGGATTCAAAGCACAATGGATACATTGTTTTTTTAGTGGAAAAATTTTCATCAAGAGAAATTTACTAGAACATAAATATGAATGCTAAAATCAAAGCAACATTTTCTAAAATAAGAGTATGTCCCTTCAATAACTATATCAGTGATATCTACAAAATCAACTCCAGGATTTAAAATTCTATACATGACATGTTAAGAACCCACTTCTGTCATAAGCTAACAGTTGGTGCCATAGGTAGATTTTCTTTTCTTGGTGTTCAGTATTTACCACAGCAATAACTGTGCTGAAATAGAACTAGGTGTTAGCTAAGAAGGTACATACTGTTAGTAATGTACAATATAATAGTGCTTTTGTATACTTTACTTGAAATAATGTGTTTTAATAAGTCTGACAAGAAAATTATAGATAGTGGTTTTCCTGTCTTTGTAATGAATCAATGTAATGTTCTATTTTGGGAACTGAAGATGAAATTATTGAATAGATTAGTATGGATTTTTAATTTCTTCTGTTTCAGAAAATGTGTCAAGTTTAATGAAATAGAACTGTGCAACATCTAAAAGTAAATTGTATTTTGGTTTGCTTTGAGTCTATTATTTTCTTTTTATTCAAAGCTCATAGAATTGTTGCTGTTTCTGGCAAGACGTGACTCAGGCTATATTAATGCTAAGACACACACTAGTGGTGCTTGGTAGCACCTTCTTTCTGCATCAGGATGGGGAGTTACTTCCCATCCATAACATCTTCCTGCTTTTTCCTTCTTGTTATCAATGTGGATTATTCTTATTATCAAGGCTGAATGATAACCCACTGTTCACATAATTTCAGTTTCTCTATTCATCTATCCAGTGACAGGCATTTAGTTGTTTATACATTCTTGTTCTTGTGAGTGGTGCTTCTATGAACATTATTATATATCAAGTCTTCAAATTTATAAATTTAACTCCTTAACCATATATCATAGTGGGATTTCCGAATCATGCAATAGTAGGATTTTTAATTCTTTGTTCCATCGAAACTTTTTGTAGTTTCCCATAGTGGCTGCAGTAAACATATTCCCATAACTGGAAGGATAAGTAAGTGAAAATCTACAAAGATTTAGTTGTTTAAGATATACATTTTCTATATTTCTAATATTTTAACAGTGTATCATGATTCCCATAGTTGTATCTTTATTATATAATTCAGTTTGTTAGGAACATGTTAAATTTTCTTCTAATAAAATAAATGTAAAAAAAAAGCTTTTACAGGGAGTGGAATTTGTATATTAGGTGGATTTATTCAAGTATATATTTAAGGCCATAAAAATCACTTTTCACAGTTTTTTTATATTTATCATATTACAATTAGATATTACAATACATAAAATGAATATAGAAGATGATTCAGTAGATAAAGCTTTTGTAAGAGTGAGGAGTGAAGTTGGGCTCTCTACGGACCACAGAAAACTTGGATAGTCACAGTGTCTCATGGTAATTCTGACACTAGATAGGTGGGGTCACAGTATTCTTGGAAAAAACACATTAGATAGATGCTTAACATTGAAATCTCTGGGCTAAATGGTGAGACCCTGCCTCAATGAATTAGGTAAACAGGGATCCAGACCAATTTCTATCATCTGCTTGTGCTCCATGTACACATTCATATAGTGTGCCCACATAAATGTAAACATGCATATGTTTGCACATGTGCCTCTCCAACATTGTCTCTTTCAAAACTATAAAGCAATAAAAGAATCAGAAGTTTGTCCATTTCCTTTGAATTTTCAATTTTTGTGGAATACAGGTTTTCAAAGTATGACCTGAAAATTGTCTGGATTTCCTCTATGTCCATTGTTATGTTTCCCTTTTTGTTTCTCATTTTGTTAATTTGCATGTTCTCTCTCTGCTTTTTCGTTAGTTTGGATAAAGATTTATCTATCTTGTTGATTTTCTCAAAAGAAAAAACTTTATTGCACTGATTGTTTGTATGTTTTTATTATTTTCATGGTTTCTATTTTGTTGATTTCAGCCCTCAAGTTGATTATTTCCTGGTGTCAACTCCTACAGGGTGAGTTTGCTTCTTTTTGTTCTAAGGCTTTCAGTTGTGCTGTTAATTCTCTTATGTGACTATCCTCTGTTTTCTTCATATGGGCACTTAGTGCAATGAACTTCCCTCATAACACTTCTTTCAAGGTGTCCCATAAGTTTGGGTATGTTGTGTACTCATTCTCGTTGATTATTAGAAAGTCCTTAATTTCATTCTTTATTTCTTCTTTGACCCAGGAGTGGTGCAATTGCACATTGTTCAGTTTCCATGAGTTTGCAGGTTTTCTGCTATTTGTGTTGTTGTTGAATTCCAATTTCAAAGCATGGTGGTCTGATAAGATACAGGGGACTATTCCAATTTTCTTGAATCTGTTGAAGTGTTTTATACCACCTAGTATGTGGTCGATTTTAGGGAAGGTTCCATGTGGAGCCGAGAAGAAGATATATTCTTTTGTGTTTGGATGGAATGTTGTATAGATGTCTGTTAACCCCAGTTGAGATATAACTTCTGTTAGTTTTTTTTTTTTTTTTTTTTTTTGTTTCTTTGTTGAGTTTCTGATTTGTGGTCCTGTCTAGTGTTGAGAGTGGTGTGTTGAAATCTCCCACTATAAGTGTGTGAGGTTTAAGCTTTGAGTTTTAGTAGTGTTTCTTTTATGAATATGGGTGCCTTTGTATTTGGGGCATAGATGTTCAGAACTGAGACATTGAGATGCCATCTTACTCCTGCCAGAATGGCTAAAATTAGAAACACCAATGACGACTCATGCTGGAGAAGATGTGGAGAAATGGGAACACTCCTCCACTGCTGGTGGGAGTATAAACTTGTACAGCCATTTTGGAGATCAGTATGGCGGTTGCTCAGGAAAATGGGAACTATTTTACCACAAGACCCGGAAATCCCCCTCTTAGGTACATACCCAAATGAACCACATCCATGCAACAAAGATATCTGCTCAACTATGTTCATAGCAGCATTATTTGTAATACCAAGAACCTGGAAGCACCCTAGATACCCCTCAATTGACGAATGGATAAAGAAGATGTGGCACATCTACACAATGGAATACTACTCTGCAGAAAAAAATAATGGAATCTTGAAATTCGCAGGCAAGTGGATGACACTTGAAGAAACCATCTTGAATGAGGTAACCCAGTGACAAAAAGAGGAACATAGTATGTACTCACATATATATGGATTTTAGACCTAGAGCAAAGGATCACTAGCCTATAACTAATACTACCAGAGGAACTAGGATACAAGGTGTATTTTGAGAGATTCATATAAAGTCCCTCACAGAAGGGGGAAGGGATAAGTCCCCCAGAGCACAGGGGAAGTGGGGAGGGACAGTGAATGGAGAGAGAAGTAGGAGAAAGAGGGGGGGGAGAGGAAATTACATGAGACTAGGAAGATTGAGTCAGGTTAGGAATAGAAGACAGGAGAGAGAAAGAAAGAGAGAGAGAAAGAGAGAGAGAGAAAAAAACATAAAAGAGGGAGCCATATTGGTTTGAAGAGAAAACTGAACCTGAAGAAAGGTCTAAGGATCTACAAGTCTGCCGCCAACTAACAATTTGAGCAATCATGGAAAGGCTACCATAAATGCCCTTCTAGGATAGTGACATCAACAACTAACTTATCCACCATCATGGAGCACTCATCTAGTACCAGCCAGAAGGCAGTCTAAGGGACCTCAGACAGTGGAACCAGGAGGAACCCTGGTGCACCAAAGGACCTTACATACTCATCCCCCATGGAAGGATACTGCCTTAACCTAGAGACAGGAGAGATGTCCTAGTACCTACTTCAAATGACTTGACAGATCTACATGACCCCACCTTGGATGGAATTGCCCTACATGTGTAGTTGGGGTCGGGGGATGGGAGGGGAAGTTTGTCAGGTGCATGTGAGGAGGCAGAGAGGGTAAAAGGGAGGGAGGGTGGGAAGGAGGGAGAGGGAACTGGGATCAACATGTAAAATAATAAATAAAAAAAGAATCACAAAAATGATTATTTAACTTTCAAAGAGCTTTGTGATTCAGAAATAATTATTATATTTTCAAGTAATAAATCATAAAGCATAATAAATATCTTTAATGGGGATTTGTACATCAACTCATGATCTTATGTAACATTTGTGAGCATATATAATTTATAGTCATATTGAAATTGATAAAAAGGAAAGAATGGCCTATTTGCTTTTTTACCTTTGGAGCTTCCATATGCTAGCCAAATACTTTCCACTGGGTTACATCTCCAGATGCATTTTCAACTTATTATTTGAGACAATAATTCACTAATAAGTTTAAGGCTAGATCAGCCATAAGAAGGCTGAATAAGTCAGATATCCATCAAACTTGCAGTCCTGCTCCAGTTTCCCAAGTAAAAAGGAGCTGGGATTAGGGACATGATCTACTACATTCACGTTTTACATATTTCTCTAGAGAAATCATCATATTTCTTTTTTTACTAAGATGAAAAGAGAGAATGCATATTTGTATCCCAGCCCTCTAAGGATTCCTCAGGTAGCTTGACATTGCTAAGTTAACAGTAGTAGAAAGTCTGTCTTGAATTTTGTTTTAAATGTATTATACTAAACAGCTCTTTAACCAACAAATTCCACAACAATTATGAAATCTTCTCTGCTGAAGTTTGATCATTAGTTAGATGGATGGGATTTTCTTCCTCTGACCATTTTTAATTGTCTTTAAGTTACATTTATCTTCCCTAAACCAGTACACCATATATTCTTCTAGGTTCGGTTGGAAGGGAAACACCCTAAGAAAGATAAATTATTCTATTATCACCAACATTCATTAAATGCTCACATTTTTAGGTGACACAACTGAGTATTACAAAAGGGAATTAATTAGGTTTAGTTCCTCCCTCTGAAAGTTAAAGATATTGAGAAATTAATGATACTGTGATTTTAAGGTCATGCTTTCAATGCAAGAATGCATTTGACAGAGGAATGAAGACATGAGCTGACTCTTTTCGTGTAAGTAGTTGTATCATTGAAGAAATCACACAAGTCACTAGGCAAAAATGGTGTTCCCTGGGGAATGCATTAATTGTTGATACATAGCCACCACACAATAACTATAAGGAAGATCTATGCCAAGTTTGATGACTTGACAGAAGCTGTCTAAAGGAAAATATGATGAGAAGAAATAGGTACCATTGGATTACTTACCCCTAAATCTTTATCTCTTCTCAGACATTCCTAAAGTAATGAATTGTCAGCCATATATGACTTATAGGTGAGATAAAATACCTAATGTACTTGGAGGAAAGGGATGAAATGGAGTGAAGTCATGATTTAACGAACATTAGAGAGGCCCTCTACTACAGCAGTGTTACTTTCATGATGTTAGACATTGAAATTGCTATCTTAGGTCTAAAACTCATGTCCAGATATTAGATTTCCATAAAATGCTAACAAGTCATTAGAACTGTTAAAATATGCATCTTAAAATTTTATCTGAGTTTCTTAATCCTATTTTCTTTCTTTCTCTGTTTCTATATTCACATTTCTGTCCCCCTCTCAAAATTATCCTTTCATCATCACTTTTGGGGGATGAGCAAATTAACATATGTAGTGAATGTTTTTCTTTGTAGTCCTCATCCCCCTCCCCTTAGACAATTTTCTCTTCGGTTTATCTGTCCTCAAAGATGCTTAAGAAATAATCACTCTTGGTGCCTCCTGAAACCTACATACTACACACAGGGGAACCAGTCCTAGCAGACCAGCCATTCCAGAGTCTGCCAGCAACTTAGTCCTGCCTCCACCCACAGGAGGAGGCAAGCATGTGCCTGTTTCTGGGCTACCTTCCTGTGCCCTGCTCTGAGCCTCCTAAAGCCTGGGGACTATGCACAGGGAAATGCATCTAGCAGATTAAGCCATCTAGGGTCTGATGACATCACAGAGCTAGACCTGCCTCAACCCAACTGGAGAGGGAGTCTCTCAGATCTTCCTGCACCCATCAAGAGGATCATCTGAGTGTTGGACCTGTTTGTACCAACCAGAAGAGAACCTTGGACCTTTACACATCAGGAGAGAAAGAGATTCCACCTGCATGCACTGGAAGAAGGGATTGGAAGACAGCAATGTAAGAACACAGTCAACAACAGAAAATATGATGGCACTAGTGTCTAGAGACTCCACACCAGAAATACATGAACATCCCAACACAGATGAAGCAGAAGAGAATGACCTTAAATAACTTAAACAAAATCATAAAAGAAAACATTCTAGAAAGGCCTGCCAATGAAAGTACAAGAATCTTACAGAACAGCCAGTAGAGTGGACCACAAAAAAGTCTCCTCACCACATAATAATCAAAATATCAAATATACAGAATAAAGAAGGAACATTAAGAACAGCAAAGGAAAAAGGCCAAATAACATATAAAGGAAAACTTAACAGAATTACACCTGACTTCTCTATGGAAAAATTAAAGGTCAGAAAGTCCTGGATAAATATTCTACCAACCCTAAGAGATCACAGATGTCAGCTCAAGATAGATATTCTACCAACATTAACAGATCACAGGTGCCAGCCCATAC
Organism: Phodopus roborovskii; assembly: GCF_943737965.1. Lineage (NCBI taxonomy): Eukaryota > Metazoa > Chordata > Mammalia > Rodentia > Cricetidae > Phodopus > Phodopus roborovskii. The sequence goes on along the minus strand of NW_026126525.1, from coordinate 41,897,964 downwards.
TATTATACTCTTTAAATCTTTCAATCAGTATAAATGGAGAAACCAAGATATCCCATGACAAAACCAGATTTCAACAATACTTACCAACTAATCCATCCCTACAGAAAGTTCTGGAAGGATAAACTACAACCCAGGGAAGCCAACTACACTCACAAAAGCATAGGCAATAGATAATCCCACTTTACCAACAGCCAAAAGGAAAAAAAAGAGGGGCATATCTACATACAATAGCAACACCAACAACAAATCCAAAACTAACAAGAATTAACAATCAATGGTCAATAATATCACCCAATATTAATGATCTTAACTAGTCTATAAAAAGATACAGGTTAACAGAACAGACAAGAAGACAGAATCTGTCCTTCTGCTGCATTCAAGAAACACCTCTCAACTTCGAAGACAGATGTTATTAATATCTAATAAATTGGACTTTAAACTAAAATCAATTAAAGAAATGAAGAAGGTCATTTCATATTCATCACAGGAGAAATCCATCAAGATGAAGTCTCAATTCTGAACATCTATGCCCAAAATACAAAGGCATCAACACTTCATTGTCACCACAAGACAGGACCAACAGAAAGAAACTTGAGAAGGAAACAAAGGAACTAGCAGAAGTTATGACCCAATTGGGTTTAACAGACATCTATAGATCATTCCATCCAAACAAAAGAAATATACTTTCTTCTCAGCACCACATAGAACCTTCCCTAAAGTGGACTACATACTTGGCAACATAACAAACTTCAATAGGTACAAAACAATTGGAATAACCCACTGAATCCTATCAGACCATCATGCATTAAAGTTAGAATTCAGAAACAACACAAACTGCAGAAACACTACAAACTCATGGAAATTGAACAATGTGCAATTGCACCATTCCCAGGTCAAGGAAGAAATAAAGAAAGGAATTAAAGCCTTCCTAGAATTAAATGATAACGAAGGCACAACATAGACAAACTTATGGGACACTTTGAAAGTAGTATTAACAGGAAATTTCATAGACCTAAGTACCCACGTGAAGAAACTGGAGAATAATCACACTAGAGAATTAACTGCACAACTGAAACTTTTAAAACAAAAAGAAGTAAAATCACCCTGGAGGAAATGCCAGGAAATGATAAAATTGAGGGATAAAATAAAAAAAAAAATAGAAACTAGGAAAGCAATGGAAAGAATCAATGAAACAATGAATTGGTTCTTCAAGAAAATCAACAAGATAGAGAAACCTTTATCCAAACTAACCAAGAGGCAGAGACAGAATGTACAAATTATCAAAAACAGAAATGAATAGTGGGAAATAAGGAAGGACACTGAGGAAATTCAGAGAATCCTCAGGTCATACTTTTAAAAACTGTACCCCAGAAAATGTGAAAATGTAGAGGAAATGAACAATTTTATGAATAGATATTAATTACCAAAATTAAATCAAGAACAAATAAGCAATTTAAATAGACCTATAACCACTAATGAAATAGAAGCTGTAATCAAAAAGTCTCCCAACCAATAAAAAAAAATCCCAGAGCCAGATGGTTTCAGAGCAGAATTCTATCAGATATTCCAAGAATGGCACATACAATATTCCTCAAAATGTTCCACACATTAGAAGCAGAAGTGACATTGACAAACTCCTTTTACAAGTCTGAAACTACCTACACACCCAAGACACACAAAGACACATGACAGAGCAGGAAGATTGAGTCAGGGAAAGAATATAGGAGAACAGCAAAAGAGATACCCTAATGGAGCCACTATAGGTTTTAAGAAAAATGTGGTACTAGGGAAATATCCAAATATCTACAAGGATGGCCCCCATTAACAATCTAAGCAATAGTGGAGAGGCTACTTAAATGCCCTTCCCTAATAATAAGATTGATAACTAATTTAAAAGCCTTCCTAGAGCCTTCATCTAGTAGCTGAAGGAAGAAAAGGCAAATGCCCATGGGTAAACACTGAGATGAAGTCTTGGAATCCAGTTACAGAGAGAGGAGTGATGTGCAAAATGGTCAAGACCAGGCTGTAGAAACTGTTTACCTGAACAAGAGAGAGCTCATGGAATCCAGCTTGATATCTGGGAAACCAGCATAGGGCAAACTTAGATTCCCTAAATGTGGTGTTAGTTGGGAGGCTGGGCAGTCTATGGGGCTTCTGGTAGTGGATCAGTATTTACCCCTAGTATATGAATGGACTTTGGGAGTCCAATCTAATAGAGGCATACTCTATAAGCCTAGACACATGGAGAAGGGCCTGGACCCTGCTGCAAATAATAAAACTGACTTTGAAGACTCCCCATGGAAGGCCTCAACCCCCCCCACCGTGGAGAGCAGAATGGGGGTGGCATTGGACTGGTATGGGGAACAGGGGAGGATATGCAGGAACTGGAATTAATATGGGAAACAAATTTTAAAAAGTTACACACACACACACATATGTAAAAAAATTAAAGAAGATACTGGAAAATTAAAAGATAAACCATGCTCTTGGATAGGTAGGATCAATGTAGTAAAAATGGCAATCTTGCCAAAAAGCAATCTACAGATTTCATGCAATCCTCATCAAAATACTAGCACAATTCTTCACAGATCTCGGAAGAACAATCCTCTACTTTATGTGCAAAAACAAAAGATCCAGGATAGCTAAAACAACACTGCACAATAAAGGAACTTCTGCAGGCATCACCATCCCTGACTTCAAGCTCTTTTATAGACCTATATTCCTGAAAGCAGCTTGGTGTCGGCACAAAAATAGACAGGTAGATCAATAGAATGGAATTGAAAACCCTGATATTAGCCCACACACCTATGAACACCTGGTATTTGACAAAGCAGATAAAATTATACAATGAAAAAAAAATACATCTTGAACAAATGGTTCTGGAATAACTGGATACTGGTGTGTAGAAGAATGCAGATCGATCCATATCTATTGTCATCCACAAAACTTAAGTTTTGTGTGATCAAGGACCTCAACATAAATCCAGCCACACTGAACCTCTTAGAAGAGAAAGTGTGAGGTAACCTTGAAGGAATTGGTACAGGAGACTGCTTCCTGAACATAGCACCAGTAGCACAGACACTGAGATCAACAATTTATAAATGGGACCTCCTGAAACTGAGAAGCTTCTGTAAGGCAAAGGACACAGTCAAGAAGACAAAATGGTAGCCTACAGAATGAGAAAAGATATACACCAACCACACCTCTGACAGAGGGCTGATTTTCAAAATATAGAAAGAACTCAAAAGGCTGGTTATCAAAACACCAAATAATCCAATTAAAAGTGGGGTTCAGAACTTAATAGAGAATTCTCAATACAGGAATATAAAATGGTTGAAATTGAAAGACACTTAAGTAAGTGCTCAACATCCTTAGCCATCTGAGAAATTCTAATCAAAACAACTCTGATATGCCATCTTACTCCTGTCAGAATGGCTAATATGAGAAACAACAAAGGCAGTCTATGTTGGAGAAGATGTGAAAAAATGGGAACACTCCTCATTCAGCCATTTTGATAACCAGTATGGTAGTTTCTCAGGGAATTGGAATCAGTCTACCTCAATATCCAGCAATTCTACAAGGCCATATACACTCTTTGTTGATATCTAGTATTGAAAATAGATTCTCTGATAACTAACATTTATAGGACAGGATTCAACAGAATAATGAATGTGGCTCACTCACTACTCCAAGGCAAAGGAATATTTCTAGGTAAACATCAATGATGTTGTTGAACTGGATGTTAGAACATCTGCCAAATCATTTAGGAGTCCACATTGCTCTGAATTTCCAATCTAAGAAGAGAGTTAGACATTGGGCTAGGCCCACTGATTCTTTATGAAAGGAAAGTTAAGTATTCTATTGTAAAAATAAGGAAAGTATGCCTGGAACACATGACTTCCCTTAGGCATCTCTTAGCACTGCTTTGCTCCACAAACTGAGAAAATGCAACCTAATTCAGGCAAGATGATGACCAGCTCAGACATTCAAGGAGTGAAAGCTTTGGTCAGTTTGTGAGGTTAAATTATGAATTCTGAAAACAATGGGATTACAGAATAAAAAGTGGAGGGCAGTAGCCACAAACTCCAGAACAAACACATCAACAGTGATGGAACTGTGCTTGTTCTCAAGAATACTCTTTCAGAGTATTTTTTTATGAGAATGTTTATATATTATATGGGTAGTAAGCAATCGTATTTGTTTTCTTTCCTCTCTTGACTCTCACATAACATAACCTGAATTGAATTGATATTAACATTTAATTATTGTTAATATTATATCATACTATTGTGGAAGATATTTGGGTTTTATATGCAACTAGTTTCAATCAAGGCACCTAGAGCTTCAATGAGATAAAACTGTATGCATTTGTTTTAAGGTGAATTTATGACTTGTTTATCTGCAATTTGATTTTTAATCTATCTCATGATGCTTTAATCTCTTATTTACTCTTTAATCTCCTATGGATGCCCCAAATATTCTTCTCTCTAATGTGTTATTGGTAACCACTGGTCTGAATTTGAGTTCAGAGGTCATGATATTAAATTCCTTTTCAATAAAAACTGAAGCAGGATGTTTGGGAACTGAAAAATACATTTTTCTCTATATATGAAAATAAACAAAGGAAAGTAAACATATTATTTTAGTACTTTTATCTCTTAATATTTCTAAATATTCCTCCATCCTTCAATGATGTTGGCTTCTGTTCTAAGGAGCCCATGCTTTTCTGTGGCTGAGAAGACAGCTGTGTCATAGTTCGTTGAACTATTACCAGTCATTGGATGTATTTTGAGGTAAATGTATGTTTCCTACTAATAAAGATAAAATTTCTCTTACTCAGCTATAATGGACTTAATTCCTGGCGCTTAGACAATGGAGTCCATGGATCTTACAATTTTGGCATTGGGGAATTCTCTACTAGATAATTTCCCTTCACTCAACCCTTTTTGATTTCCAACTTAGAATTAAAATATTGCCACCACCCCACCCTTGCTCAAGCATTTGAATTTATATGAATTATATCACAGACATTCCTGAGTGGCCAGCTTTCAGGCAGCTTATAATAGGACTTCCTGGACTCCATTATTGCTAGATCCAATTCCTATAATAATCATCCTGCCCACACACATACATTCACATATGTTATTGAATCTGTTTATCTAGATATTTGTAAATAATAACCTCTCCATTTCTTCCATGATTACCAACTATTAATTCTAACACATTCTTTCTTTCTTCATCTTTTTCAATACAACCAAATTAAGAGAAGTTGTTATTCTTATGATCTTGGTAACTCTAATGACCTTCTGGTTAGTTTTCTTGATCTGTGTTCTGTGGAGATAAAAGTCTTTTGCCAAATAAATAAACCCACACTGTTGATCACTATTTTCATTACAATAAAACATCACATTTTATAATTTTCAATTAAAAAATCTCAAATCAATTTTCAGCAATAGACACTGAAATAATGAATAATGATCTGAACACTTGGAATTTAAGACTTGACTATCAGTGTTTACTTAGGCCATCTCTTGCTTCCTGCATTCCCACTTCTACATCTCAGCTTAAGGTTTCCTGAAATTTTCACAATACATGAGGATCATATTTATGTCCATCTTGGCTAGGCTTGGGAACAAACTTCTGGAGTACAGTTATATAGAGAAAGGAGTGATAATATGAGCAAAGGGGTCAAGATCATATTGGAGAATCTCACAGAAACAGAGAAATAGCATTTATGTGTTTTTGTACCTACAATGGCAATTGGGTAACCATTTCATGGATTATTCTCTTTTCTCATTTACAGAAAAGTGGTATTGCTTCTACAGTGGCTTTTCAAGGTGTTACCTAATTCATTGATTTAGTAAGGCAGACTATATCCAAATGTATACTCTAGTATTTATTTTTTAATCATTTTTATTTAAATTAAAAACAATCTTATTTTACATACCAAACCCAGTTCCCTCTTCCTCAAATTCTCCTGTCTTCCCTGCCAATCCCTCCCCCATCTTATCCCCCATACACTTCTCTGGGAGGGTGAGGAGTCCCATGGGAAATCATCAAATTCTGTCACATCATATACTTCCACAAATGATGTGATACCCTATATTTATAAATAGATGCTTGGAATCTGTTATTGTCCTTCCTTAGAGCTTCTCACATGTACAAATATCTCTTCTTAACAGAAACTTTAAAGCAAAGTTTAGTAAATAATGCAAGAATAAGAGGGTCAATATAAATCAAGATTAAGACCATAATTTTATTGTCTTGAATCCTTACAAAATATTTTCTTTCATTCGTGGGAGCTATTGAAATAGTTAAGGAGACACAACTATTTAAAATGCATGTCTCTAAAATCTAATGGAGATGAAACCACAGTCGAGTAAAAGGCCATTAAAATGATGGAATCATTACATTGTAACCAAGGATAAAAGGCATTGCAAATATTTAGCCTTTAACAGTCTCAAACCACTTAAATGAATGAATACAGTCTTTTCATCGGGTTATGGTCTAATAGCCGCCAGGAAATGTCAAATTCATATGCTGTCATAGAACAGGAGATTTAGCTTTTGGATTTTAATTTAGCTAAAAGACATGTAAAAGCATATAGCCATTCAGAGCCCTGTTGGCTCCACATCTGTGTAGGATTATCTGTGAACAGTGTTTGATCCAGTGCTGGCAGACATAGGCTCACTTCAATGTAATTAATTACAGTTTTCTTTTCTACTTTTTAAAAGTACAGACAAAAGGAATGAGAGAAGAGAGATTTGAGAAGTATTGTTTGCAGTTACAATCTTATACATGAGGTAAAGCACAAACTTGCCAAAATGGAATCTAGAAGTAAAAATCCATTATTCTCATGTCTAAAGGAAATCATAATTGTTCCGAAATGATTAATGCTGGGTGACAGCCAACTTTCCTCAGATAAAATAATACTTAGTCTGATTTTGAAATTGAGTGGACAGGAAGTGTCTCACCCTTTGGTTATTAATTAACACTTTCCATATAGGACTCTAGTATCTTCAAAGTTTATCAAAGAAATTGTGTAGTCCTGAGTTATTAAGCACTTCTCAAGGCAGCAATGGGATCTTTTGCTACCACTGTCTCACATCCCTTCTCCTTTTGCTTTTCTTTTACATAGACTTAATTGACAATGTACTTACTTCTTAAGGTCATTTTAAAAACTTCTTGCTGATTTCACTACCTCCATGTAGAAGATAGAAATAGGTGTACTCTTAGGTGAAGTATCATTTCACAAAATTACATGAAATACTTTAAAGGACATTAAAGTGTCAATGTAGAATTCCTCTAATTTGTCAAAAATAAGAAATTTAAGTTATAAGAAGGGCTTGAGATTTCTTGATTCCCAGATCTCAAATCATTAAATAGATAAATAAATAATTGCAACCTACTAAGTTGAGCTCCTATCATCATGTAGAGAATTTAAATGCTTCTCTTAGACATTCATCTCTGATTTCTACATTGCACTGACTCTCAGCTATATAACTAAGCCCAAATATGTCTTCCCAGTGGGTATAACTTTAATAATCTAAAAACAACTCCATATACAGAGTGCCTGTCATTTAAAAAGTGAAAGAACAACAGTCTTGGAGACAGCCTAGAATGTGGTTATCGTAGACCAAAGCTAAAAATGACCAGACCATCAACAAAGGATCCGGCTGCTTGACTAGTGTGGTTGTTAATGGACAAGGGCTCTTTCCTTTCCCAGAGAATTGCTTCAACCCCTTGTGGTTATGGAAATAGGAAATGGAAAGAGACACCACATTACTGGCAGACATATTACTAACCCTGAAGATGCAGCAAAAATTTGGAGCATGAACACTGAGAAGATGCAGTATTCCTTTGACATGATGATGGCTGAGTTAAATGAACTACCAACATGGGAAGTTGACTAAGTTCTTTCTAGTATGGTGTCATCATTGGAAAAGAAGAAAGACTTCTTGACTCATGAGCACTTGAATGCCTATTCATGGAATACAATCACATAGTGACAATCTGTCCTATGAAATCAATGATTCTGGGATGATGTTGAGCTCAGATAATAATTTTATAATCATAATATATCTTAATATTTACCTGTAACCATAAAATAATAGGTAATAATTTTTTTTCAGAATGGTATAAGTCTCCTACAGAGTGCTTAAAATAAGCAAAATGATTGATTATTTTCCAAACATTCTTTATTTAAAATTGGCAGATAAACTTATATTTATTTATTGTATACTAAATTATTTTTAACTAAATATTCTTAATGGAATGAATACGCTTAACTAATTAATACAAGAATTACCTGACATAGTAATCTTTAATAAATCTCTTTATAAAAATCTTTTATATAGCTTTGCTTGAGGTAAGTGTTTGATGCTGTCAGACTGAGGGGTAATGCTCTGGCACAACTGATCCTCCAGAGCCTACATTCTCCTCATCTTTGGCCCTATTGGGCCCTCTGCTTAGAGTGAGTGTTTGGCCAGCTCAGGTCCACACTCTCATCCTCTCCTTGAAATTTCCTGGGTTGGTTCTGTGCATACTGGACCCATCCCTCCATGAGGGACCATCTGGAGCCTGCTGTCATCTGACCCTTTGGTCCCTTCACCCTCTACTTGAGATGAGTCTGAAACCAGTCCATGTTAAACACCACTCCCCCATCCTCTCCTTGGAATTTTCTGGGTCAGCTCTACATCTTGATGTCCCTACACCATTTACTTGAATAGTCCCACCCTGGAACACCAGATTATCTAGAGCCTGATCTCCTTACATCATTGGCCATGCAGTGCCCTCTGCTTGAGAGACCTCCAAGATAGCTCTTATCATCCAGAGTTACTGAAATCTAATTCCTGACCCACCTACACCTACTGGGAGAGAAAAAGAGAGAGAGACCCCACTTGCATCAGCCTCTCTGCGGGGTCAAAAAAGAGATGGGATGGGGGTTGGGGGACAGAAGAGGAGGGGAAAGTGAAGGAACTTGGATTGACACTTAAAACAAGCTTGTTTCAAATTTAAATACAAATATTATCATAAAAAAAAACTAGTAGTTGCATTTTAAAAGTAGATTCAATAATCTACCTTATAATCTTATCGTATCTATAATCTCCTTGTTTTCTTTTTAGAATATATTCAATAATCTACTATTTAATCCTATCACATTTCTATCCCCTTATTTTCTTTTCAAAATAATAATGCTGAATCTCATCCTTTTTGTTCAACTTTCTTCTTAGCCATTACCAATAATTTGTAAGCAATCCCCCTGAACAATGGCAAATATCCATAACTCTTTAAAAGACCAACAACCACCCACCCACCTCTTGGCTATGTTATTAAATTTACATCCTGTTGTCTGGGAGCAACAACATCTTTAGGGGATCCTAAAGGGAAAATTTTGTTCAGTGCCTGTATAATTGGAAAATGAAGGGATTATCTCAAGTCCTGGCCAGAGTATTCTCTGAGGCTGTTTCATCTCAGCTAGCTACTGGAAAATTGTTCTAAGCAGAGTCTGTGAGCCTGGATCATCTCAGCTACCCTCCTCAAACGTTTTCTGGACAGTTTATAGTCCAAAGCTAATCTGCAGCTGGTGTTAAGCTTAATGATGTTATCATAATCCTAGTGGAATTGCCATGGTAAGAGGCTATCATCTTTTTTGGAGACTGCAAAGACAGTGTTAGGTCAGAATATTAATTTTCTTGGTAATTTTTCCTGGGCAGTTCTTCCTTCTTGCCCAAATTCCTCAAGATGGTTGTTTGTATTTTCCTGGAAATATAAAAGCAAAATATTTCCCCAACCCTAACTTTGGGGAAGTTCCTAATCTAATCTTTATCAATTTTGATTTAATATTTCTCCTGAAATTTTTGTTTGCTCTTCTATAGCTGTTCTATCATCCAGAGAAGTATGGTTTCTTCTAATAGGCATTCTATTTTTAATTGCTCTGGAAAGGAGTTTTCATAGTGACAGGCCGTGACTGAGCTGGATTTGGCATAGGGGACTGTGAGAGGCAGCTCAAAGAGTTTCCCCACAGAAAAGGATTACTTTGAATATCTCTTGTTGTCCTACATTCATTAGTTCAATGCCTGAATTTTCCATACCTTCTACATATTCCAGAAGGGAGGGGGGCTCTCTTTGGATTATGCTTAGAAAAAGCATTGTGTCTAGGAAAGCCTGTTTACAATCACTTTAAAGTGACCTTGTTTGTCACAATCACAACCCTTGGTATATTGATTTTTCTTCAAACCTCTTGAAATCACCCCTGTGGTCCATGTATCACCATGGTCATCAGATTCAGTATTAATTGTATCTAGGATCCATTTCTTCAAAGGTGCTGACCTTGCCTTTAAAGGCATAATTATCCTTTTGTATTGAGAATTCACATTTTCAAAAGTCTGAGATTCAATTATTATTTGTGTAGCTTCTGAATCTTGTACCATTTTATTTATTGCTAATGTCCATCTTTGTAAGAAATTAATGGAAGATTACTTTATGTCCTGCATAAATTTAGTACATGACCCAGTTTTCTTTCTTACTTCTCCAATTTTGCCCCAAGCATTTAAAACTGCTTCATGGCATAAATCCAGTATATGGTCATCATATAGAAATTTCCTTTTTGTAGTAGCATCTTCTTCTCCAAGAATTTAATATTGGGTGATTCCCATCCTTTCATCTTTACACTGCTGTTCACTACTCTTAGCTTCTTCTCTGAACCAGGTTCCCCATTGTAATTGTGGACCTGTGTCTAAGACAGCTTAACTAAATATATTCAGTCTTTAGGAATAACTCTATTACAAATTGAACATGCGGTAACATCTGCTTCACAAATGGTGAATGCATGCCACATGAGTCTACCACTTTCTTGAATTTCTTTAAATGTAACATTGGTACAGGAGTACACCTTTTGAAAATATGCAATACAAAAAACAAGAGTGGGTGCATGAACTGAACAGATGAGAAGTATACCATGGAAATGACAGAGCTGTAGTGTGTACATAGAGGCTCATGGTGCACTTGGCTGTTCTTTCCTAATAATACTATCGACAGCTAGCTGTGATGGGTGGCATAGGGAATGACATCACCTTGGCATGACATTTCTCTGTACAGAAAAGTCAGAAAACTAACTTTTTGGCACTCTGCCAATAAAGAGATGATCTCCTAACTAAAATAGAATCCTTAATCAAAAGAAATGGTGGGGATTTTCTCTCTGTCATGAAACCTGGTGGACGGTTTACATTTTCCCAAAATAACTCAGTGTCCATCAACCGATTTTCACTTCCATATTAGATTCCTTTCTTTCTTTCTTTTTTTTTCCCTTTTGGATGCTTCTATCAAAAGTATGGTGTAATTCAGTCATTAGAGCAGGGATATTTGATGTGTTCTGAAAGTACCAAGGAAGTTTGTCAGTCATTTCTGGCAGGTATTTCTCTCTAAATACATCAGTTTCTTTCCCTTCATTTGTGTGATATTTTTATGTCTGCTAATTTTGCCTTTCCCAAATGAAGCATTGCTTATTTTCTATTCAATTAAAACTTATTTTATTGTATTTCCAGTAAAAGAGGTCAAAACTTTTTTTTTCTTGGCTTAGATTAAACTTTGGCAAATCAATGAGAGATGAGACAGAAAAACAAGACAAGAAAAATGGGTACAATAAGAGAAAACTTGCCAACTCACCTGCATTATTCATACTGAAGGGGATACCAGAGTTTCAAATAGTTTTTGGTTCTAAACAGCTGTAAATTTCATTGTGTGCATTTCTGTGTCGAAAAAACACATCATAATATACTCAGCACTTGCATGGAAACACTTGCAGATGGCACTATGGCATAGAGATAATACTAGCTGTGTTAATGTAGTCGAGGTTTTATTTTTGGCTATATTGTTATCAGAGTTTGAAGATAAATAATAAAAAGGAATGTACAAAGAGCCAAACATTATGCAATAATGTAGAGCAAATTAAGGATTTGACTAGAAGTAATGGTTTGTGCTATATTATATAAATATTTCAATGTTGCTTCCATGATATTCAAGTTAAATCCTGTTATCAAGTTCTTTAACTTTTCTTTTTGCTGAAATTTTATCTACCACAGAAGATGTCTCTTCCTACTCTATGAAAATATTTTTTTCTGCCACCTCTTTGGTAGCTCTCCATCTTTACATTTTATTTCATCATTTTTTGGTAGAATGTCATAACTTTTTGGGAAAAAATATGTGTGAAACTAATTACTGTTGGTCCTATTATTGTCTTTGTACTTTGTAACACTAGGTCTACACCCTTAGTGCATCATTTATCATGACCATGTGGTTTAGGAGTTTGAACTAGGTCCCCAGGGATAGCTTATCTCTGTCTTGTGTAGTGTTTGCTAAGTTCACTCATTTCAGGTTGCCACTAGGCTAGAGGGTCAAACAACAGCCCCCTTTATTTGTCAGGGCCCAAAGGACAGTCTGATGGCTGGGGTCTGTCTATGTTTTTGGTGTTTCTCTGGGTGGACAACCCAAGTTACTTTATCCGGTGTCTCAGGAAAGCAAGTAAATGAATGCAGCAACAGCTATGTCTCTGGCCCGCCATGAAATCATTTCCATCACATTATTTGGTTCAGACTAGTTACAAATCCAACCCAGATGAGGCAGAATGATTATTTTTTTAACGTGAAGAGCAGCATGTACATATACAGAGAACAGGTATTTTAAAGTCACCTCCAATTATTCCAGAATATGAATTACTCAATGTAATCTTTTAGTTACTCAACTTTAGGAACATGTCTCAGGTGTTGCTTTTAATCATATCTATGGCATGAAATGTTTGGTTTTTATAATCCCATCTTTTAGTCAATTGGAAAAAGAATGACACTTGAAAAGTTACTGTAGTACATTCAGGCTATAGTGTGGAGTGAGTAATTTAGTCTTTCTGATATTCTTAGTCTTCATTTGAAAATAATATAACATGCACACAGGGAACTTGTATAATTTTGTTATGAATACAACTCTCAGAAAATCTAAAGTCATTAAATTCTACTTCAATGCTGATTTCTAACTTCTTAGTTTCTGTTCTGGGTGTTTGTAGATATTATGTATTGTTGATAACGTTAGGGAATTTATTTATTTGCTTTGTATGTTTTGTGCGCATGTGCGTGTGTGTGTTTCTGTGTGTCTTTTGTGTGTCTTTGTTTCTGTGGAAGTTAGAGGACAATCTTTGGGAATCAGCTCTCTTCTACCACATAATTTATAGGATACAGTTCAGCTCATGAGACTTAGTAGTAACCACCAATACTTACCAAGCAAGCTAACTAGCTCCCACTTGGTAACATTTGATGTAGATGCTATATTTCAGTAATCATAACAATACACTTTGTGAAAATCACTTCAAACGCTTATAAATCATGTCATAAATATAAGGAATTTGGCCCATGAGGAAGCATGCCAATTTGCTTATTTTATTAAATACACTTTTCACACTGTCTTCACACATATCTTTATTTTTTGTTTGTTCGTTTTTTGTTTTGTTTTGTTTGTCTTTTACTTTTATTTCCCAGTGCTGAGTATAGAACACAATGTGTATGCATGCTAGGCAAGCACTGTATTTCTGAGTTTTAGTCCCTACCCATTCTTAAAATTAGCAGTATTAGCCCATTTGATGTATTTGTCAACATTAAGAACAAGATTTCCTCCCTAAAATTTGATCAATCATTTTGTTATTTTGTTGCTGTTGTTAAGGTTCATGTTACAATTTGCTTAAAACATATGGTGTACTTGATTTTTGGCTACCTGTTATTTTGAAAATTGTGAGAAATGTTAGATTGATATTCTTAAGTAGAGGGATTCTGTCACTCAGCTGTACATAGAGTTTTAAACTATGAAATATACTTTTACCCTTCTAGTCTATGAAGTCAAACTCAGGTTAAACCCCTATTTGAGTTATATCACTACAGATCTTCAATACACAAATATATGTAACCATCTACATATCAATGGATCTTTTCCTAGTATTTTGTCAGCATGTGTTTTCTAAAATCTGATGAAGTAATATGGCTTCTATCTCTCAAAGATACTGCCAGAATTTTGTGAGTGGTATACAAAATCACTCAACTGCCTTTGAAGAGGAAGATCACTTAGAGCAAGGGTTATTTAATTAAATAATACATGGATTTTAAACTCTACAAATGTCAAGGCACAAATTGTAGCAGGAGATATTTCCTATACTTCTCACTAGTTTCTTCAAAACATTTAGATTGATTCCCTTAATGAAAACCAGAATGTATCTTTGGGTCATTACTGAATTATTTTCCGTGTAATCATATTCATCTGTTCACTTAATTTTCTTAAGCCCAACCTAATATGAAAATGATAATTAGCAGATCTATAGGCTAAATTTTTCCCCAATTTCCTGTAACATAAATGAAATCATATAAGTATAAACTTTGAAATATCACTAGTCAGAATTTGAGAGTCTGGGATTTTATTCTTCTGTGTAAAATTAACCTTCACCTTTCCAATGATTTATGTATGCTTGAATGACAAAATATATATTTGGTCATAAGCACAGTATTATCATGTCAATTAAGGACCACTGAGAAAAGCTCTTTCTGGTCAAAAGAACAGAATATCTTGCCTGTATAGAAACCTAATATTTCAGTTGGGCCAGGTGAATCACTTTGCTAGGGGATCACCACTTAGAATACAGACTCAACTTAAGTCATGCTAAAGGGATGGGGAGAATAATTTGTTCCTTAATGAGGCACTATACTTTCTCTTCCCAGAATCCACATCTCTAATGCAGTAGCTTACAGATCTCAGCCACACAGCTTATACGTCTGCCTCCTTTTGGAAAAGCATAACTTCATCTTTCTTCTTTCTATTTCTTTTATAAGCATTCTTTCCCTAACACTTTTGAGTTTCTATCATTTTTGCCTTTGCTCTTTCTCTAAAGAATCCCTTACCTCCATGTGACTGTTTGTTCACCTTATGCCCTACCTCTATGCTAGCTTCTGTTACAAGAAATCTTCAGCCCACCTGGTCCCACAGCTGTGTCAGTCCCAAAATAGCACACAGAGACACTGTATTTATTATGAAACTGTTGGATGGTTAATAGTGTTTCTTATTGGCTAGCCCTGTCTTAAATATTAACTCATTTCTATCAATCTAAGTATTTCCATGTGGTCTTATCTTACTAGAGAAAAGGTCTGGACCTCTTACTTCTCTCTCATCCTACATCTTGACACCTCACTACTGTATCTCCCAGTGTCTTCCTTGTCTCCTAGTCCTGTCTATCTTGCTTTCCTATTGGACAACATATATTCAGAATGACATCTCCCATCAAGCTTCAGTGAAATACCACATAATCTTTCTCTCCTCCATTCTTCTTTTGCTATATACAGATTACCTGCCCTTGGGTAGGAGTCTTTAAAACTTACCATTTTCTGAAAGTTCATGTTTGACTCTATCTAATTTTTTTCATTAATAAGAATAAGAACTTTAAGAAAGGAACCCCAGTTCCTTTGCATCAAAGGTGCTTTAAAATCTAAGAATAGGTGATGCAGTCAGCATTTAATTCTATGTGACAAGAAAAAGTAGGAAAAGTTTGTCATGCTTTGTTTCAGAGAAGATAACCAAAGTTGAAAGACTGAACTTCTTATATTGAATAACAAACCTTTGCACAATGGAAACATTGTATTAAGCAAAAACTACTTATTTTAATTTATAGGGATATATTGTTTTACCTTCAAGTCTAGTCCTACAAGCTCACACCATAACTGTCATCATTTTTATTGTTTTTGAATTTTTTGAATGTTTTGAAGATTTCAAGACTATGGGGAATTTTCCTCCATAATTGAACATGGTCTTGCACTTTAGGGACATTTTTTAGAGCAACCCAGTCTGTCAGCCACATGGATTAAGACAACTGATGAAAGTTAGAACTATATCTTTTCATTTTTCTCATGCAACACATAACAACGACTATCAACAGAAGCACAATCATCAGCATGATGAAATCTGTAATATTAACATTAACTCTGCTTCCCATGGTCTGGCTTCCAATGAACTAGACAAATCTCACAAATGATGTTTATCTCCATGAAATATATGCTTATATTCTTCTTCTTTGCCTCAGATTTCCAAGAATACTCAGAGAGTTGTATGAGGTTGTATTGACACTTACTGGAATAAGGGATGTCTAGAAATCAACTCAAATAATTTTATTCTTAAAGTGGTCTTTGTTTGTTAGGTAGAAAGCATAAAGGAATCAGAACATAACATATTTACTTTCACTTTTGAGCAAACTCTGATCTGAAGGTTTTTCACAATACCCTGTGTTAGTGACGAAATCATCCTTTCTGACATCATCTTCTTCAATGGCTTTGGGGTTTCCTTGATTGAAGAATGATACTCATGTTGTGTTTGGCATTGACTCCTGGGATTTATTATCCCTGCAAAATCTGGATTTGACATATTGTTATTATAGTGATTGATGTACTTATCTTAATTTTAGGTAGAACATTACCAAAAGTTCTCTGCTAAATTATTACTTAATTCCAGCATAAAGCCTTAGATAATTCTTATAAGAACTCATCTGGGTTTTTTCAGGGATGATCAGCAGTACTAGCGGATTACTTTCCTTAGCATTGCAAAGTTCAACCAGGGCACATAGAGCTCAGACTATGGTGTCTAAGAGGTAATGCCTAAGGACTAGAAATCCCCCCAAAGGGTCAAGGTGTCTTCATAGTAGGCAAAAGCATTATGAAGGATACTTTACAGGAATGTAGGGTTGCAATCTGCCAGTATGATGTGCAAGCATTAGGTACCTTACTTTCTCCCTAATTCTGATGGTTTATCACATCTCTGTACACAGTGTACAGGAATTTTCCTTTGCTTTGTCTTAGCGCAAATGGTAGTAAAACTTGTCACTAAATTCCAGGACATATTTTTTTGGCATTTATTGGGGTTAACAGATCTGGAGGTGATAACCAGGGCAAGGGCTCCTATTGATTATTTACCAGAAAACAAACAAACAACCAAAAAAAAAAAAAAACTAGTTACAAGGAGGGTGTAATTTGGGTTGTATGATTTCACCTTTCAAGGCATGGCCTGACATTTTCCCAAACAAAACAAAACAAAAACAATAAAATCCTAAAAGACAAAAGAGGACTCACTGTTACCCTTTGATCATAAATCAACTCCCTTTACTACTGGTACTTTGAACTGAAATCTGAATCCTTCATAACATTTCTTCCCAGCATGGAAAAACAAAACAAAATAAAAAGACTCACCAAAAGGAAAAAGTTTGACTTATATTATAGTACTAAATAAAGTCACGTCCCTTTCATGGGTATATAGAAATAAGTAAGTAAGTAAGTAAGTATGTAAGTAAGTAAGTAAGTAAGTAAGTAAATGCTTTGAATAGGCAGCAAAATACTAATATTGGCAACAACCGTCATCATCAGACTATCCATGTTAACACCCATTCCATATACTCTAATTCCCATGGGATGGTATGAAAAATTTCAGATGATATCTGTTCATCTAGTGATTTACATTACCAGAATAATAGAATTAACTAGGAAAAACCAAGCCTTTATAATGTGTAGAAATGATAATTAATGCTCACATGTAGGAGAGATGTCTTTACATTACACTGGAAAATACGTGCCAATTCAAACAAACAGATGAGACCAAAACAATAATGGCACAATATACATGCTGCATACAAATGGAAATTCTATCTCTACTTCCTAAAGACACTTCCTATACTAGCATCCTTTACCTGTCCAGAGATGAAGCAATCAGCACCTCAGCTAAAACATGTGAAGAATTGTGAGCAAACAATGGAGAACTGCCTTTTCAGCAGTTCTATCCAAAGTACACTCTTAATCTAAGTTTCTCTCTCTCTCTCTGCCTTTGTGTGTGTGTCTCATAGAAGAAATTCTAAAGTGAGTATTTTGAAGTGACTTGCAGACTCCATTTTATTTTTGTTTTACTTTGTATATCTATAGTATGAATATATGTTCATGCATGTTCTCTTGTATGGGTACCAAGGTAAGAGAGAGGCTGATGTCCTTCAAGCAAGACAACATATTGGAGAGTGTCCTTTGGAGAGGTGAGCCTCTTTTAAAGTCCAAGGCTTTCCTTTGTTTCTTCTAGACAATTTTTCTGGTCTCTGTTTCTTTCAGGCCTTTTCATGATCTCTGCTTCTTCTACACAGCTGGACTCATATGAGAGTCTTACAGAGTCAAACACTGGTTCCCCTTCCTTCATGATAGCACTTCATTATGTCATCACCCACTCTACAGATTTAAGATTATTCTTTGAAAATATTTCAATAGACTAAAATTATGTTTACTTAGTGTGAACATTAGAAATTCATTAAGAGCTGATAGAAAAATAATGGACTTTCCTTAAAATTTGTAATAGGATATGAAAACAAAAACTTTCTGTCCATACTAATAAAATAGGTATAAGGGACAACTGTGGACACTAAGTGAGATAAGACTGATGTTTGGCCACATTGAAAATCACAGAGGAAGAAACATTAAGTTTGGAATGAAAAAGTTTGCCTAACACTATTTTAGTATGAGAGGGAAACACTACCAATTCCAAACTCCATTTTTAGAAGATAAATATAGTAATGATATAAGTATTAGCGTGTAATTATGTTTTACTGTCTGGTTTTGTTCTCATATTAAAAGAAATGAATCCATGCAATGTAGGTTTCTTTTTTAAAAACTAGACAAGATAGAATATATATAATTTATTATAATTATTTTGAAACTTGTGCAAAGCACAATTTTAGCTTCCTTTATTTATATATACACAATTCTTTTAATTGAACATAATCATATCACTTTCACCCTTCTCCTCCCTCCTGGCCTCTCAAGTACCCTAAGTCATACTCTTTCTGTGTCCTCCCTCTCACTCCTGAATTAAAAGTTTCTTTTCCTTTATTATTGACTCCCACATGCGGACACACACATTGGCATGTGTAAGTATGTACAAATTGTACATACAACCTTCTGAGTGTCTTGTGGTGTGTGTGTGTGTGTGTGTGTGTGTGTGTGTGTGTGTATGTGTGTGTGTGTGTGTTTGTTTTTGGGGGGATCACTTTGAATTAAGGAAACAATTAGAGGTTTCATCCCTGGCTAACTTTCCCTCTTTCACAAGTTATTGGTTGACTGTAATTCTTTGTCTAAGAGCAGTACTCCCCTGAGAGTTCCCTATCTCCATTAAGAGGTCTACTGAGATTGTCATTATTATAGTCATAATGTCTTGTTTATGCGGTCCTTTTAAGGAAATATTGTTTTCATAGCAGATTTCCTTATATTTTTCTATCACCTCTTTAATGACATTCTCTGAGCTATTGATGTAGTGATGTAGATATGTTCATTGTGGCTGGTTTCCCCCAATACTAATTTCCAGATTGTGTTAAGTTGTGAATTTTTTCTAAGATTCTCCATTTTGTATAGAGAAACTTCTTTACTGAAGGATAGTAGCATCTACAATGGTTTAAAGGAATAAGAATATGTTTTATAATATAGTAAGGATTTGTGTTAGTCTATCAGAGAGATGGTAGATTTTCTTCTAATATCCATTATATCATTAAGTACTAGGCACAATTTCTATTATGGGGAGAGGGGCATACATATAATTAGATAACTGTTCTTACCAAAATATGTGAGTGCCACTTATTGCACCTTTACAGTTACCTTCCCAAACTGCTCAGTGTTGTGATTCATATATGTTTCGGTTAGGTAGGACTATTAATTGGTTTCCTCCCATGTCAGTTTGCATATTATTTTCTGAAACTTTGCTAGGCTGCAGGAAGGAGACTCTCATATTAGATACAGTTAAAAAAAAATCTGTGAACTAGGTCCTAAGTGTATAGTGTCTTCAAAAATAGGGACTTAACTTCAACCTCTGAGAGGAAACCAAAGGAAAGAGCAAAAATCTATGTGTTTTGAGGAGTCACTTTGAGTACCCTGACTAACCTTGTGAAAGGAGATATCTAATGCCTGATACTTTGGACTATACTAGTTTATGGTTCTTGTGGGGAAGCATTGTCAGACCAAGTGACATAAATTTAATATATTTAATATAATACATAACTTCAATATATGTAATGTTATATTATCAAACATGACTAACATATTAAGTATTGCTTTTAATGTTAACATAACTATCATGATTTAATAAGGATCGGGATAAACAAATAGGCTTAATAGATGTTTATTCAGGGAGAAATAACTAACAAAAAAGACAGATGAACACCAGCAGGTTCCTGATTCCAAGGATGCCTCCAGATCTTCTGTCCACGTCCTGCCAGCAAGAGAGGGCTTCCAGGTTCCTCTTCATATCTACTTCCCCAGATCACTTCCACCCCTGTCTCCACACCCAATGGGCATGTTCAGTGCCACAGATGTGGACAAAGTGAGTATCTCACCACAATTCCCCTTTCAGTCTAAAGAAAAAATTTAGGCCTGACACAAAACTATATACAAAAGAGTGAATAACAAATGTGCTCTAAGAAAAGGAAAATCAAGGACATACAAACTTAAGATCTACGTACCCTGTCCTAGGATAAAGGCATAACTGAGTTTACAATAGAGTTGTCCTAAGCTGGAAATCTTAAGTCTGGTACCTAATATATCTAACTAGGAAGAGAGAATAATAGTTGTGAAAGTTTAGTCTTCAACCCCATAAAAGACCTGAGAAGGCAAATAACAATACTAGAGTAGACAGGAAGTGCAGATGGGCAACTTTCAAAAGGTGTAGCAAGGACAGAAACAGCAGGCTACCTGGACAGTCACTCAAAGTCTCACAGCAATGTTGGTATAGTCAGTTTTGGTTAAGGCCAAGACTACTTGACAGATCACAACAAAAGCAGAAAAGTAGAAAGGTTGTCTTACCCTGACTTGGCAAGGTCCAGCATTATTCTATTTTTGTCTCCTGCAAACACATAGGACTGCATGTTCAAATCTGTGGTCAAGGTGGAGGCAGTTCTTTGCCCAAGAGGCCATTAGCTGAAGTGAGGATGGACTCCAGAAGGAGCAACAACAGTCTCCAACATATTTTCACGAAAGTGCGTGTCAGGAGCAATAGTGTCTCATGTCAACAGAGTACTAATATTTAATTTAAATGCCATGTTCTGCAGGTCTAATAAGTGTTTGAAGATTAAGCATCTATGTGTGACTAATCACATAGGTATAGAAAACATGGGTGAATATAATCTGTAGTACTCAGGAACTTGGCTAAAAAACTGATTGAAACTTCCCTGAGTAAAGCAGGGATAAATACATAAGCAATATAACTAAATGCCTAAAACAGAGGTAGAGTAGAAATGTCCAGACCAGAGGTAGAACTATAAAGGGCAGCATGATAAAAATATCCTACATTATATCACTATACAAAATGTCTTGAATGTAAGTAAAAGTATACATATATAGAATATGGTAAGGATAATGTGCATAAAACATCTTAAACGGAAAGATTTTATACAATATGACAAAATATCATATACAATTCTGGGAAGGGAATATAAACTTAATTTTACATAGGTTACCACATATAAGAATCTATAACAATGTAAGCTGTATAATACTAATATATCACTATTACTGAAATAATTCACAAGAAGATAGGATAATCTACCTATATCCCATATAAACCATACCTTTCCCAAACATACTCTATCCCTGTCTAAAAGAGATACCGAGTCTAAGCATCACCTTCCATACCCAACCCTAAATAACTGAAACCAACCCTAAGAATATCAATATTACCCCCAAATTCCAAGAGTAGGGAAAGGGGGTATAGTTACCTTATGATTACTTCCTGCTGAAATGGGATGATGATTGCTCTATGGGATCCTGTAGGAAGAAAATTTTTAGCAACCAAACTTCTCGACAGGATTGGCTATGACATATGTAGCTAGTCTTTGTGTGGCAGGAAATGCTTGACTGGAGCTCTATCTGAAACACTGGCCAGGGTATAATAAGGAGGTGCACCATTACAACTAGGTAGTCAGGAGTTGTCTTGAGCAAAATAGTCTCAAACCTAAAGTTTTAGGGTAATATTTGTATTCCAGATGCATCAGGTTGAGTCAAGTGGAAATGATGAAGTGGGGCCCCATCTTCTTTCTAGAGAGTTCAAAGATTGCTGTTAGGAATTGTTATTATTCCTTGTGGAAAACTTAAAAATCAATATAAAAGTAAAATTTTCTAGTTTTAAGGTATGCATATAGGGAAAGGCAACAATAAGCATAAAAATGTATATGATAAAATTAGAATTTCAGAGAGAAAATTGTGTATAAGCAAATGAGTTCCCAGATTTTGTTTTCTTCTACTTTACACCAATTGGCTTCTTGATATAAGGCAGAAACTGTGTATTTAATCTTAACAATATGCTTGAATTTAGAGAAAGAAAGCCTAATCCAACTCCAAAGCCAGCATTGGTTTATATGAATTGGGACTAAAGGAATACTAGATAGTAAAGAGAAATGGATTTCTGTATAGAAATAGTTTACTAGAATTAAATTTTTTTTTATCATAAATCAGAGTTCTCTTTATTAAGTGATTCTTTCTGGAGAGCTATCTTCTCTTCTGTAGGTACCTAAATGTTCAGTGTCTTTTGGCTTTTTGAAGATGAGTGTTCTCTATTTCCCTCTAAGGACAAGAACAGAACACATTTCCTACCTTTGAGAGTTCTCCACACATTTTGTGGGAACCAATTTGTTGGATGACTTGTCATTTCTCTTCATTAAGATGTTTCTCTTTTTCAACTTGGATCTTTATCAACTTAGATGGTATCCACAGCTTTTGTTCTCCTGTAGATACAAATGTGAAACCCCTACCCCAAGGTAACACAAATCCTGGTTTCCATATTGAGGTCAATACATCCTTAAAGTACACTGGCTGATTTAGTTCAGAAGTTTTTTCTATTGTCCAGTGACTTTCTGCAGCTATTTTTACTTTTTCATTAGCATTAAGAAAGTTTAATGATAATAAAGCATTATGTAATCTATGTTTGGGTGTCTTGGTTCCTCCTGCCTGTTTATGGAGCATTTCCTTTAAAGTATGATTGGATCTCTCAACTACCACTTGTCCTGTAGGATTGTGTGGTATACTAGTTATGTGCTTTATGTTATAATACTCAAAAAATTGTTCCAATTTGCTAGAGATATAAGCCTTAGCATTGTCAGTTTTTGTTTGTGCAGGTATGCCCATGTGTGCCATTATGTGGCCATAATGGCCATTACCTCTAATAAGTGTGTGATAACAGAATTGGCCTTTTCAGAGCTCAGAGCAGTGGCCCATTGAAACCCTGAAAATGTATCTATAGTGTGATGCACATATTTTAATTTTCCAAATTATGCAAAATGAAACACATACTTTTGCCATATTTCATTCCTATTTACACATTTAGGGTTCCTGCCTGGTGGTAAAGAAGTTTGGTTATACAATAAGCATGCACAACATTTCCTTACTATTTCCTTTGCTTGTTGCCAGGGGATAGATAAATCATTTTTTAAACCTATGCTGTTCATGTGATGTTTCTTATGAAACTCCGAAGCTTCTAGCACACTTCCTATTAATAACCAATCAATTTCATCATTGCCTTGTGCTAGAGGACCTGGCAGATTCATATGGGATCTGATGTGATATATATATATCTACATATATATATATATATATATATATATATATATATATATATGATGAGTCCTATTTCTGTAGTGTCTTGTAACTGTATAAACAATGAAGTTAATTCTGTATCATCAGGAATGAATTCTCAGTCTCAATGTGTAATATGACTCTCTGCATATTGAGAGTCATTACCTATATTGAGGGGTTGTGTAAAATCCGTAAGTACCATGAGAATGGCATACAATTCTGCCTTTTGTACAGAATTGTAAGGGCTTTGAACTACTTTACTTATGTATTCTAATTTCTTTGCATCAGTGTAGAATGTAGGAACTCCAGAGATAGGTGTTTTTCTTACAATGTGTGGAAGGATCCAAATAATTTTCTTTATGAATTTGATTCTTTCACTTTTGGGATAATTGTTGCTAATCATTCCCCCAAAATTACAGCATGCTCTCTGCCAATACTCATTATCATTCCATACGCAGGAAATTTCCTCATTAGTTAAAGGTACTATAATTTCTGCTTGGTCCCTTCCTGTTAGTTGATCTTTTCCCCATTTTTTTTTTTAGTTTTTTATTCTATTTATGTGGTAGAAATATCCATTCTAATATGATATCTTCTCTCTGCATCAAAATTCCTGAAGGATATTCTCTAGATGGTAATATAATCAGAATACTGTCTAGTTTTGGATCCACATATTCTACATGTGCTTCTAGTATCCTGTTTTCTACACATTCTTTACAGCTTCAGCAGATAGTATTAATGGACAATTCAAGTCCTTGTACCCTTTTAAGGCCATTTTCCAGTTTTTCAAATCATGCCCTTCTTCTATTCATCATAATGGTTTGCAGTTGAGAAATCTCTCCTAGTAATTTTTGAAGATCATTAAGAGTCTGGTAGTGATCTCTCATGATCTGTACTTTTTGTGGTATAATTTTATGTAGACCTATTTTGTATCCTAAGTAGTTGATAGAATCTCCTTTTTGTATTTTTTCAGGTTCTATCTGTAATCCCCACTGAGGTAAAACTTCCTTTACTTTCTCAAACATTCTATTCTAAAATTTCTACTTTAGACTCCATGTAAATGGTAGAATATGGATTGTGAAAACTTTTTAAGAATATGTAAATGTTTTCATTTAAATAGGTTTTGTTGTAAATGGTTAATGACCACAACCAATCTCTTTAAAGATAAAAAGGGAATTGTGGTATAGATATGAATACTTTGTTTTGGAAAGGATTTTCATTTATTGATACTGGTATAGATATGAATACTGTTTTGGAATTGATTTTCATTTATTGATACCAATTTAAGGTCAACTTTTTGATATGTATATAGCTCCTCTTGTTTAGATATTGTTTTTATATAGCTCATTTAAAATTGTAATGTATAATTTGGTACAGACTATAGATAATTACCTATTATTGTCAAAACTTAGAGTTAAGATAATTAGGATTTCTAGATATATAGAGATGTATTTGAGATGAATAAGCATTCTTCAAACCTTTCAAAGACTTACAGAATGTGGCATTTAAAATGGTTCAGGGTTTTTCTTGACAGTGAGTCTCGAATGCTTCTGGAAACACCACCTGCATCAGAAAGAAAGACAGGCATTGAAGAAACGCATTCTGAAGTTTGCTTTCAATATGGCAAGACTAGCCATTTGGGCAAGATACTGCTCTTGTCTGAACTATGACTTTATGCTGTATAAACTGGACATGCAGGACCCACAGGAAAGTGACTGCTAATACAAGATGGTCATTGCTACAGGGTTCCTGCCTCATGGAAGAGTCTGGCAGACATTCTACTGGACACGGAGATAAGTGACTGACAAACTTCCAACACAAGTTGGACATTTTGAAATTTCTTGCTTTGCTGAGGAGTCTGCCAGACACAATATGGCCTACAGGCTGAAAATGGAACTTTACAGAACTTCAGGTGACTCATGAGGTAGTAAGATGTCTCTGTCATTTCTAGAGTTTATATATTACCCTTCTGTGGTTTTTTGATAGAGTTGAAGACAAGATGTTATGGTTATATTTTTCTTTAATGAAGATTAAAGATAAGTTACATATAAGATTTTATACTCACAAAGATAGGATAGAAGATAAAATATTTTCTTTAGATCTTGTTAAATGTTAATGGACTACATATTGTTTACTGTGGTTCTTTTTTGATAACTGCTTTGTTATATGTTTTGCTATGTTAAGGTTAAAACCCCTCTTTTTATTTAGACAGAAAAGAGGAGGTGATGGGAGAGGTCATTTTGTAAATGTTTCTCGTATTGGTTAATGAATAAAGCACTATTGGCCAATAGGAAAGCAAGATAGGTGGGACTAGGAGAAAAGGAGGAGAAAGGAAGTAATAGGGAGGAGTTTCAAGATGGAGGATGGAGAGGCCGGGGCCTCTCTTCAGCAAGATGAGACCATGTGGAAATACTTAGATAATAGAAATGGCTTAATATTTAAGATAGAGCTAGCCAATAAGAAATGGTAGTAACTATATCTAGTACAGAGTCTTTGTGTGTTATTTGTGGGACCAGACTGGCCAGAAAAACTAGACCTAACTCAGAACTATTTATTGAAATTAAGATAATAATAATAATTATAATCTGTTAACTAATATAATTGTATAATTTAGGTAGGTGAAATAGTATGATTTCTTGAGACTTTATCCAAAAATTTCAGATGTCTTTGTTCCTCCTTTTTCCTTCTTCTGTATTGCTCTCCCTCACCACTCTCCATTTGGAACCCCTGTCCCAATGTTTCTGTTTCTTGGTCCATATGCATTGTGTTACCTATCTCTTGGCTACCATTGCTCTGTCTATGAGCCCTTTATACCTTCCTGGTCTGTGCAGTTACTATATGCTGAGTACTCACATCTGAAGATTTGGAGATCAGAACTACAGATGAAAGAGATCGTACTGTGTTTACTATTTTATCACAATTCTATGAAGTAGGCAATACTAACCTATCATCTCCATTACATAGATGGGAAAGTGAAGTGTAAAATATTATGTAACGTTCCTAAACTCATAAACCTGTTAGGTAATATTATCAATATTTATGATAGTTTCTTTCTGATCCTAGAGTCAAGTTCTTCATCAAGATCTGTGTGCAACCTTGATAAATATTTAAAACAAAATCTAAGATTATCTACAGAAATAACTCTAAAAATGATTAGAAAATAGTATGAGGAGTAAAATTTAGTTAATTCAATTTGGTAGAGCATATTCATAGTAAAAAAGTTTACTGTTATATTCCCTCATGTTGTGTAGTCATTTCTCCTGGGAGCCAAAATCTTATAGTTAATCTTCAGCTTCAAATGTTCCCAGTGAATTCATGATTCTACCTATAAGTGGAATCTAATATTTTGGGTTTGTGTGATCCAACATGAAACACTTTTGTTTTTGAAAGATTTCTCACTGCTCATTATTATAATACCAATTACAAAATCATTTCACTAATATAGTTTTGTAACTCACCAATAGTTCTTTTCTAATTTTGTAAAAATTAAAAAAAATTACAAATACTGAAAGACATAAAGTGATATCATGGAACTCCTGGATTAAATATAAATTCTAAACGTGAAAATGGTTTACAAATACAAGATCATGAGAAGGTTATTACAAAGTGGTTATAGATTCTGTAGCAAGAAAGAACTGTTAAGGATAACTCTAAGTTCCTTGATTGGCCAACTATAGGTATAGTAGAGTTGTTTACTAATGCATGATATCTTCAAATAAGAATAAAGGAAGTCACTATAAATTCAGTTGGTAGAGTTTTGAACACTGTGCTATTGAAGTTCTGAGATGTATCAGACTTGCTTTTGACAGATTAATTGAATATCTAGAGCAGGCTACCTTATGTATTATTACAGGTTGCTAACATGTGTTCTGGAAAAGTGACAATTTATTATCTTTAGATTACCTGTGTCTGTTTTCACTTCAAATTCGTTCTATTCATCAGAAAGAAAAGTTAGATAATGTTGTTATTAGTCATTTGATTTTTCTCTTTTTATTTACATGTAAGTTTTGTTATTTCATCTTTCATTGTAGAATTCAACATATTTTGACAAATCTGTCACTGTTTTCCAGATTTATGAATTTATTTTATTTGTTTGATTATTCCTTCTTAGAGAAAACAATGTGGCTTAATCTGAATAAAGACTTGCCTACATTTTTTTCCCTCCAGGGGACCACTTTCTTTTTATTTAGTATTTTAATCCATCTAGTTGCTTTATATATAGGCAACTGTTAGAACATGAGTAAAATTTTCAACAATCTCTCATAATATTTGAGTTGTATGTTTGACATGATTTTATAAGGTATCACTTTTACTCAATGATTTCACAATAATACCTATCACTAGTAAGAGTTCTTTTTATGATGGAGATGATTTTTCTTTTATTTAATTTTTTTTTCATTTCACAAACCAACAGTTTCCCTCTCTCTCTCTCTTCTTCTACCCCCTACCTTCCCCCAACCTACCCCTCCACTCCCTATGTAATCCACAGAGGGGTTAAGAGGGTCCACAATGTCTGACATATCAAATTGGAGTAAAAGATTTTATTTTCTTTGTTTTTGAGTCAGGGTTTCACTGTAGACCTGGCTGTTCTAGAATAGATATCTGCCTGCCTCTGCCTTCCAAGTGCCTGGATTAAAGGCATGCACCACCACCATTAGTGGAGTAAGAGTTGTTTAAGTACATTGCTAATAAATTATTTTATCCTCCCAACTTGGTTTTGCAGAAATATTGTTATCATTCTCTGTGTATACTACAATTACCTTGCTTATAACCTTC
This sequence comes from Phodopus roborovskii, assembly GCF_943737965.1. Lineage (NCBI taxonomy): Eukaryota > Metazoa > Chordata > Mammalia > Rodentia > Cricetidae > Phodopus > Phodopus roborovskii. The sequence continues at coordinate 41,869,540 of NW_026126525.1, read as the reverse complement.
TATAATATGATATTTGATATTTTTCAGATAGCAAATTGTCAATATTTTGTACCTCACTTTATAATGAGCATTTAGAAAGGGTTGGATATTTTATAGTGTCACAATAATTGAGGGTATACCAATAATTGAATAAATAAAGGCCAGAGATGTTAACAATATTGAATTGAATAATAACTGAATGTATCCAGTCAAACAAGAAATTCCCTGAAACAAAATGCTATTGATACTTCTGTTCATGCCAGGTGAGGGTAGGGCATGCCTATAATCCCAGCACTTAGAAGGCAGTGGCAGGCATACCTCTATGAATACAAGACCAGTCTGCTCTCTACTGAGCTAGCTTCAAGGCAGTCAGAGATACACATACAAACCCTGTATCAGAAATCCAAACCAAAGCAAAACAAAAGAAAAAAAATCATCCTAAGTTAAAAAAAAAAATTCTAAAAGCTTTCAGGTGCCACTCGTTCCACTCTGACTCTAATCCCTGGGATTTGGTATGAATCGGGGTTTCCTTCTTCTAGTGTACCCTCTCATCTTCCCCTTTTAATTCATTTCCATTTCTTTGTTTCAGCCACAAATACCTAAAAACACTTTCTACTCATCACCGTCCAATGGCTACACACGGCTAAGGCCAAAGGCGATGATTCACACTGTGCCCTCCTCCATCCATCAACTCTCCATTCTTACCCTGAGTCCTATACTAACCTTCCACTGTAACTGGTGAGCCAAGTTTTTTTTTTGTACAGGACCAGGGAACCCAGCCCTTTCATCCCTGTCCTTCAGATTATTCTTGGCCTTACTGCAACCCTCTTGGATGAGAATACTTTCTTACCACGCCTTCGAGTCCATGGGGACCCTGCCTCTATGTGTGAATAGGGTTCCCTTAGCTCTTGCTTGAAACCCCTCTCAGACTTTTCTCGTAGCTCATCATTATTCTTCTCCAACAATTATTCAACTACATACAGAAGCACTGTCTACCAGGAAATCAATAGCTACCACATGTTTTTAAGAACTGGAGAAGGCAACAGAAGCCAAGCATTGGAAGATCATTCCAACAAAGACAAAAACAGCTACCAACACCTAGAGTCCCATATATTATTTATATATTATTCTCTTTCCAGATGCCTGGACATCCTCTCAAAAGAGACATTAATAGCCATCACAATATGATGTCACATATGCTATAAGAGTATGCCATATGAACACAATTACTCTAAAACAATAGTCTGTCAGAAATATAATATAAGAAGATATGCAATTCAAAATAAAAAAATATGAGTATGTTTGAGGATCTTAAAGAAGATATGAATAAATTCCTTAAGTATATGAAAACAAGAACAAACCTTGGAAGGAAATAATGAAAACAGATGAAGACATGAAAATAGAAACTGAATCATTAAAGAAAATCGAAAGTGAAATGAAAACTTTAGAAAGTCAAACAAATAAACCTCAGAGGAAAGCGTCACCAATAGCATACCTATACAAGATGGAAGACAATCTCAGGCATTAGTGAAGACAAGTTATAAAAAATAGATACTCAGTAAAAAAAGAAAAAAAAGTGTTAAATCAAAAAACTACAAATATAGGCAAAAAGTATCTGGGACATCTGAGACACTATGTAAAGACAAAGTTTACAAATAAAAAAAGAATAAAAATTTTAAGAAATAATCACAAAAGAAATGTGGAGAAAGGGGAATACTTCTCCACTGCTAGTGGGAGTGCAAACTCATACAGCCATTTTGGAGATCAGTATGGTGGTTCCTCAGGAAAATGGGAATTAGTTTACCACAGGACCCTGCAATCCCCCTCTTAGGCATATACCCAAAGGATTCACATCCATGCAACAAAGACATCTGTTCAACTATGTTCATAGCAGCACTACTTGTATTAGCAAAAACCTGGAAGCAACTTAGATGCCCCTCAATCGAAGAATGGATAATGAAAATGTGGCACATCTACACAATGGAATACTACTCTGCAGAAAAAAATAATGGAATCTTGAAATTTGCAGGCAAGTGGATGGCACTTGAAGAAACCATCCTGAATGAGGTAACCCAGTCACAAAAAGAGGAAAACAGTATGTACTCACTCATATATGGATTTTAGAGATAGATCAAAGGAGCACCAGCCTATAATTCATACCACCAGAGGAACTAGGATACAAGGTGTATTCTAAGAGATTCATATAAAGTCCCTCACAGTACTGGTAATGGACAAGTCCCCCAGAGCTCAGGTGAAGTGGGGGGGGGGTCAGCGAATGGAGAGAGAAATAGGAGAAAACGAGGAGGAGGAAAGGAAAACATGTGTGACCAGGAAGATTGAGCCTGGTTAGGAATAGAAGACAGGAAATAGAGACAGACAGAGAGAGAGAGAGAGAGAGAGAGAGAGAGAGAGAGAGAGAGAGAGAGAGAACATAAAAGAGGGAGCCAATATTGGTTTGAAGATAAAATTGAACACAAAGAAAGGTCTAGAGAACTACAAGGCTGATGCCAACTAACAATTTGAGCTTCAGTGGAAAGGCTATCATAAATGCCCTTCCCGGAGAGTGAGATCAACAACTAACTGATCCATGGAGCCCTCAACTAATGCCTGTTGGAAACAGGAGCAAACACCCATACATAAACACTGAGTCAAAGTAGAACTCAGATGCAGAGGGAGAGGACAAGGCCAGGCTGCAGAAACACATAGAGACAGCTTACCTGAACAAGGAGGAGCTAACAGGCCACCAGACTGATAGCTGGGAAGCCAGCATGGGACTGACTCAGGGCCCCCTGAATATGGGTCTCAGCCAGAAGGACTGAGCAGTCTAAGGGACCTCAGACAGTGGAGCCAGGATGTATCCCTGGAGCACAAAAGGACTTTGTGAACACATCCCCCATGGAGGGATAACTGCCTTAATCTAGAGACAGGAGAGAAGCCCTAGTCCCTATTTCACATGATCTGTCAGACCTACATGACCCCTATTAGATGACATTCCCCTACATTTGGAATTGTGGTGGGGGTGATGGGAGGGTGTTTAGAGTGCATGTGAGAGGGCAGAGAGGGTAAAAGGGAGGGAAGGAGTGAGGAAGGAAGGGAGGGAGTGAGGGAGGTTGGGAGGGAGGGAGGAAGGGAGGGAGAGGGAACTGGGATCGACATGTAAAATAATAAAGTAAATTAAAAAAAAAAAAAAAGGTTTGACTCCAAAATTTAAGTTCAAGGACATGTTACTGGGGAAAATGATTTCTATTTTTGTTTCCACAGAAAATGAAAAGCTGTGGATTCCTTCCAGACTAATGTGGTTTGATCAAGCCAGACCACCTGAAACAGAGTACCAGGTGATCCTACATTCAAAACAGCTGGACAAAGCAGCCTTACAGACTACAGCCAGGTTTTCTGAATCTTCTTCTAATCCCCCATGAGAGCTCCCCTTACCAGCAGGAAGTAGTTTGGAAAGAACAATGCCCAAATTCCCAAATATTGTCTATAAATGTTTGTTTTCATTTAAATGGACTTGGTTATATAAAATCAAAAAAAAAAAAAAAAAAAAAAAAAAAAAAGAAAATTCTCCCAACCAAAAGATGGAGGTTACTACCAAAGTAATCAAATGGACCCAGAAAATTTTTAGAAAACATTTCATTAGAACACAAGAAAATACACCTTCTTCTCAGTAGTTCATGGAACTTTCTGTAAAATTGACCACATACTTCATTGTGAGGCTATGCAAGTCTTAGTATATCTGATCAGTATTTGATTAAAACTTGATATCAACAAAATAGAAACTGCAGAAAGTGTACAAACTCATGGAAATGGAATAACTTACTATTGAATAAAATGTGTGTCAAGACAGAAATAGAAAACTTTTTGAAATGAGTGAAAACATACCCAAAATTCGAACACAAATCTTCACAGAAATTAAAAGACACTTTTCAGCTTCATATAGAACCTCCCCACACACATACAACTTAGCTAAAACAATCCTAAGTAGTAAATGAACTGCTGGAGGTATTGCCATTACTGATTTTAACTTGTACTTCAGTGAAAAAGTAATAAAAACAGTACGATACTGAAACAAAAACAGACATGCTGATCAATAAAATTGAGTTAAGACTCAGACATAATTCCACACTCCTAGAAACACCTGCATGTTTATGACAAAGTCAAAATATGCACTCAACAAATGGGCTTGCCAAACTGTGTGGTTGTCTATAGAATAATGGCAACATATCTATATTTATCACCCTGCAAAAAGTTCAACATCAAATGTGACAAGGACATCAACAAAAGGCCTTATAACCTGAATTGGAGAGAAGAGAAAGTGGAAAGTAGTCTTGAACTTAACTTACTGAACAGGATAGCTTGGGTGATATGACCAACAACTAATAAATGGAATCACAGAACAACTAATAAATAACATCTCATGAAACTGGAAAAGGATACTTATCATTACACATCTAATAGAGGGTTAATATCTCAAATATATAAATAAGTACAAAACAACAAACAATGAAAACTGGATATCAAGAAAATAAATAACCAAATGAACATGGGATTTACAATTAAACAAAGAGTTCGCATAAAATGAAATACAAATGGCTAAGAAAAGTTTGAAGAAATGTTCAACATCATGAGTCATCAGGGAAATACAATTGAAAGCTATTTGGATATTTCATTTTATACCAGCCCAAATGGCCAAGATCTATAAAATAAAGACAACACATGCTAGTGAGGATGTGATGAAAGGTGAACTTTCATTCATTGCTGGGTGGCACTGCAAACTTGTACAACTACTATGGAAATCAGCGTGGTAGTTCCTGAGGAAGATGGAAATAGATCTACCTCAAATTCTAGCAATACTATTCTTGAACAAATACCCAAATGACTCAATATCCTACTACAGACAGACTTGCTCATCCATGTTCATTGCTTCTCTGCTCACAATAACCAGAAATAGATATGGCCTTGATGTCCACCAACAGATGAATGAGTAACAAAAATGTGGTACATTTAGATAATGGAATAATATTCAGTTTTTAACAATAAATTCTGAAATTTAAAGGTAAATGTATGAAGTTAGAAGAAAATCATACTAATACAGACAACACATTGTGTAAATATTATCTTATATGTATGTGCTAGCTTTTAAGACTTCAATAGGCATACCTTAATATATAACAACAGTAGTTAGATATAGAATATGAGATGAGGAGATGGGGAAAGTCTCCCAAGAAAGATGAAATAATTGTACAGTCATTTGAGATTAGAGCAGGTGGATTAAGGTGGGAGGGGGAGGGAAGAGTGGGATAAGGGAGAAAAACTGGGGAGAGACAACTAATAGTAAGGACCATTTGAGAGGTTGTATGAATATTAATTGCAACAATATATATATATATATATATATATATATATATATATATATTATACAGTCTATCTGTTGTAGGATATTGAGTCATTTGGGTATTTGTTCAAGAATAGTATTGCTAGATTTTGAGGTAGATCTATTTCCATCTTCCTCAGGAACTACCACACTGATTTCCATAGTAGTTGTACAAGTTTGCAGTGCCACCCAGCAATGAATGAAAGTTCACCTTTCATCACATCCTCACTAGCATGTGTAGTCAAGATAATTCTTTGTAGCTGCACCCAAGGAAACAGACATCTCAGTTAATTTATTTTTCTATTACATATATTTTCTTCAGCTAACATTTTCAATGTTCTTGTCAGATAAATTCAAACAACTCATGTACATCTGCTGTCATTGTGGGAGGAGCTCGTACTTTGAGCTCCTCTACATATTCTATTATGTATTTTTTATGATGTTCTCCAGAGGTCAAAACTGGAATTTACAAACAGGAAGGATATTTTACTTATTGATTTCTGTTCAATCACTTGAAGTATAAATTTAAATTTTTTACTTATTTTGTTACCTTGACATTTTTAGATAGACAATGATATTTTATGTGAGAGTGATTTCCTCATTACTGGTATGTAGTATTTTGCAAAGTGCAGTACCTAGCAACTCTGGCAGTCATAACACATTCTTATCTTGATTCTCATGCAAGAGCAATGCCTCTAATACTTCATCATCAAGTATATTACTTTCTCTGATGCTATTAAATATGTTATTAAATGTGTTTACCCAAATATATTCACAACAAATTAACTACAATAAAAACTTCTGTCTGAAAACAAGTGAATGAATTCTGAGAAGAGCAACTTGCAATTATAATGATATAACTTATTTTAGTGTGGGAAGTCAGAGAAACTTAAGTGAACCCCATCAAGTAATAATAACACAAATGTACCACATTGCCCTCTTTTAATTTAGTTATTTACTTATTTATTATATAGTTCACTGGGTCCAATTAGTGTATGCCTTATGCTCTTGATTGTGAGGTTATCCACTGGGATATGGAAAGTATACCAGTGGCTACAGTTCTAAAGAAAAAGACAGGTTTTCACCTGTTGGATTCCAAACTCACCATCAACTCACATTGGCTTCAAAGTCATCATTATCCCCCATCAGATTTTTAAGCTCTTGTACTATAGATGTATGTTAGCACACATGGACCATTTCCCTTGTACTGTAGTGTTTTGTTTAATTGTTTGTGTTTGTTTGTTACTATCTTTTGCTGTTTTGGTTTTTTGTTTTTCCATACAGGGTGTCTCTGTGTAGCTGTGAAGCCTAACCTGTTACTCATTCTGTAGACCAGGCTGACCTCAAACTCACAGATATCCACCTGTCTCTGCCTCCTGAGTGCTAGAATTAAAGGTGTGTGCCACCACAGCCTGACCCTCTGTTTTTTTTTGTTGTTGTTGTTTGTTTGTTTGTTTTTTTTGTTTTGCTTTTTTTGTCTTGGTTTTGTCTTGGAAACTTTAATGGTTTTCATGCTGCTCTTACCTCAATATTATTATGGAGTTCAGTAACAACTATAAACTAGACACTATGGCTGGTGTTGATCCATGTGTTTCATGATGCAGGTTTTATGTTCACTGCATGATTATACTGACACAGTAATTGCATCTTTAATGTATTATAGATTATTAGTTTAAGTTGTGTTACATTTATTTATGCGGTGGAATGTTTGTTTAATGATACAAAGATGTATTCCATTTTTTTTCATTGCATTTGTTTAATTGCACACACCTGATTTTCTAATAAAGAGCCTAAGGGCTAATAGGTAGGCAGTATAGAGAAATAGGTAGGTCTGCTAAACATAGAAAATAAATAGAAAAAGAAGAGAAAGCCACAGAGAATGAAGGAAAGGGTTATATAGGATAGAGAAATGAAAAGAAACAGAAGTTAAAAAATAGATGGGATAATTTAAGAAAATGGGGCTAGAAACAGGCCAACCTAAGGTGCAGCATACATAAGAACAACTTTCTGTGTGTTTATTTGAGAACTGGGTAGTGGGCCCCCAAAGAGTAAAGAGTAAAACATCCCAACTATACTAACATTCCTGATGCTATAAAGCTGTTTTAGTCTCTATCTTGAAAAATACTTGATTGTATGACTCTTAAAATCCTCCTTTCTTGAATCCTCTCATGGACAAAGTTAAACTTTAGTCCCCCCATCCCTTTGTTACCTTGTTTGTTCTCCCATCCTTAATAGTGATGTGCTTTTGGATGTGTGGAAGTGTGTCATTTGGATCCACCACTGACAATTTTTTTACTGTGTGCACAAGCAGCAGTATCTAATGATGGAGCTGTGCAATAGGATTGGCCCTGACAGTGTCTCCAGGGCTCTCAGAAAAGTGTTGCTCAACGTGGCCTTGGCTGGAATTTCTACTCCAAATCTTCTGTTGTTTTGATGCCTGTTTTCCTACTGTATACTCCATCCTCACAGGTAATTCTATGAGGTATTCAACATTACCTTCACAAATTTATTGTCCCCTTAAAATCCAGTGCTGCCTGGCTGCTCATATGCATGATGCTTAACTGGGCAAAACACATTACTAGGAAATGGGGTCCATCTAACAGCTTTAAGTCAATGGAGAGACCACCACTGGTTTATTTGGCATAGTAAGGAAAAACTAGTCAAAACGTTCTACAGATGCCAATACTGGAATTCAGCAGCAGTACAAAAGCTAATCAAATCATTGCCTGTGGTCACCTGGCATCAAGTGCCTCTTTGCAGGCATTCCTAAACTGAGTTGCTTCTGTAAGAGAACAGTATGATTAAAATGAGGAATTTACGGGCTTAGAAAAAGAGCAACTGTTCTAAACATCAATGGCAGCCTGAAGAAAGAGAATGACAAGCTAAAATCCTTGAATGCTATGCTCATAACACAGACTAAAATCCAGGGAGATTTTAGGATCAAGATAAAAAGAGTTTCTTATCTTTTGTTGCTTCAGGGACTGAGCTGGAAAAAAAAAATCTTTGGGACAGGAAGGAATTCAGTGCTTCTTCTTGTCTCCTATAAAAAATTAGGGACTTGTAGCAAAACAGGTTGCCAGTCTAAATTAATTCCCACTGATAGTTCATTGGCGTTGAGGAACACACTGAAGATATTCCTTACACATCTTCCCAAAGGCATCTGTGAGCAATCCTTATGGATTCTGGAGATGCTTAGATTTAGACATCAAACACATACTGATCTAATTTACTTATTTGGTATTGTAAACCTGTAGTAGATATTTCATCACTTGTTAGAACTCATAGAGAAAACTAATGGCACAGATTTTCTAGTGTTATAGCTTGAAATTAGTTTCTCACAGCCTTAAAAATAGGGGAGTCAAAGCCAGCATACTTAAATAATAAAAGATCTATATTATTTTAAATGAACTGAGCAGATATTCTTGGGCTATCTCTTCTAAAGAAGAGAGTCCATAGCCTCTATAGAAGCTGGGGTGCCTGAACCCCACTCTATTGATTTAGTGGAACTTTTAAGACTTCATGTTGTCATTTATATTATGCACATCCCCACTTGCATTACACTTGTCTCCTTTTCATGTTACTTTTATATCAGAAATAGAACTAAAGTTAAGGCAGTCTAACTTTACAGAGTTTGGTGGGAAATAGCAATACTATAACTATGTTTCTAGTCAATGAGTATAGTTGGACTTTAGCCATTATCTTGTAATAATCATTGAACTTTTGCTGCTCAGCTTAAATTCTTTCTTTTAAACAACTTTTGTAAGTTTACTCTGTAGACTTAGAAAATTTTTGTCTGCCTTCTTGTTGGTTTTGAATAGCAGAAAACACTAGATGAAGCTGTAAGTAGGACAATGGAACAAATGGAACAAGGAGTTTCTTTTGTCTTATTTGTTTTATGGTGGTTTCTGTTTACATCCTGTGAACACTTTGGCTTTAGTAGAGTGTATGAGCACACAATCTTACAATATCTGCAGCAATTCAGATGCCCCTGTGGGTTAGCATCACTCTTCAGAGCTCTGGACCTTCCTGTTAGGATGTAAGATATTCCAGGTAGGTGGAACAATACATCTCTCTGATGTCTGAACTCCCTCCTTCAACCTTCCATAGGTGCACCACAGATCTGACAAGGTGTGTCCTTACACATCAATATGACTCTTCTTTTTGACATTTTAATTCTTTAATGCCAATTTATGTTAAAGATTCATGTAATCTATCTATGTGGATCATTCTGGTTAAAATAATGTCTTTGGTTCTTTTCCTTTGCTGGACCCTGACAGATGCATACCCATTCTCAGGTTACTATACATAAAGGCATGTTTGATGATACAGTGCACTTGTGGCAAATGTAAACCACAACCTGAAGTGAAAAGCACATTCTTCTTGCTGTGTTTTTGCATTTGCTACACTGATGCAGAGGCAAGAAAAGACTAAATGCTGGAGCCAGTTTCAACCATATTTTCAATTTTTACAATCAAAAGTTAAATCAATGCTGCTGTTATTGCATCCTTTTGGGGAGTTTTTTGAGTGCTTTACAGGAAGAATTGTGTCACTTGAGGTTTGTATAAAACCTATATTCATCTTGGATAATTTGATATTAATAAAGGAACAAAGAAATCAAAAGATATAATGAAAGGGGAGGAGCTAATTTCAAAATAGCAACTGGCCATCACCTTAGATCTAAGGGGTTTAAATCCTATTGAGAGATGTGTGTGACAATAATCACCTGTCAAGAATTGTGACCTTCAATAGGTCACAATTAACCTCCAAAAAGAAGCCAGGAGACGGAAACAAATTCCTCTGTAGCCCTCTGATCTCCTACTAGGGCTCCCGATTAGCTGAGCTCAAGTGGAAACTGAAGGTCACAGGAACCCCTTTGTGTATTTTATACAGGCCAGGTTCCTGGAGGTCTGAAATGCTACATGGGTTGGAAGGACACATGGCCTGGAAGAATGAATGGAGGACACTTTATACAGAAAGGTTACTTACAAGCAACACTAAAATCAAAAACGTGTTTAAAAATAGAAACGTTAAAAAGAACCCCTTTGAATAAGTGAGGAAAATACACTGATGCCTAGAAGGAATAGTTGAAGAGAAGAAGAACCTGTTCACAGAGCATTTCAGGAACACATAAGTGAAATATCAGAGAGAAATATGCTGTCATTTGAAAACACCAGAGAATTAGAATATAAACATTCAAAGTAACAATTTTACTTTCAGTAATATACACAGATTCTTAACAAACTGATTCTGGAAAGCACAGTGCTAAGTAACATAAAGAAACACTGAAATAGTCTGACAAATGGCCCCACGTATATAAATAATGTGTATATATGTATGCTTCAAGATTTCAATACATGTGATAAGTTTCAGAACATTTAGAATTAATTAAGTTGTTTCACAGCCCTCTGGAAGAAGTTTATTAATTTTTTTTCAGGAAGTCTGACTACACAATGCTTTGTATGGTTTATTTATAGACCACTAATGAAGACGTAGCTAATCATCATAATTAATTGGTATTTTTGTGCTTTGGGACCTAATCACAAGTCTTTCACATGCTGGATCAAAGCAAAACAGGCTATGGGAAAAACATTTAAGGAAATTCTGCTTAATGTTTTTAATATGCAGTTCAAATATTACATGTTTTATCATTTGGGGATTTGGCAATACAAAGCCAAAACCAGTATTTCTTTTGGCCAAAGCAATTTTTAAAAGAGAGTTTTTGAAACCTAAAAAAGAACAAAAGAAAAATAAAAGATGGAAGAACAAATATATGAGCATGGTAGATGATTACTTTAAGGAGTGTGAATTATTTATTACAATGTATTACTACTAGATCCCCATAATTTATAAGAGTTTTGATTATAATGAAGCTCAATCCAGATTTTCCTCTTTAGAGTTACTTGTTAATTTTCCTTTATCTTTTATTTATATGAAAAGTAATTTTAACTCATTGTTATGAGACAGATGATGATTGTTTTGCTTATTTTATTATAGCTGTGGGGAAGTTCTGAGAAGAGCCTCAGAGAGCTAGCTTTCATTTTTGGGTATTTAAATAGTAAGGATCTTCACAAAGACACAATGAATGAATAACAAACATCTCTTTAATTGTGGACAGATGCTTGGCTGATAGATGCAGCAACAACAGCTAGGCTGGTCCAGAACCTGCAGGTCGCAGGCAGCAGCACATGCAGGATGGTCTTGGAGGACAGGGTAGAACTAATAATCTAAGTAGTTTAACTTGCTATGGAGGAGAAGGACAGAGTGTAGTCAAATGTGTCTAGTTCTTAACTTTCATGTTTGTACATTCCCTAAATCAATTCTCCTCCAAAAGGTTAACCAAGTGAACAGGAATAATGTCATTTATACTTGTTGATTACTTCTCAAAGGAGATTTGTTGAAAGATTTGGTTTGTAATAATAAAAGGAAATAATAGCTTGCATTTTTCAGTGATAAGTAGTAAGTTCAATAACATTCTACACACTGGCCTATGGGGTCTCATTTCATGAATTTTTGGAGTTTATTGACAACAGTTAAAATGTTTTCAAAGAAGTGTATGGCATACAAAAAAAAAAAGGGGGGGGGAGGAAGGCAGAGTTCACCTTTGTAGAAAATGTTAATTCATAGCCTGGTTATTACTTCCAAAAGATAAGATAAATACTAGGGTGCCTTCTATGTGCTTGTCATCCATGATTGGTGTGGAATAAAGAAACTCATGTAGCAAAGGCTATGGCAGAAGGGTAGCAAGTGGTCTTCCACAGCAGGAATATGTCCTTTGAAAGACTAGAAAAGTCATCATGTGGTGACCTTCAGAGGCTAAGTGACTAGTTGTACAAATGCCACACTAAATGTCCAGAGATTTTCCAGTGATGTCAGCAGGCCCAGTTCATTGTGATACTTTTCAGTATGTTGTGACAGGAAATATCTTGTGAAGTGTAATAGTAAGGAGTGACAGTGAATATCTAGATACTGTGAAAAGTATGCCAGCCTGATTCTGATCAGAACATGGGGTGTACAGTCAGCTGATTTCCTGAAAAATTAACTCTCCTAGGATGTGTTTCATCTCAAAAGAGCAACCTTGTTTGTCCCCAAACAGATTCCACAGTGTTGATGAGTAACATGAGTATATGGGGAATATGAGGCCACTTTGGGTTCAATGAAGGCCATTTCTTTAGCTTCCACTGTGATTTAATTCAGGAGACAAGGTGCTGAATGTTCATGGTCATACAAAAATTCAGTGAGTAAGTAGCCTCTAGGGTTTCATTTCATTAATTTCAGGGATTCATGTATTCTGGGCTGTGAGCTTTAGAAAGATGTGTGACACATAAGAGAAGGGAAGAAGGCTGAAACAGTTCTCAGGAATCAAGGCACCAACAGTCCATCACCTTTTAGAGGACTAAGGAAAAATCTGAGATGAGGCATATGAAGGTGGTCATTCTAGTTAGTCCACCAGAAAAATGGCCATGTCTTCTCCCAACTTTGGGCAAGTCTTCACTTTTAGTTTCTATACACAAATAAGAGATAACTAGCAATTAGGAAATAAAGCTCTCCTCTGATATTATGACTTCCATCAAGGACATTCTCAAACTGATGCTTTGAAATTCCTGTCCTATATGACCAGTTTTTATTACCTGTTTTCATCAATACTGCTAAAACTCTAGGTCATTTAGTAAAAACAGACATCTGTACAGAAGCATTGGACCTGATTTTGTCAAGACTATAGTGCTGTTTGTATGTGTTGAGTGTTGAGTGTGTGTGTGTGTGTGTGTGTGTGTGTGTGTGTGTGTGTGTGTGTGTGTGTGTGTGTGTTGGGGGTGATCCTGAAAGCATCAGGGGAGGAAGGGAGATGAGGCATGAGGAGGTGAAAATAAAACTTGATTCAGCCCCACTTAGTTGGTCTAGATCAAACTTCTTGAAAGTCTGATGCCATGTCATCTTTATAAGCATATTTAAACACAGTGTAATTAAGAAGAAATATTTCTAGGCAAAAATCATTCCAGTTCCAGTTGCACAATAAAGCTATAGGTGTGATTACATAGAAATATTCTGCAAAGTACATGTGACCTTGAAGATGTGTTCTACAGCTGAAGGGTCTAGAGTTCAGCAAGCTATAAAGATTATGTGACATCTTCCCTAACACTGAATTCTGTTAAATGAGAGCTAAAGATAAAAGTGTAGGGAGGAAGAGTCTGGTATAAACATTCTGGGGATTTGGATAAGGTCTGGCTCTACCGATAGCACGGGTCACTGAGTTATTAATAATATCCACTTCCAGAAGATATTTTATTTCCTCCATTGTGGAGGCACCCTATTTGTGTTTCACATTTCTGGTTTCCATATGCTTATCTGTGAGTATAAGGACCTTGTTACCTCTTTATAGAGTAAGCTGAATGCTTCCTTTTCTCATGCCCTTCCTGTCAGTGATATAAATCTATTCTTGAATCCCAAGCTTCATCTCACTGCATAAGACTACTAAGATTTTAGAAGATGTCCACTGTATTTTGAGAATGTTTTACTCATAGTGAGGCAATAATTCTGGTTTATTTTAATTCAAGTATCAGCTATTAGTAATGATGAAAAAGAAATGTGAATCTTGCAAGGTATTTTACTTTTTATTTTATTTATTTAAATTTTTAAATGTTCTATGACTTTAAACTAAAAGCTTTTAAACCACAAGATTTTCTGAAAAGGGTAATACAAGATCTAAATATTAATTTCTGAATTTTATAGAATTAAAGTAACTTTTCTAATCAAATTCTCAAATAAGCTTACTTTTCCTGATCCTTCTGACTGTTTATACTTCTTTTAAATTGACTATTGGTTTAATGCTATTTATGTGCTTCTCCAGAAATTTTAATGAGTAAATTATTCATTCTGAAGTCTTCCTAAAAACCACCAGGAAATCCAGAAAGTGAATATTCAATTAAAAAGGTAGAATCAAACAAAATGAGAGACAAATTAACATAATTGACATGAATTAGTCTAAGGCAATTGTTTTAGAATTCAAAAATAAATAAAATTTGGAGCAAATAATTCTTATTTCTGAATTAGTTCATTAGGTGATTTTTGTAACCATAAGTTAGGGCTACTGACTTAACCGTAGGTCAGCTTGGGCTACTGCAGCAAAATTTCACGCACCAAGTGGCTTGACCATAAGCACTAATTTCTCACAGCTCTGGAGACTGGGAAGTCCATAAATAAGGTGGTATCTGGTATACCTCTTGCAGAAAGCTCTCTTTTTGGATTAAAGATAGCTACATTAGAAAGTATTTGGCTACTGAATGTCTTAGTCAGTTCTGTTGCTGTGAAGAGATACCATGACCATGGTAGTAGCTCTTCTAAAAGAGAACATCTAATTGGGGTAAATTGCTTACAGCTTCAGAGGACTGTATCATCATGACTGGGACCATGGCAGCTTACAGGGAGATGTGGTGCTGGCACTGAGAGAGCTACATCTTTCAGGAAATAGGAAGTCAACTGAAAGTCACACTGAGGAAAGCTTTAGCAAAAGAGACCTCAAATCCCACTCCTACCCCCGACGGTGACACACTTCATCCAATGAAGCCACATCTCCTAATTGTGACACACCCTTTGGGGGTCATTTTCTTTCAAACCTCCACACCCAATAACATGGGCTGTTGCAACTAAGGGAAGAGAGGATCAGTTCTCTTGCCCGTGCCCCACCCCCAATTCCCTACCATTACCATGCTCTAGTGGATGCCTCCACGCCTATCCATATTTGGGTAATACAAATTGGTGTGTGTGTGTGTGTGTGTGTGTGTGTCTGTCTGTCTGTCTGTCTGTCTGTCTGTCTGTCTGTCTGTGTATGTGTTTAAAAGATAGCCATCTCCTGGTGTTCTCACTAGGTTGAGAGGGGGAAACTTCTCTTTATTCCTCTTCTTATACAGCAACCAGCCTTTTTTTTGAACTCCTTACTTTTGTGAATTCTTCCATCTTTAATGTCACAAAGGTCCCATATCCAACTACCATTCTCTTATGAGTTATGTCTCTAACATAAATGTTGAGCGGACACACTATACTCCAAAGTGACCTTCTTACTTGTGTTTTAAGATGAATAGAAACAGTTTTCCAGGTGTCATAGAGGCATCTGCATTAAAACAGGATTAGCATGTGAGCACTGAATGTAGAGGATGCAATCTGGGGAGCAGTGCCAACTGTAGCCAAATTCTGCCAAGTATGGGACAGGTTACTTTCCTCACCATTAAGATGGAGCTGCCTAAGACCTTGTTGCTCTGGTTTGAATGACTTATACAATGAACATTATATTAAATAATAATAGAAAATGTAGGTAGTATAAATAATAGGACATAGAATCACTTTGGGAAGTAACATAATATATGAAGTATATTTTTTAAGCAGTTATAGAGTAATACTCATCAGTTGGCTCAACAATAAATATCAGGAGAAAGGTGCTCAGTAGAACGAATTTAGGAATCCTATTAAAAACCATTTATGACTGCTTGTTTCAGTAACCTTGCTATACTGCTTGCTGTGTATTGCTCTTTCTCAGAAAGTTAGATTTTCACTTTTAAAAAAATGAAACTCATGAACTATGACCAGTACATTCACACTCAATTGGTTGAACTAAATAAAGATAGCTGACTGTTTTACCAGTGCAGGGCTGCTATATCCAGCAGAGATTTGCTGAAGAAATTGAACAAGAGTAAAAGCTAAGGTGTGTGATCAGGAAGACAGCCTAGTGTGATACTCCTGGAACCACACAGTGTTATAGCATTGTTAATTATTACTCCCTGTGGTTAATGATAAGTAGTGGCTCAAAGCCATTAGTGAGGAGAGAAACACAAACAAACCTGATAGTGATTTATCCTCCAAAGTGTGGGAAATAGGACCTCTTTGGAATACCTGACTTTATTTATGGTTTGGAAGATAACCTTTAGGGACTGAATGTGTTAAAACAGCATCAGAAATTAAATTGTGTGCCAAAGGAAGCTCAGATTAAATTAAAAAAAAAACAGTAGATATTTTCTCAGTGAGTTCCAAGTTTATTAAATTTATGTACATCCTCTCCTTACTACCACTTTCCTGAGGTCACTAGACAGTAGGTGTCTATCTTAAAAATCTGAAGACACAAAAGTCCCTTCTATTGTGAACTATAAAGGGGACAGAGCTGATTTGCTTGCTAGAGGAATCTGCTGTGATTTATAATCATTCTCATTCTCACTTATCCCAACTGTAGAAGCAGAAATGATACCAAAGTAGCATAATGAATAATGATGGTGGCTGCAAAAATTATTGGGACTAATCATGTTAAACCTATTTGGTTAAACTAATTGAAAATCAAGATGTAATTCTCCTCTAAATTGATTTGATATTTTATTACATTTGTAAAAATCATAACATAGTTATGTCATCTTCAATTCTCAAAAATAATTACATTGCTTTAGAAACTGTCAGAATGTGTTTTCTGTGTAACAGACACAGGTAACCAGTCTGATAAAATAATCTAATATTTCCTGTTTGTCAATTACAGTGCTCTTACCTTTCTATGGAAAAATATGATCCAGTTGTATCCTATAACATGTTTACCTGTGTTGTATGATCAGAAAATATATCAAGTATTGGAAATTCTGGAATGCTTAACTTCACCATTAGGATTACTTTTAGGTGAACTCTTGCTACTGTATCTTTTTTTTTTTTTTTTTTTTTTTTTCGAACCAAGATGGAAGGAATAATTTGAGCCTATTCTAAGTTAGGTAAATTTTGGTGGTCATTATGCTCTCTCCCTCCCTCCCTCTCCCTCTCTCTCTCTCTCTCTCTCTCTCTCTCTCTCTCTCTCTCTGTGTGTGTGTGTGTGTGTGTGTGTGCACGCGTGCGTGCCTGTGTCTGCCCATCTGTCTGTATGCCTCTCCCCCCACCCCCAACCTGCTTTGTAATTAATGGAATTTATACAAAAGTTCAGTCTGGTGGATAAATTGATTTAGGATTTTGACTTAATTGCTTGATTGATTTTGAAATCATCAAATCACTCTGCATTCACCTCTATTCCCAACCCTTGGATTTTAGCTGTTTGCTTCTCTGCTAACCCTTTTGGTCTGGTTTTCTCTAGTGCTATGCCTCGACTAAAGCACATTCAAAAATCCGCACTTTAGTAAAGTTCATGTTTAATAGACTGCATATTCAAATATTTATTCTTCTTTGACTATGTGTTAATTGGTATGACAAGTTATTTCTTGAATGTGAGTACTAGCTCAGGAAGGGTGTAAGCTCCAATGCAAAGCATAGATACTGTCCTGCTGGAGGGGAAAAAGCTTTTGCAGGCAGCAGTTTCTGAGTCTTAAGGACACTGGGAAACAGACAGCTGGGCAAAATCCTATGTGTATCTCACACAGCTGCTGCTTTACTCTCTGTCAGAGTAGGGCTATGCTGATTAAGCCCAGAGTATTTAAAATTGTTTTCTTTGCATCTTCCTTCTCTAGACATCTGTAAATCATAAAACAGAAGTAGGTGGGTTTCCTATTTTGGCACCAATTCAAATATTCCTATTCAACAGATGAACAGAGCAGACCAAACATGTTTCCATTCCTTCACCAATTCTGGCATTGTATTATATTGGTTTTCTTTAATATTCACTTATCGTCAAAGGCATCATTAGACACTGATTCATAGAACCATTTCCTTATTACTTAATTTGTTCCAATGAACTTATGAATATATCAAATGTTGTACCTATAAAACGTTCACTGTTATTAGACTTGGTCATATATAGAACCTTGATAACTTACAATAAAACATTTACTATTTATAGCAAGTATTGCTGTTTGTTATGCATTAACTTTTGTGAGACATGATTTTTTTTTTATGTTGCTCAGGCATACCTTAGGTTTAGCCTAAGTCCTTCAAATAGGTGAACTCCAGCTCTAAATTACTTCTATAAGAGCTTTAAAGTACTGCACTATTTTATATTCTTCTTTGCAAAAGGAATATCAACATGCAGTTCCTGTTATCTCAAGTTTGTTGCAACATTCCCCATGCTCTCCTTCTTTCTGTATTCCTCCTCTTTATCTGAAAGGCAACCAATACTGTGAGCATTCATGAAAACTTTTGGAGAGTCTCACAGAGAGTAGGGATCTTGAGATTGGCCAGTGCCGTTTTAGACGTTAATCCTCCTCACTAAACTCTGAGATGAGTGCAACTCCAGCTAATAATCTGGCTGAAATTTCAGGAGTAATGTGATATGTGCAACCCAGCTGCAGCATGCTGCCAGAATCCCTAATTCTCTAAAATGCATAACTTGTAAATAAATGTTTCTTACAACTAAACTGGTGATATACACTTTTACTTTTTCTTTATTAAATAATAAAAATTTGAAAACCAAGGTAATTCTTATTGATCTTCTAATTTTAGGTAAGGTAATACATATCTACAGGTTTAACTAATAAAACATCATGTTTAACACCAATGAAAGAAAAAAAAAACCCACTCATTTTCTCGCCAGTATGAATAAATAAGAGACAAAGTGAAATTCAAATACAGAAATAAGGCAGATTCTCCAGCAAGTGGGAACCCCTGTGCTCAAGCAATCCAGAGACACCTGCCTCTGCTTCCAAGGAGACAACCCTCTGCAAAATCAGTCTTGAAGAAGTGAATCAGCGGAGGACAGCAAAGAGATCCATCCAAAAGAAGGCAGAAGAATATGAAATAATCTTTGAAAGAAGATGCTGTCAAGCTGTGCAATGTAGATATAAGTGACCATTTTAACAAGCTATTGGGAAAAAAGTTATCATCCAATGATTCAAAGCAATTTCTTTCATCTAATATGTCTTCCTGATAAGCCATGAGTAATACAGTAAATTGTTGAAAGGAATAATTTTTGATAAAGATAGTAGGGTATGTTAGTCATTGTGATTCTTGATAAAATATATATATATAATTGATGGAGATGCATGTATGCAAGCTCCTAAGTGCTACTGATGGATCTGTGAACACAAGCATCACCCCTTGTACTCTCTAGAGGCAATGATAAAGTCCATCCAGTACAATATAAACTGAGATTCACAGTGAAGGATTATGTATGTTGGTGTCTTAAATCCAGACCATGGCAGATGATACTTTGAGCTCACTATTTTAACTTCAGGGGAACTGAATTAGTGATTTTTGCATTCCTTTATTCCCACAAGACACATGCATACACACACACACACACACACACACACACACACACACGTACTCTTTAAACGATTTCTGATAGTACAATGTGCAATTTACTCTATTATTTTATTCCAGTTTAGTTTGTTTTGTTCCCTTCAGTGATTAATGTGATTAAATTATTTTGGAAATTAGAGGTAGTTTTACTTTTCCAGGTATGTTTTGACATGATACAAATACTCACATGCTTATGATTCATAGATTTCAGCTTTGGGAAAGAACTTCAGTAATGTGATAAGTGAATTCTTTCAGTGTGAGACATAAACTTCATTTCTAAAAATTACACTTAAAACTGGATTATATACAAGACATTCATAACACTCTCGAGTCAAAGTTTGATAGCATCCTTTAACCTATATTTGATTAATTTATACAAAATAGCATAGTACTATTAAATAAAATTAATTTAAATATGCTAAATATCTTCTGATTCTTTTCTATGTTCTATTAATAAATATGACTGCTATTTTGTTATTTTTTGATACCTCTTTAAAATTCATGTGTAATTTTATTTAAATCAACTTAAACTTTTAGTTAGTGATTCCATTGCAAAGGTTGAATGACTTGCTGAGGAACTGGTCTAAATTTATTTTGAAATTAAATACCAACTGTTTTGTTACACAAGTAAGAGAGCTTAAAATTTGGGGTAATAATTAAGTCATTTTTGAAACACATATTATAGCAATCATTTCTAATTTCAGAACTCTCTGGTATAGAGGCAATATGCCTCTGTTTCTGTACACAAACAAATGGACAAACACAAAAACAAAACACACATGGAAATTGGCACTCTTCACACACAGATTCAAATACATAAATCACACACAAACATACACACACAAAAAATGGGCATTCTTCACTCACATACACATACAGACATACATTCATACAGGTACTCGTGTACAATAGATGTCCTGTATACAAGACACATGCAGACACACACACACACACACACACACACATACACACAGAGTCTTTAAAATATCTGACAGTGTTGTGCACACTTTTTTTCTGTTCCAGGTTAGTTTATTCTGCTCGCCTCTGTTATTAAACAAATGCAAGTCACACATCAACAAGCTGTTCCAAAAATGCATTAGTATGTTACTGTAGAAGGGTGAGAAACTGAGAAACTTGGACTTACCAAGTCATTTTATTTCTATTCTCTGGCCAGTGGGTATGTATAACTCAGTGTTTCAAAATTTTTACATATAATATAGCTGATTTTTTCTATTTTCCTATATTAACCTGGAATGAAGGTGATATTAAACCACACTTTATTAATATATTTTGATTTGCCAAACAATAGATTATCTATATTCATGGAATCTTGTAAACAATACATGACTTTAAAGTAAAGACATCAAAATTTCAGGAGGCATGGTTTCTCCAGTGGATTAATTAGTGAAAACTTTAGAGTATAACCAAACTAGGACACCAATTAGATACAAAATAAATGAAAACTCTTGTCAAAAATTTGAAATGCAAAGGAAAACACATTATAAGTTAGTATGGTGTACCTAACCATATCCTAACTTAGACTTTGGTCATTCCATACCAGAGTTAATGATATCCCCATTATTCTATGTACTCTGCTCAGTTAAGTAAAACAAGATTGTTGTTGAAGCTTCTCTAAAAAGCAGTTCACATCAAATAGCTGTTGATTGACAGAACCCTATTGTTTACTCGTGCCATGTAATGTTCCTCATTGCATAAATTACCAGGACACTTCCCACAATCTAAGTTATTTGATATTTGGAGATCTAATAAAAAAAAATCTTTCTATTTCCATATGGAAAGTGCAATTTTGTGAACAGAACTAATATCTCTATTTCTCCATCCATTGAACATGCATCTATAGCTTGATTGATTATAACACATTCTTTACCAATTATTGGTTATAGAATCCCATGGATTACAATTAATTATAAATCTATTTGGTATTAAGCATATCAAAATAAGCTATCAAAAAGTGGTTTCAGTCCATGTAGTATCATTTTACCACCATTCTGAGGTAACATCGAAGAATTATTTTAAAAAATCAACTGTGATATTTAAAATTAGATTGGATTTATTCCACATAGTTGAAGTAACTTAGTAAGTTCTTGGGAAGTGATTTCTTCTAATAAACATAGTTATGCTGGACATAGAATAATATTTTATAACTGGAAAATGAATATAATCTTCTTTCTTTAGTCTTATCACCAAATTCTCTGATGTTTGCAAACAAAAGAATGATTCTAAATTCTTCTTATTCAGAATTGGAGGAACATTCCTGTATTAAGCAGGAAAGCAATGTAATGTTACTGTAAGATGTCTCTGGTAAATTCAATGTATTTTTGGTTTTAGCAGATCCTACTCATCCTATAGATGTACTCAATCACTGAGTAAAGAGCTTAGATAAATTAAATGATAGCTATACCCATCCACTGGGAAACACAAACTCACTGGCATTCTTTTTATTTACCATATCTATATATATTCAATTTATGATTTCATAAAATTATTTCTTTCCATATCCTTCTAATTTTCTTTAAAGCAAACAAAAGAATAATGCTCTAGAGTCCAAGATACAAGAGAATATCCCAAATGAGAACGCACAGAACAAATCAAAGCCAAAATGAGAGGAAAGCTATGAGACAAGATCAATATTATTATTCAATATTATATTACAGTTAGAATATAATATTAACCTCTAAGCAGAATGTAATTAAGAATATAAGACACAGTTCCATAAATAGTTGCCCACAATCATATAATTGTGTTACCATCATTTTCCATTAGAACAAAAAAAGAATAAATATGATTAAAAAAAAAAAAACCAAACAAATGTCTGACAGAATTGAGCTCCTAATTAAACCTTCAACTGAATGAAGAAAGCAGCTCTTTCATATTTTCTTTATGTATTTTATATAGTCTGCTAAAAATGCTTAGCATAATCCAGTCAAAATAGGTGTGATTTGCCTGTGCTGAACAACATAAAATTTGTCAGTGATTTAAGAATTGGAACACAAAAGAATTAAATTTCTCATGCAAGCAATAAAAATCTATGGCCTAGGAAATTGAAAAAAAAACAAAAACAACAAAAACAAACAGACAAACAAACAAACAAACAAACAAAAAAGATTCAGTTGTGATCACCTCTCTGTCCACCATAGATTTTAAAACTGCCTGCTTCATCAGAGCATATCTTATTGTTATGTACTCAAAAGTAGGCATTTTTCCTACTGAATGGCATTATACCTTTCTTGTAGACTGTGTTTATTAAGGCATTTAAGGAATTTATTAAATTCTTTAATGTGTTTTTGTGTGGCTTCCCTCTAATTTGGTCACATTTTCTTAATCTGGTATTATACTCTGGTTTCCATTTTAGTTTTGAAATTTCTGTTTGCAGTTCATAGACAGTCTTAATTTTGAGGCTAAGAAACATGTAATGACACGAAAAGTCTCTTCCCAGCAAGTCTTAATTTAAATGCAGTTAGTAAGGATTTTGCATCTTGTAGCCAACCTGGGAAGAATTGCTGTAGTTAATTGCTTCAAGTTAATTTCCAATGACCATATTGGTTCTGTCTGATCTGGGGCAATGATTAACTGTTTGAGGGCCATGCTACAATTTAAGGCTTTATTCATTTGTCAAACTTATACTTCCTTTTATATTTTCTGAGGACTCTAAAAAGAAGTAAAATACTTGAAAAATTTACAGCTTATACTTGTTAAAAGTCAAACTTTTATTTAGCCATGAGTTTTATAAAAAGCTATGAACCATCTATATTAACTACTATAATTGGGATTTCTGTTTCTGTTCATGGTGATGTAGCTGATTTCACACTGACAATGGAAACCTTATAAGCATATCACAAAGAGCTATGAATGCTAAAATCATGGAAAAATAGGCTTTTTCATTCAGTAAATGTCATCGTGTGGAAAGATGCAAAATCTGTTTAGAAAATATAAAGTGGAATCAGTTAGTGTGGACTTTCAGTCTACAGCAATTGTGTAATAAACTTGTGAAGGTATTTGAAAACTATCAACATCTTTTGGTCCATGATCTCCACTCCTAGGTTCAGTTATCAGTAACTCCATGGATATTCCTTACCTTTCTTGGACTCTGAAGTTCATTATATCTTTAAAATTTTTCCAAATCATCTTTAAAGTTTGCACTTCTAAAATTATCACTTTTTAAACGTAGCTGATTTATCTTTTGTAAACAAAACTACTTTTCTTAAAGGGGAGCTGTTAAGGGGAAAATTAAAAGAATGGGGTGAGTATGTAGATTAAGAGTGCTTACCTAGTAGAAGCGCAGGACTGAAATGAATATCCAGAAAAGAGAAATGAGAGAGATTTGGGAGAAGAAGGGCAAATAGAGAAGATAATGCAAATAAAATAAAAATGTCTCAAAAGAAGAGGAGCAAACACTTTGAAATGGTCAGATGCAAATTTTTCTCAGTCTTTCTTGGCTATCTTTTTGTACTGTGAAACACGCACAGCTTCTAATCTGATAGGATATTACTTCTCATTGCCTCAGCAAAACTATTTTTGAATCTACAAAGCCTTTGCCATCATCTTATTCAGGGAAATCTATCACAGTTTTGCAAATCACTCAAATTTTGCAGGAAATTATAATGCTGAAAATGGTCACATGGGGCTCCATTTTCGCTTTGGTCTAGTTCTGTTCTTAGCTATTGGAATATATTGCAGGTGTTTAAACCTAAAAGGATTGGAAAATTTTGGCTCCTACTTTCACTATTATTTCCTTTCAAAAGTAATCAAATCTGTGCACATCATAGGATTTCATTTTATACAGATTTTGCAGTTATAATGTAGTAAAATAGTTATATTTTCAGTTATTTAAAAGGTTAACATTTATATCCATTTGCATTATTATGATGATAGTAAACCATTCCATTATGAGTCTATTCTAATTCCAAGCCCATCTGCTTTGAGATAGAAAATTTTAATGACTGTTCTCTAGAGGACAACGGCAGTTTGAAAGTAAAGAAAAAAATATTGAATGGGGTTGGACATTGACATACAAAAGATCGATGAACTTGGTAAATAAAATACATTTTTTTCATACAAAACATATAAAAAAAGCTGTTTTCTGCAGCTTTAAATGTAACTTGCAACTTATATTAGAAAATAAGACAAGTAATCTTTGCTGTTCTTGTTTATCTTTGTGATTTTAGTTACTTTTCTCCCTTCCCTTTCCTCCCTCCAAATTTTTCCACATATCCCTTTGCACTCTCTTTATTTTTATCAGTTATTATTTACATGCACACATGTACTTATATATACCTACATATCCCTAAATATAACCTGTGAAGTTCAATAATGCTTCTTGAATGTATCTTTTCAGACATGTTTGTCACTGGATAACCAATTGTTGTGCTCTTCCCTGGGGAGGACCTCCTCTCCTGCTCCTAGTTTTCCTCAGTTTCCTGAGGAGCAATATGGAGGAACAAAAACAGTGGTTGCCTCCTGTAATCAAGGCAGCAAAGGATAAATAGTCCATGGTGAGAAACTGAGGCAACACTCCTAGAACCAATAAAAAAGGTTATGAAAAGTAAATATCATGGAAAATAGAAAGCAGCTTAGAAAAATCCCCAAGCAACCTCAACATCTTCCCCCTTGAGAGGAGGACATGCACAGTTAGCAAGCACTCATACTTTGTGTTGTGTTAAGGTTTCATGGGCATCTTTCCACCACTTCTTCCAGTGTTTCCTGAGCCTCAACTGTGCAGTGTTTTGTAGATGTTAGGACTGGGCTCCTCAACTCTGTTTTTATTGGTAGCAGTTTTCCACAGTGGTCCTTTCATGTGTTACAAAATCAAGTTTCTTTCCTTTTCCTTTATTTATTTATTTGTTTCTTTGTTTATTTATTTATTTTGAGACAGTGTTACTCTGTGAAGCCCTCCTGGAACTCACTCTGTAGACCAAGTTGGCCTCAAACTCACAGAGATCCACTGGCTTCTGCTGGGATTAAAGTGTGTGCTACCACTGCCAGCATAAGAAGGTTCTTTCAAGTATAGTCTTTGAAGACTATACTTATTCACAGGTATAAGAACAATTTTTTAGTAACTATTCAATCAAAAACTAAAGTTGATTTTAAAATATCACCCATAATGTACTTCAAGACTACTTTTCAATAACATATTTAAGAATACTAGAAAACTGTATTCTCAAACACTCTGCTGAGATATATCTCTGTCTGCATAAAACAATGGGAGAAATGAGGTAAATCTGACAATTAGAAGGGTCAGTCCTTGCTCTTCATGCAGCATCTGCCATCCTGTTGTCTGCAGATGTTCAGAGATTGCTAGGGAGATGCTAGGATACCCGAGACACTGGAAATGATGCTGTTTGTTTTGCTTCCTACACTGATTTTGAATTCTTCATCCTAAGAGAACAACTGATACAAATGGGGCAGGAGAGAGGAACAGACACAGTGTTTGACTTCTGTAAGAAAGAGCTGAAGACAGTGAAGGAGAGAGTAGAGTTCACGGAGAGAAACTCAAGCACAACTCTGAGAACAAATAAAAAGATTATAATAAATAAATAACATGGGAAAGCAACTTCCAAAATGTTTTAAGCAATATTAATAACATGCTCTTGGAGTGGGCAATTCAGATGAAGCAAGCAAGCCCTTTTCTGTAATCAACTGTAATACTGTAATACCTGCTTGTCTATTCCAAGGCAAAATCCCTGGTTTATACAAAATAACTATTAAAATATATTTTACTCATGGAGATTATAATATATGCAGAAACAAGAGAGGGAAAAGAGACAATTGGTATGGGTGAGGAGAATCAGTAGAAAGCAGAAGAGCTAGCTAAAACTAGATAAAATTCAGGTGCTTGGGCAAAGACAGACCCTCTATTATCTAGGAAACTGACATTGTTGCAGCCACCTGTGATCTTCATAGGTGTCTTGACATTAGGAATTGAACTGCTGTTAGAAGCAGAAAACAAGGTGTGGTTACACAGACCCATCTGTGGCTGCCACTGCATTGACTGTGGAGATGACTACAAAAGACAAAAGGGTGGGAGTTTTTATTGACAAAGATATGGGCATCAGTGCTGGGCATGCTGACAAAGCTCTCCTAGACTCTACAGACACATACCTACAGGTCAGATAGGAGGATTTATTACTTTTTTTTTTTATTAATTTTCTACCTTTTTATCATATTTTGCTTTATTATGATTTTTATTGTTTTTCATTCTACTTTAATAAAATGTTTACTCCTTTTACTATCTCATTTTCCTTCTATTTTTTTATGTAGATGGGCATTTGCATGCCTGGCCCCCGACTTTCCTATTTCTCCTTTATTAATATGTAATTTTAAATTTATTCTGCAACAATTTGTTCAGCCTTCTTTTGTTATTGGTATATGTTTGTTTTTATCTTTCCTATCATTTATTTTATATAGCATGACACTATGAAGTCCTGGCTACATGCACCCTTACCTGAGGCTCCCAGGGAAGATTGCAGATGTGTGGCACAAGGCCTACCTGTTATTGTTGATTGAGAGCTGTTATATTTCAAAATAAGGTTTGTTTCCATGTTATGATGTTACTATTTTTATTTGTTTCCTTCCATGTCAATGGAACTGGGATCAAACCTGACATAATGAAACATGACAGACAAGTATATTATCATAAAATTACACACAGGTCAACTAAAAAAAATTACACTTCAGTGCAGCTGTGATATAGTCCTGTTTGTATTTTGGTAAACATTATAGAACAGGAAATATAAGCCAAAGTTTGTCAACATGGCCATATACAAGCATGGAGAAACATAGCCCAGAGACAAGATCATGGATATCCACACATACAAGGGCTCACAACAAATGCAATTCCCATATTCTTTCAGACTATGTATTGCTGAAAGGTATGGAGGGGTAACTTTATATTATTCCTTCCTTGACACTATGCACTCTACTGAAAGCCACCAACTGTAACCAAAGAACAATAAGAAAAGCATTACTAAGTATATTTAGAAATAAATTTAACCCTATAAAACAAACTGATATCCCAAGTTTTACAGGAATAAAAGATGAAACACAAATGTCTGAGAAACACATCAAAAAAATCTTCAATATCATAAAATATCAGAATTATAGTTAAAATCTCTTTGATATTTAATCACACCCTAATGTGAATGCCAAGAAGAAGGAGGAGGAGAAGGAAGAGGAGAAAAGAAGTTACCATGAATACTGGAATGCTGGTGAAAATTTAATAAAATGGAGATACTTATCAACTTCTGGTGGGAGTACAAACTATTGTTAACATTATGAATTTAGCATGGAGGCTCCTCCAAAATCTGAAAGCAGATCAACCTTACTATCCACAACTACAATGCATACGTATATACCCAAAGAATCTTCTATCTTATTCTGGGATACCTTTTCATTCTTGATAATTGCTGCTTTTTCACACAACACCTTGAAATGGTCCATCAACTAATTTATGTTCCATTTCACAAGATAACTGACAACATTGCAGAGAATAAAAGTCTGTAGATTTTTCAGCCACACCACTTCCCTCAAGGCTTACACATCATTATTGAAAACATGTTGAAGAGAGAGTATGGGTCAGAAGCAGTGAATACCTACAGGGAAACCTTTTCTTCTGGAGATTGCAGGAGAGCTCCACATATGAACTCATGGGGGTTGGAAGCACAAAACTTGTGTCAGTGCAATCCATGACAGTTGCAACATGGGGACAGGATTTGGGTGAAAATCTCATCCCTAGTACTTTTTTTTTAATTTTCATTTCCCTGATAACTAAGAATTTTTACAACATGTATTAAACTTATGTGTGTTCCATCCATGCTCTGCTTACTAATCCTCTGTGAAGTACAAAGCTCACAGTGATTTTTCTTTCATTCTAGAGGATGCCTCCTCACTAAACTGTGAAGTTTCCTTTCCAGTGCAGAGACTTTGTTTATTTAATTTCATGAGATCACTCTACACTATCAGAATTTTGAATTCATATATTTATTATTGGCACCCATGCTGAGGTTATACCTTGCCTATTGACAAGAGTATAATAATAATACACAAGGGTGTTCAGGGTATGCAGATCTTACTATTATTTGTTTTAATTTGTGATAGATATCTAGTCATACTATACCTAAACCATATGTAAATACTAGTTTAATTTTAAAAATAGCCTTCCCATTAATTTCCAAAAAGGCAGCAGTAATTTATATTCTCCAAAATATTTAATTTCTATACATCTGTAACAATACTGGTTTTGTTTTGTTGATGATAGCCTTTGTGAATACTGAGAGATGGAATTTCAACACAGTTTTAATTGGTATTTCTTTGGTGGCTAAATCCATTGAATAT
Source organism: Phodopus roborovskii (assembly GCF_943737965.1). Classification (NCBI taxonomy): domain Eukaryota; kingdom Metazoa; phylum Chordata; class Mammalia; order Rodentia; family Cricetidae; genus Phodopus; species Phodopus roborovskii. The sequence continues at coordinate 41,840,655 of NW_026126525.1, read as the reverse complement.
TTTCTCATATATTCACTTCAATTTGTATTTCTTTGTTTTAACATTATCTGTTGAGTTCATGTGTGCTATCTTCATTGTATTACTTTTTCTTTTGGTGTTTAAATTTTTGACTTTTGATGTATTCTATCACTTATGTGCAGTCACAGGAATGGATTTCAAAGATTCTACCATTGCACATATTGCCTCTTTTCTCTATCCTTTAAAAAAAATTCTATTACAGAAAAAAATTGTTTGATGTACTTTTTATGTCATTTTTGTTTTTTCTCATTTCTTTCTTTTCAAACCTATAATGGCTCCCTCCCCCCTCTCTCTTTTCTCTCATCTATTTTTCACCTGACTCAATCTTCCGAATCCCATTTACTTTCCTCTCTGCCCCTTCTCTTTCTCCTAGCACCCCCTCCACTCAATGTCACACCAACTCCCAACATGATCAGGAGATCTTCTCCCTTTCCCCTTCTGTGAGGGACCTTATATGAATCTCTTAGGACCTCTTTGTCCCCTAGTTTCTCTGACGGTGTGAATTATAAGCTGGTGATCATTTGCTCTATGCCTAAAATCCATATATAAGTGAGTACATACCATGTTCCTCTTTTAGTAACTGGGTTACCTCATTCAGGGTGGTTTATTCAAGTGCAATCCACTTGCCTGAGATATTCAAGATTCCATTGTTTTTTCCACAGAATAGTATTCCATTGTGTAGATGAGCCAAACCTTCTTTATCCATTTTCAGTTGAGGGACATCTAGGTTGCTTCCAAGTTCTTGCTGTTACAAATAATACTGCTATAAACATAGCAGAACACGTCTTTTTTTTTTTTTTTTTTTTTTTTTTTTTTTGCATGGATGTGGAACATTTGGGTATATGCCTAAGAGTGGGATTACTGGATCCTGTGGTAGACGGATTCCCATTTTCCTGAGGAACCACCATACCGATTTCCAAAATGACTGTACAAGTTTGCACTCCCACAAGTAGTGGAGGAGTGTTCCCATTTCTACATATCCTCATTTGTGTTTCTAATTTTACCAATTCTGGTAACTCGGATTTGTTTTGATTTGCATTTCCCTGATAGCTATGGATGTTGAGCACCTTCTTGCGTGTCTTTCAGCCTTTTTTGATTTCCTCTATTAAGAATTCTCTCTTCAGTTCTGTACCCCATTTTTAAACAGGGTTATTTTGTGTTTTGGTGACTAGTTTCTTGAGTTCTTTGTATATTTTGGAGATCAACCCTTTGTCAGATATATTGATGTGGGATTGGTGAAGATCTTTTCCAGTCTGTGGACTGCCTATTGGTCTTGTCAACTGTGTCCTTTGTCTTACAGAAGCTTATCAGTTTGAGGAGGTCCCATTTATTAATTGTCGATCTCAGTGTCTGTGCTACAGGAGTTATGTTCAGGAAGTGGTCTCTTGTACTAATTTGTTCAGGGATACCTCCCACTTTCTCTTCTAAGAGGTTCAGTGTGGCTGGATTTATGTTGAGGTCTTTGATCCATTTGGACTTGAGTTTTGTGAATGACAATAGACATGGGTCTATCTGCAGTCTTCTACACACCATCATCCAGTTGCACCAGAACCATTTGCTGAAGATGTTTCTTCTTCTCATTGTATACCTTTATCATTTTTTTTTGTCAAAAATCAGGCATTTGTAGGTATGTGGGTTAACGTCAGGAATTTCAATTCAATTCCATTGGTCTACTTGTCTATATTTGTGCCCATACCAGGCTGTTTTCAGGATTATAATCTCTGTAGTAGAGTTTTAAAGTCGGGGATGGTGATGCCACATGAAGTTCTTTATTGTACAGGGTTGGTTTGGCTATCCTGGGTCTTTGTTTTTCCATTTAAGTTGATTTTTATCCTTTCCAGATCAGTGAAGAACTGTGCTGGGATTTTAATGGGGATTGCATTGAATCTGTAGATTGCTTTTGGCAAGATTGCCATTTTTACTATGTTTATCCTACCTATCCAAGAGCATGGGAGATCTTTCCATTTTGTGGTATCTTCTTTAATTTTTTTCTTTAGAGCCACAAAATTCTTATTATACAGGTCTTTCACTTGTTGTAAGCGTTATCCCAAGATACTTTATATTGTTGTAGTTATTGTAAAGAATGATGTTTCTCTGATTTCTTTCTTATCCTCTTTGGCGTCTGCATATAGTAGGGCTACTGATGTTTTATGTTGAGTTTATCTTCTATCCTGCTAGTTTGCTGAAGGTGTTTATCAGCTGTAGGACTTCCCTGATAGAGTTTTTTTTGGGGGGGGGGGGAGTTCTTATGTTAGCTATTGTATCATCAGCAAAAAGTGAAAGTTTGACTTCTTCCCTTCTAATTTGTATCCCCTTGATCTCTCTTTGTCGTCTTATTGCTCTAGCTAGAACTTCAACTACAGTATAGAAGAGATATGGAGAGAGAGGGCAGCCCTATCTTGTTTTTTATTTTAGAGGAATTGCCTTAAGCTTCTCTACATTCAGTTTGATGGTGGCTGTTGGTTTACTGTATATTGCTTTTATTATGTTTATATTTTATTATGTATGTCCCTGTTATCCCTGATCTCTCCAAGACCTTTATCATGAAAGAGTGTTGTTTTTTTCGATGACTTTTTCAGCATCTATAGATATGATCATCTGGTTTTTCTTTTTTTAGTGTGTTTATATGGTGGATCACATTGATAGATTTTCATATATTAAACCATCCCTGCAAGCCAGGGATGACGCCTACTTGGTTGTGGTGGTTGATTTCTCTGATGTTTTCTTGGATTCTGTTTGCCAATATTTTATTGAGTATTTTTGCATCACTGTTTATGAGGGATATTGGTCTGTAGTTTTCTTTCTTAGTTGTGTCTTTGTGTGGTTTGGGTACCAAGGTGATTGTGGCCTCATAAAAAGAGTTTGGTAATGAACCTTCTGTTTCTATTGTGTGGGACAATTTGAGGAGTACTGGTATTAGTTCTTCCTTGAATGTCTGGTAGAATTCTGCACTGAAGCTATCTTGCCCTGGGATTTTTTTTTTTTTTTTGATGGAAGGCTTTTGATGACTGTTTCTATTTCCTTAGGGGTTATAGATCTATTTAAGTTGTTTATGTGTTCTTGATTTAATTTTTGGAAGTGATAGTTTTCCAGAAATTTGTCCATTTCTTTTGCATTTTCAAATTTTATGGAGTACAAGTTTTGAATGTATGACCTGAAAATTGTCTGGATTTCCTCAGTATCCATTATTATGCCCACATTTTCATTTCTTATTTTGCTAATTTGCATGTTCTCTCTCTCTGCATTTTGGTTAGTTTTGATAAAGGTTTTTCTATCTTGTTGATTTTCTTGAAAAACCAACTCTTTGTTGCATTGATTTTTTTTTTTTTTGTATTGTTTTCCTGGTTTCTACATTATTGATTTCAGCCCTCAAATTGATTATTTTTGGCATCTACTCCTCTGCCATGGGTTTGCTTATTTTTGTTGTAAGGCTTTCAGTTTGTGCTGTTAATTCTTTAATGTGACTGTTTTACATTTATTTCATATGGGCCCTTAGTGCAACAAATTTCTGTAGTAGAACTGTTTTCAAGGTGTCCCACAAGTTTGGGTATGTTGTGGCCTCATTCTCATTGTATTTTAGGAAGTCCTTAATTTCTTCCTTTATTTCTTCTTTGACCCAGGTATGGTGCAATTGCACATTTTTCAGTTTCCATGAGATTGTTGGGTTTCTGTGATTTGTGTTGTTGTTTAATTCCAATTTAATACTTTTTATTTTGTTAATCAAAAATTACAGTTGACTTTTTTTATAAAATTAACTACGATAATGCCACTGTATATACAAGGAACATAAGTGTACAAAATTTTATTGAAGAATTTGACTGTGCATATAGGGATAGTTCTTTTGCAAGCAGCATGGGTAACTTCAATATCTGACTCCAAGTGATCTGGCATTCAGAAAAATTAACAAAAATATCTGAATTCATTAAGTTTGGTATTTCACACATTTGATTACAACACTCCATTTTTTGTAAGAGAAGCTTCTTCATGAGGTTGAGAGCTATGAAATTTTAGAATGCAGTTAAGAATTATACTGATCTAATAAAATAGTGATATTGTGTTCCCTTCTGAGATATATGACTTCACAAACACATAATAGTTGGGTTAGCTTCAAGTTCCATGCATGGTTCTTCAGTCCAATTAGGCAGCTACTGGTTACCCCAGCACTTGAGTGACACCATTTTACCTACAAGAATATTTCAATATCTATATTGATCAGTTTCATAGTTCATAGACATCACAGCTGGATAAGACTATTGATTGTTTCTCTTTCTGCTCATAGTGGGCTGATTGAACATTTTGATACTAAGGAAACAAGGTCACTGGAGGAGGCTTTCAAGTTAGTTCCAGCTCTAATCATGTAAGGCCTATGTCCCAAGTGTGTAGGATCTTCAACAAGTGTAACAGCAATAGCCAATATTGTGCTTAAAGTCACTTATACTAACTATCCTTACTGAAACACAAAGGAAGCTTCTCATGTCTGGTACTGGTTTGTCATTATTGGTAAATAGCTAATGGTTTTTATGGAGCATTGACAGACAAAGTGGCATAACTTTGTTTAAGCTATATACATATATACATGTATAGCATGTTATTTTAAGTCAACACAAAATAACAGGAAACTTTGAGGCTTTATTATATAAACTTGCTATTATTTGTCCCTCCCCCTAGTTTCGTGTTGATTTCCCTCCCTCTCCCTAGTTTAAGCCTTCCTCCCATTTTCACATTTATAATCATGTCACCACTAGGGACTGTAATTTTCCCCCTCTATACTCTTTTCAAACTCCACAGTCTTTCCATATTATCTATGATTTAATAAAGATTGACTGTCATATCAGAAGTGCAAATCAGCTAAGCCAGACCTCTTACCTTTACCTCAGACTGAAATCGGTGATCTGTTTTGCTCCACAAACCCTCAGAGGCAATGTCTTCAACCAAACTTCGGACTGCAATCCTCTCTCCACCAAGACTCAGACAACAATCCCAGAATGCTGCCTCTCCTAAACATGGCTGGAGACAAATTCTTTCTTGAGACCCATTGCTTTTTTCTTTTATATCTGATGGAGGATGTCCTTCTGTATTTTACTTTAAAAAGTAACACTCCTCTCCACTGTTTTTATGAGGAAATACTAACACTCTGAAAATGCTTTCTAAAGTGAGTAAAGTGCTCATATAACTTGGTGACATATATAATTCATAGCTCAAGCTTATGCATGGAAAAATAAGTTTCAACACCCTCTATTAGCACTTTAGAATTTTCAGATATTCTTAACAACTGACCTTCATATTTTGATTGATGAAGTGTGATTGGTGGTATTTTCTGAAGGATACATTCAAGCTGCAATGAGGAATTTGAGTATATTTGCGTATGAGAGCCAAAGTAAGCAGCAATATTAAGATGCAGCTATGTCAGCTCAAATCAAAATATATCAAATTATATATGGACACATACAATTTTAACTTTACATATTTATGTCAAATATATCAAATGTAGTGTAATAATCTCACTCCTTGACTTGATTGCACTTCTTCATTCCCTGATCATCTAGTTCTATCATGTTCTGTATCTTAGTCAACACTTTATTAACATCTACACATTCAAGTTCAAAATATGACTATTAGATCCATGTTCAACACATATATGAATTTTCTGCCTGAGTTTGATGTTGGCTATAAATTGATCTCTGAAGATTCTAAATAAGTTGAGCAATTTCTGTGAGTTGTAGCTTCTTCTTTTTTCATTCTTTGCATTTAATGACGTTTCCCTTCTTTTTCATGCCTCCAAACCCTCCCACACAACTATCCCTACTTCCCTTCAAACCCATGGCCTCTGTTTTTCAAAACCTGTACTCATATATCTATATTTTTATACATACATTCCTAAATATGACTGTTGAGTCCATGTAATGACACCTGTATGTATGTTATCATGGCTAATCATTGGCACTGGACAACCACTTGGTATGAGATGCCCTAGAGAAAGCCATTTCTTCCACTCCCAGTTTTCCTAAATTGCCTACAGTCTTTGTGTAAGATTAAGGCCTAATGAGCTGTTATTTCATGGATTATAGAAAGAAATGTCTCTACCATGAGCCATGACTAAAAGGTGTGAAAGCTAATGAAAGAGACTAAATGTTTTATTTGTACTCCACTGGAATGTCATGGCGATCTGTAAATAACTTTTTCATTCACAAAAGTTAAAATGCAGTCATTAAAAAACATCTGTTTATACCCTATTGCATGTTTAGATCAAGAGATAAGATGTATACAACATTTGTAATGCTTGAAAAACTTTATATCAAAGAAGATGATACCTAATATACTTATGATGTTTGAAAACATACCTGACTCTCATTGTATGACTGCTGTAATTCTACTCTAATTGTGTTTTAGCCCAGCATCAGTGTGTTCAACAAAATAGCATTATCTGTACTATTTTAATAGATTTATATTCTTGAGACACTAGAAGGCTGTTTTGAGTGAGGTCTGTTGAAACAGGCCACACTTTTCCTTAAGAATGGCTTTAGAAGTACCCTTGTAAACCATAACCTATTGATTATTCTTAAACCTTAGAAGCAGTCTTTAAATTCAAAGAATTTCACTACCTGTGAAACAAAATTCATTTTTATTGATGTACTCAAATTTTAAAGATTTTCATATTTTTTATAAAGTTTGTGATTAATGGCTAACATTTGCATACATAGGACAATCTATCTGTCCATCCATCTATCTATCATCTATCTATTATAATGGTATTTGTTGGAGCATTATCAATTCAAGGTAATTAGCATGTCTGTCACCTTAAATTTCTATCATTTTTGTATGATTACTACTGTTTGAAAATGCATTCAATTCTACTATGTATATAAAAATTAAATTTATTGTATTGTGTTATATAGTACCAGATCTAATTTTAACCATCAAATAAATACAATCACACATATTTAACTTCTACCTCTCCTTTCTCCCTTTATTTGTCTTTTTCTGGGAAATTGGAGAATTGGTAAGAAATAAATCTGAATTATTTAAGTACAGAAAAAGAAAAATAACAAAGTATCTTGTGAAATGTATGTCTATTGTTCTCTACTATACACTTAACTTTTTAGTTGATCATATTTAACAACTTTAATAGCAATATAAATTTAATTTTTCAACATTAATATTCCTATTCCATTTTAGACATTTTCACACACAGATGTTCATGCCACTTTACCTTCAGGAATTACATCAAATAAAATTATTTCAAATACATTTCATTAAAAATGTGAACAAATGTACACACAACCACCAGAATTGTATTGACTTAAAAAATATATATCCAAGCATAGGATAAATTTTAGGAACCATTATTTCATTATTATCTTAGCTAGAGTTACTATTGCTGTGATGAAACAACATGGTCAAAAGAAACTTGGGGTGGGAAGTTTCTTTGTCTTATACTTCCAGATCATTGTCTAACCTCTAGTGGGGTCAGGAACCTGGAGACATAAACTCATGCAGAGGCCATGGAGGAGTGATGCTTACTGACATGATCCCCTTGATTTATTGAACCTACTTTTTTATGGAACCCAGGACTACAAGCCCAGTAATAAGACTACCTACAGTAAGCTTGCCCCATTCCTACCAATCAATAAATGAAAAAAAAAATACCCTAAAAACTAGACTACAGCCTGATATTTTGGAGGTATTTTCTCAATCGAGGTAACCTCCTCTCTGATGCTTGTGTCAAGTTGAAATGAAACTAGCTAGTAGAATTATCATAGCTTCATTTACTATTATTTCTCAATAACTTAACTGTGAATATTAATGGGCATTTATATGGGGAGCACTCACATAATGAGGCTAAATTACCACTGCAGTCTTCTTGCTCCTGTAGATGCTGTCTCTGTCTTTCAGGATGCTCTGACCACAGCCCAAGGCAGCACAAGGAAGCTCATCCTCTTTTTTATAAGGGGCCATGTACACATACATAAAGTTATACCCTAAGGTGCAGCCGCTACTCCAAGTCCACTGAATGCCATTTCAGGATGTTCCTGATTTTCACATTAACAAAATATAGCATGGAGAGAATCAATTATTTTAAAATTATGACAACACCCCCCCCTCAGTAAATTTTAAGATTCATTGTGATTGGATGATGCTGGAAAAAAAAGAAAAAGAAAATTTTAGTTTAAGCCCAAAATGATTTAGGATGTGAGGTTATACTTACTTGGAAATCATAACTGAATAGGTGCATGTATTAGTGAAGGAAAGCAAGTACTTAGGTAATTACCTTGCTCTTGACAAGACTCTACTTTTGAAACAGCCTTTGTCCAGTGTCGTCTTTTATGAATAAAGGTAATTTCATTGCAATTGTGCTAAATGACAGAGATAGTCTGTTATTATGGGGAATTTTTTTCTTGATAAATCTTACAAGTACATATTTAATTAAACATTTAAATTCTACTTAAAGTTGGGTTAATCATTGCAAGTATAATCCATTCAAGGATTAAGGACAACGTCCTTTTAAAATGATTTTATGTGAAATCGTCCATAGTAGTGGCATTTCCAATCATTTCAAATGGGATGTTTCATCACAAACTTTCTAAAATAATGTTTAAAATAATATTTCATAACCACTCTTCAAATATCCCCTTCTTTCTATTCCAGGAAAAGGCAGTATAGGCTGAAATGATGGATATCAGATCTGATGTTCCTATAGAAACAATATTGTTACAGGAAATTATGTTCCATTCCAGATCTGAGGCCTAAGGCATGTTTTTGTTTTAATTTATTTTATAAGCATCAACAAATAAAGTATTTTTATCAACTTTTAAATCACATATAAAAATATATTTATAAAACAGATAGTTTGGCATTTTTAGTGTGTTTATTGAATTAGGCTACATGGCATTAAAGCTCATAAGGCTTTATGAATTCTAGCATAGAATTGGACATAGTTTACTTTATAAGAATATCTATGTCTATCTCTCTCTCTCTCTCTCTCTCTCTCTCTATATATATATATATATATATATATATATATATATATATATATATATAAAAACCAAATGTGAACATACAATCTCTGGAGGACATTTTATAGGAAGTAATATAATATTTTCAGGGATCCAATGAATGGCTCCTGAACTTCATTTGAATGTTTGTTTCTTCAAATGTTTGCTTCTGTGTTGAGAATTGGTTCACTAATACTGGTATTTATAGTGTCTTGATTGCCTTATCTTTTATAGCAAAAGTAAGTTTATATTTCTCAACACTATACTTACACCTTCTTTACAATTATTGTAACATGGTATTTTTCTTCCTGATTTGGTAAAGTGATACAAATTTAAATTACAATTAAATTGTAATTATTAGCTGCAATAGTTCCTGATCTATATTCAGTTTTATTAGGTTTATAAATTCTTATTTGTGTTTTGGGAAACAAAACATTGCCTTGTGTATTTAAGGAACCCCGAGATCTCACTGACAATGTTGTTATTGTTAATTCTTCTGCTCACATCTGCTCACATGATACTCAAATCAAGCTAACTAAAGCCAATGATAGAACTTTAAATGCTTCATAAAACTGACAACTATGAGATACTATATTACTCCTGTCAGAATAGCTAAAATCAAAAGCACCAAAGACAGATTATGCTGTAAAGGATGTGGAGAAATGGTTATACTCCGCCACCATGGATAGGAGTGAAAACTCATACAACCACTTTGGAAATCAGTATGGCAGTTCCTCAGTAAAATGGGAATCAGTCTATCTCAAGATCTAGTAATTCCACTCTTAGGCATATACCCAAAAGATGCACGTTCATACAACAAGGACAACTGTTCAACTATGTTCAGCAGCATTATTTGTAATAGCAAAAACCTGGAATCAACCTAAATGCCCCTTAATAAAGAATGGATACAGAAAATGTTGTGCATTTACACAATGGAGTACTACTCAGCCGAAAAGAAACACATGCGCACACACACACAATGGAATCTTGAAATTCACAGGCAAATGGTTGGAACTTGAAGAAACCATCCCTAGTGAGGTGCCCCAGGTACAAAAAGACAAACACGGTATGTACCCTCATATATGGTGTTTAGAAAATAAAGCAAAAGATTACCAGCCTATAATCCACCTAGCCAGAAAAGCTAGGAAACAATGAAGATCTTAAGAGAAACATACATGGTCCTCTGGAGAATGGGAAAGGGACAAGGTATCCCAAGCAAATTGGGAGCATAGGGGTACAGGAGAGGGAGTTAGGAGGAAGAGGAGGGGAGAGCTGGGCATGAGGGAACAGGAAGATTGAGTCATGGAAAGAACAGAGGAGAACAAGAAAAGAGATAGCATAATAGAGGTAACCATTATAGATTTAAGAGAAATCTGGCACTAGGGAAATTCCCAGCGATCTACAAAGATGACCCCATGTAACAATTTAGCAATAGTAAAGAGGCTACCTTAAATGCCTTCCCCAATAATGATATTGATGACTACCTTATATGCCATCCTAGAGTCTTCATCTAGTAGCTGATTGAAGAAGAAACAGTCCCCCACAGCTAAACACTGAGCCAAACTCCTGAAATCCAGTTGCAGAGAGGGGAGGAGTGATGAGCAAAGGGGTCAAGACCAGGCTGGAGAACCCCCAAGAATTGCTGACCTGAATAAGGGGAAGCTAATGGATTCCAGTCTGACATCTTGGAAACCAGCATAGGACTAATCCAGATTCCCTGAATCTGGTGTTAGTTGGGAGGACTAGGCAGTCTATGGGACCTCTAGTAGTGGATCAGTATTTATCCTGAGTATATATGAATGGACTTTGGGAGCCCATTCCACAGAGAGGAATACTTTATCAGCCTAGACCCATGGGGGAGGGCCAAGAACCTGCTCCAAATGATATGATAGACTTTGAAGACTTCCCATAGAAGGCCTCATCCTCCCTGGGAAGCAGAAAAAGGATGAGATGTGAGTTGATGGGGGGGACAGAGGAGGATGGAAGGGTGCTGGAACTGGGACTGACATGTAAAACAAGCTTGTTTCAAACTTAAATTTAAAAACATATATATATATATTTAAAAACTGACATTATTGATAGAGCTATAGAGACCAAAAGTAGGCATCGATGGACAATGTATTAGTTACCTCTATGTTTATGCGATTCTTCTCCCATATACCAATCTTCCTATGGTGCTAAACCAGACTGGTATAAATTTTAACATTTAAACTGATTATTTCCAAATTGTAGGGCAAGTGGTTATTACTGTCTCTATTTAAGTATAACCCATTGTGCAGAGAGGCCAACTTGGTAAGACATAGGTCATCTGAAAATATTGGACTATAAATTCTTACCTATAAAACATAAAATAAGTTTTATATATACAATTCTGGGTTGGAAGAAGTGGGAAATTATGAGTGGATACCACAAGAGGTATATTTGGATGAGTAAGAAGTATTTTATGAGCTAGGGAATCTTTGATGGTTATATGAAACAAAAGGTCATTTTCTAGAATATATAGAAAACTACAAACTAACACATAAAACATCAACAGCACAAACTTGCAACCAATAAATAAGTAAATAAACTGAGCATTGAGCACTTGATGCTCTTCCTAATTCCTTGGTTCACTGAAGGTGCACAACCATCTGAACTCTATTTCCAGGGAATCTAATATTCTTCTGTGGCCTCCATAGTCACTAGACAGGCATGGCAAGGAAACACATTCATAAAGGTCAAAACTCCTATACATAAAAATGAAATGAAATAATTTTAATGGCTAAAAGTTTTTTCCAAAGGCCTCTCTCTAGTAATCAGAGAAATATAAGGAATTTGAAATTCCATCTTACTCCACTCAAAATGGCTATCATCAAGGAAACAAATGCAGCTGACAATGTGAGAAAAGACTAACACTCATCTATAGTCTGCAGGGTTATAAACTAGTGCAGGGACTACAGAAATCAGTGTGTAAGTATGTAAAAAAAATAAAAATAAATAAAAAATGAATCCTTTGTATCAGCCATCTGGAGTATGCTGAGGCATATACCTAAAGATATCTATGTCCTCCTACTACAGCGATACTAGCACATGTTCGCAGACACTCTTATCACAGTAGTACAGACATAGATTAAGCCATGATGCCCATTAGCAGATGAATGGAAATGAAAGTTTATGCATGTGCAATACAATCTGCTGCCTAAGAAAAAAATGAAACTATGGAGTTTGCAAGAAACTCAAGGATTTGGGAAACATTCCTTTAAGCAGAGTGATGGATGTGCCCAGAAAGACAAATGCCACATGTTCTTCTCCCATGCATATCTTAGTCTGTTACAGATGTATATCCAGGAGAGAGAAAAGACAAATCCTATATGGAGATCTGCTTTCCTTTTAAAGATAATTTAAAAAATATTAATAAAGTAATTTTTAAAAAGTGTACCAAAATGACTGGAGATGTACTGCCATTAGTCAAGGTATGCCAGCACATGCCAGCCACTGAAAGAGACAAGAAATTGATATTTTCCTCCTTTGTGATCATTATTATTGATAGGTCTGATTTAAAGATCTCATTAATCAAAGGTTTGTTAATCTTAATTTTTCCTTTCCTTTCTTTCTTGTGGAAGATTTGAAAATGAATCTATCTTTGGTCCTATGGACGCTTTCTTTTTGCCATGTATCCTCACATCCATTCAGGAAGAGGAGAAATGGAAAGCTCATGAGTAATTTAATTATGATGATAAGATTCAGGGCTTGGTATGGTGGCTTATATTTTTAATTCCAGCACTCTGGAGGCAAAGGCAGGTGAACCACTGTGAGTCAAGGCCACTTTAATCTATATTACAGAGAGTTCAAGGCAGAGCTACACAATGTGAGTCACACACAGACATACACACACGTGCACACTAATTCCACCCCCACTAAGATTCAATGCTAGCTTCAAACTTTTCTTTTTTCATATGCTGCTATACATATATAAAACACTCAGACATAAATGCTGGAATGTGGTAGATACTAATTTTTTCCTCTTTCAATCTACCTTCCACTTTCCTCTTTCTATACGTGTAGGGGTATTCCCTTTGATTTCTGGTCCAATTCAAAATATTGTACCCATATCTATGTAAACTTTCTGTGCAAAATACAGTATGTTTGGATTAATTAGCACAAGGTTGGAATTTCCTTCTCTTTATCTGGACTATGCACATGCAAAATTCATTACTTTTGAAAACTGAAATGATCATGGAAGAAAGCAATAGATATGCTTCAAGCCACAGTCACTCTTCTTTTAACTTGTCATTTAAGTTGTGTATTAGTCAGGGTTCTCTAGAGTCACAGAACTAATACAATGAATCTCTCTGTCCAAAAGGGAGTTTATTGGAATAATTTATAGGCTGTAGTCCAAGTAATCCAGCAGTGGTTATCTGTGAAATTCTAAGATTCTAGTAATTGCTCAATCCCATGAGGCTGGGTGTCTCAGCTAGAATATTGAAGAAGCAGGCACTAATGCAAGTGAAGGAATAGATGTGATGACAAGGTGAAGGCAAGGAAAGAAGGAAACCTTTTTTTTTTTTTCATCCATTGCCAATATATAGGCTTTGAGCAGAAAGTATCATCCAGATTAAAGGCATGTCTTACCATCAAATGCCTGCACAGAAGGTGTGTGTCATCCCACTTCCAGATCTGCAGAAATTGAGTAAATTACAGATATTTCCCACATACAGTCTTTTGCTGGGAATGTATCATCTGCCACCCTATGGATGGTTTCCTGAACATTGGTGTTTTTGTTTTTAACATATATAATTTAAAACCTGTATCACTACTTCACCATCACACAAATTTCAAGGTTTGCATGACACTACCCCTTGTTGTTTCACATTTTATGACAATATTCAACTATACAAAATGTATTTCTATCATGAATGTGTTGTATAAAATATTTTTAATGGATGGATTTTTCTTTGGGCTGCCAGCTAGCAAAAAATGACATGGATACTTATTATTAATTATGAAAGACCTGCCTTAGCTTAAGCTTGTTCCTAACTAGTGCTTATAAATTAAATAAACCATACCTTTTAATTTATGTTATTTTATATGGTTCACTTACTATTACCCTGTACTGACCATCTTGCTTCTTCTCTATCTGGCTGATGACTCTGCCCTCTTCTTACCCTCTCTGCCCAAAAGTCCCACCTATCTCTCCTGTCTAGTTATTACCTGTTCAGCTTTTTGTTGCACCAGTCACAGCAATAAATCTTCACAGTGTACAAATATCCCCCCAAAACTTTCCCCCTTTTGACTAAATAAAAAGGAAATACTTGAACTCTATCACAATAAAACTTTATGCAATAAAAGATTATCAAGTAGGAAATACAGCTGGGTGTTAGTGGTGCACACCTTTAAATCCAGCACTTGGGAGGCAGAGGCAGGCAGATCTCTGTGAGTTGTAGGCCAGCCTGGTCTACAGAGCTAGTTGCAGGACATGCTCCACAGCAATACAGAGAAACCCTGTCTCAAAAAATAAAAACGAACACACCACCACCAACACCACCAAAAAAAAAAAAAAAAAAAAATTCGCAACAACAAAAAGAAATATATTCACCATGTCCAATCCATAAGGTTTTGGAAAAATGAGATAAAATACTACATTATTTATTTTGTTTTGTTTTGGGGAGTGGTTCTGAGACAGGATTACAGTGTCGCTTTGGGGTTTATCCTGGAACTCACTCTCTAGATCAGACTGGCTCTGAACTCACAGAGATCTACCTACCTCTGCCTCCTGAGTGCTGGAATTAAAGGCTTGCATCACCAATGCCTAATCTGAGTCCTAAATTTTGTTTCTGATGTACTTTCTATCATAACTATGGAAAACTCTAATGCTTTAATCTTAGACTCTATCAGAAACACAGTAAGGATATAATATTGCCTGATTAAACAGGAAGTACAGAGCAAGCACCTTACAAAACTAGCAAAATGACAGACATCTGCCTGGACAGTCACCCAGTACCCGAACTGGATGTCTTTGGTCTACAGACCTAGATTATCAGATTGAATTTTTTGTGAAGAGGGAATTTTGAAGTACTGTCCTACTGTGCAATGTCCTTTTGTGTCCTCTTTGTCCATTTTGGACAGCATAAGGTCAGCAATTGAGGCAATTGGAGTTTTTTCAACAAATGGCTAGCTTTGCCATATTGAAAGAAAATTCCATATGGACGTTCTTTGGGTTCATTATCTTTTTTTGAAGTAAATTGATGCTGCCAGAACCAGACTTGTCTCACTGTTATGAAAAGCCTTATGTTATTATAACTTTTTAAATGTCATATACTGTAGGTCTTTGAAATATCTGAAGAACATTTATCTACTGGAAATATATTTCTCTTTGACCTTGAAAATAAACCTAAAAACTGTAAGTTTGATTGTTATAGATGACTGCTATCCTTTATTATTTTATTATTCAAAATAGATGTTTTTCTTTTTCTAGTTTTAATTTAAATTAGAAACACATATTTTTACATGTCAATCCCAGTTCCTTCTCCCTCCCTTCTTCCTCTGCCCCCTACAAGTGACCTATCCCATTCCCTTTCTGATCCCCAGAAATCATGAGGCCTTCCATGGGGGAGCTTCAAATTCTGTTATAACATTTGGAGCAGGGCCTAGGCCCTCACTAATGTGTCCAGGCTGAGAGAGTATCTATCTGTGTGGAATGGGATACCAAAATCCATTCATACAGTAGGGATAAATATTGATGCACTATCAGAGGACCTATAGATTGCAAAGGTGTTCAAAGTGACACCCACATTCAGGGAATCTGGGTCGGTCTTATGCTATCAGTCTGGGATCCATGAGCTCACCCTTGTTCAGGTCAGTTGTTTCTATGAGTTTCTCCAGCCTGGGCTTGATACCTTTGCTCATCATTCCTCCCTCTCTGCAACTGGATTCCAGTAGATCAACTTAGTGTTTAGCTGTGGGTGTCTGCTTCTGTTCCCATCAGCTACTGGATGAAAGCTTTAGGACGTATTATAGGGTAATCATCAATCTCATTATCAGGAAAGGTCATTTAAGGTAGCCTCTCCACTACTGCTTAGATTGATAGTTGGGATTATCCTTGTAGGTCTCTGGACATTTCTCCAGTGGCAGATTTCTCATTAAATCTATAATGGCTCCCTCTCTTAAGGTATCTCTTTTCTTGCTCTCCTCTATAATTCCCCATTGGTCTACCTGTCTACTTTTGTGCCAATACCAAGCTATTTTCATGACTATTGCTGTATAATAGAGCTTGAGGTCAGGGATGACAATGCCTCCAGAAGTTCCTTTATTGTACAAGGTTGTTTTGGCTATGCTGGGTCTTTTGCTTTTCCATATAAAATTGAGTATTTTTCTTTCAAGGTCTGTGAAAAATTATGCCAGGATTTTGATGAGGAATTACATGGAATCTGTAGATTACTTTTGGCAAATTTGCCTTTTTATTATGTTGATCCTACCTATATAAGAGCATGGGAGATCTTACCATTTTCTTGTATCTTCTTCAATTTCTTTTTTGAAAAACTCAAACTTCTTGTTATACAGCTCTCTTGTTTGGTTAGTGTTACCCCAAGATATTTTATGTTGTTTGTAGCTATTGTAAGGGTGATGTTTTTCTCATTTCTTTCTCAGCTCCTTTTCTGTCAGTAGGACTACTGATGTTTTATTTTATTTTGTTTGTTTGTTTGTTTTGTTTTCTGTTATTGTTAATCTTGTATCCTACCTATTTGCTGAAGGTGTTAATCAGCTATTGAAGTTCCCTGGCAGAATTTTTGAGGTCACTTATGTAAACTATCGTATCATCTACAAATAATGAGAGTTTGACTTCTTCCTTTCCAATTTGTAACCTCTTGATCTCCTTTTATTGTCTTTTTCCTCCAGGTAGAAAACTTCAAGTAAAATATTGAGAAGGTATGGTGAGTATGGACAGCCTTGTCTTGTTCCTGCTTTTACAGGAATCATATTGAGTTTCTCTCCATTTAGTTTGATGTTGGCTGTTAGTTTGCTGTATCTTCCTTTTATTATGTTTAGGTAGATTCCTGTTATCCCTGATCATTCCAATACCTTAATCATGTAGGGGTGTTCGATTCTGTCAAAGACTTTTTCATCATCTAGCGAAATGATCATGTGGTTTTTCTTTTTCAGTTTGTTTATATGGTAGATTACATTGATAGATTTTCAAATATTGAACCATCCCTGCATCACTGGGATGAAGCCTACTTGGTCATGGTTGGTGATTTCTCTGATGTGTTCTTAGATTCGATGTGTCAGAATTTACGGAGTATTTTTGCATCAATGGCCTGTAGTTCTATTTCATAATTGTGTCTTTGTGTTGCTTGGGTACTAAAGTAATTATAGCCTATTACAAGAGTTTGTCAATGACCCTTCTGTTTCTATCATGTGGAACACTTTGAGAAATATCGGTATTAGCTGTTCTTTGAATTTATGGTTGAAATCAGCACTAAAGCTATCCGGCCTTGGGCTTTTTTGGTTGGGAGACTTTTGATGACTGCTTCTATTTCTTTGGGGATTATAAATCTATTTGAATTTCTTATCTGTTGTTGATTTAATTTTGAAAAGTGATATCTATCCATGAAATTGACTATTTCAATTGAATTTTAAAATTTTGTAGAGCACAGATTTTCAAATTAAAACCTGAAGACTCTCAATTTCCTTTTTGCCTGTTGTTATGTCCCCTTTTTCATTTCTGATCTTGTTAATTTGCATGTTCTCTCTCTCTGCTTATTGTTTAGTTTGGATAAAGGTTTATCTATCTCATTGATTTTCTCATAAAACCAATGTTTTGTTAATTTATTTACTGGTACTATTTTCCTAGTTTCTACTTTATTGATTTCAGCCCTCAGTTTGATTTTCCTGGCATCTACTCCTCTGGAGTGAGTTTGTTTCCTTTTGTTTTAGAATTTTCAGTTGTCCTATTAATTCTCTAATGTGACTGTCCTCCAGTTTCTTCATGTGGGCACTTAATGTTATGAACTTTCCTCTTAGTACTGCTTTCAAATTTTCCCATAGGTTTAAGTATGTTGTGTCTTCATTCTCATTGAATTTTATGACACCTTTACTTTCTTTGTTTCTTCCTGACCCAAGAATGGTACAATAGCACATTGTTCAGTTTCCATGAGTTTGTATGATTTCTGCAATTTATATTGTTGTTAAATTCTAACTTTAAAGCATGGGGATCTGATAAAATTTAGGGGGCTTTTCGATTTTTTCTGTACATATCAAGGTTTACTATATTGCTGAGTAGGGGAGGTTCCATGTGGCATTGAGAAGAAATTATATTACCTTGTATTTAGATGAAATGTTCTATAAATGTCTGTTCAACCCAATTGGGTCATAACTTCTATTAGTTTCCTTTGTTAAGTTTCTGTCCCTGTGGACTGTCTAGTGTTGAGAGTGGGGTGTTAAAATCTCCCAGTATAAGTGTGTGAGGTTTTATGTCTGACTTGAGTTTTAGTAGTGTTTCTTTTACAAATGTGGGTGCCTTTGTATTTGGGGCATAGATGATCAGAATCGAGACTTCATCTTGGATTTCTCCTGTGATGAATAAAAAATGCCTTCTTCATCTCTTTTTGTTGATTTCAGTTTAGTCTAATTTGTTAGATATTAGGATTGCTACACCCCCTTGTTTCTTGGTTTTGTTTGATTAGAAAATCTTTCCCTGATTCGAAAAAGATTCAGAAATCCTGGCTGTTGTTTGTAAGGCTGCTTTTTCCAGCTGTTTTGAATGTAGGATCACCTAGTACTCTGTTTCAGGTGGTCTGGCTTGATCAAACCTCATTAGTCTGGAAGGAATCCACATCTTTTCATTTTCTGTGGAAACAAAAATAGAAATCCAGCAGAAGATGGATTCTGTCTTTATATCCATTCTGTGAACTTGTGTCTTGTACTTCCATTGGCATGTCTTTCTTTATATTGGGAAATTTTTCTTCTATGATTTTATTGAGTATATTTTTTTTGCATCTTTTTTTTGGTTTCTACCCTTTCTTCTTTTTTTTATTTAATGCTTTTTTATTTTCATTTTATATAAAAACCCCAGTTCCCCCTCCCTCCCTTTCTCCTACCCCTTACCTCCCACCCTTACCATTTCCCATCCACTCTAAGAGGAGGTAAGAACTTGCTTGGGGAGTCAACAAAGTCTGGCACACCAAGTTGAGGCAGGACCAATTTTTTTTTCTTTTTCCTAGAGAAATGTTTAATGCACCACATCACCTTCACAGTGTCGCCATTGCTGTAGTTAATTGACATTTGAACAGTGACAATCCCAATCTAGAAGGTCTAGATTGAGGGAGGTCTGCTTCCTTCTTCTTCTTTTTTTTTTTTTATTTTTTCTATTTTTTTTATTTTATATAACCAAGAACAGTTAAATGAAAACAAACATTTATAGACAATATTTGGGAATTTGGACATCGTTCTTTCCAAACTACGTCCTGCTAGTAAGGGGTGCTGTCATGGGGGATTCGAAAAAGATTCAGAAATCCTGGCTGTTGTCTGTAAGGCTGCTTTTTCCAGCTGTTTTGAATGTAGGATCACCTAGTACTCTGTTTCAGGTGGTCTGGCTTGATCAAACCTCATTAGTCTGGAAGAAATCCACATCTTTTCATTTTCTGTGGAAACAAAAATAGAAATGCTTTTCCCCAGTAACTTGTCCTTGAACTTAAATTTTGGACTCACAGCATTTTTTTTTAAATTTAATTTATTATTTTAGATGTTGATCCCAGCTCCCTCTCCCTCCCTCCCTCCCAACTTCCCTCACTCCCTCCCTTCCTCCCTCCCTCCTTCCCTCCCTTTTACACTCTCTGCCCTCTTACATGCACTCTAACCACCCTCCCATCCCCCAACCCCAAATCCATATGTAGGGGAATGTCATCCAGTAGGAGTCATGTAGGTCTGACAGGTCATGTGAAGTAGGGACTGGGGCTTCTCTCCTGTCTCTAGATTAAAGCAGTTATCCCTCCATGGGGGATGTGTTCACAAAGTCCTTTTGTGCTCCAGGGATACATCCTGGCTCCACAGTCTGAGGTCCCTTAGACTGCTCAGTCCTTCTTGCTGAGACCCATATTCAGGGGGGCCTGAGTCAGTCCCATGCTGGCTTCCCAGCTGTCAGTCAGGTGGTATGTTAGCTCCTCCTTGTTCAGGTAAGCTGTCTCTATGTGTTTCTGCTGCCTGGTCTTGTCCTCTCCATCTGCATCTGAGTTCTACTTCAACTCAGTGTTTATGTATGGGTGTTTGCTCCTGTTTCCAACAGGCATTAGTTGAGGTCTCCATGGATCAGTTAGTTGTTGATCTCACTCTCCGGGTCTACCCTTTCTTCTATACCTATTACTTTTATGTTTGGCCTTTTCATGATGTCCCATATTTCCTGGACATATGTGTTGGGGATTTTTTGGATTTAAGATTTTCTTTGGTTAATGAATCTATTTCTTCTAGTGCATCTTCAATGCCTGAGATTCTCTTTTCCATCTCTTGTATTCTGTTTGTTATGCTTGCATCTGTAGTTCCTCATCATTTACCCAGCTTTTCTATTTCCAGCATTCCTTCAGTTTGTGTTTTCTTTATTGTGTCTATTTCAGTTTTCAGATCATGGAATGTTTGAATTGTTTCCTTAACCTGTTTCATTGTTTTTTTCTTGGCTGTCCTTGATTTTTTTTAAAAAAGATTTGTTGATTCCTTGCATTTTTATTTTTTTGGTTTATTTGTCTTCCATTTCTTTAAAGGGTTTTAAATTTCTTCTTTCAGCATCTCTACCATCTTCATAAAGTTGTTTTAGGGTCATTCTCTTCTGCTTCATCTCTGTCGGGATCTTCAAAACTTGTTGGTGTGGAGTCCCTTATACTCTTGAGGTGTCATATTGCTCTTTCCCTTGTTGACTGTATTATTATACTATCATGTACACATCCTTTCTCTCAGTGTGTACCCATGGGGTCTCACTCTCCCAGTAGGTAGTAGGTACACGGCCAAGGTTCTCTTCTAGTGGGTGCAAGCAGGTCCAATACTCTGATGGCTCTTCTTTTCCAGTGTGTGGTGGTGGGACTAGGGCACTGGCAGACTCTGGATGAGCTAGTCTGCTGGGAGTGGTTACCCTGTGCACTGTCCCCAGTCCTCAGGAGGCTCCAAGCAAGGCACCTGAAAGTGGGATCCTTCTGTGAGTGGATGTGGGACCAGGATGCTGGCCAACTCTGTACAGGCTGGTATGCCTGGATGATACCCTGTGTGCACCAGGCTCCAGGCCTCAGGAGGCTCAGAGCAGTTTCCTGGAAGGAAGGCGGAAACAGGCACAAGCTTATCTACTACCATGGTTGGATTTGGAACCAGGAAGCTGTCAGACTCTGGGAAAGCCCATAAGCAGGGATAGACCCTCCTGCATGCAGTCCACAGTCCTCAGCAGGCTCCTAGCAGGGCACTGGAAGATGGCTTTCTATTTGGCCAGAGATAGAACCAGGACACTCCACACCCCTAAGTTTTTAAATACCTTTCTTTCTCAGCAATGTCCTTTCTTCCCCATCTACTGCCTACCTACTTTTCTTCTTCCATTCTTCTATCTCTACTTCCATCTCTGCCCCCAGGCAGAATTGGACTGTGATTTTTGGACTGCATTGTAAAAGCAGCTTAGAGGAACATCAGTCTCCCATAGTGGTTGTACTATGGAAACTGATCTCTAGTGAGCACATTTTAATGAGGATTTGTTAGTATTTGGACTCTACTAGAAGTGTGATGTCATTGCTTTCTGTTTAAAATACCATCATGTATTGTGATTTGGTATTCTACCTCTTTTTATATCTATGTCATCTTTGAGAAAGTATTTATTATAGAATTTCATTCACTTTATCTTTTTCACTGTTGACCTAAAAAGAGTTTGAATTTACTGGATAGCAATCCTTTATCAGATTTCTCTTTCTAGAGTCATACCATGTAGTATGTTTCCTCATTCTCCTAACACTGACTTTTTCAGGAGACTTAATTTCAATACAGTCCAACTTACCATTGCCTTTAATGCTGTATTCAAAGTCACCGGCAAATTCAAAGTCATTTTCTGTCTCATCTGTGGTTTTTGATACTATAACTATTCTATGACTAGATTCATATTTTTACATGTAGATGTCCAGTTAATTCAGCTATTTCTTCATTATGTTCTTCTCACTGTTTGACAAAGACAATTTGACTTTATAGGAGTTTAATTCTGATATTTTTTTTTTTTTTTGTATTTCAACTCACCTATTTTTTTTTTTAAATATCCCATTGCCTTGGCTACTATAACTTTGTAGAAATTCATGATGCGGCTTTGTGTTACTTCTTTGATTTGGTTCTTTCTTCATACTGAATTTGCCTAAGAGTCTTATCTCTACAAGCTTCAAAATCAGGGTGCTCACAAAATAATTCCATGGGATATTATTCACATTATATTGAGTTTATAAATCAATTTGTTAAGAATTAATATTTTTTTCATAGTCTTCCAATTTATAAATATGGAATATTTCCATTTATGCATATCTCAGTTATTATATGACTCTTTCATTTTCTCCCCAGTGCTATGTGGTTTATTGTCATTCAGGAAAATATTTGCCTCAAGTAGGATACTGTTTGATGGGAGATGTCATTCCGTATATGTTTCTCATACTGGTTAATGTATAAAGCACTGTTGGCCAATAGGAAAGGAAGATAGGAGGGACTAGGAGACAAGGGGGAAATAGGAAGTAGGAAGGAGGAGCCAAGATGGAGGTCTGGAGAAAGCAGTATGCTGGCCCGCCGGCTCCCCAGTAAGAGAAATACATAGATCAACAGAAATGGGTTAATACTCTAAGACAGAGCTAGCCGATAAGAAACAAGTAACCGGGCCAACAGAATTATATCTAGTACAGAGTCTCAGTGTATTATTTGGGGCTGGCATGGCGGCGGGACAAGACTAGGCGGAGGGCCGAAAAACCGTACTCCTTACAACTGTTTGTATAGTATACAGTTATAAAGATAGTTTCTACTTCAATATGATTCAAAATAAAATTTGTATTTATTATAAATTGTATTGTATAATTGAATCAAGATCTGTAAGAGTTACAAGCTGTCATATAAAAGTCCTATTAAATGGCCTACATTTAAAATAGGTAATGTTTAAAGTGAAATAATTTGACCTTCTGGAATTATCATGCTATGTTTAGAATGATTAATACCTACAGTCTTATGTATATAGGTTCTATCAGTTACCTTCAGTTAGGGAATGAGTGATCATAGAAGTTCACACCAGAAGCTCATTTCTCTTCCTTAGGTTGTTATTGGAAGTAGCTGTCCATGTCTTGCTGGTCCTACTTCATCCCACTCAAATTACTCCCCACAAATTCCATGATGCACAAGTCAGTGTACCCAAAGGGAAAGGTCATGAGGTACTAGAGGACTGTGATATAAATTCTGTGCAGCTGTTCTTTCAAGAAAGAATGTGTTTTCTTAGAAAATCTCACTAGACTTATGCTCACATCTCACAAATAAACCAAGGGAGTGCTGAGCTTATCCTTATCTGGCAAATGTAATTTTCGATACTAACAATCATGTGCTTTTTCATCTTGAACTTTATGTATAAAAGAAGGAGACATTTATGAAATTACTATGAAGATTGTTGAACATAGTCATTTTGTCTCCCTGCTCACACATTAGTTCCATTATTTCAAGGGACATTCTTCATGGAGGATGAAAAGAGCCAACTTAGCTAAGTGACCATTAGGGTTTATACATACCCAGACATATTTTGGAAAAGTATTAAACTGACCTACCAAAAGTTAGATAACTACAGAAATTATGAACCCTTCTATAAAAATCTTCACAAGGATTCTGATATGAGATGTTTGGTCTTCGTATGCAGTTTAATGTTACCAAAAAGGGACAACTCAGGGTCAACCTTAGGTAAAAGTAGATATGTGCTTCAATTGTAATTAGCCTAATCTTACCACTGCAAATAATTTCTGCTCAACTATTGGAATAGACAATGGAGGATAAGAATCATGAAGCTTGATTGCTGAGGGTATAGAGTCTTTTAGAAGAGCCTTTAGCTCTATGAAGAGACAAATAATCAACAGCATAACAGGGAATCTGAGGGGTATTTTGGGCCTCAGCATCAGTGACAAATACCATGGTAGAGACTCTGAAGAAGAGTAAATAAGGGTCCATAGAGTAGAAGTATGAGTCTTGTCTTTAACTATTCAGAAGGTGGAGGAGCTTTCATAGCACAGGACTTTAGTGAGACTCTCTGACATCTAGAAAAAGAGTTAAGGAATAGGGTTTGAGGAGGGGGACACATGAGCACTGATATCTCCTTTGTTATAAGCTCATTACCAGGGGAAAAATATTTGGAAGTCCCTTGCCTAGAGATTCACAACCAATGTCTCAATAAGTGCCTCCTTATATCCTTGAGAAGACAAGGGCTGTATCATGAACTGTGGGCCTAAAGTGAAGCTTGAAAAATCTACTGTCACATTCTTATAGCCTAGTACTTTGCTTCTACAAAACAAATAAATAAATAAATTAAATACAAATAAATAAATAAAAATTATTTTTTACAGGAGGAAACCCAGGGGATAAAGGGTGTTAATTCAGTATAATTTCTCTGAAAATACAAAGTTGTTGGTACTTCCTCCTCTCCAATAAAGTGGTTGGATGATTACCTCTATAGCTACTTCACACATCAGCATGGTATTAGAACAGTGGACAACATTTTGTGGATGAACTTCTCAGGGCGTCAATTAAGAAGGTTCCTATCTATATGCATAAGAGTTAAAGAGTTTATTAAAAGAATAATACAATGTATATATCAGAAAATATATGAAGAGTTCTGAAATAATTCTGAAATGGAATTATTGAGAGACAGACCTAAAGGTAATATAGACGATTTAGTGGTGGAACATGCACCAGAGGGTGAAGTATTTTCAAGATATTGATTTCAAATGGGGTTTTAGAGATTTAAAGATAGATCTTAAGAGTATAGTTATAAATCTTTGAAGTTAGTCCTATTAAAATTTTTGAGAATTGTTCACAAGAATGGTAGCTCATGTACAATATATGTTAAGACATTTAGTTATTAAAAAGGCTAATCAAGGGAGTAAAGTTAATTTACCTCCCTGTTAAGAACATTACCTGCTCTTCCAGAAGACCTGTGTTCAATTCCCAGCACCCACATGTTGGCTCACAACTGTCTGCAACTCCAGTCCTCGGGTATCCTCTTCTGGTCTGTATGAAGGATGTGTACACACAGTGAAAAGTCTTGCCTGCAGGCATAACATCTATGCACATAATATTACAGATTTTAAAACATTTTTAAAAAGATAAATAAACCTAAAATATTTTTAATTAAGGTAAAATTGTCCTATTATAACATTGAGTTTGGATCACAGTATTTTATTTAGGTCTTCATACTTAGAAATATTCATCATTGAAGTTGTAACAAATCATGAGCTATTTGTACAAGTCCAAACATAGAGATTGTTTTGTTTTGTTCTGAAGCCTTAGCTGAAGCAATGTGGGTAGCTAGTTTTCAAATACAGCAAGGAGCTCTTCCTATATGATGAGCCTTAGATAGCAGGAAGGCAGATCTCAAGGAGGAGAGAGAGAAAAAAAAAAAGATTGCTAAGAGCCAGTAAGGACTTGCCCTCTGTATATGATATGACATAATGAAACAGAAGCATTGTCAGTATTAAAAAAAATAAAAAACATAATACATTTGGAATGATCAAAGACAACAGATGAAGTTTAAATTTTAAGCTAGAACAAGTTTAAATTTAAATATTCTTCTTTTAAAACAAATACAGTAGTTATATAATTATTTGGGACAATTTGTGAGTGTATGTGTTTATATGCATATCTATTTATATAGATAGGTATTGCCTTGGTTTGGTTTTAAAAGATTGTGGTAAATAAAGTCATTATTGTTAGTCTATTGTCTTCTCATTACAACTATTATGGTAACATATCTAAAACTTTTGCCATTTTTTATAAATTCAAGCAAAAGTGTTCATGTAAGCTTAAGGGAGTTGACTTATATCTACCTCTCACAGGTCAAATGGACTGCAGTCCAGTACTGTCACCCAACAGCTTGTTTTCCCTGCATGTATATTCCTGATAACGATCTCAGCCACATTCTCTCTCTCTGCTCTTGGAACTCTACTACCCCAATTACCAGGATTGTAGCCTTGGAACTTTCAAATATATACTCAAGATAAAAATTTTCTCATAAATTACCTTAACTTTACCTATGGCCCCTAATCTATATCTGTTCCAGGAGATTGTTAATCAACTAAAGAATGTAAAGTGCTCCTCCAAACTCATCAGACCTAAGTACATCTAATGGAATTTCCAACCACCTGAATCTTTTCACCCTAGATGGCTCCAATGAAGCTAGCCCCAAGTAGTGCAGCCTCACAAACTTATCAAAGGGGCCTGAACTTCACTAACCCCAGATGGTCCTGGAAAGCCTAGAAAATGAATGTAAGAGCCTATTATTCCCAACCATGGCCAGAATTCAGTTTTCTTGGGTTCCCAACAAACATACCCCAATGTTAACAGAAATAATCAGAAAAGATTACCTCATCCCTTATCACTCATTAATAAAAAGGCTGAGATGTTAGATCTCAAACCTCAGACAAATTGCTAACTGATGTGCCTACTTAACATATTAAAGCAGACCTGGCTTCCAAGTTCTCCCACTATGTCTTAGTCCCTACCATTCACAGGGAATGACTGGACTATCTTTCCCCATATTCTGAAGTTCTCCAGCCCAGGTCCTGGTTTGCCCTCCTCCCAGCTGCCCTTCCCTATATAATTCAGCCATTTTGGTTACCTGGCTTCCTTATCTATGATTTACCCTCCTGACCTCCTGTCTTCAGCTCCCTGCTCTCTTCTTCCCCTTTTGCTTTCTTCTCCCATCCCTGTTCTCCTCACAAGGCCCAACTCATAGTCATGTTCACTCTGAACTTTCCCAAATGCCTCTGCCTTTGATTATGCTCTCCTCCATCATACCTAGTAGTATTCATGTTCTTCTTATATTTCATTTTTTCATTCAATCATTCAAATACAATTAATTTATATATTTTATATAATGTATTTTGATTACATTTTTTCTTTTCCCCAAACCCTCCCAGATCCTTCCTACCTACATACTCATTCATATGCTTTCTTCCTGTCTCAAAACAAAGAACAACTTTAAGAAAATGAAGCAAAGCAAACAAAACTTACCACTAAACCATAACCCAAAAAAGCACAGAGAAACATGGAGTCCATTTTGTGTAGGTCAATTAATTCAGAGTAGGAGACTTACCCTGGAGAGTATTATGGAATAATCTTTTTGTACACTGCAAAGATCTGTCTTTGCCAAGATATCTTAGGATTGGTTTAATAAAGAGATGAATGACCATTAGCTAGGCAGAAAGATATTAAGCAGGGATTCTGGGGGCATAGAGTTCTAGAAAGAAGAAAGGAGACAATAGATGATGGGCATAAAAGAACCTCATATGAAGTTTGCTTTCATTATGGTAAAACTAGCCATTTGGGCAAGGAACTGCCTTTGCCTTGACTGCTGATAGTATGCTCTACAGACTGGAAAAACAAGGCATAAAGGCAAAATACTGACAAGATTTACCAAGAAAAGTTGGGGTAGTGCTCAAAATTCCTGCTTCACAGAGAAGACTGTCTGATATTCTAGACTTGTAGGCAGAAGATGGTTGTCTCAATGTTGCAACGAAACATTGGGTGACTGTCCTGACAGCTATTTCTGTCTTTTCTCATAGCTTTGGGGGTGCTTGCTCTGTACTTCTGTTTTTTTTTTTGTTGTTGTTGTTGTTTTGTTCTGTTTTGTTTTTGTTTTTGTTTTGTTGTTGTTGTTGTTGTTTTTTCCTTTACATTTAATAGATGAGGAAACTAAGGCTCAACTAGAGCAGAAAGCTAAGAATCACAAATACAGCTTTTTAAAATACCAGCCTGACTAATAATGAAACACACATCTATATGTACAATTTTTTAAAAGAATCCGTGCCTTTAAAAATTAATGTTTTAAAATTAGAGACACATTATCATCTTTATAGAGCAGAGAAACTATTGTTTAATGCTTTTAAAGATTGTACTTCTGTTTATTTTGGTAATATTATATCCTTCTTTTATCAAGTTGGGACTACAGTTATAGTTTTTCTTAGTTATGATAGGAGGGAAATTAGTTACAAAATATTACACTCACCAAGATAAAATTAATGATGGAGTATTTTCTCTAAATATGCCAAATACAAATCAACTGGACACTGTGAATATAATTCTTAATCTATAATTGTTCTTATTGTATATAGTTTTACTATGTTAGAGGTGAAACCTTTCTCTCTTTTTTTTCTTTTTTTTGCTTTTTGGACAAAAACGGGGGAAATGCTGTGGAATAATCTTTTTGTACATTGTGAAGATGTGTCTTTGTCAAGGCATTTTCTGATTGGTTTAATAAATAGCTGAATGACCAATAGCTAGTCAGGAAGTAATTAGGCCTGACTTCTGGGGACAGAGATCTCTGGGAAGAAGAAAGTAGGAGAAGCCAGAGGACATGGAGTAGAAACAGGTGACAAAAGGTGGGATAGAGGTAAAAACCAGGAATTACATGGCAATGTGCAGATTAATAGCAATGGGTTAATTTATGATGTAAAAATTACAAACTATTGGCTGAGTTTTATAATTAATAAGAAGTCTCCATTTAATTTTTAGTGACCTGGTACCCCTTCCCAAAACTAAAATCTCTCTTCAGGAGATTGTGGTTGATATACCTATTGTCACTTCATTAGCACAACAAACAAACAAAAACAAACATACCACACCCCAACTTTTTGTGTTTCATCAGTCTTGCTAACAAATAGCTTTTTGGTTATGGGTGAGAGTTTATGCCATGCTCCCTTCTGGGATTTTGTGTGCCTGGAATTTGTGCAGATCTAATTCTGCCACAGTCATTCACATGTGCATCATCCCTACAGCATTTAAAAGCCAAAGGTTTCCTGGAGTCATTTACCAACTGTGGCTCTTACCATTTTTTTTTTTAAGAGTTCACACCTTTAATTTCAGCACCAGACAGGCAGTAGATAGGCTCTTACCATTTTTCTACCTTCTTTTCTGCATAGATTCCTGAGCTTTGAGGGGAGGTTATTGGCAGATATTCAATCACACTGTGAATCCCAAAGTTTGCAATTGCAATAGTTAAATAAAATTAACTTTAGGTCATGAGGTTAATAACTAGTTGACAGAAAATAGTCATAGAGCATCCTATGGCATCTGGAAGATATAGAGAGATGTATTGAAAGTACTAGAGAGGAATTTTGAGTGATGTGGGGTTTTGTTTGTTTGTTTGTCAGAGTAGAAGGACACTATTTGGGAGAGCAAGAAAGGAGATAAGGTTGCTATTTGCTACTCAACCTCTCTTTGCTAGTAGGTTTTCACACAGTCTTTGAAATCTTGACTCTTATTTATAAATAGAAATATGGGAACTTAGTTAAAGTGATATTTAGTGACAGTAAAAGGGCTAGCACGTGTAACAACAGAATTCTCACTAGGCTGCAGCCTGAACTGCTTTCTGGGCCGCTGCCAGAGAAGCAGGCCAGTAACTGCAGAGTCACAGTTGCTGGCTTAACGAACATTAGATTAAGGTGCAGCCACTGTGCTGAAGTTAAAACAACAGGAAGGCCTTGTTATAGGCATCCCATTTAGACCTAAGTGCTCCAAGGTCTTTCACTGTCTGCACATTGTCCAGTTGTGGGTTGATGTGTTGATTACCACTTAATGCAAATGAACTACTTTGCTGGGAATTGAGTAAATCATTGATATATGGGTATAATAATATGTTATTAGCAATCATTTTAATGCTGTGTTTATTCAGTCAAAAAGAAGTAGGCTTATCCTAGGACCCTTGATCTGTCTAGTCTTAGGATCTTAGCCCTATTAAAATGTCAGGCTTGGGGTCCATCTCAAGAAATGGGCTTTAAATTCAGTCAAAAAGTGGCTGATTGCTGTATCAGGCTTCTATAAAGGAACAGAACTGATAAAATAGAGCATCAATAAACCATTGCAGTGGTCCATCTACTCTAAAAATGGCTATTTTCTGATGGAAATGCCAGTCATCCAGGTTGTTGTTCAGTTCATTGGGCTCTTCCTTTCATTATATTACTGTTTAATAACAGCATCCTGAGAATGGATTGTGCAGTTTCAATGGCAGCACTTTGAGGTGAAGGAGCACAAAGATTGCTGTAGCTGAGAATTTTGCTGCGGGGAAGAAAATGAAGGGAAGACAGGACTTGAGCATTGTGATCTGACTTGTGAAGAAGCACGTACCATTATTGGAGAGGTTGAAGCTGTTGCTGTGGGTAGGCCTGGAGGGTCCAGGTAAAAAGGCAAAAGCTTCCAGGTTGTTAGTGTCTGGTCTAAAGGACATTTGACTGCATGGATACAAAAGCTGTAATGAGTAGCCTAAGGGGTTGCGGGAGGCCAGCCAGGTCTGGGAGGCAGAAAGAGATGGGAAGATTAGACAAAAAAGTATCCAGCGGAGATGAGGCTGGAACTCTGGTCTACTAGATTTTTAGGAAAAGTCGCAGTCCCCAGTCAGCCCAAAACTGACAAAAAAAGAAAGGAAGCTTCACAGGATAGTGGATTTTGATAACAGGGTTTGGGTATGAGAATAGAGAGTAGGGAGAACAAGTATCTTAATACACTAGTCTTTCCTTGCAGGGATGTGAGCAGAGTCATAATAATGAACAGGAGTGATATTGACTATCTCCAAAATATCAACTGGTCTGTAGCTAGTGGCTCCGAGCTATGTTCCAGGGGAATGCACATGAGTCATGTTGCGTTTACTAGATACTTCCAAAGAATGGACAATGACAAAGCATAAGAAGAAAAGGAAGAGAGCTCACCAATGTTTAAACCTGGCATGATTATGAAGTGCTCAGGTGGCAGTTACTGACTCTTTGTGAGTATGTAGTTTATTAGCAGGGTTATTAATGCCAATAGTAAACAGCATATCAAGAGCTTCAAGAAGAATTAGGATTCAGGTACTGGAGACAAATATCTTGACAAGGGACTCTAAAGAGAGTAATCAGGGACCTCTTTTTGTAGATTTATAGTACAAATGTGTAGCCAAATCTCTAATTACTGAGCATGAGTCATTGAGGAGCTTGGGGAACAGGATGTGTGGCCAGCAATGTCCTTTTGATGTAAACTTATTTCACCAGATGAGAAGTACTGGCCGCTGAAAATCTGCAAGCTAGAGATGTTGCAGTAGGAGGCTATGGTACCTGTGGGAGGGGAAGTGTTGGTGCATTTATTGTCCTCTGAGCTGCGAATAGATTCTAACATCAAAATTTTTACAATTCATAGATGAAAAGTTATCAGGATCATTTATGGGAAGATATGGATAGCATGAAATCATACTGAGTTGATTTGTTTCTGGACCCTAATAGTAGAACCTTCCAGTTGAACGGAGCAGAAGAATAAGGGATGGTATTATCCATAGGACATTACCATATTTTTATTGTGTTTCAATTGTAGTAGGAGTGGTAGCAACAGAGGAGTTTGACAAGTCTGAGTCACCCACAATCTAAACAGAACAGGATAGAGAGATTTGTGGTGTGTGTGTGTGTGTGTGTGTGTGTGTGTGTGTGTGTGTGTGTTTAATTAACAAAATGCTGAATCTTAACCATTTGATTCTTGTAGACAATCTGACTCTTCACTGGGTTCTCTAATCAGATGGGAAAAGTAATGAAGTATTTTCTAAATGGCTAGAACCATTCTAGAACTGAAGTCAGCAATATTTCTATGAAGGTCTAGGTAGTAAAGAGGGCTTCTATGAAGGCCTAGGTAGTAAAGAGGAAGTGAGGTTCAGTGACACAACCTCACGTAGTGCAAACTTCACCTTTCTACTATCTAAATATAAGAGTAGCAGGGTACCAACTAAAGATCATGAATAGTAAAATTTAAAATTATGTAATTGTACATACCAAAAAATAGTCTAATTTTTATTTTTGAAATCATTTCAATAACCATTTTAGTGTCTGGTTTTACAAAAACAGATGGCAAGACAGAACTGGCAATAAGTTGAATTTAGCTGACCCTTGTTCTAGTAGCTTAAATTAACTAATTTTAACTTTGGAAGAATTCATCCAAACAGTTGTAATCTTTTATATGTAAGTTTACATTATAAAGAACTTAATAAACACAGATAAACTTATAGATAAAAAGATAAGTACTCATACATATATACATGTGTGTGTGCATGCGTGCATGCGAGCGTGTGTGTGTGTGTGTGTGTGTGTGTGTGTGTGTGTGTGTGTGTGTGTGCACAAATGGAGGCCTGGAAATTTTGGTTATTTTAACTCAGGGCAGTCACTCAATGGAAAAGCCATCATTAACAGCAAGATTTGTATAACTTTCCTATGCATTGCTTTAAGAGATAGAACACTTTGCTGAGATTGACTGCAAATCCTTGCTTCAGATAATGGGGAGGAGACAGTGATGAATAAGGATTGTCTTTGAGTGGTGGAGGTGGGAGAGGGGGGTCAGTATTTGGTGTAATTATTCTCCATCTGTAACAGGTGGAATTAGGACTGACAATAGCCTTTGATTTTGAAAATTCAGGAGGAATTGTGTTTGAAGTTGCTGCATTCAAGCAACTATAGAGCTGGAAAGATTTTTACAAATAAACTGATTTACAGAGAGATGTTGACAATCTTGTATTCTGATCATGTTACCACACAAGCTCTCTGAGTCCCCACCATGGCCATGTTGCTATTGTCTCTGTGCATCTCCAGTCTCCTTATCTATTTTAGATCTGCTTACAGCTACAAGCGTACGCCTGCTTCTCCTTTGGATAGCATATTTCTCCCCAATGCATAGTTGAGTCACAGGCCAAATTCTTAGTTTTACTTTTGTTTTTTGTTGACATATAACAATGGGGTATAAACACACACACACACACACACACACACACTCAGGTGTGGATGATTCTATATGTGCATACACTGTGTGATATTTAGCATATCTATTACCTGACCCATTTCTTTGTAGTGAAACCATTCAAACTCTTCTTTTCTAGGTCTTTTAAAAATGTTCTATTAGTGAAACATAGTTTCCCTACTGTGCAATAAAACTCCAGTTAACCAATCCTCACTTTACCTACCCAAACTCTGATAAGTCTCTTTTTGTTGTTTCCTTGTTTCACTTATTTTTGAGAAAGGATATGATAATGTAGCCTAGGCACATCTGAATTTTGTTACATACCTCAGTATGGTTTCATGTTGGCAACATTCCTCCTGTCTCAACCTCCAAGCATTAGGATCACCAGGATGTGTTTTTAAGCATGTGCTAACAATTTCATCTTGAGATTAGCTTCTTTACATCCATGTTTGAATAAGATCCCAGCATTTAGGTTTGTTTTTTTTATTTTTATTTTTTGTTTCATATATATATTTCTGGGTTCATATATATTTCTAGAAATAGTAGGAGGTAACTTACTATTTTCAGCCTTACTTATTTCAGTTTTGTAACACACATACACACACACAGAGAGAGAGAGAGAGAGAGAGAGAGAGAGAGAGAGAGAGAGAGAGAGAGAGAGAGACAAAGAAAGAGAGAGAGAGAGAGAGAGAGAGAGAGAGAGAGAGAGAATAAGTCTGAGGACAACTTGCAGAAATTGGTTCTCTCATATGATTTTCTTTTTGTTTTTTTTTTATTTAAATTTAAAACAAGCTTGTATTACATGGCAATCCCAGTTCTCTCACCCTCCCATCCTCCTCTATCACGTCCACCAAACTCCAGCCCATCCCATTTCTGCTCCCCAGGAAAAATGAGGCCTTCCATGGGAGACTTCAAAAACTGTCATATCATTTGGGATAAGGCCTAGGCCCTACCCCATGTATCTAGGCTGAGACAGTATCCCTCTATGTGGAATGGGCTCCCAAAGTCCATACATATACTAGAGATAAATACTGAACTTGCTGTGTGACATAACAAAAAAAAAAGCTTTGAAGATGACATTAGACAGATCCATTGACCTCAAGACAGGGAAATGATTAGATAATACAGCGAATATAATATTGTCTTCTGTGTTAAAAGTTAAAGATACATAAAATTACAATACTTACGTCTAAAAATACTTATGTGTAAATTTAAAGATGACCAACTAAAAAACTATGTACATTTTAATAATGAAATTATAGATGATAACAAAATCTTGAATTAAAGGTTCATTTCTACCACACATCCCCAAAGTCCTCTCTCTACACCAAGTATTGGGACTAATAAAGTATTTTCTCTCATAGCATGAACTTGGGGTATTAGACAACAATGAACATACATATGTTCTAGGGACATAATTGGAAGCAACTTCACAGATACTCCTTCATCAAAACTTAAGACTCAGGTTATCATAATCTTACCCCTATGTATACATCTAAAGGGATAAAAATGAGTACATTGAAGATTTATCTGTATTTTACATTAATTTTAGTACTTTCACAGAGTCAGATATGGAATCAGCCAGAGGATCTATCAGTAGATGAAAGACTAGAGAAAATGGTGTTAATGTCTAGGCTGGAATGCTATTCTGCCACTAATAAAGAGTTATGGTCAGGAAGATGGTTCAGCACTTAAAGATACTTGTAACAAAGACTGATAATGTAAATATGATCCCTGAGTTCCATATGGCTGTAGGAGAGAACCAATTCCTGCAAGTTGTCTCTCTGAATTTATGCCCTTATACTTTCTCTCTCTCTCTCTCTCTCTCTCTCTCTCTCTCTCCCTTCCCTCCCTCCTCTGTCTCTATCTTTCTCTGTCTGATAAAAGTTGAAATAAGTAAGTTAACTGCTACTATATATGAACCCAAAGACCATTATATTACATGAAACAAATCAAGAAAAGCAAACGAAAATTCTGGAATCTTATTTTAAAAAATAGGCATATGTAAGTACAAATAGGGAAAAATTAAATGAAACATTTATTTCTTCTTATATTTGAATATGCCAAGAGATAACATAATCCCTTGTTCTTTCATCTTATCTGTCATGCTGGGATCTATGAAATGAAAAGCTATAGTAGGAACACTGAGGAGACCCAGTATTACAGGGCACCATTATGGTCTTTAAGGTGGTGCTGAAAATAAGGAAATTCTAGGCAAATGGTATGATTTGGATGATTTAATGAAGAATTCCTGTGATAGATAAATAAAGGCAAGGATGAGCACATCATTTTAATAAGATCAAACATGCAAGCTATTGGATCTTATCCTCCTTTTCCCTGAATTCTATAATCATCTGTTTGGCATTTAACCTTCACATGTGATTACAACAGCAAAGCTCATATTCATAGCATTCCATTGCAAGAGGAGAATATAGTGATAGAAAGTAATTGAATTATTTTTCTGACCCTCTTTCACCTCTATGCAGAAGCAAATTGTGAACTTTTTAGGAAAAAGCAGGAAAAGATATTTACTTAGTACAGAAATCCTAGGTGCATAGAAGAATTTAGTTCAGTGGTAAAGTCTATTAGAACATCCACTGTCCCCATTCATCATGAAAATTTAAATGGAAATTTCTAATCATCCTTATGCATTAGAAAGATATTGTCTATTCACTGATAAGCTTTCTGTGTTTGTACCCACTCCAACACAAGACCTAAACTTTACCCATTATACCGAGGACCTTGTTATTAAAATTACAATCTACGGCTAAGCACCAAAGGAGAATAACGTTACTGTAAATAACTTTATATACTCTGTGGATTTTTTAGATTCAGGAAAATTGAGCACAGTGAGGTTCATAATCTTTGCATTTTGATTGAGTTATATCTTTATATAAGTTTTAAGAATAATTTATATATATAGTATTAAGAGTGATGACAAGTGAGTCTCTTTGGATGTGACTGTGATTATATGACTCATAACCACAAAGAATAAAAATTCTTAACATTATCATTGAGCTTTAAAATAAGTCAAAATTATGTTGAAAGCACACCATTCTTCAAAGCACACTGTTCTTTATAGCCATCAACAATATCGGCATGTGTATGAAAGCTAAAAGATCAGAATGAAAATGATTTAATAACAAAATTCAAAATAAATATAAAAAATAAAATTGCAGCTGAGCTGCCATAGCCTTAAAGAACTGAGGGGTCACAATGAAACATTTTGTTTTATTTCTAAACCTTTGATTATACTGTCAACATACATTTGTGCTGTCACTCTGAGGGCCCTCTGGTAGGACAGAAGTGGCAGGCAGCACTTGATTGATGAGTGTTCTTATGCATTTTATTAGTTGTTGTATATTTCTTTTCTGACATGTTTAACTGAAAATATTCATCTAAGAATCTTACAATTATGTGAGTCAACCAGCAGCAGAATTCTATTTCAGTGTATTTAGGACACATCAGTAAAAACCAACTATACAAAAACCTAACAGGTCATTTTAAGATAAGGATAATGTCATTTCCAAATTAATATTTGTTCATTCTTATTGAGGAAAGAAGTAACAAAGGTTGAAAAAACAAAACTACAAAAAAGAGTTACAAATTTACACCATCAATCTGTTTGATGGGCAGGTGTTTTTGCTTGTTTGTTTGTTTGTTTTTACTATTTTTCCATTTCAATCATTTCAAAATTGAGACACTAAATTATAGTACTTGATTTTGTAAATATCAGCAAGTGGTGGTTAATGACTATAATGGCCTTAGAATCAAATATCCTGTGCTTTCTTTTATGAACTGTTACAGATTTGCAGTGCCACAAGCCTGAGCTTGACTTCTAAGAATGCTGGCATATAAACTGGATCCAATTTGGCCTCTGACTTTGGTCCTCCTGATTGCATAAAGTGAAAAATAATTATAGTCACCTCTAGCTTTCTCTATTTAGCAGCAGAACAAGTTTTCATAGTTACTAAGATACTTTGTTACTCAGATAAAGAAAGGTAACAGATTAATTTCAATTGTGTATTATAACTGAGTGTTATTTGCTTTTCTTGTGTTAAATTGATTGTTTCTGTCTTCTGTAACTACAAGATCCAGTGATACATTGGAAATTAGAAGTGGCTTACTTGAACTATTCATGGTACCATGACTAAGCATGCCTTGGTAGCCACGTAAATCCCCTCAGACTGATTCGGTTGCTAGGAAATTATGAATGTGTAGTCTGGACTTCAATTCATTCCTTCACTGCATGTTTGGACACAGGAAGGCTGCTTTCTCTGAAACCACTCCAAAACTACACCTTTTCTTTCCTAATTGAATCAAATTTTCAGTTTTGCCAATATGAATGGAACAGATGACAATGAACAAACACTAAGCATGGAGCAAGTTAAATTAAGAGAAGCTAAAAGCCTGTGAGTTAAACATTAGTGTTACATTGATTAGCTTGGTGAAGGAATCATTATAGGAATGGAACTCATTAGTCTTGAAAACCTCCAGGGAACAAGTTATACTCTTTAGAGATATTTGAAATACAGAAAAGAAGTGATGAACTAGGCAGGTGAATTGAAGCTGTGTACATATATAGTCATCATACTTCAATAATTTGTATATGCATCTGTGATTCTTAAAATGCCTACCTATATAAGCACATATTCTAGTTCTATGCTAAATTAAGTGCAGATATTTTTCATAACATATACAGTCCTATTTAGACTAACTATTATTGTGTTTAAAGAAGAAAACTGTGTTTCAAAAGTTTAATTTTTTATAGGATCATTATTGGGAAACAATTAGAAGTAATTGAATGTTTGCCTGTTAATTTAACATTTTGCTTTTATAATCACTGAATTATTATTATACATTTTTTCTCTCAGATCACTTCCATTTTATTATGAACACATTGCGGGAGGGAAGAAAGAAACTTTTTTCCAGCTTCTTTCACTCCTGTGTCCTTAAGTGCCTAAAGCATAGTTTGGCTAATAATAAAATAACATTTAGAATAGACAGTGATGAATAGATACATACTACTTTGTCTAGAAATGACATCTCTTGGTACAGTTGCTTGCATGAGAAATTTCCCCTGAGGGCTATTTATGTGAACCATTGATCTCAGGAGGTAGAAATGTAAGGGAAGGTTATGGAACTTTTAGGAGTAGAGCCTTCCTGAAGAAAATAGGTCACTGAAAAGGTTTTCAGTGTGTGTAACTTCCATCAATATTTTCTGGTTCTTCCTCCCTGGATCTTGTGTGCAGATGAAATGTGATAAGCCATGTTCTTTTCCTGCTTTTCTGGCAGCACCTATCTAATTTATATAGAGTTTTCTATGCATTTACTTCCTCATTTATAGCATTAAGAGCTTTTACTGCAACAACTTTTCTTAATGTGTGTTTCTTTAGTGATTAAATATGGTAATACTATAAGAGTCAATCTTATTATGGAACACTGACTAAATATGAAATATTCTTATTATTGTCATTAATGATCTTTACTTTTAACATCATCCAGTCAAATTGGCTCAAACATTTATCTATTTATATTACATATTTCCAGAAAATGCTGTGTTTATGATCCATTTTTAAGTGAAAGATAATTACTCATTTCATCAATAATTTGCATCAATTGAGTAGTTATGGCTGAGAGCTGTAATTCTGCTAATGTTTATTGGACCGTTTACTTTCTAAGGACTGCCTTCATCAGAGGCCATTAAAAATCTAAGACAAGTTTGCTACAGGCCTTAAAAGTTGGTTTTAATACTTAAATAATACCTGTAACATGATTTTGTAGATCAGGATAGCTGCAGGAAAATGATTCAAATTCTACTTTCTGGAAAGGTATTAATTAGGAATCATCTTAAGAAGCATTTTAATTCTGAAGATATACTAAAATTTCATATTTATCACTGAAACAATGGTCATTGGTTCGCTGCCATGTTGGAAATGTGCTCTGAATTGTTCTTCTAGTATAGTAAATACCCACATGTACACTAGGGTCAGGTTAAGTATTAATTGCTATTTTGGGGTAACTTTTCTAAAAGTTTTTGATAGCTACCTATTTTTAGTGTGACAATACATTTTGACCTTCAAAACCTAAAACAATGTGATTACCTACATATATTTTGTTTTGAATGCTTCATAAATATTTCTAACAAGATATTGAGAAAGTAGTTTTATTTTGTAGTGGAGAGAAATCTAAAGTTAGAATATTTATGTCATCTGTTGAAGATTTCTCATTTGTGAAGGGACAAACCACAAAGAAAACTCATGTATCTTACTATTCTCTACTCTAGTACTTTGGGATGGTCTCCAATAACACTGTGGGTGTAGGCAGGCATTTGTTAGCATACTCTTTTCCACCAACCTCTTC
Source organism: Phodopus roborovskii (assembly GCF_943737965.1). Lineage (NCBI taxonomy): Eukaryota > Metazoa > Chordata > Mammalia > Rodentia > Cricetidae > Phodopus > Phodopus roborovskii. The sequence goes on along the minus strand of NW_026126525.1, from coordinate 41,801,332 downwards.
ATAGTTCCCATGTTGCACAGTGTACTGCCAATCACAGACATACTACTTAAAGAGTGTACTCACCTAACAGGAAAGGAAATTCATATCTAAGAATGAGGTTAAGATCTAGTTTCTTATCTTATATGGACCTAATTGCAAATAGTACATTCAAGTTAAGACATTTCAATCAGAATTTATTTACAACAATAATGATCCTAAAATTGTACATGGAATGTTGTGGTACTGCAATGAACTGTGCAGAACTGGCAGCATTTGCCATCTGTGTGCTTATAGACTTAGAAGAAGGCTGATCTGAGAAAGGCAATCACTGGTGCTATGGAGTCAACTTTGAAGAAAACCAAAGGAATACATAGTCTGACTTCACTTCTCCTTCCCTATTTTTCAGTCTTTCTCCAGTCTGTTCATACCCTCCAATAAGCTCATTCTAATATGGAAATGAAAAAGGTGGATAGTGGATTTGGAGGCCCAGGAAATTGTTCAACACATCAAGATTTCCTTCCTCTCAGAAATTGAGATCACACATATGTGCACACACATACACATACACACACACACACACACACACACCCTGTTGGCTATGAACATAAAAGTGTAAAAGTATCAGTGTTGCATACCATTAAAAACTTAACAGCATAATAACCTTTCCTGCGTTTGTTTCGAAATTAAGTTTTGAAATACAAAATGGATCTGTACCTTTTGTTCATCTAAAGAAGGACATTTTAGTTTTAGTCCCATTATATCTTCCAGGATATCACTGGAATTCAATACTATTTTTCTTTTTTTTACTTTAATTTATTATTTTACATGTCGATCTCACTTCCCACTCACTCTCTCCCCTCCCTCCCTCCTTCCCTCACTTTTACACTCTCTGCCCTCACACATGCACCCTAAACACCCTCCCCTCCCATCCCCCACCCCAATTCCATATGTAGGGGAATGCCATCCATATCTGACAGGTCATGTGAAATAGGCACTAGGGCTTCTCTCCTGTCTCTAGATTAAGGCAGTTATACCTCAATGGGGGATGTGTTCACAAGGTCCTTTTGTGCACCAGGGATACATCCTGGCTCCACAGTCTGAGGTCCCTTAGATTGCTCAGTCCTTTTGGCTGAGACCCATATTCAGGGGGGTCTGAGTCAGTCCCATGCTCGCTTCCCAGCTATCAGTCAGGGGGACCGTTAGCTCCTCCTTGTACAGGTAAGCTGTCTCTATGTGTTTCTGCCACCTGGTCTTGTCCTCTCCATCTGTATTGGGTTCTAGTTCAACTCTGTTTATGTATGGGTGTTTGATTCTGTTTCCAACAGGTATTAGATGAGGGCTCCATGGATAAGTTAGTTGTTGATCTCATTATCTGGGAAGGGCATTTATGGTAGCCTTTCCAGGGAAGCTCAAATTGTTAGTTGGCAGCAGTCTTGTAGTACTCTAGTCCATTCGTTATGTTCAATTTCATCTTCAAACCAATATTGGCTCCATTTTATATGTTCTCTCTCTCTCTCTCTCTCTCTCTCTCTCTCTCTCTCTCTCTCTCTCTCTTTTCCTCTCCCTCTCTCCTGTCTTCTATTCCTAACCAGGCTCAATCTTCCTGGTCCCACATGTTTTCCTTTCCTCCCCCTCATTTACTCCTACTTCTCTCTCCATTCGCTGCCCCCCCCCACTTTTCCTGTGTTCTGGAGGACTTATCCCTTCCCGGTTCTGTGAGGGACTTTATATGAATCTCTTAGAATACACCTTGTATCCTAGTTCTTCTGGTGGTGTGAATTATAGGCTGGTGATACTTTGATCTTGGTCTAAATCCATATATGAGTGAGTACATACTCTGTTCCTCTTTTTGTGACTGGGTTACCTCATTCAGGATGGTTTCTTCAAGTGCCATCCACTTGCCTGCGAATTTCAAGATACCATTATTTTTTTCTGCAGAGTAGTATTCCATTGTGTAGATGTGCCACATCTTCATTATCCATTCTTTGATTGAGGGGCATCTAGGTTGCTTCCAGGTTCTTGCTAATACAAATAGTGCTGCTATGAACACAGTTGAACAGATGTCTTTGTTGCATGGACGTGGATCATTTGGGTATATGTCTAAGAGGGGGATTGTCGGGTCCTGTGGTAAACTAATTCCCATTTTCCTGAGGAACCGCCATACTGATCTCCAAAATGGCTGTTTGAGTTTGCACTCCCACCGGCAGTGGAGGAGTATTCCCCCTTCTCCACATCCTATCCTGCATGAGTCCTCATTGGTGTTTCTAATATTAGCCATTCTGGCAAGAGTAAGATGGTATCTCAAAGTTGTTTTGATTTGCATTTCCCTGATAGCTAAGGATGTTGAACACTTTATTAAGTGTATTTCAATCTTTTTGATTTCCTCTATTGAGAATTCTTTCTTCAGTTCTGTACCCCAATTTTTAATAGGGTTATTTGGTGTTTTGTTGACTAGTTTCCTGAGTTCTTTATATATTTTGGAGATCACCCTTTGGTCAGATATAGGATTGGTGAAAATCGGTTCCTAGTCTGTGGGTTGTGGTTTAGTCTTGCCCACTGTGTCCTTTGCCCTATAGAAGCTTCTAAGTTTAAACAGGTCCCATTTATTAATTGTTGCTCTCAGTGACTGTGCCCCTGGAGTTATGTTCAGGAAGCGATCTCCTATACTAATTTGTTCAAAGGTACCTTCTATTCTCTTTTCTGAGAGGTTCAATGTGGCTGGATTGATGTTGAGGTTTTTGATCCATTTGGACTTGAGTTTGTGCATGGCACCAGATATGGGTCTATCTGCAGTCTTCTACACACACTCATCCAATTGTGCCAGCACCATTTGTTGAAGATGCTGTCCTTGCCCCATTGGATAATCTTAGCTATTTTGTCGAAAATCAGGTGTTCATAGGCGTGTGGGTTGATATCAGGATATTCAATTCAATTCCATTGGTCTACCTGTCTATTTTTATGCCAACACCAGGCTGTTTTCAGAACTATAGCTCTGTAGGAGAGCTTAAAGTCAGGAATGGTGATGCCTCCTGAAGTTCTTTTATTGTATAGGGTTGTTTTGGCTATCCTGGGATTTTGTTTTTCCATATAAAGTTGATTATTATCCTTTCAAGGTCGGTGAAGAATTGTGGTGGGATTTTAATGGGGATTGCATTGAATCTGTAGATTGCTTTTGGTAAGATTGCCATTTTTACTATGTTAATCCTACCTAACCAAGAGCATGGGAGATCTTTCCATTTTCTGGTATCTCCTTTAATTTCTTTCTTTAGAGCCACAAAGTTCTTATTATATAGGTCTTTTACTTGTTTGGTAAGCATTACACCAAGATACTTTATGTTGCTCGTGGCTATTGTAAAGGGTGATGTTTCTCTGATTTCTTTCTCTGTCTCTTTGTCGTCTGAAAAAAGTAGGGGTACTGATTTTTTTGAGTTTATTTTGTATCCTGCTAGTTTATTGAAGGTGTGTATCAGTTGTAGGTGTTCCCTGGTAGAGTTTATTGGGTTGCTTATATAAACTATCATATCATCTGCAAATAGAGACAGTTTGACTTCTTCCTTTCCAATTTGGATCCTCTTGATCTCCTTTTGTTGTCCTATAGCTTTAGTTAGAACTTCCAGTACGATATTGAAGAGATATGGAAAGAAAAGGCAGCCTTGACTTGTTCCTGATTTTAGAGCAATTGGCTTAAGTTTCTCACGATTCAGTTTAATGTTGACAGTTGGTTTGCTGTTTATTGCTCATATAATGTTTAGGTATGTTATCCCTGATCTCTCCAAGACCTTTATCATGAAAGGATGTTGAATTTTGTTGAAGGCCTTTTCAGCATATAGGGAGATGATCATATGGTTTTTCTTTTTCAGTTTAATTATATGGTGGATCACGTTGATAGATTTTTGTATGTTAAACCATTCCTGCAATCCAGGGATGAAGCCTTCTTGGTCATGCTGAATGATTTTTCTGATATATTCTTTAATCGGGTTGCCAGTATTTTATTGAGTATTTTTGCATCTATGTTCATCAGGGATATTGGTCTGTAGTTTTCTTTCTAAGTTGTGTCCTTGTGAGGCTTGGGTACCAAGTTTATTGTGACCTCATGAAAAGAGTTTGGCAAAGAACCTTCTGTTTCTATTTTGTGGAAGAGTTTGAGGATAGTGGTATTAGTTCTTCCTTGAATGTCTGGTAGAATTCTGCACTGAATCCATCTGTCCCTGGACTTTTTTTGGTTGGAAGGCTTTTGATGACTTCTTCTATTTCACTGAGGGTTATAGGTCTATTTAAGTTGTTTGTCTGTTCTTGATTTAATTTTGGAAAGGGATACTTATCCATAAATTTGTCCATTTCCTTTGAATTTTCAATTTTTGTGGAATAAAGATTTTTAAAGATGACCTGAAAATTGTCTGGATTTCCTCTGTGTCCATTGTTATGTTCCCCTTTTCATTTCAGATTTTGTTAATTTGCATGTTCTCTCTCTACTTTCTCATTAGTTTGGATAAAGGTTTGTCTATATTGTTGATTTTCTCAAAATACCAACTCTTCGTTGCAATGATTTTTTTGGTATTGTTTTCCTGGTTTTTATTTTGTTGATTTCAGCCCTCAAGTTATTTCCTGGTGTCTACTTATACAGGGTGGGTTCACTTCTTTTTGTTCTAAGGCTCTCAGTTGTGCTGTTAATTCTCTTATGTGACTATCCTCTGTTTTCTTCATATGGGCACTTAGTGCAATGAACTTCCCTCATAGCACTGCTATCAGGGTGTTCCATGAGTTCGAGTATGTTGTGTCCTCAATCTCATTGAATATTAGAAAGTCCTTAATTTCTTTCTTTATTTCTTCTTTGACCCAGGAGTGGTGCAATTGCTCATTGTTTAGTTTCCATGAGTTTGCAGGTTTTCATCTATTTGTGTTGTTGTTGAATTCCAATTTTAAAGCATGGTGGTCTAATAAGATACAGGGTACCATTCCTATTCTCTTGTATCTGTTGAGGTTTGTTATGCCACCTACTATGTGGTCGATTTTAGAGAACGTTCCATGTGGAGCAGAGAAGAAGGTATATTCTTTTGTGTTTGGATGGAATGTTCTATAGATGTCTGTTAACCCCAGTTGAGACATAACTTCTGTTAGTTCTTTTGTTTCTTTGTTGAGTTTCTGATTTGTGGTCCTGTCTAGTTTTGAGAGTGGTGTTTTGACGTCTCCCACTATAAGTGTGTGAGGTTTTATATGAGCTTTGAATTTTAGTAGTGTTTCTTTTACGAATGTGGGTGCCTTTGTATTAGGGGCATAGATGTTCAGAACTAAGACTTTATGATGATGGATTTTTCCTGCAATTAATAAAAAATGACCATCTTCATCTCTTTTGATTAATTTTGGTTTGAAGTCTAACTTGTTAGATATTAGAATAGCCATGCCTGCTTGTGTCTTGGTTCCATTTGATTGGAAAATCTTTTCCCAACCCTTTACCCTGAGATAACATTTATCTTTGAAGCTTAGATGTGTTTCTTGTATGCAGCAGAAGGATGGATTCTGTCTTCGTATCCATTCTGTTAGCCTGTATCTTTTTATAGGTGAGTTTCGACCATTAATGTTGAGGGTGACTAAGGACCATTGATTGTTGATGCTTGTTTTAGGTTTTTGTTGGCAGTGGTATTGTGAATATATTTGTTCTGCTTTACCCTTGATTTCTGGTATAGTTAGATTATCTGTTGCCTACTTTTTTGTGGGAGTAGTTACCTTCCATGGGCTGGAATTTTCCTTCCAATAATTTCTGTAGGGCTGGATTTGTAGATACATATTGGGAAAATCTGGTATTGTCATTAAATATCTTGTTTTCTCCATCTATAGTGATTTAGAGTTTTGCTGGATATAGTAGCCTAAGCTGGCATCTGTGTTCTCTTAATACTTGTAGAACATCTATCCAGGACGTTCTGGCCTTGAGGGTTTCCATGGAGAAGTCAGGTGTAATTTTGATAGGTCTGCCATTATATGTTACCTGTCCATTTTCCTTCGCTGCTCTTAATATTCTTTCTTTATTCTGTATGCTAGCTGTTTTGATTATTATATGTCGAGGGGTCTTTTTTTCTTTGGTCCAGCCTATTTGGGGTTCGGTATGCTTATTGTACTTTCATAGGCATGTCCTTCTTCAGATTTGGAAAGTTTACCTAGATGATTTTGTTGAATATGTTTTCAGCACCTTTGAGCTGGGCTTACTACTTTCCTCTGTGCCTATTATTCTTAGGTTTGGCCTTTTCATGGTGTCCCATATTTCCTGGACGTTGTGTGTTAAGGATTTGTTGGATTTATGATTTTCTTTGGTTGATGAATCTGTTTCTTCTAGTTTATCTTCTGCACCTGAGATTCTCACTTTCACCTCTTGAATTCTGTTGGTTATGCTTTTGTCTGTAGTTCCTGCTTTTTTGCCCAGTTTTTCTATTTCCAGCATTCATTTGGTTTGTGTTACCTTTATTTTCTCTATTTCAGCTTTCAAGTCTTGAACCATTTCCTTCAACTGTTTAATTGTTTTTTCTTGGCATTCTGTACTTTCTTTATTTTCCTTATGGAATTTGTTCATTTCTTCCACTTTTTTGTTTGTTTTTCCTCCATTTCTTTAAGGGATTTTCTCACATCTTCTTTGAGGGCCTCTATCATTTTTATGATGGTAATTTTTAAGTCCTTCCCTTCTGCTTCCTCTGCTTTGTTTTTGTGTTCCATTCTAGTTGGCATAGATTCCGTAGATTCTGTTGGTGTCATGCTTGTCTTTCTGTTGTTAGGTGTTTTCTTGTATTGCCATCTTCCCATAGCTTCTTCCAGTAGGTGTTGGTGGGATCTTCCTCTCTCTCTATGGTACTTCCCCAGTGGGCTTATGTGGGTCAGAGGTTCAATATCTATAGCTCTGGGTGGTCCAAGCTCTATAGGAGGTCTCTCCACAGACAGGGACCCAGGGATGGTGTCAGAGATGAGGATCCAGTATAAGATGCTTGCAGAAACTCAGAGTGGTCCTGCAAAGATAGGTGGGTCTCTGAGAGGGGCCTGGGACTCCAGCAGAGGACTGGAGGTAGGGGTCAGAGACCAAGCAGTTGGAAATTACACGTCGTCCTGCATGGATAGGCAGGTGTCCTTTGTTCAGAGTTTCTCTGAGAAGTCCCCGAAGTAGGATGGACTGTTGGCTCCACCCTCTGTCCTGTGCTCAACCAGAGCTTTTGGACAGTGGGCAGGGTAGGGCACAGGATAGGTGGGGCAGGCTCGCAGTGGGGACGGGTGGGGGTGTATCAGAGCTCTAAGGGTGCTCTCGATTGGGACAGGACACAGGAGCAGCAGGATCAGGGGCCAACCCAGGGAGTTGGTGCGGGGGGGATGTAGGGGAGAGGCTGCCCCAGTTGGGCCCAGACTCACCTCTAGCCAATGGCTGGAGGAAGAAGACAAATGCTGAGCTGATACTTGGGAAGTTTCTGCATGATATTCCCATCTCACTGGGAACTGGTACTCTCCAGCTGAGGCCTCTTTTTTTAGCAGAGGCCCTGCTTTTGGGGTCTAGGTTCTTGCTCAGTGCTCAACCAGAGCGGCAGGACAGTGGGCAGGGTAGGGCACAGGGTAGGGGGTGCAGGCTCACAGTGGGAATTTGTGGGGGTGTATCAGAGCTCCAAGGGTGCTCTCGATGGGGACAGGACACAAGAGCAGCGGGATCAGGAGCCCTTAATACTATTTTTCAGTGCTAACAGAACTAACTCTTCAATTAATTACATAAAATTATAAAGCATATCTGAAGGAAGAAATTGCATTTTGGCAGTCCACTTTCTTTTCTCTACCCCCCTGATCACACTTAAGGTAAGAAAGAGATGCAAACATGTTATATTCCTCCAAATCGAAGAAGCTAAATGACATGTCTTAGAATTTATACTTTGAAGAGACTGAAGGCCATTTATTTCTCCACTCCCTGACCAGAGATGACAGATATAATATTTAAGCTAACTAACAGAGGAGAATGAGCATCAAAACTTGATCTACTGTGTGTAGTTCTTTTCATCCTCATCCACTTGGTTCAGACCATACTGCCTGGTTTCTGTAAGGCTTTTATATGCTAAACATTTATTATATTAAATTATCATATGTAACTTGTATATTACCAACTGACCGTCAAAATTTGAACAGCCTGAATGGTCATCTGTGTAGGATATAATTTCTCCTACACAATTTGCACAATTTCCAACAGTGTACATGAACCAAGGTGACCATCAAAGAGGATGAGGATGCCTGACATTACTAAATTTCAACGATTTGCTTAGCATAACCTTCTTCTATCTATTTGTACATTTATATAATATGTTTCACACAACTCCATCTGCATATGTAATTACATAGTAATGAATAGGACTCAGTTCTGACCCTAAGCTGTTTCTTACTTAGAGGGTAGGCTTAGGAGGAAAGTATATCAAACCACAGAGATATATTTGGTTTTTAGCATAAACAGTGAATTATTACCGTATACACAGTATAATCTAGTCCATAATTTATATTTATTATCTCAAAAGTCATCAATTTTTGAGAAAGAATTTATTGTTATTTTGTACTTTGAAGATGATAAAAATGAACACTCATATACAAGCAACTTAACATCAATGTGGATTTATTTATCTGTGTCCAAATCAGGGCTTGAAGTAGCCATCAGACTTAAATTTCCACATTTTGGCTATTTTGTCATCTAGGAGTTTCTTCCAGACACATAGTTAATTATTTATATATTTCAGAGTGTTTTGCTCTTATAGACTATACCACAGATGTAGAGTTCTGATTTTAAAATGATCATAATAGAAATGACCTGAAAGATTAAATGGCCAGGACTCTTTATAAACTCATAGTCAAAGTAATTATTAAATATAGGGTATTAGAGGAACACACTGAGTGAAGATGTAAGCGAAAAGTGTGGAACCCTGTGTTAACACAGGGAGTTAAGTTCTCCACAAGTTACAGAACAATTCTGTCCTATTGTTCAGTTAGGTATGAAGTCTAATTAGCTAAGCTCAGATTTGTCTTTTTTTTTCCTCCTCCATAAAGCCATTCAATTTTTAAAATATTCAAAATTCCTAAACGAAACAATTTTAATCATCTATCTGTTAAGTTGGTAGCACTATAGGAAATTGACAGCCTGGAATAAGAGTTAAACATCCTTTGAATTCTCTGTGCTCCTAATTTGTGTCATTAGCATATCAATCTGTCAAAGTAATCAAAGCCACCAGTGTGGGAGAAAAGGTGACTTGTACCTGCAAAGATCATGTATTTACTAATGTGATTATTTAAACCAGTTTGGTGGAGAGAGCTGATGTGCAATGGGTACCCACTCACCATGTACAAATTACCTTCTTTTCCCTATGACAGAAGTCCCATGTGTAAATAAAATTACATCAGCTAGCCATCAAAACAGTAAATAGCAGTGTGTATGTGTGTGTATCTACCATGAGACATACATGTGTGGCCTCTGTGAAGATGCTTTGTTCTAATGAGATCAGAATATCTGGAATAATATTCTTTATTTTGTTATTTCCAGTTAGAATAAGAATTTCTATGCAGGATGGAGTTTCTGCTCAGCTAGACTCATGCCAGCTCTTGTCTATTGCCATGAAATGCTTGCCTCCACCTCAGTAAGTGATTTCATCTCTATATTCTGGCAGGAGCTACTGCTTGGGCTTGGGAGTAGAGGAGTATAAAGGCTTTGCTGTCTTTCTCTCTTTGATCCTTGTGCTATGTATGAGCTTGACCACAATCTTTTGGTACTGCTCCCAATGCTCTTGTTCAGCAGGGCCCAATTTACACAAAACAATTTAGAGAAACTAACATGTATTACTTAGTTGTCTACTGATTTCTTTCCCTCTTTGACTTGTCCACTGTCTGACCACAACCGAAATCTATATCTATATATTTACATATGTGTGTAACACACACACACACACACACACACACACACACCTGCATTTATACATGAACTGTATGTTTGCAAACTCAGCCCTACTCAAAGACAAACATATATTCATCAAGAATTCCCCAGGAGGACAAAGAGAGCTTCTTAGAAAGCAGTGTTGTATTTTAGTTTTGAGAAAGCATTCATTAAGGGTAAAACAGGAAAAATGATCAAAGCACATGAAAGTGAAATGGCATTCTTTGTACTTCCTTTACTGTCTTGACAGAAATTTAGCCCTCTTCACCTCCCGCCCCACTGGATTCACTATCCTCCATTTTTTTTCCTTCCTATTGTGCTGAACTTAAAGAAAGGAAGAAAGAAAGAAAGGAGGAAAGACGGAAAGAAGGAAAGAAAGAAAAATTTCTAGAAATGAACAAATGGGTTTGCCTGTGACTTTTGAGTGTTCAAAACAGAAAAGTATGGAACCTAATTACTCTCAGTGATTTTGGATAATCTTAAAACCTTAGCCCCCACCAGGAAAGTGGCCCTTTTATTTTTGTACTATTTTCATTGTTAGGGTGATAACAGTCCTAGTTTTCATCTCCCAGCAAGAACTCCAGTTTCACGACACATTATTTTACTGCACTTGAAGATCTGTCTACACAAGAACAGGAGAAAAATCAGGACTTCCTAAAAAGTGTATGTCACCAAAAGCAAAAAAAAAAAAAAAAAGGCAAGAGAGATTTCATCATTCAGCATAAGGAAAAGAAACCAGAAGTGACAAATATCTACTTAAGTCACCCAGTCAACTGGATATTAACAGGAAAGTCAGTAGACTTGTGCCCAATCTGTTTGTCTGTGGTTTCTCAGATGCACATGCCCATGTGGATGACCTGTGTTTCTCTTGGACATCCAGTTCTGAACAGTTGTATAATCTACAAGTTTCTTGTACTCAAAGCTTCTATATCTCATTTGTGAGGCTTCTGCCATACTGTTTCTTGTTTGTTTATTTTTATTCTTTTGTTTGTCAAATAACATCTCCCTACAAAAAATGAGTTTGGTTCTAGTGCCCCAAAGCATGGACAGTGTAGCAGCTCCCTGAGACCACAACTTCCCAGCAACTGCCTCAGGACAGAGCTCTTTTCTAAAAGCCTTAGCACTGCTAGATGAAAAATACTTCTCATTTTCAATTAATATAATATTTAAATATTATTACAATGCAAAATATTTAGTGATGTTTGGTATAAAAACAACAGAAGCAGCAAGTTCTTGTATATTCAATTATAGTAGCTCAAACCATTTGAAGATGCTGAATTACAACAGCAAACAAACAGATAACTTGGTCTCAGTGTCTTAAAAGGCTGTCTTTAATGGAAATATTTAATTTACAATATACCACATACCTTTGCTATTGATGTCATACCCTCAATGATCTAAAATTAAAAATAGTATGTAATCAAATATTTACAAAGGCAAAATAATATTACTTGACCACTTAACATTCATCATAAAGACTTACTTATTCAGTAACAAGTTTTTTAATTTACTATTAACAGCTCATTTTATAGAACAAACCATGATATTATGACAGTTATTGAAAAATTAAATAAATCAATGAAGGTAATGGTATGGTATCCCAAGTCATTCACAATCAGAAGATAGCTTTATCAATTTTTTTACTCATTTTCTTTTTTTTAATTTTAATTATTTATTTTTTATTTTACATTTGATCCCAGTTACTTCTGCCTCCCTCCCTCTTACCTACCCTCACATGCACCCTGACCACCCTCCCTTCCCATCCCCCTACCCCAATTCCACATGTAGGGCAATGATGTTCAGGTGGGGTCATGTAAATCTGCCAAGTCATTTGAAGTAGGGACTAGGAGTTCTCTCCTGTATCTAGTAAGGCAGTATCCCTTCATGGGGGATGTGTCTGCAAAGTCCTTTTGTGCACCAAGAATACATCCTGGTTCTACTGTCTGAGGTCCCTTAGACTGCTCAATTCTTCTAGCTGAGACACATATTCAGGGGGCCCTGAGTCAGTCCCATGCTGGATTCCCAGCTATATGTCTGGGGAGCCATTAGCTCCTCCTTGTTCAAGTCAGCTGTCTCTATGTGTTTCTGCAACCTGGTCTTGTCCTCTCCCTCTGCATCTGGATTCTAGTTTGAATCAGTGTTTATGTATGGGTGTTTGCTTCTGTTTCAAACAGGTACTAGATGAAGGCTCCATGATGGTAGATAAGTTAGTTGTTGATATCACTCTCTCCCTCTCTCTCACTTTCTCTCTCTCTTCTGTCTTCTATTCCTACCTTTACTCCATCTTCCTAGTCCCAAGTGCTTTCTTCTCCTCCCTTTCTCTTTCTCCTACTTCTCACTCCATTCACTGCCCCCCCCCCACTTCCCATGTGCTCTGGGGGATTTGTCCCTTCCCCCTTCTTTGAGGGACTTTATATGAATCTCTTAAAATACACCTTGTATCCTAGTTCTTCTGGTGGCTGGTAATCCTTTGCTCTAGGTCTAAAATCTACATATGAGCAAGTACATACCATGTTCCTTTTTTTGTGACTGGGTTACCTCATTCAGGATGGTTTCTTCAAATGCCATCAACTTGCCTGCAAATTTCAAGATTCCATTATTTTTTTCTGCAGAGTAGTATTCCATTGTGTAGATGTGCCATATCTTCTTTACTATTCTTCAGTTGAGAGGCATCCAGGTTGCTTCCAGGTTCTTGCTATTACAAATAATGTTGCTATGAACATAGTGAGCACATGTCTTTGTTGCAAGGATGTGGATCATTTGGTTATATGCTTAAAGAGGGATTGCCGGGTCCTGTGGTAAACAAAAAAATAAATAGCCCTACTATATTCAGAAGACAAAAAGGCTGAGAAAGAAATCAGAGAAACATCACCCTTTACAATAGCCACAAACAATATAAAGTATCTTGTGATAACTCTTACCAAACAAGTGAAAGACCTATATAATAAGAACTTTGTGGCTCTAAAGAAATTAAAGAAAATACCATAAATGGAAAGATCTCCCATGCTCTTGGATAGGTAGGATAAACATAGTAAAAATGGCAATCTTACCAAAAGCAATCTACAAATTCAATGCAATCCCCATCACAATCCAACCACAATTCTTCACTGACCTTGAAAGGATAATAACCAACTTTATAGGGAAAAACAAAAGACCCAGGATAGCCAAAACAACCCTGTACAATAAAAGAACTTCAGGAGGCATAACCATCCCTGACTTTAAGCTCTTCTACACAGCTATAGTTCTGAAAACAGCCTGGTATTGGCACAAAAACAGACAGGTAGACCAATGGAATCGAATTGAAAACCTGATATTAACCCACACACCCATGAACACCTGATTTTCAACAAACAGCTAAAAGAATACAATGGGGGAGGGGGTGGAAGCATCTTCAAGAAATGGTGCTTGCAGAATTGGATGATGGTGTGTAGAAGACTGCAGATAGACTCATGTCTGTCACCATGCATAAAGCTCAAATCCAAATGGATCAATAACCTCAACATCAATCCAGCCACACTGAACCTCTTAGAAGAGAAAGTAGGAGGTACCCTTGAAGAAATTGGTATAGGAGACTGCTTCCTGAACATAACTCCAGGAGCACAGACACTGAGACCTCCTCAAACTTAGAAGCTTCTATAAGGCAAAGGACACATTGGACAAGACCAAACCATAACCCACAGACTGGGAAAAGATTTTCACCAATCCTACATCTGACAAAGGGCTGATCTCCAAAATATACAAAGAAACTAGTCAACAAAACACCAAATAACCCTATTAAAAATGGGGTACAGAACTGAAGAAAAAATTCTCAATAGAAGTAATCAAAAAGGCTGAAAGACACATATCAGGGAAATGCAAATCAAAACAACTTTGAGATACCATCTTACTCTTGCCAGAAGGGCTAAAATTAGAAACACCAATGACAACTTATGCTGGAGAGGATGTGGAGAAAGGGGAACACTCCTCCACTGCTGGTGGGAATGCAAACCCGTACAGCCATTTTGGAGATCAATGTGGCAGTTCCTCTGGAAAATGGGAATTAGTTTACTCATTTTCTTTTTAAATCAATAGGACTTATCCCTTTTAACATAAGCTCCTGTGACACATCCTGCTGGTGTTTGGTGTGTGTATCAGAGGCATATCAGTGAAGAGAACAAGAGATGATGTCCTACTCATACATGCACATCCAGGATCTATCTCTAATTAAACATTAAACTGGCAGGTGCCCTTTCCTCATTCTTTTTGTGTCACCTAAATTCTCTAGTATCTTTATCACTCAAAGTACACAAAACTGTGTTTCTAAAAATTTAATTTATTGCTAAATATCTTGACAAAGAGACTCACATGCCTACCTGTAAAAAAAGGCCACAATTTAAAAACATACAGATTTTAGAGAAAAAAAAAGAAACATTTTCAAGTTTGCATCACAAAATTAATTTTAATGTTTGTTATTTTGATTGTATGTGTCTGGAGAAGCTAAATATACTGCTCACTTTTGTGACTATAATTCAAGTACAATATTTATAATAACATACACAGAAACAATAACATTTTGCTTTTACCAGAAATTCAATTTTGCAGTTTTTCTGTATAAAGAGGAAAATCCTGCCCATGTGACTCATACATTGTGCCTACAACTTTAATGTCTTTAACAAGACAGCTTAATGGCCCATTATTGTTTTTAACAGGCCACCTTAAAATAACCTTTCAGCAAATTTTCTGACATATTTTATCTAAGCCTCCATTTATTTCATTTGTATTGACCCTGGTCTTTTTAGAATTGCTGGGTTTTGAGAAACATTGGAGCAAGCAGTGTTTCTGCAAAGATTTTTGGGTTCTTCCAGTAACCCACATGGGGGCTGCTTAGCATTATATGTAGTAATATGCTAGTCTTTTGGAATCCGTTATTAACAGAAAAATTCACATTAATCATTTACTATAGGAGTGTGCATTGCTCCAAATGTCCATTCCATCACGATGACAATAGGGTACTTGTTGTCAATTTTCCACTTCCTCATGCGATACCTGGATCCAGTACCTTCTTCACCAAAGAGTACTCTCAGGGACTCTAAAATGAACCCTCACAGGTTGTCAAGGGACCCATATACAAATATTCTTCAATATCTCAGTAAGAATCATTTCCCCCCTAAGATTTAGCACACACAGTAAGACAGTACCAAAAGAGGTAGGCAGTTTTCCAAAGCCTTTGAGTCAGGAGCAGAATTACGTTCAAGAAAATTTCATAGGTTAGATAGATCTAGGAGTGAAGAATGCTTGGCTGGCTATTGTTGTAACCTGAACAAATTGGTGTTGTAGGGATATGTAGAGTTAAAGTTGGTTTATCCTTTTTAGTTATAAATTTAGTTTTACTTATTTTGACATTATGTAGAGATTCACAGTGCTAGGAACTTATTAGCTGGTAGCATTCTGGCACAATTTCCTTCATAGAAACACTTTTTTTTTTTTACATTGCTATATTATCTGTTTTGTGTCCAATCATCTGACTTAGTTCTGTAGACTTGAATTCTTCTTTTGTTTCAGGTAGAATTACCAGACAGGAAGATCACAATGTCATTGGGAAGGCAAATTTCAGAGTGTGTTTCTTAGAGGCCAGGTTCTAACTCTATAATATAAAAATGTAACAGTTCATTCACTGATATACCAAATATGTCAACAAAATATATGAGAAAATATGAATACTATTCATAGTACTAGATCACTTTATTTCTATGAAATTATAATCATTTATAAATGATAAGATTACAAGGTACATATCCTACATATTCTATCTGCATATTCTAATATGCTTCAATTTCAAGAATAAAGAAGAAAAATCAGAAAATTTAAGACTCTGATCCATTTCATTCTATATTTATTTCATCCATGTCTATATCTTTTGTCAATATCAAAATATTGTTAACATTTACAGACCTGATAGAGGACTAATATTTAAAATATATAAAGAACTCAAAAACCTCAGATATCAAAAACACAAATAACACAATTAAAATGGAAACAGATCCTAACTGAATATTCTAAAAAAAAGGAGTTAAATGGCAGAGAAACACTTAGGGTAGGTTTAACATCCTTAGTCAACACAGAAGTACAAGTAAAAACTAAATTGAGGATTTATTTTATATCAGCCAGAATGATAAAAATGAATTAAACAAATAATAGCTCACATTGGAAAGGATATAGAGTAAGGGGAACACTCATCCACTGTTGGTGGGAATGCAAACTTAAAAAGCTACTGTGACTATCAATGTGGCAGTTCCTCAGAAATCTGGGATTGACCACAAAATCCAGCTACACCACTCTTGTCTATATGCTCTAAGGACTCTCCATCTTAGTTCAAAGACACTTACATAACCATGTTCATTGCCACTCTACTCATGATACCCAGAAATTGGAAAAAGGCTAGATGCCGATAAACAGAAGAATGGATAAAGAAAATATGGTATATTTATACACTGGAATATTCCTCAGCTATTAAAAAATGAAATCATGATGTTCAATGATAAATGAATGATACTAGAAAAATCATCCTTAATAGGATAACTCAGACACAAAAAGACAAATATGGAATGTGTTTTCATATAGATGTTAACTATTACATTTTCAATATGCAGACTATAATCCATAAATCCACAAAGATTAGGTATAGAGCAAGGAACTAGGGGGAAAGTTTGGATCACTTCAGGAATTGGAAATAGAATACATAGCTATGCTTGGATTGGGAAGATTAGTGCTGAAGGACCAAACAGGGATGGGAGACAAGCAAGGAGGGAATATGGAGAGGGACAGTTAAAACTAAGGACTGTTTGGTGTGTCCTATGGAAACACATTATATATATATATATATATATATATATATATATATTATTTGTATATTTGTATATGTAATATATACATATTTTTATATATTTGTATATATAATATTATATATAAATATATTATGTATTAATAATATATTAATTATATATTATAATTATTATATATAATATATATTAATTATATATTATAATTACATATATAATTATATGTAATAATAATATATTAATAATAATATATTAATATATAATATTATATATACAAATATATATAATATTTGAAAACACTTTTAATAACACCTAATAACCCGGGAGATGGAGTCTAAGCTGGACATCTCTCCTCATCAAATGAAGTCTCCAGTTCCAGGAATGAGTTACGTCTAAGTGATCAGTTAATCAACAAGGCCCCATGGGAACTCTTAAACTACGCAGGTTATTGCCAAAGCTATTGGTTCCTTTCAACAAACTGAAGGTAATAGTTTATTGCTAAAGACAACACCTCCATAATTCATTAAATTATGGAGAAGCTGAACTGGTGCCTATATAGAGCCTTACTCCTACTTACTAATGTTCACAGTACTGGAAGATATACTGCCTACTACCAAATGTGAAAGGGAAACACCAAGCCAGATAAAACATCTTTGATTTATAATGGTAGCATGCCTGCAAGCCATTACAGTGCAATAGTGGCACAAAAGTTAGGGGGATAAACAACCAATATTTTACTGGATTTAGGCCCACTCTATAAGATGAAATCCATGCCAACCCTGCTCAGGTGGCCAAGGATGTAAAGAAAAATGTAATACTAATGTTCTCATAAGAGAACATAGCAATAAAATTACTTCAATGACATTCTACTATATCCACAGATCATTGTCTCAGCCGTCATCAGAGAAGCTTCCTGTTGCAGTAGATGGAAACTAAGGCAAATAATCACAATTGCACACTTTGTAGAGTGTGAGAGTGAGATGTCTTGGACCACTCAGTTTTAAATAAGATATCTCTACTCAGGGCACAGAGAATCCTATAGAAGAGTGGGGGGGATAGCCTAAGACACAGATGACATAGAGGATACTGAAGAAACAAGACCTTCTGTACACAACAGGACAGATGCACATATAAACTCACAGATTGCAGCAGGCACAGGGCCTGCCCAGGTCTAGTTATGATGGGATCATAGTACTGAGACAGAAAGTAGACTATGTGCATCTTCCTAGCTCAGAAGATATCTCCAGTTGATAAACACTTACAAATGATAATTTCCCTCCCACAGAGTTCTACTGGGTATGCAAACCCCTCTTTTTTGCCAGGTCTTATGCCCAGAAGTATATGGCAACACAAAAATAAATTCAGTGACATTTCTTATTTTCTTTATCTCATAATCTTTTGTTTGAGTTTTTTTTCCTTTCATGTTCTTTGCATATATATTATGACTTCCAGTTTTGTGTATATAGTGAAATTTTTGTGTATCAGAATACATGTATCTCTGTGCTCTGTGACCACAAACATTTCTTGAGCTTCTTATTTAGTTCTTTCTCTTTTATTTGTTTTGTGTTAGTTTCATTTATGTATTATTATTACTATTATATACTTGTTTGTATCCTAAAGAAAAAAAGAAAGAAAGAAAGGAAGGGAGGGAGGGAGGGAGGGAGAGAGAGAGAGAGGGAGAAGGAAGAAAGGAAGAAGTATGGATTTGGATGAATAGGGAGGTAAGAAAGATCTGGAAGGAGTTAGAGGAGGGGAAATAATCATCAGAATATATACCATTAAAAAATCTGTTTTTAACCTAGAACAGTGTTAAAGCTAGAAATAATAATATAAGTAGATGGTAAGGGTCAAATTATGATATTAATCATAAATACTCTAAATTTAAAACTTGTAAAATATATGTATAGATAAAATGTAAGAAGGATGAAAAGGTAGGGCAAGGAAAGTAAAATTAAAATATTAAAGGTTTCTTGAATGATTATTTCAAAACCATTATAATATGATAGGGTAAAAGAGTAGTGCCAATATTTTGTCCTTCATATATGTGAAGTGGTATCATGCAGTAAGTGCTCATACATGTTTCTGAATACATTAATATCTGAATGAATATCTGAGTAATATGTGGACAAAAAAGTAAATAATGAATTGCTGGGGGTCACTGCATTTCATAATGAATCAGATTTATATATTGGATGACATAAACCTGAAATGAATATATAAAAGACAATAGGCTGCATGGATATTCAACATGTGACATTGAAGTGAGAAGAGGGTGGATCTCTTTAATAACTGTGATTAGGGAAATAGAGGACTTTTCTAAGTGAGTGGACAATGCAGTGATAATAGTGTTTAGCAATAATTCTTTGGCAAAAGGGTAATTTAAAATGGTAAAAAGTCCTCTCTAGGAATTCAAATTTAGAAATTCATCTTATGCATGGAAGTGAGCATGTATGTATACATGCAAACCAAGATCTTTCAAGCAAAACATGTTGTCCTCTCAAAAATTTCATGGCACTTTGGCACTGAGAAAATTGTGCTGTCTGCCATCTGCCTCAGTAACCTGTTGGTTTGCAGATCAGCCCCATTCCACATTGCTTTCATTTCTTATGCAAGTGAGTTATACTTTCTTAACCTGAGTTCCATCTCTTTAAAATGAAGCCATTAAGAGATAATTTCTAGAATTGTCTATACATTATGTGTAGAAGACTGTTCTTTTAAACTCTTGTTTCTAGTTTATATTAGACATTAGTTTTTCTTTTAAGTTACTATTTCTGTGCCTTTCTTCAACCTCAATGAATAGAATTTAAAGGTTAGTATTTCAAATCTTTTTATACTTTGTGGTGTGATGAAAGACCATCAGTTTAGCATTTATTTTTTAAAAGTTTGTTGCTGTAAATGAAAATTTACCACACTCAAATTGCAAATGAATTCTTAAGTATCCCTTTGGAGCATACATAAAATATTGTGCTTTTCTCATCAAACTGTTTTCTCTTTCCAAATATCTTTATCATTTTACAATATCAGAAAAGTGTGATAGAGGGCAGTAATATTGGTGAAGTAGTAGCAATATTTTTGATCAACTGCAGAAACAACTCATGAAACAGAACAAAAGCCAATGGAAGAGAATGCTGATTCACCAATTTAAGAAAAATACTATGACTTAGGAAATGTTATTCTTTAAAAAGGAATTTTGTTTTTGATAAAAATATTGTATTGACATATAATTAGCTAAAAATATAAGCTTCTTCTTGGGCAGGCTGAATTGTGCCAGCGATAAGGCTATGAGGGACTTTTTGTATATGTAGCTAACAATGAACACAACACACATTTCCTGGTTGATGTAAAATATCTGTACTAAATCATTGTTTAATTATGTAATAGCTAGGACACTTCCAATGGACATAGACAAATATGGCCTTATAAATTTAAATTAATTAATAGTAATACTACAGAGTAATATTCTAATCACTTTTAAGATAAGAGCATATGCTGAGTTGCCTGGTTAGAAATAAAGGAAGCTTTACTGATTTGGAGGCATTCAAGACAAAAATGGTGATGGTGCTTTCTTCAATTCAATTTAGAAAGTACAAACTAAATTAGAAAATAACTAGAAGTCCTGGCATCCACACTTAATCAGGTGGCAGCAACTGGGTTCCAGAACAGCGATCTATAAATGAACAATGTAGCATTATTAGTAATATAGCCTCACACTTCATGAACCAAGCTAAAAATAACAGCACCATGTAAATCTCATTGCCATGAAGCACTAGATGCTGAGGCATTTCTTCTGTATCATATTCTCACCCCCAAAAGGGGAAAAATTCAATAGAGCTGTCACTGAGTCATCTATACTTCTTAACTCCAGGCCCTCTTGGCAGATGCAGCACCTGCTGCTCTTTCTGATTCTGCAGTCTTACTTGCCTCAAGTGTGGAGGTATTTGCAGGCAATGGTCGAGATCCAGATCAGAGCAGATCTGACTCAGTGTCAAACAGGTTAATATATCATGCACCCCATGTGTAAGGATAAACTGCCAAGAAATGCTCTTAATTCACAAAGGGCAGATTACAAAACTCAAACTGGAGCTGTAGGCCAGATGCTGTGGGGGAGACTGCGGAGGACTGAGGAGGAGGAAGAAGAGGGAAGTGGTGATAGAATTCTTTTTTTCATATTTTTTCTGTTCTTTTTGTTTTGTTAATAGGCCTGGAGTTTTGATAAATGGCTAATGATAAATTTATTGTAATTATTGCCTTTAAGACGTTATTGGAGGAACCATGACATGAACAAATTCTTAAAATAGAGAATAAAGAGGATTTCATTGTTTATACTTTTCCTTGAGTCTTGTTTCCTCTTATCCATCCCTTTTTCCTTCCTTCTTCCTTCCATCACTAATTATATACTCTTTGAAACAATATTTCACTATTATTTTTCAAAATGAAACAAATTTTTTCATCCTGTATGTGTGTATATATAGAAATAGAATTAAAGTAATAATTTCTAAATGGTTTCTTTTCCAGCTTCAATACTGTTTTTGAAGCTTCATGAAATTTTCTTTAGTTTTTACTTTGCTAAAATATTCATGTTTTAAAATTTAAATAAGTACATATCTATTTGTGATATAAATAGGACATGAAAATGACACCAATCTCGAGTCTTTCCTGGGGTATTGAAAATAGCTCTATATACTGGAAACAGCACAGATTTGACCTTTCTGACAAGGAGAGAAAAGACTGCTTCACCTTCAGCTAAAACAAATTCTTGTTATAACAACATTTATAGCATAATCTCAACATACTCCCAAGAACTGTTTTGTGTTTCTTGGGTCTGGATTGCATCAACATAAATTACGAAGTGGTTGGGAGCATAAAATATTTAGCAAATTACCCTGCTTTAAAAAGAAATCACTTAAACTAGTGCTATTTTCAAAGAATCATGCAGTCTAGTATATATCAAGAATGAGAAAATGACTTTATGTGTTAGAAAATTGGCCTTTAACAAAGCAAAAATATAAAAAAAAAAAATGTTAGACAATTCTAAGTGCAAAGCTATTAACTGGTTGATTTCTGATCCCTGACACAGGATGTCATCCTCACCGAGAGCTGGGCTGCTCCTCGCCCTGTGGGAACAGCAGGCTTCTGAAGATCCTTCTTTACAAATAACAATCAGTTGAGAAGGAGGGAGAGCCAGCTCAATCTTTCGCATCATTACCGGCCTCATTGTTTTGCAAATCAGCAGCACAAAGTGGAACACGTGCATGAATCCTCTTACAGGTTTCTGAATGCTAGGGATTTCAGATGTGGGAATCCTGGTGATTAGCAGTAAATGAATAAGCTGCATGACAAATCATTACCTTCACTGGCTAAGAAACTAGTTTAAATTAAAGATTGCAGGTTATAGCTTGAGTTCATCAAGATGTGGCCATCTATAATGAAAAGTCTCCCCTCCCCCATTTGTCTGTCAGTCTATTGTGCAGTAAGCCTGACTGATCACTGACACACTCAAATTGCTCAAAACATTATCTTTAAAATACCCTATTTATAGTAGAAATATAAGACCTAACACAAATATTGTCTACTTTAACACGTGAATCCTCCCTTGGCAAATAATTTATCTCAGGAGACAAGTTCTTGAATTTGTGAAGTCCTAAGGCTATGTGCCCAAACGAAGCATAAATAAAATAAGTTATCTATAGCTTATCTGGCAAAGTCTTTGTTTCTTCCTTTCTTTGCCTCTGTAAAGCATTACCAGTATTTAGTATTGCATTTTCTTGTAATGGTTTTTCAGTAGTTTCCCACACAAGACAAAGTCCTCAGGACTCCAACAATCAGAGGTTCTAATACAGAAGGAAGAGACCTCCCAAAACAACACTCCCAAAACAGAAAGATTGCAAGGAGTTTACAAAAGCATCGCTCATTTTACAGTGTTCAGATTTTTCTTTTACTTTTGTTACTTCTCAGGTCGCAGCCATCTCTGGAACAAGAAATCCCTCACCGCTGTTTTTATCTCTTAATTAAGGGGAATTTGATCTCAACTGATGCAGAGAAATTGCGTGAAGCTGATGGCCCTGTGGGTGTGAAAATACACTTCTCCAGATGAAAATCACAGTATAGGAAACAGTTGGCACTGACCCACACTCTGACTTAGTCGTGTGGGTAGTTCTATGCCACTCTACTCCGTAGCCCCTTTATTTATTACACATAGATGAGCAATATTGGCTACATGGAGTACACAGGGAAAGAAACCATATTCATCCCACTGCCATCTGCTGTGGAACACACAGGTTTTCCTCTACAGGTTTAGTGCAAGCTCCTGTCCTTGGAGCAGAGGCAGGCACAGACTGGGCTGTGATCACAGTGTGAACCTCCTCCCACTCCTCAGCCCACACACGTGTTCTCAGACTGCATTCCAGTTCCGAATATAGACTTCCAAGAAGCTGTTGAAATAGGAGCCACTTGGGTAAACAACAGGGGCAGGAGATGGATGAACTGGGTGAGCTGACTGGCCACGGAGTACAGGCTCAGTGGCTGCTGTGCCTAAGAGAGGGATGCTATTTAATGTTTTCACTAAATAATTATTGATTTTACCCTTAAAACTAAATGTAATTTCTGTGATAACACAAGGCCTCATCCATGTAGATACGAGTAAGGGGACAATGAGGAAAGAGCTGTTTATGTAATACTGAGTATAACTCCGACCTGTACTATTGTTGTTTCCTCTGCCTCTGCGCCCCACCCCACCCCCACACCCCCTGCACTTCTGTGCCATTTACACAAACTGCTTGTAGAAAGCGAGCTTGGTAGTACAATTACAGAGCTACAAACCTGAAGGCTTCTGATTCTTGACTTAATCATAGGTAATATGTAGAATATTTTCTAAATTGTTTAAATGCTTATCTGCACTCATTCAATTGTACCTCTCCCCCCACCCCAGCCTTTTAAAAATGTATCTGTCCACAGCCAAGTATAAACTAAGTTTAAGAAAATAAGACGAAGCCGGCGTTGGTGGTGCATGCCTTTAGTCTCAGCACTTGGGAAGGCAGAAGCAGGTGAATCTCTGTGAGTTCCTGGCCAGCCTGATCTATAGAGCTAGTTCGAGAACAGGCTCCAAAGCAAAACAGAGAAACCCTTTCTCAAAAAAAAAAAAAAAAAAAAAAAAAAAAGGAAGAAAGAAAGAAGGAAAAAAGAAAGAAAGAAAGAAGCTGGTGGTTGTGCACACCCTTAATCCCAGCATTTGGGAGGCAAAGTCAGGAAGATCTGTCTGTTCCAGTTCAAGGCCAGCCTATTCTGGTCTACAGCATGAATTCCAGGTTAGCCAATGCTACTCAGCTACTCCTCATAGAAACCCTTGTCTCAAAAAAATAGAAAAAAGAAGATGAATTTTTAATTTTTAAAAATATGGTCGAAAGTGATGTTTCAGTGTGTAAAGATTATTACCACTAAACCTGAAAACCAGAGTTGATTCCACAGGACCTGCTAAGTAAAATGGTAAGATAACAGAAATGACTCTCTGACAAGTTGTCCTATGATACCCCCACATAAGTCAAGGGATATAATACACACACACACACACACACACACACACAAGATAAATGAGTAAAATGTTTAAAACTGTAACAAAACTGTTTTAGCTAAAACATGGGCTCATATTTTTCAATGTTCACGATGCAAAATTTATGTTGGTAGTAATTCTTCCCTAAAATTTAATGAATGAACTTTTAGACAGAAAAGTAAATGACAAGATCTCTATATAATATTGCCTACAGTTACTGGTTCCTGTTTATTGGTATTGTTTAATGTGGAAAAGTTAAAGTTAATCTCTACTACAAGGGATATGATGAGCAGCGAGAGAGTGAGTGCAGGGCACCCCCTACTGATTTCATTGCACAGACCCGAAAAAAAAAAAAAATTACAGCATACTGTGTACTCCTTTCCACACAATGTCAGCTTTGCTAAGTATTCACGTACACATTTGTGTCTCAGTTTTCCTTAAGCCAACCCTGAAGCATAATTTTAAGTTCTGAAGAAACAAGCTGAGTGAGGATTATTTAACTTTTAAGGTTGCATTCATCAAACAAGCACATAATTTTAAATCTTAACTTATTTATAATCTGCTACATAACTACATATAACTAAAGAGCCATTACTGTCAGGTCCAAAGGAAACTACAAATTCCAAAGGGCAGTCTAAATAATCCAGAAACAAGCTTACCCAGGACTACAGGAGGATTTCTGGCTGTTGAAGCTGCCTTTACCAGGAACGTGCAAAGCTGGTTTCGATCTTCCAAAAGGAGTCATTTCCCTTTCCTCAGGCAAAATGGATGTATGGCTCTCCAACTAATGCACACCTGTGACTCTTATCAGCACAATGAAGATCCAATGCTAGCTTCCAGGCTCTCCATTCTTAAACATAATTAGTAGTTCCAATCCCAAACCCCTACACCAGGTTCCTGGCCCTTCCTTTCCTGCAACTAGTCACCCTTCTTTATCAACTAGCTATTCACACTTTTACAGGTTTCTGCTCTCTTGTCTAGTCTCTTTCTGATGCTATTTTCCACTCATTCACAAATGGGTCTGGTCACATTCAGTCTACTTCCTTTTCTCTTTGCTCTGGACTTTTCTAGATGCCTCTGGCTGTTCTCTTTTATCTGCAACAAAACCTTCCCATACTGAGGTTTTATACACTAACCTAAAATTTTGGTGCCTCCATGAAACCCAAGTGCCTAGCACCCTAATTGCCATTATCATTTTGCCTCTGAAATCTGAAAAACAAACAAAAACTACAGAAACAAAAACCAAATAATGTGGTTAAAATAATGACTTTTTCTTCTCTCTCTCTATCTTTATCTTTGCTTTAATCAAAGTTAGAGAGGAGGCAGTTTGTATTCAGGGTCACTTATCCTATGTTTTAGAACACATTAATGAAGTTGAGGCACAATTCTCAATAACACTGTAGATGCTTGAAAATATGAGTACCTCATTTGTGCTTTTACTGTGAAACAACTCCCTGTCCTAATGGTGGTTATCAGATATTGTTTGTGAAGACTGTATATAATGACATCTGCTGTATTCTTTTCTGAGCATAGCATTTATGTAAACTGACATCAGTCTGTCTGTAAGGCATTTAGGAAAATTCTTGGGAGTGTTAAAAATGAACTCTGTCTTGTCTTCTTGTCTTTAACCCCCAATCACATACCTTCTCTTCCTTTTTTTTTTTTTTTTTTTTTTTTTTGGTCTACTTTGGTATTCATTGATGAAAAATGTACATGTTTAACAACAAAAGGAAAAAGACAAAAACAGACTAAGATATGTGGAGGGGTTAAGAACTAATCTGGAAACAGTATTATGGATACCATGAGCACTTTATTTTGAGAGCAGACAAGTAAATTAACTCTGATTGTCAACTGAAGAAACAGAGATGTAGACATCACAGAAAACCATGGTAAGGGCACCTGTCTAGCACATGATAGTGAGCATTCTAACCCCTATCTAACCCCTAGCTGTTGGGGGATCAAATTCATTTCTGTAATCACTGTGAAAAATGTTCCTGCTCCTGGGCCTCAGAAAGCAGTATGCACTGTTTCAATGGACTACAGCAGATGAATCCTATTTATTGGGAAATTAGTGTGTATCTGTGACTTTGCAGTATTGGCAAAATGTACTCAGTAAGAAAAATTTATGTGAGCTAAGATTTGTACCACAATTTTATTTCCATTTTTATATGCAGAAAGAGGAAACAACTTCTTTTAAATTATGTTTTCATATTTTCTGTTGTGTTACAAAATGAAAATGTGGAACAATAAGTTAGAATTATCAGAGATGTCTTACAATTCCATGGGAAAGAAATACAATAGATTTTGGGAGGAACTAATAATAAATTATTTGGGAAAAATAGTCCTATTAATATACATGGTAGCTCTATTCATTTTCCCTTCTTTTATAAATACTCTCATACTGCCATATCCTTCCTTTTCTCAAGTTGATGTATGTTTTTTTGTTTATGTTATGCATCCTTCTTTCTTTATTTCATTCATTACTAGTCTTACTACAACTCAAGTCATTGAAGTAACCAGGAGAACTATTGTTAAGTTATGGGTTTGTTGTTACAAGTCCATCCTAAATCAGTCATCAATGCTTTGTGACTTGCTTCTGGACAGTATAGGACTCCTCCCACTCTCTGTTTGGGAAACAATTATAGACTTCATTGTGTATCAGATCATAAGCCTGATTAATTACATGCCACAGACTGAACTAATGTTTTTATACAAATCATTAAAATACAACTCAGTTCTAAAGTGAAATCATATTTATATACTTGTCCCCATAAAGAAGCTAAATTGAAAGCAACACTGGTAAAAATAATAATTAATGGAGCTAATGTAAACACAAATGAAGACACTCGCATGTGAAAGACCTGGGAACTCTTGGTCCTCAATTTGTTGTCTTCAGCAAAGTTCTTTGCTCAAGTTTCACCGAAGAAGAGAAGCCAGAAAAGTGGGAAAGCCATTTAAGGGAGAGTGCTCTAACTTCAGTAATTACAATTTCAATTT
The DNA here is from genome assembly GCF_943737965.1 of Phodopus roborovskii. Lineage (NCBI taxonomy): Eukaryota > Metazoa > Chordata > Mammalia > Rodentia > Cricetidae > Phodopus > Phodopus roborovskii. The sequence continues at coordinate 41,774,073 of NW_026126525.1, read as the reverse complement.
CCAAGACCTTTTAGACAGTATCACCTGTGATCCGGTGGCATTTTCATTTCTCTTGTTAATCTTGGGATTTCACTCTTTTTTTCTTTTTACAGGCTAACACCACCACGCGTGGCTCTATCCTTCTATCTTAATTTCCATCTGTTATTAGGGCTAGTAATGAATCTAAGGGTCTGTTGTCCAGCCAGCAATGTATGAGTTATTTTGATTTGTTGGAATTTTTGAACATTTAAGCTGATGCAATCAAAGAAATTCAGGTTACAAGTTTGTAGCATGTACATTCACATTAAAAAATAAACAGAATGACTATCCCTGAAACTACCCAGGCTCTGAACCAGGGTTATGGTCAGACCACCCCAATATCCACCCCATCTGTGTCCTGCTGAAACACAGAAAAGGGCCCATTCTCTTGACCCAAAGCTGAAGGATCTCTATGGCACAGGGCAACAGCCAGAAAACCAAGAAGAGTTCCAGTGAGGGCCCAGCTTTGATAGTGTAGCAGAGACCAGGGGCCTTGAACCAATGATTCTTTCCAGTGAACACTTGCAAATAAAGATACAAGATTAAAATTGTTTACAAAATTGTTATTTTCTTTTCTCTTAAATTTTATTGGGCAGAGCATTGCAAGTGGGAGTGTTAAGAGTAAGGTTTTTCCTGCCAGTCTTGTCCCACTGCCGCACTAGCCCCAAATAACACACAGAGACACTCCATTTGATATAAAGCTGTTGGCCAGTCACTTGTTTCCCATTGGCTAGCTCTGTCTTAAATATCAACCCATTTCTACTAATCTAAGTACTTCTACATAGTCTTATCTTACCAGATAGAGATGCTGACATTCTTCTCTCCGTCCGCCATATTGAATCTCCTCCCTCCTACTTCCTCTCTCCTCCTAGTCTCCTAGTCACACCTATCTTGCTTTGCTATTGGCCAACAGTGCTTTATTCATTAACCAATAAGAGAAACATATTTACAGAATGACATCTCCCATCAGGGGAGAGAGTGGATGTACAGGGACAAGAAATGAATGGGTTTAAGAACATGATGTGAAAGGAATAATGAGTAAATAAAAAGGAAGTTAAAGAATCAGAAAAAGTGCTAACAAGACCTCACTGGAGAGTGCCAAGTCCCAGCTAGATCCTCCTATCGGTGAGGAAACATCCTGAGTATCAGCCCAGCCTTTGTCCCCCGTTGCCAGGCCTTAGCTATAGGTGAGTCTGGGACCAATTTGGGTGGACTCTCCCCTACACCTTTTCCCTGGACCTCCCTGAGTTGGTCCTGAATCTCGCTGCCCCTGTGTCCATCCCCATCAAGAGCACTCTTGGAGTTCAGATAAACCCCCACCCATCGAGAGCCTGCCATCCCCCTACTTTGTGCCCTATCCTGCCAATTGTCCCACAGCTTTGGTTGAGCACTGGGACAGATGGTGGAGCCAACAATCCAGCCACCTTCACGGAACTTCCTGGAGCTTCTCTGAGAACACCAGACCTGCCTATCCACGTGGACCACCTGTAATTTCCACCTGCTTGGACTGTGACCCCCACCACCAGTCTGCTATTGGAGTTCTGGGCCCCTCAAAGAGACCAGCCTATCTTCACAGACCCCTCTCAGTTCCTGCAGGCTGGATCCTTGATCCCCCATCACAGGGTCTGTGCCAAACAGGCTTCAGCTGGAGAGTGCCAAGCCCAGGCTAGATCTGCCAATCAGCTTAAGGATCTTTGACTCCCTTGGCCAGTTTTCTGCTGGAGCATGATTGTTGACTCCCATCGCTGGGCCCCTGCCTGTAGAGAGAACCCATAGAGAGCTTGGACCACCCAGATCTACAGACATCGAACCTCAGACCCACATAAGCTCACCTGGTAAGTACCATAAAGAGAGGGAGAGACCCAACCAACTGCTACTGGAAGAAGCAATGGGAAGACAGCAATACAATAAAACACCTAAAAACAGTAAGACATGTAAGGAGTAAGGTTTTTCCGCCTGTCACTGATCTGGTCCCGCTGCCAAGCCAGCCCCAAATAACACACAGACTCTGTATTTGATAGGATGCTGTTGGCCAGTTACTTGTTTCTTATCTGCTAGCTCTGTCTTAAGTATTAATCCATTTGTGTTAATCTAATATTTCCAAGTGCTTTCATCTTAACGGGGAATGGGGCATGAGTCTGGTCACCCCAGCCTGTCCATGTTGACTCCTCCTTACTCCTTCCTCTTTCCTCCTTCTCTCCTAGTCACTCCTATCTTCCTTTCCTATTGGCCAAAAGTGCTTTATTCATTAACCAGTATTAGACACATATTTACAGAATGACATCACCCATTAAAGACAAGCATGGCAACACCAGAATCTAGGGATTCTACACCAACTAGACTGGAACACAACAAAGCAGATGAAGCCGAAGGGAATGACTTAAAAATTATTGTCATAAAAATGATAGAGGCCCTCAACGAAGATGTGAAAAAAATCCCTTAAAGAAATGTAAGAAAAAACAAACAAAAATTGGAAGAAATGAACAAATTACTTAAAGAAAGTAAGAAAGTACAGAAAGCCAAGAAAAAACAATTAAACAGGTGAAGGAAATGGTTCAAGACTAGAAAACTGAAAGAGAGAAAATAAAGACAACACAAACTGAAGGAAGGCTGGAAATAGAAAAACTGGGCAAAAGATCCGGAACTACAAACACAAGCATAACCAATAGAATTCAAGAGATGGAAGAGAGAATCTCATCCACAAAAGATAAACAAGAGGAAATAGATTCATTGACCAAAGAAAATCATAAATCCAACAAATCCTTAACAGAAACTATTCAGGAAATGTGGGACACTGTGAAAAGGCCAAAACTAAGAATAATAGGCATAGAGGAAGGCGAGGAAGCCCAGTTCAAAGTTGCTGAAGACATATTCAACAAAATCATTGAGGAAAACATGCCCAGGAAAGTACAAGAAGCATACCAAAACCAAGTAGATTGGACCAAAGAATAAAGACCCCCGACATATAATGATCAAAACACCTAACATGCAGAATAAAGAAAGAATATTAAGAACAGCAAAGGAAAAAGGACAGGTGACATACAAAGAGAGTCCAATCAAAATTATACCTGACTTCTCTATGGAAACCCTCAAGGCAAGAAGGTCCTGGATAGTTGTTCTACAAGTACTAAGAGTTCACAGATGCGACTACAGGCTATTATACCCAGCAAAACTCTCAATCACTATAGATGGAGAAAACAAGATATTTAAATACAAAGCCAGATTTTCATAATACGTATCTACAAATCCAGCCCTACAGAAGTCTTAGAAGTTAAGTATGCTCACAAACACTTAGGCAACCTGAAACCAAGGGTAAAGCAGGACAAATATATTCACAATAACACTGCCAACAACAAATCTAAACGAAACAAGCATTAACAATCAATGGTCCTTACTCTCCCTCAACATTAATGGTCGTAACTTGTTTATAAAAAGACACAGGCTAATAGAATGGATACGAAGACAGAATCCATCCTTCTGTTGCATACAAGAAAAACATCTAAGTTTCAAATATAGACTTTACCTCAGGGTAAAGGGTAGGGAAAAGACCTTCCAATCAAATGGACCCAAGAAGCAAGAAGGTGGGCTAACCTAATATCTAACAAGTTAGACTTCAAACCAAAATTAATCAAAAAAGATGAAGATGGTCATTTCTTATTCATCACAGGAGAAATCCATCAACACAAAGTCTCAATTCTGAACATCATGCCCCAAATACAAAGGTACCCACATTCATAAAAGAAATGCTACTAAAACTCAAACATGACATAAAACCTCACACACTTATAGTGGGAGATTCAACACATCACTCTCACCACTAGACAGGACCACAAATCAGAAACTCAACAAAGAAACAAAGGAACTAACAGAAGTTTTGTTTCAACTGGGTTTAACAAACATCTATACAACATTACATCCAAACACAAAAGAATATACCTTCTTCTCTGCTCCAAATGGAACCTTCTATAAAATTTACCACGTACTAGGTGTCATAACAGACCTCAACAGATTCAATACAATAGGAATACTCCCCCATGTTTTATCACACCACCATGCTTTAAATTTGGAATTCAACAACAACACAAATCACAGAAATACTACAAACTCATGGAAACTGAACAATGCACAATTGCAATATACCTGGGTCAAAGAAGAAATAAAGAAAGAAATTAAGGACTTTCTAAAATTCAACGAGAATGAGGATACAACATACCCGAACTTATGGAACACCTTGACAGCAGTGTCTCGAGGGAAGTTCATTACATTAAGTGCCCACATGAAGAAAACAGGGGATAGTCACATAAGGGTATTACCAGCACAACGGAAAGTCTTAGAACAAAAAGAATAAAAAGAAGAGGAGTAGACACCAGGAAATAATCAATTTGAGGGCTGAAGTCAACAAAATAGAAACCAGGAAAACAATACAAAAAGTCAATGCAACAAAGAGTTGGTTTTTTGAGAAAATCAACAAGATAGACAAAACTTTATCCAAAATAAGAAAAAGGCAGAGAGAGAACATGGAAATAAACAAAATCAGAACTGAAAAGGGGACATAACAATGGACACAGAGGAAATCCAGACAATTTTCAGGTCATATTTTAAAAACCTGTATTCCACACAAGTTGAAAATTCAAAGGAAATGGACAAATTTTGGATAACTATCACTTACAAAAATTAAATCAAGAACAGACACACAACATAAATAGACCTATAACCAGCAATGAAATAGAAGCAGTCATCAAAAGCTTTCCAACCAAAAAAAGCCCAGGGAAAAGATGACTTCAGTGCAGAATTCTACTAGATATTCAAGGAAGAAATAATACCACTACTCCTCAAATTGTTCCACAAAATAGAAACAGAAGGTTCATTAGCAAACCCTTGCTATGGGCCACAATCACCTTGGTACCCAAGTCTCACAAAGACACAACTAAGAAAGAAAACTATAGACCAATATCCCTGATGAACTTCGATACAAAAATACTCAATAAAATACTGGCAAACCAAATCCAAGAATACATCAGAGAAATCATCCACCATGGCCAAGTAGGCTTCATCCCTGGGTTGCAGGGATGGTTAAACATATGAAAATCTATCAACGTGATGCACCATATAAACAAACTGAAAGAGAAAAACCATATGATCATCTCCTTAGATACTGAAAAGCATTCGACAAAAATTCAACAATCTTTCATGATACAGGTCTTGGAGAGTTCAGTGATAACATAATAAGAGCAATATACAACAAACCAACAGCCAATATCAAACTGAATGGAGAGAAGATTAAGGCAATTACTCTAAAATCAAGAACATGACAAGGCTGCTCTCTCTCTCCATAACTCTTCAATATTGTACTTGAAGTTCTAGCTAAAGCTGTAAGACAACAAAAGGAGATCAAGGGGATCCAAATTGGAAAGAAAGATTTCAAACTGTGTCTATTTGCAGATGATATGATAGTTTACATAAGCGACCCAATAAACTCTATCAGGGAACTCCTACAGCTGATAAACACATTCAGCAAACTAGCAGGATACTGATAAACTCAAAAATGTCAGTGGCCCTTCTTTATTCAGAAGACAAAGAGACTGAGAAAGAAATCAGAGAAACATCACCCTTTACAACAGCCAAAACAGCATAAAGTATCCTGGGGTAATGCTTCCCAAACTAGTGAAAAACCTAATAAGAACATCGAGGTTTTAAAGAAAGAAATTATAGAAGATCCCAGAAAATGGAAAGATCTCCCATGTTCTTGGATAGGAAGGATATATTTATTAAAAATGGCAATCTTGCCAAAAGCAATCTACTGATTCAATACAACCCCCATCAAAATCCCAGCACAATTCTTCACTGGCCTTATAAGGATAATAATCAACTTTATATGGATAAACAAAAGACCCAGGATAGCTAAAAACCCTGTAAAATAAATGAACCTCAGGAGGCATCACCATCCCTGCCTTTAAGCTCTACTACACAGCTATAGTTCTGAAAACAGCCTGGTATTGGCACAAAAACAGACAGACCTATGGAATTGAATTGAAAATACTGATATGAACCCACATGCCTATGAACACCTGATTTTCAACAAAACAGCTAAAAGAATGAAATAGGGAGAGGAAACCATCTTCAACAAATGGTGTTGGCACAATTGAATGAGGGTGTGTAGAAGACTGCAGACAGACCCATGTCTATTGCTATGCACAAAACTCAAGTCCTAATGGATCAAAGACCACAACATCAATCCAGCCACACTGAACCTCTTAGGAGAGAATGTACGAGGTACCCTTGAACAAATTAGTATAGGAGACTACTCCCTGAACATAACTCCAGGAGCACAGACACTGAGATCAACAATTAATAAATGGGACCTCTTCAAACTTAGAAGTTTCTGTAAGGCAAAGGACACAGTGGATAAGACCAAATGCTAGCCCATAGTTTGGGGAAAAAAATTCACCAACCCTACATCTGACAAAGGTTGATCTCCAAAATATAGAAAGAACACAAGAAACTAGTCAACAAAACACCAGATAACCCTATTAAAAATTGTGGTACAGAAATGAAGAAAGAATTCTCAATAGAGGAAATCAAAAAAGCTGAAAGACACTGAAGAAAGTGCTCCACATCCTTAGCTATCAGGGAAATGCAAATCAAAACAACTTTGATATACCATCTTACTTCTGCCAGAATGGCTAGAATTAGAAACACCAATGAGGACTCATGCTGGAGAGGATGGTACAGATATTTTGGAGATTAGTATGGCAGTTCCTCAGAAAAATAGGAATTAGTTTCCCACAGGACCCAGCAATCCCTGTCATAGGCATATACCCAAATGATCCACATCCATGCAACAAAGACATGTGCTCACTATGTTCATAGCAGCATAATTTTAATAGCAAGATCTGGAAGCAACCTAGATGCCTCTCAACTGAAGAATGGATAAAGAAAATGTGGCACATCTACACAATGGAATACTACTCTGCAGAAAAAAAATGATGGAATCTAAATTTACATATAAGTGGATAGCACTTGAAGAAACCACCCTGAATGAGGTAACCCAGTCACAAAAAGAGGATCATAGTATGTACTTGTAAGGAGTACGGGTTTTTCCTCCCACCGCCTGGTCTGCTCCCGCCACTGTGCCAGCCCCAAACAACACACTAAGACTCTGTATTAGATATAATTTTGTTGGCCCGGTTACTTGTTTCTTATCCACTAGCTCTGTCTTAATTATTAGCCCATTTCTATGTATTTCCACCTGGTCTTACCAGGGAGAGGCGGCTGGCAGTTTTTCTTTCTCCAGACTCTCCATCTTGGCTCTCCTTCTACTTCCTCTTTCCTCCTTGTCTCCTAGTCCCTCCTATCTTCCTTTCCTATTGGGCAACAGTGCTTTATTCATTAACCAGTATGAGAAACAAATATACATAATGACATCTCCCATCATTTCCTCTTTTCTGTCTAAATAAAAAAGAAGGGTTTTAACCTTAACATAGCAAAATATATCACACAAAAGTTATGAAATAAGAATCACAGTTAACAATATTTAGTCCATTAACATTTAGCAAGATTAAAAGAAACTATTCTATCATCTATCCTATATTTGTGAATCTAAAGTCCTATATGTAACATATCTTTAAACCTAACTAAGGAAAACTATAACCATAACTATTTGTCTTCAACTCCATCAAAGATCACAAAAAGTTAATATATAAACTCTACAAATGACAGAGACATCTTGCCTGGTCAGTCACCAGAAGTTTTTCTGTAGTCTTCCATCTTCAGCCCATGTACTCATTCATATATGGAATTTAGACCTAGAGCAAAGGATCACCAGCCTATAATTCACACCACCAGAGGAACTAGGATACCAAGTGTATACTAAGAGATTCATGTAAGGTCCCTTACAAAAGGGTGATGTGACAAGTCCCCCAGAGCTCATGGGGAGTGGGAGCAGTGAATTGAGAGAGAAGTAGGAGAAAGAGAAGGGGAGGAGAGGAAAGTACATGCAACTGGGAAGATTGAGTCAGCGTAGGAATAGAAGACAGGAGAGGGAGAGAGAGACAGAGACAGATACAGAGAGAGAGAGAGAGAGAATGAACATAAAAGGAGCCATTGTTGGTTTGAAGAGAAAGCTGAACCTACAGAAAGGTCTAGAGCCCTACAAGACTGCCGCCAACTAACAATTTGAGCAACCATTGAAAGGCTACCATAAATGCCCTTCCAGGATAGTGAGATCAACAACTAATTTATCCACCATCATGGAGCCCTTATCTAGTACCTGTTGGAAACAGAAGCAAAGACCCATTCCTAAACACTGATTCAAACTAGAATCCAGATGCAGAGGGAGAGGACAAGACCAGGTTGCAGAAACACATAGAGACAGCTGACCTGAACAAGGAGGAAATAACGGGCCCCCAGAGTGAATCCAGCATGGGACTGACTCAGGCCCCCCTGAATATGGGTCTCAGCCAAAAGGACTGAGCAGTCTAAGGGACCTTACACAGTGGAACCAGGAAGTATTCCTGGTGCAGAAAAGGACCTTGAGGACACATTCCCCCATGGAGGGATAACTGCCTTAACTTAGATACAGGACAGAAGTCCCAGTCTCTACTTCAAATAACTTCACAGATTTACATGACCCCACCTGGATGGCATTGCCCTACATGTGGAAATGGGGTTGGGCGATGGAAGGGGAGTGATGTCAGGTTGCATGTGATGCACGAGAGAGGATAATTGGGATGGAGGGAGGGAGAGAGGGAGATGGAAGTGGGATAGACAAGTAAAATAAAAAAAAAATAAAAAAAGAAAAATAAATTAGAATATGCATGCACCTAAATGATAAAATATTTCTTTTTTAGGATGTATATTCCTGGGTTGACTTTAATTCTCTCCTTAAAAAATAAAATTTCCCCATATTCTATTACCATATATCATTAGTACATAACTTTATATACCTAAGTAAAAATTATAATCACAGGACAAACAAATATGATATTTAAAAAACAGGGGTAAATTCAAGAGCCAGTAGAAATTCACTGGTAGAGATATATAGTCTATGAATATGAAAAGACATGCAATATGTTAAGTCATTTGAAAAATAGAAGCTATAGCAATAATGTTGTATAGCTATATAAGTTATAAACAACACTACCTAGCCAGAGTTGTTAAGGCATAAATTTGTTCCATGCAGCCACTTTGTTACTAGTGGTCTAAAATGAAAGTAAATAAGGACTCTATCTTTAGAGAAAAGAGTCTCATTTCATTGTTTTTTTGCAATGGCTATATGGCTTATATAATCATTTTGACAAGGCTTAAAAGTTAAGCAAACCTTAAAATTTAAAGTACAAGGACCAGAGAGGATGGATGACATCAAGGAAAGATTATTTTCCATACACAACACATGAATTCATCACAGAGGCTTCACAATTCTAAACCTAATGGGCTTCCAGCACTGAGAGGGAAGTAGACACCATCTCCCATACATAACATATTATTTCCCAAGTAACAACTGATGGTGAAGAAAAGTTTAGGTTTCTCTTGTAGACTCTCACTGGGTATACAATCACACTTTATGGCAGGCCCCATGCCCAGCAGTAAAAGGCTAACACATAATCAACTCAATGGTATTTTTGGAAAATTTTTGTTCCTAGTGTTTTGTCTGGACATTTTTTTACCTCACTGCTCATCTTTTAATGATGGTTTCCAATTTTGTGTTTTTATGGGTTGTGTGTGTGTGTGCTTGTTGTGCCTTTTCTTTTTTCTCATTTATTTTATTAATTTTTCCTCTTTAGTTGTTCTTTTTCTTTCTTTATTTGGTCTCTTTGTTTTTAAAAGAGAAGGAAGGAAGTTATGAAGTTCATGTATGTGAGATGGGAAGGATATTGATTGAGATGAGAGTGAGGATCAGTTTGAAAAAATAAAAACACCTTTTTGTTTCTCATCAAATGTAAAATATAAAAATAAAAAAGGGAACAAAAAAGAAAAGAAAAGGAAAAGAGAAATCCTGCCTATCCTTTAGTTCTTTTCTGCACACTAATCTGTATGTCCATTCTCTGTGCTGGAGTGGATCCATTGATTTTACTTCACTTTCATTTTTATATTCTCCATATATACCTTCACATTAGCTTACTACTTTTTATGGTTATCTTTCTTTATGTCCATATTAGTCCTTCTGCAGCATGGAAGGACTAATGCTCTTCTCTCATTCCTCTTACTCTCCCTTACTATATAAAATGTGGTTCAATGAGCATAGCAAACTGTGGCTCTCCATATGGGGTAAAAAGTTTTATCTTAGTTATCTATTGTACTGGCCTGCCTTTGGGGTTCTCACAGGATATGCCAAAAGCTGCAACTAATGGGAGCACCGCCTGTGCATATTTATTTTCTTTCATTCCCTTGTAAAGGGTACTGCCCATCTCCCATATTTCTCTCTCTCTCTCTCTCTCTCTCTCTCTCTCTCTCTCTCTCTCTCTCTCTCTCTCCCTTTTTCTTTTTCTCTCCTTGTCTCTATGTCTCCCTTCATTTCTTTCTCTGCCTCTTTTTTCTCTTCTGCTGCTCCTGTTCCGGGAGGCCAGTCTCTAAATTCTCCTCCTTTTTTTCCCCATCCCCTTTCTCCTAATTAAAAACAAAAGCCATCCAAATGAGTTATGTTGTATGGTATCTTTCTCTCTTGCACAGCTTTAAAATTTGTAACACTATGTAAGTTTGAGCAAACTGTTTCTGAGTTTTCAGTCCATTATTGATTTGATGTTGACAAGTGCATTTGTTTTTTAATGATCTGAGTAATTTATGTTTATGTCAGGTTTTAAAACATGACTTTGCGTCATATGAATTAAATGCTGATTTAAGTTTATGGACTATGCCCTTAAAAGTATTACTTATAAATGTCCATTTATTTTAAAGGTGAGAGAAATAACTTAAATAATTGTCATAAGTACTACAATAATATCTATTGGAAAGTGATTTAGCAAAACTAGTAGAGCAAATAAAGGACATGGGAGTTCTGGGCATGGTACAACACAATTTTACACATAATGTTGGGTAGGGCTTTTGGGAGGTGACAGAGTTGGAGGAAGAAAAAGAAGCAGCTTGGTATTTTCAGAGGAAACGGCAGTGCAAAGTTACTCTGACAAGAAACATTATGGAAGATAGCAAGAAACTGTGAACCATATAGAGAGTGGAGGGAAAACTTGACATATGAGAAGTGATGCTTATGTTTAGGATCCTGACTGCAGAGAAGTAAATTGTTACTTTGTTATCATGTAAAGTCCAAGCATGGTAATAAAAAGGTATGTTCTTGTTGTTTAAAATGTCATGGTTTGCACAGTCACTATGAATACTTTCATTTGATCCATTGAAACTCAAAGTTGAAAGTACCATCTCTAGACTCAATATGTGCAAATGTCATAACAGAAGAGGTTCTCGCATACTCCATAATTTGCCCTTGGTCACACTCCTACACTTGACCACAGTTATTTTTATTTTTGCATAATGTTTATGCCAACGTGTTAACTTCCAAACATATTAGGATGCTCATTTACTTTCCAGGCTAGTACTTCACTCCCTTTACTCTCAGATAGTTAGCTCTAATCTACCACTATGGTATTCCACAGGATCACCCAGTCTACTGGCTATGAAAAAATGAATTTGTTTTTCTTTTTTAAGTTTTAGTAAAATGATATTAAGAAACGGTACAATATCCAAAAACCTTTTTTTTTTCATTCAGTAGTTATCTTTCTAGTTCTGACATTTTCTTGTTTTTGAAGAATATTAGTACCTTTGCACAAACATGATTATTTTTCACAAGATAACTGACCCCTGGCAGTATTTGTGCCCTCCACAAGAGGTCTTTCTGATGGTGGGAACTTGCTGGCAGGGAGAACTTCCTACACCTCAGTTGATTTCCAATCTTGTATTTATGAGTTCAGAGTTACTGTCATAAACTGTTCTTAGACTACAATGTCCAAACTTGACTTTCCAATAGTTTTCCCTTTTCTGCTCCAAACTGGACTTTGGAATTTAGTTTTCCTTTTTAAAATCTGGTCAATGGGTTTTCCTTAATGGAGGAGGGAACTAGGAATGGGCTGCATACAGTCTCTTCCTCGCTTCCATTGAACTTCACAACTGTTTCTGGTCTTTCTCTCTTTGTCCATGTTATGTTCACTGAAGCCTTCTGTGTATCACTGGAGTCTGGGGAACATCACAAACAGTGACAAGGCCTTCTTTGGAAGTGTCCAGAGATGCTGGCCAAGAAATGGTGAACAGGCAGGAGCTTCCTGCTAGCCTCTGAGCTCTACTGCTAACATTGTTGCCAATTGCCTACTGTGGATATTGTCATCCATTCTAGGTTACATTGCTCAGAACTGACCAGGAGTGTAAGGGTCAGTGTGTGACAGCAGCAGCCACCTCTCACAGGGACATAAAGCAAAGAACAGAAAGCCATTGCATGGCAGGGCTCTCCAGAAGCTCCAAGTAGGCTGGCAGCTCCTCTTGGGAAACTTGACACTGTATTAGATATAAAGCTGTTGGCCACTAACTAATTTCTTATTGGCTAGTTCTGTCTTAAATATTAACCCATTTCTAGTAATCTAATATTTCCACATGGTCTCATCTTACCAGAGAGGGGAGCTGGCATTCTGCTCTCTCTCTCCTCCATCTTGAATCTCCTCCCTACTTCTTCCTCTCTCCTCCTAGTCTCCTAGTCTTGCCTATCTTGCTTTCCTATTGGCCAAGAGTGCTTTATTCATTAACCAATTAGAGAAATATATTTACAGAATGACATCTCCCATTAATGTCTTTAATTTTTTTCTTGAAAGACTCAAGGTTCTTATAAGGTCTTTCACTTGTTTGGTTATTGTTACACCAAGATATTTTATGTTGTTAGTGGCTATTGTAAAGAATGATGCTTCTCTGATTTTTTTTCTCATCCCATTTATTGTCTGTATATAGTAGAGCTACTCATTTTTTGATTTTTTTTTTTTGGGAGTTAGTCTTGTATCCTGCCACTCTGCCACTTTGATGAAGGTGTTCATCAGCTTTAGGAGTTCTCTGGTAGAGTTTTTTTTTTTTTTTTTTTTTTGGGTCACTTGATCTGCAAATAATGAAAGTTTGAGTTCTTCCTTTCCCATTTGTATCCCATTGATCTCCTTTTGTTGTCTTTTTGCTCTAGCTAGAACTTCAAGTACAATATTAAAGTGATAAGGAGTGGACAGCCTTCTCATGTTCCTGATTTTAGAGAAATCACATTGAGTTTCTCTCCATTTAGTTTGTGTTAGCTGTTGGTTTTCTGTATATTGCTTTTATTATGTTTAGGTAGGTTTATGTTATTCCCCAATCTCTTTAAGACCTTTATCATGAAGGGGTTTAGATTTTCTCAACATCTTTTTCAGCATCTAGTGAGATGATCATGTGGTTTTTCTTTTTCAGTTTGTTAATATGGTGGGTTACATTGATGGATTTTCATATGTTCAACGATCCCTGCATCTCTGGGATGAAGTCTACTTGATCATGGTGGATGATTTCGCTGATGTGTTCTTGAATTGATTTGCTAGTATTTTATTATTTTTTCATTGGTGTTCATGAGGGATATTGGGCTGTAGTTCACTTTCTTAGTTGTGTCTTAGTGTGGCTTAGGCACTAAGGTAGTTGTAGCTTCTTTTTTTTTTTTTTTAATTTTTTAAATTTATTTTATTATTATTTTTTATGCATATAGAGTATTTTTTATTTAATTTTATATAACAAAGTCCAATTAAATGAAAACAAACATTTATACACAATATTTGGGAATTTGGGCGTCGTTCTTTCCAAACTACTTCCTGCTGGTAAGGGGCGCTGTCTTGGGGGATTCGAAGAAGATTCAGATATCCTAGCTGTAGTCTGTAGGGCTGTTTTGTCCAGCTGTTTGGAATGTAGGATCAGCTTGTACTCTGTTTCAGGCAGTCTGGTGTGATCAAACCACATTAGTCTGGAAAGAATCCACATCTTTTCATTTTCTGTGGAAACAAAAATAGAAATACTTTTCCCCAGTAACTTGTTCTTCAACTTAAATTTTGGAGTCAAAGCGTTTTTTTTTTTTTTTTTTTTTTTTTTTATTATTATTTTACATGTCGATCCCAGTTCCCTCTCCCTCCCTCCCTCCCTCCCCCCAAGCCCTCCCTCCTTCCCTCCCTTTTGCCCTCTCTACCCTCTCCCATGCACTCTAAACACCCTCCCCTCCCAACCCCCCACCACAATACAATATGTAGGGGAATGCCATCCAGTTGGGGTCATGTAGATCTGACAGGTCCTGTGAAGTAGGGACTAGGGCTTCTCTCCTATCTCTAGAATAAGGCAGTTATCCCTCCATGGGGGATATGTTTGCAAAGTCCTTTTGTGCACCAGGGATACATCCTGGCTCCACTGTCTGAGGTCTCTTAGACTGCTCAGACCTTCTGGCTGAGACCCATATTCAGGGGGGTCCGAGTCAGACCCCTGTTGGCTTCCCAGCTATCAGTCTAGTGGCCCTTAGCTCCTCCTTGTTCAGGTAAGCTGTCTCTATGTACTTCTACTGCATGGTCTTGTCCTCTCCATCTGCTTCTGGGTTCTAGTTTGACTCAGTGTTTATGTATGGGTGTTTGCTCCTGTTTTCAACAGGCATTAGTTGAGGACTCCATGGAGAAGTTAGTTGTTGATCTCACTCTCCGGGAAGGGCATTTATGATAGCCTTTCCACGGAAGCTGAGATTGTTAGTTGGGAGCAGTCTTGTAGTTCCCTCGACCTTTCTTTGTGTTCAACTTTATCTTCAAACCAATATTGGCTCCCTCTTTTATGTTCTCTCTCTCTGTCTCTGTCTCTCTCTCTCTTTCCTATTTTCCATTCCTAACCAGGCTCAATCCTCCTGGTCACACATGCCTTCCTCTCCTCCCTCTCATTTTCTCCTACTTCTCTCTCCATTAGCTGTCCTCCCCCACTATACCTGAGGTCTGGGAGACTTGTCCCTTCCCAGTTCTGTGAGGGACTTTATATGAATCTCTTAGAATACAACTTGTATCCTAGTTCCTCTGGTGATGTGAATTATAGGCTGGTGATCATTTGATCTAGGTCTAAAATCCATATATGAGTGAGTACATACTGTGTTCCTCTTTTTGTGACTGGGTTACCTCATTCAGGATGGTTTCTTCAAGTGCCATCCACTTGCCTGCGAATTTCAAGATACCATTATTTTTTTCTGCAGAGTAGTATTCCATTGTGTAGATGTGCCACATCTTCATTAACCATTCTTCAATTGAAGGGCATCTAGGTTGCTTCCAGGTTCTTGTTATTACAAATAGTGCTGCTATGAACATAGTTGAACAGATGTCTTTGTTGCATTGATGTGAATCCTTTGGGTATATGCCTAAGAGGGGGATTGCCGGGTCCTGTGGTAAACTAATTCCCATTTTCCTGAGGAACCGCCATACTGATCTCCAAAGTGGCTGTATGAGTTTGCACTCCCACCAGCAGTGGAGGAGTGTTCCACTTTCTCCACATCCTCTCCAACATAAGTCATCACTGGTGTTTCTAATTTTAGCCATTCTGGCAGGGGTAAGATGGTATCTCAAAGTTGTTTTGATTTGCATTTCCCTGATAGCTAAGGATGTAGAGAATTTTCTTAAGTGTCTTTCAGCCTTTTTGATTTCCTCCATTGAGAATTCTTTCTTCAGTTCTGTACCCCCATTTTTTAATAGGGTTATTTGGTGTTTTGTTGACTAGTTTCTTGAGTTCTTTGTATATTTTGGAGATCAGCCCTTTGTCGGATATAGGATTAGTGAAAATCTTTTCCCAGTCAGTGGGCTGCCGTTTGGTCTTGTCAACTGTGTCCTTTGCCTTACAGAAGCTTCTAAGTTTGAAGAGGTCCCATTTATTAATTGTTTCTTTCAGTGTCTGTGCCCCTGGAGTTATGTTCAAGAAGCGGTCTCCTATACCAATTTGTTCAAGGGTACCTCCTACTTTCTCTTCTAAGAGGTTCAATGTGGCTGGATTGATGTTGAGGTAGTTGTAGCTTCTTAAAAAGAGTTTGGAAGTGGCCCTTCTGCTTCTATTGTGTGGAACACTTTGAGGAGTATTGGCATTAGCTGTTCTTTGAATTTCTGGTAGAATTCTGCAGTGAAACCATCTGGCCTTCGGCTTTTCTTCATTAGGAGACTTTTCATGACTGCTTCTATTTCATTAGGAGTTATAGGTCAATTTGAATGGCTTATCTGTCTTGATTTAATTTTGTTAAATGATATCTATACAGAAAATTATCTTTTCCTTAATTTTTTGTATTTTGTTGAGTACAGGTTTTCAAAGTATGACCTGGTGATTTTCTGCCTTTCCTCAGTGTCTGTTGTTATGCCCCCCTTTTATCTCTGATTTGATTCATTTGCATGTTTTCTCTCTGCCTTTGGGTTAGTTTGGATAAACCTTTTTGTATCTTGTTGATTTCTCCTTTTTACATTGATTGTTTGTGTTACTTTCCTAGTTTGCACTTTATTAATTTCAGCCCCCAATTTGATTATTTCCTGGCATCTACTCCTCTGGGGTAAGTTTGCTTCTTTTTGTTCTAGAGTCTTCAATTTTGCTGATAATTCTCTGGTGTGACTATTCTCCAGTTCCTTCATGTTGGCATTAATGATATGAACTTTCTTCTTAGCACTTCTTTTAAAGTGTCCCATGGCTGTGTTGTGTCTTCATTCTCATTGAATTCTAAAAAGTATTTAATGTCCTTCTTTATTTCTTCCTTGAACCAGAAGTGGTGCAATTGCAGTACATATTGGTGGAGTCTTTCCCTCTCCTGGTGGGTACAAGGCCAAAGTTTTCTTCCAGTGGGTGGAACCAGGCCCAACACTCTAATGGATCTTCTCTTCCAGGGGTTGGTGGCTTGACAAGTGGTCTGGCAGACTCTGGGTGTGCTGGTCAACTGGGACAGGTTACCCTGTGCATAGTACCCAGTCCTTGGGAGTCTCCCAGCATGACACCAGAAGGCAGGCCAGAAATAGGACCACAACTTACCCCCTCCTACAGGTAGAAATGGGAGCAGGTCTCTGTCAGACTCCAGATTTCCTAGTTTTCTGGGATGGGTTCCCTACACTGGTTCCCAGTCCTCAGGAGACTCTGAGCAGGGAGCTGGAAGGTCATGTGTTGTTGCCTCTTATTTCTGGTTCTCACCTGTTTTCTTTACTCTTTCTATCCTGAATTAAATTTTTATCAGGTTTAAAATGCATTCCCTTTTGTTTTTAAAACCATGGTTCAATTTAGTGTTTTTTTTTTTTAATTGTAATGCATATTGGCTAGGAGTGGATGTGTGTGTGTGTGTGTGTGTGTGAGTGTGTGTGTGTGTGTGTGTGTGGGTGGGTGCTAGAGGAAGGAGAAGATGGATGAAAGGGAAATTCTGATTGAGTAGAAAAATACTAATTAATTTTAAAAAGGTTCTAAAGGTGTGAAAATGCTAATGAGATTTGCATTTATGAAGTACATAGTGTGTGAGTTCCTGACATCCTATATAAGGAGCACAATGAGCTACATTGAAATAGTTGTTTTCTAGAAGGTACCTGCAGATGAAACACATTTCTTTACATTGTTATTGAATTCATGTTGTATACCAACATTCTCCTATCTTCTCTTAATCTCAAGGCAAATATTTGCAGATTTTCTTAAAGGAAAGAAAATATGTAAACTTCTATTATATCTAATGAATTATTTTAAATAATATTTAAAATAAACAACTGTGTGAGTTACCATTTTTAGTTTATTATGACCACATAAACAGAAACAGCAAGGATAAGATTAGGGAACTATAAATTGTAAGTTATAATCATATTGAAAGTATGAATAAAAGAAAATACTAATAGATATTAACCTTAAGGTAATAAGGGTTTCTGATTTTTATTCCCTTAGTTTTCTGTGTATTCATTTTAGAGTTAAAAAATATTTGCATGTGTCTGTATGTCTCTGTGTGTATGGCCCATATATGCAGGATCTTGAGACCAGAAAAGAGCACAGCTGGACCTAGAAAGCCAGGTAGTTGTCAGCCTCACTTCTATGGAGGATGTGCTCTTTGGAAGACCATCCAGTGTGCTTAATCACTTAACCATCTCTCCAGCACAGAATGATAACTTTTAAAAGTACATGACATCCTAAAATGAGCATATATATATCAGAAAATTCCAGACCTCCCATAAATATCTAGTTGTAGTGAGACTAGTCTCCTCCTCTTCTATTAAGACCAAATGAGCCATTTCAGTAGGAGGAATAGGTTCCAAAAGCAGGCATCAGAGTAAAATTCACTTTGTGTTCTCCCTGTTAGGAGATTCACAAGAAGAGCACATAACAGAACTGTAATATATGTGAAGAGGGCTTAGATTAGTCCCACACAAGCTTTCTGGTTGGCAGTTCAATCTCTGTGAGCCTCTATAAACTCAGATTTATTGATTCTGTGGGTTTTCTTTTGGTGTCCTCAACACCTATGGCTCTCACAGTCCTTCCCCCCACTCTTCCACAGATCTCTGCTTTTGTTTCCATCAATTGCTGTGTGGAGCCTTTACGGTAATAATTGGGCTAGGCAATAATCTATAACTACAGCAAAACACCATTAGGATTAACTTTATTGATTTTTTCCCCTGTCACCTTTGGTTCTATCCTAGGTCTCTGGTCCATCATGCCTATGTCCTGGCCCTTCACGGTGAGCTTTCTTTGGTGGTATGGATCCCAATCACCACCAGTCATCAGTGGGCCACTCCAATAACTTCTGTGTCATCTTTACCCCAACATATCTTGTAGACAAAGCAAATTTTGTGTCAAAGGTTATATGAATAGCTGGGGCAGGGTGTGTGTATGTGTGTGTGTGTGTGTGTGTGTGTGTGTGTGTGTGTGTGTGTGTGTGCTCAGGCCCTCCAATGGAACTGTTGCCTGGTTACAGAAAGCTGCTGGTTCAGGCTCCATGCCACCTTTGCTAAGAGTAGTAGGTACAGATACCCTCATAAATTCTTGAGCATTTCCATTGCAAGAGACTTCTAACTCATTTCAGAGTGTCTGCCTGATTCCAGTTGTTTTTCCAGTATTCTTCCTCCATCCTATCTCTCACCTGATCCCTCCTGTTCAGATGTTTACATCCCCCCATCCAGACCCCTAACCACCTGTGATATCTGTTCTATTTTCCCTTCACAGTGCGATTAATGTACCCTACAATCCTCCATGTTACTTAGTTTGCTTAGGTCTGTAAATTATAACATGGTTATACTTTACTGCTAATATCAATTTGTAAGTGAGTATATACCCTTTTGTCTTTCTGGGTCTTGAGTATCTTACTCAAGGTGATCTTATCCAACTGTATCATTTGCAGGATAATTTCATGATAAAATTGTTTTTAATAGCTGATCAGTGCACCACTGTATAAATGTATCATATTTTTATTCTTCAGTTGAGGTGCATCTAGTTTGTTTTCAGTTACTATTAAGAACAATGTTATTATGAACATAGTTGAGCAAGTGTCTTTGTGATATGGTAGAGTGTCCTTTGCAGGTATGCACACAAGTGCTATTGCTGGGTCTTGAGGTAGGGCTATTCTCAATTTTCTGAGAAACAACTATATTGATTTCCTAAGTGGATATACAATTTTACACTCCCACAGCACTGGAGGATTGTTCCCCTTTCCCCTCATCCTTTCATGACAATATGAGCTATCACTTGTGTTTTTTGATCTTAACCATTGTGACTTATGTAGTAAGAGAGTTGTTTTGATTTTTATTTCCCTATAGCTAAGGATGGTGAATATTTCTTTTTAAGTACTTCTGGGCATTTGAGATTCCTATGTTAAGAACTCTTTGTTTAGATATGACCCTCATTTTTAATTTGGATAATTTTGTTTGTTCATTTTATGAGTTCTTTATATATTTTGTAAATAGGCTCTCTGTCAGATGAGGGGTTGGTGAATATATTTTCCCATTCTGTAGGTTGCCATTTTGTGCCTTTGATGTTATCCTTTGATTTACAGAAGATTTTCAGTTTAATGAGGTCCTGTTTATTAATTGTTTGTCTTAGTGCCTGGATGACTAGTGTTCTATTCAGAAAGTTGTCTCTTGTGCCAGTGCATTCAAGGCTATTATTCTCCACTTTATTTTCTAATAGGTTCAATGTATCTGGTTTTATATTGAGGTCTTGATTCAGTTGGACTTGAGCTTTTTACAGGGTAATAGATATGGATCCATTTGCATTTTATACAGACCACCTCCAGTTAGATCAGCAAAACTTGTTGAAGATGTTAACAGTGTTTGTTTCTGGCTTCTATTTCAAAATTAAGCTATCCATCGGTATGTGAATTTAAGTCTTGGTCTTCAATTCAGTTAGGTTCCATTGATTAACTTGTCTGTTTTTATGAAAATAAACTGAAGGTCTTCCTTCCTTCCTTCCTTCCTTCCTTTCTGTCTGTCTGTCTTTCTTTCTTTCTTTCTTTCCTTCTTTATTTCTTTAGTATAGCTTGAAATCAGTCATGGACATACCTCCAGATTTTTTTTTGGATCAGATTGTTTTAGCTATCCTGTGATTTTTGTTTTTCCATGTGAAGTTGAGGATTGATCTTTCAATGTCTATAAAAATTGTGTTGGAATTTTGATGGGGATGCCTGGAATCTGTAGATTGTTTGCAAAATGGCAATTTTCTACTATATTAATCCTATCAATTAATGATATCTTCTAATTAGATTATCTTCTAATATCTTCCCAAATTTCATTCGTCAATGACTTGAAGTCCTTGTTACACAGGTCTTTTCACTTGCTTGGTTAGAGTTACAGCAGGATCTTTTCTATTATTTGAAACTATTGTGAAGCATATTATTTCCCTAATTTCTTTCTAAGTCAATTTATTATTTATCTATAGAAATACTACTGATTATTTAAGTTTATTTTGAATCCCACCCCTTTGTTGAAGGTGTTTTTCAGTAGTAGCTATTTTGGTAGAAATTTTTTCTGGTCACTTATGTATAACATGTAGATAATAATACTTCAACTTATTCCTTTCTAATTTGTATCCCCTAGATGACCTTTTCTTGTCTCATTGCTATAGTTAGAAGTTAAGTTACTATATTGAATAGGTTTGGAAGGAGTGGACAGCCTTGTCTTGTCCCTGAATTCAGTGGAATTGCTTGAAGTTTCTTTCCATTTAATTTGATGTTGACTATTGGCTTGCTGTATAGTGCCTTTATTTTGTTTAGATATACTTATTATATCCCTGATCTGTCTAAGACTTTTATTATAAAGGGGTGTTGGATTTTGTCAAAGGCTTTTTCAGAAGCTAATGAGATGTTTGTGTGTGTGTGTGTGTGTGTGTGTGTGTGTTTAATTATTTCAGTATCTTTAGGTGATGGTCTACATATGTATTCATATGTTGAACAATTCCTGCATCTCTGGGATGATTATCTTTTTGATGTATTATTGAATTTTGTTTATGGATATTTTATTGGGAATTTTTGCATCTATGTTCATGAGGAAAATTGATCTGTAATTCTCTTTGTTGAATCTTTGTGTGGTTGTGGGTATCAGGATGATTGTGGCCTCATAAAATGAATTTGATAATGTTCCTTCTATTTTTGTGTTATGAAATAATTTGAGGAGTAATAGTATTAGCTCTTCCTTGAAAGTCTGGCAAAAGTCTGCAATAAAAATGCCTGGTCTGGGCTACTTTTTATTTGTTTGTGAGACTTTGAATGACTGCTTTAATTTCATTTTGTGTTATAGATCTATTTAAATTCCTTATCCAATCTTGATTTAACTTTGTTAAGTGGCAGTTATACAGAAAACTGTTTGTTTCTTTTAGTTTTCCAAATTTGTAGACCACAGGTTTTTAAAGTATAATCTATTAAATCTTTGCATTTCCTTGTTATTTTTTGTTATGGGTCCTTTTAATTTAGATTGTGTTAATTTGAATGTTTCCTCACTATCTTTTAGTTAGCTTGGATAAGTGTTTGTCTATCTTGCTGATTTTCTCAAAGGGAGAAAAAACTCACTTTTTTTTATTGATTGCTTATATTTTTCTCTTTGTTTTTATTTTATACATTTCAGCTTTCTGATTATTTCCTGCCTTCTACTCTTCTTGTGTAAGCTTCTTTTTGCTTTAGGAATTTCTTTTGAGCTGATAAGTTGTTAGTATAAGATCTCTCCAATATCTTCATGAAGTCAGTGATTGTTTTGAACTTTCCTCTTAGCACTGAATTCATTGTGCCTCATAAATGAATACATTTTCACTGTATTCTAAGAAGTCTTTAGGTTTTTTTTTTGTTTGTTTTTGTTTTTGTTTTTGTTTTTGTTGTTGTTGTTGTTTTCCCTTGGCCCAGTCTTG
Source organism: Phodopus roborovskii (assembly GCF_943737965.1). Taxonomy (NCBI): domain Eukaryota; kingdom Metazoa; phylum Chordata; class Mammalia; order Rodentia; family Cricetidae; genus Phodopus; species Phodopus roborovskii. The sequence continues at coordinate 41,751,735 of NW_026126525.1, read as the reverse complement.
ACTCAATAGTGAGTTGTTTCCTTTTGATGAATTTGTAGGCTTTTATTGTTGTTGAAATCCTATTTTTATCTTTGGTCATCTGACAGGGTACAGGGAACTACTTTTATTGTATCTGTTGAGACTTACTTTGTGACCGAGTATGTGCTCAACTTTAGAAACTGTTCTGTGAGGTGCTGAGAAGATGATTAATTCTCTTGTGTCTGGGTGAAATGCTATGTAGGTATTTGTTAGGTCCATTAGAGTCATAAAAGTCTTTTAACTCCATTATTTCCTTGTTTAGTTTTAGTCTGTATGACCTGTCAGTGGTAAGAGTAAGGTACTGAAGTCTCCCCCAATTAATGTGTGATGCTTGATGTGTGATATAATTTTAATAATATCTCTTTACAGATGTGTGTACCCTTGCATTTGAGGCATACATTATTAACAACTGCAATATCTTTTTGGTAGATTTTTCCTTTGATGAATATAAAATGTCCTTCTTCATCTCTTCTAATTAAATTTGGTTGAAAATATATTTTGTTAGATATTAGGATAGCTACACCAGCTTGCTTATTAGGTCCACTTGTTTGGAAAAATCTTTCACCAATTCTTTATTCTGAGGAAATGTCTATCTTGGATGGTTTGGTGTTTCTTGTATGAAACTGCATGATAGATCATGTTTTCATATTCATTCTTTTAGCCTGTAGTCATTTTCATTTCTGAATTAAGTTCATTAATATTGAAGAATATTAATGATCAATGATTATAAATTACTATTATTTTATTTTGTTGTTGGTGGTGGTAGTATGTGTGTGATGATCCCTCCCTCCCACTCCCTCTTGTTCTCGATCTTCTTTCTCTGCACCCTTCCTCTGTGTTTCCCTTCTTTTGGGATTGCTGGTATGAGATTATTGACTGTCTCTTTTCCATGGGTATAGTTTATCTCCTTGATTTTGAAAATTTCTTCTAGTATCTTCTATAGGACTGCGTTTATGGAGAGATATTGTTTACATTTGAATTTGTCATAAAATATCTTGTTTTCTTATCTATGACAATTGAAAGGTTTACTGGGTATTGCAGTCTGCATTCATATCCCTGGTATGACATCTGACCATGCCCTTCTGGCTTTTAGAATCTCCATTGATAAGTTAGGTCTAATTATGTTCTGTCTCCCTTTATATTTTACTTGGCTTTTTTCCTTTGCAGCTTTTCAATTTCTTTTTTCTATATGTTTAGTGCTGTGATTATTATTTGATATGTAAAAAGTTATTTGTTTTCTTGCCTAATCTATTTGGTGTTCTGTAAGCTTCTCATGCCTTTATTTTCATGTATTTCTTCATGTTAGGAAATTTTTCTCTTATGATTTTGGTGAATATATTTTCTTGGATTTTGAGCTTGGATTCTTTTCCTTTGTCTCTTCCTATTATTACATTTTGTCTTTTTCATAATGTCACAGATTTCCTATGTGTTTATGTTAGAATTTTTTTAGACTTAACATTTTCTTTGACTGATGAATCTATTTCTTCTATTGTAGCCTAAAACCTGAGGTTCTGTCTTCCATATCTTGTATTCTGTTTGTAATGCTTGTATTTGTAATTTCTGTTAGCTTACCCAGATATTTCATTTCCATATTTCCCTCTGTTTTTTTGGTATTCTCTTTATTATTTCTAGTTCCGTTTTCAGGCCTTAAACAATTTCTTTAACTTTTTTTTTTTCCTCGGATTTGTTGATATCCTCCAATTTTCTTTCTTTTGTTTTTTCTTGATTTCTTTTAGTATTTTGTTTCCTCTACAAGGAACTTTATGGTCTTTACAAAGTTGGTATTAAGTTTGTTTTCTTATTTGTCAAGTGCATTGGATTGCTCAGGTCTTGCTGTCATTGGGTAGTTAGGCTCTCTGATGGTTCAATAGTGCCCTTTCTGTTGTTGTGTTTTTACACTGGCATTTAGGAATCTGGGTTTGGAATGTTTTAACTGTAGGTGTTGATTCCTGCATTTTTCTTTGTTGGGTATGCATTTTATTCTTTGGTTTCTATTTCCTCTCTGGTCTTCAGGTCTAAGTGGCCATGGTTTCTGGTGACTAGTGATTCTTGAGCTCTATTAAAGTGTCTCCAATGGGGATTTTGTGGCATGAAAGTCCTCTGGGGTTTTAGGTGTCAGTGTTGCGTTTGTGATTCCAAGACTCATGTAGTCTCTGGTATTCTGGGTACCTGATTGGGCTCTGGAATTCTTGGTATGGTGTGGTCTCCAGTAAAGCAGAACTTTTCTTGTCATGATTGTGTGCTGGGATATGGAGCTCAGGTGAGGGGGCTCAGTTTGGGGCTGTTGAGTGAGCTTTAAGTGGTGCTAGTGTTGTGTTACCTGGAGTCCTGAGCACCTACCTCCAACATGCTGGAAAGTTATGGACTGGAATATGGAGCCCAAGGGAGGGATATGGTCTTTTTCTTGCCCCACTTTTTTTTTTGTTTTTTTTTTTTTAGCATGGATGGACATGCCAAAAGTTTTATATCCTTACATGTAACCAACATGATTTTCAGAATGCTGAAGACTCTTCACAGAGTGGCAGATTCAGGATTCATGATTTTTGTCATAGAAAATTCTCTTCATGGTATCAGAGAACAGTATTTGCAAGTGCACATGAAAGGAGCTACCCAGGGTTGGGCTCCACTGAATGATTCACAAACCCACTGGCACTTTCTTGTGCAATGGTATTAACTTTAGTTATTAGGATTACTGCTTAGTATGTATTTTGAGGCTGAAAACAAACAAACAACCAACAATAAAACAAAACAAGCAAACAAACAAAAACCTGACACAGTGCAACCCTATTGTTTTACAGAGACAGACCCAGTTCTGAGAAAGAAATAGGTGACACAAATGCAACAGCTGTGTGACTTGAAAATGAAAGTGGTTGAAAAATTAAGGTCACTTGGAAACTGTAGTATCCACCTAAAGTAGCCCCATGTTGCAACTTGCCAAGTTCATACCTGAGAGGGGGAGTGCATACTGAGAAACAGCAGGTAAAGATACTAAGGAAAAGATAGAGACACAGAATAGAGTCAGGATGGCAATCCAATGAGTACTGAATAACCCAAGTTTGTTCTATACATTCTTATATATCTCAATCAGAAAGGGGAAAATGGCAAAAAAATTTATCATGATACATGGAACACACAGACTTTCTTCCTTAATTATCCCAACATTTATAACTACTCTTTAGATTAAATCTCTCATCATGTGGCCTTGAACTGTAAGAGTAACCACACCTCAAACTAAGTCTTTTTTTATTTAGATAAGACATCCATGACTAAGACCAAATATCGTACAGTAGCCATGCCTTAGAACTTTAGGTCTTATGACTTTAACCTTAGAAGCATAAGGAAAGTTTTGAGCTCTCTGACCTTAAGCCAATAGATGAAGCAGAGCCATCTCTGTGGGCCCCAACAGTAAACATAAAAACAAGAATCATTAAACATTTGTTATGTGGAATACATTTTTGGGGAACTCTTTCCATACAATTGCTCAGAGTTTCATATTGCTATCAAGAAAAGTGCCCAACAAGCTTACACAAATCTATGCCTTGTTACCTGTAACATCCAGAGATTAAAGGGAATAGTAAAGGAAGACTAAAAAGCTGCAGCATTATTGAGACAGATCTACTGTAGTAGACTTTCTCTGATTGCTAGCCCACAACTCATGACAGGGAAACTTCTTATTGGTTGTAAGTCCTCAGCCTAGCTTAGGCTTGTTTCTGCCTAGCTCTTTCATGTAAATTAACTTGTTCATTTTACCTACCTTTTTACTCAGGGCTTTTTGCCTTCCTTTCTATATGTATTACTTTTTTGATTCCCCCAGTATCTGTCTGTCCTGGGGGCTGGCTGACTTATGCCCCTGGGCATGTCTCTCTCTTTCTCTCTCATATTCTTGATTCCCCCTTCACTATAATTTACAAATGCCATATCTAGAAAAGTGATATAAATGTTCATTGAATACTTCCCACAGGATACAAACCTCTGTCCTGCTAAAAATGAGAAATAAAGCAGACACTTTAAATCTAGAAGAAAGAACAAAAGATTTTAACTTTTTAATGTCACTGATTTTTAAAATCCAATAAATCATTAAACATAAATCAAGTAGTGATAGGGAGAAATGAAGATAGCAACATATAGAAGAAGCTATGATGATGCCAAGTAACCAAATTCAGTTTTCCAGTGAGAAGAACCATGTTCTCACATGAACTTTTGTGTTTCATCAATATTTGATTCTCTGTTGTATGAGTATCTTGCAAAATGGGGAATGCTCTTGTGAAATGTTTGCTATCAAATGCATCTTACATAATGGAATTTGTTTTGAAAAAGAAATAACTACAACAATATATGTGAATTACTAGAACATATCCAAATTTATGTAAAAGAAAATGATCCAGCCACATATTTCAAAATATAACTAGAATGTCTGAATTATGGGTTCTTATTAAAAAGGAATTTTGTTCACTTGCATCAGATGATTCTGATTTCAGATTGATTATTTTAAAACTAGGAATCATGAATTTTGTTGCTTATTTTAAATACTAGACATTCACCTGTACATACCATTTAATTTTACTTTGAATAGTGACTATTCTTCAATATGTCTTCAACATGCATTTTGTAGATTAGGAACCAGATACTTATAGATGACTGAAGGTTTCAGTATTTCTCTGATTTATTAAAGAATAAATAAATTTGAACGGCAGAAACTTTCTGTTTCTAACACAAGAATGTTCTAACCATCGCATACATTTTGTAAAGCTATATGAAGAGTAAAAACAGTCTGTGACAGTGACACAAATTTTATTTTAGGCATATGGTGCAAAAGAAATAATTAACATTTAAAATTCCTAGAAACATATTTGGAAAAAGTGGACTTTCCTTACTAATTATTCTTTGAGACAGTATTTTTCTGTGTAATAGTCTTAAGTGTCTGTAAACTAGTTTGACCTCAAACTTACAGAGATCTTCCTGTCTGTTCTTCTTGAATGCTGAGAATAAAGGGGTACACCATCATGCCCGCTTTTTCTTATTAATTTTTTTTTAATACAAGGCATGTAGAGATTCAGTTAACAGCTTTCTTTTATTGAAATTAGAAATATAGTCAATGTAGGTGTTGGCCATTTTCTCTGTTAAAGGATAGTTTAGCGTTAGGAAGCACAACTTAACTGATAAAAAAAAAAAAAAATACTTCACCGTGACACATCATATGTGTCTGGCCACAAAGCAGCATTCATGAAGTAAACACCGCAGGTTCACTCCATATTTACAAGAACAGCTTGTAGCTGTTCTTCGACTCAGTGATTTGTCTTTTGGATACTATTGTTCTTGATTCTCAGACATACATTAATTTGAGAATGTTTATTTGTATATTATACTGTTTAAATGAAAAAAGTCACTTCCATATATAATATATAAATTGAGTTATAAATTCTATAGTTGTTGGGTTTTGGTTGTTTTAAGATAAGGTCTCACCCCAGAGAATAGACTTGTCTCAAATTTGCAGTGATACTTGAGCCCCACCCTATAGAGATCTAGAGTTACAGCAGTGAGTCACCACGTCTAACCCAATTCTTTTTTCTTTTTTGTTTTGTTTTGTTTTTTGTTTTCAATATAATCATTGGTACATGTGGGGTGTGATTTAATACTAAAGCCCCCTACTATGAAAGACTGAAAATCATCAGGAACTTGCATTTTGTCTTAGAAACAAATAAATTGTGAAACATAATACAAGGTGTTAAGAATGAAAATAAAAGAATGAAAACCTGTGAGACCTAACTATCTTGACATTCCACATACAGATGATAGTATGTATGTATATATGCTAAACTGCCAAACAAGTAGCCTATTTTAGCCAAACAATGAGGATAATACATATGCAAAATGAAGAAAACAAAATTGATACCCGATGATACATGTAGAAAAACAAAAAGAAGGAAGTCAAACACCTAGAGAATCATTCTACAGCTTACAAAACAATTGATGTGCTAAGCTTTTGGGTGACTTTGAGATGATTAGTAGGAATATATATATATTTTTATATATGTCAATGCATATACATTCACATTGATCTATGAAATACACTTGGTGGGTTGGAGACTGTAAGCTCAGTTATAGAACAATTGAATAGCTACCAGGTCTAGGTGCCTATCTACATTGCTACTGTCAAACAGGTATAACTACAGACTTTTGTATTTATAAAACAAAATAAAATGCTGAAGTGTTTTTGATTTCTTGTTGCTGCCATCTTTTCTTACTAGACTGTGTTTAAGTTGCTGTTATATTTTATAATATAAAGTGTTTCTAAGTTACAAATGATGAAGTTATGCTATTTACTCTCATTATACAACATTCAATTCTAACCATAATCACACGTAGTTGACTTCCAACCATGAGACACCAGTTACTTCATCTGTATAGAACTTCAAACATTTTACCTGGAGAGCAATTCTGCATTCAGGTGGTATAACATGCTCACTGGCATGATTAGAATCTGAAAGAAAAGTACTCCCATCTCTCTGCTTAAAGGAGAGTAATTTAGAGCCAGAGTGACATTTTAAAATTCTTGACTTCTAAATCCCTTCCATGCATCTTGAAATCAAAAGGATATTATTACCTAACAAATTGTCTAACTCCCTTGCCATGCATATGTCACATCTAGTAGGCAGACTAAGACAAGAATCAACATCATGCTGCTTCCTGCTCTAATCGGCAATGTTCTGTGCTACCACATAATCAGGATTCCTAGGATTGACAGCAATCCACCTAGATTTCTTTTTTATCACAGTTTTTAAATTTGTTTTTAAAAGGACTGTGGTATATCTGGGTGATTTTAAAACTGACCTTCCCATCTAACCACTCTCTGAAACCTCATGCTAATAAGAAGTTTAGGGATGATAAACTCACATAAAATATATTTCAGACATGAACTCTCATGGCTATCCAAGGAATGAGCTTAGTTAAAGCAACAGAGTGAAGATGTTTTAAGCAGTGGCAATTGTGTTTGGTGGTTAGAAAATAATACTTGGAAAATGGTTGCTCAGGAAACCTAACTCCAAAGGCACTTTATGTAATAAGCAAGGTCTGTTAATTGAGCATGACAAGTGGTTTGTTATTATTTTATGGAGATAAGAAAACTACCTGAGGATTCAGATTAGCAAAGAGTCACCAACTATGTAAAGGAAATTTTCAATGCTGAGTAAGACCACAAAACATGCATGTTATACCATGTAACTATATAAACCAGACATAAAGAAAATTAGTAAAGGATCTTTGGTCTTTTTATCTTTTGTTTGAGCCACACAAGCTATTCTTAGTGATATTGCCACTGGGGAAAATACAGAGCTTAGAAATGAACAGGAAACATTTCAAATATCTAATACATATCCATTAATATAAACTAAAATTTTCTTGAATTAAAGTTTCAAAACTGTCTCCATAACACATGAATTTCCCATAATGCACTCGGCAGGAATCACATTGTGGTATAGCAGGAAAAGTCATGTGACATCTATATTCCTTCTAAACAGAATCTGTAAATACATATACACAGAGCTTATGGGATTGAAAATACACAAGCACAGTAATTATTCAACACTTCCCAAATTATTGATGTGTTGAAACTAGAGATGAAATGAAAGAGAGATACTGGTTTTTCTTTCTTGACTGACTTCTTATTCAAATAATGTTTGTACTATTCATTCAATATATTATTGAATTAAATAATTTAATTCAGGGAAGTGGTAACTTTTAGAAAAGATATGAATCTCATTTTGTCTTATCAAAAATGATTATCAAAAAGTCAGTGATATTCTTTCTGGTGGCATCAGCAACACACACAGAATGTAGACACAAGTAGAAGAAATTTTATTTTTCATAGTTTTGGGGCAGGGAAGTGTAGACATCCCTGTACTGACTGAGTGTACTGACTGAGATTTTCTAGGCTTTCGGACAGCCTTCCCAGATGATGTTCTCTTGGAGCTTAGTGCTTCAATTGTGGTGTTAGAGTGGCCACAGTTACATGGTTAGCATTTATCTTCTGGCTCAGTCAAATTTTTGAACTTGTCACAAGTCAAGTATATTCATGCAACATCAGACTTCAGAACTAAGAGCCGGTTCTACCATTAGCTCTACAGCCCAAGTACAAAACAATACCTAAAGATTATTTAATTCAGGTGTGGTTGAAATGTGAGTTGTTCTGTTTAAGTAAAAAAAAAAAATCTGTAAAGTGAATGTGTGATCCAAGACAAGCTAAATTACAATGGTGGTACAGACTGAAATTGAATAGATACTTCCAGTCTTCAAGGTAGAAATTAGAAGGCAGGGGTGACAGGCCCAAACAAGTCCTAATTCCAGCATGGTGAATTCCATTATCTTTTAAGACAAAACAATTATCATATCTGAATGCATAATTTGATCAAAGACTGTAGGAGGAGAGTCTTGACTTTGTGTTACTTTATGATATCCCTAACAGGATGGCTCTTTTACAGAGTAACCTAACCTCTAACATACTGTGGATGATCTTCTTTGATTTCAAAACTAGTACAGAAGCTACAGTTTGACCAAAGTAGGTAATAAAATTAGTTTCCAGAATGTTGGTGTGAAAAACATATTGTACTTCTGTTCTTCAAAAACTTTGAAGAAAATAGCTCTAAATATATGACTGTAGCATACCCCTTACCTGAAGTCTCAGATATATTCAGAATATAGGGAACAGAAAGATTTAAAATATGAGGAGCTAGGGGACATAAAGAAAGCAGTGTTCTCTGGATATAGAGAAGGAAGATACATATATTAATTCACAGCAATTGAGGTCCCATGCATAAGCTCAACTCAACAAGATCTCATCAAAGATGAAGGAATGGATGTGGGTTTATAGTTCCATCCTTAGATGAGAAACTATTAACCTTTAATAGTTGTTGGGATAGTCAATGCCTGCTTTCCTTAATTGTGTGGACTTTAATATATATATATATATATATATATATATATATTAATTAAAAGGTTGACTACACCCAAGAGTACATTCCAACCTACCTAAACTGGGATAACACACTCACACACACACACACACACACAGAGAGAGAGAGAGAGAGAGAGAGAGAGAGAGAGAGAGAGAGAGAGAGAGATTTTCATAATCCTTAGTCCTTCCATTCTCTTAAATTTCTTTTCTCTCTAAATTTCCAGGTTATCAATGTTTTAGTTTCTTTATGTGAGTGAGATTGTACAGTATGCATCTTTCTCTGTGCCTGGCTTAATAATATAATGCAGCTTGATCAAGGTTGCAGATGATAAGCATTTCCTTTCATATAACAGAGTAGAATTCCATTATTTACATGCAGCAATTATATTAGTTGGACATTTGGTATGTTTGTATTATTGACCCCTGTGAATGATGCTGAGGTGAACTCAGGAGTTCCAATGCATGTGGAAGTACATATCACCATCTACTGACTTTCTGATTTTATTTCCTTTAAGAATACATCTAATATTGGGATTGCTATAACCATGGAAACTCTGTTTATAAATTTCTAGGAAATCCCTATGACATTTTTTAAAAAAAAGTCTCTACAAATTACAATGCTACCAAAATGGGCCAAAATTCTTGTTTTTATTTTACTGCACCATTATGAGTTCTTGTTCTTTTTGGTCTTATTAGTACTTTTGTTTTAATCGTTCTTGCTGGGGTGAATTGATATCACATTGTAATTTTGATTTCCATTTTCCAAACCATTAGTGATGTTTAATACATATTTCATGTGTGTGTTAAACTTTTGAATGCCTTATTTTAAGAAATATAAATTTATATTGATTGCTCACTCCCAAGTTTAAATTGCTTTGCATTTCTTAGGTATCCTGCATATTACCTCCTTGTCAGATATGTAGCTTAAAAATTTCCTTTACCTCATGGATTCCTTTGCTGTGAAGAAGTGTGTCAATTGAATGAGACTCAATTTGTCTATTTTCTGCTTCTGTTCACTGTAATTTTGGTGTCTTGACCACCTAATGTCCTGAAACACTTCCCTTGTGTTTTCTTCCTGGAGCTACAAATTTCCAAGTCTTCTATTCAAGTCTAGTCCATGTTGAAATGATTTTATAACAAAGGTCAGTTTATTTTCTTCTGTATGTAAACATCATTTTTCAGGCTGCATTTATTAAGGAGTATTTCCTCCAATCAGTTTTCCCAGATATTTTGTTGAAACTCAGCTGGCTGTGGCTATGTAGGTTTACTTGTGGGCCTTTTATTTGGAGTTTGTATTTTATGTTAATACTGTCATGTTATGATTGTTACAGACTCATAGTGTATGTTGAATACGGAGAGTATGGTGTCTCTTGCTGTCTTCTTTTATATCATGATATAGGTGACTAGTTATAGGGTTGGTGAAGAACTTTTATATTTATATAGACTGCTGTTTTGTCTTATTGACATAAGATTATCAGTTTCAGGAGGTCCCATTTATTAATTGTTGATCTCAGCATTCATTCCATTTGTGTTCTATTCAGGAAGTTGTCCTGTATGCCACTGTGTTCAAGGATAGTTCCCCCTTTCTCTTCTGTCAGGTGCAGTGTAACTAGATCTATGGTGAGGTCTTTGATCCACTTGGACTTAAGTTTTATTCAGCAGGATAGATAAGAATCCATTTCCATTCTTCTAATGCTGATATCCAGTTATGACAGCATCATTTGTTTAAGATTCTCTCTCCTTTTGACTGTATAATTTTGTCTTCTTTGTCAAAAAACTCAGATGTTCATATATGTGTGGATTTACAACAGGGTATTTGTTTCGATCCCATTGTTCTGCCTTTCTGATTTTATGCCAACACTAGCCTGTTTTTACTACTATATCGCTGTAGTAGAGCTTGAAATCAGGGATCATAATACCTCCAGAAATTCTTGTATTGTATAGGATTCTTTTTAGCTATTCTGGGTTTTTCGTTTTTCCATATGAAAGTGAGTATTGTTTTTTAAGGACTATAAAGAATTGTGTTGGAATTTTGATGGGTATTGCAATGAACTTGTAGATTGCTTTTGGTATGATTTTCATTTTCACTATGTTAATCTTACCTACTCATGAGCATGAAAGTTCTTTTCATTGTCTGATATCTTGTCCAGTTTCTTTTTTCAAATACTAAAAGATCTTATCATTCAGGTCTTTCACTCTTTTGGTTAGAGTCACCTAAATATATTTTATATTATTTGTGGCTATTGTATAGGGTGTTGTTTACATAATTATTCTGAGCACATTATAATTTCTGTATGAGAGGGATACTGATATTTTTTAGTTAATCTTATATCCAGCCCCATTACTGAAGGTTTTTATCACCTGTGGGAACTACCTTGTATAATTTTGGGGGTCACTTTAGACATAGAGCATAGGATTACCAGCCTACAATACATACCACCAGAAAAGCTAGGAAACAAGGAGGACCCTAAGAGAGATATACATGGTCCCTTGGAGAAGGGAAAAGGGTTAAGATCTCCAAAGCAAATTGGGAGCATGAGGGAAGGGGAGAAGGAATTAGGAGGAAGAGGAGAGGAGAGGTGGGCATGAAGGAGCAGGAAGATTGAGTCATGGAAAGAATAGAGGAAAGAGAGAGAATAAAACAGATACAATAATAGAGGGAACCACCATAGATTTCAAGAGAAAGCTGGCAGTAGGGAAATGTTCAGAGATCTATAAAGATGACCCCAATTAACAATCTAAGCAATAGTGGAGAGGTTACCTTAAGTGCCCTTCCACGATAATGAAACTGATGACTTAACTTATATGCCATCCTAGAGCCTTCATCAAGTAGCTGATGGAAGCAGAAGCAGACACCCACAGTTAAACAATGAGCCGACCTCCTGGATTCTAGTTGTAGAGAAGGAGGAGTGGTGAGCAAAGGGGTGAAGACGAGGCTGGAGAAACCCACAGAAACTGCTGAGGTGAACAAATGGGAGCTCATGGACTGCAGTCTGATAGCTGAGAAACAAGCACCGGACTGATCCAGACTCCCTGAATGTGGGTGTTAATTAGGAGAACTAGACAGTCTATGGGACCTTTGGTAATGGATCAGTATTTATCCTTGGAATACGATGGAGTTTAGGTTTTCCATTCCACATAGAGGGATACAGGTTGGAGTGCCGGGCCCCACTTCAAATGATATGATAGACTTTGAAGACTCCCTATGGAAGGCTTCATCCTCCCTGGGGAGCAGAAAGAGGATGGTATGGGGATTGGCTGGGGGAACAGGGGAGGACAGGAGGGTGAAGAAACTGGGATTGGTATGTAAACAATCTTGTTTGAAATTTAAATTAAAAAGTTATCAAAAATAAAATGTGTAGTTCATTTCTCCGACACTCAGGTGGATCATGACTTTGAGGCCTGCCTGAACTATAGTAGGACCTTGTTTCAAAACAATACCAATCGAAAGCCAAAAAATAACAGAAGAAACATACACATAACTCTAAGCCCCGATCTCCACAGAACATATAAACTAATACAGGCATGGAAATAAAATTTTAAATAGTGTAAACAGTGTTATTTCTTTTATTTATCTCATAATTAGCTCATGGGCAAATTTCATTAATTTAATTATTTTCTTACTTCTTAGGGTTATCTACTAGACCCTCAAGCTTCTTTTCCTCATACCATATTGGAAAATAATTTCTTATTCCAAAATCATTCAGTGGTCAAATTGTAGCTTGATTCAAGAATAGGTCAAATAAGATCAAGGTTCTCAATAAATAAATAAATAAAACAAACAAATAAAACCCCAAAACATAGGTTAATTTTCAAAGGTTATCAAATGCATATTACTACATTATGGAAGGGAGTATGTGTTCACATCTCCTTTTGGCTTTAGGGCCCTATCTGGTGTATACATATGCAGGCCCTGTGCATAATTCCTGGATCTTAGTTCATACATGTGTTGATCTTAAGGATTTAGAGGGTTTGTTTCCTTGCTGTCCCCTATCCCTTCTAACTCTTACCCTCTTTCTGCTTCTTCTTCCACATAGCTCTCTGAGTACCACAGAGACATTCTATTTTGGTCTGGGTGTAACAAAATATCTCACTCTCGGCATAATATTTGGCTTTAGTTTCCTCTATTAATCCCAGTTTGCTGCAGGAGGACGTTTTGCTGGTAATGGCTGAGCAAGGCACTATGAGTATCTATGAGTATAATAGAAAGTCAATAGGAGACATTTTATTTTCTATTGTTATATTATTATTATTATTATTATTATTATTATTATTATTATTATTAAAGAACAGTAGTAGTTTGTTTTAACCTTGGTTCCTGGGATATCTAGTCTCAGGTTCTTGGTTGCCTAAACAGTGTTGTATATAGATTCCATTTCATAGTGTGGGCTCTAGGTCAAATAGGATATTGGTTGGTTACTTCCACAGATTTCTGCCACCTAGCATAACTTATATGCAGGATACAATTGTCCATCCAAGGATTTGTGGCTGGGTAGGTGTTTACCTTTCTCCTTTGGTGTTGGGCAGAGTACTTTCATGTACCAAAGAGGTTAGCATGAAGGTGTAAAGGCTCTATGTAGGAACCAGTTTGACTTATCCATGTTCAATGAGTTGTATAGGTGTTGACTTCAGTAACAGGGATTTACTGTCAGTTTGTGGGGAACAACAAATATTTTTGACAGCAACACAATTGGTTGGAGATTCCTATGGGACATTTTTGACCAATAATTTATTGTATGTAACCTGATCCCAGTACTGGAAGCTACATTTGGTGACATAAGGTGGTTAGTTGGGGCTCTGTCACCCCCATTATTTGGTGGTTTAATTGTGATTGCCTTCATTCATGCACATATGTTAGGGACTGTCTCCTGTACCAGGTTTCCATACTATCCACCAATGGTCATTATTTGAGATTTCTATTTCTATATTCCCTCCCTCACCCCCTTTTTCTTCCTCTTACCACTTGATTATGTAATTCTGTTCTTGATCCATCCATCTATTCCATTTCCCTTAACTAGTGTGGTTTATCTGTCCCCACCTCAGGCACTTATTTTGTACCTAATCTTTATGTTTCTATCGATTATAATTTAGTTATCATTGCCTTAATAGTTAATATCTACATGAAGGCAAATATAGACTACATTTGTCTTTCTGGGTCTGGATTATTTCACTTGGATGGATTTTTCCCTAGTTCTATATATTTCCCTGTAACTTTCATGATTTCTTTTTTTTTTTTTTGTTTTTTTTTTTTATTGTATTTCATTTATTTATTTTTTTATTTTACATGTTGATCCCAGTTCCCTCTCCATCCCTCCCACCCTCCCTCTCTTTCACCCTCCCATACCTCCTGACCACTCTCCCATTCCATGCCCCCCCACTCCACATGTAGGGTGATGTCTTCCTGGAGGGGTCATCAAAATCTGTCAATTCACTTGGTGTAGGGACTAGGCCCTCCCTCCTGCCTCTAGGTTAAGGGAGTATCCCTACATGGGGAACGTGCTCCCAACGTCCTTTTGTGTACCAGGGATATATCCTGGTTCCACTGTCAGAGGTCCCTTAGAATGCCCAGGCCTTCTAACTGAGACCCATGTTCAGGGGGTCTGAGTCTGTCCAATGCTGAATTCCCAGCTATCAGTCTGGGGGCCCATCAGCTCCTCCTTGTTCAGGTCAGCTGTGTCTTTGGGTTTCTGTAGCCTGGTCTTGTCCTCCCTCTCTGCATTTGGATTCCAGTTTGGATCAGTGTTTATCTGTGGGTGTCTGTTTCTTTTCCATCAGCTACTAGATGAGGGCTCTATGATGGTGGATAAGTTAGTCATCAATCTCATTATCAGGGAAGGGCCTTTCCCTGTTGTTGTTCAAGTTGTTAGTTGGGGTCAGTCTTGTAATTCTCTGGACATTTCTCTAGAATAAATTTTCTCTCCAAGCCTATAATGGCTCCCTCTTTTATGGTCTCTCTCTCTCTCTCTCTCTCTCTCTCTCTCTCTCTCTCTCTCTCTCTGCCTGTCTGTCTCTCTCTCTACCTATCTCTGTTCTCTTGTCTATTCCTTCCCTGATCTTTTTTTTTTTTTTAACGTTCTTAATAACAGGTGAGTAAACCTCCATTGTATAAATGTACCACTTTATTTACTAATTATTCTGGTGAGGAACATCTAGGTCATATCTAATTTCTGGCTGTTATGAATAGAGCAGCAATGATCATGGTTGAACAATTGTCTCTGTTGTAAGATGAAGCATCCCTTCAGTGTATGCCCAAGAGTGATATGGACCTGCCACTCTGATTTCCACATTTGCTCTCTCACAAGCAATGAATGAGTGTTCCCGTTGCCAACATGAGCTGTCATTTGTTTTATTGAGCTTAGCCATTCTTTCCAGCTTAAGATAAAATCATAAAGTAGTTTAAACTTATGTTTCCCTGAAGACTAAGTATGTTGAACATTTCTTTAAGTGTGACTCAGCCATCTGAGTTTCTACTTTTGACAATTTTGAGAATTCTATGTTTAGATTTGTACCTTATTTTTTAAATTGTACTATTGGTGGTTGTGATATCTGGTTGAATTTTTTTATATATTTTGGGTATTATGTCTCTATTGGATGTGTAGTTGTTAAAAACACTCCCCATTATTTATTTATGCTACTACTTTGTCCTAATGATCGTGTGCTTTGCTTATAGAGCTTTTAGGCTTCATGAGGTGTCATTTATTAATTGTTGATCTTAGTGCCTGTACTAACAGTGTTCTATTCAGAAAGTATTTTCCTGTGGCAATGAGTTCAGTCTATTCAACACTTTCTCTACTGTTTGGTTTAGTGTATCTGGTTTTATGTTGAGATCTTTGATCCATTTGGACTTGACTTTTGCACAGGATAAGTATTTGATTTTTGCACATGAAGCCATCCATTTTGACTATCACCATTGCTTGGGTATATTGTCTTTCTCTAAATGTGTATTAGTGTATTCTTTATTAAAAAGAAGTGTCTATAAGTATGTGGACTTATGTCTCCATCAACTTGATTCCATTGATCGACATGTAAGTGTAGCAACTTGCAATTGGAAACAATGAAACCTCCAGAACATCTTTTATTATTCTGGAATGTTTTAGCTATCATAAGATTTTTGTGTTTTCATATCAAACTGATAATTGTCCTTTTAAGATCTCTGAACAATAATCTTGAAATTTTGATGGCAATGGCCAGTTTTACTATATTAATTATATTGATGAATGAGCATGAAAGATCTTTCCTTCCTCTGTTACACTCTTCAAGTTTTTCCTCAATATCTTAAAAAGTTTTATCATACAAGGCTTTCACTTGATAGATTAGAGTTATCCTAAGATATTTTGGATTGCTCAAGCCTATTGTGGAAGGCATTATTTTCCTGATATTCTATCATTTGTATATAGGAGGACTATTCATACTTGTGAGTTAATTTTGTAATTCAGCTACTTTGTTGAAAATGCTTATCAATTATACACATTTTTAGGTGGAGTTTTTATGGTCACTTTGATATACTATTACATCATCTATGAATTAAGTTATTTTGATTTCTTTCTTTACAATTTGTATCTGTTTGATCTCCTTCAGTTGTCTTATTTTTCTAAGACTTCCAGTAGTATATTGAATAGATAGTGAGACTCATGTTCCAGATTTGAGTTTTTCTCTGTTTGATTTGATGTTGTCTAGGAACTTTCTGTAAACTACTTTTATTATATTGAAATTATTTCTTGTATCCTTAATTTCTCTAAGATCTTTAACATGAAGTGGTATAAGATTTTGACAAAGGCCTTGTCTGCATCTGATGAAATGTTCATGTATTTTTGTCTTTCAGCTTGTTTATATATTGGGTTATATTTATCAATTGATGTCCATTGAACTATCCCTATATCTGGGATGAGGTCTACTTGATCAGGGTAAGTAATCTTTTTGATAAGTTCTTAGATTCAGTTTGTAAGTATTGTATTGGAAAAATTTGCATCTATGTTCATAAAGGGAATTATTCTACAATTTTCCTTCATAGTTGAGTCTTTATGTAATTTGAATATCAGGGTAACTGTGCCCTAGTACAAGGGATTTGGCAATATTCCTTCTCTTTCTATTTTGAGTAGTAATAAGTTTTCTTTGAAAATCTTGTACAATTCTGTGCTAAAACCATCTAGCAATGTTCATTTTTAGGTTTGGAGAATTTTAATTACTGCTCCTACGTCTATTAGATATTCCCATTTGTTGACATATAGGCTTTTAGAGTATACCTTCCAGATTATTTTCCATCCCCTTTTCCCTCAGTGTTCCCTGAGCCTTATGTATGGGAGTGTTTTGTAGATATTGCCATTGACACTGGACTCCACAAGTTTGCATTTTGTTTGTTTGTTTATTTGGTTATTTTGTAATTTTCTCAATGTGTTTCATTGATGAGTGGTGAGAACTACCTTATCTGTGGGTATAAGGATAAATATTTAGAATGCAGTCAGTGGTTATGTTGGTTTAATAAAGTAGTGGTTGTAGATTCTTCCCCAACATTCATTACTTCACTAGCCCTAAGCAATTGCCCAGGTTTCTAATAGCAGGCATAATCTCCCTCATGTATGTATGTCACATCTTTTTATTCTAAGGTGAAATGGTTGTAAGTGGCAGAGGATCAGGGGATTTGATATAAGACTGTTTCTCCTAGGAATATATGAATCTGTACCCACAATTCTACCAATATGACTGCATAAACATGAGCTGAGTAAAGACCAATGGACTTTAGTGAGTTGTTTCTTACAACTCAAGAGTGTAATTAGTGTTAGGATGCCATTCTTGTTGTTGGTATAGTTCATTGGCATCATAGGTAGATAGGAATTTTGGTTGCATCTTTTCTTTGGAAGCTTACATTGTACCTTATAGTATTATTAAAGTTAGTACTTAAAGAAGGAAGAAGCATTAAGATCAGTTCCCAATAGGAAGATTCTGGTCCTGTTTCATGAGTGCATGGTGCCTTTAGCAATAGTATCTCACCTTTTACCTCTGGGTGCCAAACAAGCAAAATAGCATTAGACTGTGTGTTTTGGGGTGTGTCTTGGACAATTCTGACCAACAACTCAAAAGAAGGTTTTTCATAAGTGTTATATTGGGTTTTGATAGGTGGTCATTGGCTGTTTTCTGAGGTATTGTCTGCCCAAATTAGAAAATTCAATTTAAGTGATTTGATCAAGCCAGACAACCTGAAACAGAGTACCTGGTGATCTTACATTCAAAACAGCTGGACAAAGCAGCCTTACAGACTACAGCCAGGATTTCTGAATCTTCTTCGAATCCCCATGACATCACCCCTTACCAGCAGGAAGTAGTTTGGAAAGAACAATGCCCAAACTCCCAAATATTGTCTATAAATGTTTGTTTTCATTTAATGGACTTGGTTATATAAAATAAAAAGAAAAAAAAAAGACTGTGGTGGGAAATAGGGATAGCTGTGACCTCCACATACCCTTCCTATGCATACACATAAGTGAAAAGACTAAATCTCTAAAAAGACAAAATTGTGTATGAGCTACACATAAATATGAATAATTTTGGTATCTTAGGCTTATTAAGCTAATTGATTAATCAATCAGATTGGATTCAAATATTAAGACAGAATATATATTATGGGAATTGAATATATGGTAGAAACACTGAGGACAAGTATAAATAATGTTATTTTCTTTTATGCATAATCAATCCTAAATCATTTTGTTACTGGATTATCATAAAGTAGAATCTGGCACATGATAAAAAAGTAAAGAAAATTCAATTTAAGGAACTCCCTGTGTTGGCCCCTGATCCTGCTGCTCCTGTCTCCTGTCCCCATCGAGAGCATCCTTGGAGCTCTGATAGACCTCCACCCATCCCCACTGTGAGCCTGCCCCCCCTACCCTGTGCCCTACCCTACCCATGGGCCTGCCACTCTGGTTGAGCATTGGGACTGCGGGTGGACCCTACTTCAGAGAATTCTTGGAGCAACTCTGAACAAAGGAGACCTGCCTATCCATACAGGACCACCCATAATTTCCACCTGCTTGGTCTCTGACCCTACCTCTAGTCCTCTGCTGGAGTCCCGAGCCCCTCCCAGAGATCTGCCTATCTCTGCAGGACCACTGTGAGATCCTGCTGACATCTTCTACTGGATCTTCATCCTTGACTCCATCCCTGGGTTCCTGTCTGCAGAAAGACCTCCTACAGAGATTGGACCACACAGAGCTACAGATATTGAATCACTGACGACACACATATACCCACCGGGGAAGTACCATAGAGAGAAGGGGAGACCCCACCAACACCTACTGCAAGAAGCTATGGGAAGACGGCAATACAAGAAAACACCTAAAAACAGAAAGACAAGCATGACACCACCAGAATCTAGGAAATCTACACCAACTAGAACAGAACACAACAACAAAACAGAGGAAGCAGAAGGCAAGGACTTAAAAATTACCATCATAAAAATGATAGAGGCACTCAAAGAAGATGTGAGAAAATCCCTTAAAGAAATGGAGGAAAAAACAAACAAAAAAGTGGAAGAAATGAACAAATTCCTTAAGGAAAGTACAGAAAGCCAAGAAAAAACAATTAACCAGGTGAAGGAAACAGTTCAAGACTTGAAAACTGAAATAGAGAAAATGAAGGCAACACAAACTGAAGGAATGCTGGAAATAGAAAAACTGGGCAAAAAATCGGGACCTACAGACACAAGCATAACCAATAGAATTCAAGAGATGGAAGAGAGAATCTCAGGTACAGAAGATAAACTAGAAGAAATAGATTCATCGATCAAAGAAAATCATAAATCCAACAAATCCTTAACACAAAACATCCAGGAAATATGGAACAAAATGAAAAGGCCAAACCTAAGAATAATAGGCATAGAGGAAGGTGAGGAAGTCCAGCTCAAAGGTGCTGAAAACATATTCAACAAAATCATTGAGGAAAACTTTTCAAATCTGAAGAAGGACATGCCCATGAAAGTAAGGAGCATACCAAACGCCAAATAGGCTGGACCAAAGAAAAAGACCCCTCGACATATAATAATGAAACCACCTAGCATACAGAATAAAGAAAGAATATTAAGAGCAGCAAAGGAAAAAGGACAGGTAACATATAAAGGCAGACCTATAAAAATTACACCTGACTTCTCCATGGAAACCCTCAAGGCCAGAAGGTCCTGGATAGATGTTCTAAAAGTATTAAGAGAACACGGATGCCAGCCTAGGATACTATATCCAGCAAAACTCTCAATAAC
Organism: Phodopus roborovskii; assembly: GCF_943737965.1. Taxonomy (NCBI): domain Eukaryota; kingdom Metazoa; phylum Chordata; class Mammalia; order Rodentia; family Cricetidae; genus Phodopus; species Phodopus roborovskii. Next base: position 41,731,519 of record NW_026126525.1, on the reverse strand, counting down.
TATAGATGGAGAAAACAATATATTTAATGACAAATCCAGATTTTCCTAATATGTATCTACAAATCCGGCCCTACAGAAAGTATTGGAAGGAAAACTCCAAGCCTAGGAAGGTAACTACACCCACAAAAATGTAGGCAACAGATAATCCAACTACACCAGAAACCAAGGGTAAAGCAGAACTAACATATTCACAATACCACTGCCAACATCAAACCTAAATCAAACAAGCATCAACAATCAATGTTCCTTACCCTCAATATTAATGGTCTTAACTCACCTATAAAAAGACACAGGCTAACAGAATGGATACGAAGAAAGAATCCATCCTTCTGCTGCATACAATAAACACATCTAAGCTTCAATGATAGACATTACCTCAGGGTAAAGGGTTGGGAAAAGATTTTCCAATCAAATGGAAATAAGAAGCATGCAGGCATAGCTATCCTAATATCTAACAAGTTAGACTTCAAACCAAAATAAATCAAAAGAGTTGAAGGCAGTCATTTCATATTCATCGCAGGAGAAATCCATCACAAAAAAGTCTCAATTCTGCACATCTATGCCCCCAATACAAAGTCACCCACATTTGTAGAAGAAATACTACTAAAACTCAAAGCTCGTATAAAACCTCATACACTTATCCTGGGAGACTTCAATACTCTACTCTCAACACTAGATAGGACCACAAATCAGAAACTCAACAAATGAATAAAAGAACTAACAGAAGTTATGTCTCAACTGGGGTTAACAGACATCTATAGAACATTCCTTCCAAAGACAAAAGAATATACCTACTTCTTTGCTCCACATGGAACCTTCTCTAAAATTGACCACATACTATGTGGCATAAAAACCTCAACAGATACAAGAGAATAGGAATAGTCCCCTGTATCTTATCAGACCACCATGCTTTAAAATTGGAATTCAACAACAACACAAATAGCAGAAAACCTGCAAACTCATGGAAACTGAACAATGTGCAATTGCACCACTCCTGGGTCAAAGAAGGAATAAAGAAAGAAATTAAGGACTTTCTAATATTCAACGAGAATGAGGACACAACATACTGAACTTATGGGACAGCTTGAAAGCAGTGCTACGTGGGCAGTTCATTGCATTAAGTGCCCATATGAAGAAAACAGAGGATAGTCACATAAGAGAATTAATAGCACAAATGAAAGCCTTAGAACAGAGAGAAGCGAATTCACCCCGTAGGAGTTGATGCCAGGAAATAATCAACTTGAAAGCTGAAATCAACAAAATAGAAACTAGGAAAACAATACAAAAAAAATCAATGCAATGAAGAGTTGGTTGTTTCAGAAAATCAACAATATGGACAAACCTTTATCCAAATTAACAAAAAAGCAGAGAGAGAACATGCAAATTAACAAAATCAGAAATGAAAGAGGGAACATAATAACAGACACAGAGGAAATCCAGACAATTTTTAGGTCATATTTTGAAAATCTGTATTCCACAAAAATTGAAAATTCAAAGGAAATGGACAAATTTCTGGATAACTATCACTTACAAAAATTAAATCAAGAACAAACAACTTAAATAGACCTATAACCCGCAATGAAATAGAAGCAATCATTGAAAACCTTCCAACCCAAAAAAATCCTGGGCCAGATGGATTCAGTGCAGAATTCTACCATACATTCAAGGAAGTACTAATACCAATTCTCCTCAAACTGTTCTACAAGATAGAAACAGAAGGTTCATTGCCAAACTCTTTTTATGAGGCCACAATAAGTTTGTTACCCAAGCCTCAAAAAGACACAACTAAGAAAGAATACTACAGACCAATATCTCTGATGAACATCGATGCAAATATACTCAATAGAATACTGGCAAACCGAATTCAAGAATACATCAAAGAAATCACCCACCATGACCAAGTAGGCTTCATCCCTGGAATGCAGAGATGGTTTAACATATGAAAATATATCAAAATGATCCACCATATAAACAAACAGAAAAAGAAAAACCATATGATTATCTCCCTAGATGCGGAAAAACCCTTCGACCAAATTCAACACCCTTTCAGGATAAAGGTCTTGGAGAGGTCAGGGATAACAGGAACATACCTAAACATAATAAGAGCAATATACAGGAAACCAACTGCCAACATCAAACTGAATGGAGAGAAACTTAAGCCAATTCCTCTAAAATCAGGAACAAGACAAGGTTGCCCTCTCTCTCCATATCTCTTCAATATCATACTAGAAGTTCTAGCTAATGCTATAAGACAACAAAAGGAGATCAAGGGGATCCAAACACAAGCAACCCAATAAACTCTACCAGTGAACTCCTACAGCTGATAAACACCTTCAGGAAAGTAGCAGGATACAAGATAAACTCAAAAAAATCAGTAGCCCTACTTTTTTCAGACTACAAAGAGACAAAAAAAAAAAAAAATCAGAGAAACATCACACTTTACAATAGCCACAAGCAACATAAAGTATCTTGGTGTAACGCTTACCCAACAAGTAAAAGACCTATATAATAAGAACTTTGTGACTCTAAAGAAAGAAATTAAAGAAGATACCAGAAAATAGAAAGATCTCCCATGCTCTTGGATAGGTAGGATAAACCAGTAAAAATGGCAATCTTGCCAAAAGCAATCTACAGATTCAATGCAATCCCCATTAAAATCCCACCACAATTCTTCACCGACCTTGAAAGAATAATAATCAACTTTATATGGATAAACAAAAGACCCAGGAGAGCCAAATCAACCCTATACAATAAAAGAACTTCAGGAGGCATCACCATTCCTGACTTTAAGCTCTACTACAGAGCCATAGTTCTGAAAACAGCCTGGTATTGTAATAAAAATAGACAGGTAAACCAATGGAATCAAATTGATAATCCTGATATTATCCCACACACCTCTGAACACCTGATTTTTGACAAAACATCTAAAATTAAACAATGTGGCAAGGACAGCATCTTCAACAAATGGTGCGGGCACAATTGAATGAGTGTGTGTAGAAGACTGCAGATAGACCCATGTCTGTCGCCATGCACAAAACTCAAGTCCAAATGGATCAAAGACCTCAACATCAATCCAACCATATTGAACCTCTTAGAAGAGAAAGTAGGAGGTACCCTTGAACAAATTGGTTTAGGAGACTGCTTCCTGAACATAACTCCAGGGGCACAGACACTGAGAGAAACAATTAATAAATGGGACCTCTTCAAACTTCTGTAAGTCAAAGGACACAGTGGACAAGACCAAACCACAACCCACAGACTGGGAAAAGATTTTCACCAATCCTATATCTGACAAAGGGTTGATCTCCAAAATATACAAAGAACTCAAGATTCTAGTCAACAAAACACCAAATAACCCTATTAAAAAGTAGGGTACAGAACTGAAGAAAGAATTCTCAATAGAGGAAATCAAAAAGGCTGAAAGACACTTAAGAAAGTGCTTCACATCCTTAGCTATCAGGGAAATGCAAATCTAAACAACTTTGAGATATCATCTTACTCCTGCCAGAATGGCTAAAATTAGAAACACCAATGATGACTCATGTTGGAGAGGATGTGAAGAAAGGGGAACACTCCTCCACTGCTCGTGGGAGTGCAAACTCGTACAGCCATTTTGGAGATCAGTATGGCGGTTTGTCAGGAAAATGGGAATTAGTTTACCACAGGACTCAGCAATCCCCCACTTAGGCATATACCCAAATGATCCACGTCCATTCAACAAAGACATTTGCTCAACTATGTTCATAGCAGCACTATTTGTAATAGCAAGAACCTAGAAGCAACCTAGTTGCCCCTCAGTTGAAGAATGCATAATGAAACTGTGGCACATCTATACAATGGAATGCTACTCTGCAGAAAAAAAATAATGGTATCTTGAAATTTGCAGGCAAGTGGATGGCACTTGCAGAAACCTTCCTGAATGAGGTAACACAGTCACTAAAAGAGGAACATAGTATGTACTCACCCATGTATGGATTTTAGACCTAGAGCAAAGGATCACCAGCCTATAATTCACACCACCAGAGGAATTAGGATACAAGGTGTATTGTAAGAGATTCATATAAAGTCCTTGAAAGAACTGGGAAGGGACAAGTCCCCCAGAGCTCAGGGGAAGTGGTGGGGGAGAAGCAAATGGAGAGAGAAGTAGGAGAAAATGAGGGGGAGGAAAGGAAATCATGTGTGACCAGGAAGATTGAGCCTGGTTAGGAATAGAAGACAGGAAAGAGAGAGAGAGAGAGAGAGAGAGAGAGAGAGAGAGAGAGAGAACATAAAAGAGGGAGCCAATATTGGTTTGAAGATAAAATTGAACACAAAGAAAGGTCTAGAAAACTATAAGACTGCTTCCAAATAACAATTTGAGCTTCCGTGGAAAGGCTATCATAAATGCCCTTCCTGGAGAGTGAGATCAGCAACTAACATATCCATGGATCCCTCAACTAATGCCTGTTGGAAACATGAGCAAACACCCATACATAAACACTGAGTCGAAGTAGAACTCAGATGCAGATGGAGAGGACAAGACCAGGCAGCAGAAACACATAGAGACAGCTTACCAGAACATGGAGGAGCTAAGGGGCCACCAGACTGATAGCTGGGAAGCAGGCATGGGACTGACTCAGGCCCCCCTGAATATGGGTCTCAGCTAGAAGGACTGAGCAGTCTAAGGGACCTCAGACAGTGGAGCAAGGATGCATCCTGGGTGCACAAAAGGACCTTGTAAACACACTCCCCATGGAGGGATAATGACTTAATCTAGAGACAGGAGAGAAGCCCCAGTCCCTACTTCACATGACCTGTCAGACCTACATGACCCCAACTGGATGGCATTCCCCTACATATGAAATTGTGGTGGGGGGATGGGAGGATAGGGTGTTTAAAGTGCATGTGAGAGGGCAGAGAGTGTATAATGGCGGGAAGAAGGGAGGGAGGGCGGGAGAGGGAACTGTGATCAACATGTAAAATAATAAATTAAATAAAAAAAATGCTTTGACTCCAAAATTTAAGTTCAAGGATAAGTTACTGGGGAAAAGGATTTCGATTTTTGTTTCCACAGAAAAGGAAAAGATGTGGATTCCTTCCAGACTAATGTGGTTTGTTCAAGCCAGACCACCTGAAACAAAGTACCTGGTTATCTTACATTCAAAACAGCTGGACAAAGTAGCCTTACAGACAACAACCAGGATTTCTGAATCTTCTTCGAATCCCCCATGATAGCGCCCCTTACCAGCAGGAAGTAGTTTGGAAAGAACGATATCCAAATTTCCAAATATTGTCTATAAATGTTTGTTTTCATTTAAATGGACTGCGTTATGTAAAATGAAAAAAATCAATTTAAATGATATATGAATATTAACATACTTAATTATGCATATAATATACAACTTTTTAGAAAGATGGTTAATAGTATAATTCCTTATAATTGTGAAATATATTATTATTATTTTACCTTCCTCTCTACTTTGTTGTAAAATATTATTTAATATGTGCTTTTTTTGTTGTTGAATATTTGTTTAATGATGCATTCTTTCATGTTGCATTTGTTAAACTCTGTGAAGTTGTGTTAATTTGCCTGTCTAAAATATGTGCTTGTCTAATAAATAGCTGAAGGTCAAAAGCAAGGGAGCATAATGAATAGGCAGGGCTGGCAGGCATTGAGAATCCATGGGAGGAGAATTCTGGGGAAATGAGATCAAAGAGTGAGATAGGAAGGGGCCAGACATACATCCTTTCATAAAGTTAGAAGGAAAGAAAACATATAGAGAAATAGACAAAGGTAAAAAGCACAGAGGCAAAAAGTAGATGGTATAATTTAAGGCTAGAAGTAACCCAAGCAAAGGGCAGGCATTAAGAAGAAGGAAGAATAAACCCCTATGTATTTATTTGGGAGCTAATTGGAAAACCCCCAAAAGAACAAAGATCAAAGAGCTAAGAACTAAGAGCAAGGAGTAGAAGCCGACTGCACTACTTCTATATTACGTCTTCCTTCATTCCATCCTAAAGAGACCCCAGCCCGTATCCTGAGTCAAATCATTTATATCCTGCTAGTCCCTTTTCTACTGCTTCACAAACCACACTACCCCAGCTATAATATTTTATTAGAAATTTGAAATATTTCTTATATCATCCAAATGTTCCTGCTTTATTACTGCTTTTCTGAGCACTTTTGTGTATTTCCACCAGGTCTTACTTGAATGCCCTATGCTGGAGGAACTGTTCCAGATTCCAGAAGGTACTATGCAAACTTTCAAAGGAAAGAGTCAAATAATAATCCTATCCAGCTGTAAAACCTATGAAGCACAACAACAACTACCATGCAAGGATCATTAAATGTTATATGTTCATTTATACAGGTAATTATGTATAGTATAGGTTTCTGTGGCTTTTTTCAGATACCCTTATTGTTATTTTGCCCAACTCACTCCTCTGTTTACTTCACTCCTGCCTCACTACAGAATCCCATCCCCCTTTGCCATTTCTCTAATCAAATCACCTTATCCTGTTATTCCTTTTACTCTCCCCCCACCTTCTGCATTTATGTCCATCCTTCTCTTAGCCTAATTTTTTATCATATGTGAGCTTTGAATTTGGGCATTAATTGGGGAAGGCTATATCAAATTAGATGAGTCTGAGGTATTTATTGGTCTTTGACATGACTATTCGTGTCAATAATGCACACTCACTAAGGATTCATTGGCTTCCCACAGAAACCACCCCACCCCCACCTTCTTGATGAGACTTGTGTTGTGACTTATCATTTACTCCAATGATGCTAAGTACATGCTACAGGTGCTGTGCAAATTGACAAATATCTATTGGATCAGTTTAGTTTAGTGAGCAACTTCACTTGGCTCTTTATGTGTAAATTTTCTTCTGAATTTTCTACCTTACTGAAAATGAGGTATGACGATCGGTAATGTGTTTTATATTAGCATATTCCCTCTTTTAGCCAGTATATATTGTTGTATGTAATTAGGGGAACAGACAATACAAAGCATACATTTAGAATCATTGCATTCTCTTGTTTACTTGACCTTTTTATGTGCAGTAATGGTTTTCCTTGCCTCTCCTTAGTACTAAGTATCCATTGCTTCTGCTTGCTTTTGGTGTATGTTTAATTTGAATATCTTTTTCATCTTTTAGGTATGGTCTAAATAGTTTATTAGAGGTAAATTAATTTGCTAAAAGCAAAGTGATGGTTGGATGTATTTTCTGTATCTTTTCAGTAAGACTTTTGGTTGGAAGTATAATATGTTTGTGGTCAAATCAATTATCCATAGTATGCAAATATCCATAGATATTTAACTAGTTTCCTAGTCTGCTTTCCCCTCCCTCTCTCATTGACTTGCTTTGTATCTAAACAATTCATTCTAGTAGAGAGCTTTGATGTTGTGTATATCTTGTTATGATTTGTTTCTGTCATAGTTAGCTTCATTTTTCACTTTGTCATTCAGATGGAAATAGAGAGTCTCAACTGAGGAATTGCCTCCATCAGATTGTCATGTGAACATGTCTGTGAGACATTTTCTTGTTTAGTGATTAATGTGGTTGGTCCCATCCTGCTGTGAACAATGCCACCCCTGGGCATGTGGTCATAAAGGAGGCTAAGTAAGCCAGGCAAGTCAGCCAGAAAGCAGTGTTCTTCCACGGTCTTTTCTTCAATTTCTGCCTTTAAGTCCTTGCTTGTGTTTCTGCCCTGATTTACCTCAGTAATGGTCTGTGATGTGAAAGTTTAAGTCAGAAAAATTTATTAATCCCCTAAGTTACTTATGATAACATTATTTACGACATCAGTAAAGAAGTGAATGGTTTTATAGATTTTTCCTTTGTCCCTACAATGTATATTACAAAACATCTTTTGTTTATGAAGTTATTTTAAAATGACATTATGATTATAAACATTGAAAAATTATACTATAGGGATTAGTACTTTGTAATCACATCCTATTCCACCCTACTGAGTTTTAAGCATCCCCTTTTACATAGTTTTATGTTATAAATCTGTTTTAAGACAGTTAAATTACTTTGGCCTTTAGGTATTTTTTTTTTATATTTTACATATCGATCCAAGTTCCCTCTTCCTCCCTCTCTCCCATGCCCCACCCCCCCCACTCCACAGGGAGCCTGATGCCTTCCAGGAGGGGTATACAAAATCTGTCATATTTATAGTAGATTGTTCTTTATAGTACTCTCTTCTTTGCATATGTATGTGAGCATCATGTGCATACATGTGTTTATGCATGCTTACACATGTGTGACCATATTTGTGAAGGAAGTTCACCTGTATATATGTTGTTGTGATGCATTAAAGATTGAGACTGAGGGATTTCCTTGATGATTATATATCTGGTATATTAAGGCAGGATCTCTTGCTTAATTCAGAGCTTGCCCTTTAACCTTGTCTGGAAAGCCAGCTTGCTTTGAAGATTCCCTGCCTCTGCATCATATGGTTCTGAGAGTCTTAAATCCAGACCTGATGTTTGAATGACAAATACTTTACTAGCAGAGCCATCTCCCTAGCCTTGTGTTACAGCATTCTTAATTCTTCTCTATTGCTACTCTTAACTGTGAGTTTGTAGTTTAATACTCTCTGAGGATTTTTTTTAATTTAATTGATTTTTATTTATTTTATTATTTTACATGTTGATCCCAGTTCCCTCTCCTTCCCTCCCTCCCTCTCTCCCTTTTACCCTCTCTGCCTCCTCATATGCACCCTGACCACCGTCCCCTCCCATCCACCCACCCCAATTCCACATGTAGGGCAACAGCATTCAGGTGGGGTCATGTAGATCTGTCAGGTCATTTGAAGTAGGGACTAGGACATCTCACCTGTCTCTAGGTTAAGGCAGTATCCCTCCATGAGGAATGTGTTCACAAAGACCTTTTGTGCACCAGGGATACATCCTGGTTCCACAGTCTGAGGTCCCTTAGACTGCTCAGTCCTTCTGGCTGAGACCCATATTCAGGGGGACCTGAGTCTGTCCCATGCTGCATTCATAACTATCAGTCTGGGGACCAGTTAGCTAGCTCCTCCTTGTTCAGGTCAGCTGTCTCTAGGTGTTTCTGCAACCTGGTCTTATCCTCTCTGTCTGATCTGAATTCTAGTTCGACTCAGTGTTTAAGTATGGGTGTTTGCTTCTGTTTCCAACAGGTATTAGATGAGTGCTCCATGGATAAGTTAGTTGTTGATCTCACTATCCTGGAAGGGCATTTATGGTAGCCTTTCCACGGTTGTTCAAATTGTTAGTTGACAGCAGTCTTGTAGGTCTCTAGACGTTTCTGTAGGTTCAGTTTTTTCTTCAAATAATGGCTCCCTCTTTTATGTTCTCTCTCTCTCCCCCTCACTTTCTCTCTTTCTTCTGCCTTCTATTCCTACCTTGAGACAATCTTCCTAGTCACACATGCTTTCCTCTCCTTCCCCTCTCTTCTACTTCTCTCTCCATTCACTGCACCCCTGCAACTTCCCCTGTGCTCTGGGGGAATTGTCCCTTCCCCCTTCTGTGAGGGACTTTATATGAATCTCTAAGGATACATCTTGTATCCTAGTTCTTCTGGTGGTGTGAATTATAGGCTGGTGATTCTTTGCTCTAGGTCTAAAATCCATATATGAGTGAGTACATACTGTGTTCCTCTTTTTGTGACTGGGTTACCTTATTCAGGATGGTTTCTGCAAGTGCCATCCACTTGCCTGCGAATTTCAAGATTCCATTATTTTTTATTTCAGAGTAGTATTCCATTGTGTAGATGTGCCACATCTTCTTTATCCATTCTTCAGTTGAGGGGCATATAGGTTGCTTCCAGTTTCTTGCTTTTGCAAATAATGCTGCTATGAACATAGTTGAGCAAATGTCTTTGTTGCATGGACGTGGATCATTTGGTTATATGCCTAAGAGGGGGATTGGCAGGTCCTGTGGTAAACTAATTCCCATTTTCCTGACAAACCGCCATACTGATCTCCAAAATGGCTGTACAAGTTTGCACTCCCACCAGCAGTGGAGGAGTATTCCCCTTTTTCCACATCCTCTCCAGCATGAGTTGTCATTGGTGTTTCTAATTTTAGCCATTCTGGCAGGAGTAAGATGGTATCTCAAAGTTGTTTTGATTTGCATTTCCCTGATAGCTAAGGATGTGGAGCACTTTCTTAAGTGTTTTTCAGCCTTTTTGATTTCCTCTATTGAGAATTATTTTTTCATTTCTGTACCCCACTTTTTAATAGGGTTATTTGGTGTTTTGTTGACTAGTTTCTTGAGTTCTTTGTATATTAGGAGATCAGCCCTTTGTTCAGATGTAGGATTGGTGAAAATCTTTTCCCAGTGTCTGGGCTGCTGTGCGTTCTTGTCCACTGTGTCCTTTGCCTTACAGAAGCTTCTAAGTTTGAACAGGTCCCATTTATTAATTATTGCTCTCAGTGTCTGTACTCCTGGAGTTATGTTCAGCATGCGGTCTCCCATACCAATTTTTTCAAGGGTACCTCCTACTATCTGATAAGAAACTAGTAACTTACCAACAGCATTATATCAAATACATAATCTCTGTGTGTTATTTGGGGTTGTTGTGGTGGTGGAATCAGACCCGTCATCAGGGAGAACCTATTCATAACAAGATATTGCTGATAAAGATTATAATTCATATCAGAGAACTGATGATACAATCATCTCCTGTTATATATATATATATATATATATATATATATATATATATAAAGTCTTAATTTAATTTTCTTACTTTCTTAATATTTGAATTTGTTTTGTATATGGTGATTACTCACATTTCAAGATAACAGGTAAACCCTAAAGTTATAGGATTGTGAAAAAATTCTTTACTTGATCCTTTGTTATTTGTATTCTATATAACTGTTGAGATGTAGTAAAATTTATTTATCAGTACTATAAGTCAATAAGTGTATTATTATATATGATTATGTACTTGTTTTATACTTCTGTGATAATAGTTTAAACAACAACTATTTTCTCAGACTTGGTCAATTCCACTTCAACCGTATGCATCATAATGAAGAAGGTTGCCATCTTAGTTACTGTATCCTGAGTTTTATACAGTCAACTGGCATTTTCATGAATCTTCTTCCTCTCATTCAGGATGAAATAAAAGTTGCTGAGGTTTCCCTAGGTCTTCAATAATTACTATTCCATTTGTAAAGGTATTTTGTTTGTTTCTTGATTTCACAGTTACATTTACATTATCTCAAGTCTAGAGTTCATATGAATGGAAGTAAACATTTATGTTCAAATGTTTGTAAGGACAAATGTTTCACTTCATTATAGAACTAAATGTAGAATGGTTGGGTGTCAAAAGTATATGTTTATATGTTTAACATTACATGAAAATGTGAAACTGTTTTCCAAAGTGTTTGCATAATTTTACTACCACATGAATAGAATTCATGAGATCCAGTTTCTCCATAATCTTGCCAGCATCTTGATCTTTGTCAGTCACTTATTTTAAGCATTCAGTATTTGTATGGAAGCTTGTCATTGTGGTGTCAAATTGCATTTTTTCTGATGAGTGACATTGAAAATCTTTACATGAACTTTATGGCTTCACTTACAAGCATCTATTAACATAATCTGCTTATTTTTTTCTGTTTATTGTGTTTTGTTGTTGAGTTGTAGAGTTCATTTATATGTCTCAGACACAGCTAATATTGCAAATTTTTCTCCCAATTGGCATATTGCCTTATTCTGTGAAGTATCTGTTTATAGATGTTGTGAAGAGATAACATATTTTCATTAGAATGCTTAGATTTTCTTTAAATTTATTACAATTTAAACATATATAATCATATTCTCTTTTTATTTAATTTTGTGTATTTATATGTTTAATCTTTTGTGCTAAAATTTTGGTTACCTGCTGTAATTAATATTAACATAGTGTGATTGACTTAATGACCTTTCTTGTTTTCTACAGATACAAATTTGTTTGAGACTAATATTGAAATTTACCCTTTTCCACTAAATTGATTTCTAAACATCATGAAAATAAAAACCAAGGATCTTTTAGGTTGGGTTACTCTGCATGTTCTGTTTTCTGTTATACTCTTTGTATCTGTTTGTAAGATAAACTCCATCATCTTACTCAGCCATTTAGAAAGACTAAATCAACATGATTTCTCGAGGGCTTAAATTAAATTTTAGTTACATTTGTCATTTTATGTCCTTCACATTATCATATAACAAAAACATCCACTTAACAATTTCTGTTACAAAACTTGAATTCTTGGGACTACAGAGGTAGCTCAGCAACTAAGGGCAGTTGAATTTTGCAGAGGAAACAAGTTCAGTAGCAAGCATCCATAGCAAGTGGTTCTCAACTTCCAATGACTCTAGCTCCAGGGGTCCAATGTCTCTTGTGGTATTCACACAGACATGAACAAACACCATGTTAAAAAAATTCTTTAAAAATATATATGAATTCTGGGGATACAAAAAATGGGTCAGTGAGTAAATTACTTGTGACACAACCATAAGGAGCTGAGTTGGGTCCCCAGCACACACCTAAGATGTCAGATGTTACTATAGGAATGTGCCAGCTCAGGGAAGGGGTACAGCATAGACAATCAGATCCTAAGTTGCTAGCAAGCCAGCCTAGCCACTAAGATTCAGTTTTAATGAAGAGAAACTGTCCTCAAAGATAACATGAAGAGTGTTAGAAGAAGACACTAGACTCAGCCTCCAAACATGTGTTTACACAAATATATTCTCATCACACATGCAAATACACACACACACACACACACACACTATTATGTTTTATTTATGTTATCCTTATGTGTCACCCATAGAATAAGTTTGTTCATCTACTCAGATTTCTAATTGATTTATTACTGTACCTGACTAACTTCTTCTAACACTTCACACTTACTGCTTTCTGTTTGAGATTGAGACTACAGACTTTAAGAAGTAATAGAAATATAAAAATTCTAATCAGTAGTTCTTTTAAATACTTTTTCTTTTACCATTGTTCATTGTTTTTATAAATTACTGAAAGACAATTAATTTTTAGTTTTTTCTCATGTGTTTTTATGTAACTTCAATTCATGATTCAGTTTAGATGAAATATATTGTGATTTCATATACATAGCTCTTTATTCTGTAACATGTAATTTATTTATTTATTTCACCCCAAGTATGTTTTTAACATTGTTTTTTACATTTGGCTCACAGGATCCCTGAGTTTCAACACTTCTTTATTAGAGAATAAAAAGATGGGGCTGAGGGCTGGAGTTTGAGTTTTGGAACACCAATAAAATGGGCATGGTGATGCATAGCCCTATTACTGTTTTGTTTTTCAAAACAGAGTTTCTCTGTGTAACAGCCCTAGCTATCCTGGAACTCACTCCGTAGACCACAAACTCCGTAGGCCTCAAACTCACAGAGATCCATTTGGCTGCTTCTGCCTTCTGAGTGCTAGGATTAAAGGGGTGTCCCATCCCAACACCACCCAGCAGTGATGCACATTTTTAATCCAGTATTTATATGGTAATAGAGGTAGAGAGAAACAAATTGTCAAATGTTTCGAACAACTATACCTAGTCTGCCACATGTAGAAATCAACAACTAAGTAGAGACCAATCCTCAAACAAGGTAGGAGCCAACAAACTACACTTGAGATTGTCTTCTGTATTCTTCATGTGAGCTATGGCATGTGTATATCCAGACTTACACAGGAACATGTATACACGCACACACACACACACACACACACACACACACACACACACACATTCTATACATACAGAAAATTTGAACAGAAGGGATTCAAAGAAGCTGTGGGTATAAGCACTACACTTACACAAGATCTAGGCATCAAAATCCCAATGTGCATAGCAGAGTAACTCATGAAGTGTAACCCCTATCTGAAGACCCATTAGTAACAAATGTGTGATAGGTGAAGGGGGGGAGCCAGTTTTCTTTGAGAATGTAGCTCCTTAGAAGTTACTCAAGCTCCAGTAGATGATCTTATACCCAGGCACATATTGGAAGTATTGAGTAGATTCAGTAGTGTTTTTGTTTTTGTTTTTTTTTTGAGGGTAGGAGCACATGAATTTTGGAGAGAAAGAGGTACTACGAGATTTAGGAACATAATTGGGAGGGACAGATTTGATCAAACCATATTATTATGGATGTGTGGAATTCTTAAACAATAAAGCTTTAAAATATTAAGGAAAAATCAATATGTTGAAAATATATTTAGCACAATTCTAAATAAAAAGGCTTTTTAAATGCTAGAAAATGGCAATAACAAATAAAGAAAAGAAGAAGAAACTGTGTAATAGTCTACTTGAAAGTATAGCAATATTGGATAACAAAAAAGTGAAGACAAATGAAGAAAGCAAGTGAGCCCTTATGAATGGGAGCATTTTAAAAAGACAAATACTTGGGTTAATAAAATGTAGCAGGGACCTGAAAATTCCAGTGGAGTAGAAATATGATTCTAATGATTATAAAGGAAAACATACCATACCTAAAAAAAGAAAGATATACTGTTTTGACAAGTACCCTCAGAGATTCAAAAGTTACCAGTCAGTTTACATTTAACTAAACCCCTAGACATCTTATAATCAAGCTGCAAAGGTGAAAGATAATGAGAAGAGAAGGTCATGGTGAATGGAAACAACACATACACATCTCCATTTCTGCTGACTGCTGAACTCTCACCAGAAATTGACAACCCAAAAGTGAGTAGAAATTTTCCCAGCACTGATAGACAAATCCTTCAGAGAATACAGAATACCATCTAATAGTCATATAGAAATAAAGGAGAGATGAAAACAGTCCTAAACAAACAAAACCTGAGACATATCCGGAGTAGACCTACATTACATGAAATGCTACAGGAGAGTTTTTTGAAATAAAACTAAGAAAATTTAGTGATCAGGAGATACCAGAAAATGGAAAGATCTACCATACTCTTGGATAGGTAGGATAAACATAGTAAAAATGGCAATATTGCCAAAAGCAATCTACAGATTCAATGCAATCCCCATTAAAATCCAAGCACAATTCTTCACTGAACTTTAAAGGACAATAATCAACTTTATATGGAAAAACAAAAGACCCAGGATAGCCAAAACAACCCTGTACAATAAAAGAACTTCAGGAGGCATCACCATCCCTGACTTTAAGCTCTCCTACAGAGCTATAGTTCTGAAAACAGCCGGGTATTGGCACAAAAATAGACAAGTAGACCAATGAAATCAAATTGAAAATCCTGATATTAACCCACACACTTATGAACACCTGATATTCGACAAAACAGCTAAAAGAATAAAATAGGACGAGGACAGCATCTTCAACAAATGGTGCTGGCACAATTGGATGAGGGTGTGCAGAAGACTGCAGATAGACCCATGTCTGTCGCCATGTACAAAACTCAAGTCCAAAAGGATCAAAGACCTCAACATCAACACAGCCACACTAAACCTCTTAGAAGAGAAAGTACGAGGTACCTTTGAACAAATTGGTATAGGAGACGACTTTCTGAACATAACTCCAGGAGAACAGACACTGAGAGCAATAATTAATAAGTGGGACCTGTTTAAACTTAGAAGCTTCTGTAAGGCAAAGGACACAGTGGACAAGAACACACGGCAGCCCACAGACTGGGAAAAAATTTTCACCAATCCTACATCCGAAAAAAGGGCTGATCTCCAAATATACAAAGAACTCAAGAAACTAGTCAACAAAACACCAAATATCCTTATTAAAAACTTCCTTTGTTACAGGTATTCTATCACAGTAGTCAGAAAAGTAACTTTCTGATTCTACATTAATACCAATAAAACTTTTGTTTTCCCTCTACAATTCACTAATTTCCATGATTCATTTAAAAACTTATATTTTGATAAAATGGCAAAGTGGCCTGAATCTCTTCTCTTCCTTCCTCATATTTGCATTCATACACATATCCACACACCTGTACACACAAGCACACACAAGCATACAACATGATGGCAAAGGCAATGTATAATAGCACAACTTCTAATAATTTATATCAATTTTATCTGACACTTCTTTTAGCTATTACTTAATATTAAAACATAACATTTAAAACTACTTTTCATTTTTACTTTTGGAGCAGGATTTTAAGGGAGTTTTATTTCATTTTAGATTTCATTTTAGGAATGCTCAATGGCATTTTACACCTAAACAATTATTTATTTTCCCTATTTTTATTAAGGTATACTATTAAAACACAAAGCTTTATTTTCAGTTACAACTCGCTCTATATGACAGAGAACTGTTATTTGGCACCAAAACTTTGAAGGGTGCCTTTCCTGTTTGATATTTCCTATTCTCTACCTCAGAAAATCATCAATTTTAAAGAATCAATTTTTTCTGAAGTTTTTAGTTGCAAAGTCATATCAATCATACTTGTCTTGAGGGGAGAAATCATCATCATGTGTATACTAACATTTTTAGGCCCGCGTATGTTTTTGCTCTCTCTAGCAGTACCATCTGTTCTGAGTCAAGTATAAAGCCAAGGGACTCCACTAAATCCACATGTCGAAAGCTTCCCTTTATGCAAGGAAATCAATGTAAAGGATCAGTATGTAGTTTGAACTTCATACTTCAGTAGGAATGAAGTAATGTCTGGGATAACACCATAGAATGAAAGCAGAGGGCCCTACATAGAATTCACAACTGGCAGCTGGACTATGAGTTAGAGTACTTTAAAGAAAACTGACAAAAAATTGAAAGCTATAATGTCTCCCTCTATTAAGGTATCTCTTTTCTTGCTTTCCTTCTCTATTCTTTTCTCAACTCGATCTTCTTGATCCCTCCTGATCTGCTCCCTCTCCTTTTAGTCCTACCTCCCTCCCCTTTCCCCCAAGCTCCCAATTTGCTCAGGAGACCTTGTCCCTTACTGCTCCTCCAGGGGACCATGTATTTTTCTCATAGGGTCCTCCTTGGGAAGTGGATGGGGGATGGTATGGTGGGATTGGGGGATATGAGAGGACTGGAGGTTGAGGGGACTGAGATTGGTATGTAAAATAGGATTGTTTTTAATTTAAATAAAAAAAGATCACAGGAAACTGCAAAATATAAAGGAGTTTAAGAAATGAAGAAAAGCTAATCAAAATATTATCATTAATTAATCAAATATAACTCCACTTCATTGACCCAGAAAGCATCAGGATTCTAAGAGTTTTAAGGAATTTGACATACTTTGTCAATAAAACGAGTTTCTTCCTGGCATTGCTCAGAATGATATTTTATGTTCAGAGATACTTACTGTTTGAAATATGTTAAAAACATGTGACTGGTAATGGATCAGTATTTATCCCTAGTGGGACTTTGGGATCCCACTCCACATAGACAGATAGTCCCTCATCCTACATACATTAGGGAGGGCCTGGGTCCTTCTCCAAATGATATGACAGACTTTGAAGATTCCCCCATGAAAGGCCTCACACTCCCTGGGGAACAGAAAGAGGATGGGATGATGGTTGGTGGAGGGAACAGGGAAGGGCAGGAGTGTGCAGGATCTGGAATTGACATGTAAAAGAAGCTCTTTTCAAACTTAAATTTAAAAAAAAATTATTATCAAAAAACAAACAAACAAACAAAAAACAAAATAGAATGTCAACGTAGCACCTATGACCTTATAGATTCTCCAGGGAAAGAAAAAAAATTGAGGATAAAGGCAGTTCCCATAGCAAAGAAGAAGACATTTTTCTATCATAGTACAAAATTGAGAGGGGATGTTGGCATTTGCTCCTGGGTTTGCCTTTAGCTCTGAGCGTTAGACTTTGCTTCAGTTAGCTTTTTCCTTAAAAGAAAATCACACTAGATCTCTGCTGCTTAAGACAACATGTTATGATGATTACTAACAGTGTTAACAAGGACTGGCAAGGAGATTTCAATTTTGAATCTTTCATGCAGATATAGTTCAGGAGGCAGATGGTGCTAGGGACATCTGAAGAATGACTAGGCTGGATGCTAAGAATAGTTCTCTCTCATGTGGCTGCTGAGAGCTCTGCCGAGATCTTGCACTTGACCTCTACACTAGCTCTGGTTTTGAGAAAAGTGACGTAAAATCAAATCCTGAGATTGTTGTGTACTTTTAGAATTTCTTGTGATCTTCCCTGAAAAGCCTCAGAATATTGTGTTTTCTACCAGATGTTAACATCTAATAAAAACTTTATGGTTATAAAAATTCAATAAAGGACCTTTCTATCAAGAGACAGCCATTGTTGGCCTAACTAGACAATAGTCCGTAAGCCATTCTAGTATAACTCCTTTTAATATAAATTATGTATGAGTATTTGATTCACACACACACACACACACACACACACACATGACTCATTTTATCACTTCTGTTCCTCTAGAGAACCCTGACTAATAGGATTGCTGAAAGTAGTGTATTCAATTAGTCCTTTCTTAAAATATTGAGTCTTATAATAGGATCTCCAACATTTGGTACATATTGGCTTGTATTTATAACATATTCTTGATATATTTTTCTATTCATTAGGTTATAGTTATAATTTATAATTCTTTTGATCTTTTGAACAATTTTGGCTTGCAATGTACTCCATTAAATAAAATAATATCCTTGGGTTTTGTTTTGAATTTTGTTTTGGCTTTCATCGCTTGGTGTACAAAATTCTGTGCTGTGCCTTTGTTCTCTGTTTGTATTCTGATTTTGACTTTGCTTCTAAGTTGGACATGACTGACTCTTTGTTGTTTTTCTTTCTTTTTTTTTTTTTTTATCTGTTTCTAGCAGGAGATTTTTTTTTTCCTTTTGCTTTCACAGTCAGGAATTTCTTTCTTGTTCTTCTCTATTTAGAATACATTTAAGTATCTTCTGTATTGTTAGCTTGGTTGTTTGAACTGAATACCTTTATTTCTGTGTCAATCAATATAAATAGATAACTTTGGTAAGTACAGCAATCTTAATGGATAATTATTTACTTTCCATGCTTACTATGCTTACTATTTAATATTTGGTTGCTTTTAGGTTTTCTGCTGGGAAGATTGCAATTATTCTTATAGTTTTTCCTTCATGATTTAATTATTTTCTTTTTGCATGTTTTAATATGGCATTTTGGTGTTGTATTTTTGAATATTTCACATCTTGAGTGTAATTTGGCCTGCTTTTTTTCCCTGATAATTTGTGCTTCAATTTCTGCACATTTTTCATGTTTGGATTTTAATATCTTTCCTTAGATTTTGCAAGTCTCCTGCAATAATTGTATTGAGTAGATTTGTATGTCTGTAGTTTTTATTTTGATTCTTTCTTAGGTTTGAGCTGTTGAACATTGCCAAGAGTTTTTGAAAGTTATCGTTTCATTTATTTATTGGTCTACTTATTGCTTCTTTATTAATACCTGAGCATACTATTTCTTCAACTTTCTCAACCTTTCTTAACATTCTTTCTAATTTTGTCTATATTATTGGTGCTCTGTTTTTATGATTTATTGAATCATTTGTTTAGGACATTTGTTTCTTTTTTCCTTCTTTCTCTCTTTTTCTTTGTTTCTTTCTTTTCCTTCTTTTCTTCCTTCCTTCCTTCCTTCCTGACTTCCTTTCTTTTTTATTTCTTCTCCCCAATTTCTAGTTGGTATGGCAGGGATGGAAATATTCTAAGGAAACACTTCTCTTACTTTAACAATTAAAATATTGGACCATAATAACTTGGAATTACTACAAGAATTTGATGCTGGGAGAAGAGAAATCCCAAGCCTGCACTAGCCAGAACAGAATTTGTCTTCTTTGAAAAAGAAGACGTGTACAAGATTTGGGGCTTATCAAGGCAACCTGGAGCCTAGAGAAGTGCTGAACTCATTTCTGTACTTAATTCATCTTACCATTGTACCTTCTTTAATGTCAATGATTATTTTTGTAAGTACACCTTATAATACTTTATGTGACATTTTACTGATTTCTTATATGTGGGAGAACATACAATATGCATCAGTTTTTCCTCTTATTATTCCTTTATCCTCCAATTATGCCCATGTATTCTCCAAAAAGTTTGCCACTGTCACAGCATTTAGATAGACATATTGATAGACAAGAGATAGTATTTGTTACATATGTGAGAGAAATGAGTTCATCTTCTTTTATCAAGATGATCTGTATTAAAAAAAAATGATTGTAGTATACTAATGTACCAGATGAAAGTTTTCATGAGGTAACATCTTTGGCTAAGTAGTCAAATTCCAGTAACTCACAAGTTTACTAAATAAAAAGAAAATTTATTTATGGTAAAAATAGCTTTGTCTTAAGCTAGAAAAGAACTACAGCATACAAATATACCTCACAAGTTTGTGAATGAGTACACTTTTCACAGTTCACATCAAAGATCACATAGTGCTATCTTACTTACAGTAAAAACCGACTAGGGTGGATTCCAGATAATCATATTAGTATAGTAATATTACATAAACTAAAAATGGACAATGATATTCTATAACATAAATCAGAATCATTTACTGTGATGTTTGTATAAAAATTGTAATGTGAGATTTCTGGCTGGGCAGGTCCCATGGTCTTTGAACCCCAGGTAAACACCTGGACACTATATTAGTTATAAAGCTGTTGGCCATATGCTTGATTTTCTTATTTGGCTAGTTCTGACTTAATTATTAACCCATGACTACTAATACATGTATTTCCACATGGTCTTATCTTACCGGGGAATGATGGACCTGCAACTCCTTTGCCTGTTACATGATGACTGCTCACATCCCTGCAGAGAAGGAAAGAGATTTCCTGTTTGTCCCTGCTTATGTCCTGATTATGCCAAGCTATGTCACTTTCTGTCTGTCTGTGCAGACCTCCAGTTCTCTGTGGTTAGCTAGTTGCAAGTTTCTGCCCAGAAACATCACTTCCTGTCTTGTCAATCAGCCAATAAGAGAAACATACACAGAAGGACCTCTTCCATCAAAGACTGGCTTCATAGGCTCCTATGTTTTTATATATGTGGTCTTTAGTGCAAATATTTTGGAAGGATTAGGAAACATGGCCTTTTTTGGATTATGAATGGCCTTGTTGGAGGAGTTGTGTCACTGAGGGGTAGACTTTGAGATTTCAAATCTCCATGCCAGGCCCAGTATGCCCCACTTAGCCTGCTGCCTGTGGATCGGGAAGAAAGGCTCTCAGATGTTTCTCTAGTACCATGCCTTCCTGTGTGTGGCCTCATTTCCTGCCATGATGATAATGGACTAGCCCTCTGAAACTGAATGCAAGCCCATGACTAAATGGTTTCTTTTATAAGAGTTGCCTTGTTCATGGCATCTCTTCACAGCAAGAGAATAGTAACTAAGACATGTACTTTTATTGTGAAGTAAAATTTGGTTCAACATTAAATTTATAAATACATGAGCAGCCACAGAAGTCTTGATTATTCAATCAGGACAGGTAAGAAAAATATAGGAAGACAATATTTGTTGATCATGCATCTGGTAAGAATTTAATGCCCAGCATTTGTAAGGAGGTCTTAAAAATGAGCACTGACAATAAAGGTAATGTGATTGCAAAATAGGCAAAGTACCAGGCAGTGCTATAAAGACTGTAAATGGCTAACAGAAATAGACAATAATCTTCAAAACCAATAGTAATTAGAGAAATGCAAATCAAAAACACACTGAGTTATGGTTCATATCTGCTTATGTTACTTATATATTTGTTTTCTGAAGTTGAGAAAATACACCAAAGAGTGGGTGGATTTAACATTGCAAAAAATATTCTCAAAAGTTCTGAAGGCTAGAAATTGGAGTTCAAGTGTTACTGTTTTTTGTTCAAAATCTCCTCCTTCCTTGTAGTAGACCAACTATTTGCTCTGTCTACATATCTATTTTTCTTTATCTATGTTCAAATTTCCTCATCCTTTAACACTAATTAAATTTTAGTTCAACTCATCCTTCTATTCATTTTAATTTGATTGTTTGCCTGTATACTTTATTTCCAAATACCTTGAATGTCTGAGGTTGAAGGCTGCAATGTGTTATGAGTAGGATTTCCAACCAGCCTGATCCCATTGCAAAATCGCCCCCAAATAACACACAGAGATACTGTATTAGATATAAAGCTGTTGGCCTGTTACTAACATTTTTTTTATTGACTAGACTGTCTTAAATATTAACCCATTTCTGAAAATCTATGTCTTTCCAAGTGGTCTTATCTTACTGGAGAAAGTGTACGGAGTTTTGCTATCTCTGTCCTATATTTTGAATCTCTTCTTCCCTCTCCCCCAAATATCCTTGTCACCTAGTACTGCCTATCTTTACTTCCTATTGGCCAACAGTGCTTTATTCATTAACCAAAAAGAAAAACATATTTACAGAATGATATCTCCCATCATCTCTTCTTTTCTCTATAAAATAAAAAGAAGTGATTTAACATTAGCACATCAAATTATATAACAAATGGTTATCAAATAAGAACCACAATTAACAATCTTTAGTCCATTAATATGTAGCAAGATTTAAAGAAAATATTTCATTATCTATCTTACCTTTGTGGGTCTAAAGTCATATATGTAATTTATTTTAATCCTAACTAAGGAAAATTATATCAATAACCGCCTGTCTTCAACTCTATAAAAGACCACAGAAGGGTAATATATAAACTCTAGAAATAACAGAGACAACTCACTGCCTGGCTACTCACATGGAGTTCTTCTGTAATGTTCCACCTTTATCTTATAGGTTATAGTGTGTCTGCAGACTCCTCAGCAAAGCAGGAAACTTTAAACTGTCCACCTGCATTGGCAGTTTGCCAGTCACTTTCCTCTGTGTCCTGCAGATTGTTAGTAATTAAGCAATTTAAAGACAAAATCATAGTATACAGTGTCCAGATTCTTTGTGTACATTCCATCTTTAGCTGGCTTTTTTATTACTCTATTTTATTTATTTATTTTTCATTTTCTGAGACAGGGTTTCTCAGTGTAACTTTGGCTGCCCTGAATTTCACTTTGTATACCAGGTTTACTTTGAAATCACAGAGATCCACTTGCCTCTGCCTCCTGAGTGCTGGAATTAAAGGCATGTGCCACCAATTCCACAGCTACTCTCTTTTTGTTTTTTATTATTATTTTATTTTCTAAACCAGCTGCTCATGCACACCATTGAATTGTTAGCAGTGCTTCTTATAAACCCTGCAGTTTTTTGACAGTATGCTGAGTTAGGAAACCTCCCTTAAAGGAGGTTTTTCTGCTTTTCTCTAGCAAAACAAAGCCCAACTAAGAAAATGCTGCTACCAAGAAGTGCTTCTTGTCTGTGTTCTTTTGTTTCTAAAATCCCTTTTAGAAGCTTTTGTCAAGTGTTAAGTGAAAGTTCTTGGGTCCATGTTGCAGAGCAATTTTGTTACGAGCATGTTTTCCCATCAGTCTGGTCACATTGCTGAGTCAGCCCCAAATAACACACAGAGTCACTGTATTAGATGTAATGCTGTTGGCCTGTTACTAGCATTCTTATTGGCTAGCTCTGTCTTAAATATTAACCCATTTCTAAAACTTTAAGTATATCCACATGGTCTTATCTTACTGGATACAGGGTCGAGAGTTCTGCTCTCTCTGTCCTATATTTTGAATTTCCTCCTTCCTCTCCCTGGTCTCTCCTTATCTCCTAGTACTGCCTATATTGCTTTCCTATTGGCCAACTGTGCTTTATTCATTAACCAATAAGAGAAACATATTTGCAGAATGACATCTCCCACCAGCCATGTAAGAATTTTGAGAAAATATACTTCCTCCCACAAAAGCACAAATAAAAATTGAAACAAAACAAATTAAACAATAACAACAACAAAAGCACAACTTATATTAAGTAGTGAGTAATATGCATTGGTCTAGATGTGCAGAAACTGGATATTTATTTCAAAATGTTGGCAGAATTATTAAATGAACATCTGTTATGGAGAAAACTCTTGCAATTTGTGTAAATTAAGAAAAAAAATTACATTGCCATATGATCAAGCAATTCACCTTCCTAGGAGATGTTCAAAAGAATTGAAAAGAGAGTATCTAAGATATAATGACATATATACATACATACATACATACAATGATGCATCAACATATATATATATGTTGATGCATCATTGTAAATTATAGCTTGAAAGCAACCTAAGCATCCACTGATGCACAATTCAGATCTTCCACTGACAATACATATTAGTAAATAATGGGAATGTAAATAGTCTCATCATGGAACAAAACAATTATAGCACCATTTTCTTAGTATATTGAGCCTATGAGTTCTAGAGATGAGAATCACAAGCAAGAACCGCTCTGTTGACAAGAACTGACTATAAATTGCTTAGAGAATTTTCAGCTTTCCTACCTCATCCTTAATTACCTGTAAAATGTATTGGTTTTTTTCCCATGGAAGCATGTTTCTACCACAAGATATAGAAAGTTTCTAATAATACATTAGACAATGATTTACAACTATCTCCCACTCAGGGATGAGGAGCTCCTATGGCAAGAGAGAGCGAGAAAATTGAAAAAAAAACTCCCATAAACCCAATATTTTTTACTCAGTTGTGGTTTATAATGGCATCAAGAAATGTTACGTATGTCAACTGAATGGTTTTCTGGTTCAGTCTTAGTGTTCATTTGACTGATTTTGACAAATGAACAGGAAAGAAAAGAAGAAGGGCATGATCATCATCCCAGAGTTCCTTGGGGCTGTCTTGGTCTGAATATGTCAGAAAGTGAGATACTTGGGACTCCATAGGTATAGCTGAGAAGGCAGATCTAGGAAAAGCAACTGAGGAAAGAGTTGACAAATTCATGGCTTTCAGTGAAGTTGTGTGATTAACTAAATAGGAACTATAGCTCACATTTTCACCTCTCCTCTTAAATTTTGAGAGGACTAAACAAGTCATAGAATCTCAAGGGCTTTGCTTGTTAGTGGCAGAATAAGGTACATAGTGATTAGTCTGAAATCTCACTATTTCTCTCTGAGTTTGCCTTCACCAAACTGACCTGCCTTACTTAATGCCATAGGGATAGCATTCTGTAAAGAAAAATTTTGACCTACAGTAGTTCCTTATAAGAGGAATAAATATATAATCATTGGTTAATACAGCACCCTTTCTATAAGACTAAGATCTTTTCCTGCCATTCAATGTCAGTACATCTTTTCCTATTGTCCACTTACATGTTATTCTAGCTCAAGTATTGTTCCAAAGATCCCTTAACATAAAGTAGATATATACATATCATTTTGTAGCAAGAATCATTGGGGACACAGCCTAATATGAGGCCTGAAATACAATTTAATGTTAATTCCTACTTTACCTTCTCTTAACAGTCTATTGGTGAATTTATGATTCATCCAGTGGTATTGTACATCTAATTTTCACTCAACAAAATCTTTGTTTATTTGTTGTTTCATTCCCCCAGATATTAAGGCTTTACATATACCCCTGTTCTTATAGATTTGTACTGGAAGCTGAAGCATTAGATATGTTGCCAGTGGCTATTAGCACCATGTCTTTCATTTTCTTACTTTTAATATTAAAGACATTTCACCATTTCACAGGAATAGAATACTCCTGACACCTGACATATAGAATATAGGCTGGATAAGGTTATGCTGTAAGCATACTTCATACCTTTTCCATAGAAGCTAAACTGCATATCACAGAATTTTAGCTTTATTCCATTCTCTCCCTTGTTTTCATTGTGGTTCATAATACTTTCTTACTTATGAGCCAGGCATTTCCTACAATTTAATGCAATGTTATTATGAGAATAGAATGGTTAAAAGTCTTCAGAATTTTCTGACAGTTTTTTTTCTGTCTGTATCAGTTTCCTTGTATATTATCATATAATTTATTCTTCAACATAGGAAGTACACATCTACCTTTGGTTTCTATATACTTTGAACTCTTGACATTGCCAAAATCTTGCAGTCTCTGTAATTTTTAGCATTGTCACGTTCCAAAGAGTAATCTTAATTTATATTTGATATAAATGATAATTCTATAGAAAGTCACACACACACAAACACACACACACACACACACACACACACACACACACACAGAGAGAGAGAGAGAGAGAGAGAGAGAGAGAGAGAGAGAGAGAGAAGAAAGGGAAGGGAACAGATGCTCCTGGAACAGGGTTCTAAAGAGAGCAGTGTCATTTTTACATTCCATACTTTCTTAAGTATATTAGCACTCATTAATTCCCACAATTTCCACACTATATAACTGTAGAAACTGGTGTTGAAAATGTAGCATCAGTTCTCAGAAGTGAGTTAGGTGCTGTCAATAGCCCCTGAGAGAAAGCTGAAAGCATGTTGCCTAGAGAATCCCTAGCTGTTTTTCATCACTTCATTGTGCACTTGATAGTGGAGCAGACTTGCTTCTTTGAGCATCAAGGGATGGTACAATAAAGTTGAGTGACTAAGGGATCCTGGAGGACAATGGAAGTTATTGCCATCAAAATGTTCATTCCTCAACTTTGTCCAGGGCTTTTTAAGTTCATTGTAATATTTGCTTTCATTCATTTCCCTTGATTGAATATTATTCCTTATTTTTCTCTAATAAATCATACTCATACACACATCTTAAATACTAAAGAGAGTTGATTTTATCAATGAGAGAAGAAAGATGAAGAAATCAATACACAAGAACAGTAACATTATCCAAACAGCATTCCTAATTATTAATTTGCACAGATTATGTGACGAAATTCTCAGAACAGGACCCATGCTACTTACTCTTGCTTCCATAACCTAGTGTATGTTATTTTACTCAGGTTATAAGATTATTATACTTATGGACTTTAGTAGACAAAGTATCTTTCCTGTTTCTTTTCTTCTAGTTAAGAACAGTTATTTGTTTTGTATTAGAAGTAGCTCAACACTGTTAATTTACATACTATTAAATATCTAAAATAATGAGTTATTTGACTGCAATCTTATTTTCATGTTTAGTGTTTATATAGACAGCAATTCCTACTGTGGATTTTGGACTGTGATAAAAGAATGAAAAAGATAAGCTTTATAACCCCTTACTTACCAGGGTAGGCTCTATCTAGTTTCAAGCTTAGTTCCTTGCAGTCACAGGGTTGAAAAATTATTTTCAGCTTTCAAAAACTCCTGTCAGTGAGCTAAAATAGAATCAATATAGAATAACATTTGAAAATACAATCCTAAATTAAAATATAAAATTTCCTCCAAGGTAGCAAATCAAATATACTCATTTTTATAAACTAAATTCAATTTATTAAAAGTTAACTTCTAAAGAGTTATAACAGTTCATGTATCAACCACCTGTGTAAACTGATATTAACATGCCAAACTTGTTTCATAATAATTTTCAAGAAAGAAAATTTAAAAAGTAGGCACAAAATTTTGTTAACCACTAGTGTTTCACATATAAACTTAAAGGAATAACCATAAAAGAATATTTTCAAGGAAAGCTCATGGATTCTTTGATATGCTACATGTCAGTTTTGGCCAGTGTACATCTTTTAAAATATATATATATATATATATATATATGATTTTAATTGAATTATACATTTTCCCCACTGCCCTTTCCTCTTTGTCTTTTCCTTTCTACCTTTGCCACTGCCCCCACATTCCCAATTTACTCAGGAGATCTTGTCTTTTTCTTCTTCCTAGGCATATCCATGTATGTGGCTCTTAGGGTCCTCTTTGTTACCTAGGTTCTCTGTGGTTTTGGCCTGTAGGCTGATTGTCATTATTTTTATATCTAATATTCAATTATGAGTGTGTCCATATTATATTTTTCTTTTGGGTTTGGGTAATTTAATTCAGAATGAAATTATCTACTTCATCTATTTGCTTGCAAATTTCAAGATGTTACTCTTTCTAACCGTTGAGTTGTATTCCATTGTGTAAAGGTACCACCATTTCCTTATCCACTCTTCAGCTGAGAGGTGTGCAAGTAGTTTCCATGTTATTGATATTATGTATGAATAATGCTGCTATATATACAACTTCATATGGAAATACAAAACAATGCCAAAACAATCCTATACAAAAACTGTCTCTGGAGGCATCACCATACTTAACTTAAAATGCTACTGTAGAGCTAGAGTAATAAAAACAGGTTGGCATAAAAACAGACATATCAACCCATGAAATCCAACTGAAGACCTTCATATTTATTCACACACCTATGAACACCTGATTTTTGATGGAACTAAAATTACAAAATGGAAAAAAGAAAGCATCTTCAACAAATCATGTTGTATAACTAGATATTGACCTGAAGAAAATGCAAATAGATACATATTTACCACCATGCACAAAACCCAAGTCCAAATGGATCAAATACCTCAACATAAAAACCAATTATACTGAACCTAACAGAAGACAATATGAGAGTTACCTTTGAATGTATTGGAACAGGGAACCCCTTCCTAAATATAACACCAGGAACATGGACTCTGAGAGATAATATCAATAAATGGGACCCCCTGAAACTAAGAAGCTTCTGTAAAGCAAAGGCATGGTCAACAAGACAAAATGGCAGCCTAAAGAATGATCATTACCAACCACACATCTGACAGAGGACTGCTCTCTAAAATATACAAAGAACTCAAGAAAGTAGATATCAAAATACCAAATAATCCAATGAAAAAAATGGGGTACAGATCTACAGAGAGAACTCTCAACAGAAGAATCTCAAATGGCTAAAAGACACTGAAGGGAATATATAACATGCTTAGTTATCAGAGAAATGCAAATCAAAACAACTCTGAGGTACTATCTTACACCTGCCAGAATGACCCAAGACCAAGAGCTTTGATGCCAGCCTATGCTGGAAAGGATGTAGAATATAGGGACCATTCATTCATTGCTGGTGAGAGTGAAAATTTGTATAGCTGATTTGTAAATCAGTATGTAGGGTTCTCAGAAATTTGGGAATCAATCCACCTCAAGACCCAGCAATATTATTTTGGGCATATACCCAAAGGATATGTACTCACACAACAGGGGAATTTGCTCATTGTACACCTTTTGGTATTAAGCATTCAACAGAAAATTGGCCCTACATAGCATGAATAACAGAAGTCAACAAGGCATGTCATCGTCTAGCTGTAGAGAGCCACCGGTGCCATTCCCGAAGATGGTGCCGGTTTCCTGTCCATAAGCCAGCAAGGCACCGATGCCGATCCACGTCATGGGGTGACGGTTACGACTGTTGCAGGCTGCAACTGTCAGTAATGGACACAGCTCCTCTGCAACTGTCAGTAATGGACAAAGCTCCTCTATATAAGCAGAGCCCTTTTTCCTCCTCGGGGTCTTCCCTCAACTTGCTGTAATGAGCCGTGCAATAAACATAGCTGCAGAAGAATCCTGTTGTTGAGCGTCGTTCTTGCAGGCAAGGCGATAGCGCTCGACAAGTGGTGCCGAAACCTGGGAACCTGACATCAGCGGCATAAGGGGGACCCTTTAGTCAGCTGTAGAGGATTCAGAACTGTGGCAGACAGGTAACAAAATAAGGTTCTGATAGACATGCTATCAGGGAAGCATGTCAGAAGCAGAACGTGAAAATAAGGTAAGTTCTGATAGACATGTTATCAGGAAAGCATGTCAGAAGCAGAATGTGACAAAAAGTTGGGTGCGCGCAAAAAGAAAAAGGCTAGCAAAAAGAAAGTGAAAGAGCCCCGAGAGACTGATCAAATAAATAAATAAATAAATAAATAAATAAATAAATAAATAAAATAGAAAAGAAACAGAATAATAAAAAAGCCACAGATGGAGAGAATCTGGATACTGTACGGTTTTATATTGTCTTTGTATTGTTTGACTGCTGAGGAAACAACTGTTAAAGGAAATGTTGCTGGATTAATTCAATTTATATATTTTAAAAATGCTTTGACTCCAAAATTTAAGTGCAAGGACAAGTTACTGGGGAAAAGGATTTTTGTTTCCACAGAAAATAAAAAGCTGTGTGTTCCTTCCAAACTAATGTGGTTTGAGCAAGCCAGACCCCCTGAAATAACTACTGCTTTTGCAATAGCGCAGGTGAAAGCTCTTAATCGCCACATGGTGAAACCATTTTGAAGAGTAATGCCACCTGGATTAGAGGTTGATGTCCTAGAGCCCGGGAGAGGGGTAACTCCACTATTCCCCAGCAACCCAGGTGGGCTCCTTATTGTAATCAAAACCCAGCTCAATGTGGAGCCTCTAATCCTTTTGTGTTTGTGATTAAGCAATAGCACCTTTGCAAACTCTAGTGAGAGAATGCTATATTGTACACCTCAAGTATGCTTCTATTCTTTATGTTAGGATGGAGGAAAATTTCCTATGGCCCTTGTGACCAGAATGCCCAGGTACGTTCCCGTTCTGGTAGAGAGCCAAGCACCATGACCCTCTTGAGACAGAGGAGAGATTTTGGAATCACTGCTGCTATCCTGGTTGCCATTACAGCTGGAGTAGTGGGAGACACCAAGGCTGCCATTGCCATGCATTCCACTGTTGACTGCAGCTGCCTTAAATAACCTGTCAGCAAAAGTAGCCACTGCTTAATTAAAAGGTGGTATTATGGTCTTAAATCAACCAATTGATCTAGTTCAGGAACAGATTGACACTTTGTGGCAGCACAAATAGGATGGGAATGGAAGATGACAGGGCTATGTGTGACTTCTATGCCATATCAAAAGTCAAAAGCATGCCTCAATATGGGGCAATATTTGGAATGGAATGCCATATGGCATGATCTTAGCCAATCACAGGCCTCCATTGATTCACGATTAAAAGGAGGATTGATGGTAGTCAGAGAATTGATTTGGTGCAGGACCAAATTGACACACTCTGGTAGCTAGCCCAACTGGGCTGTCAATGGAAATATTCCAATTTATGTGTCACCAGTGTACAATATGAAAATTATACAAGAGCTGCAAACCTTTCTAAACAACTTTTTCAGTATCTTTTAGGTGAATGGACAGGAGAATTTGATAGCCTGATGGACCAACTTCGAATGGCCATCGTCCATGTGAATTCCACCCGTGTGGACACCTCTCTATCAGAAGGATTGTTCTCCTGGATCTCCACCGCTTTTTCCCACTTTAAGGAGTGGGCAGGTGTAATGGGGTTTGGCCTGCTGTTATATGGTGGGGTGGTGCTCCTGCTCTGGTTGGTGTGTAAGCTACATGCTCAACAAACACATGACAAAGTGGTTATCGCTCAAGCCCTAGGTGTTATGGAGATAGGCTCCTCTCCCACTGTGTGGCTAAGCATGTTTAAAAATGGACATTAATTGTCCAATAGGACAGCCCTTGCACCCTGAGTCTTCTATGACATTGCACCAGGTTAGGGTGTCCATTTTTTACCAGAAACAGCCCTAATGCTCTGCGGGGTTTTTTCCCATTGCACGCAGACAGGTGCTTCTTTAGTTTAACCTACTGTAATAAATTATTCACGCTCAGGTTGTTTGGCTTAGCACTGCACTCCGTGTTGACTCTAGCCATGAGCAGCTCCGAGAAGGGCAAGTCTGGTTGCATGTGGGTTGGTGCCCCACCTCCAGGGAAAAGATGCAGGACGGGTATGGCACTGACTTGGCTGACTACCAGGATTCAGGGTCATTACAATGTCCATCTCATTACTGGAGATCAGACCACTACCCTTGCCTGTTGCGTTTATAAAACAAAAAAAGGGGAAGATGTAGAGAGCCACCGGTGCCATTCCCGAAGATGGTGCCGGTTTTCTGTCCATAGGCCAGCAAGGCACGGATGTGCGATCCACGTCATGGGGTGACGGTTACGACTGTTGCAGGCTGCAACTGTCAGTAATGGACACAGCTCCTCTGCAACTGTCAGTAACAGACACAGCTCCTCTATATAAGCAGTGCCCTTTTTCCTCCTCGAGGTCTTCCCTCAACTTGCTGTAATGAGCCGTGCAATAAACATAGCTGCAGAAGAATCCTGTTGTTGAGCATCGTTCTTGCAGGCAAGGCGATAGCGCTTGACATCTAGCTAGACCATTGTGGCTTAACCAGCTTTGCTATTAATTAACTATGAGAATTCGGTAGTTGGTGAGGCTGGAAAGAAAGGTCAGTGGTTAAGAGTACTATATGCTGTCCTAAGGATCTTGCTTTGATTACCAGAACCCACACAGAGACTCACAGGTTTGTACTTTCACTTTCATGTGTCTTGAGATGCACCTCTCTGTCATTTGTAGGCTACAGGCAAGCTGTGCAGAGACATATGTCCAGGAAAATATCCATGCAGATAAAGTAAAGTAAATGAGAAGAATAAAACAGAAGAGGAGAGTCAAATAAGAGAACACTGAAATAGAAAAAAAAAACTAAAATATTGATCCTCACAATATAGATTATTGATACTGAGCAATAACAGGCAATTTATAAGCAACATATATTCAAGGGACTGCAATTTACAGTGTAGGGTTTGGGTTCAAGAACTGGCCCACACCAACTTCTGTACCAAATCCCAAAGATTGCTAAGGAAGTATAAATAAAGTGATGATGATGTTGAGCCCAGGAAAGTGAAACAACTGCAATCTAAGTAGTTTAAAGGTTGAAGTGAGAGAATCTCAGATGTAAGGAAATTTTCTGCTTCTTAGCAATACTCTGTTACAAAAATCAATCAAACAAAAACATAATGGCAATGAAATAATTAAAGCACTAAGTACTAAGAACAAACAATGTATTTATTAATATTTCAATGTAAGATCAAAGATTATGAGATAGGGAAATGTGAAGTATGTGTGTAATGAAGATAATTACAAATAATTTGGTATTGTTATAAACAAAAATAATTCCCACCTCTTTTTCTGAACAATTTTAGATGTATGTTACTTTTTTAACTTACACTATTTGGATATGTGACTACAACAGCCACTCAAACAATGGCTGTTGGAATCAAGAATTAAATAAGTACAAAGTAAACACATATTGAGCAATGAGGTCACTGACTTTGCAAGTTATGGAGATGAACTGAATATGGGTGAGAATTTGGTGAGAAAGATATTCAATGGTGCTTTCAGATTTTAGTCTACATTAAAATTATGAATTATTAAGATGATACAAATATTGTGCATTTTGATAGTAGTTCAAATATATAAGGTGTTAACATGTTTTTCAGACCTCTTATTGGGTGAATACTGGAATAATTATACTATATAATATTATCTTTATTTAGTTTTACCTCCTTTAATTTGACTTCCTTTTCTAAAATTTCAAATACTTATGAAAGCATATTTATTATATGAACTTCCATATATTTTATTTAATGGGACTACTGGTGAATTAACATATCAAAGATATGTTGAATGTAAAGACTTTGAATCTGTAAGTTTCCATTACTTTCATAATGAAAAGTAGTTACAGTGTCACATATATACTTCTTTTTGTTATTTAGTTACAGAACTCTAGATCAAGACATAAAAATATAACAAAAATTACATTGTATTTACTAATTCACATTTGCATAAATATTATAGAAATCAAAGTGGCAAACCTTGTTATTATGCCAAGAGCCAATATCAATTATTGATGTTATATATTTATATCACCTTTTTTTCCTTATTTAAAAATATTTCTTTTATTAAAAGTATAATATTATAATTGTATCACTAAAAGTATTTCTTGACATTTGTTATACATAAAACTGTTTGTATGTAGTCTTTATCAAAAGTATACTATTAATACCTGACATTGTAACATCATATGGGAAATAATTGCAGGCATGTAACTATGTTCAGTACAAGCAAAAATTGTTTATATTCCTTTTATTCAAAGAAACATTTTGTGAGTCAAGATCATGGATTAGTTGTTCTCTGTTACTGTAAACCCAGCCACATGCCGTACTGTGAATAGATTGGTCTGTCCCATATCCTTTTTATTCAAATTCTCGGTGATTTTTTTTAAACTGTATTTTATGGAGCAGCTGCAGGGCCTGAGCTTCTTTTTGTCTTGAAGAAAATAAAGGATTCATTTAGCTCTTGCTGGAGTTATGAGCTCTAATGTGTTTGTTAGTCTAATGCATCCATTGTTTGTGTAGCCATAACTCCAGACAGCACTGCAGCTCCATTCCCTGCTACACTATATGAGGACACAGTAGGTCATGGTTACATTCTGCCATTTCACAAAAGAAAAAGAGGTATGAAGAAAATGTTTGTGTACATTTGAGCCTCCCTGACTATGGTTATGCAATTAGCATAAGATTGAATCTGACAATATCCACAGGAAGGATAAGACATTTTACTGACAGCTTTACTGCAATGCTGTTAATCAGACAAAGACTGTGTAGAAAGGGTGCTGTGTTTAGTTGTTGGTGTCATACTATGCACTGTTCTCTTTATCATCAGGAAATATTCAAAACCCTCTGAGAAGCAGTCAGTGTCTTGATTTAGATGATGCAAAAGCATGTCCTGTTGTAACCATGACTGCTCTGTCCTGAGGAGACCTGGCATACAACAAAATCCACTCATTATAACTTTTTAATTCTACACTGTTCCTAGTTACAAAATTCTTTCCAGGGTTATTGCATTTGATTTCTATCTCAGTGAATGGTTTGGCAAGTCTACAGCTTTTCTAAACATCTTACTAAAAACAAATGCACACCCTTTTTAGGACCATTTCTGATTTCTACCTAAAAATTAACTTTCAGAACTGTCTCTTACACAGGTGTCTTTTAGAGCAGTGCTGTTTATTTCTAGCCAAAATTATGTTACTCATTAGTCATGTGTAATGGTTTTCATACTGTAGAGATTTTAGTACATTTTCAATGGTGTGATTTACTAAATTTTATGTTTAAAATGACTCTATTATGATCAGGAATAGTAAAAGACATGCACAGTGCATTCAGAAACAATATCTAGAGTTATAGTGGCAATTACTTTTACATAACTGAGTGGTTCCCTCTTCCATTTCAGTATCATAATTCACAAATTCTTTTATGTTATAATTTTAGAATCTTTGAAATAAAAAGATTAATAGTATTAATTCTTACATATTTTAAATGAATATACTTATACATTGGCTACAATGAGCAACCACTGAGGGATTTAACAACTATGAAAGAGAAAAAGAGAATGAACACTTTATATTGCAAATTTTACCTAGTTGGAAATTTAAATATCTCTAAAATTCAGGAGCATATTATGTCTGAGTTACAAAGTAACCACTAGACAAACCATATCTGAAGCATTTTCAAATTGCAAATGTGTGTATAGAGGGTGATCAATAGATAATGATGTGGGAAGGCATTATGTAGAATATTATCACAAGTGCAAAAGCCTATCACAACACCTGAATTGCACACCTGAGAGAGATGAGCTAAAATACAGGTCACCTATATGCACAGTTTAAAACAATATATGAAAAATGATGTGAACAACTTTAAAGTAAATATTCTTAATTACTTGACACTTTTCATTAAGGACAATTTTTAACATTTTTTGAAGATTGTTGTCAATCACTTATTTATTTTTCATCTGCAACAAAAATTATGACAAGTAAAAATAGATAGATTTAGCTAGGGTGTTATCTTGGAGCATTCTTTCCATCCACATTAGCATGCAGACTGACACTGACATTATATAGGTTTTGTTTAGGTAACAATATTGTTAAGATTGAATGAGTGTGGTTTTCCTGTCATGTCTAGGAAACATCCTATCTAGGTATTTGGTCTTACAGTCTTTCTTGCCCATGAGCTTTAAATATAGGGTTTCACTGTAGATATATCAGGATTGGACATTCCACATTTACTTATTCTATGCACTTTGACCAATTATGGATGTCTATAGTAGTATCTATTAGTTAGAAAAAAGAGAGGGGGTAACTTATTGTACATATAAGGATAAAAAGAGGCCTTCAAAATCAACAATGACTCTTCAGTGAACACTGGAAGTAGGGATGTATGAACTGAGGAATATATGGCATGACTTGTTGAGTCACACTGCAGCTTCAGTGGGATTTTTCCCTTCCCTTTTACCATTTCTTTTAATTTTTTTCTCATTTTATCTTTTTCAATTTTTTTCTCTTGAGATTTGCTTAATTTAGGGAGGTTAGGGAATGTAAGGGTGGAGGGCAGATGGGAAGGGAAGGGGGATTAAATAGGATCAAGA
The DNA here is from genome assembly GCF_943737965.1 of Phodopus roborovskii. Lineage (NCBI taxonomy): Eukaryota > Metazoa > Chordata > Mammalia > Rodentia > Cricetidae > Phodopus > Phodopus roborovskii. Next base: position 41,695,470 of record NW_026126525.1, on the reverse strand, counting down.
TACATGATGTGAAAAACAGATATATTTTATTAATAAAAACTGACAGTATTCAGTTGTCATCTAGAGTCAATGACATCTTTAGCCATGGGTAGTTGGCTAGATTTTCAAATATCCATATGAATCCCCACTTACTGAATGGTATTAAGTTCAATTAGACAGCTCTTTCTTACCTCACAAAAGTAAAAGTCAGATATTACACCACTGCAGATATTTTGTTGGTCCCCATCATTATTGTAGTATATAAACTTATAGCTGGTTAGGGTTTTGAATGATTTTTCTCCATTGAAGGCTTAAATAGTACCTTCAGATAGAAGAGTAAGATAAGAGCTAGTCATCAGGCAGGAAGCTTCCAAGTCAATTGTAGTTCATTTCTTCCAAAGTCATGTGTTGGAAGTTTATGGAGTGTTCAGCAATATGATGTTACCTTTAGATTCTTGTAGAATAACACAGACAATGGCAATAGCCTGTGGTATTTTGGGAGTCTCTTGAACCCTGTACAACAAACAATTTAAAAGGAAGATAATCAAGCATGGTAGTCCTTGGTTCTTGGTGGAAGCATTATCAACACAATCTGAACCCATGCAGTCTCAACAATGTGGTTATCTAAACATGATTTCAAAATGTCAACAACAATTGGTATGTCAATGCCACCAAAGGGCCTAACCCTTAAATGGTGACCAATAGGTATTTAGTTACTGTTTAGGAAGGGAGGGTCAGTTTTCTTTGAGGATGAGTTTAATAATGGGTTATTATATTCAAGTGGTAAAGTGGACATATACATACAACCAACACTAAATAGATTCAATAATAAATACTTATATATGTATAAATGTAAGTATATATATATGAATATATATGTATTCACTCATAAATATATGTACACATATGTAACAATAATAATTAAAGAAGTCATGATGTTGAGATGGAGGGAATTAGAAGGAGTTGGTGGAGGAGTTGGAGGTAGAAATTTTATTAATATAGTACTCATACATAACTTATGAATTCTTTAGGTTGTATTTGTATGTTTATGCATGTGTATATATGTATATATGTGTGTATACATACATATAGTTATAATCAAAGGAAAAGAGTCTATCTGGGAGCGGGTTGAAGGAAAGAATATTAAAGGAATTGAAGAGAAGGAAGGTAAGGAGTAGGATTAAAAAATTTTTTTAAATGAAACACAAAGCCTAAATAAATAACAAAACAATTAAAAATAAATATATAATAAAGAACAATCCTTAAAATTGATTTAAAAAATTGAAGAAAAATAACAGATACATATGACATTGGATGTACCTATCTGTTCAGTAAAATAAAACTTGTGCTTGACTTACTATACTTTTGAATAGTATGCTTAAACAAAGTTATTATTGATGATACACAGGGTCCCATTTCAGGACCAAGAAACACATTTCCAGGGCTACTTGTAGCACTTAGAGATGACAGCAAATATCCTTTTTGGATGACAGCTGCCATTGTCTAAGGCACTTTCTCCTCTGGAGTCTGTTCTATGCATTGTGGCTGAGAGACAGGTTTACAAGGGCTTAATCTTCTTCAATCATAGAAAAGTCTGAAGAGCTATGTCCATTAAATATTTTTCAAGGGCTGAGCCTATAAGTCATATACAGTATCCATGAAGGAATCTTCAAGGAATCTTATCTAGACATAACGATACCTCATCCATTCCCCTCAATATTAATTTCAATAAAGTATTCCCACAGTGTGTTTTCTGTGGGCAAATCTTTGGGGACACAACTCCTCTGAAGAAAAATTTTATATAAAAATTATTGGGGTGGTGTCACTTGGTATATGCCAACTCTGTGAGAAGACACACTTTACAATGGTGATGTTAGCAATTGCTAGTAATATACTTAAACACATGTGAGCTAAACTGCATAGCAATAACTAGGGTATCCTGCATGTATGAAGAGACTCCTTTAATGCTGTTTCAAGGAAAACCTTGGTTTTCAGTACTCTTTGTGCAAACCACAAGGGCAAAACTCCAGTAGACAATATACAAGACCACTCCCTTTTCTGTAGACAAACTTTTCCCAATGGAAGACTGAGAAAACAGATTCCAAAAGGGTCTGCCTGACTTGATTAGCAGTAGGCTAATCAGAAAGAATTTGTAGAATGAATGAAAGGGTTAAATTTTGTTTGAAATTCTTATATTGTGTTGAAGTATGAGAAAGTTGAAGTATGTCTCATGAACTTGATTCAGTCAATGAAGACATGTATTCAAATATTCTCATGAGGGTTGCTTCTTGGCATGATGTCACAAAGGAAATGACTATGAACCAAGACATGGAAATTGTACATGCCTTCATTATGTTCACTTGACTGTGTTGATTTAGGGAGAGCAACTCTGAACAGCAGTGATGATCTTCTCTTGCTATCTTTGTCCAATGCCAGGAGACTGAGGAGTACAATGAATAAGCAAAGACATTAACTGTATTTCAAGCCAGACACTGACTTCTGGCTTTAATTCTAGAATGGAAACTAAATTCAAGGACTGTGTTTAGATTCTGGACTTCTGTGCTTCCATGCTTTAAATAATCTAATTCCATTAGTAAACTTTATTGTTTCATTGTAATTGAGAGATGTTGCATGGCAATTTGGTGCTACAGTCTTCTATAAATCCAACCACTGCTTTATTTAGAATTACACATTCAACTGTATTTTGCATTATTTAAAAATGCTTTTATTTTTACAATTAGTATTTAAGATTCTTGAAGGCAGCAAATAAAATGCATTGTGCTTTTTATTTCAAACTATATGCATGTTATATATGTGTATACACGGACCCACAGGAGTCACCTCCTGTAGGAGGGCAAAGAATAAAATTTGCTTGTTGCTGTCTATGAGAAACATAGCTTTAACTCTGACAATCCTTGATATTTATAGGCCAATTCCTTAGGGCCAAACTGATCATAATGTCAAGCTGAATACACTATTAGTATATTTCTCTGGATACATCTGCATGTTATGGGTTTATCATCAGTGAGAAGGGCTCATAACTCAAAATTCTTTATACCTGGCTGAGGTATTAAAGAATCTCTCTTAGGACTAAACCAAAACAAAAGCTTGGTTTATGATGAGATCTATATAAGTTGAGTGAGTGGCCTTTAAAAATGAAAAATTAAATTAAATTAATATATATTTATTATATTATTTAATATAACAAAATTGGAACACCAGAGAAAGTTCTAATAGACTCGGTTATTATGACTTTGTAGGTTTTAATCAAGTTTTCCAGGGAAGACAATGATTTCATGTAGTTTTTCACATAAGATAAAGTTGCAATTTATTTAATGCCCAGATGTTTATTATTTTGCAGTGTAATGAGACAAGTGAATGCTATTGAATTTCTGTGTTTTCTGTCATTTTCATCTTTTTACATTTTGGGGGGTTTGGTATTTATTAAATTATTCTTAGGGAAAATATCAGTTATACATCATATTTTCTTTTCCTAAGCTGAAGTCCCTTAATTTTAGTGCATTTTTCCCCAGATGACACATAAACTATAGTACAAGGTGGTCTGCCATGGTGTTGTTTGTACAACTTTTGTGCAAAGACTGGTGGAAGTTTAAAATTGAATTTGTGGATTATATTATCATTTATCATAATAAAAAGTAAATATCCTTGACCTCAGTAGAGCTATATATTAAAGCCATGCATTAAAAAACTGTTCAAAGCATTTTCTTGACTACTTTGATTGGAAAAGATTATATGGGTAATATAATCTTATGTTCTGTAACCAAAATCAAAGTAGTCATTCATAGGTGATAAATTTCCATCTAAATGGAATAATAGCATGTCTTTAAATTTCTATTATATGTAGTTTAGGGAATGAAGAAAACTCTGACTGTTTGAAGTCCTGAGTGAATATGTGCTGGTGACATTGGCATGGCCATGTCAAGGATTATAACCTTAGACTCATAAGAAGATGGTAAAGTCTTCCCCCACTTGTTGAGGCTTAGAAGAATTCCAAAGTCTTCCTCTGGTCACTGTGCAAATGCTGGTAGTAGTAGTGCAGAAAAAATGTCAATGTAGCTATATATCCCACCCACGTTGGTATATTTATAATTCAAAGATTGATTGTTCCCTTAAAGATCTTATCAATATAAGCTAAAACTATCCTTTCAATTCAGGTGTATACCATAATCTCTACTAGCCTGCCCCTTGTTTTATTTCACTGCAGTAACTCCCCTCTTCTCTGTTCTGCTATATATAATAAACACACTGAGTCACTGAGTTGCTGGGTGCTGAGTCTTCTCCTTCAACTGTCCATCCACCTAACCCCAGCTTTCCTGTGTCAGCTTGTCTATTATCTAGTCCTTCACAGTCCCAGTCATGTCAAACCCCTCGAGATATAAAAGGATGCAGCAGTGTGATTCCTAAATAATTAAATTTTGATGTGAAATTTTAGAAATGAATTTCATGGCAAAATAGTGAAAGAAAAAATAACCTGGGTTCCATTATGCCTAGTGGACCATTAATGGGGAGAAAACAATACTATTCACAATTATAAGGATTTAAAAGTTCAAATAATTCCTTCAATGCCGAGAAATTCAGAATATGGTTAGTAATCCTTATGATACTCAGTTATTGTATTTTAGTTTATTTTATAAAAGTAATGTAATATTTGTGTCCTGTGGGTTCCAAGATATTAATGGAAACCCTCATTTTATAAAGAAAATGCAGAATTTGTAAATTATATCATTTTTTTTTCAGATTTAGGAAATATTGTGAAAAGAAAATGCTTTGTAGTGGTTAAAAGCTTAAGGATATTGGACTAAGCCATGAAATATTTGTCAGTCTATCACACAAATGGCAGATTTTTAAAAGGTAGAAAAATTAGTGAAACTCTGGAGCAAATAGACTCCAAGTTCCTGCTCAGTGAACAAATTGGTAATTTTTACCCTTAACTTTCACAGTATCTCACATTACTAGGTAATTAGTTAATAAATGGGAAAAAGAACACCTAAAGAATATAACTCAATAAATACAATTCATAATTATATATCAATTTGAAAATGAATAATTTAAAAATTAAGGAAAATCAAAAAGCTTTTTGCTTATATCATCACACACCTGAATATGTATAATGTTTACATAGTCATAAAATGTGAAAATTAAGTAAGTATTTGTTACATCTCCATAGGAACAATATCTTCAAATTTCAGAAATAATGGGACTCACATGCACACTAAAATGTAATAAAGTGAAATATTTTCAAAACTATACATGTATGTATTGTAACATGGAACAAAATGGATATATTTAAAAGAATTTGGTAATCACAAACTAACACATAGATATTTTAGCAACACCAAGATATAAATAATAAATATACTGAATATTATAACTAACACTTTGAAAAATATAAAGAAAATTATCAAGAAAAAATACCACAGCATTAATCCATATTTCTTTAGCCTTAGAATAACTGAAGAAATCTATACCTTGAAAAAGAATTTAAGAATATATTCTTCTCTTTTATTATAAACACTTTAAAGAACTAGTTTTAATGGCGATATAAAAATATTTGTTAAATACCATACTTTGTTAATTCTTATATTCTAGAATAAGAAAATCAACTATATCCAGAGCTGGGAAAACAAATAATGTTGTTGTAAAATTGATATAATTGCATTAAATATATTATATGGATATAAAATATAATTGAATGTTTGCTGTGATGTCATTTGTAATAATAATAACTTTACTAACATTTAAGAATGTTTGACAGTTTTAAATGATTCATCCGCATTATGTACATGTTTAAATTATATGCTTAATGACTTGTAGCATCCTCTATATTTAATCTAATTTGTATTAGAACTTCACACACATAGATACCCACAGCCAGTTTTTCTCTGCCTTTTGGCCAGTGGTAGTTTATGTTAGGGTCTCCATTTCTTAAAAGCCTCTTTGGTGAGGGACAAGGAATAAATATCTGTATGTATGAAGGTAAGCATCTAGAATGTTTTTAGAAATAATATTGATTTGGTGAAATAGCAACATTAGATAATCCATGGCCTCACCAGCCACAGTACTGGGCTCTGTTTGTAATAACAGGCATCTAGTCACTCCTATTATGTGGGCTTTAAATACAATTAGGTGACTGTTAGCTATCCCCAAGATGAAAGTGCCAGTATGCATATTTTAGGATTTCTTGGTTTTCTGGTAAGATCAATAATTGCTGTTTATAGGTATATAGCTGGGCAGGGTACTGACTTCCTTTCCCCTTTGCTAGCTTGCACATAAAAGAACTATTCCTCAAGAAAAAGACATCTAGGTTAATTACAAATTTATAATGTCTTCAGCAAGAGGGACTTTCATTAGTTTCTAGAATGTGGTAAAAGGCAATGACAATACCCTAAAATTTTTGAGAGTGTCTTAGACTCAGTTGGACCAACAACTCTGAAGGAGACATCCTATTCAGGGAGGTTCAGGAAAAATGGCCGATCTCCCAGGTGAAAATTCAATGCTCTGATTCACTCTTGCCTTCTTCACTGTATAAAGAATGTTGACATGCAGCAGGTCTTGTCTTGAAGCTGTAAGGAACCAGAGCTGTTCTGAAGATGATATTTGTTAAGAAGAGAATAAGGTCCCCAACAATGTGTATAATGAATTTATGTAGTCACTCAGTACATATATATTATAGGCTATGTTCATTGTATGGGATGCCTGTTCATATATTTGGAATATACACACACTAATATAAAAATGTGCATACATATATTGTATGCACATATCTAAATAAGAATTAGTACACTAAATAATTAATTTATATAAAACACTTAAAAGACTTAAATGCATAACTTTGAGCTCTTTGGTAATTATTCTCTGGCTTCCAACTTATATTCCTTAAAATTGTAAGCATATTTCTGTTGCTATGGTTTAGAACTTTGAACAGACGACTGACAATTACATGATTCAAACTAGGTGACAGTCTGCCTTTTTGGAGGTAGTATTTATAGTCTAAAATAATAATTACTTGTAAGATTGTGAAGGGTTATAAAGTTATTACAATTATTAAACACTTATTCATCATAGTAATTTAGACTACAGCTCTAAATTATTAGTTTCTGCTTCCATAGTAAAATTTTGTTCTTTTATCATATGAAAGTTATAGTAGAAAAGATTCAGAGAAGAAAGTCCAAATAATTCAACATCACAACTAGCCAATGATCACTTTCACAGAGAAAACCAGCCTTTCTGGTCTGGCCAAAGATCCATTTTTCTTCATCTTTATTTGATGGTATATATTTCCAGAACATATTTATAATGCTAAAGTTCAAGTGGTACCATAGATGATAAGTATATATGAAGAGTACAGATTTTAGTTCTGTGTAGTATTTGGTAGTGTAGGAATTTAAATGTGTCTGTAAGATACTAAATTTGACTGTTCTAAAATGGCATTTCTTATGGTTCATAAAAAGCATTCATTAAAGCATTCCTGGACTTTATATTATTGCATAAATCATAAGTCTATATTTATGATTTTGTACATTTTACCTAATGTGATCCATTCAAAATAATATTTCCAAAGTAATACAATTTTGACCCATGCTATAATAAAATATTTTACTATCTTCCTTACAGTTTGACCCTTGGATCCCTTTGTAACTAAATGTGATTAGCCAGTTCCTTGCTCTGGCTACTAGCTATTATTCTTTTCTTCTGCCTCATTATTATAATTTTCCCCTAAGGAACAATATGATACAATAAATACTTTCCATACATTGCTTTTGTTGAATATTGTTTAACTATGTAAAGATGTGTTACATTTTTTATGCTGCATTTATTCAATTATGTAAAGATGTGTTGTTGTTTTACCTTGTCTGCCGTAGGCATCTGACTGGTCTAATAAAAAGCTAAGGGGCCAATATGGTGGCAGTAGAGGGATAGGCTGGGTTGGTGGGCAGAAATAAGTAGTAGTAGGAATCTAGGCTTGAAAGAAGGAGAGGGAAGAAAGAATGTGGAGGAATAGAAGGAGATTCTACAATGATGACCACAATTAACAATCTGAGCAAGAGTGGAAAGGCTACCTTAAATGCCTTTCCCTGGTAATGAGATTGATGACTAAATTATCTACCATCATAGAGCCCTCATCTAGTAGCTGATGGAAATAGAAGCAGACACCCACAGCTAAACACTGAGAAGAACTAGAATTCAGATGCAGAGAGGGAGGAGTGATAAGAAAATGGGGACAAGACTAGGCTACAGAAACCCACAGAGACAGCTGACCTGAACAAGGCAGAGGTAATGGACCCCCAGACTGTTAGTTGTGAAACCAGCATTGGACTGACTCAGAACCCCTGAACATGGGTCTCATGGGTCCAGAAGGCCTGGAAAGTCTAGAGAACCTCTGACAGTGAACCAGGATGTGTCCCTCGTGCAAGAAAGGACTTTGGGAGCACATTCACCATGGAGGGATAACCCCCTAGCCTAGAGGCAGGAGGGAAGGCCTAGTCCCTACTCCAAATTACTTGACAGGTTTCGTTGATCCCTCCTGGAAGGCACCACCCTCCCTGTGGAATTGGGGGGGGATGGGGAGCATGGGAGGGAGGGAGGGAGAGAGGGAGAAAGGGAGATGGAACTGTGATAGCTATGTAAAATAATAAATGAATAAATAAATGGGGGAGGGCCTAGGCCTTGTTCCAAATAATATGACAGACTTTGAAGATCCCCATGGAAGGCCTTACCCTCCCTGGGGAGGAGAAAGGGGATGGGATGTGGTTTGGTGGGAATGATGGGGGAACTGTGATTGACATATAAAACAACCTTGTTTCAAATTTAAATATATATATATATAAAGAGAGAGAGAGAAGGAGATACACAGGGCCAGTCAGCCAGGCACCTGCCAGCCAGACATAAAATAGGACATGCAGAAGGAAAGAAATGTAAAATGTTCTGAAACAAAATATAGATGAAGAAAAACAAGTTATATTAGAAGAGCTACCAAGAAATGAGCATAAGGATGAGCATTCATAACTATAGTAATAAGTTTCAGTGTATTACTTTGGGCACTGGTTGGTGCCCCCCTCCCAAAAAAACAAAACAAAACAAAACAGAGTTTGCCACACATTGCTTTTGTTTATGGTATTTTATAACAGCAACAGAAAAGTCACTAACACAACATATACCAAACTAATTTTACCTATCTCATGAAACAAGTTAGACTTGTTCTTTGACATATGTGTATAAACAGGTTCTGGTTACTGAGGAAAAATACATACAATATGCTATCTCAGTGAGCTATTTAATTCCTAAAGATACATAGAATACAACATTTTCTTTCAAATGCTCCATACTCTAATAGGTTAATGATTCTCCTATTTTAAAAAAAAAATACTAAAAACTAATTGTCCTAAAGCTTTGAATTTTGAGTTGGTGTTGTGGAAGATTCTTCTATCATTTCGTTTTTCTACATATGGGCATCCATTTCCCCTGCATTACTTATTAAAGGTGTTATATTTTCTCTAGTGCATAGTTTGACCATTTAAAATTACATCTGTCAGCAAAATTAGTTTAAACCTATTTTATTTAGCCTTAAGCAGATTCTTAGAATGGGGCAAAAAAGCAGCCACATACCATAAGAATGCTTTCTATTCTAGTTTCTAAAATAGTCACCATCTGCAATCAACTTGAAATGGCTTTCCGTAGCCTACACTGTGCTCTAAGCATTAATGTCTTCTAAACTTCTACTGCAAAGTCTTCTCCAGCTCTACTTTTAGCTTTCAAAAGCTTCAAAGTACCAAAGTCTTCCACATTCCCCCCAAAACAGCACATAATTGAGCCTGTCATAACAAGAACCCACACCATAGTACACACTTCTGTCTTACTTTTGTTTCATCTCAAAAATTCATGACCCTGAAAATTTATAAAAGAAGCATTTAATTTAGGGATTCACAGTTCCAGATGGTTGAATTTCATTACTACCATGTCAGGGAACATGGCAACAAGCAGTTAGGCATAGTGTTACAGTAACTGTGTTTACAGAAAGGCAGAAAGAAAGAACAATCTATCTAGGAGTAGCATGGGATTTTGAGACCAGAAACCCCCATCTGTGACACACCTCCTCCAACAAAGCCTCACCTCCTAATCCTGACAAAACTGATCTACCAAATCTATATTTGACTCTATGGAGACCATTCTCTTCCTTACCATTATATACTCCAACAAAAGTTACTTAGGGAAGAGAGGTTTTATTTTTGACTAAAAATTCCAGAGAGTAAGTGTTCATTGTGATGGAGAAGACATGACAATATTCAAAGAAAGAATGGAGGCAGGAATACTAATTTAGATAGTTACATTTTCATGCACTTACATGAAGCTGAAGGAAAAAAGTCTATCTTTAATGAAATTCTTCCTCCAGCAAGGCTCCAACTCCTAAAACTTCTGAAACATTTCCCAAACTACCACAAACTGGTACCAATAATTCAAAAATATGAACCACTGATAGACATTTCTTGTTCAAATCACATTAATCAAAGAACTGCAACACTCCTACAATGAAAACTTTACAACTCTGAGAAAAGAAATCAAGGAAGACATCACATGGTAGAAACAAACCAACTTCAGAAATCCTAATCTTAAACCCTTCCCATTCTTCACAGAAATAAAGAATAATCTTAAAATGAATAGTAAAAGACAAAATATCTTGCATATCCAGAGAAATCCAGAGAAAAAAAGAACCATGCTTGAGATACTACAACACCTGATCTTAAAATACACTACAGAGTTATTTTAATAATATTAAGATGAAGCATTGTATTGATGTAGCCACAGATATGTAATTAAACATCATTCAAAGACCTCAATGTAAATTTGAAACTACTAGCAGAAAGGGGAACCTATCCTAAGGTACAGTATTAGGATTTGACTTTCTAAGTAGGTCTCTAGAAACTCAGGAAATAAAGCTAACAAAAGACAAGTGAGACCTCATGGGATTTGAAAGCTGCTACACAACAAAAGAAAACTCAATTAAATGATGAGGCAGCTTAACCAAATTGGAAAAAAAAAAAAGTCTACACTTGGGAGACGATTAACATCTAGAATGCACAATAAAATAAAAGATGAAGAAAATAAACAATCTAATCTAAAAATTGAGCTGTCAGTCTGAATAACAGTGTCTTAAAGTAAAAATGCATATGCATTTGCACTAATATCCACATCATCATTAGCTGTCAGAGAAATGCTAATTAAAACTTCTCTGTAATTCAGTCTCACCAGAGTCTCATTGGCTACCAGGCACACATGAAAAGGCAACACATGCTTGAGAGGATGGTGATTAGGGTGAAACCCGGTGAGTTCACTATGGCAATCCATGGGAAGAATCCTCAAACAGCTTGAATAGACACTGCATCCTCCTACAGAGATACTTGCTCATCCATATGCACTGACACTCTATTTGTAGAATAACTAGCAAATACACTCAAGGAATATTTTCATTAACTGATAATGAGTAGCAAAAATGCAGTACATATGTACAATAGATTTTTATTCAGTTGTGAACTAAGCTGAGATTATAAAATTTGTGTAATGGAAGCAGAAAAATATAAGCGGTGAGGAAATACAGTCACAAAAACAAATATCACATATTTTCCTTTGAATGTTGAGCTCAGCCTTGAAACTCCAATTTTATGTGTTTAACTTGGAGTTCCTACAGAAGAGAGTGAACTAGAAAGACTCCATGGTGACAGAGGTCTGCCTTAACTAAAGAGGCATAATAGAAACATGTAAATATAACTGTAGAGAAGTATTTGGGAGATTAGCAGGTTGATATAGGGAGGGGCTGGGAAACAGGAAGGATAAGAGACAGAGGAAAGCATTATACATAATAAATAGGAATGAGAACACAAACAAACAAAAGAACCAACTTGGAAACCTGATATCTTTTAGCCAAATTAGAAAAAAAAAATATTTATTTTCTTTCAAAAAAGACTTGAAAGGATATAACCTGCATCACTACAGATTCTCCTATGAACCATTGGTTATTAACAAAACCACCACTTTGAGGAGTGGGATACCTCCTTGTGAGTTGTAGGTAAAAGGGATTCACAGAACCACACAAAACAATATAAGCCCCTGCCATTACTCTTCGTTGTCCAATTGAAAAAGTTGATAAGATCTTCTCGCTGAAGAACCACACATTTTGATTGTACTCTATATAGTGATGGAAAACTTCTTGCTGATTGACACTCACAGTACCATAAAGCAGTGTCCAGGCTTCTGCACAAAGAAAAGGTGTGAATGATCTTGTTTAATTGTGAGCACTATGAACTTGTAAACTAATGTGTCAGGTATGATCTGGCTACTTGTACAATATTGACACTGATATTATGAGTCTAGACTGGATTTGAAGCCTGTTTCTTAGAAAGGAATCCATGACTATCCCTGTAATTCTGTTTAAAAATCCAGGAGAGGGAAGGTTATATTCTCCAGAAGGAAACTGAATACTCTTGTTTAAATAACTTGACATAGCATAAAACTGTCTTCTATATATTTATATTTATACTTTTAGATAAATACTATTCTCAGTTCTAATTAAAGACACAACTTTTCCACTTAGCAGTAGAAAATATGGACACGTGGTTGTACAAAATGCTGATAATAAGTGACAGATAAGTATTCAGCCTTAAAGAAGCCATCATTACCAGTCCCTTTAACCTCAGGCATCATTGCACAACATAGAGGCAGATGAATTTTAGAGAAGACAGAGATAAGGCCTGTGAAACGCCATCTTCTGCACAATATGCAGAAACTGAAATCATGAACTCACAACAGCCCTGGATACCTTTAATATAAGCACACAAGAGTTGGCCCTATCAGTAACAAGTCATGAATTGGAACTAAGCAGTTCAAAGTGCTCTACTCCTCATTGATAAACTGATACCTATAGATTTAATGAGAGAGGTACAATCATACAAAGACATGAATCTGAGAAAGGAAATTTTGAACAAGGAAGTGTTGATAGAGATGGGAAGGAGTAACAAGTCAGTGGGTGAAGAGGAAAATTAAAATGTACTGTATATAGGCATGTAGTTGTCTAAGAACAAATAACAATTAAAAGTTAAAATAAAATAAATACAATTCAAAAATATATAAGTGATAGTGTGTGTAAACTAATGCATGAGACAATGACTCAGGGTTAGCATCAGTAAACTTTCAATGTAACCCTGGTTTCTCTCCTTGTCATAAATGAATTTATGTATTTATTTAGTTTTCTTGACTCCCATTTTTAAACAGTATGCAATTGACAACTTGGAAAGCAATTCACGGAAGTATATGGGACCTTGTTAGGTAGTTAAACAATGTGCAACAATTATTATTCGGTGCAAACAAGAAAAGATCATAACTTCTAAGATGCTTGGGTGCAGTGCCTTTTGATCTTTTCTCTTTGCAGTCTATTTACAAGGAAATATGCAGTAATCCCTAGTTCAAGCCTCAGACCACTATGTTAAATATAGATTCTCTACTTCTGGGTCTCCATCCCCCATGGGTGTTTCTATACCCTCTTGACTATTCTATAGCCCCAGGGTGTTCTCCATTGGAAGATATTTTTTCTAGGAAAACACGGTAGGCACTGTCTCTTGTTTTTGTTTGCACATGATGATATGTTTTGCTTTGGATTTAATTTCTCTTACTATCTGTCTTAAAATAGGTATGAGATAGCAAAAACATAGAAACAAATCCTTTAAGTTTGTCTGTAACCCAGACAAAGAAGTGATTTAGCTTTAGAAGATCACGCTGGGCTTTGGTGGTGAAGTCTAATAGTGTAAGAATGTGCAAGTTTAGTCTAGAGGTCTGTATATATATATATTTCTTTTGGGGACCTTAAGATAACTGACAATATTCAACAAACTATGTTTTCACATAACTTATGAAAACCTGTGGTAAAATATTTAATAGGGTCCATATGATACAGTATTACGTTTATAATCCATGATTCTTTTCTCTGTGATTCTGAGCTATGTCGGCAAATTCTCAAACAGCATGGTTGATAAGTCCTCAGTAAAAGTGAACAAGTATTTTACTTTTAGCATTTGTTCTGCTTTCTGATCTTTCCATCATCAGCTTCTCTCATGTTATGTTTTTGTCAGGGGCTGAATTTGGCTTCCTCTGCTTTGATCTTTGATACAAACCCCAGGGTATAACTTTCATTTATTCATTTAGTCTTATAAACAAACAAAAGCTACAATATGATTAAAAGTTTGACCTTCTAGCTAACTACTGCCAGATTCCTGTTCTCCAATCCTTTACAAAATGGTCCAGGCAGACACAGTGACATGCCTTTGTGAGTGGTTTAAATCTCAAATTTTTAAACAATTTTTCATTGAAAAATATAAAGTTCATTCAGATATACATATATAACACAATATATAAGCTATGGATTACTAGAAAGTAATTGTGAGTTATAACAGATAACGATAAAGACACAGCCAGGAGCCAGCAAAGACTCTCAGTATCTGTAGTTATATTCACATATGGTTTTCCAAAGTCAATGATATCTTGACTCTGTTTCTATTCTATGTTGTCATGGTAAATAATTGTGTACTCTTAAATATAAGAATGTAAAGCACATTTTGGAACCCCCTTTTAGTATATACTAACATTATATATTTTTTATATTGTCTGTGTTTATCAGAGAACTTGGGACCACACACTGCCGCTGAGGTCCCTATATCCTCACATATGACTTCTACTTCAATTCATTCAGTAACTATTCTTCATCTGTTCATCTTTGTGGAAAGATACTAGGTTACTCATTAGTCATTATTTGAAAATTTCATAATTCAATTGTCCATCTGATTATATTCCACTGTTAAACTGCTTTCTAGTCTAGATACTATTTGAGTACTCTCATCTATGTGTGAACACTCATGTGCCATTCTGATATCATCATGTAATCCTTTTGACTCCATTCTGAGATTGCAAACAATGTGTTCAGTAATAAAAATGCCAAAAATTTTCCAAAGGACTGTCCAATTTCTAATTCATTAGTAACATAAAATGTTTTCTTTCTTTCTTTTTTTTAATTAAATTTCATTGTTAAATCTTGGAAGTTGCTTACTCTTTTAATTTACTGGTGGTGATCAGAGAATAATAGCATTCAATTTTAGTTTCTTTTTTCTTGTTTTACATATCAATCCCAGTTGCCTATCCCTCCCTCCCTCCCATGTCCCCCAACGCACATTCTATTCCATTCCCCCACTCTACTCCACAGGGATTGACATTTGCACAACATAATATTAAACTTATTTTCATGTATTTATTACTTATGTACCTGACCATAGATATGAAATGTTTGTTCAAGCATTTTCTCCAAGCCTTATTGGGTACAGGACTGTTTTAAGAGCAAGAGAACTTTCTAATACACTTTGGATTTGCCCTCTGATCAGTATATGTCAACTAGCTCTTCTATTCTTATGCTTTTCATCTTGTTTAAAGGAAAGCTTAAGAATGCATATAAAATGCAATATTAACACACTATTTTATAAAATATTAAATACTACTTAGAGAATTGTATTGACAATTTTTCAAATATGCAAATATACCTTTACATACTCATGTATTCCTTTATTTGATTGTGAACATTACAAAACTTTTTAATTTAGGAATGGCTTATAGACTTACATTAAACATTAACTGTTTATTTGATTACATAACTCAGTGCTTTGTAAATTAAAAACTGATCACATGCTTATATTACAACTGTAGTTACTACAACTATGGTATGTCTGTCAGTTGCGAAATATGAAATTTTAAGTGGAATAATAATTTTGGCTTATAGATTAAATGTTTCCTAAAAATCATTTTAATATTGATATCTGAATTCTTTATATAAGTTGTAAATGCTTTCTTTAGTTATTTGCTTTGATATAAAGAATGAAAACAGCTTTTATGAAGTCTGGCTAATTTAACAATTTTTACAATTGTTTTTGTGACTTTAACATTTGAATTAGTGAAATATTAAAGCTTACATACTTACATCATGTAAATCATGTACTTAAAAAGGAAGCTATTGATACATCCGTGCAGCCATTTGTCCATTAAATTTTATTTTTCCTTCAAAATGAGTGCTGATAAAAGATTGAAAAAACTCTGAATCAGCGGCTTATGCTACAAATATCATGGAAATAAATATTTAAATACCAAGTCATCTTTTGTGAATTCTCTATGTTGATCAATCATTTATTTTATGATTTGATCAATTGTTTTCCCAATGTTTAGCTTTTCGAAATATTTTTATTTGTTTTTATTTATTTTTTATTTTACATATCGATCCCAGTTCCCTCTTGCTTCCCCTCCATCACTATCTCCCTCTTTTTCTCTCTCCTTCACACATGTAACCGACCACCCTCCCCTGCCATTCGCTGCCTTCCCACTCCACAAGTAGGGTGATGCCATCCAGAGGGACATCTGAATCTGTCAAGTCATTTGAAATAGGGACTAGGACTTCTTGCCTGTCTCTAGGTTAAGGGAGTACCCCTCCATGGGGGATATGCCCTCAAGGTCCTTTTGTGCAACAGGAATACGTCCTGGTTCCACTGTCTGAGGGCCCTTAGAAAGCTCAGGCCTTCTAGCTGAGATGCATGTTCAGGTGGTCCCAGTCAGTGCCATGCTGGATTCCCAGCTGTCAGACTGGGGGCTGTTAGCTCCTCCTTGTTCAGGTCAGCTGTCTCTATGTGTTTCTTAACCTGGTCCTGTCTTCTCTCTCTGCATCTGGATTCTAGTTCGACTCAGTGTTTAGTTATGGGTGTTTGCTTCTGTTTCCAAAAGGTACTAGATGAGAGCTCCATGATGGTAGATAAGTTAGTAATCAGTCTCATAAACAGAGAAGGTCATTAATGGTAGCCTTTCCACTGTTGCTCAAACTGTTAGGTGGAGTCAGTCCTGTAGGTCTCTAGACATTTCTTACGGTGTAGTTTTCTCTTCAAACCTGTAATGGCTCCCTCTTTTATGTTCTCTCTCTCTCTCTCTCTCTCTCTCTCTCTCTCTCTCTCTCTCTCTCTCTCTCTCTCTCTGCTCTCTGCTCTCTCTCTCTCCTGTCTTCTATTCCTAACCGGGCTCAATCTTCCTAGTACCACATGCTTTTTCTCTCCTTCCTTTCTCTTTCTCCTAGTTCCCTTTCCACTCACTGCCCCAGCCTTCCCATGTGCACTTGAGAATTTGTCCCTTCCCCTTTCTGGGAGGCATCTTATATGAATCTCTTAGTCTGCCTTGTATCCTAGTTCCTCTGTCAGTATGAATTATAGGCTTGAGATCCTTTGCTCTAGGTCTAAAATCCATAAATGAGCAAGTACATACCATGTTCATTTTTTGTGACCGGGTTACCTCATTCAGGATGGTTTCTTCAATTGCCATCCACTTGCCTGTGAATTTCAAGATTCCATTATTTTTTTCTGCAGAGTACTATTCCATTGTGTAGGTGTGCCCCATCTTCTTTATCTGTTTTCAGTAGAGGGGCATCTAGGTTGCTTCCTGGTTCTTGCTATAATAAATAATGCTGCTATGAACCTAGTTGAGCAGGTGTCTTGGTTGCATGGATGGGGATCATTGAGTGTATGCATAAGAGTGTGATTGCAGGGTCCTGTGGTAGACTGATTCCCATTTTCCTGAGGAAATGTCATACTGATCTCCAAAATGGCTGTACAAGATTGCACTCTACCAAGCAGTGGAGGAGTGTTCCCCTTTCTCCACATCCTCTCCAGCATAAGTTGTCATTGGTGTCTCTAATTTTAGCCATTATGAAAGGAGTAAGATGGTTTACCAAAGTAGTTTTCATTTGCATTTCCCTGATAGCTAAGGGTGATGAGAGCACTACTTTCTTAAGTGTATTTCAGCCTTTTTGATTTCCTCTATTGAGAACTCTCTCTTAAGTTCTGACTCCATTTTTTAAAAGGGTTATTTGGTGTTTTGTTGACTAGTTTCTTGAGTTATTTGTATAGTTTGGAGATCAGCCCTTTGGCGGATGTAGGCTTGGTGAAAATCTTTTCCCAGTCTGTGGGCTGCCTCTTGGTCTTCTCAATTGTTTCCTTTGCCTTATAGAAGCTTCTAAGTTAAAAGAGGTCCCATTCATTAATTGTCAAACCTAGTGTCTGTGCTACCAGAGTTATTTTCATGAAGAAGTCTTCTATACCAATTTATTCGAGGATACATTCTACTTTCTCTTCTAAGAGGTTCAGTGTGGCTGGATTGATCTTGAGGTCTTTGATCCCTTTGGACTTGAGTTTTGTGCATGGCAGCAGACAAGAGTTTATCTGCAGTCTTCTACACACCATCATCTAATTGTGCCAGCACCACTGGTTGAAGATGCTTTTCTTTCTCCATTGTATTCTTTTAGCTCTTTTGTCAAAAATCAGGTGTTCATAGGTGTGTGGATTTATATTAGGATTTTCGATTTGATTCAACTGGTCTACCTGTCTATTTTTGTGCCAATACCAGGCTGTGTTCAGAACTATAGCTCTGTAGTAGAGCTTAAAGTCAGGCATGGTGATGCCTCCTGAGGTTCTTTTATTGTACAGGGTGGTTTTTGGCTATCCTGGGTCTTTTGTTTATCCATATAAAGTTGATTATTATCTTTTCAAGGTCCTTGAAGAATTGTTCTGGGATTTTGACTGGGATTGCATTGAATGTGTAGATTGCTTTTGTCAAGATTGCCATTTTTACTGTTTATCCTACCTATCCAGGAGCATGGGAGATCTTTCCATTTTGTGGTATCTTTCTAATTTCTTACTTTAAAGCCACAAAGTTCTTATTATATAGGTCTCTCACTTGTTTGCTTAGCACTGTTGTTTGTGGCTATTGTAAAGGGTGATGTTTCTCTGATTTGTTTCTCAGCCCCTTAGCTTTCTGAATAAAGTAGGACTACTGATTTGTTTTGAGTTTATCTTGTATCCTGCTAGTTTGATGAAAGTGTTTATCAGCTATATGAGTTCCCTGGTAGATGTTTTTGTGTCGCTAATGTAAACTATCTTATCATCTGCAAATAGATACAGTTTGGCTTTTTCCTTTCCAATTTGGATCCTGTTGATCTCCTTTTGTAGTCTTATTGCTTTAGCTAGGAAATTCAAGTACAATATTGAAGAGATATGAAGAGAATTGGCAGCCTTGTCTTGTTCCTGATATTGGAGAAATCACCTTAAGCTTCTTTGCATTCAGTTTTGTGTTGGCTGTTGGTTTGATGCATATTGCTCTTATTATGCTTAGATGTGTTCCTGTTATAGCTGATCTCTCCATGACCTTTATCATGAAAGGGTGTTGAATTTTGTCGAAGATTTTTCCTGCATCTCAAGAGATGATCATATGGTTTTTCTTTTTAGTTGTTTATATGGTGGACCATCTTGATAGATTTTCATATGTTAAACCATCCCTGAAAACCAGGGATGAAGCCTACTTTGTCATGGTGAATGATTTTTCTAATGTATTCTTGGATTTGGTTTGCCAGTATTTTGTTGAGTATTTTTTCATCGATGTTCATCATGGGTATTGGTCAGTAGTTTTCTTTCTTAATTGTGTTTTTGTGTGGCTTGGATATGAAGGAGATTGTGGCCTTGCAAAAAAAAGTTTGGTAATGAACCTTCTGTTTCTATTGTGTGGAACAATTTGAGGAGTATTTTTATTAGCTCTTCCATGATTTTTTTGGTAGAATTCTACACTGAAGCCATCTGGCCCTGGGCTATTTTTGGTTTGAAGGCTTTTGATGACTACTTTTATTTCATTGGGTGTCATAGGTCTATTTAAGTTGTTTGTCTGTTCTTGATTTAATTTTGGTATGTGATAGTTATCCAGAAATTTGTGGTAATGTCTATGTTTGAAACTTAGATGTGTTTCTTGTTTGAAGGAAATATTCTGTCTTTGTATCCATTCTGTTAGCCTGTGTCTTTTTATAGGTGAGTTAAGACCATTAATGTTGAGGGAGAGTAAGGAACATTGATTGTTAATCTTGTTTGGTTTAGATTTGTTGTTGGCAGTGGTATTGTGGGCATATTTTTCCTGATTTATCCTTGGGTTCTGGTTAAGTGGGATTATCTGTTGCCTATGTATTTTTGAGCATAGTTACCTTCCTTTGGTTGGAGTTTTCCTTCCAATACTTTCTGTAGGGCTGATTTGTAGATATGCATTGTGACAATCTAGCTTCATCATTAAATGTCTTGTTTTCTCCATCTTTAGTGATTGAGACTTTTGCTGGGTATAGTAGCCTGGGCTGGCATCTGTGGACCCTTAATACTTGTAAAACATCTGTCCCAGATGCATATGAGTGGTACAGCTGGATCATGGGGTAAATTTATTGTCAGCTTTTTGAGGAACCTCCATGCTAATTTCAGTAGTAGTTATATAAATCTGCACCTTGACCAACAATGAATAAATGTTCCCCTTTCCTCACATTTGCCCAGAACATGCTGTTACTTATTTTATTGCTCTTGACCATTCTTATAAGAGTAATGTAAAATATCAAAGCAATTATAGTTTGTATTTTTCTCATATTGAACAATATTTAAAGTGTTTGTCGACCTTTATGTTCTATCTGTTGATATCTCTGTTTAGTTAAATATACAATTTAAAAATGGGTTATTAGTTTTCTTGATGCTTATTTTTTAGTTTTTTTCTTTCTTACATATTGTATATGTAACCCTCAGTCAAATGTAGCATTGGCAAAGATGATTTCCCATTCTGTGGGTGACCACTTTGCATGAATGATGGTGACCTTGCCATACAGACATTTTTTGGTACTTCATGAAGTCACATTAAAAACTCTTGATCTTAATGTCTGCACTATTGGGTACAAATGACCAAATTATTTCTTACTTTCTTTTCTATCAGATTCAGCATATCTGGTATGTTGTTGAAGTGCTTGATCCCTTTAGGGCTTAATTTTGTTCAGATTGACAGAAATTGATCTAATTTTCATATTCTTACATGTAACCATCTAGTTTGTCTAGCACAATTTGTTGAAGATTCTGTCTTTGTGTCCAGTGTGTATTTTTGGGTTCTTTATAAAAAGTTACCTGTAAGTATGTAAGATTATATCTGGGTCCCCAATTATAGTCCATTGATAAATGTGTCTGTATTTATGCCAATGCAATGCTATAGATAATTTTAGCCATTCTTTTTATCACCATGATTGTTTTAGCTGTCCTGCAGTTGTTTGTTTTGTGGTGATTTTTATTTGTTTGCTTTTTGAGGAACACTGAAGTCTATAATAATGAATTGGTATAAAACAACATTACCACTTGTGCATTATTGGCACAAATGTTGTTGTAACACAGACTGTTTACTTTTTCTTAAAGTTAACTCCATAAGATATGCTACCTGTCTCTTACTGTTAACTGGGTCAAAATCCTATGGCTAATTGGGTCCAATGGCTATGGCTCTGGATGAGAATTTAGTATTACTATTCTGACAAGTTGACATAGTCATGGTTTCTGCCTTAAATCAAGAAACCAATTTGTATAAGGCAGAAGAAAACAAAATCTGGGAACTAATTTCTTATATGCAATTTTCTCTCTAAAATCCTAATATTCTCACATACATTTTAATGCTTATTTTTGTCTTTCCCTTATGCATACCTTAAAACTTGAAAGTTTTACTTTTCTATTGATTTTTAAGTTTTCCACAAGAAATAATAACAATTCCTAACAGCAGACTTTGAACTGTCCGGAAAGAAGAAGGGGCCCCACGTCATTGTTTCCTCTTGACTCAACCTGATTCATCTGGACTACAAATATCAGCCTAAAACCGGTTTGAGACTGTTTTGTTCGAGACAACTCATGACTAGTTAGCTGTAATGGTGCACCTTCTTATTACACCCTGGCCTGAGTTTCAAATAGAACTACAGTCAAGCATTTTCTGCCACACAGTGACTAGCTACATATGTCACAGCCAGTTCTGTTGAGAAATTTGGTTCCTAAAAATTTTCTTCCTACAGGATCCTACGGAACAATCATTATCCCATGTCAGCAGGAAATAACCTTAAGATAATGATGCCCCCTTTCCCTACCATTGGAATTTTGGGATAATAGTCATCTTCTTTGGGTTGGTTTTAGTTATTTAGGGTTGTGTATGGAAGGTGATGCTTAACACTTGGGTTTATCTTTTAGCCAGGAGTAGGGTATGGTTGGGAAAGGTAGGGTTTAGATGGGATAGAGGTAGATTAGCCTATTTTCTTATGAATTTGAGTAAGAGTAAGATAATAGTATTTTACAGCTTACATTGTTATATATTCTTATATGTGGTAAGCTATGTAAAATTAAGTTTATATTTTGTTATATTGTGTGAAATCTTTCAACTTATGATGTGTTATGCACATTATTTTTACCATATTCTATGTATGTATACTTTTCTTGTTCAAGACATTTTGTATATTGATACAATTGGGTATATATATCATGCTGCCCTTTATAGTTCTACCTCTTGTCTTGACATTTCTACTTTACCTCTATTTTAGGGATTAATATGTATGCATATGTACATAGTTATATTGTTTAGGTATTTGTTTCTGCTTTACTTAGGGAAATTTCAATCAATTTTTTAGCTAAGTTCCTGAGTATTACAGATTATCTTCACTCATGTTTCCTGTAGCTATGATATTAGTCAGATATAGATGCTTAATGTTCAATCACTTCATAGACATGCAGAACATGGCATTTAAATGTTTTAATATTAGTACTCCATTGACATGAGACACTGTTGCTCCTGACAGCACCGTGCATTTTCTTGAAAATATGTTGGACACTGTTGTTGCTCCTGCTGGAGTTCATTGTCGCCTCAGCTAATGACCTGTTGGGCAAAGAACTGCTACCTTGACCACTTATTTGGACATGAAGTCCTATGTGCTTGCAGGAGACAAATATAGAAGACTGTAGGACCTTGCCAAGTCAGGGTAATACAGCCATCCTACCTCCCTGCTGTTGTTGGTGTCTGTCAAGTACTCTTGGCCTTAGCCAAAACTGGGTGTGCCAACGTTGCTGTGAGACTTAGGGTGACTGTCCAGGTAGCTTGCTGTTTCTGTCCTTGCTGCACCTTTTGGAAGTTGCCCATCCACACTTCCTGTCTACCCTAGTATCGTTATTTTCCTTCTCAGGTCTTGATTAGGTTGAAGATTTAACTATCACAACTATTATTCTCTCTTCCTAGTTAGATATATTAGGTACCAAACTTAAGTTTTCCAGCTTAAGACAGCTTTATGGTAAACTCCATTTTGCCTTCATCCTAGGACTAAATATGTAGGTCAATTTGTTCTCGATTTTTCTTTTCTTAGACCACACTTGTTATTCACTGTTTTGTATATAGTTTTGTATCAAGCCTAAATCTTTTCTTTAGACTAAAAGGGCAATTGTAGTGACATATTTACTTTCTCTCCTTTTGTGGCACTGACCATGCCCATTGGGGGGTGGGGCCATGGGCAGAAGTGACCTGTGGAAGGAAGTCTTAGGAAGAGCCGGCGAATGCTCTCTGGATGGCTGGACTCAGACAGGAGACCATCCCGTGGAACTTGCTGGTGTTCATCTGTCTAGGTTGTAAGTTATTCCTCCCTGAATAAACATCTATTCGGCCTATTTGTTTATCCTGATCCTTATTTAACCGCAATAGATCTTCACATTGATAGATGAGCATATCTTTCAGCTCTCATAAAATAAACTTTATTATTAATACAGTGGACTATAGTAATAAAATAAATCAACCACACCCAATGGTCACAAAATGACAGTAATAAGCTAAAGAAAAAAAAAAAAAAAAAAAAAAAAAAAAAAAAAAAAAAAAGAAAAGAAAAAAAAAAATCAAACAAAAGTCATGAATAAGCCAATGAGACTTTTAGCAAGGAGACAGCCAAAAAGGGGTTACTACGTCAGCAGAAAACACATCATCATTTACTGTATTTGTACATGTGTTAAATTATCAAAGAACAAATTCAATGAAAGCTATACAACTACGATTTAATACACTGGAATCTTAGTTTATTTATTTGTTGATTGAATTTTTTGAGACAGATATTCTTCTGTGTATCTTTGGAGCCTCTCCTGGCACTCACTCTGTAGATGAGCCTGGCATCGAACTCACAAAGATTTGCATGTCTCTACCTCCCAAGTGCTGGAATTAAAGGAGTGTACCACCACTGCCTGGCAATACACTGGAATTTTAAAGCTCTATAAAATTTGTGGATCCTCAGAACATTTCTCTGGATTAACTTTATAATAAGCTAATTTTACATAAATATACATTAATGAAATATTCATTTTATGTGTATTATTACTATTTAATATTTTACTTAAAGGATTTATATTATGATTTATGTGAGAAATGTCTCTGCAAATAACATGGATTCTTGATCCCCAACTATTTTGATAAATATAGGACTTCAGGCAATTGAACCTAAGTGAATGTAGTGAATGGCCCAGGTCCTTATTGTTGCTACTTTCTTCTTCTAGGGTGACATGAAATAAGCTGCCTCTTTTCTTTACCTCATGCCATGACACCACATTCTGACTAACCATGGGTCCAGGAGAATTTCAGTCAATAAACAGCCAATTAAAATTTTGTTAAAATATGAACAAAACTTATTTTCTATTAATATGATATCCCCTGTATTTCTTCACAATTACAGAAATATTGACATTATATAGAATGTAACTAAACAACATTTTAATCTGCTTTCATAACACACACACACACACACAGACACACACAATCTGTATAATTTGAGGTGTATAATGAAACTGATTTTAGATTAAAGCTAATTATTTTACTTCTGAGAGATACTTTACTGTATCACATTTTAGTTAGTGTTGCTCATACCTGGAACCAGAAGGAATCCTTCAAAGATGTTCATGTTGTTACTGTATCTATTACAATTGTCTAAACTTTATCCACCTATATTTTTGGAAATTGGGTCAACTTCTTTTTTTTTTTTTTCCGACAAGTTACTAGTTTCTTATCAAAAGCTCTGTTTTAATATTAACCCATTTCTCTTAATCTAAGTATTTTCATGTGGTCTCATCTTACCGGAGAGAGGGTCCAGACCTCTGTTCTCTCAAGTGTCTACATGCTGGATCTTTCCTACTACTTCCTGAATCCTCCTTGTTTCATAGTCCTGCCTTTCTTACTTTCCTTTTGGCCAATAGTACTTTATTCATTAACCAAAGAGAAACATATTTAGAGAATGACATCTCCCATCATCTCCTCTATTCTGTCTAAAATAAAAAGAAGGGTTTTAACCTTAGCATATCAAAATATATCACACAAAAGTTATCAAATAACAACCACAGTGAACAATATTTAACCCATTAACATATAGCAAGATTTAAAGAAAATATTTTATCACCTATCCTATCATTGTGGGCATAAAATACTATATGTAACTTATCTTTAATCTTAAATAAGGAAAACTATAACCATGACTATCTGTCTTCAACTCCATCAATGACCACAGAAGGGCAATATATAAAGTCTAGAAATGACAGAGACAACTTGCCTGGTCAGTCACCCGAAGTTCTTCTTAATGTTCCATCTTAAGCCCATAAGCCATAGTATGTCTGGCAGACTCCTTAGTAAAGCAGGAAACTTTAAATTGTCCCCTGTATTGGCAGTTTGTCAGTCATTTTTTCTCTGTGTCCTGCAGAATGTCTGGCAGAATCTTCTATGAAGCAGGAACCCTGTAGCAATGCCCATCTTTTATCAGCAGTCACTTTTCTATGGGTTCTGCATGTTCAGTTTATACAGCATAAAGTCAAACTGTCCAGGCAAGAGCAGTATCTTGCCCAAATGGCTAGTCTTGCCATTTTGGAGACAAACACTATAATGTTTTTCTTTGATGTCCATTTTCATTTCTGATGCAGGTGATGTTATCAGGAGTAGTTGTGCCTCATTGTCAATAAAAACCCTAAAAGATTTAAAGTGCCATATTCTGTAGGTCCTTGAAAGGTTTGAAGAATGCCTATCCATCTCAAATACCTCTTAAATACGTCTTAAAAACCGAACTAACTCTAAGTTTTGACTATCGTAGGTAATTATCTATAATCTGTACTAAATTATACATTACATTTCTAAATGAGCTATATAAACACAATACCTAAACAAGAGGAGAAATACCCATATCACAAAATTGATTTTAAGTTTGTATCAATAAATGAAAATCTATTCCAAAACAAAGTATTCAAATCTATACCATAATCCCCTTTTTTACCTTTGTGCGTCATTCTTTCCAAACTGCTTCTTTTTGGTAGGTGGGCCTGTCTTAGGAATCCTAAGAAGATGCAGAAAAATCCTGGCTATAGTAGTCTGCATGGCTGTCTTATCTCAGGGACACTGCTTCAGGGGGTCTTGTTTGATCAAACCATGTTAGTGTGGAAGAAACCCACAGATTTTTATTTTCTGTGAAAACAAAAATAGAAATTCTTTTCCCAAGTAACCTGTCTTTAGACTTAAATTTTGGAGTCAAAGCATTTTTAAAATATATAAATTCAATTAATCCAGCAGCATTTCTTTCAACAGTTGTTGTTGTTTTCCTCAACAGTCAAATGATACAAAGACAATATAATACCATACGGTATCCAGATTCTCTCTGTGCTTTCCATCTTTACATGGCTTTTTCATTACTCTATTTCTTCTACTTCTTTTTTTTATTTTTTGAGACAGGGATTCCCTATGTAACTTTTATCTGTCCTGGAATTAACTCTGTATACCAGGTTTACTTTGAAATCACAGAGATCTGCTTACCTCTGCCTCCTGAGTGCTGGAATTAAAGGAGTGTGCCACCACACTCAGCTCCTCTCTATTATTTTTTTATCCACTTTATACTGTTTCTTTTTCTCTCCCAAGTTATGTATATTTTAAAATACACTGTAAACCTTTAGAGGTTTTTTCTTAATCTGCATCTGTCTTTACTGTAAATCTTTATCTTTTTCTGGCCACAAGACTTTTATTAGCTAAACAACATTGCTAAAATGAAAGCCATAGCTGTATTAACCACAGACTATCCTAGATGGTGGCAGGTACTTTTACAGCCAGAACTGAGAGCTGTGCTCACTGCCTTGGTCTATGCTGCCATCTAGAAGCATTTTTCTGGCTTGGAGATGTGGTCACTGCCATTGCCAGCTCTTGTACACACCATTCAGTTGTTAGCAGAGCTCTTTAAAAGCCTTGAAATTTTTTGTTGCTTATGCTGATTCAATAAATCTCTGTTTGTCTCTAGCAATACAGAATTCAACTGAGAAACATGCTGCTATCAAGAAGCCTTGTTTGTCTTTGTTCTTTTGTTTCTAAAACCCCTTCTTAAGCTTTTATTAAGTTTTAAGTGGAAGTTCTTATTTGCCACATTGAAGGTGCCGTAAATAACACACAGAGACATTGTATTAGATGTAATTCTGTTGGCCAGTTACTAGTTTCTTATCAGCTAGCTCTATCTTAAATATTAACCAATTTCTATTAATCTAAGCATTTCCACATGGTCTCATCTTAGCAGAAAGAGGGACATGACCTCTGCACTCTCAAGTCTCTATATGCTGAATCGGGTCAAATTCTTAATTATGTTGCCACCTGAGGATCTTGTATAACATTACACTACAACATATAACCTATCAAATACTACCACCCTCAAGCAAATACAATTGTAAAAGGCATTGTTGATTGCTGTAACAAAAGTATTGAGGATTTTCCTGATTCCACCCTGTATCTTACAGTAGCAACACTGGGATTATAAATACAGTCTACTTGCACAGGAGATTACATGGGATCTATGTATACAATCTTAGGTCGTCATGCTTGTTTGACAATCACTTTTCCTATTGAGTCATCCCTCAAGCACCACTCCTGAGATAATTAACATCACTGAAGGACTCCTCTCTAAGTTGACATTTTGGAATTGTGTGAAGTTAAACTTTTATCCTCAGGGGAATAATAACCTAAATAAATGTTTCATATTTCAAAAGCTATCATCATTTCATAGGTATTGAATAAAATATGTATATCACCACATACAAATTAATTTTGAAAATTCACGATGTGTTAATCGAGGGATCTTGAAGGCTATTAATTAATTCATTCTTATGTCATCCATACCTTTCTTTTTTATCTCTACACTCTCTAGTTCTATAGAGGTCACTTTGCAATTTCCATTTTTATAGAGACAATCATGTTAATAAAATCATTATCTTTTCAAAAATTAGCTTTAAGTTGATTTTAAGAGTATATTCACCCCCTATTTCAGTAAAAGATGGGCGCTTGCCCCATAGCTAGAATTTACATCCTATTTGTTTCTCAGACAGCCTTAAAGAAACAGCAGAATAACACTCCTTCTACAACAGTGGCAATTTTCATGTTTTATGAGTTTGGAGCAAACATTGTCAGTTGTTTTTAAAAGAACAGTTTAGTAGAAATGCTTATATTACAATGTTCTGCAGGCAAGACATTTCATTTTCTTAACTGGCTACTTTTGACTGTTGAAGAGGTATAATGCATCTGAGGACATGAATTACAGATTTTATTTAAATGAACAATGGTTAATTCTATTCAAAATGTATGCATAGTCATCATTCAGCAGAAGATTGTTTACAGCTGTAAATTCTACATCATCATAGGGGTTTATAAAAGTGCAAATATATACAACTTTTTAAATTTTATACTAGTATCTCATGAAGATCCTATTGTTTAGATTCAGTTATATTTATTATGTTGACATTCAATTTCTTAGCATATCAATACCACATATACATACTATTATATACTAGCAATAAGTAACTGTCAAGTTACTTATGTTTATTTTATGATTTACTACCTTTAAAATGCATCAAAAAAGAATTCACTAAAAATTTCTTCATGTAGGCTTGGTAAAAATAGTTCATTGGATTTTTTTATTCAAATTTTATGGATAATTTTTTGAATTTTGTTTGACAAGTGTTATTTACATTTTTTTCAAAGGAAGTTTGTTTTGATATTTAAATTTGTATATTCTATAAAGTATCTGCCTTTTGTAAAAAAAAAAAAAAAAAAGACCCTAATTTTGACAGCATCTACTTTATGTTTCTGGTTTGTGTGTGTGTTTCCAATAACTACATAATCAGTATTGTTTACAGAACTTGAAATTATAAAAAGAGGTGATCAATCCGGATTTTTACAATGATAAAACCATAATTCTCCAATATGACTTATGAGAAGTAGCAGTCATTAAACAGAAATAACTACTAAAAACCTAAAAAGCAGGATTGGTAAAGTAAGACATTGTCAGTTCACAAAATATTACAATATCAAAGAGGGTGAAAGAAGACAACCTTGGTTTGTGTAGTTTTTTTGTTTAAGTTTTTTTTTCTTTTGGTTAATTTTACTATTTTTATATGAGTTTTATATTGTCCTCCTTTGTTAGTACAATTTCTTCCCCTTATAAGCCTCATACATTTTCAGAAACTTAGAGCTGTTTTCTATTCATTAGTAAAATTAAAATTTTATCAAATATTCTGTAGGAAATAATCTTAAGCAGACAAGTGTTAATTAAATCAACTACCAACAAACTAAGAAATACTTGCTCCATTAAAACAACTTTCTTTTTTCACTTATAGTTTTCATATTTCTTCCTTTGTTATTTACCTTAGATTGTTATTATGAAAGAAATGATTGTGCTTCTTAATTCACTCATTAACAAAAGACCTAGCAATGGAAAATTTAATTTCCTTATGCCTACCTAATAGACTGTGATAAGCAACAGAGGAAGAACATGAAAGTCTGTATTGTATGGGTAGAAGAAACCGCCTTTCATTGCCCATCTCTTAAGGAAGGTAAGATGAGAATGTTGAACTTGTTATCATGTTTGTAGCTTAACTTTAATAAGCAGTCAAATATAGTAAGGCATAAAAAAGTAAGTCTCAGTTCTTGTTTTACTTATCTTTTAAAATTAATTTGAAGTCCATTTACTTCAATCCATATTTTAAAATGTATTAAGAACTTATAAAAGATGATAATTTGAAAACAAAATTAATAAGAATCCTCACATAAGAGAGACTCCAACATATCACAAGCGCACTTCTATTACTGTGTCTTCCAAAATGATTTTCATTTAAATGATTTCTTTTTCTTTTCATCATAAAAATATGTAATAGTTGCATTGTTTTAACATTATGTATCATTTAAAATGTTCTTGGGGACCTTTTGTTTTTAAAAGGGTAGAAGTTTTAATAGGTCTCATAGAACCTGAGCAAATAGAGGAGCTCATAATTCTATGGCGACATTCTTTCTGTTGTTAGAGGCAACAGTCAGTGATAATGTTGGCAGCTGATCAGCTAGCAGCAAAGATTTGACATTGACCTCTGACAGTGCATTTTGTATCCCATTTATTACTAAGACATCATAATATAGCAATTGGGAAAGATGGTCTTCCTTTCCCACCCCCTACTTTGATATTTTACAGCAGAAGAAAATTGTCTGAAGTAATGAAATCACAAACACTCCTGTTATTTTCACACAATATTTAATGGATTCTGAATCTTCAGAGAATCTTAACATAGGCAATGCCTCATTCTAAACATTGTCCTAGTGTGATAGCGGGATTTCTCTGTCAGCATAGCACACACTGCCTACTGAAAAAGTTTAAAAGAACCATGCACAGAGCTGAACACATTTCATTTAACTTCCCTCCCATCCCATGCTGTGATGTTTGCCTAGTTCCTTATGTGCAGGTCAGTCTGCATATTTCCCACAGAATTCCCACAGAGGACCTTTGACATAGACATGAAGTTATAAAAACATTGGTTGAGCCAGGCCACAAAATATGGAGAAACATTCCAGAGCTTTACCTAGTAAAGTCCTATGAAAACAGCTGCAAAAGGAAAGAGTGGCCTTTATTCCCTTTTGTTATTACATGTTTTAAAGTTCTATTTGTATAAACATCAATAGAGACTCCAACCAGAAACGTGCAATTGAAATAGCCATCCTTAACCATATTTTTCTCTGTCTACCTTGGTGGCCTATCGTTGGTAACTTTGGAAAGACTATATCAGCTCACTTTTTATTTTGGTCTTGGATCATGTCATCTAAATATAGTCATGAGTAATCTAATTACTCCTCACATGTATTCTTAAAGAAATATTTCATTTTGAATATAAAAACTACAGTGGTTACAGTCATGTTTACTATATATGGTTTGACTTAGAAAATTGAAACAAAGCTATTGGTAAGCAAAAATACCAATTAACTGCAGCAGAACAAGCCAGTGTCATAATTGCTATAGATAGAAATATGCAGACTAAAAAAATATATTACAATTAAAAACACCATGAATTATTTAGGAATCTTCACTTCTGAACTGTTACTAACAAATTTTAGTTTCAAATTTTGCTTAGAAAAAGCAAAACTCTGTTAATAATCTACATTTGAGTTGAATACAAGTCACAATGGTAGCTCCTCAATTTTTCCA
This sequence comes from Phodopus roborovskii, assembly GCF_943737965.1. Taxonomy (NCBI): domain Eukaryota; kingdom Metazoa; phylum Chordata; class Mammalia; order Rodentia; family Cricetidae; genus Phodopus; species Phodopus roborovskii. Next base: position 41,664,053 of record NW_026126525.1, on the reverse strand, counting down.
AGAATTTTAGAGTGTGGCTAAATACCTCTAAACTATCTGCACCTATATTCCCAAAATTCATAGTAGTCTATTGAGACACCACCACCAGAAAATAATGAGGGACCATTTGAGGAACAAAGAAGACAAAAGAATTGTGATATGAGCTTTTTTCATTAGTAGATAAATACAATGTCTGTGTCCTTAGTTAATTTTGGTGTCTCATACTTGCCTGTAAAATTATGACATTGAATATGAGGAATTGAAATAGTTTCCTAGTTGCAAATTATCTCTATCATTAGAACACACATTTAAGCAAGTACAGTGGGTGGAATTTGGCTGGCTCTTTGAAAAAAAGGAGCATTAAAATGAACTAATTGAAATGTTTTGTTTTACCAACATTCTTATTTTAAATCAAATTATTTCATTCCACAAATATTTACTGTTTATTTACTCATACTTTTGAGACACAATGACAAAAATATTATTAGGTAAGCAAACTGTTTTGTCTTCATGAGTCTATGGTGCCTTAGAATATTTGACAATTATACTCAGTAATAAGTGACTATACTGCTGTGTCTGATAGTATATTTGCACTTTCAAGATTATAAATTTAGAAAAACTGGATCTAAGTAGGAACTAAAAGATAATTCAGACTATAAACAATGAACCTATGCTAAAATGTGAACACTCTGGAAAGGAAACCCTTATTGCCATTTTTAAAGTCATTATAATTTATAGCTCTACTTTAAATACTTATCCTTATATCCACAGGTCTCACTGGTCACCAAGGAAGCTTCTTTTGCAACAGATGGAAACTATTACAAAACAAATATTTGGTCAAACTGCAGAGAATATGTAAGCACAAACTGATACAATTGAAAAAAAAAATAACCTACCCAAAAGGCTCAGGAGAAAAATCACATAAGAGTTGATGGAAAGATTTCAAGAGCAAGAGGTCCAGGATATTGCAAAAGAGTGTCTTCAATAAATGACAGAGAAATTGAAGCACAATTATCCCTCCTTTCCCACCTGTCCCAACTCACATGTCCACTCCTTAGAAAAGGTAAGTCCTCCCATGGGGAGTCAACAAAACCTGGAACATTCAGTTGAGGCAGGACCAAACCTGCCAGCCACCCTGCATAAAGGCTGAGCAAGGCATCCCACACATGGAATGGGCTTCAAAAGCCAGCTCATGTACTAAGGATAAATACAGTCTCACTGTCAGGGTTCCCGCAAACTGACTAAGCTATGAAACTTTCGCTTATATGCAGAGGACCTGGTTCAGTCTCAAGCAGGCTCCTCCACTGTCAGTCCATAGTCCATGAGCTCCGACAAATTAGGGTCAACTGACTCTGTGGAATTTCCCATCATTTTCTTGCTCCACCTCTTGTTCACAAAATCCTTCTTTCCTCTCCTCAACTGGACTCCCATAGCCTACCCTGGTAATTGACTAAGGATCTCTGCAATTTTACAAGGTCCCATGACTAGATGAGAAGCTACAAACAATTAATGGCTATTAAGGGAGGAAGAATCTGAATCCTCCAGAGAAATGCCCCTGATAGGTTAGCATGTGTGTGTCTGTCTGAGTGTGGGAGTGTGTGTGTGTGTGTGTGTGTGTGTATGTGTGTGTGTACATATGTGCGACATGCGCATACATGTGTCTGTGTGCATAATTAAAATAATAGAACTCATGAAATTAATAAGGAAATAGGTGATCATAAGATGTATTGTACAGAAAGAGGAAGAGGTAGAAATGTTGTACATATAATATTCACATATAAAATTCTGAGAACCAATAAAAATTAAACAAAAACATTATAAATATATTTTAAAAATATACTTGTTGATATCCTGACATTATGTTGATAGCTCAAGGGGTCCTGTGTTGTATGCCTACATCATGTGTCTGTTAAGTGGCTGTGTAAGGACTCTTTACATGGGCACTGGGTGAGCTATGGCCACACAGAGCTGGGACCACGTGGAGGTGGGCCAGCAACTACTCCATGACTCCAGTTTCAACCGGCCCAACTGCTGAGCCTCATTTTAAACCACTCCCATTCCTAATAAATAAACTTCATGTGGGTTGGTGAGTTGTGTGGTTCTTGTTTCTTTACCTGAAGCTACAGCAAACAAAAACAATACATATCAACTTGTAAAATAAATTCAATCATTGCAAATCACTTTGTTGCAGAAAAGTTAATAAAATTCCCCACATATTTTATTTTAGTTTGTCCAATTAATTATATTTGTCAGAATAGGGTGTGAAGTTTCAGGAAGAACTCAGATCTAAGTGTCTTATACTTCATACTGGAAAATATTTTTAGATGTAAAAATAAGGATATGATACTGAAGAATTATAAGGAAGATTGTGATCCTAGCCAAGATCAGATAAACAGGTAACCCCTTTGCAATTCTACTTTTCTCAGTTAGAAACTTGGGATTATTTTATTTACATGATAATATACAACAAATTATAAGTCATAAGACACATAAACCTATATATCATCTCACTATGTATCATACAACTGTTTCAACTTTATTTTTCTTTATTCGTATACAGACCTTACAATGGGAAGAATATCCCAGGGTGTGTGTGTGTGTGTGTGTGTGTATGTATGTATATACCTACCCAAAATGCTCAGGAGAAAAATCACATAAGAGTTGATGGAAAGATTCTAAGAGCAAGAGGTCCAGGATATTGCAAAACAGTGTCTTCAATACATGACAGAATATATATATATATATATATATATATATATATATATATATATATAATGTCTAAGATATGTGACATTATTTTATGCTATGGAATATGTGTTCAGTGATGGAATGATGCATTGTATTATTTTCTGTGGCATTGGTTTAAATCTGTAAAGTTGTCTTTGCCTATCTGAAATACTTGATTAGCCCAATAATGAGTTAATAGCAAGTAGGGGTAGAGAAAGAAATCAGAGAAACATCACCTTTTACAATAACCATGAACAACATAAAATACCTTGGGGTAACTCTAACCAAACAAGTGAAAGACTTATATGACAAGAACTTTGAATCATTATAAAAAAGATACCAGAAAATGGAAAGATTCCCCCATGCTCTTGGATAGGAGGGTCAACATAGTAAAAAGGGCATTCTTACCAAAATCAATCTACAGATTCAATGCAATCCCCATCAAAATCCCACCACAATTCTTCACAGACTTCAAAGGAAAATACTCAACTTTATATGAAAACAAAATAAAAAAAAATACACGATAGAAAAAAGAATTGTACAATAAAGAAACTCTTGGAGGCATTACCATACTTGACTTCAAGCTCTACTATAGAGCTATAGTAAGGAAAACAGCTTGTTATTTGCATAAAAACAGGCTGGTAGATCAATAGAATTGAATTGAAGACCCTGATATTAATCCACACACCTATGAACACCTGATTTTTGATGAAGAAGCTAAAATTATGCAATTGAAAAAGGAAAGACTCTTCAACAAATAGGGCTGGCATAACTGGATGTGGATATGTAGAAGATTGCAGATAGTTTCATATCTATTGCCATGCACAAAACTTAAGTCCAAATGAATGAAAGACCCCAACATAAATCCAACCACACTGAAACTCTTAGAAGAGAATGTGGGAGGTACCCTTGATGAATTGTTATGGTCGACCACTTCCTGAATATATTGCCAGTAGCAAAGACAATATACAGACCTCCTGAAACTGAGAATCTTCTGTAAGGCAAAAGCCATAGTCAACAAGACAAAATGGCAGTCCAGAGAATGGAAAAAGATCTTTACCAATCTCACATCTGACAGAGTGTTGATCTCCAAAATGTACAAAGAACTCAAGAACATAGTCGCCAAAACACCAAATAATTCAATTAAAAACTGGAGTACAGAATTAAGCAGAGAATTCTCAATAGAGGAATCTAACATGGCTGAGAGACACTTAAGAAAGTGCTCAACATCCTTAGCAATGAGGGAAATGCAAATCAAAACAACTCTGAAATACCATCTTATTCCTGTCAGAATAGCTAAAATAAAAAACACCAATATTGGGTTATACTGGAGAGGATGTGAAGAAAGTGAAACACTCTTCCACTGCTGGTAGGAGTACAAAGTCGTAAAGCTACTTTAGAAATAAGTATGGTGGTTTCCCTGAAAAATAGAACTAGTCTAGCTCAAAATTCAGCAATTCCACTCTTAAGCATGTACCCAAAAGATGCACATTCATACAATAAGGACATCTGGTCAACTATGTTCATAGTACCATTATTAATAATACCCAGAACCTTGAAACAGCATAGATGCCCCCAACCAAAAATTGATATAGAAAATGTGATGCATTTTCACAATGAAGTATTACACAGCAGAGAAATACAAATGGATGGAACTAGAATAAACCATTCTGAGGTAAACCAGTCACAGAAAGGTATGGTATGTACTCACTCATAAACTGTATATTAGAGAGCATGTATACAGAGAGCAAAGGACTACTAGCCTACAATCCATACTTTCAGAGAAGCCAGGAAAGAAGGAGGGCCCTTAAAATGACATATATATATATATGTATATATATATATATATATATATATATATATTCCCACAGTGAAGGGTAAAGGAATAAGAGTTTCTGAACAAATTGATTGGAACAACCCTATTTATCTTATAGGATCACCATGGGATAAAGCTAGATTTCATCAAGGAGACAAACTGCAGAAAGCCTACAAACTAAAGGAAATTGATCAGCTTTCAACTGAATTACCACTGGATTAAAAAGAAATAAAGAAAATTTTGAAGACTTCCTAGAAATTCAATGAAAATTATAGCAAAACATACTCAAACTTATGGGACACTATGAAATCAGTAATAAGAGGAATTTTATAGCATAAGGTAACTGCATAAAGAATTTGGGGGAAAAATTTATATTAGTAACTTAACAGCACACCTGAAAGCTCTAGAATAAAAAGAGACAAACTCATCCAGGAGGAGTAGATGGCAGGGCATAATCAAACACAATGCTGGAATCAATAAGACAAAAAGAAATAATAAAAAATTAATAAAGTTTGGTTATTTAAGAAATCAACAAGATAGACAAACATATATCTAAACTAACTAAAAGACTAAAAGAGAATATCCAAATTACTAAAATCTGAATTGAAAAGGGACCTGATAAAAAACACATAGGATATCCAGAAAATCATAAGGACATATTTTAAAACTTGTACTCTACGAAATTGGAAAATCTAAAAGAAAAAAGAACAGAAAATGGATAGGCATATGCAAAAATCAATCATGATAAGATAAGCAATTTAAAGAGACCTATTATCCCTAAGTATATAAAAAGCAGCCACTATAAATCTCACAACAAAAATGAGCCCAGGGCCAGATGGTTTCAGCACAGAATACTACCAGAATTTCAAAGAAGAACTAACACCAATACTCCTAATTTTTTTTTTTAAAGAAAGAACTTTGTCAAATATTTTTATGAGGTTACTGTTACTCTGATAACTAAATCACACAAAGATGCCACAAAGAAAGAGAATTACAGACAAATATCCCTCATGAACATTGAAGAAAATAAATACTGGCAAACCGAATCTAAGATCTCATTTAGAGAAAAATCATGCACCAGGGATACATCCTGGTTTCACTGTCAGAGGTGCCTTAGGCTGTCCAGGCCTTCTAAACAAGACCCACATTCAGGGAGTCTGAGTTGTTACAATACTGATTTCACAGCTTTCAGTCTGGGGGGTTCAAGAGGTCCCCCTTGTTCAGGTCAGTTGTCTTTGTAGCCTGGTCTTGCCCCCATTTTCTTATCACTCCTCCCACTCTGCAACTGAATTCCAGAGGTTCGTCACAGTGTTTAGCTGGGGGTGTCTGCTTCTGTTTCCATCAGCTACTAAATGAGGGCTCTATGATGGCATATAAGTTAGTTATCAATCTCACTATCAGGGAAAGGCATTTAAGGCAGCCTTTCCACTGTTGCTCAGATTGTTGGTTGGGGTAATTCTTGTAGGTCTCTGAACATTTCTCTGGATTTCTCTAGAGTCAGTTTTCTCTCCAAACCTATGATGATTCCCTGTATTATGATATCTTTTTTCTCCACCCCCCTTTTTTTTTTTTTTTGCTTTATTTTGTTTTGCTCTTGTCTACTAGCCTAGAGGTAGGAGGAAGGGCCTAGTCCCTACTCCAAAAACTGAAAGACTTGACAGATTTTGATGATCCCTCCAGAAAGGCATTACCTTCCCCTGGAGTAGGGTGATGAGATGAGAGGGGGTTTGGGGGGCATGGGAGGGGGAGAGAAGGAGAAAGGGAAGGATGGAGAGAGAACTAGGATAGATATACAAAATAAGAAATAATATATATATATATATATATATATATATATATATATGAGAATGCTGACTAATACATTGTTGCATAACTTACAGCCTGTAAGATAGGAGCTTGTTAAGTGGAAAAGGAGAGCACCTTCTGTCATTGTGGCAAGTGAAGTCAACACTCTCTGGAAGTAATAAACTCACTGACTTGGGGGAAAAAAGAAAAAGAAAAGAAAGAAAGACAGATCATCTACCATGCCGAAGTAGGCTCCGTCACAAAGACAATGGGATGGTTCAACATATGAAAATGTAATTCACTATATAAAAAAATGTAAATAAAAACCCACATCATCATCTCATTTGATGCTGAAAAACCCTGTGACAAAATCTAATTCCCATTCATGATACAGATACTGGAGAGACCAGGGATACAAAGAACATACCTAAACCTAATGAAAGCAATATACAGCAAGTTGAAATCCAGCTTCAAATTAAATGGACAGAAACTCAGAACAATTCCACTAAAATGGGAAGAAAGACATTGCTGTCCACTTTCTTCTATCTATTCAATACAGTACTCAAAGTTCAAGCTAGAGCAATAAGAAAACAAAAGAAAATGAAGAGGAAACACAATGGAAAGAAAGAAGTCAAATTTTGCAATTTTTTGATAGTATAGATGACACCAAAAATTCTATCAGGTAGCTTCTACAGGTGATATACACCTTCAGTAAGTAATGTGGTCAGATACAAGGTTAATTCAAAATAATAAGTAGCATTTCTTTTTTTTAAAAAAAAATTTATTTTATATAACCAAGTCCATTTAAATGAAAACAAACATTTATAGACAATATTTGGGAATTTGGGCGTCGTTCTTTCCAAAATACTTCCTGCTGGTAAGGGGCGCTATCATGGGGGATTCTAAGAAGATACAGAAATCCTGGCTGTAGTCTGTAAGGCTGCTTTGTCCAGCTGTTTTGAATGTAGGATCACCTGGTACTCTGTTTCAGGCAGTCTGGCTTGCTCAAACCACATTAGTCTGGAAGGAATCCACAGCTTTTCATTTTCTGTGGAAACAAAAATAGAAATCCTTTTCCCCAGTAACTTGTCCTTGAACTTAAATTTTGTAGTCAAAGCAAGCATTGTTTTTTAATTAATTTATTATTTAATCAGTAGCATTTATATATATATATATATATGTATATATATATATATATACATATATATATATAATAAACAGTCTTATAAAGAAATCAAAGAAACAACACCTTTTAAAATAGTAACAAATAATATAAACTATTTTACAGTAACTACAATCAAACAAGTGAACAACATGTATGACAAGAACTTTAAGTCTTTAAAGAAAGAAATTGAAGAAGACAACAGTAAATTCTCGTCCTCATGGACAGGTAGGATAAAAATGGCAGCCTTATCTAAAAGCTATCTAAAGATTTGATGCAATCCTCAGCAAAATCCCAATATAATTATTCACAGACCTCAAAAGAATAATACTCAGCTTCATATAGAAAAGCAAAGCAAAACAAGACAAAAGAAATACCAGGGCAGCTGAAATAATCATGTAAAATAAAGGAACTCCTGGAGGTAGTCCTGACTTCAAGCTCTACTATAGAGGTATAGTATTAAAAACAGCATGGTATTGACATAAAAGCAGACACATGAATTAATAGAATGGAATTGAAGACCCTGACATAAATCCACACACCTATGAATACCTGGTTTTTGATACAGAAGCCAAATTTTTCATTGAAGAAAAGGAATCTTAAACAAGCAGTGCTCACATAACTGGATGTAAACAAAGATGTAAAGATGTAAATAGATACATATCTATTCCTCTGCATAAAACTCAAGTCCAAATGGATAAAAGGCCTCAACATAAATCTAGTTACAATGAACCTGATAGAAGGGAAAGTAGGAAGTAACCTCAAATGCATTGGCACAATATACTTCCTAAATATAACACCAGTGTCCCAGATATTATGATCAACAATTAATAAATGGAACCTCCTGAAAAAGAAAATATTCAGTAAGGTAAAGAACATTGTCAATAAGACAAAAATCATGGCCTAAAGAATGGGAAAAGATCTTCACCAATCCTACATCTGACAAAGGGCCAATCCTCAAAATATATAAAGAACACAAGAATCTAGGCATCAACATACCAAATAACCCACTTGAAAAATAGGGTACAGATCTCAACAGAGAATTCTCAATAGAGAATCCTCAAATGACCAAGAAGCATTTAATGAAATGCTCAGCATTTTAAGCCATTAGAAAAATGCAAATCAAAGTGACACTAAGATACCATCCTATAATTTTCAGAATGTCAAATACACTGATGACAGCTTATGTTGGATAGAATGTGAACTAAAGAGAACACTCTTCCACTGCAGGTGGGAGTACAAACTTGGACATCCACTTTGGAAATCAATGTGGCTATTTCTGAGAAAATTGGGAATCAATCTACCTCAAGACCTAGCTATACCATTTGTGGACATATACCCCAAAGACTCTGAATCATACAACAATGGCATTTGCTCGACTCTAATCATAGCAGCATTACTCATAATAGCCAGAAACAGAACCAGGAAACAACTCAAATGCCCTTCACTCAAAGAGTGGATAAGGAAAATGTGGTACATTTACACATTTACATAATGGAATATTACTCAATTTATAAAAATTAATAATCTCATAAAATTTTCAGGTAAATAGATGGAACAAACAAAAAAAAAAAGGGGGGGGCTGATCTCCAATAGTCTTGTTGAAGAAAGGGAGGAAGACTTTAAGAGCCAGGGGGGATAAGAACAGCCAGAAGGTGGCATAAAATAAATGTAGTTATTACTGGAAAACAAAATACAATTTATAAAAAGATGGCAAAGAACTTTCAAAAATTGCTTGAAGTACACAAACACATATGTTACCTGAATGAATTAGTAAGCAAATCCAACTTTTTTTTTTACATTTATTTATGTGTGTGTGTGTGTGTGTATCTATAAGAAACATATTTACCATCAAGTATAGATGTTATGAGCAGTTTTCCTGTGCAGCCTGGTCCCAGAGACGAGTCAATCCCAAATAACATACAGAGACAGTATATTAGATATAAGATTGGCCTGTAACTAGCATTTCTTATTGACTAGCTCTGTCTTAAATATTAATCCATTTCTATTAATCTAAGTGTTTCCACATGAACTTATCTTACTGTAGAGAGGGTCCAGGACTCTTTTCTCAAGTCCCTACATCTTGACTTTTCTCTACTATATCTCCCAGACTCCTTCTTGTCTCCTAGTCCCTCCTATCTTGTTTCCTATTGGACAATAGGGCTATATTCATTAGACAATAAGAGAAGCATATTTACAGAATGACATCTCTTGTAGGACAAGGAAACAAGCAGACAACTCTATTCCCGTGTTAAATAAAATAGCCTTCAAACTAAAATTACCTAGAAGAGACAAAGAAGTTTATTTTTATTAAAGATATAAATAACCCAGAAGAAATTATAATTTTTATTTTATTTTATTTTATTTTAATAGTTTTTTAATTTAACTTTAATTCAACTTATCCTCCCATCTAATAATACATCATCCATGTTCTTTGTCAGTTATTCTGCTTCCACTCCCTAACATGCTATTTCTTTGAGCAGCTAGTTGTCTCTCTGCCCCCAGTGATAATATATCCTTACTCTACTGGATTTTCTTGAACAATAAAATGTTGTAGTATAACTAGATTTGATTATTCACAAAGCCCACTCATCACACTGATTCACATAGTTTTCAGACTGTTAACATGGTTCTTTCCTTTGCATCAGGCACACCTGGCTTCTGAAAAGGCCAGAGACCAGGTAAGCAATATCTACATACACTATCCTTTTTCTTTTCCATTCATGTATTTCCAAGAACTGCTATTCTGTCTTTAAAGCTTTCCAAAAAACAAACAAACAAACAAACAAACAAAAAACAAAACAAACAAACAAAAAAAAACCAAAAGGAAAAAGTAAAATTTAATATAGCATGTGGATTTTTCTCCTGAGATCACATGTCAACATACATCTCCCACATTCTCACATTCTGTCAATGACCTGGACAGACCATTTTATGTGGTTTACCTTTCTTTTGCTCCCCTTTTCCTTGATTTGGTACATTGGGGATTGAATTCAGTGACGTCTTAAGTAGTTTGGATCTTCCTGACTGTCTCCTGTCTCAATTGGCTCTGGTTTTCTCACTAAATCAAACACGTCCTTAACTCTCCTGAAAGCATGGGCCTATGAGGCATGGGGAAATTGGCATGAAGCAATACTTCTTCTGTTCATCTTAGTCAGTTGTCATACCTGTCTTCTGTGCTTTGGTCCTTTATATTCATTAGGATCCCAGATATTGATAATAAGTATCCACAATACCAAATTTGAGCAGGTATGTCAGAGACTTGTGTTCTGTGTTGTCTCTAGTTATATAGCATTTGTTTTATTACATAGGATTTCAATGTCATTAGCCTTCAGAATGATTTCTTCCTCTTCCTTGCCCCAAGACAAGCTGTGAGACCATGTAATTCATTGCTTATCCCAATTCCAGTATTTCATGGGCAGAGTATTGCCTGAATCTCATAATTTCCTGTACTAAGAACCATATCTGCCTGCTACATGTGAGTTTTTTTTCTTTGTCGGCATTAAAAAATCACACTTTAGGGCTGTCTGTCTTCTCTGTTCCTACTACAGGATTCTTTGCAGAAGGTCCTGTTTTTTGAACCAAGGAAAAGCTCTTTAGAATGAATGTTATGTGACTCTTTCATGATTCCCCCACTGTAAGAAACAGTAAACTAACAACTCTTCCTCAAACCTATTTTAGTACTTTTGTTATCAAGGTCAAGGCTGAAAGTGGAGGATAACATTAACTTTTTTTTTAGTCATGTAATTTGTAATTCCCCACTTATGCAAGAAAGTTTTGCTGAATAGTTTTAGGTTAAGTTGACACAGGCTAACTTCATCTGGGAGGCAGGAACCTCAATTAAGAAAATGCCTCTATTAAACTGGGCTGAAGGCAGCCGATAGGGCATGTTTTATTAGTAATTGTTGGGGGAGGACCCAGCCAATTGTTGGTGGTGCTATCACACAGGGGTGCTCTTCCCAAGTTCTAGAATAAAGACAGTTGAGCAAGCCACAGAGCAAGCCTCCATTGCCTCTGCATCTGACTCTGATTCCAGGTTTCTGCCCCACTTGAGTTCCTGTCCTGAATTCCTTTGGTAATGCTGTTGTTGTTGAAATATTAGTCACATAAAACCTTTCCTCTCCAAGTTCTTTTGTCATAGTCTTTCATCACCACAGCATTTGATAATGTTACTAGGACCCAAAGTATATGTAGTAAGAGAGTTTAGCCTCATAGGCCATGAGATTGACATCACAGCCTGCTTATGATTTTGTCTAATATATGTTACTTTCAGGAATTGCAATGTATTTTTTAGTCCATTCACTGTTTGTGGTCTTTAGACATCTTCAGAGTCATATGGTAAACTCATTTCATTGGATAGAAATGCCAGCCCAAGTTTAAATAGAGGAACATTGCCACGTTGTGACCCACATCCAAAGGGCACTATGTTTTTAGGTGGTTTGTATGTGATTTCATATCCTGTTACTCATGGTAGGGAGTATACAACCACTACTTGAACAAAGAAGCACAAAATCATACTCCATATGGAAAAAGAAGTCATGTTAGGATTGCCCCAACAGATATTTTCCAATGTGTATGAACTAACATTACCCATATCAAATCCATATTTAAGTATTTGTGGATTTCCCCGAAGGTGTCATGGTAGGCAGGGAAATTAACCCTATATAGGTGAGAATGACAAGTTGTCTCAGTTTGACCTATCCAAACTTGATCATACTTCAGGAATCTGAGATTAGATATTTTATTGTCAACATATTCAAATACAGTATGGGTTGAAAAATATTTTCCTAAAGTAATAACCTACCTGGTGCTCAAGGAGTCATATTTACATAAAACATAAAATCAAAGTGTACGCCATTCCTTCCAGAATGATGGTTTCTAGAGCCTGGTGCACAAAAGGACCTTGAGAACGCATCCCCCATGGAAAGATAACTGCCTTAACCTAGAGACAGGAGAGAAGCCCTAGTCCCTACTTCACATGACCTGTCAGATCTACATGACCCCATCTGGGTGGCATTCCCTTACATATGGAATTGGGGTGGGGGAATGAGAGGGGATGGTGGTTAGGGTGCATGTGAGAGGGCAGAGAGGGTAAAATTGAGGGAGGGAGGGAGGCAGAGGGAACTGGGATCAACATGTAAAATAATAATTTAAATTTAAAAAAAGAAAAAAGAAAAAAAACTAAAAAATAAATCTAGGAAACTATTTGGCATGGTTTCAGTCATACAGATAGCAAAGAGGTCATTAGTAATATTAGCTAACAAATGCCCTGGTTTAAGAAACTTGGGCAAGCCCCCAGTTACACAGATAATGTTTGGGTCTTTTATACTAGTAGACTCCTCAGGTCCTGTTGTTGAAATTTGATTTGGCTTTGCCCAACAGATAATGCATATTATCAGGATATTAATAACCTCCAATACCCAGATTTCCATATGGAAAAAAATTAAAGGTTATACCCTGCATGCTTTACATTTGTGCTTTCTCTGGTGATCTGTAGGTTTAAGGACCCAACAAGTATTCATTGCAGGCACCAGCTCTCCATGTCTTACATTTTGTTCTTTGGAACCTGTTTGTACACTAATTGCATTGTGGGGAGACATGAAGTAACATCTGTTCATATAAGATAAGGCCTCAATACAGACAAAAGAAATTGTTACACCCAAGTCTGGCTTAGTTAACTGGTGATTTTATTGGGGTTATTTATGGGTATATGCATTAAGAGTTACTTATAGGATCATGGGTGACTCAAAGAAGTTGCACCAGCAAAATGCCAATTAAAGCCTAGTGAAAATGCACAAAGGCTGTATCTCTGAAACATGTTCAGACAACTCAGTGTCCAGGAGTCTCCTTACCCTTGCAACTTCTTATTGAATTTAAAAGCTTGAGGTGGGATCTAATGAGTTATGAATTTCATGAACTTCTTAATTGTAGTAAAGTTTATTCATGTACCTCACTTCTGTTCCTAAGTAGAATTAGTAGGATTGTTCAAATTCAGAATAAATAACTACACAAAATCATGACTCTTAAGTTTAGTGAAGAATCTTCATGAACATCGGCATACACATCACACAATAAATCAAATATCCACTTCCTTCATCCTCATTTTGAATCTTAAGAATATTAGGTTAATTTATCTGCATGTCATTCTCCTTTCAAATACTTCAAAAGTCATATAAGAGTGATAGAAAAGAAATTAATTTCAATATCGACACAAGTGAAATTCAATATATGTATGCATTCATTTGAAGCATACATCTATTTAATCTTCATCAATAAAGAATCAGGAGTCAGACATCAGGGTAAAACCTGAAAGATCAGAGAATCAGGGAAACAGCCACAGTTGCCTCCAACCTCTAGTGTTCCTCTGTCCAAACGTTCTGAGATTCTGTCTCAGCCCCACCTTACCACTTCCTATTTCCTCTCTGCCTACACTCCTCCAAACCTCTGTGGTTAATTATGCTGAACTAATGGCTGTCCCTGCCTCTGACTCCAAGCAAGCTTTATTTGTCATAACACAATCAAAATATTACACAACAGTCATTTCTAATTTTTAGAAATGACTTTTTCTACCATCATGGTGTATATAGGAAAAGCACATTCATGAAAATTATTATTTAAGAAATTATAAAATAGATGTAACAAAATAAAGAACTACCATGTAATTAGGGCAAATGATCACAGAAAACTCCACAGATGATCTGCTTTGTACAATGTGGTCCATTTAATCCTGGCAGGACTTTATTCCTAATATTTTTTTTTGCCTAGAAATAAGCTTTTTTTTTTTGCTGTTTGGTATCCCTTAAAAGCAGATGGCTTTCCTATCTTTAAGTTCTGAAATGTCTATATTTCTCTTATTACTTGTTTGCATCAATTTCTAATCACTTCTTTGTATTTCTATCTTGTAAGCTAAATATCTTTGTAATGTCAACACCTGTTTTATTAATTTTTTAAATGTTCATACAGAACATAATACATAGCTCTTAGATCAGGCAGGAATGAATGTAAGAACATTTGGTGGGCTGCACAAATCCAAACCCAACACAACTGAATTAGTTCTGGAAATTAAAAATAATTTCAAGTTTTTTTTGACACAGTACAAAAATTATATGGCTTCTATCTATTCATTTTATAAAATTTTCCATATCTGCTTTTCAGTGTATTAAGTCCTGTGAAATAAGATTTTTCTCCTCCATAGATCAATTAAATGTATAAACATAAACCATTATCTTTCATTATATATATATATATACATATATATATACATATATATACACACACACACAAAATGTTTGCAAATACTATTTGTATTTCAAAAGATTATGCATAGATTATTATTACTTAGTGAGTATTATGGTAAAAATAATTTTCCTAATATTTCATAAAAGAATTTTCTATTTTTCCTGTTGAGCACAGGAAACGGGAAACATAGACACTGTTAATTCAGAGGAAACTAGTGAGTGATACTGTCACCAGAGTCACTTAAAGCAATGAGAATATGAAACAGCAATTGTCAAAAAATACTGCACTCATCTTCTTGCTCTATTAATTTTATAAATTATGAAACAAGAGTTAATAGCTTGTCAGAGAGCTCACCAAATTAAAGCAGGAAAGGTAGGAAAAGGGAGGCAAACTAGAACCAAATCAGAATGGAATTTGAAGTTTTGAAAAAAAATTTAAATGAGGAAATGGTTATTTTTTTATGTTTGAAATCATTTTTATTTAAATTAGAAATAAATCTTATTTTATATATTAATCCCAGTTCCCTCTACCTCCTATACTCCCATGTCCCCACAAAGCACCTCATCAAACCACATCATCCACACCCCAGGCAGGGAGAGGTCTTCCATGGGGGATCAGAAAAGTCTGATTCCACTGTCAGAGGCCCCATAGACTTCTCACACCTCTTAATTGATACCCACATTCAGAAGGCTTGGTTTGGTTAAATGCTGGTTCCCCAATTTTACTACTGAGGTCCATGTGCTCCCACTTAGTAAAGTCTACTGTTTTTGTGGGTTTCTTCATCATAGTCTTTACTCCTTTGCTCATCCCTCCTCTCTCTCTAAAACTAGATTCAATGAGTTTGGCTCATTGCTTAGCTGGCTATGAGTTACTGGATGAAGGTTCTTTGTGGTATTTAAGGTAGTCACCAATCTCAGTATAGGGGAACGAAATCTAAGCAATAATGCAGAGGAAATGGTTAATTGTTAAAGCAAATATAAAATTAAAGTAACCTTAAAGATGTCCTCATATCTTTGCATTATTAAAATATGATCAAACACTCTGTCCCATGGTGAATTTGGAGGCAGGGAAGTTTTAAGAGTACAGAAATCATCTGTTATGAAGGAAATAATGTTTCTTTTTATGCAAATATTAAATTTGTTAGGAGTATTCATTAGCAAAATATGTCTTCAATACTTATTTTGGGTCAAGAATTGAGCATACTTTAGTTAATTAGTGCTATAAAATTTATAATTTAATGAGATTAGGAGGATCATAAGCCTCAGTCATGACAGGAGGTACATAGTGAGTCAGTTACTCAGTGAAGATGCTTTTCTTGGTAGATTGTCTTATAATATTCATAATTAATAATTTGCATCATTTAACTTTGAAAATAAGAATTTGACACAAATAACTTCCTTTCCCTCATCAACCGAAACATCATTTTCCTGAATTTCTTATATTTTTATTTGATTGATAATTACCTCAACAATTTTAATATGGTTGTTTCCCTCTCTTTTTCTCTATGTAAGAAAACATGTATTCTTTTTTTTATTTTATTTAATTTTATATAACAAAGTCCAATTAAATGAAAACAAACATTTATACACAATATTTGGGAATTTGGGCGTCGTTCTTTCCAAGCTACTTCCTGCTGGTAAGGGGAGCTGTCATGGGGGGATTCGAAGAAGATTCAGATATCCTGGCTGTAGTCTATAGGGCTGTTTTGTCCAGCTGTTTTGAATGTAGGATTTGCTTGTAATCTGTTTCAGGCGGTCTGGCGTGATCAAACCTCATTAGTCTGGAAGGAATCCACACCTTTTCATTTTCTGTGGAAACAAAAATAGAAATCCTTTTCCCCAGTAACTTGTCCTTCAACTTAAATTTTGGAGCCAAAGCATTTTTTTTAATTTAATTTGTTGTTTTACATGTCGATCCCAGTTCCCTCTCCCTCCCTCCAAAAAAAAAAAAAAAAAGTATTTCTTGCTGGTTGAATTTAAAGGACAGAAAAACTTCTGAAAATGGTACATTTTATCTTTATCATTTATGATGATTAAATTTTCATTCAGTGTTACAGTTTTAAGAAAAATGGTATACGAGGAAAGGCGAGCATACCAAGCACTGAATCAGAATAATAAACCTAGAAGTTAAACTCACATTCCTACAGCCAATGAATGGTTGAAAAAAAAAAAAAAAGAAAGAAACCATATATTCATTTTCTAATGTGAAGAAATGATTTTAAGTCATTTTTGTTGTTTCCTGTTCTATATATTCAATATTTCTAAGTTGCAATAAAAACCCAGATAAGAACTACTCTAAATATGCAATTCCAGAATTATCTAAGTGTTGCTCATTGCTTTTGATAGATATATGTAAATTTCATAACTTTTTAATGTTTCAATAATCATATTAACTAGCATTTACCAGTATACTCTATATAGAACAGCATTCCTGCCAATAGTGAGATGGTCCCACTCTTTGATTTTTTGTGGAATTATTAATGATAACCATTTGTGTATGTTTTTTTCTTTTTCTTTTTAAGATATTAATATTTTTTCCTTATTTACTTATGGATCCCTGTTCCCTCTCCCTCCTTCTCATGTTCTCCTAAACCCCCTCCCCCCAGTACAGGGAGGGTAAAGCCTTCCAGGAGGTATCAACAAAATCTGGCAAGTCATTTGGAATAGGGTTATGACATCCTCCTGTCTCTAGGATAAGGAAGTTTCCCTAAGTATGCATTCTTTTATTACTTACTGGTTTGAGCAAAGGCTTTACCACAATGATTACATTCATAGAGTCTCTCAAGTATGTGTTCTTTTATGTCTTTGTAGCCTATTGACATGTGAAAAGACTTTACCACACAGATGGCATTCATAGGGTCTCTCTCCCATATGTGTTCTTCTATGACTTAAGAGGCTACAGTGTTGTGAAAAAGCTTTACCACACTGATTACATACATATAGACATGTGAAAATGCTTTACAACATTGATTGCATACATAGGGTTTCTTTCCAGTATGTGTTCTTTTATGTGTTTGTAGACTACTGACCTGTGGAAAAGCTTTGCCACATTGATTGCATTCATAGGGTTTCTCTCCAGTATGTATTCTTTTATGGTTTTGTAGATTATCACTACGGGAAAAGGCTTTACCACATTTATTACATTCATAGATTTTTTTCTCCAGTATCTGTTCTTATATGTCTTTGAAGGCAACCATCTCTTAGAAAAGCTTTACCATATTGATAACATTCATAGGTTTTTCTCTCCAATATCTGTACATATGTCTTTGAAGGGGACCATGACTTGCTAAAGCTTTACCACATAGGTTACATTCATAGCGTTTCTATCCAGTATATGTTCATTTATGTAGTTCCAGACAACTATGGCAAGCAATGACTTCACCATCCTGAAAATTTTCATATGGTTTCTCTCCAGTATGAATATTTCCATGCCTCTGAAGATGCATTCTTTGTCACTAGAACTTTTACAATGTTCTTCAATATTATGGTATTCCCAAATGTAGCATCTTTTCTTGGGCTTCAGATCTCAAATCAGTAAAATAACAGTTCTATTAGGCATTTTACACCATTATTGTCAGGCATGGTCACCCCAGTTTACACAGATCTTCTATTTGGTTGAACTAGTATAATGACAACAATTTGGATTCATTGTAACATCTGTCCTTTATCTGGGTTATTGATTGCTCTGGTCATGCTGTAGCTTTTGTGCTTATCCATGCTCTCCTCACAACTCCCCACAGTAGCACTCACAGAGCAACAATCAATCCACTGTCACCAGTTCTGATATAAAACCAAGCCTGCATCATGGCTCCAGGAAGTTATGTTCAAGACCTGAGACTGGCCCATCTGTGTACTTTCTATATACATATTTGGAACTAGTCTAGATGTTTCCTTCAGCCACAAGGCAATTTTAAAAATTTATTCTTATAAGGATTCCATCCTTTTCATTTGAAATATTAATACATGTTGTTGTTCAGAATCTCTGCACTTAAATTTTTCTTAGTGAAAATTCTACTTCTATAGCAACATAATACAATATTAGCATCTCTAATAGCTTATATATTTTGACTGGTTCATCGGAGCTTATATATTATTGACTGGTTCATAATATTAGTTTAACATTTTGTAAAATTTGAGAAAAATCTGTTGCTGTAGTTTTCTTGTCCCACCAGGTCACACCACATCATGCCCAAATGAACAGACAGGTGATATATTAATTAAACTGTTGGCCAATGGCTAGGGATATTCATTGGCTATCTCTGCCTTAATTATTAACCCATATGTATTTCTAAATGATCTTATCTTAACATAGAGAACCTGGCATGTACTATCCTACTGTGCTACTAGTCTCCACATGGTGGCTTTTCAATCTCTCTCTGCCTACCTTTCCCAGAATTCTCCTTGTTTCATAGTCCTGCATAGCTTCCTGATTCTATTGGCCAAACAGTGTTTTATTCATCAGTCAATAAGAGAAATATATATGCAGAAGAACATCCCATCAAAAAAATCTTACTAAATAGTAGTTGATTTACTCAAATCAAAGTTAACTGAGTTCTATTATGATATAACTCATTTGAAAGTCTACAATGTCAAAATGATATTAATTGACTAGAAAAAGAGCTAAAATATTTGATAGATAGTTCTTAGTTCATAATCACAATTTACATCTGAAAGACTTTCTAATGTCAAGGAAGCTTATTAAACTTTAAATGTTTGGGTTGCAATTGCCACAAGGCAATAATAAATGCTTTCAGAGATTTTTATTCATGTCTCCCATGTTTCAGAGAGAGTCAAATATAGATCATCAGTGCAGCAATAAATGTCTTATTTTTTCCAGAGGTTATATTATATGACTGTGTTTAATTTAGAGAAAACATCATGTGAGAACATATATATATATATATATATATATATATATATATATATATATTTGTCCAATATGCTAAGACACCACCTATACTATCTTGTTTTATATTCAGCAATTGTACTGAAGTCTGTTAAAAATGTAAACATTAGAAATTGGATAGTAGTTCAAAAGGAACAAAACAAGAGCAGGAGAGAGGTGTGACCACTAAAGTGAGTGAAAATATTACTGAGGAAGAGGAAATATGAAAAGAATGTATCACTCTAGACATAGCATGACATCAGTATTGTAGTTATTAGCAATTTGTAAGGAATTTAGATATTTGGGTACTGTGTGATGCCTAACAGAGGATTCAAAAAGTCACCTTGATTGATGTAGAAAGAAGAAGGATAAATAATGGTACTTTAAAGGTCATGATATTTAGTTTTTATTTTCATTTTTCATCTAGTAGTTGTAATATCAAAATTACAGACCAGATTTTATGAATAAAAACAAACAAACAAAAAAGCCACTGGACAGATAATCTGACCATCAGAAAGGATCCTTTTTTTATAAAACCAAAAGTGAAACTTTCAAAACTATTCAATGTGTATTGTTGATATTGAATATTTTTGATGCTAGGTCTACATTTTGCAAGTAAAAAACATAGAAAAGCCCAAAAGCCCAATAGCTTAAGAAGCTTTTACCCCAAGTTTCATCTACACATATAATAATGTTCTTGGCTCCTATATTCTCTCCAATTCCCTTCCTCCCATCAAATATCTTCTTACCATCACTCTCTTCCTCTCATTCTCTTTATCTTCCTCCCTCTTTCTCATGTCCAAGTTTTCCACAGCATTAAATTAGGATTGTAAGCATGTGTGGGTATTTCTTATTTGAGGGAGGCAGTGTATTAGTGGTTATATTATTGAGGAATAGGTGTTTGCCTCACTCAGAAATCATTAACTTCCAACAGTTCCTCTATGGATTTACCTTTTATGCTACCATGTACTACCTAGAATAGAACATTGGTGGGTCCAGGGTTTGCAAGCATTTACCAGGAAGCCACTGTTGCTAAGAGATCGTGGTCGCAAAAGTTGTGTCATTTCCAGAGTACAACCATTTGCAGTACTTTTTTCCTATATTTTATCTCTTAAATTCTTTCTGGCAATTCTTCCTTGTTGTTTTCTAAGCCTTGGAGTTGGTGAGGGAGATATCCCATTTAGAGGTAAGCACTCCATAGTCACTTGTTCTAGCACACTGACAGTTGGGGTTATCTGCATTAAATGGCACCCACTGAAAACAGTTTTTCTGGCTAAGGCTGAGAGCAGCAGTATGTAGAAGAATACATATTTAGTTTGCAGTTTCATCATCATGTCCATTTAACCAAACAACAGAAGATGCCTCTAGCATTTATGACCTCCATGTCAGTAGGCTTTGAGCTAGTTTGCAATGCCAGATAGGAATTTCTCCTGTAGAATGGGTGAAATATCACTACAAATTATTGAATAAAAGTGATTTGTTCCCAACCTATTATTACCACCAATTTGTCCATATAAAAGGAAAAATGGAAAGATGGTTACATCATGTGGCATTTTTCCAAGTTTCCAACAGTTTGCCTCTCAAGTTAAAGATATATGTCAATGTAATTAAAAGCAGATTTCAATAACCAGGCTTTAAGAAAATTAAAAATGACTGTGGCAGATTACTTTAATTGGCTTAACTTAAACAATTATTTGTTAAATTTACTCAATGTTTATGATTTAAGATAGTTTTATATCCAGTTTCTGAATAATCACATAGTAAGATATTTCAAAATGATTTTACAAAAATCTAATTGCCTTCAAGTATAATCTTGGTTTGTGTCAATCAGTCACCACAGACCACAAGATTGGCATGTCAAGAACATGCCAGGATATGTGATGTGAAACTATAAACAAATAAATAATTATTTGGTTTAAATTGAATGAACTAAAGGAATCAACCAATGCTTATTTAGTACAATATATTCCACCACTTTATCATCTCAAGAAATATTCAAACTTGAAACCTGAAAATCCCCTTAAATTCTTTTCTTTACTTTGGCTTACACATAAACCAGGTCTCCCAAATTCCATCACTGTGGTATACTTACCATCTCTAGAATTTCTGTGGTTATTGTTTATTTAACGGCCCCTTTTACATAAAATATTACAATAATGAATGTGTTAAGTTTGTGATCATTTTATTTATAATGTTTGTCTATAATTATTATTTTTCTTTGCAGGCCCACCACCAAGCTCCAAAATAACTCCATGGAGATTTATTTTTACTTATTAAGGTCTAGCCTTAGCTTACTTATTTCCAACCAGATTTTCTAACTTAAATTATCTCATATATCTTTAACTATATTTTGCCTCTGGACTTTTTACCTTTATTTATTCTATATAACTTTCTTTCCTTCTTACTCCATGGTTGGCTGTGTGGCTGGATGGTTGGCTCCTGGAATTCTTTTTTCTTTTTTCCTTCTCTTTCTCCTTTTGATTGTCTTCCCTAGATTTCTTATTATTTATTTTCTTTGCATTCCAGCTCAGCATATACTGCTTCATGGAAGGAGTTTGGAAGTGTTCCTTCTACATCTAAGTTTATGAGTAATTTAAGAATTCATGGTAGTCCTTTTTCTTTGAAGTTCTCACAGAATTCTGCTGGGAATCCATTTGGACATATGGTTATTTTTATTAGTATTTCCATGGATCTGTTCAAGTTGTTGACTCTTCTTGATTGAATTTTGAAAATTTTCATGAATTTTGTAATTCTTCTGTTTCTTTTATATTTTCTAGTTTAATACATTATAGGTTTTTTAAAGTCCCTCTTAATATTCTTGATATATGTAGTGTATTGTGTAATATTTCCTTTTATGTCTCTGTGTCTCTTATTCCATTAATTTGAATTATCTTTCTTCCCTTCATTTCTTCTGTCTAACTGAGCTGAAGGTCTTTAATTTTATATATACTTTCAAGTAGCAAGCTCTTGGATTTACTAATTCTTTGTAGTTTCTTTTTTTCTTCAACTAGTTTTTCTTCTTATTTTTAATATTTTTAATTTTTACTCATTTACTTGATTTTGTTATTTTTCTTATTTTTTTAGTTTATGGGGTTGCAACATTTAATCCTTTATTTGTAGGCATGTTGAACTATACCTTTAATGTATTCAAGAGGTTTCACTGTATTGTATTTTCAATTTCATTTACATATGGGAACATTTAAATTTATTTCTTTGATCCATTCATCATTCACCAATGTGTTCTTTGATCTCAATGAGTTCAGGTAAAAATTTTATGTGAATGCACAACTTTATCATGATTCCATCAAATTCCATGCAAAGAATTATTTCATCTATTTGATATTTGGGGCAATTTATTTAGTGTCTCAGGAATCAGTATACTTTTAGAGGATTTTCTATCAGCTGATGAAACAGCTGATAGATGGTTCTTTGATGTTTAGTTGGACAATCTGTAGATATCTGTTAGATCTGTTTGATGCATGTTCTCAATTCTGATGCTTCTGGTTGTGTTTAGTACAGATGGCCTGTCTATTGTAGAAAATTGGTATCACGGTAGCTACAAAAGTACCTAAGAAGAAACCCAACCAAGAATGTCAAAGACCTTATAATTAAAACATGAAACCTTTAAAGAGATTGAAAAGAAAATTGGAAAACAGAAAATTCAAACATGCTCAAAGTTTAGTAGAATTATTATTGTAAAATTGACCACCATACAGGTCTTATTTATAGATCTAATTTATTCACAATAAAAAAAACTGATTCATTTTCATAGACTTAGAAAAAAAAACTTATAAAATTCACACAGAAGTGCAGAAAAATACCGATAAAGCAACTTTGACTGAAAGGTACAATGAAGGAAGGATTATCATATAAGATTCAAAGATACATTTAAGAAATATCATGATTAAAAA
Source organism: Phodopus roborovskii (assembly GCF_943737965.1). NCBI lineage: Eukaryota > Metazoa > Chordata > Mammalia > Rodentia > Cricetidae > Phodopus > Phodopus roborovskii. Next base: position 41,640,550 of record NW_026126525.1, on the reverse strand, counting down.
CAGTATGATTTTGGCACAAACACAGGCATGCCCTTCAGTAAAACAAAACAGAAGACCTAAACATAAGTGTATGAAATCCCACACATCCATTATTTGACAAAATTATACACTGAAAGAAAGACAGCATTTTCAAAAATTTGTCATGTGAAAACTGGTTGTCCACAAGTTACAGAATGAAATCATGCTCATGTCTTTCATCCTGTTCAGAAAACAACTCTAAACCATATACATATTTCTATATAAAACCTGAAATATTAAAACTGCTAGAAAAAATATATTTTTTGTACATGGTATTCATGGAACAAAGTCCTTTCTAGAAAGGAGTTCCTTTTGTCAGGAATCAAGGTCAAGAATTTGCAAATGGGCCTGCACAAAACTTTAAAATTTTCATATAAGAAAATAATCTATCAGAAGGTGGGAGACCCCATAATGGGAATATTTACCAGCTCTACCAAAATTAGAAAAAAAAAATGAACTATGGCTACAAACAGAGAGTTATAAATAAGGAAAGAAAAAAATGGCTAAAAAGCATCTTAGAATCATCCTTAGCCACCAAAGGCATGCAGGTGAAATTGTTCTTTATATTTTATGTTAATCTGCTTAGAATGGCTAATTTAAATTTAAACAAAGAAACAAGAACACATCAAATAGTTGACAACAAATTAGTCAGGATATGGGAATATGGGAAGAGGAAATGCCTTATTCATTGTTTGTTGGTGTGCAAATTGGTACAGTCACTGTGGGAGTCAGTGTGAAGTATTTTCAAAAGGTAACATAAGGACTTTCGCATCATGTAGCTGAATCACTCATTGGCATACACCCAAAGTTAACCTGCAGTAGAGATACTGATTTATTGATCTTCACAGCTACTCTATTCACAACAGCCAGGAAATGGAAGTGACCTAAAAGTTCTTAAAGTGAGGACTGGGTGATAGAAATGTAGAACTCATTCACCATTGAATATATTAAATGATAAAGAAAAATAAAATTGTAAAATATGGAGAAAATATAGCAGACTAGATTTTCAGTACTAGGCATTATTCATGGTGTTTTATGGCTCTTGAGTCCAGTTAGATAGATTACCCTTAAGATAAAACAGTCATTTTTAAACTACTGTTAAAATTTTTCCAATACAGTCATTGTTATGGTTCACAATTGTTATATTTGTGTAATATTATTGATTGCCTTCCTTCTGGTAGCTGCCATGAGATCTTATAATATTATAAGAGCCATTCCTTAGGAAGAGAGCTTAAGGTCAGTTACAGCTCTATTTCTCCAAGTATCAGAAGTATATAATGTCTTCAGCAATGGGGATTTACTTTCAAATTCGCTAACCCTGAACATATGCATATTGATCAACACTAAATGCGGTCAATGGGATGTGTGTGTGTGTGTGTGTGTGTGTGTATGTGTGTGTGTATACATCTATATATACATATAATACACAAACAAACACTCATACACACACACACCAATTATAACTAAAGAAATGAAAAAATGTTTTCAAAAAGAAAAAAAAAAAGAAAGGTTAAATACAGTGGGAATTTAAAAACATGATCTTAATATACTGCTACTTCAAAATATTACTCAATACATCAATATCTTTTGTAATTGTGAACTACTGCATTGATAAAACCCTGTCTATCTGAGCCCTATGGAAGCCTAGTGTACTCACTAATACTAAAGTAGGTAACAGAGTAGACCTCATTGAATGAATCCTTTAGATACCTAAAGTCACTCATGGGCACATTCTCTGCTGCTTGCTGTGCCCTGTGCTTCCAGAGCTCTAGTCTTCCTTTGGGGATGAATTTAAGCATGTTGTGATAATCCAAGCCCTTCCCTAACTTTACCTGCTAGAGACTATCACTACTGTAAAATTCTCAACATCCTAAGCCTGTGGCAATGGGGAAAACTGAAATATATATTAAAAGGAGAATAAATGATGTCTGCCCAATTCACAGGTAGCAAAATAATTTGCATTTCAAATACATTATGATATTGTGGTGACTTAAAGCAATAAATCTTCTCAGCCTGAAGCTATTATTAAAATGCTCAGAAATTTTGATAAATTGGCAGAATCACTTACAGGACATTTTAAGTTACATTTTTTATGTTTTTTAGATTATAACAATAAAATGATCATATTTTCATATAAAAATCAAAATGTTATATGAATTCAAAATGAAGTAATGGGAATTATTAAGCTATTTAGAAAATTACTAAACAAAAAATTTAGATTAGGAAATAAACTTATTTATAACTTTGCAAACTTTATTTAGTACGCTCATACTGTTGTTCTTAAAATAATTCAAGTCAACTGCTATTAGGAAATTTGCTAACTACACATGGAAATGGTGGATACTGATGACAGTGGCTGCTCAGACATAAATGTTCATAAAACTGAGTCCACACCTCCTCGCTCAGAAAAAAGGAATAAAAAAATAAAACTTGCTAATCCCTGCTATGACTTATTCCTTTTTTAGTTATGTTTTCCCCACCACCAATTTTTTCATCCTTGCTGGAATTCTAACAAGAAGAGTACAATGGGAGCTGAAATTAGGGGATCAATAATTCATAGCCAGTCAATTTCTGACTTAAATGTGGATATTAAATCATTCCTCAAACTCATTATTTACCACCAAATAATTGAAACACTAATTGTTTCTCTGAATTTCTAAATTTTTTAATCACTTAATTTCTCTTCTTTCTTCTATGCCCTCTGAAAATTCTATAGATTCTAATTGTCTACAGTTTAATATACTGGTGTGCTGGCGAATTTCTATGTCAATTTGACACATCATAGTCATAGAGTCCTTTGAAAGGAGAAATCTCAATTGAGAAAATGTCTCCCTAGGATATCACTGACAGCAAGTCTGTAGAGTATTTTCTTAAGTAGTGATTTATGTGGGAGGGCTCAGTCCATTGTGGGTGGGGCCTCCACTGGGAAGGTGGTATTGGGTAATATAATAAAGCAGTCTAAACAAACCATGAAGAAAAATCCTGTAAGCAGTTCTTCCTCAGGGTTACTGCTTCAGGTAGTTTTTGAATATATGTCCTGTTCCTTAAATGAGGAACACTGATGGGGAAGCAAAAGCAAGGTAAAACTTTTATTCCCCAACTTCCTCTTAGTCATGGTGTTCTGTCCAAGGAGTGGTAAACCTAACTAAGACAACCTGTTTAATATTAGATCAATGAATAAAAAATATAATTCCAAATATTCAGATATTTTACATTAGAGAGAATGGTATTGTATTTTATGCTATGTTTCAATAGTATGTAGTAAATTCCTAAGTAATACTACTGCACTGAATCATGCTTAGTTCAAGTTTTTTATGTTTTCTGCTACCACTCACCCTTTATAAATTCTTCCTTTTCTTGTGTGTATTGTGGTTTTCATTTATTGTAGATGCCATGCTTTTTTCTTGCCTTAAAAATTTTAATTTGTTTCTGATTACTTTCATAACGTTTCAAGGTCAATTTGAGTTATAATATTCAACTCTAAAGGGCCACTCAACCCATATACTTATTCTCCCAGGTAACTGATAAAATATATAAAGTTATAATAAATCCACAATCTCTGAAATATTTCATAAGATTTCTTTACAGTGGTCACTCACTGTACAATGTTAATTGGGAACATGATTTTGTGGAGAATAATTAGTAGGAAAATGCCAAGGTTATAACTCTCATCTTACATCAACCCACAGGATTTCCTATGCTTCAGAATCAGAAGCCATACTTATGACCTTCTCTTATAGGTTAAGTGTTTAAAAAATAAATCTAATGTCAAAGAAAATTAAGCACCATATTCTTATTTAAAATATATAGCTTATTATAGAAGTCTATAAACACACCAATATCCTAGGACTTACTCCATATGAAGTTAAAATGGCATAACCAAGGATGCAATTCACACTAATTATGACCACCTAAATTAAATAACAAAGCAGAATTCAGATTCCTGGAGTGAATAGTGAGTGGAAACAGTGATAGTATAATTCACTCAAGCAGCAACCTTAAAAGCTGAATGAGGCACAGAATGAAATATTTTTCAAATGTTCCTGCAGTTTTTTATTAATTCATTTAACACAATAATTTTATCAAATTGTTCTTTACAAATTTATAAGAAAAGTCCTTTGTCCCCATATAATAATTCTGAGAAAAATCTATTTGTAAATTAAGAATAGAAAATAAAGCTAGAAATTGCTATTTGCTATCAAAAATGATTTACCTTGATATTACTCTTGAAATACAAAATCCATGACACAATGAGCTTTTCTTCTACGTCCACTCTTATTTGCAACTGCTGATCACTGAAGGCAGCATTTTCAGCCTTAACTGATGGCTCCTTACACATCCCTCTTAAAGACTAGAGTTCAGTGCTTGAAACGTCTTCAGTAACCTTTAGACATATATATTTATCAAACACATGCATTTTTCACGTATATAAACATAATCTAGTTGTGTGTGTATGTTGTGTATGCATCCATGTTAACGTGGACATATGCTCAACTCCTTTTATATCCTATCCCACTCTTCACATCAGATATACTTGGATCTTATGGTATTTGTTCTTTTATCTTTTTGAATTATTGATCATAAAAATATACTTATATTCTTTTGTTATTCACTCCAGGACCTTTTGAAGAGTAATATATTCCAGAATATGCGAATTTAGAATGGTAGTCTCCCTGCTTCCCAGTTATACTTATACGTTTCTTACTCTATTTCCTGTTGTGCAATAGTATATAAACTAAAATATGGTTTTACTTTAACTCTTAAAAAGACTGTTTTCAGTAGACAATGACATGTGATTTTTCTGTTTTGTTTACTGTTACATTTTCTTCCTTAAAATTAAATTTTAAATTTAAATTAGAAACAATCTAATTTTACATATCAATACCAGTTTACTCTCCCTCTCATCCTCTTATGTTCCCCCTCACTCCCCCATACTGTTGCATTTTCAATATTTAGGAGAGTGCTGATTTCTGCTTTTCCACAAATATTGATAATAAGCACACATTAGGGTTTTGTGTCACCATATGGAGAACACTGTTTAAATCCTTTATTTCTGATTCAGATTCAGATATGCTCAAAATAAATGTACATGTTCACCATTTTCTAAGTGTCAATTTGAAAACATCCTTTATTTACAATTGTATTATGATTTTGTTGTCTTTAGTTGGAACAGTAATACTTTCTAAATATATTGATTTTGTTTTCTAAGGTTTCAAGAGATAGTCCTACAGACTTATGGACTAAACATCAGAAATCCACTCTTCAGGATGTATAAACATATTCTACAATACACCAATTCTTGTGATATATACTGATAACTGGAGATCCATGACATTTTTTGTAGCTGCATTAATGTAGTCTTTGTCTCCATAATCATATCGTAGTAACACCTGTGCCTCTCTGCAATCTCTTTTATAAAATGGATACCAGTTTCTGTTATGAGCAGTTTTTCCTATGGGCCTGGTCCCAGACCTGCACCAGCCCAAAATAAACACAGAGACATTATATTAGATATAAAGATCTTGACCAGTTAGGAGTTTCTTATCTGCTAGCTCTGTCTGAAATATTATCCCATGTCTATTAATCTAAGTATTTCCATGTGGTCTCATCTTACTGGAGAGAGGGCCAGAAGTTCTACTCTCTCCATCCTCATGTTGAACCTCCTCCTACTTCCTAACAAAACCTCCTTGTTTCATCCTCCCACCAACATTGCTTTCCTATTGGCCAACAGTTCTTTATTCCTTAACCAATAAGATAAATATATTTACAGAATGTCATCTCCCATCATCTCCTCTTTTTTGTTTAAAACAAAAAGAAGGATTTAACTATAACATAGTAAAATATATAACAAAACAGTTATCAAATAAGAACCACAGTTAACAATGTTCAGTCCATTAACCTGATCAGTCACCTGAAGTTCTTCTTTAATGTTTCATCTTCAGCCTATAGGTCATAGTGTGCCAGCAAAGCAGGAAACTTTAAACTGTCCACCTGTATTGGCAGTTTGTCAGTCAGTTTTCTCTGTGTCCTGTAGAATGTCTGGAAAATCTTACATGAAGCAGGAACCCTGTAGCAATGCCCATCTTGAATCAGCAGTTTCCTGTGGGTCTTGCATGTCCAGTTTATATACAGTAAAGTCAAACAGTCCAGACAAGAACAGTATCTTACACAAATGGCTAGTCTTACCATAGTGGAGGCAAACTCCATAACGTGTTTCTTTTATGTCCATCTTCCTTTCTGATGAAAGTGGTATTGCCACGAGCAGTTGTGCTTCACTGCCTCACTGTTAAGAAAAGCCCTAAACCATTTTAAATGCCATATTCTGTAGGCCTTTGAAATGATTGAAGAACACCTATTCATCTCAAATAGATCTCTGTATATCTAGAAACCTAACTTAACATTAAGTTTTGACTATTATATGTAAGTATCTATAATTAAATGGACTATATAAACACAATACTTAAACAAGAGGAAAAATGTATATATCATAAAATTGACCTTAAATTTGTGTCAATAAATGAAAATCCATTCCAAAACTAAGTATACGTTTCTATACCATAATCCCCTTTTTACCTTTAAGAAGAGATTAGTTGTGATCATTAATCATTTATAACCAATGCCATTTAAATGAAAACAAACATTTATAAATAATATTTGGTAATTTGGGCATCTTTCTTTCCAAACTGCTTCCTTGTGATAGGGGGCGCTGTCATGATTATCCTAAGAAGAAACAGAAATCCTGGCTGTAGCAGTCTGCAAGGCTACCTTGTCCCAGCTGTTTTGAATGTTGGATCACCTAGAACACTGTTTCAGGGGGCCTTGCTTGATCAAAACATGTTAGTCTGGAAAGAGTCCACAGCTTTTCCTTTTCTGTGGAAGCAAAAATAGAAAACCTTTTCCCCAGTAACCTGTTCTTAGATTTAAATTATGAAGTCAAAGCATTTTTAAAATATATAAATTGGATTAAATTGCAGCATTGATAATCAAGTGTACTGGAGCAATTACTTCGGAATTCCTTAGTAATTGAGTAATTTAAAGACAACACCAAAGCAGAAAGTATCCCCTCTTTGTTTTCTTTCCGTCTTTACATGTTTTATTACTTTAAAAAAAATCTTTTTTTTTTATTTGTTGAGACAGGGTTTCTTTGTGTAACTTTGGCTGCCCTGGAATTCACTTGGTACATCAGGTTTATTTTGAAATCACAGAGAGCTGCATGCCTCTGCCTCCTGAGTACTGGAATTAAAGGAGTGTGCACCAATGTCTGAGCTACTCTCTCTCTCTTTTAATCTAGCTGCTCAGACACACCATTGAATTGTTTGCCATGCTTCTTAATAGTCATAAGTGGCAGATTTTTGCCACTTATGATGAGTAAGGAAATCTCCCTTAAAGGAACTGCATAAATTTCTGTCTTGTCTCTAGCAAAACAGAGTCCAAACAAGAGAAATGCTGTTATTAAGAAGACTTGCTCATCTCTTTTGTTTCTAAAAGCCTTTTTATTTTTTAACTTTTGTTAAGTTTTAAGTGGAAGTTCTTATTAGCCACATTATAAGCGCCATTTTGTTAAGAGCACTTTTCCCCTGCCAGCCAGGTCCCAGAGCTGTACCAGCCCCAAATACACACAGAGACATTTATTAGATATAATAATCAGAGATTAGTACCTGGAAATCTCACAAAAGTTCTATTTTTTCATGAATCCTACCCTAGCTATAATTTTTAAACTTCCCTCTACATACTAAGTTCTTCAGAAGTAAGTATCTACTTCAACACACACCCGAGTATAAGAGCAACCTTCAGAAGAAATATATGCTTTCGTTTACTTAGATATTCAGATGATATTGCTAGTACATTGGAGTTGAAGCAGTCTATATCCATAAATAAACCTCACAGAAACATATCTGAATGATAAAGCACAAAACTGAGAATGATGCTTCTTTATCATATATGTATATGGATATATTCATATATATTCAGTTAATGAATACAGAGGACTATTTAAGGCATTTATAACCACCAATAATCTATTTAGTAACTGAACAGAAAATATTTATCAAATATTGATTGTAAAAATTATCATTACAAATGCAACATCCCTACCATATTCCAATACACTCATAAGGAATATCAGATTCTACTTAGTTTAGCATATCTTTGCAATATGAATAATTATGTCTATAATCATGAAAGTATTACATATTTAGATTACTTCACTATTTTTAAGTGGTTTTTAAACAACAAACATTAGGATATGCCCTTGTGTGCTGTCGGAAAAATTACCATTTGTTACAGCATGCTGTGTTTCTTCTTACATAAGAAAACAAATACATTGAAAATATTTAGATTTAAGATCTCTGAATTCATTAAATTATTAGATCTAAATATTAAATATTCATTATAAAATATTCATTTAATAACTGACAACAATGTGTTCATTATGTTTTTGTTTGTTTATTTGATTTTGTTAGTCACCTTGATAAAGCTGGGAATGTAAGGGAATAGGGATTATGAAACAGAAAATGACTCCCTCTGATTGGCCTGTAGGCAAGTCTGTAAGGTGTTTTCCTGACTAATGATTGATGTGGAAGTGCTCAGGGCATTGTTGTAATCTCTGGGCAGGTCGTCCTATATGACATAAGAAAGCAGGCTGAGCAAGCTGGTAAGCAGCAGTTTTTCATGGTTCTTTGATTTCCTGCCATAGCTTCCCTTGATCATGTGCTCTGATGTTGATGTGTAAGACAAGTAAATCACTTCTCCTCCACTCTTCTTGGTTATGGCATTTTACCAGAATGACAAAATACAGAGACAAAATACAAATGACAAATACTTCATGTGTACATTGACTTAATTGTAAATATACACTGAAAACAATTGACAAATCTATGATGATTTTGCAGAAAATACATCAGAAGGAAATAGAGCATTTATGTTTTACAGACACCTGAGAACTTGGACAAAAGAAGACTTAGAAACACATATGTCACATGGAAACTGATATGGCAGTTGATGATGTATGAGTTAAGGAGTAATGGATACTTCAATTTAGCTAGAAAATCTTAATATGTGCTTGATAAGCTGAAGCTTCCACTTTCAAAGTTTTCTCCAGTTCTTAAATTATCTCTACCATTTTACTCTGTTTTCCTCATTAGTATGTCTCATTGGAAATCTGACTAAATGTAGCAGTTAATTTATTTATTTTCTAAAACAGGGTTTCTCTGTAGCTTTGTAGCCTGTCCTAGAACTCACTTTGTAGACCAGGCTGGCCTTGACCTCACTGAGATCCACCTGCCTCTGCCTTCTGAGTGTTCTGAGTGCTTGGATTAGGCTTGAGCCAACACCACCGCCCGGCTTGTAGCAGTTAATTTTATCTATAAAATATTACAGTGAGCACAATATAGCTAACATTTTGACCTTACTCTATTGGGGTCACCTTCTATCTTGTGGTCAATAAGATTTTCATTTCATGTAAGTGGTTTTCTGCATGAGCTACTGTATTCTGAACTTTCTGTCCATGATCATGACTATTCATAAGATCACTGAGATGTCAAAACAGACTGAGAATTCTTTCATATCTAAGTCCTCTACAGGTCATTCATAATACTTCTGATGCTATTCTACATTGTTAACCAGTCTTCTCTCAAATACTTCCAACTTTTGTCATTAAACTTGTACCATTGACTCATTCTCATTTTTTTCTTACCTTTGAAACCCTATTTTACTCCACATAATCAAAGTCCAATGGGAAATAAATTATTAATATTAAATATCTAACTACATCAATTTTTTATTTTTTGTTTGTTTTTTAATATATTATTTTTTTCGATCCCAGTTCCCTCTCCCTCCCTCCCTCCCATACCCTTAGCCTTCCATCCCATTCCCCCACACCCACTGCACAGGGATGCCTTCCAGGAGGTATTAACAAAATCTGTCAAGTCATTTGGAGTCTGAACAAGACCCTTCCTCCTGTTCTACGTTAACGGAGTATCCCTCCATGGGGAAAGTGCTCTCAAATTTCTTTTGTGCACCAGGAATATACCCTGGTTCCATTGTCAGTGGTCCTTTAGACTGCTCAAGCCTTCTGAGACCCATGCTCAGGGGATCTGAGTTAGTCTAATGCTTGTTATCCAGCTATCAGTCTGGGGTCCATTAGTTGTTCAGGTCAGGTACACAAGGAACAAATATCAACATAATAATAATACTCTATAAGCATTCATGCATCATATATATATATGTATATATATATATATATATATATGTAACACAATAATAAGAAACCAAAATCTAGCAATGCTGTGTATACTTTACCTCTTTTATCCAATAGGTCCATAGAACTTCAAGCATTACAAACTTTTGCCATTTTCCTTTGTTACCCCCAAATATTTAACAGTTTAGACCTTATTGCTAAAGATTTCATGTACTTGAAACATGATATAAAGAAACACACTAAACATTATTACCTAGAGTTTGTTTTCTTTTGAACTCTCTGCTCATATGGCTCTTAGGTTAAATAATTAATTTCTTACTTAACAAATGTTAATGTATTAGAAACACTAAAATATTTAAGGGAAAATAACATCCCTGTAATCCTATAAAATGATTAGCCTCTTCTTTGATTTTTATTGTGCTATTTGTGACAATACGTTCTTATCTGATAAGTGGGATAGATGGCACAAGTGGGAATTTTAATGTGTAATTTCATTAGCAGTTTTATGAATATAGATTTATATACATAGACTTTGACATACCCATTGTCTTATTCCACTCATATGTATTGCAAAATATTTTCTTTGCAATACATCAAATTTATTTTTACGTGGAATATGTGAAGTTTTCATTTCACACCTTCATTTTGCTAACACAGACTATTAAATTTAATTTTTAACAATTCTAAACATAAAATACCATTTAAATGATATGATTTTAATATTAGTGAAAATTATTTTTAATATTCTTTGTGAAAAATTTAGTTTTCCTGTTATTAGAAATTCTTTTATCCAATTTATCTCTATTATGCTAACTAGAACAGTCTCAATTGAGATAATCTGTGCCTTTCCTTTTTAATTAATTTTATTTTAGCTTATTGTGATTTCTAATCTGTAGTCTTAAACCCCATTAGAATAGAATCTCTTTTGAATACATCTATTACTAAGTCATAAGAAACAAGTCACATCTACCCAATTGCTAATGAAACTTATACTTGTTAAAATCATATGTAACTCATTTTCTCTTTAATATTTTACTTCTGTGATGAAAATGATTTATAATCTATGCCAATATAAAATGAACCTTAATTTCCTAGCATGGTTGTGCCTATTTTAAATTATTCAGGTTTGCCAGTAATTTTAGTTTCCTTTAGTTGTTTTTCAGCTATTTCTGGTACTAATGCCATCATATCATATTATAGTATAACTTTAGGTGCATCAGTTTCCTTTAAAGTTATTGATATTTGATTTTCATATATATTCTTCCACTTTAATGTCCCTGATAAATTATGAGAATATTTTTACTAAAAAAAAAGTTTATATCTTCATGGATGCCACTCTATTTTTGTTTCTTATCCTTATATATATCAAAAACCATAAAGCACCATTGGTAAAAGTCAGTTAAAAAATACATACTTTAATTTCATGAATCTTTGGGCATTATGCTCAATTTCTTCTCTTATAGTTTACAAGGATTTTCTGAATGATTCCTGTATTTTATTCTATAAACTCTAACCATTTCCAATAATTTTCAGTGTTTTAATGATTTTGTTACAGGAGGATTTAGGGTTTTCATGTTAATAAAACACGTTAGAAACAAGTCTCAGTAAAAAAATATCTCAAGGATTATTTTGAGAGTAAAAAATACAAAGACATAAATCCTGTCAAGGCTTAGAAGATGTAGATGGAGGGAAAATAAGTAAGTTTTAGCATTTGAATTATGGTCTCAGGTCAGTAAGCATATGCAGAGGGGTAAAGAAAGGCTTTAGAGAATAAGGAGAAAGCCTTGAAAGCAAGGGAAAGAATGCTTAGATTTTGCCCAGTGTCTTGGGAAAAAAGAAGGAAAAGTTATATTTTTATTCCTGACAACCCAGAGAAATGAGCAGGCATAAACTGTTACCACGGTGAAAGCTCTGTTGGTCACACTACTCAGGGAGCACTTCATGGAATGGTAAGTATACAGTTTCACTAATAAGATAATAATTCTTCCCATCTCATTACCATCTTTTCAGGTGAATCAGATTTTCTGTGAGATGGGCTCCTGGCCATGTGGGTGACAAACCATTTTAAGGGAAATGATAATACTTTGTAATGTTTTAATTTTTGGAGCAGATCAAAATATTATCTTAATACAAGGACAGAAGTGCTTTAGTGTTTTTACTAGGAAAAAAAAAATAGATTTGCCACAACTGATTCCAACAAAGCTCTAAGAGATATCTCCATGTTTGTGTATGGTAATTTAAATTCTAAGGAGGGAATATTATGATATTGAGCATTCTAGTGTTGCATTTCCATAGGAGGTGCTGTGTAAATCCAAGCATGATGGAAGTGGTATAGCTTCAATATCCTCAAACTCTTTCTCTGTAGGTACCTAACAATCTGGATTATAAGCACCTCAGTCACCTCTCATCTTGCTTTATGCTTTACAGAGAGATCTTAAGTCCTGAGGGCCACCAAAATGCATAATACTACCATTGGTGAGTTGTTCTGTTCCTATTCTCTTCTTCCTTGATGAGAAACAACCTTTTCTTAGGGCCTTTTGGGAGTTAGCATTTAAACAGACCCATTCTATTAATAACTAAATTGGATTAATGTTTTAATTATTTTCAACAACTTCTCATCATTACCACTGCCATCTACTATGTTGCCTCTTTACTTACAAATGAACCTGTGTCTATTTCTATGTTTTCCATTTAATCTTTAGTTTTTCTTTATAACTGTCACCATTGATGTCTCCCCTATTAAATCAAAGCACATAAACTTTGAAATAACATGTCTTCTTATGTCTAACACCTTTAACTGATTATTCTAGAACAAAAGTCCATTTACTATAAATATTTGAAATGGGATTTATCTAGAGTTGTTATAAAATATTATAGTGGAAGAAGAAATGGGAAGATTCATTTGCAATCATGTACTTCCTGGGTGCTATTTTGGATGTTTGAGTGTTTATGTAAGCATCCTTTGCTTCTGTTGGCATGATTTAGCAGAGAAGCATTTTTTGATTTACATACAGGTGCATCTCATGTTGAGTATGACTTTAGAGACACAGGAATAGCAATATGCAAACAGTGTGGTTAATGATCAATAAAGTGCTTAACTAATGGCCTCATCAATGGTCCATTATAGCTCTTTGATGTTCATAGCAGGGACCTTTTTTAACCTTAGAAAACCTTTAAACTTCCTCTATTATGAAGGAAATTCTGTTTAAAACCCAAAGAAGATAAGCAAGAAACTGACAAGTGAAACACTATTTGATGAGAATATAGGAGGATTAACTCTCCTTATTGAGAAATGTACACATATGCCCTCAAAACTACAGTCTACTTTCAGACATAAGGCATGCTGCTCTTTTTCATTTCTGTGTTCTTTTCCTTGGTAGGTGCCATATCTCCAGTGTGTCTTCCCTGTTGTTTCCTCTCTCAATTTTATAAATCATCCTTGAGTTCCCTTCTTTGTCAATATTTATTCCCTTTATCTAAGAGATAATGAACCTAGTGCCTCATGGTAACAATATTTCCTGGAAAATCCTAACTACATTTATGTATAATGGATCACACTACTCTTAATCATAAGTCACTCTTCTCAACAACTGTATGAGATTACTTCCTATGTGTTTTCTTGGGAAAATTGCATTCAAGTTTCTAAGCATATTGTTTCTGAAACTGGGTCACCACGTTTTCATAGGAGAGATTAGATAGGTAACCCCCCTCTTTTTTTTTTAATTAACTAATTGTGTGTGTGTGTGTGTGTGTGTGTGTGCGCGCGCGCGCGTGCGTGTGTATGTTGGGGTAGGGGGGTTTTAGGTAGCATGCGCTTGGAAAAGTGCAACAGTATGTCAAGTTCAGAATATGGAATCTGTTCTGATCTTCCAAGAATTGAACTGAGGCTTTCAAGTTTTTCAGGTTAGCAGCACCTTTTTTTTTTTTTTTTTTTTTTTTTAAACCGGCTGACATGCTAAATCATCACACTGATCCTAATATCTCTATTTTTTTTTCTTTTCATTGAGATATGTATACTGCTACTAGGCATGGGAGAGAGAAGTAACAGATATCTATCTTTACCTCAAAACACAGAGTCTGGTAAATCTTTGCATGTTCTCATGGTTGGTAGTACTTTGTCAGCTCATTTATAGCTGTTGTAAGTAGAGCTGTATATAACCTTGAATTTTTACTACCATTTTGATTTTGTTTACTTTGGTTCTAAACAGAAATGAGTATTGCTAACATCATATTTTAAATGGAACTTAACAAATGGAACTTGGTGGTAGGTAGATTGATATCTCACTATGAATGACCAAAATATTTGATTAAAGTCATTTTGCTTAGGTCTGCTACTAGGAATCAATTACTAGGCATTTATCTAGATGTGTTCCTGAAGATATTTTCAGGAAGAATTAAGAGATAGAAGACACACTGCAGAATGGGGAGAAGCTTGGTGGGCAGCCCAAAAACAGGAAGCCCAAAGTGAAATTCATGATTCTTTGTCAGCCTGTGCTTACCTCCTGCTAGTAAGAATATCAATTCAGTTGCTGTGCTGCCAGCCTCCTTCATTGACATTGGAATCCAGCTTCTTTAGCATTTCAGCATGGCACAAAGCCAGGGGGATCTGTGGCAATCATCTAGCTCTTCAGCACCAAATTGAGACTTTTGAAGCATAGCTTGATGACCTGAATAGGTAATGTGTTTTCATCCTCTCTCCAGCATGCACTCACAGTTGCATCATCTAACCTCTATTTGTAACTGATCTAATTAATACATGCCTTTCATGAAACACACACACCATTTACATGTATATGTACATATGTGCCTTCTTTCATTTCAGTTCTTCTAGAGACCACCAATGCAACAATTAACCTTTTAAGCAATAAGTAAAATTAATTTTATATTATTAAAGGCAAAATTTAGTTGAGTTAATGGAGTATGGAAGCAATTATCTCTGAACATAAAATACAGTTAGATATTTTAAGGGTAAAGTCATTATTTCTTCCTGAAATTGATATTACTTACCTATAAAATTGAGATGCAATTCTTTAAAAATTTCAAGTGTTTCTTTCTATTGTGTAATAACTTTCTTAGTTCATGTTTTACATACATAAAAATATAAAACATTACTTTGAAAACAATATATTTACAATAGGGTTACCAGAAATATTCAATCAATACATGCCAGAATGGAAATATTTAGTTATAGCTATATTATGTCCATTAATTTTATGTGGGGATAATTTTGGAGTTGATTGATAAGGAATATAGATGTGGAAATGCCTCCTCTCTATCAGATCCCCATATTCTTTGGTATTCATCTAATTAGATAAAATTGTTTGCTTATTTTTTGAATGACAGACTGAAAAGTTTTTAGGTTGTAAAATTAGAATATAGAAATAGAAGACAAAAAGCCGCATCTCCAGAAAAATAACATTTCCTGTTCAGGTATGTATAAATAACTCTGGGGACAATCAGACCTGGCTTATGAAGACAGAGACTGGGTGGTCCTGAAATCATTGGCCCACACCACCCTCCTAGATATATGATATAGTGTTTTGAAGCACAGAGCTTGGAAGCCACCTTCTTGTCTTTAAAATTTGCGTAATACTTCAGTAATGAAAATATGAAAGGTATAAGTTTTAAAAAAATATGTGATGGTTGACTTTTATTCAGAAGTGTGTTGAGAAAACATGATCCTCCAAATTCTCTAATGTCTGTTATAGCAGGAAAAGACATGATGTGGTTTGAGGCAGAGTCTGGGTTAAAGGAGTATCCTGGGTTACGTAGAAGGTATGGCAAAGGCAGACACTGGACCAATGAGTGTAGATCGACCAGAGACAAGCAAGGAAACCCTTTACCATCGGGAAACTCCTTGGGGGGCCTCTTGAAGGCACCCACGTCACAGGTGGTCTGAAAATTCCCAGTCACAGTGGAAGACAATCTCCCATAGGACAATTAGAAAATTCTGTGCCTATTATAAAAACTCATACCACTCTGGATGACAAACTAGTGACAGAAGTTGAATCAAACATGACAGAAGGAACTAAAAAACGTATATTTTGGCAAACCTTTATAAATAGTCAAAGGCGTAGATTGATAGTTAAGATGAATAATAGACTGTTTGACGGGTTACTTGACACAGGGGCAGGTGTAGCTATAATATCTAATAAATCTTGGCCTCAAAGATGGCCCCTGCATGAGGTAAATGTTCAATTCTTAGGGATTGGAACCCTGTCTCAAAAAATTAAAAAATAAAAGAAGAAAGAGTAATAATAAAGCCATGTAAAAATGAAAAGCTCAAAAAGAATCTGTATACTGTATGACATTATATTGTCTTTATATCGTTTGACTGCTGAAGAAACAACTGTTAAAGGAAATACTGCGGGACCAGACCTTACTCCTTACATATCGTGCCCACGTGGCTAATAAGAACTTCCACTTAAAATTTAACAAAAGCTTAAAAAAGGGTTTTAGAAACAAAGGAACATAGACAAGCAAGGTTTCTTGGTAGCAGCATTTTTCTTGGTTGGACTCTGCTTTGCAAGAGGCAAGCAGATAATTGTGCGGCTCCTTTAAGGGAAGATTCCTGACTCAGCATAAGCACCAAAAAAATCCACAAGGCTTTAAGAAAGCACTGCTAACAATTTATTGGTGTGTATGAGAGATGGCAATGGCAGTGACCACATCTCCAAGCCAGCAGCTTGCAGACCAAGGTGGTGACCACAGATCTCAGTGCTGGAGGTAAAATAGCTGGTGCCATGTTTGATAAACCACAGCAGAAACAAATGTGACTTTCACTTTAGCAATGTTGTTGTTTACCAGATAAAAGACTCCTGGCCAGAAAAAGATAAAGATTTACAGTAAAGACAGATTCATAATAAGAAAAATCTCTAAAGGTTTACAGTATGTTCTAAAATATATGTAGGCTTGGGAGAGAAAAGAAATAAAATGGTTTTAAAAAGACAGATAACACCTGAGTATGGCAGCCCAGGCCTTTAATCCCGGCACTTGGGAGACAGAGGCAAGAAGATCTCTGTGATTTGCAAAGTAAACCTGGTATGCAGAGTCAATTCCAGGACAGCTAAAAGTCATACAAGGAAACCCTGTTTCAAAATATAAAAAATAAAAAGTAAAAGAAAGAGGGTAATAATAAAGCCAGTGAAGATGGAAAGCACAGAATAATTATGGATGCTATATGCTATTCTGTTGTCTTTAAATTGTTTCACTGCTGAAGAAATAACAACAACTGATAAAAGAAATGCTGCTGAATTAATTCAATTTATATATTTTAAAAATGCTTTGACTCCAAAATTCAAGTCCAAGGACAAGTTACTAGGGAAAAGGATTTCTAGTTTTGTTTCCACAGAAAATGAAAAGCTGTGGATTACTTCCAGACTAATGTGGATTGATCAAGCCAGACCCCCTGAAACAGAATTTCTGATGATCCAACATTCAAAACACCTTGAACAAAGTAGCCTTGCAGAATATAGCCAGGATTTTTGCATCTTCTTAGGATCCCCCATGGCAGCACTCCCCCACCAGCAGGAAGTAGTTTGGAAAGAACCATACCCAAATTCCCAAATATTGTTTATAAATGTTTGCTTTCATTTAAATGGACTTAGTTACAAATGGGTAAAGATCACAGCCAATTCTTTTTAAAGGTAAAAGGGGAATTATGGTATAGATATGAATACTTTGTTTTGGAATGGATTTTCATTGATTGATGCAAATTTAAGTTCAATTTTGTCATATGTATATTTCTCCTCTTATTTAGGTATTCTGTTTTTATAGCTCATTTAGAAATGTAATGTATAATTTAATGCAGATTATTGATAATTACCTATAATAGTCAAAACTTATAGTTAAGTTAGTTAGGATGTCTAGATATAGAGACATGTATTTAAGGTGAATAGGTATTCTTCAAACCTTTCAAAGACCTACAGAATATGGCATTTAAAATGGTTTGGGTTTTCGTGACAGTGAGACATAAATGCTTCTGGCAAAACCACCCGAGTCAGAAAAGAAGATGAAGATGGACATTGAAGAAACTCGTTGTGGAGTTTACTTCCAATATGGCAAGACTAGCCATTTTTACAAGATACTGCTCTTGTCTGGACTGTTTGACTTTATGCTATATAAACTGGACATGCAGGACCCATAGAAAAGTGACTGTTGATTCAATATGGACATTGCTACAGAGTTCCTGCTTCATGGAAGAGTCTGCCAGACAACCTGCAGGACACAGAGAAAAGTGATTGACAAACTGCCAATACAAGAAGACAGTTTAAAGTTTCCTGCTTTGCTGAAGAGTTTGCTAGACACACTATGGCCTATGGGCTGAAGACGGAAGTTTATAGAAGAACTTTAGGTGACTGACAAAGCAAGATGTCTCTGTCATTTCTAGAGTTTATTTATTTTCCTTCTGTGGTCTTTGAAGGAGTTGAAGACAGATAGTTATGGTTATAGTTTTCCTTAGGATTAAAGATAAGTTACTTAGACTTTAGACACACAAAGATAGATTAGATGATGGAATATTTTTTTAAATCTTGCTAAATGTTAATGGACTATATATTGTTAATTGTGATTCTTATTTGATAACTATAGTGTGATATATTTTGCTATGTTAAGGTTAAAACCCTTCTTTTTATTTAGACAGAAAAGAGGAGATGATGGGAGATGTCATTCTGTATATATTTCTCCTACTGGTTAATGAATAAAGCACTGTTGGCTAATAGGAAAGGAAAATAGGAGGTACTAGGAGACAGGAGGAAAGAGGAAGTAGGATGGAGAGTCTGGATAGAAAAGAACCGCCAGCTGCCTCTTGCTGGTAAGACCACGTGGAAATACATAGAAATGGGTTAATACTTAAGAGAGAGCTAGCTTATAAGAAACTAGCACCTGGCCAACAGAATTATATCAATCAAAGAATCTCGGTGTGTTGATTGGGGCTGATGCGGCGGTGGGTGGAAAAACCATACTCCTTACAGGAGTATGTCAGTTATATAAGAAAATCTAATGCTATCCTTGGAGAAAAATTGAGTTTTTGCCACTCTGCTAGGACACATCACCTCTCAGGAAGCAGATGCAATAGAATCATGAGTTTGAGGACAGTCTGAATGATGTCGGTAGGTCTCAACTCAGGAAGAAACAATATCAAAATAGAGAAAGCAAACAATAATTACAACAAAAGGAAAACAAAACAAAAATCCAAAACAACAAAATGTAGTTCCTGATTTTATGTAACTAAGATACTAAAATTTCATTTTAACTTAGAGTACTTTTAAGAGTACTAAAGGTGTATAATAAACAGCACTGTTAGAAAATTGCTCAAATCACATGGACAAACAATGAGGAGCAAGGAGCGATGTTAAACAACAACACAACAACGAAAACATTAAAATGCACCAACCAGCACAATGGACCACTGTGTCAAGGATGTCAGATTTACAACTGCAAATTGACAGTACTTTGGTTCTTGCTATTATGAAAGACAAAGACCTCATGCACTTCCCATTCTAAAGCAGTGATTTGAACATGCTCAGCAATTATTTTCCTATTCAACATAGTGTTTCAACTTCAGTATAATTATTCATAGGATTTGATAATTAAAATAGGATTTGGAAGCAAAAGCTCTTGGTAATAAAGTACAAAATTGTTAGACATAATTTGTCATTATGTGAAAGATAAAATTATCAGTTCAATTGTTATACATTTTAACTTTTGTTGTTGATCTAAAAAATAATGAGAATAGTTCCTGGTTTAATGAAAACCCTTCAAGTTTCTTGCTGTTTATAAAGATATTGATTGCTGAGACGTCCTGCCTGTGTCCCTAGATTCTTTAGGATCTTCTTCATAAAGGATGTTAGATTTTGTAGAAGGTTTGTTATATCCAACGAAAGAACTTATCATTTGGTGATATTTATATGGCCTATTACATTTATTGATTTATATACTTTGAATCATGCCCAAATTTCTGGGATGAAACCAATTTAGTGAAGTGGATCATCATTTTAATGCATTCTTGTATTTTCTTTATAAGTATGTTATTGATAATTTTAGAAATATTTTAAAATATATTTCTTAATTTTTTGTGTTTCAGTGTTTTAACTTCATATATGTATGTATGCCTACCATGTGCGGCCTTGTGACCACAGAGACCACATTGGATCACTAGAACTAGAATTGCAGACAGTCTTAAATCAAAATTAGGATGTTGGCAATTGAAACTAGATCCTCTGAGAAAACAGATAAAGCTCTTAAACACTGGGCCATCTCTCCAGCATCTTACTGAGAGTTTTTGTGTCTCTGTTGTCATATTGGCCTCTCTCTCTCTCTCTCTCTCTATATATATATATATATATATATATTGTGGGGCTTTTTTTTGTCTGGTTTGGGTATCAGGACAATACTGGCTTTAAAAATGAATTGGAAATATTTCTTTTCTACTTTATGGAATAATTTGTGAAGTACTGGTGTTTGTTCTTCAGAGAACCATTATAATTCTTCTGAATCCAATTGGCTCTGGGTTGGTTAAAACTGGAAGATTTTTAATTATTGTTTCTATTTCATTGGTTGCTATAGGTATTCTTTATTTCTTCTTGCTTTACCTTTGGTAGGCAAACATCTAGAAATTGATCAATTTCATTTGGTTACTTTATCTTGGTGCAAATATTTTGTGTTTATTTTTGAGATTGTATTTTAATATTAACATTTCTCCCTACCTTTTCTTCTCTGCAAACTCTTCCATATATCCATTTTCATTTTCCTTCAAATTCATGGCCTCTTTCCTTTGAATTTTATTACAAGCATATGTATATTATCATCTACATAGTTATTTCTAAATATAACCTGTTGAGTCCATATACTGTTACTTATATGTATACTTTGAATTCTGATCATTTGATATAGGATTACCAATTAGTGTACCCACAGCTAAATACTGAGCTGAACTAGAATCCAAATGCAGAGAGGGACGACAAGACCAGGCTAGAAAAACCCATAGAGACAGCTGACTTGAACAAAGAGGAGTTAATGGAGACCCCAGACTGATAGCTGGACTGACTCAGACACCCTGAACATGGGTCTCAGTTAGAAGGCCTGGGCATTCTAAGGGACCTCTGACAGTGGAACCAGGATGTATCCCTGGTGCACATATGACTTTGAGAGCATGTTCGCCATGGAGGGATACTCCATTAACCTAGAAGCAAGAGGGAGGGCCTAGTTACTACTGAAAATGACTTGATAGATTTTGTTGATCCCTCCAGGAAAGCATTATCTTACATGTGGAGTTGGTGGGGAGGAATGAGATGGCAGGGTGATTGGGGGGGGCATGGGAGGGTGGAAGAAAGTGAGGTAGGAAGGTAGGGAGAGGGAATTGGAATTGATATGTAAAATAAGAAAAATAAATTTTAAAAAAAGAAAAAAGGTAACAAATGAAATTTAAAAGCTTTATTACAGCAATA
The DNA here is from genome assembly GCF_943737965.1 of Phodopus roborovskii. NCBI lineage: Eukaryota > Metazoa > Chordata > Mammalia > Rodentia > Cricetidae > Phodopus > Phodopus roborovskii. The sequence continues at coordinate 41,618,887 of NW_026126525.1, read as the reverse complement.
AATATCATTTGAGTAAAGAGGAAGACTACAGAAAGAAAAATAAAACCATCATCAACTATAGCTTTGAAAGACAATAGTATCTAGATTATAAAAAAGGATTGAAAAAGACAGAAAATCAAGAAAATAAGAAACTGGGAGAAGAAAAGTAGAAGAGAGTACATTTCCCACCTAGCACAACTGAGAAAGACTTATAGTAAAGATAACTTCTTGCAATCTCTGAGAATGATACCCTTCCTACATTGTAATAGTTGATCTGAAAGGAAAACACTAAAGATACATATATTTATTGGTTTCTAATGGAAAATTAAGAATTTCCCCAGCCATGTCTTTCTAACACTAGGACAGCCAGATATGGGAAACTCATGTGAATTTGCAGTCATCTCAGGACCAGGTGCTAAACAAATTACTTCAAATAATATCTAAAGATAAAGAAAGATCAGCATTCTTGAATGGGAGCTAGAGATCAATAGTTTACTGAGTCTTAATCGCTATTCTCTCTGGTCCATATTTCTGGTCCTGTTTTTCTATAATTAAAGGGGAATATTCTTTACTTCTTTATTACCTGCTTCAATTTTTGCTCTGTAATGTGATGCTTAACCCCAGTTTTGCTTTCACTTTCCAATTGCTATTACCTAAATAATCAGAGGAAACAGAACATTTTATTTTTTCTTTACTCTGTGTTTTGTACTTACAAATAGATTATAAATTTGAGGAAGGGAAAAAAGGGAATGTTTATTCCTAAGGATTTTGTGTGCACATGCATGCATGCATTCATTTGTGTGTGTGTTTTAATAAATTATTTTACTTTTAGAAGTTATAATTACAGAAACCAGGTGTAGAGAGCCACCAGTGCCACTCCCGAAGATGGCGCCAGTTTCTTGTCCATGAGCCAGCAATGCGCGGTTGTTTTTCCACCTGAAGGATAGAAATGTGCATGCATAACACAGGTCATGGGGTGTTTGTCACGAGTATCGTGGGCTGCACAAATCAGTAACGGACATGACTCCTCTGAGCATATATAAGCAGAACCCTTTTTCCTCCTCAGGGTCCTTCCTCATCTCGCGGTAAGAGCCACACAATAAAGCAACGCTACAGAAGAATCCTGTTGTTGAGCGTCATTTATAAGGCAAGGCAATAGTGCTCGAAAAGTGGTGCTGAAACCCGGGAACCTGACCTCAGCAGCACAAGGGGGACCCTTCAGTCAGCTGGAGAGGATTCAGAACTGTGGCAGACAGGTAACAAAATAAGGTAAGTTCTGATAGACATGTTATCAGGAAAGCATGTCAGAAGCAGAATGTGACGAAAAGTTGGGTGCTCCCAAAAAGAAAAAAGGCTATCAAAGAGAAAGTGAAAGAGCCCCGAGAGACTGATCAAAAAATAAAAATTAAAAAAAATAAAAAAATAAAATAGAAAAGAAACAGAATAATAAAAAAGCCACAGATGGAGAGAATCTGGATACTGTACGGTATTATATTGTCTTTGTATTGTTTGACTGCTGAGGAAACAACTGTTAAAGGAAATGTTGCTGGATTAATTCAATTTATATATTTTAAAAGTGCTTTGACTCCAAAATTTAAGTTCAAGGACAAGTTACTGGGAAAAAGGATTTCTATTTTTGTTTCAACAGGAAATAAAAAGCTGTGGATTCCTTCCAGACTAATGTGGTTTGAGCAAGCCAGACTGCCTGAAACAGAGTACCAAGTGATCCTACATTCAAAACAGCTGAACAAAGCAGCCTTGCAGTTAACTCAGACGTTTCCTGTTTTTGAGGAGGATGGAAATCATACTCATCAACCTTTGGAACATAAGCAGGTTAAGGAATTGGCTGAATCTGTCTGTGCTTATGGCATTAATGCTAACTACACCTCCTCACAAGTAGAGAGACTGTCTTCTATGGCTATGACTCCTGCAGACTGGATGTTTGTCACAAAAGCATGCCTAAATATAAGGCAATATTTGGAATGGAAAGCCATATAACATGATTTTAGGCAATGACAGGCCTCCATTGATTCAAGATTAAAAGGAGGATTGATGGTAGTCAATCAGAGAATTGATTTGGTGCAGGAACAAATTGACACACTCTGGCAGCTAGCCCAACTGGGCTGTCAATGGAAATATTCCAGTTTATGTGTCACCAATGTACAATATGAAAATTATACAAAAGCTGCAAACATTTCTAAACAACTTTTTCAGTATCTTTTAAGTGAATGGACAGGAGAATTTGATAGCCTGATGGACCAACTCTGAATGGCCATCGTCCATGTGAATTCCACCCATGTGGACGCCTCTCTATCAGAAGGATCGTTTTCCTGGATCTCCACCGCTTTTTCCCACTTTAAGGAGTGCGAGGGTGTAATGGGGTTTGGCCTACTGTTATATGGTAGGGTGGTGCTCCTGCTCTGGTTGGTGTGTAAGCTACGTGCTCAACAGACACATGACATAGTGGTTATCGCTCAAGCCCTAGGTGCTATGGAGATAGGCTCCTCTCCCACTGTGTGGCTAAGCATGTTAAAAAATGGACATTAATTGTCCAATAGGACAGCCATTTCACCCTGAGTCTTCTGTGACATTGCACCAGGTTAGGGGGGGTCCATTTTTTTTTTTTTTTTTTTTTTCCAGAAACAGCCCTAAATTTCTGCGGAGTTTTTTTCCCATTGCACTCAGACAGGTGCTTTTTTAGTTTAGCCTACTGTAATAAATTATTCACGCTCAGGTTGTTTGGCTTAGAACTGCTCTCCGGGTTGACTCTGACCAAGAGCAGCTCCGAGAAGGGCAAGTCTGGTTGCATGTGGGTTGGTGTCCAAAGCCCCACCTCCAGGGAAAAGATGCCCGACGGGTATGGCACTGACTTGGCTGACTACCAGGATTCAGGGTCATTACAATGTCCATCTCGTTACTGGAGACCAGACCACTACCCTTGCCTGTGGCGTTTATAAAACCAGTGCCACTCCCGAAGATGGCGCCGGTTTCCTGTCCCTGAGCCAGCAAGGCTCAGTTGTTTTTCCACCCGAAGGATAGCAATGCACATGCGTAACACAGGTCATGGGGTGTTTGTCACGAGTATCGTGGTCTGCACCAATCAGTAACAGACATGACTCCTCTGAGCATATGTAAGCAGAGCCCTTTTTCCTCCTCGGGGTCCTTCTTCATCTCTTGGTAAGAGCCGCACAATAAAGCTATGCTACAGAAGAATCCTGTTGTTGAGCATCGTTCTTGCAGGCGAGGTGATAGCACTCAACATCTGGGCACCTGATCCTGCTGCTCCTGTGTCCTGTCCCCATCCAGAGCACCCTTGGAGCTCTGATACACCCCTACCCATCCCCACCGTGAGCCTGCCCCCCCTACTCTCTGCTCTACCCTGCTCACTGTCCTGCTGCTCTGGTTGAGCACTGGGAAAGATGGTGGAGCCAACAGTCCACCTTACTTCGGAGACTCCTTGGAGCAACTCTGAACAAAGGAGACCTGCCTATCCACACTGGACCACCTGTAATTTCCAACTGCTTCATCTCTGACCCCACCTTCAGACCTCTGATGGAGTCCCGGGCTCCTCCCAGAGATGCACCTATCTCTGCAGGTCCACTCTGAATTCTTGCCAGCAAGATAATTGACCCCCAAATTTGGGCCTCTGCTAAAGAAAGAGGCCTCAGCTGGAGAGTACCAGTTCCCAGTGAGATCTGACTATCCTTCAAAACCTTTCCAAGATTCAGCTCAGCCTTTGTCCTCTTCCACCAGCTATTGGCCAGAGGTGAGCCTGGGCCCAATCAGGGCTGCCCCTCCCCTACAACTTCTACCCCCCCAACTCCCTGGGATGGCCCCTGATCCTGCTGCTCCTGTGTCCTGTCCCCATCCAGAACAATCTTGGAGATCTGATACACCCCCACCCATCCCCACCACGAGCCTGCCACCCCCAACCTGTGCCCTATCCTGCCCACTATCCTTCTGCTCTGGGTGAGCACTGGGACAGAGGGTGGAGCCAAGAGTCTACCCTACTTTGGAGACTCCTAGGAGCAACTCTGAACAAAGGAGACCTATCTATCCAAGCTCCACCACCTGGAATTTCCACCTGCTTGGCCTCTGACCCCACCTCCAGTCCTCTGCAGGAGTCCCGGGCCCCTCCCAGAGATCGGGCTATCTCTGCAGGTGCACTCTGAATCCCTGCCTGCAAGATCCTTGACCCCAAATCAGGGCCTCCGCTTAAGAAAGAGGCCTCAGCTGGAGAGACCCAGTTTCCAGTGAGATACGACTATTATGCAAAACCTTTCCAAGTTTCAGCTCAGCCTTTGCCTTCTTCTGCCAAACATTGACTAGAGCCATTGGCTAGTGGCATCTTCTACTGGATCTTCAGCCCTGACCCCATCCCTGGGTCCCTGTCTGTGGAGAGACCTCCTATAGAGCTTGGACCACCCAGAGCTACAGATATTGAATCTCTGACCCACATAAGCCCACCTGGAAGTACCATAGAGAGAAGATATGGGAAGACAGCAATACAAGAAAATACCTAACAACAGAAAGACAAGCATGACACTACCAGAATCTAGGGAATCTACACCAACTAGAATGGAACACAACAACAAAGCAGAGGAAGCAGAACGGAACAACTTAAAAATTACCATCATAAAAATGATACAGGCCCTCAAAGAAGATATGAGAAAATCCGTTAAAGAAATGGGTGAAAAAACAAACAAATAGTGGAAGAAATGAAGAAATTCCTTAAGTAAAGTTCAGAAAGCCAAGTAAATCAATTAAGCAGTTGAAGGAAATGGTTCAAGACTTGGAAACTGAAATAGAGAAAATAAAGGCAACACAAACCGAAGGAAGGCTGGAAATAGAAACATTGGGCAAAAAATCAGAAACTACAGACACAAGCATAACCAACAGAATTCAAAAGACGGAAGAGAGAATCTCAGGCGAAGAAGATAAACTAGAAGAAATAGATTAATCGACCAAAGAAAATCATAAATCCAACAAATCCTTAACACAAAACATCCAGGAAATGTGGAATACCATGAAAAGGCCAAACCTAAGAATAATAGGCATAGAGGAAGGTGAAGAAGCCCAGCTCAAAGGTGTGGAAAACATATTCAACAAATTCATAGAGGAAAACTTTCCAAATCTGAAGAAGGACATGCCCATGAGAGTACAAGAAGCATACCGAACCCCAATTAGGCTGGACCAAAGAAAAAAGACCCCTCGACATATAATATTCAAAACACCTAGCATACAGAATAAAGAAAGAATATTAAGAGCAGCAAAGGAAAAAGTACAGGGACCATATAAAGGCAGGCCTATCAAAATTACACCTGACTTCTCCATGGAAACCCTCAAGGCCAGAAGGTCCTGCATAGATGTTTTAAAAGAATTAAGAGAACACAGATGCCAGCCTATGCTACTATAACCAGCAAAACTCTCAATCACTATAGATGGAGAAAACAAGATATTTAATGACAAAACCAGATTATCCCAATACATATCTACAAATACAGCCCTACAGAAAGTATTGGAATGAAAACTCCAACCCAAGGAAAATAACTAAGCCCACAAAAATGTAGGCAAATGATAATCCAAATACACCAGAAACCAAGGGTAAAGCAGAACTAATATATTCAAAAGTTCACTGCCAACAACAAACCTAAATCAAACAAGCATCAATAATCAATGGTCCTTAGTCACCCTCAACATTAAAGTCTTAACTCACATATAAAAAGACACAGGCCAACGGAATAGATACATAGACACAATCCATCCTTCTGCTGCATACAAGAAACACATCTAAGCTTCAAAGATAGACATTACCTCAGGGTAAAGGGTTGGGAAAAGATTTTCCAATCAAATGGAAATAAGAAGCAAACAGGCGTAGCTATCCTAATATCTAACAAGTTGAACTTCAAAACAAAATTAATCAAAAGAGATGAAGATGGATATTTCATATTCATCACAGGAGAAATCCATCAACACAAAGTCTCAGTTTTGAACATCTATGCCCCTAATACAAAGTCACCCACATTCGTAAAAGAAATACGACTAAAACTCAAAGCTCATATAAAACCTCACACACTTATAGTGGGAGAATTCAATACATCACTCTCAAAACTAGACAGGACCACAAATCAGAAACTCAACAAAGAAACAAAAGAATTAAAAGAAGTTATGTCTCAACTGGGGTTAACAAACATCTATAGAATATTCCATTCAAACACAAAAAAATATAACTTTTTCTCTGCCTCACATGGAACCTTCTCTAAAATCGACCACATACTAGGTGGCATAACAAACCTCAACAGATACAAGAGAATAGGAAAATTCCCCAGTATCTTATCAGACCACCAAGCTTTAAAATTGGTATTCAACAACAACACAAATAGCAAAAGAAACCTGCAAACTCATGGAAACTGAACAATGTGCAATTGCACCACCCTGGGTCAAAGAAGAAATAAAGAAAGAAATTACGGACTTTCTAATATTCAACAAGAATGAGCACACAACATAACCTAACTTATGGGACAACTTGAAAGCAGTGCTATGACGGAAGTTCATTGCAATAAGAGCCCATATAAAGAAAACAGAGGATAGTCACATAAGAAAATTAACAGCGCAACTGAAAGCCTTAGAACAGAGAGAAGCAAACTCACCCTGTGGGAGTTGACACCAGGAAATAATCAACTTGAGGGCAGAAATCAACAAAATAGAAATCAGGAAAACAATACAAAAAATCAATGCAACAAACAGTTGGTTTTTTTGAGAAAATCAACAAGATAGACAAAACGTTATCCAAATTAACGAAAAAGCAGAGAGAGAAGAGGCAAATTAACAAAATTAAAAATGAAAAGGGGAACATAACAACAGACACAGAGGAAATCGAGAAAATTTTCCAGGTCATACTTTGAAAATCCGTATTCCACAAAAATTGAAAATCCAAAGGAAATAGACTGATTTCTGGATAACTATCACTTACCAAAATTAAATCAAGAACAGACAAACAACTTAAATAGACCTATAACCAGCAATGAAATAGAAGCATTCATCGAAAGCCTTCCAACTAAAAAATGTCCAGGGCCAGATGTATTCAGTGCAGAATTCTACCAGACATTCAAAGAAGAACTAATACCACTAATACTACTTCTCAAACTGTTTCACAAAATAGAAGCAGAAGGTTCATTGCCAAACACTTTTCATGGGGCTGCAATAACCTTGGTACCCAAGCCTCACAAAGACATAACAAAGAAAGAAAACTACAGACCAATATCCCTGATGATCATCGATACAAAAATACTTAATAGAATTCTGGCAAACCGATTTCAAGAATATATGAGAGAAATCATTCACCATGAACAAGTAGGCTTCATGCCTGGATTGCAGGGATGGCGTGAAAATCTATCAACGTGATCCATCATATAAAGAAACTAAAAAAGGAAAACCATATGATCATTTGCCTATATGCTGTAAAAGCATTCGACAAAATACAACACCTTCATGATAAAGGTCTTGGAGAGATCAGAGATAACATACCTAAACATAATAAGAGCAATATACAGCAAACCAATTGCCAACCTCAAACTGAATGGAGAGAAACTTAAGCCAATTCTTCTAAAATCAGAAACAAGTCAAGGCTGCCTTCTCTCTCCATATCTCTTCAATATCATACTGGAATTCGAGCTGAAGCTATAAGACAACAAAAGGAGATCTAGAGGATCCAAATTGGAAAGGAAGAAATCAAACTGACTCTATTTGCAGATGATATTATAGTTTATATAAGCGACCCAATAAACTCTACCAGGGTACTCCTACAGCTGATAAACACCTTCAACAAACTAGCAGGATACAAGATAAAGTCAAAAAAGTCAGTAGACCTACTTTTTTCAGATGACAAAGAGACAGAGAAAGAAATCAGAGAAACACCACCCTTTAAAAAGGCCACAATCAACATAAAGTATCTTGATGTAATGCTTACCAAACAAGTAAAAGACCTATATAACAAGAACTTAGCTCTAAAAAGCTGTGTCTCTAAAGAAAGAAATTAAAGAAAATACCAGAATATGGAAAGATCTCCCATGCTCTTGCATAGGTAGGATAAATGTAGTAAAAATGGCAATCTCGCCAAAAGCAATCTACAGATTCAATGCAATCCCCATTAAAATCCCTCCATAATTCTTCATGGACCTTGAAAGGATAATAATCAACTTTATATGGAAAAACAAAAGACCCAGTATAGCCAAAACAACCCTATATAATAAAAGAACTTCAGGAGGCATCACCATTCCTGACTTTAAGCTCTACTACAGAGCTATAGTTCTGAAAACAGCCTGGTATTGGCATAAAAATAGACAGGTAGACCAATGGCATCGAATTGAAAATCCTGATATTAACCCACACACCTTTGAACACCTGATTTTCGACAAAACAGCTAAAAGAAGACTGCAGATAGACCCATGTCTGTAGCCATTCACAAAACTCAAGGCCAAATGGATCAAAGACCACATCAATCCAGCCATATTGAACCTCTTAGAAGAGAAAGTAGGAGGTACCCTTGAACAAACTGATATAGGAGACTGCTTCCTGAACTCAATTCCAGGGGCACAGATGCTGTGAGAAACAATTAATAAATGGCAACTCTTCAAACTTAGAAGCTTCTTTAAGGCAAAGCACACAGTCAACATGACCAAAGGGCAGCCCACAGACTGGGAAAAGATTTTCACCAATCCTGTATCCGACAAAGGGCTAATCTCTAAAATATACAAAGAACTCAAGAAACTAGTCAACAAAACACCAAATACCCCATAAAAAAAATGGGGTACAGAACCGAGGAAAGAATTCTCAATAGAGGAAATCAAAGAGGCTTAAGGACACTTAATAAAATGCTCCACATCCTTAGCTATCAGGGTAATGCATATCAAAACAATTTTGAGATACCATCTTACTCCTGCCAGAATGGCTAAAATTAGAAACACCAATGATGACTCATGTTGGAGAGGATGTGCAGAAATGGGAACACTCCTCCACTGCTGGTTTGAAAGCAAACTCATACAGCCATTTTGGATATCAGCGTGGTGGTTCCTCAGGAAAATGGGAATTAGTTTACCACAGGACCTGACAATCCCTCTCTTAGGCATATACACAATGGATTCACATACATGCAACAAAGTCATCCGTTCAACTATGTTCATAGCAACACTATTTGTAATAGCAAGGACTTGGAAGCAATCTAGATGCCCCTCAATTGAAAAATGGTTAATGAAAATGTGTCACATCTATACAATGGAATACTACTCTGTAGGAAAATCATAATGGTATCTTGAAATTCGCATGCAATTGGCACTTGATGGCAGGATGGTACTTGATGAAACCATCCTGAAGGAGGTAACCCAGTCACAAAAATAGGAACACAGTATGTACTCACTCATATATGGATTTTAGACCTAGATCAAAGGATCAACAGCCTATAATTCACACCACCAGAGGAACTAGGATACAAGTTGTATTCTAAGAGATTCATATAAAGTCCCTCACAGAACCAGGACAGGACAAGTCCCCCAGAGCTCAGGAGAAGTGGTGGGGGCAGCGAATGGAGAGAGGAGTAGGAGAAAATGAGGGGGAGGAAAGGAAATCATGTGCTACCAGGAAGATTGAGCCTGGTTAGGAATAGAAGACAGGAAAGAGAGAGCGAGAGACAGAGAGAGAGAAAGAGAAAGAGAGAGAGAGAGAGAGAGAACATAAAAGAGGGAGCCAATATTGGTTTGAAGATAAAATTGAACACAAGGAAAGGTCTAGAGAACTACAAGACTGCTGCCAAATAACAATTTGATCTTCCTTGGAAAGGCTACCATAAATGCCCTTCCAGGAGAGTAATATCAACAACTAACTTATCCATGGAGCCCTCCCCTAGTGCCTGTTGGAAACAGGAGCAAACACCCATACATAAACACTGAATCAAAGTGGAACCCAGATGCAGATAATACATTAAATAAATAAATTAAAAAAGGCTTTGACTCCAAAATTTAAGTTTAAGTACAAGTTACTGGGGAAAAAGATTTCTATTTTTGTTTCAACAGAAAAAGAAAAGATGTGGATTCCTTCCAGACTAATGTGGTTTGAGCAAGTCAGACCATCTGAAACAGAGTACCAGGTGATCCTACATTCAAAACAGCTGGACAAAGCAGCCTTACAGACTACAGCTAGGATTTCTGAATCTTGTTCAAATCCCCCATGTGCTTTATCAGCAGGAAGTATTTTGGAAAGAACGACACCCAAATTCCCAAATATTGTGTATAAATGTTTGTTTTCTTTTAAATGGGCTTGGTTATATAAAATAAATAAAAAAATATAGAATCCACCTCTTCCCTTTGTCCCTCCAAATTTTTTCATATAATATTCCTTATTTTCTTTCAAATTCATGGTTTCTCTTTGTTGTTGTTGTTATTATTATTATTATTATTATTATTGTTGTTGTTGTTGTTGTTATTTATGAATGGCAGACTAAAACAGGAAATGCAAGATTAGGAATTCATTAAGGACATTGTGAATTAAAGAATCAAATCAGGAGGAGCAAAGCTCTGAGCATGTTTTACCTTTGTTCATGGTGGCTCATAAGGAAGGTGATGATACAAATACCTATTAGCAATTCTATAAATCTGCAAAGGATACTCTGGAGAAGGAGACCATGAATATCGGGAAGACATTTCAATATATCTTTGTTTGTCTTACAAATATCTGATTATATGGAAAGACTTCTTACTCATTGGTATCTCTGAAATCCATAGTCCCCAAGAGAGGATCTCTTGATATTTCTTTACATGGGCTTGAACTAAATAAAAGCTATAAAATTCTAAAAGTGGCATTTAGCAGGGAAACTCAATTAGAGTGTGTGAGATCCAAAAAAAGAGAAAGTCTTCAACAGCTATGTGCAGATCCCAGCATGGGTTTAAAGCTAGATGGACTGGTTTCTTGCTGTGCAAACTTTACAAGGTTATTGCATGACCTTGCATTTTCTAAAGCCTTCACAAGTCATGAAAAGTATTGGTAAGTGAAGTACTTTCAGAATATTCCCTAGATGCAGTAGAAGGGCCGATGATTTCTAGTAGAAACTACTCAATTCTACAAAGTTAGTAGAAAAGCAAGGAGTTAAGTACTGGGACTCTGAAGTCAGACTTGTAGTTTTGAGTACTTGAGATAATTTTCTTTCTAGGTTCTCATTTCTCATGGGTAGATGGGGATTGTACCATCTAGTTCTACTTTTATAACCCAGATAAGCACTATCCCAACTTCATAACTCTGGCCTAGTTACTATGTCCAGGGAATCTCTAGAATTCTAATGATATTGTGATTCTACTGGCAAATAATTGTGCTTATACCATGAATCTTCCTATTCTTGGGACCATGACAAATTTTCCTCTAAATCAGATACCCATGTCCCACCAGGACTGGATTTTGGACCTTCCCTGTTGAGAATCCACCCTCTTGTGATTGCTTTAGATGTAGCAGGAAAAGTGGATATGAATGCCTGGTTCCTGGTAAAAATAGTTAGCAAATTGCCACCACAAGCTCTGAACATTTCTGACATCTTTTTGGTGGTGTCTAAAAGGAACTATAAGCTAATAGAACCCTTTACTATTAGGTGACACTATGCTTATGGCCAAATAACAAGTGTGAAACTCACATAATCAGGAATTGTCTAATTCCAGCGTGCCCATCTGGGGACCAGAGAGGCAAGTGACAGGCACCAGAATCAAACCTAGGATGGAGGACCAAGCTTGCTTGATAGTGTAGCTTAAAAATGGGCTGGTAAGCATGACTTGTATCATTTCAGAAGGCAGTAAAGATGCTACCATTGCCATTTATATGGTATTTTGAATTGAGAAGTGATTTCTATTCATATGGTGCTGAAGAATCAACTGTGATTAACAAGAGACCTGTACCACTAAAGTGTAAACTTTGCATTGCTGAGACAACAGATGATAGTCAGCTGGTAATGAAAAAGTGTCAATTTTTATGGGCCAATTATTCAAACACATGAGTCTCTTGGGGGCATACTTATTCAAACCATCACAATGAATATTATGGTATAGAGAGCACCAATGATCTATATTCAGCTAGTAACTAAAGTCGTGGTATGTCTCCCATGTCTTATAAAGATTGGTGGCATAAAAACTTCAGGAATTGGTAGGAATTTGGGGTGGCCTCCTAGGACAGCAGTAAGTTTGAAGTGTAGGCAGTCATAGCCTAATAAATGGGTGTATATGTTGTTGAAGATGGAACCAGAGGAGTAAAATAGCCCAAACCATTTGGAGCTCAGAAGGTCACGAGATATGTGATGACTATCCTGGACACTGGTCACTGAGTTACTGTGCATTATGATTGAACTGTTGTTTTATTCTCTTGGATATAAAAGACAAATACCTCATTCTAATTGTTTCTCTGGAATCCCTGCAAATTGATAGCACTTGCAGACTTTCTGAATTATTAGATGGCTAGTTCTCAAAATAAGGCAGAATTCAAATTCAGGTCTTAGAGAGAATTTATTCATAATTAATGTAGGCTTCTAGGACCTCCCAGGGTAGTCTTGATCATTTGTCACAGTGTCACAGTAGCAAAATGGGCTGGAGCCTATCTGCCTAATTTTTTTCATTTGGATTTTTCTCTACATCTGTAAACTTAAGTGAGTTGTTAACCACTGGGCACATCTTAACTTTTTTTTTATTATAGAGTCAAATGAGGCCAAAGAAGAATAGCACCTATTACATAGCATGCCCATAATATAACATGTACTCAGCAGACTTGGTAAGTAGTGCTTCTCGCACCTCTAAAAGTATGAATGCTTTATATAAAAAAAATGGCTCTCCTGGAAAATCAAGTTTATTGAGTAACAGCACTATCATATATGTTAGAATACAAACAAAGCTATGGTGGGGCTGAAATATGAGTCCCTGTAAGCAGGGATAAAGTGGTAATATGCTCCAAGAAAAAAATAAAGGAAGAAATCAGGAGATGGCTGGGCACTGAGACATAATTCAGTGTGGAAATCATGTTTCTTTCTTGGACAGACACAGGAAAGATGCTCACTCATATTGAGTAGGGAATGTGCGTAGGTATAGGACAACCATGGCTCAAGACTTCCTTCTCATCCCCCCTTCACATAGCATGAATAATAAAATCCCAGAGGCAAATATTGAGGTTAAATCTGAATATCAGAGAAGTGACCAGCCACTAGAGAGTTCTCAACTCTACCAATGCTCAGAACAAAAAGACAATCTTCTCCTCAGACTGCCTCCTCAGACTGCATCTCTAGACTGTACTGTTCCTCAGACTACACTGTTCTCCACCAAACCCGAGACTGCCTTCCTAGACTGCCTTTCTCTCTTATCTCCTCCCACCTCACATTGCTCTCTCTGCCCAGCCATATCACTCCTATCTTCACCTACTTAGTGCTTTGATTAAAGGTGTGCACTACCTTGGCAGCAAACTCTAGTGTAGCTAGATTTACACTCTGACCTTCAGGTAAGCTTTATTAGATCATAAACAAAATACCACCATACCTCTATAATATTCAAAATGAGACAAACTGGTTTCAAGTTTCCTCCAATGTCACCACTTGGCTCTCTTCTCAAACCCTTGGCAGGTAGACAAGGAAAGTGAAGCTAAACTTCCTGAAATAGCATCTTTTTGCTACAAAAGATATTGTGAGGAGAAATGGGTTGAAAGCACAGGAATGAGTAGCTAAGCAAGACCAATAGTGGGAAGGCAGAGCTCAGAGACTATATAAAATACTAAAGACAGAGCAACTCCCTGCCTTTGGGCCTCTCTTATTCTAAAGGGAAAATATGTTATTTTACTTTCTCTAAGACTCAGCCTTCTCTATTTCCTAAATGTCCAAGTCTTCATCTATACCAGAGAATCAAGTGGCAGAATGCATAGAAGGTCATAAGCACTCTTACTACAAAATAAGGTAGGTGACTACAAGAAATCATTCCTTCAGAATAAAACAGGATCTATATAAACTCATAGTGTCTGTGACTGCCTAACAAGACATATGCAGGATAAAGTAAGACACTCATAAAACGATGGAAAGAGAAGATGAAGTCTAGAATTAGCCAAGGAGCTTTTGGCAATTGATCACTTTTGAGAAATGGAAAGTCAATTTTCTTTAAGAGTGTAACTCAATTATCCTCATGTAGAAGGTGATATATTAAGATTATACAGGGAGCACATACTTTAATTTATAGGTATAAATAAATAGAGGATGCAGTCACTTGGGTAGATAAAGTGGGTATAACCAGGATTATATTGGGGGAGAGTGAGTATAATCAAAACACATTGTGAGAAATTCTCATAGAATTAACAAAAAAAAATGTAATGTGGAAAAAAAATGAGACTAAAAGGAGCTACCACAAGATGCTGAGATATGTGATTGAATGTCACTTAGTATAGTCCTATGCTATGGCTTTCTGGATGTGATTAGCCCTTGGATAAGTAGACTAAATAGAACATATTGTCTTCCCAAAGTACAAGTGTATGTTTCCGCAGGAGCATAAAGAGTGCCCAGGGTAGGACAAGAAAGATGTTAAATATATATATATATATATATATGTATGTATATATATATTCTTATTTTACATATTGATCCCAGTTCCCTCTCCCTCCCATGCCCCTGATGCCCCCTCCTATCACATCCCCCTAACGCGGTTAAATAAGGATCAGGATAAACAAATAGGCCGAATAGATGTTTATTCAGGGAGAAATAACTTACAACCTAGACAGATGAACACCAGGAAATTCCACCCGATCCTCTCCTGTCTGAATCACGCCAGAAAGAGAGCCTTTCCTGGCTCTTCCTGCAACCTCCTTCCACAGGTCACTCCGCCCATGACTCCACCCCCCAATGGGCGTGGTCAGTGCCACAGAGGGACTATCTCACTACAATTCCCCTTTTAGTCTAAAGAAAAGATTTAGGCTTAATACAAAACTATATGCAGAACAGTGAATAACAAGTGTGCTCTAAGAAAAGGAAAATCGAGAACAAAATGACCTACATATCTAGTCCTAGGGTAAGGGCATAATGGAGTTTACAATGGAGTTGTCCTAAACTGGAAAACGTAAGTCTAGTACCTACTATATCTAACTAGGAAGAGAGAATAATAGTTGTGATAGTTTAATCTTCAACCTCATTAAGACCTGAGAAGGAAATTAACAATACTACAGTAGACAGGAAATGGGGATAGACAACTTCCAAAAGGTGCAGCAAGGACAAAAACAGCAAGCCACCTGAACAGTCACCCTAGATCTCACAGCAACGTTGGTACACCCAGATTTGGCTAAGGCCAAGAGGACTTGATAGACGACAACAGCAGCAGGGAGGTAGAATGGCTGTCTTACCCTGACTTGGCAAGGTCAAGCAGTCTTCTATATTTGTCTCCTGCAAGCACATAGGACTGCATGTCCAAATCAGTGGTCAAGGTGGGGGCAATTCTTTGCCCAACAGGCCATTAGCTGAGGCGAGATTGAACTCCAGCAGGAGCAACAACAGTGTCCAACATATTTTCGGGAAAGTGCACGGTGCTGTCAGGAGCAACAGTGTCTCATGTCAATGGAGTATTAATATTAAAACATTTAAATGCCATGTTCTGCATATCTATGAAGTGATTGAAGATTAAGCATCTATATCTGACTAATCTCATAGGTACAGGAAATGTGAGTGAAGATAATCTGTAATACTCGGGAACTTAGCTAAAAAGACTGATTAAAACTTCCCTGAGTAAAGCAGGAACAAATACTTAAACAATATAACTATTTACATATACATACATGTAAATCCCTAAAATAGAGGTAGAGTATAAGTGTCAAGACAAGAGGTAGAACTATAAAGGGCAGCAAGATAAATATCCCAGGTTGTATCAATATACAAAATGTCTTGAATACAAGAAAAGTATACATACATAGAATATGGTAAAAAATAATGTGCATAAAACATTGTAAGTGGAAAGATTTAACACAATATAACAAAATATAAACTTAATTTTACATAGCTTACCACATAAGAATATATAACAATGTAAGCTGTAAAATACTATCTCATTCTTACTCAAATTCTCAAGAAAATAGGCTAATCTACCTATATCCCATCTAAACCATACCTTTCCCAACCATTCCCTATTCCTGTCTAAAAGATAAACCCAAGTGTAAGCATCACCCAATCCCAAATAACTAAAACCAACCCAAAGACGATGACTATTATCCCAAAATTCCAAGGGTAGGGAAAGGGGGCATCGTTATCTTAAGGTTACTTCCTGCTGAAATGGGACGATGATTGCTCCAATGGATCCTGTAGGAAGAAAATTTTTAGCAACCAAATTTCTCAACAGAACTGGCTGTGACATATGTACCTAGTCACTGTGTGGCAGAAAATTCTTGACTGTAGTTCTATTTGAAACTCTGGCCAGGGTGTAATAAAAAGGTGCACCATTACAGCTAGCTAGTCACGAGTTGTCTTGAGCAAAACAGTCTCAAACCTGTTTTAGGGTGATGTTTGTAGTTCAGATGCATCAGGTTGAATCAAGTGGAAACGATGATGTGGGGCCCCATCTTCTTTCCGGAGAGTTCAAAGACTGCTGTTAGTAATCGCTATTATTCCTTGTGGAAAAGTTACAGGGAGGATATTGCCTTCCAAGAGGGATCATCAAAATCTGTCAAATCATTTGGAGTAGGGACTAGGCCTTCCCTCCTGCCTCTAGCCTAAGGGAATATCACTCCATGGGAAATATGCTCCCAAAGTTCTTTCCTGCACCAGGGATACATCCTGGTTCCACTGTCAGAGGTCCCTTAGACTGCCCAGGCCTTCTAAGATCCATGTTCAAGAGGCCTGAGTCAGTATAATGCTGGTTTCCCAGCTGTCAGTCTGCTCAACTCCTAAAAGTAATTACTTCCTATGGTGCTTTAAAAGAAAATGGCCCCAAAATGAAGTGGTACTATTAGGATGTATATCCTTGTTGGAATAAGTGTGTCAATGTGGATGTAGGCTTTGAGGTGTCATATATGCTTAAGCTACATAAAGTGAGTCAGACTACTTTCTGTTGCCTAAAATCAAGATGTAAGAACTCTTAGCTATTTCTCTAGCACCATATCTATCTGCATGCTGTCTTGCCTCCCTCCCACCATGATGATACATCTCTGAACTGTAAGTGTGCCACATATATGACAACATTTAACTGTGGTGGATCACTCACAGAACAGAAACCCCAAGAAAGACAGTTCCATAACAAAGGACCAAGGTTTAGTTTCTGGAACACACATGGTAGTTATCAGTGGTCTGTAATTCCATTTAAACATGCCTGTCACACTCTTCATGCATCTGTGGGATCCTGCATACATATGGTACACATACAATCAGTCAGGCTCACACATCCAAATTAAATAAAGTCTTAGAAAATGACCAAGATTTCTTACATCCATTTTGGGTATCTACTAGTATGGTCATTATGTAAATAATTGTTTACATGACCATATTGTAAAGATTTCATGGATATATGAAAGAAGAATAGATAAAAAGAATTGAAGGAAACAAAATTAAATTTCATGGGTATAACCCAGTATATACCGAAGGCATTATGTTGTAGCAAATAACCTGATAATCTGCCACTACAATCTATAAAACATTATATTGTAGTAGGTTGTATCACCTTGCTTTTATAGCCCTGACCTCTTTTCCTTGGTATCCCTTGTGCCTTCGATGTAGACTCTGAGGAAATCTAGAAAATCATTATATTACACTTGAAAACCCAGTTTATAACAAATTAGGAAAATCTAAAGATATGGTGAAAATTCTTGATAGACACCAGATACCAAAACCAAAGCTAGATAAATAATATAAATAGATCCACAATACCTACCAGAATAGAAACAAAGACTCAGGATAGTTAAACAATCCTGTACTATAAATGAACTTCCAGAGGTATCTCCATACTTTATTTCAAGTTACACTACAGAGCTACAATAATAATAATAGCAGAATATTGGCATAAAAACAGACATGTGGATCAATGCAATTGAATCAAAGACCTTGACATAAATTCACATACTTATGAACAGCTAATTTTTGATTAAGGAACCAAAATTACACAATGAAAAAAAAAGTATCTTCAAGAAATGGTGTTGGCATAACAGAATGTCTGAATTTAGAAGAATACAAATAGATCCATCTCTATCATCCTGAAGGAAACTCAATCCAAGTACATCAAAGACCCCAACATAAATCCTGATCCACTGAACCTGATAGAGGAGAAAGTAGGAAGTATCCTCTAACAGATTGGCACAGGAGACAACTTCCCGAATAGAACACCAGTATCACGATTAATGAATGAGATCTCATGAAAGAGAAAAGCTGTTGTGATAAATGGCCCACAGTATTCTGAGAAATTCTGGGAGCTTACAGTGAGGTAACTCCAATCCAGAAAGAAAAACATGGTTTGTACTCACTCATAAGAGATATTAGCTGTAAAGAATAACCACGCTGCAATCCAGAGCCTTTGAGGGACTAGTTAACAAGAAAGGTCAAAAGGAGATACATGAATTTCCAGGGAAAAGGATATACAAAAGGTTCCTTGGTAAACTGGAGACATGTAGAGATAGGAAATGAGTGATCTGATAGAGGGTTGGGAAAAAGGGGGAATAATGAAAGAAACATCTTGACTGGGAATGGTATTTTGGTATTAGGTGGAAACTTGAGGCAAGTGAAATTCCTACAGATCTACAAAGATGGCCCCAGCAGTAGTGGATAGGTGAAATGAACTGGTAATCTTCTGTAAGTAGATTGGTGACTACCCTAATTGTTTATCAGAGAACTGGGCCAGGCTCTGGGAATCCAAAGAGATGGGGGTAAGTTGATTTGAGCCAGTAGGGTCAAGTTCATCACAAGAGAACTCACAGAGGCAGGTAACCTTGGCACATAGGAGCTCAAAGACACTGGACTGATATCTAAGGAGCCTGCATGGGACTGATGATGTAGGTCCTCTATATGTGCACAACAGTTGTTTAGCTGAGTCTACTAGTGGGATTCCTAGCAGTGGGAGCAAGGGCTGTCCCTGACATTTTGGCAGGTTTTGGGGAGCCTATTCCTCATACTAGGTTGTCTCATGAAGCTGTAATATGAGGTAAGTAAAGCACATAGTCCTACCTCAACTTGATAAGCCATGCTTTATTGACAGCCCTTGGATGTCTGCACCTTCCTAAACAGAAAAAGAAGATTAAATGTGCAGTGGTAGCAGTTGTGGGACTGATGGGAAGTAGGGAAAGAAATGGGAGGAGAGGAGGGGAAAGAAACTCATATAGAGTTATAAAATAAATAAATAAATTTAATTAATAATAATAGAAAAGACTTCCTATTCACAGTTTCCATCATACAAATGGATCTGTTACTAAAATCTAGGCAGTAAATTGTTTATTCCTAGCTCTTTAATAAGTACATTTTTTTTAATCCTACTGGCACTATGAAAATCTAACACCTCTCTAAACAGAATCTTTATAAACCTGTTTCCTCAAAAAAAATATTTGGATCTTAAATAAAAACTCAAATCTTTAAAAAAATGTTCAGAACAAAATTCAATAACAACAAATATTTCAAAGCATATATATATATATATATATATAAAATATTCTAATATAATCTAACTTTAATGAGAGAAAATATTCACGTTCTGTTATAGAACTAAATCAAAACACAAAGTTTTCTGAATATTCATAGTGTTAATTTCTTGTAGACAGATTGAGAAGTATCAACACATGAAAGTTTAAATTCTGTAATCAGACAGTTGTAATTTAAGAAATGCAGAACATGAGAGAAAGATGCATTGAAACAGGGTTCAAGCAGAGGAGTTCTTTATTAGGGTAAGGGAAGATGGAGAAAGGGGAGGAGGCGGAGCATTCTCCAAAGATAGGAGCAGCAGAAAAGAGGAAAGAGGGGTAGAGAGAGAGACGGAGAGGGATAGGGAGAGGGACAGCAAGAGGGAGAGGGAGAGGCAGAGAGAGAGAGAGAGAGAGAGAGAGAGAGAGAGAGAGAGAGAGAAAGAGAAAGAGAGAGGGAGGGAGAGAGAGAGGATGGGAGGTGGGTAGGGCACTTTTTAAAACGGAACATTGTGAATATGCACAGGTGGTGCTGTTAGAGGCTGCGGCTGAGGATTTATCCTGGCAGAATACAAAGAACAAGCCAGTACAGATGCCTGACTACTAACACAGAGACTTGTTGCTAGAGTTTCCTTATCCTGCCAGGTCTCCCCATCCTTCTCAGCTCCAAATAAACACATGGATGCTATGTTATTAATCTGTTGGCTGATGGCTAGACCTCTTATTGGCTATCTCTATCTTAATTATTAACTCATTTCTATAAATCTATGTATTTTCATGTGGTCTTGGCTTACCAGAGAAATGCCTGGACTTGGTACTCCTATTGGCAGCTACATGCTGTTTCCAGAACTTTTCTGCCTACCTTTCCCAGAATTCTTCTCATCTCCTGGTCCTGCCTATCTCCCTGCCTCTACTGGCAACTGGCCAAACAATGTTTGATTCATCAACCAATAAGGGAAACATAATACAGATGGACATCCCCCATCAGAGACAGTTTCTTTATTCTATAAATTACTACCGGAAGAAGTTGGTAGTGACATTACTCTGTGCTTTTATTCATTGATCTTTAATGCCTAATTCATGGATTGTTTTGAAAAGGGAATACAACTTACAAAGTTTTGAACATGACTAGTGGAATAAAATTCAATAAATTATTATTATGATGTCTCCATATATTTGTATTTTGTTCTTCATAATTTGACTACAATATGATGATAACCACCAATAGGAAGATGCTAGTGTAGCATCATTCTTACCTGAAATATAACTAGATGGTTTTTCCAAAATTGTTCCCTCCCTTTTTACTTTTTCTTTCTGTAATGATCTGTTCTTGCTCAGAGAATATAAGACACTGAGTAGGAATATTATATAGTGTACCCTACTAAAGTTTTATATTCTTAAAAATACATAGTGCCTCTGAAGTCCCTTTGTTATACAGTATAATTTTAGCTATGCTTCTTCATTTGTTTTTCTACATAAAGTTGAATGTTGTTCTTTCAAGGTCTGTGAAGAATTCTGTTGTAATCTTGCTGAGTCTTGTGTTATACCTGTAGATTGCTTTTGGTAAGATGACTATTTTTTATTATGTTAATCCAACCCATTCATGAACAAGGGAGAATGTTCCATCTTCTGATATATTCTGAAAAGTTTGTTTCAAATATTGAAGTTATAGGTTTTTCAATTGCTTGATTAAATTTGCCTCAAGATATTTTATATTATTTGTGGCTGTTATGAAGTGTTTTGTTTCCCTGAATTCTTTCTCCATCTGTTTGTCATTTGTATATAGGAGGGCTACTTACATTTTGGAGGTAATCTTGTATCCAACCACGTTTCTGAAGTAGATTAGATGTAGGATTTCCCAGGTAGAAGTTTTAAGGTATAAATAAAAGGAGATCAAGGGAATACAAATTGGAAAGAAATCAAAGGATTACTGTTTGTAATTTATAATATACATATACATATATATGTATATATATTATATGTAAGTGATCATACACACACACACACACACACACACACACACACACACACACACATATATATATATAAACTCAAGTCCAGGGAAATCAAAGACCTCAACACAAAAGTATATACAATGAGCATGATAGAAGACAAAATGGTGTAGCCTTGAACTCATTGGCACAGAAGATAACTTCTGGAACAGAACACTAATAGCATCAACACAAAGAACTACAATTAATAAATGGGACCTTAAAACTGAAATGCTTCTGTGAGGCAAAGGACACTATCAGCTGGAGAGATGGTAGCCTGCAGAATGTGAAAAAGTTTCACCAAGTCCACACATGACAGAGGTGTAATATCTCCAGTAATCCAGTCAAAGAGAGGGAAGAGGGAATATATGAGCAAGGGAGGTCAATATCATGATGGAGAAATTTATAGAGGTAGTTCAACCTAGTTCGTGGAAACTCAGAAACTCTAGACTCACAGCTGTGAAGACTCCATGGGACTGGACTAAGTCCTCCAGATGTGCAGGACAGTTGTAATTTTTGGACTATATGAGGTAATCCTGACAGTAGGACCAGCAACTAACCCTGGTAGATGAGCTAGATTGTTTGAGCCCATTAACTATGGTGGGAAGCCATGCACAGACTTAATGTATGAGAAAGGGGCTTGGTCCTGCCTCAACTTAATGTGGCAGAGTTTATTGACTCCTCATGGAAGCCCTTACTCATGAGGAGGAGTAGATGAGGAGGAGGAGAGGGGACAAGAAGGAGTCAGAGGGAGAAATGTGTTTGGAATGTAAAGTTAAACAGTTTTTTCTTTAAATAAAAATTCAACTGGCCATGGCTCAGTCTGATAGCCTGTGTCTGACATAAGTCCTCTGCATATTTGTTATGGTGGTAGAGGTTGGTGTCTTTATAGGCCTCCTAATAATGGAAGAAGGGACATCTCTGACTCCTTTGCCTGTAAAAGGGTTCCTTTTCTCTTTGTTGGATTGCCTTTTTACTGGGGATAGGCTTAGTCTTGTTGTAGCTTGATGTGTTATGTTTTGTTGACATTCTTGTGAGCCCTGTCCTTTTCTGGAGGAAAAAGGAGAAATAAAATTGTGGCAGGTGTTAGGAGGAGAGAAGGAAGGGGAAACTTCAGTCAAGAGGCAATAAGTAAGAAACAATCGATTCTTGAAATATGCTGACAAATGGATGGAACTAGAACAAAACACCCTGAGTGAGGTATCCCATTCACAACAAGACAGACATGATATGTATTCACTCATATATGCTTTTTAGACATGGAGCAAAGGATTACCAGCCTACAGTCCATACCACCGGAAAAGCTAGGAAACAAGGAGGAACCTTAGAGAGACATACATGGTCCCCTGGAGAAGGGGGAAGGGACAAGATTGCCAAAGCAAGCAGGGAGCATGGGGGCAGGGAGGGAGTTAGGGAGAAGAGGAGGGCAGTGGTGGGTATGAGGAAGCAGAAATATTGAGACAAGTAAAAAACATGGGAAAGAAAGAGAAGCAATATCATAATAGAGGGAGCCAGTATAGGTTTGAAGAGAAATCTGGCACTAGGGAAATATCCAGAGATGTACAAGGATGACCCCAACTTAAAATCTAAGCAATAGTGGAGAGGCTACATTAAATGCCCTTCCCACATAATCATGTTGATGACTACCTTATATGACATCCTACAGCCTTTATCTAGTAGATGATGGAAGCAGAAACAGACATCCACAGCTAAACAATGAGCCAAACTCTTGGAATCCAGTTTCAGACAGGGAAGAATGATGAGCACAGGGGTCAAGACCAGCCTGGAGAAACCCATAGAAACTCCTGACCTGAACAAGGGGGAGCTCATAGACTCCAAGCTGATAGCAGGGAAACCAGCATAGGAATGACCCAGATTCTGTGAATGTGGTGTTAATTGGAGCTGGACAGTCTATGGTGCCTCTTGTAGTTGACCAGTGTTTATCCCTAGTGTATGAATGGACATAGAGGGATATTCCCTCAGCCTAGACACATATGGAAGGGCCTGGGCTCTGCTCCAGATGATATGACAAACTTTGAAGATGCCCCATGGAAGGGCTCACACTCCCTGGGTATCAGGGGGATCAGATAAGGGTTGGTGGGGGAAAAAGTGGAGAACTGGAGGGTACTGGGATGGGGACTGATATGTAAAACAAGCTTGTTTCTACTTTAAATAAAAAACTATATAAAAAATTAAAAAAGAAATAAAAAAATGAAATGCAGAGTCAAATCATTTGCAATGGTACAGTCTCCAATGATAAGAGAGTATAGGAGTAGAAGATATACCTACTTGTTATTTTCAGTTCTAATTTTATGTGGCATAATTTAGTGTAGCGCTCACACTATGAACTGTTCCACAAATGGGACAAAGGACTAGATATTGAAATAACAAGATATTACAATGGGTCATTCAATGGCAATGTCAGAACACCAAATGCCAAATATTGTTTATTGAGGTGATGGAATGGGATTAAATACTGACTTATAGCACAGTGGAAAACAAGAGGATTTTAAGGCTTAATTACTCCCTACACTGTGTGTGCGTGTTGTCATGAGGTGTGTGTTATCAAAACAGGAAGAGTACCAATAACAGCACTGGGGCCAGGAGTTCCAGGTTCAGGGTGCCCCACATGTCCATGTAGGGCCCTACAATTTAGCAAAAGAAATTCTATGAGTATACAAATGAAGTTCAAAAATGGGGTACTATGATTGGTCCTAGAAATGTGTTTGGTGTTTGTGTCTTTTCTAAAATTCTTTTCTTTTTCTGGTGTGTGTGTGTTATGTGGTATATGTATGTCTTTATGCAAAGAATGTCATGGGTCCAGAATAAATTAGCTTTGTATGTTTTTCCCATTGCCTCATTGCCTTTGTAATTATGACATATGCATAAATCTAACTGTAAACTCATTGATATTTTAAAATGAGTAGAATTGAGAAAATTTGTTTTAACAATGCCTGGAATAAACAAAATGGTTCTTTCAGCATTATTAAAAGTAAAATCCAAGCAAATTTTCATTGTGTAACATGATGTTGGTCAGGTTTAAGGGCTATGGTATATGGTACACCATCAATACAGTATGCTTAATGAATCTCCTCTGAAGATATCCTGCTGTTATTGATTCATGGAGGCCCAGAAGCTATGGTCCCATAGTGCCAGTCCCTTCACACATGCCTGTTGCTCTTATGAGTAGCACTGATAATAATCCATTCTTACCATGAAGGTTGAAATCTGAATTATTTATATAAATATTCTTTTTTATTTATATTTCCTTATTTTACATATTAATGCCTATTCCCTCTCCCTCCCATCCTCTCATGCCTCCTCCCTGTCCCATTCCCTCCCACTCCACAGGCCAGGTGAAACCCTCCAAGAGGAATCATCAATATCTGTCAAGTAATTAGGAATCAAACCTAGGCCCAACCTCCTATCTCTAGGCTAAGGGAGTATCCCTCAATGGGGAATGTGTTCCAGAAGTCCTTTTATGCACCAGGGATTCATCCTGGTTCTATTGTCAGAGGTCCCATACACTGCCCAGGCTTTCTAACTGAGACACATGTTCAGGGAATCTGGTTCAGTCCTATGTTGGTTTCCCAGCTATCATTCTGGGGTCCATGATCTCCCCCTTGTTCAGTTCAGCTATCTTTTTGGGTCTCTGTAGCCTGGTCTTGACCATTTGCTCATCACTGCTCAATGTTTAGCTGTGAGTGTTTGCTTCAGTTTCCATTAAGCCACTAGATAAGGTCCTAGGATGGCATATAAAATAGGTATCAACCTCATCATTAGGGAATTGCATTTAAGATAGCCTTGCCACTACTGCTCATACTGTTAAATGAGGTCTTCCTTGTATGTTTCTGGACATTTCTCTAGTCTCAGTTTTGTCTTCAAACCTATAATGTCTCCCTCTGTTATGGTACCTATTTTCTTGTTTTCATCAATTCTTTCCAAGACTCAGTCTTCCTCATCCTTCATGTTCTCCTCTCCCCTTCTCTTTTCCTCTTCTCTTTCCTCTAGCTCCATCTCTGCTCACTGCCCCCTCCACAGGTCTCAATATGCTCAGAGGATCCTATCCCTTTCCCCTTCTATGAAGCACCATGTATAATTCTCTTAGGGTCCTCCTTGTATCCTAGCTTCTCTGGCAGTGTGAATTGCAGACTGGTGATACTATGCTCTATGTCTAAAATCCATATATGAGCAATACTTTCCATGGTCCTCTTTTTGTGACTGGGTTACCTCACTCAGGATGATTTCTTCAAGTTCCATCCAAATGCCTGCAAATTTCAATATTCCATTGTATTTGTTTGTTTTTCCTGATGAGTAGCACTCCATTGCATAAATGTATCAATCTTCTTTATCCATTCTTCAGTTGCAGAGCACCTAGGTTGTTTCTAGGTTGTAGCTATTACAAATAATGCTGTTATAAACATAATTGAACAGATGTCTTAGTTGCCTGGATGTACTTCTTTTGGGTATATGCCTAAGAGTGAAATTGTCAGCTCCTGTGGTAGACTGATTCCAAGTTTCCTGAGGGACTGCCATAATGATATCCAATATAACTGTATAAATGTGCATTCTCACCAGCAGTAGAGGAGTGTTCACCTTTCTCCATATCCTCTCCAATATAATGTGTTACTGATGTATTTTATTATTCAGGGGTAAGATGGTATCTCAGAGTTGTCTTGATTTCCATTTCCCTGATGGCTAAGGATGCTGAGCACTTTCTTATGTGTCTTTCAGCCATTTTGGATTCCTCTATTGAGAATTCTCTATTCAGCTTGGTCCTCTATTTTTAATTGGATTAAGTGTTGTGGTGACAAGCTTTTTTATTTCATTGTATATTTTAGAAGTCAGCCCTCTGTCAGATGTGGGGTTGTTGAATTTTTCCCAATCTGGAGGATGCTGTTTTGTTTTGTTGACTGTGTCCTTTGCCTTACAGAAACTACCCAGTGTCAGGAGGTCCCATTTATTGTCAATCTCAGTGTCTGTGCTACTGGTGTTATGTTCAAGCTTACTTCCCATTTTATCTTCTAAGAGGTTCAATGTGACTGGATATATGATGAGGTCTTTGATCCATTTGGACTCAAGTTTTGTACATGTAGATAGACATGGATCTATCTACAGTCTTCTACCCATCAATACCCAGTTATGCCAGCACCATTTGTTGAAGATGCCTTCCACCTTCCATTGTATAAGTTTAGCTGATTTGCCAAAAATCACTTGTTCATAGGCTTGTGGGTTAACAAATATCTGGATTTTTCAGTTTGATTCCATTGGTCTACCTCTCTATTCTTTGTGCCAATACCAAGCTGTTTTCAGGACTATAGAGCTTGAAGTCAGGGATGGTGATGTTGCCTGTAGTTCCTTTATTGTATAGGGTTGTTTTGGTTATCCTGGGTCTTTTGTTTTTCCATGTAGAGTATTATCCTTTCAAGGTCAGTGAAGAATTGTGCTGGTATTTTGATGCGATGGTATTGAATTTGTAGATTGCTTTGGGCAAGATTACCATTTTTGCTATGTTTAACCTACCTATCAAACAGCATGAGAGTTCTTTCCATTTACTGGTGTCTTCTTTAATGTCTTTCTTTAAAGATGAAAAGTTCTTGCTATATAGGTCTTTCACTTGTTTGGTTAGCATTATCCCATGATGCTTTAGGTTATTTGTGACTATTTTAAGGGGTGATGTTTCTATGATTATTTTCTCAGCCCTTTCCTTGTCTGTATGTAGTTGGGCTACTGATTTTTTTGAGTTAATCTTATATCCTTCAACTTTGCTGAAGGTGCTTATTTGCTGTAGGAGTTCCCTGGTAGAGTTTTTCAGGTCACTTATGTAAACTATCATATCATCTACAAATAATGAACCATCCCTGTGTACCTGGGATGAATCCAATTTGGTCATAGTGGATGGTTTTTCTCATGTGTTCTTGGATTTGATTTGCCAGGATTTTATTGGGTATTTATGCATCAATGTTCATGAGAGATATTTGTCTGCAGTGCACTTTCTTAGTTGTGTTGCTTGGGTACCAAGGTAACTGTAGCCTTGTGAATAGAGTTTGGCAACAAACCTTCTGCTTCTATTGTGTGGAACAATTTGAAGAGTATCTGTAATTGGTCTTGAATTTCTGGAAGAATTCTACACTGAATACACAGAAACTATCTGTCCCTGGGCTTTTTTCTTTTTCTTTTTTTTTTGGGGGGGGTGGGTGGGTGGTTGGGAAGATTTGATTACTGCTTCTATTACATTAGGGTTTATAGGTCTATTTAAATTGCTTATCTGTTCTTAATTTAATTTCGGTAAGTGATACCTATCCAGATATATTCCATTTCTGTTAAAATTTCAATTTTGTGTAGTATAAGTTTTCAAAGTGTGACCTGAAGAGTCCTGGATTTCCTAGTGTTTATTGTTATATTCTCCTTTTCATTTCAGATTTTACTGATTTCCATGTATTCTCTCTGCCTTTTGGTTAGTTTGGATAAAGTTGTATCCTGTTGATTTTCTTAAAGAATCAACTCTTTTTTTTTTTTTTAACATTGCTTCTCAATATTGATTTCCTAGTTTCTTCTTTATTAATTTCAGCACTCAATTTGATTATTTTCGGCCATCTACTCCTCCAGGGTGAGTTTGCTTCATTTGTTCTAGGCCTTTCAGTTATGCTGCTAATTCTCTAATGTGACTATCCTCTGTTTTCTTCATATGGGCACTTAGTGCAATGAACTTTACTTGTAGCACTGCTTTCAAAATGTCCCATAAGATCAGGTATGCTGTGTCTTCATTCTTGTTGAATTCTAGGATGTCTTTAATTTTTTTTCTTTATTTCTTCCTTGATCCAGGAATGGTGCAATTGTACATTGCTTAGTTTTGTTGAATTCCAACTTTAAATATGTTGGTCTGATTAAATAGAGAGGGCTATACTCTTTTTTTTTTTTTTGTATCTGTTGATGTTTCTTATATTGCTGAGTATGTTGTCAGTTTTAAAAATTTCATGTGGAGCTGAGAAGTATATTCTTATGTGTTTGGATGGAAAGTTCTATAGATGCCTGTTAAACCCAATTGGAACATAACTTCTGTTAGTTATTTTGTTTCTTTGTTAAGTTTCTGTCTGGTGGTCCTGTCTAGTGGTGAGAGTGGAGCACTGAAGTCTCTCACTGTGTATGAGGCTTTTTGTGAGATTTGATTTTTAGTAATGTTCTTTTGTGAATGTGTGTGCATGTGTGCCTTTATATTTGGGGCATAATTGAGATTTTGTACTGACTGATTTCTCCTGCGACAAACATGAAATGACATTCTTCATCCTTTTTATTGATTTTTGTTTGAAGGATAACTTGTTAGATATTAGGATAGCTACACCTGCTTGATTCTTGGGTCCATTTGATTGGAAGATCTTTTCCCAACCCTTTATTCTGAGGTAGTATCTATCTTTGAAGCTTAGATGTGTTTCTTGTATGCAGCAGAAGGATGGGTTCTGTCTTTGTATCCATTCTTGTAGCCTGTGTCTTTTTATATGTGAGTTAAAAATATGGAACACTTCATCAATTTGTGTGTCATCCTTGAGCAGGGGCCATGCTAATTTTCCCTGTGTCATTCCAATTTTAGCATATGTGCTGCTGAAGTCAGCACAAAAACCTAATTTTTTTTTGTCAGGTACAATTGTCTGAACATAAGGTATTGGCCACAGATTACCTCAGTTAAGAAACAGAAGATAATTTTGGAACATAAAAATTCAATTCTGGTTATTAAAGCACTACTTTTGTTGTGGTGAACATCCATGAATATTATTTTTAAAAATAGAAACATTTTTATTCATGCCTTAAAATCCCCAACATGAAAGGAATGCTACAAACTTTCTGGACATATTTGAAAATTATAAAGGTTGCATTTTCTGAGATTGATTACATAATCATCAGTAATAATATTTTCTAACATAATATAATTTTGAGTCTCCCATTTTCCTTTATGTTTGAGATTATGTAGTATATACATCCATGATCCATGTCTCTTTCTACTCTCAAATGCATATATATATATATATATATATGTTCTTTCAAATTCATGGACTGCCTCCTCATTCATTAATTATTGTGACATATATATGTACATGTACATATATATGTATTCCCAAATATAACTTGCATAGTCTCTATAATGTTACTTTTGTATATGTTTTCAGTGCTAACCATTGGGATTGGATGATCCGTTAATGGGAAATTGAGGAGATTTTATGGGTTCAGATTATCAGATTCTGACTTTAGTACAACTTTCCTCCCATTGGGTTGCCTTACTAGCCTCTAAAGAAGAACTTCTGTCTTGTCTCTTTGCAGCTTGTTTTTTCCTGTTTGGATATAGTCTTGTGGAAGCCTGATATTTTCTGGAGAGGAAACAAACGAAAATGGATATGGGGGACAGGGGAGATCTGAGGGAGGGCTGGAAGTAGTGGAAACTGCAGTCAGGATGTATTGTATCAGAAAAGAATACATTTTCAATTTAAAATAAAAGAGGAAGAAGTTGTAACTTCACAACAAACTCCCTGATTCTTTGGCTCCTAGAATCTTTCTTTTCTTCTTTTACAATATTCCATGAATCTGCACTACATGAGTTAGTTTGTACCTGTATTCATTGTGACTGGGTTCCACAATTTTACATTTTGTTTGTATCATTTAGTAATTGCTTCCTTCTTTTGCCTTGAGATGTTTCCTTAATGAGGGGTGAGATTTTTCCTTATCTGTTGGTAAAGTGAGAGTTTTAGCTTCTCCTCCAAGATCCATGACTTCAGTAGCTCTGAGTAGTTGCTAGTTTACAAGTGCTAAGCATAATTTCTCTACCATTAGGGGGATCTCTATAATTAGGTATTTGCTTTTTACTGGAAATATATGCATCTAACAGTTGCATACTTAGGGTTATAGTGCTATTCTGGTCATTGTGTAGTTCATAAGCATTCTAGCTGGGTAGAGATCTTGACTGGTCCTCTCCCTTGGGTGCTTGCATTGTAGCTTCAGGTACCATGAAAGCTAGTTCTATGTAAGTAAGAAATCAAGTAAGTTGCTGTTCAGGTCTCAAAGCCTTGTGTATGTATGATTCTTAAACACTAGGGACTTAACTTTCACCTCTGGAGTGAGGAATCAAAGGCAGTAGAAAAGATTTATAATGCTTTGGGAGTGTCTTGCTCAACCCTGACTTAAAGTCAAGATAGGATTCTTACTCCTATTGTTGGGGTTTTTGTTGGGTACTCTTCAAGGGATGATTGTCAGTCTAGATGAGAAAATTGCATTTTAACTACATTTAATGTTTATACACAGACATAACTGTATATTTTAGCCTAGGCACTCTTCATATTTTTTTTTATTGTGTACCTTGGTCCTCTCGTGGTATTCCTCACAGTGGAAGAAGGGGGTGTTTATGACTTTTTTAGTGCATTGTTGTACACTACTCCTCATACTTGGCCACCTTGCCTAAACTTAATACATGGGAAGGTGCTTATTCTTACTGCAACTTGATATACCATGTTTTGTTGAAAGTTATGGAAGACCTTTCCTTAGCATAAATGACAGGCATTGGATTACAGAATGGGAAGAAAGGAGGAGGTGAGGGGGCTGAGGGGAGATAAGGGAGGGGAAACTTTGTCCAGGATGTTAAATAAAAAAAAATGAATAAGCAAATAAATAAATACAATTATTTAAAAAAATGAGTTAATAGTATACTTATGACATTTCCAGTCATCGATACCGTCCTCCCTCTTCTGTACCTATTTTCTCATCTCCATAGATAAAGTAGTCTCCCTATTTCTCCCCTTTCACTGATTAGGTCACTAGTACCTGCTATCCCTCTTTCAATTGGACACTACTGTCATAGGCAGGCAATTGTCCTTTTTACTTTCTTGGTTTCTACACTTAAATTCAGGATATGTACTTATATCTGAAGATTGTATCTGGGAGTGTCCAGTTTGAAGTGGGGCTTTTAGGGTCAGCATTATCTCACTCAATGAAAGTTAAATCAATTTAACTACAAATCTCATGATTCCATTTGTCTCTTCAAATGAAGAGTATGATGTCTATGTGTCTATATCCATGGTGTATATGGACCATACTGTCCTTACTCATCTGTCATTCTATTTCCTAAGTAAAGTTACAGTGAACATGATTGAGCAACTATCTACAAAGTATGATGTTGAGTATTTCAGGCATATGTTAAAAAGAGTTATAATGGGTTATATGGTACATTTATATTTAGCTTTTTTATTATTTCTATAGTGGCTACTTTGCTGTACAATGCTAACAACAGTGAATGATGGTGTTCTTTTCTTCACATCCTCTCCAAAATTCGTTGTTTTTTGCTTTGTTGATCTTTGCCAATCCGATTGTGTTAAAATGAAATCTCAAAGTTATTTTGTATTATAGTTAACAAATTGTTGAAGATGATGCGTAGTTTTTTAGATAGCTTTTAGGTTTTTTTTTTTTTTTCTTCTTCTTCTTCTTTTGAAAATGCCCTGCTCTAGTCCTGGCCTAATTTTTTTAAGTGAGTCTTTTGATTGTTTGTTTATTTACTGTGATTCTTTGGTTTCTGGGATCTTTATATTTTCTGGGTTGACTACCAAAGATTCCCTCCAATTCTGTGGGATTCTTCTTCATATAGTATATTGTTTCTTTATCTGTGTATTTGTTGTCATAATAAACCTATTTACTTACACATTTTGATTGTTTATTGATGGGAGATTTCATTATATATATGTTTCTCATACTGGTTAATGAATAAAGCACTGATGGCCAATAGGAAAGGAGATAGGAGGGACTAGGAGACAAGGAGGAAATAGGAAGGAGGAAGAGTCAGCATGGAGAGACCAGGGAGACCAGACGCCTGCCCCACTCCCTACAGATGGTGCCCACATGGCTAATAACAACTTACACTTAAAATTTAACAAAAGCTTAAAAAAGGGTTTTACAAACAAAAGAACAGAGACAACCAAGGTTTCTTACTAACAGCATTTTTCTCGGTTGGACTCTGCTTTGCGAGAGACAAGCAGATATTCCCACGGCTCCTTTACGGGAAGGTTCCTTACTCAGCATAAGCAGCGGAAAAACCACACAGCTTTTAAAACGCACTGCTAACAATTTATTGGTGTCTATGAGAGATGACAATGGCATTGATCACATCTCCAAGCCGGCAGCATGCTTGCTAGATGGCAGCGCAGACCAAGGCAGTGGGCACAGCTTTCAGTGCTGGCGGTAAAAGTACCTGCTGCCATCTTTGGTAAACCAGAGCAGGAACAACTATGACTTTCATTTCAGCAATGTTGTTGTTTACCAGATAAAAGACTCATGGCCAGAAAAAGATAAAGATTTACAGTAAGGACAGATTCACATTAAGAAAAAGAGCTAAATGTTTACAGTGTGTTTTAAAATATACGTAGACATGAAAAAAAATAAAATGGTTTTAAAGAGACAAAGAGAACTGGG
Organism: Phodopus roborovskii; assembly: GCF_943737965.1. Taxonomy (NCBI): domain Eukaryota; kingdom Metazoa; phylum Chordata; class Mammalia; order Rodentia; family Cricetidae; genus Phodopus; species Phodopus roborovskii. The sequence goes on along the minus strand of NW_026126525.1, from coordinate 41,585,852 downwards.
TGTGGTGGCACACACCTTTAATCCCAGCATTCCGGAGACAGAGGCAAGAAGATCTCTGTGATTTCAAAGTAAACCTGGTATGCAGGGTGAATTCCAGGAAAAATAAGAGTTACACAGAGAAACCCTGTCTCAAAAAATAAAAAAAGAAACAAAATAATAAAAAAGCCACAGATGGAGAGAATCTGGATACTGTACGGTGTTATATTGTCTTTGTATTGTTAAAGGAAATGCTGCTGGATTAATTCAATTTATATATTTTAAAAACGCTTTGATTCCAAAATTTAAGTTCAAGGACAAGTTACTGGGGAAAAGGATTTCTATTTTTGTTTCCACAGAAAATAAAAAGCTGTGTATTCTTTCCAGACTAATGTGGTTTGATCAAGCCAGGCCCCCTGAAACAGAGTCGCTGGTGATCCAACATTCAAAACAGGTTGGACAAAACAGCCTCGCAGACTACAAACAGGATTTCTGTGTCTTCTTAGGATTTTCCCATGACAGCTCCCTTTACCAGCACGAAGTAGTTTGGAAAGAATGACGTCCAAATTTCCAAATATTGTTTATAAATCTTTGTTTTCATTTAAATGGACTTGGTTATAAATGGTTAGTGATCATAACCATTATCCTTTAAAAGATAAAAAGGGAATTATGATATAGATATGAATACTTTGTTTTGGAATGGATTTTCATTTATTGATACAATTTAATGTCAATTTTGTGATATGTATATTTCTCCTCTTATTTAGGTATTGTGTTTATATAGCTCATTTAGAAATGTAATGTATAATTTAGTACAGATTACAGATAGTTACCTATTATAGTCAAAACTTATAGTTAGATGAGTTAGGTTTTATAGATATGTAGAGATGTATTTGAGATGGATAGGAATTCTTCAAACCTTTCAAAGACCTACAGAATATGGCCTTTAAAATGATTTAGGGTTTTTCTTGACAGTGAGACATAATTGCTCTTGGCAATACCACCTGCACCAGAGAGGAAGATGGACATTAAAGAAACACGTTATGGAGTTTGCCTTCAATATGGCAAGACTAGCCATGTGGACAAGATACTGCTTTTGTCTGGACTGTTTGACTTTGTGATGTATAAACTGGACATGCAGGACCCACAGGAAAGTGACTGCTGATTCAAGATGGATATTGCTACAGAGATCCTGATTCATGGAAGAGTCTGCAAGACAGTCTGTAGGACACAGAGAAAAATGACTGACGAGCTGCCAATACAAGAAGACAGTTTAAAGTTTCCTGCTTTGCTGAAGAGTCTACTAGACACACTATGGCCTATGGGCTGAAGATGGAAGATTACAAAAGAACTTTGGTTGACTAACCAGGCAAGATGTCTCTGTCATTTCTAGAGTTTATATACTATCCTTCTGTGGTCTTTGAAGGAGTTGAAGACAGATAGTTATGGTTGTAGTTTTCCTTAGTTAAGCTTAAAGATAAGTTACATATAGGACTTTAGACTCACAAATATAGGATAGATGATAGAATAGTTTCTTTTAATCTTGCTAAATGTTAATGAACTAAATATTGTTAACTGTGATTCTTATTTGATAACGATTATGTGATATATTTTTCTATGTTAAGGTTAAAACCCTTCTTTTTATTTAGACAGAAAAGAGGAGATGATGGGAGATGCCATTATGTATATATGTTTCTCATACTGGTTAATGAATAAAGCACTGTTGGCCAATAGGAAAGGAGATAGGAGGGACTAGGAGACAAGGAGGAAATAGGAAGGAGGAAGAGTCAGCATGGAGAGACCAGGGAGACCAGACGCCTGCCCCACTCCCCAGTAAGGAGACCATGTGGAAATACATAGAAATGGGTTAATAATTAAGACAGAGCTAGCTGATAAGAAACTAGCACCTGGCCAATAGCATTGTATCAAATACAGAGTCTCTGTGCATTATTTGGGGCTGGCGGACAAGACAAGGCGGAGGGAGGAGAAACTGTACTCCTTAGAGTTTATACTGCCACATTCCTAATATTTTGCTATTTCTAGAAATTTAGATGGAAATTTTATGATTTCTAATGTATAGTATCATATTATTGGCAATTTGGGTTCTTATTTTCCCTATTAGTATTCCTTTAATTTCCTGATATATATATATATATATATATATATATATATATATATATATACACACACACACACACACACACACACACACACACACACACACACACACATAAAATGTAATGCTCCTGATTGGGGTGCCAGATATTTCTTTTTTATCTTAACCTTCTTTCAGATATGTGAAAAGGGAAGCTTAGCATTTGTAAGGGACTATAGGAATAATATAGGAAATACAGTTAAGTTACTAGAACAGCTATTGTAAAAGGAGTCTATGACCTACTGTTCTGTTCACAGTTGGCTCAGTGGGCATTCTATATGTATGTATAGTCACATATCACTTAAAATATAATATAATATATATATGTGTGTATATATACATATATATGTTACTATTTTAATCTCTTCAGTTGTGATAAATCTGTATATATTTTTGACTTCTTGTTTTAATTTTAGGAGTTTTCCTGAATATAGAAGTTTACTCATTGTTTAATTTTTTCAACATATTGCAATGCATAATTGAAAATATTTTCTTATAATATTCTGGAACTTTTTGGTGCTTATTGTAATATTTCCTTGTTCATCTCTGTTTTCATTTAGTTGGGTCTTTCTTTGTTTTCAGTTGTTGTGTTAAGGATCTCTTAATTTTCTTCACCTTCTCAAAGAACCATATTTATCATCTCTTAGATTCATTGATTCTATGTACTATTTAAAATTTCATTGATTTTGGCTCATTATTATTATTAATTTTGGGATTGACTATTTTTAGATTGATTTCCAACTTTAGGAGTTTCATCCTTAAGGGATTTATTTGTGCTCTCACTGATATTTTAGACATAGAATCATAAATTTCCTTTTAAGTCTTGCTTTCACCACATCCCTTAGATATTATTTCAATATGATTTACTTTTCATTTACATTTCATTTACTAGAAATTCATTCTTAATTTCTTCTTTTATCATTCACCATTTAGTAATGAATTGTTTTATCTTCATGACTTTTTGTTCTCAGTAGAGTTTTGTCTTTTGTCCATTTTTAATTTTATTGCACTGTGATCATTTAGAATGCAAGGGGTGATTTCAATCGTTTTAAATCAATAAATACTGCCTTTTCTTTCCAGATATGGTTTATTGTAGAAAAGAGTCCTTGTGCTGGAGTGTAGAGAGCATATTTTTTGACATTTGGATATCGAATTTTGTTAATATCTCTTTAGCTCTTTTGATGTGTGATGTCCAATATTTCTGATGCTTGCCTGTTTATAGTTTTGCCCAGGTGACACATCTACTGGAGAGAGTGTAATATTGAGTCTACCTTCCAATATAACATGTAAATTTGCAACTGAATTTAACTCATTTCATGATCTCATTACTACTTTATAAAAACTCCACACATTATGTTTCTGAATGTATACACTCTCCCAAAAATTCCCCCATTGTCACCCTCCTCAAACTAACATACATTCTTGCACAAATTTGAGTTTCCTTTTTTTTTTTTTCCTTTCTCCTTTCAGGCCAGTCTGTTTTTCCCAGGTAGTCTTATGAGTGCCATTTGCCCTAGAGTTTGGTTATTAAAGGAGACAGACTTTCTTTCCCACAGCAGTCATCAAAGTCCAATTGGTTGTCAGCTAGTTTTGAAATTATGTGTCTTCTTTCCTTCTTCTATGCTACAATTTTATCTTTCTGGAGCAATAGTCTGAAAGGAAGAGCTTCCTGTAAGGAGTAATTTTTTTCTGCCTGCTGCCTAGTATTATCCCACCGCCAGGCCAACCCCAATTAACATACTGATACTCTGTATCTGATATAATGCTGTTGGCCAGTTATTTGATTTTTATTTGCTAGCTCTATCTTAAGTATTAACCCATTTCTGCTGATCTATGTATTTTCACGTTGACTTCTCGTACCAGGGAGCCAGCCGGCATTATGCTTTCTCCAAACTCTCCACCTTGACTCCTCCTTCCTACTTCTTCTTGCCTCCTTGTCTCCTCATCCCTCCTATCTTCCTTTCCTATTGGCCAACAGTGCTTTATTCATTAACCAGTATGAGAAACATATATACATAATGGCATCTCCCATCATCTCCTCTTTTCTGTCTAAATAAAAAGAAGGGTTTTAACCTTAACATAGCAAAATATATCACACAACAGTTATCAAATAAGAATGAAAGTTAAAAATATTTAGTCCATTAACATTTAGCAAGATTTAAGAAAATATTCCATCATCTATTCTATCTTTGTGAGTCTGCAGTCCTATATATAACTTATCTTTAAGCTTAACTAAGGAAAACTATAACTATTTGTCTTCAACTCCCATGAAAAGACCACAGAAGGATAATATATACTCTAGAAATGACAGATATATCTTGCCTTGTCGGTCACCTGAAGTACTTTTGTAATCTTCCATCTTCAGTCCATAGGCCATAGTGTGTGCAGACACTTCAGCAAAGTAGGAAACCTTAAACTGTCTTCTTGTATTGGCAGTTTATCAGTCACTTTTCTCTGTCTTCTGCAAATTGTCTGGCAGACTCTTCCATGAAGCAGGAACTCTGTAGCAATGTCCATCTGGAATCAGCAGTCACTTTTCTGTGGGTCCTGCATGTCCAGTTTATACAGCATAAAGTAAAGCAGTCCAGAGAAGAGCAGTATCTTGTCCAAATGGCTAGTCTTGCCATATTGGTAGTAAACTTCATTACGAGATTATTCAATGTCCATCTTCCTTTTTGATGCAGGTGTTGTTGCTAGGAGCAGTTATGTCTAACTGTCAAGAAAAACCCTAAACCATTTTAAATGCCATATTCTGTAGGTCTTTGAAAGGTTTGAAGAATTCCTATCTATCTCAAATACATCTTGAAAACCTTAGTAACTTAACTCTAAGTTTTGACTATCATAGGTAACTATCTAATATCTGTACTAATTTATACATTGCATTTCTTAATGAGCTATAAAAACACGATACCTAAACAAGAGGAGAAATATACATATCATAAAATGGACCTTAAATTTGTATCAATAAATGAAAATCCATTCCAAAACAAAGTATTCATATCTATATCATAATCCCCTTTTTACCTTTAAAAGGAGATTAGTTGTGGTCATTAACCATTTATAACCACACCACTTAAATGAAACAAACATTTACAAATAATATTTGGGAATTTAGGCGTCATTCTTTCCAAACTACTTCCAGCTGATAGGGGGCTCTGTCATGGGGGATCCTAAGAAGATGAAATCCTGGCTGTAATCTGCAAGGCTGCCTTGTTCAAGCTGTTTTGAATGTTGGATCACCAGGAACTCTGTTTCAGGGGGTCTGGCTTGATCAAACCACATTAGTCTGGAAAGAATACACAGCTTTTCATTTTCTGTGGAAACAAAAATAGAAATCCTTTTCCCCAGTATCTTGTCCTTTGACTTAAATTTTGGAGTCAAAGCATTTTTAAAATATATAAATTGAATTAATCCAGCAGTATTTCCTTTAACAGTTGTTTCCTCAGCAGTCAAACGATATAAAGATAACAGAATAGCGTATACTCTTTTTGTGCTTCCCATCTTTATGTGGCCTTTTTATTACCCTGTTTTTTCTACTTCTATTTTTTTTTCCACTTTTGGAGACAGGGTGTCTCTGTGTAACTCTTATCTGTCCTGGAATTTACACTGTATATCAGGTTTACTTGGAAATCACAGAGATCTGCTTGCCTCTATTTCCAGTGTGCTGTGTGCTGGGATTAAAGGCGTGTGCCACCACACCCAACTCTTCTCTGTATTTTTAAAACCATTTTATTTCTTTTCTCTCCCAAGCCTTCATATTTTTTAGAACACATTGTAAACCTTTGGTGCTTTTTCTTAATGAGAATCTGTCTTTACTGTAAATCTTTATCTTTTTATGGCCATGAGTATTTTATCTGGTAAAGAACAGCATTGCTAAAATGAAAGTCATAGTTGTTTCTGCCGCAGTTTATCAAAGATGGTGGCAGGTATTTTACCGCCAGCACTGAGAGCTGTGTTCACTGTCTTGGTCAATGCTGCCATTCATCCGCATGTTGCCAGCTAGGAGATGTGCTCACTGCCATTGCAAGCTCTCTTACACACCAATAAATTGGTACCAGTGCTTTTTACAAGCTGTGTGGGTTTTTGCTGCTTATGCTGAATCAGGAACCTTCCCTTAAAGAAGCCGCAAAAATATCTGCTTGTCTCTTGCAGAGTCCAACCGAGAAATCTTCTGCTACCAAGAAACCTTGGTTGTCTCTGTTCTTTTGTTTTTAAAAGCCCTTTTAAAGATGTTGTTAATTTTTTAAGTGGAAGTTCTTATTAGCCACGTGGGCGCCATATGTAAGGAGTAAGGTTTTTCGGCCTACCACCTAGTCTTGTCCCACCCCCGCACCAGCCCCAATTAACACACTGAGACTCTGTATTTGATATAATGCTGTTAGCCATGTACTAGTTTCTTATCGGCTAGTTCTGTCTTAATTATTAACCCATTTCTATGTATTTCCACATGGTCGTACCAGGGAGAGTCTCCAGACTCTCCATCTAGACTCCTCCTTCCTACTTCCTCTCTCCTCCTTGTCTCCTAATCCCTCCTATCTTCCTTTCCTATTGGCCAACTTTGCTTTATTCATTAAACAGTATGAGAAACATATATACATAATGGCATCTCTCATTAGCTTTCCTGATAAGTCTGAGAGATCTTTTGAACTATGAGTATACAAATAAATCATTAGTAGTCATCTTAATAGTATGTAATCTTTACAATTTATACAAAAATACAATATTGTATAATCCATTTTTTTTAAAAAAAAAAACACCCATTAACGTTTTAAATTAATTATTCATGAAGCATTCTATAATCCAAAGAGCTTAGCCCTGTCTCTCAAGTCACACATGTAGTCTCTCCCTTTGGGGCTAGCTCCATTCTAAGCCTGCAGCTTTCCTAGTTTGATAACCCACGGTCCTGTCATGGAATCTCTATTGCAACTTGGGCTTTATATTCACAATGTTACTAAATGGGTTTTCAAACCTCCTCACGGTTAATATCATACTACAATATTTCTTGGGGGCACTCCACAAACTTTTCACCTGTCATTTCGTATTTTGTGGATACCACTGCTAAGTACTTCTGTAAACAAGGTCCCTGGGATTACACCTGTGCTTTTTGAGACTGATACTATGGACACACTTCCCTAGACAGTTTTCTCAGACACAGAACCCCTTTAGTCAAAATCTCAGTTTGAGATCACCCCTTTAAATGAATTGAGAGCCTGCAATGAATGGGTCAAGCAGCTTGTTTCTTTGCATAATGCCACCTTTCTCTTTAGTGGAACTAAGCCTGACTTTTCTGTAACTTTAAACTCATTTATTTTTTTCCTTTCTAAAATAGGCAATCTTTGTTCTGCTTTCCTTGTTGCTCTCTCTCTCTCTCTTTCTCTCTCTTATAGTAGAGCTGAATGACAGCAGAGAGCAGTAACTATGACAACTTGTGTTATCCTATCATGAGATTTTTCTCCACCATTAAATTAGTCAATGACTTCTAAATTCAACATCACATAAGTTTTTGGAAAATGTTAATAATATGGCCAAATTATCTTCCATAATCTAGTTCTAATAGACTCACTAAACTACTACATTTTTAAAACATGAGTGAGGCCTCCAATGTCTGTTCTCAGCCTAAAAGTTTTCTAAACTCCCACTAGAATGGTTTATTAAGCTCTATTTATAGCTTTTTAGGGATTTTCTATCTCATATCCCAAGTTCTTCTACATTCTTCCCCCTCCAAAAAAATAGCTCTCAAAGAGCAGAACCACATAATCAGGTTTATCACATCAGCTGCAGATCCAGTTTCTTTTTTATATTAATTAATATTTTTTTAATTTTCATTTTACATATCAATCCCAGTTCCCCCTCCCTCACTCTTTCCCTCCCTTCCATCTTCTCATGCCCCCTGACCACCCTCCCATCTTCCCCTGTCTCCACATGTAGGGTGATGCCCTCCAGGAGGGGTCATCTACATCTGTTAAGTCATTTGGAGTAAGGACTAGGACTTCTCTCCAGTCTCTAGGTTAAGGGTGTATCTCTCCATGGGAGAATTTTCCTCTAAAGTTCTTTTGTGCACCAGGAATATATCCTGGTTCCACTGTTAGAGGTCCCTTAGACTGCTCAGGCCTTCTAGCTGAGACTCATGTTCAAGGGAATTTGAGTCAGTCCCATGCTGTATTCCCAGCTATTAGTCTGGGATCCCATTAGCTCCTTCTTGTTAAGGCCAGCTGTCTCTGTGTGTTTCTGTAGCCTGGTCTTGTTCTCCTTGTCTGCATCTGGATTCCAGTTTGGCTCAGTGTTTAGTTGTGGGTGTTTGTTTCTGTTACCATCAGCTACTAGATGAGGCCTCCATGATGGTGGATAAGTTAGTCATCGATCTCATTTGTTGCTCAAATTGTTAGTTAGGGTCAGTCTTGTAGGTCTTTGGACATTTCTCTAGGTTCAGTTTTATCTTCAAACCTATAATGGCTCCCTCTTCTATGGTCTCTCTCTCTCTCTCTCTCTCTCTCTCTCTCTCTCTCTCTCTCCCCTCTCGTCTATTCCTCCCCTGACTCAGTCTTCCTAGTCCCACATGCTTTCCTCTCCTCCCCTTCTCTTTCTCCTAGTTCCCTCTCCACTCACTGCTCCCCCATGAGCTGTGGAGATCTTGGTGTACTCCACTTCTATGTACTGATTTTTTTCTGTGGTGGTTAATTTACATATTGATGGGACATAATACTTGGCAAAAGAAACTTAATAAAGAGAGTTTATTTTTTGCTGATAGTTCAAGAATATACTTAAGATGGTAGGGTATTAAGGCAGGTCATTGTTCCATTCAGGAAGCACAGGGAGATGAATAACCTTGCTTTATTCTTTTTATTCAATATGGAATACAAATCAATGGGGTGGTACCAACTATATCCATGGTGGGTCTTCTCTGATTTGTCATACCTTTTTGTAAATATTATAATAAAGTTTACTAAAACTGACAATTATTTTAATCATCATAGGCTACCATAAATATCACAAATTGGTGAGTTAAAATTATTTCATCACAGTTCTGAAGAGTGAAAGTCCAAAAGCAAGATAAGATGAAGATCTTTCCCTAGTGAATATTGTTTTATTCCATTGCAGTGGCCGTTCTTCAGTGCATGACTCTAGAAAGGGAGAAAGGAAAAAAAGTCTGTCCTTTCTTTTCCCATCCTCATCCCTGTTCTAAAACTACCAACTCATTAAAATTCAAACTTCATTCATTTTCTCCCACAGAGCCTTAATTAAATCTCATTTACAGAGCCCATTTCATTGGGTCTTCAATACATGAACCTGAGGTAGTCATAAGAGGATGTATTTCAGCCTACATCAATGAAATACTTGATTTTGTAATGGATTTCGTCTTTGGAAAAGTATCATAGTTTTCTGTGTTAGAGTGGTTGAAAAACAAAAAAGCCCTCAGCTTTATTTTCTTTCAGTTAATTCCAGAGTTTCTACCATGAAGACTGCATCAATTTGTTCTTTTCTCATGTAGAACATGACTAGTATAATCTGCTGAATTTCTGAGCATGTACTATCACATGGAACCAGCTTTATGTCAAATCATTGCAGCTCAGAAGGCCAACCTTCTGAAACTTACTATTCAGACTCCCTACACATACCGTTGATTAAGCTACTGCTGATTCTGTAATTTATTTCTAAGTTCATTATCAGGAAATTAAATATGCCAAATAAGTTTTGGTAAATAATACCTGGCAAGGCTATTCTCCTTTTACTTTATTTGAAATATGTACTATGAAGAGGAATAGATTAACTATTGTTAGTACACTAAGCTTCAAATTTTTCACAAATTTAATTTAACTATGACTCTAGTTAACTTCCAGCCCTTTAATGTTTAAAAATCCTTCATGAACAAAATAAGTACAAGTGGAGAAACAAACAGTCCTTAAAAAATTAAGAGCAATAATGAATTAAGTTGATAATACCATGTTAGAATACATAAAAGTTCATAAATTTATACATTATGTTTCATGACATTTGCTGTGGAAGATATTCAAACGTGTTTATTCACTAAATATCAAAGTTGCCAGTAGCAGAAGTTAAAGAATGATTGTTTCTCAGTCTTGATTGGTGAGCCAACAAATTTATTTTGTTGCTAATTACAATAGCATAATAGAGGTGTACACCTACGGGAACAATGACAGAGCATCACCTGCAACAACGGATGAAGGGTTATCTAGAGAAGTATGGATGAAAGGTATTTATAGGAGTATATGTAAGGTGTTACCTACAAAAGCATGGTTTAATATATGGGTGACAAACCTCCCTCTGCATAACTGTTAGCCATTTAAGTTAATAATCCTTAATGAGGGATTTCACATGCATGGCTATTAATTAATACATGATCCTCTAAGCAGCTTTGTAAGATTTGTGACACCTTCCTCACCCCACACACAATCAGCTACTTTCAAAAGTGAAGGCCTCATTCTTGTGAGGATATCATGAAAGTGGTCACACATCTTCAGCCTGAAGGGCGTATTCCTCACCACATACAATCAAGTATGAATTTTTTCTCTTTTGATAGTTCTTATTTTCTCAATATATTTCCTCTTCCTAAATAAAACTAATTCAATCCAATTTTGTCTTTCTATATTGTGGTATACCAGACATTTTATCATCTTATGGAAGAATCAGTTTAAATTTTGCACTTGTAAATAGTAGCAATTCTTTTTTAAACTTTCAGAATTCTTTACAAATAATTATTAATGAAGTATACTGATTTGTAAATAATATTAAAATTTTAGGACATTTTTAGTAGATTTATATTATTTGCTTTTAAAAGCCCAGTAGAACTTTCAAAAATAATACATAATATTTATTTACTTTACAGTGTGAATGAATATATGTCTATGCATTATGTTTACCTATAACAGTAGGAATTATGAAGTTTGCAATCTTCTCAAAAATGGCAGTACTGTTTCATTCAGAAGGCAAATATGCTCAATTGTGTAAAAAATAGGCCCAGATAAAACAAACATAATCATCTATAAAGTATATTAATAATTATAGGATATAATAAATTTGCAATTTTTTACTCTCTAACAATATTACAATATATGTTTCCAAAGTGGTATGTAGTCTTAAAACTACAGTTCATAGTGTGTGCTTAGGCAAAAGAAAGTTCTCATTAAGAGACTCCATTTACTTCTTTCATGTGAGTCTCACTTAGATTGCTTCATACGACTCTTCTATTTGAAATATATTATCTATCAAATCCTTTTCACATTAACTGACTAGAATGAATATTGTCAATTTGTTTTGTGGTCTTTTTTATTTTAATCCACCTCTATTTCTATATTCCAGCATAGATGTTTGTTCAGCAAGCATGGTTTTGTCTGATCATCAGTCCAATTATTTACACATCATTTAAATTTTAATAACTTAAATCATTGGAATTTAAAGAATAATGGGGCTCAATAAAGGTAAGTAAATATTCTACTCTTAGAAATGTTCACAAAAAATATGTTAACCCTTAACAGACGGGACCATATTGTAAAATACTTTGTTTACCTATAGTATCATTTATCAGCAAAGTAAATCTAATCAAGTGGATTAAGACAACTTCTTAAGGGTAAGTAAACTGCTGACAGATTCATGTGTGTAATATTCAAATATAGGAAACCAAAAGAAACATATTTAAGCATTGAAATTCTAGCTATTGTTATTTTATCCTATAATTTACCCTTAATAATATCCATTCAGTTCTTACAATATCTATGAAATTCCTAAGAATTGATAAAATCATGGTGTCTTTTCTAGGTCTATAAAGCTCTTATGTTATTCTTTGAGATTATACAATTATTTTTTTATGAATGCAGGACATGTTTTATAATTCACAAATATTAGAGCGTCTGCTTTATCAGTATTTGTGTTCTTTCTTTGTTACTCCATCCCACATCATAATACAAAATATAGGAAAGCTGTCATGTGCAGTATGTCACACCATAAGCTACTAACCCTACCTCTGTTAGCCTCAATATTTCTTTCATTAAATTTATTCTTAAGAAAAATTTACAAAAAATACAGTGTATCATTACCTATATTCCTTCTTTAAACCCTCCTTCCTGATAACTCCACAAACAAGTTCCTTTACCATCCACATGTCTTTTTTGCTTTGTTACCCTCTAAGTTTAACATGTGTTACCATGGATCTGTTATAATTCACTGTACAATCGTGAGCTTATAAGTCTGTACAGAAATGATGGCAATGTCTGAGCTGCCCACAGATTGAGCAGTTAGCAAGAAGAAATAGAACTACATGGCTCCTTCCTGATCCAGGATTGACTGTTGACAAGACCTGGCTTATATAGGCCCATTGCTGGCAGCAGCTGCTGCTTTGATATCATGAATTATTGACTATTTCATGATTTCAGGATAGCATTTCATAGCTTCTCTCATTTTTTTTAGGTCATATACCATCCTATTTGCTGAATCTTAGAGGGATGTCTTGCTGGCCTTCACTTATTCTCAGTTTTTGGATCAGCAATGTATTTCTGCATTCTTTTACCTTCTAATGTGAAGACAAGTATCACTTTCTGAGATTTAGTATAGCATTTGTCTATGGGTACAACCATAAATATTTAAAAGGCAATTTGGTGCTGTGTTAACTTATTTAAATTGTACTAGTAAACTCTCATGAAATCTAACACATTCTCAGTCAATATTTCTTAACCCTGTAGGCCTTGGATTCTGTCTTAAAGTCAACCAGACAGCTTTCGTTTTATTGTAACAGTCATGTCACTATCACTAGTAGGCACATATTGCCTGGTAGGTTGGTGATGTACTTTGTAAGGTTCTCAGCTGTGTAAATATTATTGATGCTTTTTCTTCCACAACAGCCCACAGTGTACCTTCTGATGCTATGATCACTAGTCAACAGGCACAAAACATCCAGCTTATAATGCAATTTTATTACTCTGTACCCTTCATCTACAATATGTGGTTTCTTCAACAACAGGCTCTTACTAATTACTTATGGTGAGCAGATAAGATAAATGGCAAGGGCCTGTGTTGTTTGATGAGCATCTCGGTCCTACCTTACCAAGAACTTAAAAAGAGGTATTCCTAGCACTTCAATTTTGGTTTAGCAACTACTTACTATTGAACTAAGCATAATTTAGCCACAGAGGCTACTACCATCCTAATACTCACATTTTTTAATTTGACTAAGAGTGTAGTATGTTTAAAGCTTGTGATTTCAAGTATGCAATTGCGTAGATCTCAATTCAGGTTTCTAATAGGGAAGAGCATCCTTTGCATCATCCCAGGGATTTCCTTTCCTACTTCATGCACTACTCTTGCTGAAAATCATTTCCTAGAGTAAAACAGATCTAGAAGCAGTAGGAGGCTATACATTTTCAATGCATTTCAATTTAAAAGAGAGATTTTTCAATTTTTATTACATCTAAAAGTAAGACATGAATTGTATATTTACAGTATAAACAATTATGTTTGGTATCATAATAATTCTTATAAATTTAAATAGACAAATAGCCAAAGCACATTCAGAGTTCAAGAAGTTGTTACAATGAGTTAAGTTGAATGGATCACAGACTGCTATAATAATAAAATTAAAATATCACTTGATAATAAAAGTAATAGTCAAGAAAGCATGCATATTACCATTTACTTTAGTATATAAAAATTTCACTAAAATAATTTTTAACATTTCAAGTAATAATATAATTGCAAGTGGTATTCATTTTGAATGTAGAGAATATCCAAGTCACTATTAAACTGCAATTTACAAAACACAACTGAAGTTCTGTGTAAATTATGTGTACAGTAGTTGATTATAATGAGAATAAAAATAACAGAAACAAATACTGAAAAAAATATGTATTGTGACAGATAAACATATTCAGAAATACCTTACAGGATACTATGATTCTAATATATCTACTACCTCCTTCCTAAGTGAGTATTTAATTCTATTTAAAAATAAAAGCATCCAAACATATAAGCTCACAGGTACAAAATTAAATGGACAGCAAATAATCTTCTACAGATTAATGCATTTTGATGGTTCCATTCTCTAAGGAGATTGTTTTTTTTGCCCTGAACATTACTAGTATAAAACGTAATTAATTTGAAAAATAAGATATGCTGGACAAATGATGAATGTATTTTAATCCAAAGTCTACAGTTTGTGTCAATAAAGTGGCACTTCCTATTTTTCAAAAATGATAATTGTACCATGTGTTGCAGTTTTAATAGATGATGTTATGCAATAGATCTGCTCGTGTAGGTTATGCATAATTACAATTGTGACCAATAATAGACTCAGGTTAGCATTATTTTTGGCAAGGAAAACATAAAATACTTAATGATGATGAGCAGGCAATATTTGTGATGGTGAGTAATTTTTCAACATTAATAATTACTAACATAATTTTACTTAGCAGTAACAGCTACAGATTCTATAAAGACAGACTTGTCTCTGTATATAATTAGAAAAAATAATTTTCTCCTACACCTATAAGTATAAATTTAAATATGTGATACAGGAAGTTTTATTTTACTTATTGATTAGAAGGGACAAAGTACAATAAATATAAAGTAAGTATAAAGAATCAAAAGTTGAATTACTAATGGATTGTCTTTTCTACCTAAAAATTTCTTCATACAAGGTTATTTTTAGCAATATGAATTCGTAGATCCTTCTAATGAGAATTGATATTTTAACAAACATTTCTTAAGTCTTTGAGCTTGAATATCTTTCACTACTTTCAAGGAAAGTCCAGAAATAAATGTTGATAAAATTAGTAAAGTAATTTTACCTTACACATTTAACATGACTGGCACTTACTAACATGATGTTATGTGTGAAATATTTTAGTGGCATTAAATATCCATATCCTTAAAAAGAATAAATTCTGGACTCCTTTTAGGAAATGGGTTTCCATAGCTTTAGCATCGACCAATACATAAAATTCTATGATTTACTCATTTCCATATTACTAATATTAAGGATTCAAGTGGCTTATTTTATTAATACTACTATAAATTTTCACATATATATTGTTTGTATTTTATTAAATGAATGCCTGATATTATAAATTATAATTAGGCTGGTAATATTTTGCACTATGTCTAAAATCCATATATGAGTGAATACATATCATGTTTTTCTTTTTGTGACCTGGTTATCTCTCTCAGGATGGTTTCCTCTAGTTCCACCCATTTGCCTGAAAATTTCAAGATTCCACTGTTATTTATCAGCTGGATAGTACTCCATTGTGTAATTGTATCACATTTTCTCCAACCATTCTTCAGTTGAGGAGCATCTAGGTTGCTTCCAGGTTGTGGCTATTACAAATAATTCTGCTGTGAACATAGGTAAACAGATGACATTGTTCTATGAATGTGCATCTTTTGGTATATGCCTAAAAATAGAATTACTGGATGTTGTTGTAGACTGATTCTCATTTTCCTGAGGAATAGCCATATTGATTTCCACAATGACTGTACAAGTTTTCACTCCTACCAGCAGTGGAGGAGTGATCCCCTTTCTCCACATCCTCTCCAGAATAAATTGGTTTTTGGTGTTTTTGATTTTAGCCTTTCTAAAATATCTCAGAGCTGTTTTGATTTCCATTTCCCTGATAGCTAAGGATGTTGAACACTTTCTTAAGTGTCTTTCAGCCATTTTAGAATTCTCTATTGAAAATTTTCTATTTAGTTCAGTACCCCCCTTTTTGAATGGATTATTTTATTTTTTTGGTAACTATCTTCTTGAGTTCTTTGTATAATTTGGAGATCAGACCTCTGTCTGATGTGGGGTTGATAAATATCTTTTCCCATTCTGTGGGCTGCCATTTTGTCTTATTGACTTTCTCCTTTGCCTTTCAGAAGCTATTCAATTTTATGAGGTCCCATTTATTTATTGTTATTCTCAGTGTCTGTGCTACTGGTGTTTTTTTTTCAGGAAGAGGTCTCCTGTACCTCCTGTACCTATGTTCAAGGGTACCACCCACTTTCACTTCTAAGAGGTTCAATGTGGCTGGATTTATGTTGAGGTTTTTTATTCATTTAGGCTTAAGTTTTGTGCATGGCAATAGATATTGATCTATCTGCTGTCTTCTACAGGTCAGCACTAGGAAAATGTCCAGATATTAACAAGGATGACTCCAACTAACAGTCTAAGCAATAGTGAAGAGGATATTTTACATGCACTTCCCTGATAATGAAATTGATGACTACCTTATATGTCTCCTAGAGCCCTCTTCCATTAACTGATTGAAGCAGAAGCAGACACCCGTAGATAAATTATGAGCTAAACTCCTGGAACCCAGTTGCAGAGAGGAGAAGTGACCAGCAACGGGGTCAAGACAAGACTGGAGAAACCCACAGAAATATCTGACCTAAGCAACAGGGAGCTCATGAACCCCAGAGGGATAGCTGGGATACCAGCATAAGACTGACCCAGACACTCTATATGTAGTTCTCAGTTACAAGGCCTGGGAAGTCTATGGTACCTCTGACAATGAAATCAGGATTTATCTGTAATGCAGGAATGGACTTCAGGAGCCCATTCCCCATGGAGGGATACTCCCTTAGCCTAGAAATATGGGAGAGGTCGTAGGCCCTACCCCAAATGACTTGACAGACTTTGGTGATCTGGCATGGATGGTCTCACCATCGCTGGGGAGTAGATACAAGATGGGATGGGGCATCTGCAAGGGTTTATGGGAGGTTGGGAGGGAGAGGGAACTGGGATGGATATGTGAAATAAGAAAAAAATACTAAAGAGCAGAAAGGGAAAAATTTTAAAAGAAATCATAATGTACATTTCTACTGTTTCATAATACTATTGATGAACCCAATTTCAGGAGGGCAGGTTTCCATATTCTCATCAGGAGAGTAGGATTACATAGTTCCATCAAGCTATACACATACAAACTCATACAAATCACATAAAAATCATGAAAGAATGATGACCATGACCCATTAAAATAATAGAAATATCAAATTTTTACAAATGGAAGGATGGTATATAAACAAAACAATCTGAGAATTTTAAAATAATATTGGCAGTTCTCTCAAGCAGTACTAATGGAATGTCATCTCACTCACACATGTTACAGAACCATTTACAAATATTTGTCAAATCACCTAATATAATCTGTTCTCCTCATGTTTTATTTAGGAAATTTGTCAACAGAAACGTCTTGAGAGTGATCATTATAGCAACATTGATTCATTACTTATTATTTGTTGTATTGGTAAAACACTGTGACCAAAAGTTAAATAAAGACTAAACAACATATTTTGGCTTAAGGTTCCAGAGAGAAAGAGTCTGTGAGGGAGGCGCAGCAACAGGTGGGTGGAGCCAAAGATGAGTATTCTTATTTTCAACTGCAAGCATGAAGCAGAGAACTAACTAGTAGTATAGCAAGCTTTTAAATTCCCAAGCTTACCCTTAATGACTTACTTCCTCTAATGCAGCCCATAGTGTTTCTTTACATCTCGAAGCAGTATTACCAATAGGCTTCCTAGTGTTCAAATATATTAACCTATAATGATCATTTCTTATTCAAGACATTACAGGTTATCATAAGTCAAAGTAAAGCAACAAGAACAAAGAATCCCTAAAGGATGAGATGAAAAATAATGTTGTTGATACTATCACTTAATATACAGTCTTGATATATATTTGCTAAATGACTTAATGCATTACAAAAAGCTGCACTGGAATAAGATTTTAGCTAAGAGCTTTATTTTAGTTATGGTAGTTATGAAACTAAGATCAAGACAGTTGGAATTTAGCAAAAAACTGAATATTTGGTACCTATGTCCTTAAAAGGAAGTGAAGCTATTTAAGGTCATCTTGTTGACATTAAATGGGAGCAGGGATTATAGATAAAAAGGAGCAAATGAAAGAACATATTCTGAATATCAGATGATTTGGTTGAAAGAGAAAAACATGGTACCACTTGGACCTCTAATACAAGTGGAAAGCAAGGAGCATCTTTCTAGCACTCACTGTCATCTTGGTGACTTTCCTTACAGCAGCTAGTTCTACTTCATTGATAACTAGTACATGTATGCAGAAACACAATGTACAAATATAAAACTCATGTCCTAGTTAGCATTAATTATAGGGCTGAAACATACTACATCCTAGCCTCAGATCAGTTTGCAGTATGCAGATTAATGTGCATGTTTGTGAAGGATTTTCTTGGTTGTTAGTTGATGTAGCAGGGCCAAATGTCTCTGCAGTGTTCAGCATCAATCCATGGATAGGAGGGCCTAGGCTGTATAAATGTCCATCTTCCTGTGAGTCAGGAAGCAGAGGCCCTTCAGGGTTTTTGGTCTGACTTTCCTGAGTGATGGACTGTTATCTGAAAATGCAATCTGAGACCCCTTCCTTCATGAGGCTTCCCTTTGTTTCTTTTTTACTAAAGTGTTTCTCAGAGAAAAAGAAAGGAAACTAGCAGAGAAAAGCAGACAGGAACCTAAAATCACATTTTAAATGATTGAAAGTATTTAATAAAGTAATGTTTCTGACATAAACCAAAATATATTATGCTAATTAAAAGTTATAGATATTATACAGATCTTATTAACCATGACAGGAGAAATGTTCTATCTTAGTGCTAAGTTCAGGGTTTTTAAGTGGTATCTGCTGCTCTAGAATATGAGACCGTCAGAACATCTTGTGAGAAGTTTCATGAATATTTGGCCACTGCCTTCCAACATTATGAATGGTATCTTAAAAAAGTGAGGTAGGAGAAATGCCAATTAATGACTTAAAAAGACAGAGCAATATATGTTATACATTTTCAATTGTTCTTGAAATTCAATAAGTGCACTAAACTAAACTTTGTTTAAAAAATAAGTAATCCAAAAAGTAGAGTTGAAAAATCATATAGAATAACTGATAATCCACTGATTACAACAAATATTACATAGTAGTACAGTGACCAGGAGTGGACTTGGATATGTACTCTGAGAACTCAGAATTTAGATTTCTGAAAAAATGCATTAGAAGCTGACAACATATACAGGGCCCCAGTTACCCTGGCAGGTCACTCATTTTCATATTTATCTTCTACCTCAACTGTGTACATGGGCAAAAATCTAACCTAATCAAAAATTATTTCAACTTTTCTCCTCCTTTGGGATCATTGCAACTGAGTCATAATTGCATTCTGTTCACCAGTGAAGAATATAGACTTCTCCTGCTAGCATTCCATCCTGCAAGCTGACTGTGTGGAGGAAGAGATCAGCTAAATTTCAGTCCTTTTTATAGATGCCAGATTGTCTTTATATTTTCTCCTCTGCCAAGCTCAAGTCCACAAAGTAGGATTGAAGTATGACAGGGATGTAACCTGTTTAGTTCGCAAGCATCATGATGGAAAAATCCATACAAGTAAATATTATGTATCTCATTTCACCTAATGATTGTGTTCTTGTGTTCATTGATAAGAGCTTGCTATTATGAGAGTTATGTTCAATAACTCAATAGTTATTTATTTAAAAAGAAACTACTGAAATTTTATGGCTCTTTTTCAAAGACTAAAGGTCACAGTTCATTCATAGGGAGACAGTTGCTCTCAAGTATCATATCATTGGAACTAGAGCATCTTCCCTCACCCTTAAAAGTTGTCACTTTCATAAGTGAATCAAGACAAACATCACTCTGTGAAACTCTACATTGAAGAATTAATAACATTAATGAGATCTATCATCCAACCTCTGTATATTCTCACTCATTTCTAGTTTCAAATTCATTTCATCTGTAATGAAAATAAAAGATATGTTTAGTGTTCAGAAGACATAACATGATTAATCACTTCTGCACTAATGATACTTTAAAAGTAACTCAGCCCAGAGTTGTGACACACAATCATAAAAAAAAATCAGATTTCATTTTCAAAGATACTAATCTCAAGCATTGTGGTGCTGGCAGAGGCATACATTATTTTCTAGTAATCTCAGAATTGGAAGACAATGCTAACATTCAGTTCCTTAGTTCTGCTGGAAAAAAGTCTGTCCTGCAAGCAGAGTAGGAGCAGAACTGGTTGGCTTAGGACAAAGTGACATTACATCTTGTTTAGAAAAGAAAAATGCCAGATTCAAAGATTTTTTTTTTTCATTTGAGATATGGATTGAGGTCCAAGAGCAGCATAATGGTACCAAATGGATTAAAAACAACAATAAAGTCACTTCTCATGCATAATGCATCGGCATTCACTATTGGATCTGTTATCACCATCTGGTATCTAATTATTCCTGCCTAACACCACACGGTGTTGTGCACCTAATGGAATGACTCTACAGTATAACAACTCAGAACACAGACTCTTTGCTGCTAATTATAAGGTACAGGTTATTGTTTAATGTGGAAATTCTGAAAAATTTGAAGTTTATTGCTTAAAATAAATACTTTGCAGGATGTACTAGGAGGAGAACTATAGATAACTCTGACCTTTCTAAATGATCTATCATTCTTTTGTGCTCAGTTATTTTTCTAATATTTGTACCACAGATTTAATTAAGGCCCTGACTCCCTATTGCTAACACTTGATCTCCATCATTGTTTTTAAGTGAATACTCTTATTTTATTTTTGTGTTGATTTCAAGTTGTTAGGTGAATGTGATAACCACTGACCTATGGAAATCCCAGATTTCAAGTTGTAATAACCACCTTCTCTTTTCTCATCTAAAGTAACAAAGATGGTAATTATTATGAAAACTTTCATATTTGGTTGAAATGCGAAAGAATTTGGCATCTGAATAAACACAACTCTATAGAATGATTTAAGTTAAGTAACAAAAATAGCTGTTGGTAGATAATTACAATGAAAGTTTGCAAAGGCTTTAATAGCATTTATCGATTCTAAATAGAATGGAAAGCAGACATCTCTGTCACAGTATTTAAACTCCAAAGGCATGGATTGATTTGTAATTGGGCTTATAGTTATCCAAAACTATGTAAATTTTTAATTATGTTTTATATTAAACAGCTCCAAAAGGCAGTTGCCTAAACTGGCATTCATCTTTATTCATCGATTTGGTGGTTTTATCAGAACTTGCAAATACGCTCTCTATGTTGTCACAGGAACCCCAGAACTAGAGCTCTCCTATCAGTATGAATGGGACTCAATGTCATAGGAATATCTCTAACTTAGAAGATGGTTTAGTGACATGGTTGATTAGTTCTGTCTTCAATGGTCCTACAACAGCTGCTTGGCATTTGGTGCAGAATGGCCCCTAAGTTTAAAGAAAGAGGAAAGTGCTGATGTCAATCTCCTTTAAGTTTATACAGAGTAAGCACAAAATCACTTCTAGGAAACTGTGTATCAGGAATTACAGGCCCATGCCCAGATTTGGAAGAAGGAAAACTATGAACACCCCTGTAGGGGCCATTGTTGGCCACAATAAATCATAACACCTTAGGTGTACTTCAGATAGTATAGGAGCTTATTTTATTTAAACCTGCTGGTTTGATCTAAAACTCATTTAGGACATGAACTAAGAAACACATTGTATTTCAATAGGGCAGGACAAAGGTTTAATTTTCTTTTTATCAACAGTTCTTCACCATCAATGGAGATAATATCAGTAGCAGAAAATATTGCACACATGCTTAAAGAGCTAATGAAATGACATAGTTTTGTTTTGCTTGGGTTGTTGTTGTTTGTTTTAGGGGTTGTTGTCATTTGTTTATGTTTGGGGTGTTTTGTTTATTTGTTTATTTGTTTTCTCCAGACAAGGTTTCTCCTTATAGCACTGGTTGTCAACTCACTCTGTAGACTAGGCTGACCTAGAACTCAAAGAGATATATATGCCACTTTCATCAAGTGCTGGGATTAAAGGTGTGGGCTGCTGCTGCTTCACATGCTTTTTGTTGCTGCTGTTGTTGTTTTGATTTGATTACTGATAATAAAATAGCCTTATATTTACAAATTACAATCAAACTTTCCATTAGAATTACTATCCTCATTTAATATGTGAAGAAACTGATGCTACTGGAGTGGCAAAATCTGAGTGCTCAGAACTCATTTTGGACAGAAGATTATCCTCAAGTACAAATTGTCTTCTCCAGGCTAAACACTATGCATTCTTGCCCAAGAAAACACCAATTAATACTGAAGTTTAGAATAGCTATTTTAACCTATATTTAAATCACTGAAGCCTGAACTCACTAACAAATAAAAGCAACTAGTGAACTTATAAAAATATTTGAGGGATAAACATATGATTGTTTTATTTCTCAGATAGGAATCATAAATTATTCAACCATGTTTTATTTTTCACAAAGTCTCAGATATTTAATGATTTTTCTGGCTACATGTGTTTACACTTGTGTATTAAAATCAATATTGAGAAGAAAAATGTAACTAAGGTAGTAAACTTATATTTTGAAGCACCAAACTAAGCACTAAACATTACATTGATCCGTTGGTTTGCGTAATGTTTCTAAATTTTATATCTTCATTTTCTATTTCATAAGGTTCAAAATGGGAGAGAATACACCTTTTACTTTCCACATAAAATTAACAATGCTGTGTGGATAGAATTAAGAAAAAGATTATGAAAGTTCCTTTTGGGAAATTTATAAAAACAATTAATTAGTAGTAAAAAGAGTCAATCAGAAAACCCAAATCCATAACGCAAGCCAATTGTAATTATACTGAAATTTCATTGAGCCTTTTTCTCTTCATTATCTCTTATGCCAAGAGAAAATTATATGGAAGAAGATTACAGTTATATTTTGAGACAATTATTTCAAGACCATTTGATAGTGGAGAAGTACAGAAGGGCTTCTGGAAAAATTGTAGTGGCATTTTCTAGAAGGTTTTTCCATTAAAGTTAATTATGTTTTCCCCAGAGTCAAGAGCTTAAACTGGTTTTGGAAAGACAAATTCTCTCACAAGCAGGTGGAATTTAGTTTTGTGTTTCAATTCCATTGACCTAAAACATTTAGACCTACTTCCTTTTCATTGTTTTCATAGCTTTATTGATATATAACTTGCTATACTATAACATTCATTCCATTAACAGTTATAATTTCATAGTTTCAGTTTATCTACTAAATTGTATAATCATTATCATCTGACATCATTACCATCCAAAAGTATTATTTTGACTGACAGCAGTCACTTTGCATCTTCTGATGCCTAGCCCTATGTAAACCTAGACTGTTGCAGATATTCTGTTTACACTGTTAAAAGATGTGTCTCTGCCTAAGGCACCTTCATGTTGGCTTAATAAAGAGCTAAATGGTCACTAGCTAGGCAGCAGAGAATAAGCAGGACCTCTAGGAGAAGAAAGAAAATAGGCTTGTGGATTTGTCAGTAGACTTGGAGCAAATGAGATGTGCTGCATTAAGAAGAGGTCATCACACCATTTGGCAGAATGTAGATTTTAAAAAAATGGGTTAATTAAGAACTGGTTGGGAAAAGCCTAAAAAGACCAATCTTTCATAATTATTATTAATTAATTAATAATTCTGGGTCATAACTTTTGAGCTGGTAGTCCAACGATAGTCTGGTACAAAAACTTGCTACACTAGAACATTTTGCCAGAGATAGAGAAGTGAAAGAAATGCAAACCTGTGAATTAGTTTACTAAGATACTTCACTCTATTTTTCACTGTTGATATAAATATGACACCACTTCCCAAATTCCAGAAAATTCCCTGGATTTGACAGCTTTCTGAAACATGTGTCATATATAACTTCATATAGACCTTCTATATTATTAAATTGTACCTGCTCCATTATGCTAGCATCCCCATTTGTGAAATGAAATAAATATATATTAACTTCTTCCATATTCACTTCTTCATTGTATACACTTACATAAGAAAAAAAGCAAGAGACATTTTACATCAAATGAGACATGGACCCTCAATTATGTCTTTTACTTCTTATAAGACAGGAAAATCTTTTTATCTAAACTGAAATTTTATTTTGTAAAGTAGGGATGGTAGCAATTATTCTCTTAAATATTAGGAAAATGTCTATAGACCTTAGTTGATGATGAGTGGTCAATGCCACTAACCAAATATATCATAGTTACCAATTGTGCTCAAACAGAAGTCTTCACCAGGAGATTTTTGAATAGTGTAGTCAAATTCTATTTCAAATGAAATTTGTAAGGTAATAATCTAATTAGTAAACTAACATAAGGAGTTCCCTCATCACCACACTTTACTTGAATATTTGAAGATTCATTCTCCTCACACTTGGTCCTGCTGGGCCCTCTGCTAGAGGTGAGTATTGGGCCAGGGTGTGGGTCCAACAACTTTATGGGTCTGCTTTGAGCACAGTGGACCTGCCTATCCACAAGGACCACCTTGAGGCTAAACTCACATGATCTTTGGGTCCCACTGCCTGCCCTCTGCCGGAGGTGAGTCTGGGACCATCTGAGGATGAATTCCCCCCATATCATTCCCTGGGAGCTCCCTGGATTAGTTCCACATTTCCTTCCCCCATATAACCTTGCCCTGAGTAATACAGTCCTGGTACCCTGGTCCATACACACCACCCAGAGCTTGCCTTCCCATTCCACTTGGTCCAGAGGGGCCTACTGCTCAGGGTAAGCACTGGGCCAGAGTGAGGGTCTAAAACCCCCTACATGGCTTTAAACTTCATGGGTCAGTTCTAAGTATACTGGACACCCTATCCACGTGATACCAACTTGATCTTTGGACTCCATCACCTGCCCCCTGCCAGAAAGACCTATAAGAAAGATCTGATCATTCAGAGTTACAGACATTGAATTTCAGAAAAACTGATAGCCACAGGAGAGCAGGGTAGAGAGAAAGAGACTCCACCTGCACCCAGTGGAAGAAGCAATGGGAAGACAGCAATACAAGAAAACACCCAACAATCCCGTATGATACCAGCAGAATCAAGGAACTCTACAACAACTAGACCTGAAAACACCAAGCAGATCAAACAGAACAGACCAACTTTTTAAAAAATAAATTAATATAAATGATAGAAGCCTTTAAAGGTGATATGAGAAAATACCTTGAAGAAATGGAAGAAGCTGAGCCTCTGCTGGAGGTGATTCTAGGACCAGTTTGGGTTGAATCCCCGCAACACCCTTCCCTGGGAACTCCCTGGATTGCCCCAGAATCTCACTCTCCCCTGTGTCCTACCCAAGAGAGAGTATTCCTGGTGCTCTGATACACAACTCTACCCTCAGAAAATCCTGCCCTCCTCCCACACTGTGTCCTAGCACACTGCTCTAGGTATGCACTGGAACAGAGGGCATGTCCAACAATCCCTGCCACCTTCTGGGAACTTTCTAGAGCTGCTCTGAGCATACTACACCCACATATATGCATGGGACCACCCTGAGACCCCTACTGCCTGATCTCTAACTCCCAACAGTTCCCTGTCAGACCTCCCAGCCCTGGCCAGAGATCCACCTATCCCCAAGGGACCATCCTGAATACAAGCCTGCTGGACCTTTGATAACCATCGCTGGGCCTTTGCTGGAGGAGCCTGATCTTTGACCCCCATCGCAGGTTCCCTGACAGAGGAGAGACATCCTTGGAAAACCCAGAGCTACAGACATCATACTTCTGAACCACCTAAGCCCACTGGGGGAGTAGCATAGAGAGAGAGACAGACCCCTACCTGTACCCACTGGGAGAAGCAATGAGATGACTGGGAAATGGCAATACAAGAAAACACATAACAATAGAAAGAAAAGCATGACACCACCAGAATCTAGGACACTACAACAACTATACCTGAACACCCCAAAGTAAATGAAGCAGAAGAGAAAGAATTAAAAAAATATCTTCAAAAAATGATTTAGGCCTTCAAGGACAATATGAGAAAATTCTTTAAAGAAATGGAAGCACAAACAAAATATTGGAAGAAATGAACAAATCTCTTAAAGAAAGTAAGGAAAGCCAAGAAAAAAAAAACAATTAAACACATGAATGAAACAGTTAAATACTTGAAAACTGAAATAGAGACAATACAGAAAAAAACACAAACTGAAGAAATGTAGACAATAGAAAAACTGGGCAAATAACCAAGAACTACAGGTGCGAGCATAACCAACAGAATACAAGAGATGGAAGAGAGAATCTTAGGCACTGAAGATAAACTAGAGGAAATAGACCATAGAAATCTAGTGACCATAGAAAATCTTAAATCCAACAAATCCTTTAACAGAAAACATCCAGGAAATGTAGGACACCATGAAAAGGCCAAACCTAAGAATAACAGGCATAGAGGAAGGCGAGAAAGCCCAGCTAAAAGGTTCAGAAAACATATTCAACAAAATCCTTGAGGAAACCTTTCACAATATGAAGAAGAACATGCCCATGAAAGTACAAGAAGCATACAAATACCATGTAGAATGGACCAAAGAAAAGAGACAATCAAAACACCTAACATACAGAATAAAGAATGAATATTAAGAGCAGAAAAAAAAAGTCAGGTAACATATAAAGGCAGACTTACCAAAAATCACACCTGATTTCTCCATGGAAACTTTCAAGGCCAGAAGTTCCTGGATAGATGTTCTACAAGTGGTAAGAGTCCACGGATGCCACCAAGGGCTTCTATACCCAGCAAAACTCTCAATCACTTTTGACAGAGAAACAAGATATTTAATGACAAAGCCAGATTTTCCCAATATGTATCTATAAATTTATCCCTACAGAAAAGTCTGCAAGGAAAACTTCAACACAAGGAACTTAACTATGCTCACAAAGACATGGGCAATAGAAAAGACAATCCCACTTCACAAGAACACAAGGTTAAAGCAGGGCAAATATACTCACAATACCACCACCAACAAAACTAAAACAAACAAGCATTAATAATCAATGGTCCTTATTTTCCTGCACCATTAAATAACTTACCTATAAAAAGACAGAGGCTAACAGAATAAATACAAAGACAGAATCTATGCTTCTGCTGCACACAAGAAACACATCTAAGCTTCAAAGACAGACATTACCTAAGGTAAAAGATTGAGAAAAGACCTTCCAATCGAATGGGCTCAAGAAGCAAGTAGGTGCGGCTATCCTAATATCTACCAAGTTAGACTTCAAACCAAAATTAATCAAAAGAGATGAAGATGGTCATTTCATATTCTTGACAGGATAAACCCATCAGCACAAAGTCTCAATTTTGAACATCTATGCCACTAATACAAAGGCACCCACATTCGTAAAAGACAAGCTACTAAAACTCAAACTTCACATAAAACCTCACACACTTATAGGGGGAAACTTCAATATCCCACTCTCACCACTATACAGGACCAGCAATCAGAAACTTAACAAAGAAACAAAAGAACTAAAAGAAGTTATGTCTCTCTTTGGTTTAACAGATATCTATAGAACATCCCATCCAAACACAAAAGAATATACCTTCTCTGCTCTACATCAAACCTTCTCTAAAATCAACCACATACTTGGTGACATAACAAACCTCAACAGATACAAAGAAAAAAAATGGAATAGTCCCCTGTATCTTATCAGACCACCATGCTTTAAAATTGGAATTCAACAACAACACAAATCGCAGAAACCCTACAAACTCATGGAAACTGAACAATGTACAATTGCACCATACCTGGGTCAAAGAAGAAATACAGAAAGAAATTAAGGACTTCCTAAAATTCAACTAGAATGAAGACACAACATACCTGAACTTATGGGACACATTGAAAGCAGTGTTATGAGGGAAGTTCATTGCACTAGATGCCCATATGAAGAAAATGGAGGATAGTCACATTAGAGAATTAACAGCACCACTGAAAGCCTTAGAACAAAAAGGAGCAAACTCACCACAGAGGAGTAGACACCAGGAAATAATCAATTTGAAGGCTGAAATCAATAAAGTAGGAAACAGGAAAACAATAAAAAATAAATAAATAAATAAATATAAATGTAACCAAGAGTTGGTTTTTTGAAAAAATCAACAAGATAGAAAAACCTGTACCAAACTAACCAAAAAGTAGAGAAAGAATATGTAAATCAAACTAATAAAATCAGAAAGGAAAATATATAAAAACGGACACTGAGAAAATCCAGATAATTTTCAGGTCATATTTTGAAAACCTGTACTTCCCATAATTTGAAAATTCAAAAGAAATGGACAAATTTCTGTATAACTATCACCTACCAAAATTAAATCAAGATAAGATAGAAAACTTAAATAGAACTATAACCCCTAATGAATTAGAAGCAGTCAGCAAAAGTATCAAAACCAAAAAAAGCCCAGGGCCAGATGGCTTCAGTACAGAATTCTTCCAGAAATTCAAGGAAGAGCTAATACCAATACT
The DNA here is from genome assembly GCF_943737965.1 of Phodopus roborovskii. Lineage (NCBI taxonomy): Eukaryota > Metazoa > Chordata > Mammalia > Rodentia > Cricetidae > Phodopus > Phodopus roborovskii. The sequence goes on along the minus strand of NW_026126525.1, from coordinate 41,557,429 downwards.
CCCCATGTTGTTCCACACAATAGAAACAGAAGATTCATTACCAAACCACAATCACCTTGGTACCCAGGCTACACGAAAACACGAGATAAAAACAAAACAAAACAAAACAAAAAAACAAAAACTACAGACCAATATCTCTCACCAACATTAATGCAAAAATACTCAATAAAGTACTGGGAAACCGAATCTATGAGAAATCACCCACCAAGACCAAGTAGGCCTCTCTCCTGGTTGAAGGGATGGTTCAACATATGAAAATCTATCAACATGCTCCACCATATAAAGAAACTGAAAAAGAAAAACCACATGATCATCTCCCTAGAGGGTGAAAAAGCCTTCTACAAAGTTCAACAGCCTTTCATGATGAAGGTCTTGAAGAGATCAGTGATAACAGGAATATTCCTAAACATAATCATAATAAAAGCAACTGAAAGTAAACCAGCAGCCAACATCAAACTGAATGGAGAGAAAATTAAGGTAATTCCTCTGAAATCAGGAAAAAGACAAGGATGCCCTCTGTGTCCATATCTCTTCAATATTGTACTTGAAGTTCTAACTAAAGAAATAAAAAGACAAAATTAGATCAAGTGGATACAAATTGGAAAGGAAGATGTCAAACTTTCACTATTTGAAGATAATGTGAGAGTTTACGTAAGTGACCCAAAAAGCAATACCATGGAGCTCCTACAGCTGATAAACATCTTCAGCAAACTATCCGGATACAAGATAAAGTCAAAAAAAAAAAAAAAAAACAGTAGTCCTACTGTATACAGATGACAAAGGGGCTGAGACAGAAATCAGAGAAACAACACCCATTATAATAGCCACAAACAACATCAAGTATCTTGGGGTAACACTTACCAAAAACGTGAAAGTTCTATATAGCAAGAACTTTGAGTCCTTAAAGAAAGAAATTAAAGAAGATACCAGAATAAGGAAAGATCTCCCATGTTGTTGGATAGGTAGGATAAACATAGTAAAAAGGACAATCTTGCCAAAATCAACATACAGATTCAATGCAATCCTCATTAAAATCACGGCACAATTCTTCACTGACCTTGAAAGGATAATAATCAACGTTATATGGAAAAACAAAAGACCCAGGCTAGCCAAAACCACCCTGTACAATAAAGGAAAGTCAGGAGGCATCAACATCCCCGACTTTAAGCTCTATTGCAGAGTTATAATCCTGAAAACAGTTTGGTATTGGCCCGAAAATAGACAAGTAGACCAATGGAAATGAATCAAAAATCCTGATATTAAACCACACAACTACGAATACCCGATATTTGACAAAAAAGATAAAAGTATACAAGGGGAGGAGGAAAGTTTCATCAACAAATGGTGCTGACACAACTGCATGATGGTGAGTAGAAGACTGAAAACAGACACATGTCTATTGACATGCAAAAAACTCAAGTACAAATGGATCAAAGACCTCAACATAAATCCAGCCACCTCTTAGAACCTCTTAGAAGAGAAAGTGGGAGGTACCCTTGAACAAATTGGTACAGAAGAGCTCTTTCTGAACATAACAAAACTTCACAGACACTGACATTGACAATTAATAAACAGTACCTCCTCAAACTGGGCAGCTTCTGTAGAGCAAAGGACACAGTTGACAAGACCAAATGGAAGCCAACAGACTGGGAAAAGATATTCTCCAATCCTACATCTGACAGAGGGCTGATCTCTAAAATATGAAGGAACTCAAGAAACAAAACACCTAAAAAACACCTAAAAACAGAACTGAAGAGAGAATTTTAAATAGAGGAAACCAAAAAGACTGAAAGACACATACGAAAGTACTCAACATGGAAATGCAAAGCAAGACAATTCTGAGATACTATCTTACTCCTTTCAGAATGGTTAAATTATATGCACCAATGATAACTTATGCTGGAGAGGATGTGGAGAAAGGGGAACACTCCTCCACTGCTGGTGGGAGTACAAATTTGTACAGAGGAGTGCAAACTTGTAGAGCCATTTTGAAGGTCAGTATGGTGGTTCCTCAATAAAATGGGTATGGGTCTACCACAGGACACAGCAATCCCACTCTTCAGCATATACCCAAATGATCCACATCCATGAAACAAGGACATGTTCTACTATACTCATAGCATTATTTGTAATAGCAAGAAACTGGAAGCAACCTAATTACCCCTCAACTGAAGATTGGATAAAGATGATGTGGCACATTTACACAATGGAATACTACTCTGAGGAAAAAACAATGAAAGAGGAACATGGTATGTTATCACTCATATGTGGATTTTAGATATAGTGCAAAGCATCACCAGCTTATAAGTCACTCTGCCAGAGAAAATAGGCTACAAGCAGAATTCTGAGAGATTCATAATGGTCCCTCACTGAAGAAGAAAGGGACAAGATGGCCTATGCTTATTGAGAGTAAGGGTGCAGTGAGTGAAAAGGGAGCAAGGAGAAAGAGAAGGGGAAAAGCAGAAAGGACGGGGACTAGGAAGATTGTGTCAGTGGAGGAATAAATGAAAGAGAGAGATAGAGACAGACAGAGAGAGAGAGAGAGAGAGAGAGAGAGAGAGAGAGAGAGAGAGAGCATAAAGGAAAGAGCCATTATGGAACTGAAGAAAATACTGAATCTAGAGAAATGTTTAGAGACCTACAAGACTTACCCAAACTAACAACTTCAGCAACACTGGAAAGGCTTCCATAAATGCTCTTCCCTGATTGATAATGAGAAGAGCGAATAACTTTTCCACCATCATAAAGCCCTCATCTAGTAGCTGATGGAAACAGAAGTGGACACTTACAACTAAACCTTGAGCTGAACTGAAATCCAGATGCAGAGAGGAGAACAAGATCAGGCTACAGAAAATATAGAGATAGCTGATCTGAACAAGGAGGAGCTAATGGGCCCACAGACTGATCGATGGGAATCCAGCATTTGACTGATTCAGACCCTCTGAACATGTATCTCAGTTAGAAGGCCTGGGCAGTCTAACGGGTAGTGGAACAAAGATGTATCCCTGGTGCACAAAAGGACTTTGGGAGCACATTCCCCATGAAGGGATACTCCCTTAACCTAGAGCAGGACAGAAGTCCTAGTTCCTACTCCAAATGACTTGAAAGATGTAGATGACCCCTCCTGGAAGGCATTACCCTACATGTGGAATGGGGAGAATTGGAGGGGAGGGTGGTCGAAGGGCATGGTAGGTTGAAAGAGAGGGAAAGAGGGAGTGAGGAAGAGAGTGAGAGGGAACTGGGATCAATATGTAAAATAAATATAATAAAAAACATTAAAAAAAGAAATGGAAGAAAAACAAACAAAAAATTGGAAGAAATAAAGGAAAAACCAATCAAAAAAAATGAAAGAAATGAAAAAAATCTTTTAAAGAAATTAAGGATAGCCAAGAAAATCAATCAAACAGATGAAGGAAACAATTCAAGCAGTTTAGAACCTGAAAACTGAAATAGTGACAATAAAGAAAACACAAACTGAGAATCTTCAAAATAGAAAAATTGGCTAAGCAATCAGGTATTACTGATGCAAGCATAGCCAACAGAATAAAAAGAGAGAGAGTTAAAAGAGAAAATCTTGGGCGCTGAAAATAAACTTGAGGAAATAGATGCATAGACCAAAAAAATTCCTAAATCCAACAAACCCTTAACACAAAGCACCAAGAAAATATGGACACTGTGAAAAAGACCAAATCTAAGAATAATATACATAAAAGAAGTCATAAAAGCCCAGTTCAAAGTAGCAGAAAACATATTCAACACAATCATTGAAGAAACTTTCCCAATCTGAAGAAGGACATAACTATGAAAGTAAAAGATGCATACAGAACACCCAATAGACTAGACAAATAAATAAATAAATAAATAAATAAAATAAAACCAAATACAGTTATTTGCCACAAAAATAAGCAAAACACCTAACATACAGAATAAAGAAAGAATATTAAGAACAACGAAGGAAAGAGGCCAGGTAACGTATAAAGGAAGACCTATCAAAATTACACCTAACTTCTCCACAGAAATTCTGAAAGCCAGAAGGTCCTGGATAGATGTTCTACAAATAGTGAGCGTCCATTTATGCCAGTCCAGGCTACTATACCCAGCAAAACTCTTAATCACTATAGATGGAGAAAACAAGATATTCAAACAAAGCCACCCACATTTTTACAATACATATTTACAAATTCAGCCCTACAAAATTTTCTGGAGAAAAAACTCCAGCCCAAAGAAGTACACTACACTCACAAAGACATAGGCAATAGATATCCTATTTTACCAGAATGGAAAGAAAAAGTGGGGCAAATATACTAACAATGCCACTGCCAACAACAAATCTAAAACAAAAAATGAACAATCAATGTTCCTTATTTTCCCTCAAAATTACTGGTTTTAACTCACCTATAAAAATACACAGGCTAACAGAATGGATACAAAGGAAGAATTCATCCTGCTGCTGCATAATAAAACACATCTAAGCTTTAAAGACAGACATTACCTCAGGGTAAACGGTTGGGAAAATTTCTTCCAATCAAATAGACCCAAGAGGCAAGCAGGTGTGCCTATCCTAATATCTACCAAGTTAGACTTCAATCCAAAATCAATCAAAAGAGATGAAGAAGGTTATTTCATATTCATCACAGGAGAAATCCATCAGTACAAAGTTTCAATTCTGAACATCTATGCCACAAATATGAAGGTAGCCACATTTGTAAAAGAAACTCTACTAAATGTCAAAATTCACATAAAACTCTACATTCAAAACAGCTGGACAAAGCAGCCTTACTGAATACAGCCATGATTTCTGAATCTTCTTCGAATCCCCCATGACAGTGCCCCTTACCAGCAGAAAGTAGTTTGGAAAGAAGTACACCCAAATTCCCAAATATTGTCTATAAATGTTTGTTTTCATTTAAATGGACTTGGTTATATAAAATAAATTTTAAAAAAAATCTAAAAAAAAAAAAACAACCTCACACACTCATAGTTGGAGACCTAAACACTCCACACTCACCACTCGACAAGACCACCAGGTAGAAATATCTCTCATGAACACTGATGCAAAAGTACTCCATTAAATACTGGCAAATCAAACCCAAGAGCACATCAGAGAAATCACACATCATCACCAAGAAGGCTTCATCCAAGGGATGAAGACATGGTTTATCATACAAAAATCTATCAATGTGATCCACCATCTGAACAAACTGAAAACTAAAATGCACATGATCTCTCTCACTAGATGCTGAAAAAGCCTTTGACAAAATCCAACACCCTTTCATGATAAAGGTCTTGGAGAGATCAGGGATAATAGGAACATACCTAAACATAATAATAAAAACAATATACAGTAAACCAACAGCCAACATCAAACTGAATGGAGAGAAGCTTAAAGTGATTCCTCTAAAATCAGAAAAAGGCAATGCTGCCCACTCTCTCCATATCTCCTCAATATTGTACTTGATCTACTAGCTAGAGCAATAAGACAACAAAACATGATAAATGTGCTACAAATTGGAAAGGAAGAATTCAAACTTTCACTATTTGCATATGATATAATAGTTTACTACATATGTGACCAGAACTATACTACAGCTGATAAACACCTCCAGCAAAGTGGCAGGATACATGATCAAAAAAAAAAAAAAAAGAGTACCCCTATTGTATACAGACAATGAAGTGGCTGAGAAAGAAATCAGAGAAGCATCACCATTTACAATAGCCACAAACAACATAAAATGTCTTAGAGAAACACTAACCAAACAAGTGAAAGATATATATGGCAAAAACTTTGCATCGTTAAAGAAAGAAAATACCAGAAAATGGAAATATCTCCCATGCTCTTGAATAGGAGGGATTAACACAGTAAAATGGCAATCTTGGCAAAAAGCAATCTACTGATTCAATGCAATCCTCATCAAAATCCAAGCACAAATCTTCACTGGCCTAAAAAAGATAATCCTCAACTTTATTTAGAAAAATAAAAGACCCAGGATAGCCAAAACAATCCTGTACAATAAAGGAACTTCATGAGTCATCACCATACCTGACTTGAAGCTCTACTATAGTGCTATTGACCTGAAAGCAGCTTGGTATTGTCACAAAAATAGACAGGTAGACCATAGGAATTGAATCAAAAATCCTGACATTAACCCATACACTTATGAATACCTGATTTTTGACAAAATAGCTAAAATTATACAATGGAAGGAGGAAAGCATCTTCAACAAATAGTGCTGACCCAACTGGATGATGGAATGTAGAAGACTGCAGAATAGGCCCATGTCTGTTGCCATGCACAAATCTTAAGTCCAAATGGATCACAGACCTCAATATACATCCATCCACATCAAAACTCTTACAAGAGAAAGTGGAAGATATTGTTGAACAAATTGATACAGGAGACTGCTTCCTGAACATCACACCAGTAACATAGACACTGAGATCGACAATTAATAAATGGGACCTCCTCAAACTTAGAAGCTTTTGTAAGGCAAAGGATATAATCACCAAGACCTAATGGAAGTGCACAGAAGAAAAAAGATCTTGAGCATCCCCACATCTGAGAGAGGGCTGATCTCCAAAATATTCAAAGAATACAAGAATCTAGTCACCAATACACCAAATACCCCTATTAAAGAGTGGGGTACAGAACTGAATTGAGAATTCTCAATACAGGAATCTAAAATATTGAAAGACAGTAAATAAAGTGTACAACATCTTAGCCATCAGGGAAATGCAATTCAAAACAACTCTGAGATACCATCTTACTACTTTCAGAATGGCTTAAATCAGCAACACCAATGACTACTAATGGTGCAGTGGATGTGGAGAAAGAAAAATACACCTCAAATACTGGTGCAAGTGCAAACTTGTACACCCATTTTGGAGATCAGCATGGCTGTTCCTCAGGAAAATGGGAATCAGTCTACCACAGTATCCAACAATTCCACTTTTAGGAAAATACCCAAATGATCTACATCCATGCAACAAAGACATCTGTTCAACTATGTTCATAGCAGGATCATTTCTGATATCAAGAACCTGGAAGCAACCTAGATGCTCCTTAACTGAAGAATGGATGAAGAAGTTGTGGCACATTTACACAATGGAATACTCAGTGGGGGGAAAATGTAATCTTGACGTTTTTAGGCAAATGGATGGAAATGAAGATACTATCCTGAATGAGGTAAACCAGCCACAAAAAGAGGACAATGGTATGTACTCACTCATATTTGTATCTTAGCCAGAGAGCAAAGGATCACCAGCCTGTAATTCACACTGCCAGAAAAACTTGGATAGAAGGAGGAATCTAGGAGATTCATACAAGTTCCCTCACAGAAAGGAACAAGATCTCCTGAGCATATTGGGAGTGGGGGGCATTTAGTGGAGAATGAGGAGAAAAAGAAATGGAGGAGATGAGAACATGTGGGACCAGGACAATTGAGTTAGTATAGGAATAGACGAAAGTAAGAAAAGAAATACCATGAGCCATTATAGGTTTGAAGAGATAACTGACTCTATGAAAATGTACAGAGACCTACAAGGATGACCTCAACTATTAATGTTAGTAACAGTGGAGGAGGCTACCTTAAATGGCCTTCCCTGATAATGAGATTGATAACTAACATATGCCATCATAGAGCCCTCATCTAGTCGCTGATGGAAACAGAAGCTAAACTCTGAACCAAATTCCTGGAATCCAGTTGCAGAGATGGAGAAGTGATAAGAAAAGGGGTCAAGACAGGTATATAGAAGTGGGATCTAATGGCCCCTAGACTGATAGCTGGGAAACCAGCATTGTACCAACTCAGACACCCTGAACATGGGTCTCAGTTAGAAGACATGAGCAGTCTAAGGAACTTCTGACAGTGGAACAAGGTTGTATATCCCTGGTGCAGGAAGGCCTTTGGGAGCACATTCCCCATGGAGGGATACTCCCTTAACCTAGATGCAGGATTTAGGGTATAGACCCTTCTTCAAATGACTTGACAGATTTTGTTGATACCTCCTGGAAGGCATCACCCTCCCTCTGGAGTGGAGGCAAGGGATGGGTGTCAGGGGGCATTGGAGGGAGGGAGAGGGAACTGAGATCAATATGTAAAATAAGAAAAAATACATAAAATAATATATATATATATATATATATACATATATATATATATATATATAAAGAAAATTGTAGATTCACTGGATGCATTAGTTACTATTCTCCTTGCTATTACAGACCCATCTCACAGATCCCACTTCAGGTAAAGAAGGCTCATTTGTTTCAGGGCTTCACTTCCTCAAGGTTGGAAAGGCATATTGGCAGAATCTTGTTGCATGGATTAACAGCTAAATGAAAGGAATGAGCCAGGGACGATGTACCCACCCTAAGACCTAACAATTTCCACTGTCTTCCACCTGTTTCATATTTCACTACATTCCCAAACATTTTCTCTAATGTGGGAGCAGGTATTCAAACACAGGTACCTGTGGGACAAGTATCACATTGAAATCACATAGGTCATAATAACAGAGACCAGAATCTTTAATTCCTAGGGAATATGATTGTTGACTTAATCAATTTCACTAGAAATAAAAATGGAATATATAACTAAGGCACTGGAAACGAAGTAGGGAATCTGGAAGCCATTTTTCTAGTGATTTAATTTCACTGTGATAACTATCACTGTAATCCTTAAACACAAGTTCACTCTGTGATAATACGTCTATGTACACAAAGCATTGCTCTTAATAATATGGGAACATTGCCTAAATTTTACATTTCTAGTATGCAAAGATTCTATCTCCAATTTTGTTTTCTGATTCTCAGTTGAAAAAAATATAATTATGGGCTGCAGAAAATGTTCAAAAGTCAAAAATATTTTCTAATCTTTCAGTGAACAAGGATTTGATTCCAGCACTCACATGATGAATCAAAACATGTTTTCTCACTTTTAATATTTTTTTCTGAAAACTTGTAGAAATTAAGAGAAAAGGACAAGACAAATTATGATATTTGTACATGTATCAACAGGAGACATGAGAAAACTAACATGGTAAACAGAAAAGTCTCAATTTTTCTTATAATTTAATTTGCATCAAAGTGTTTTAATGATATTTATTTTATGTAATTTCTCATTTTTTTGAGATGATGTTGGTATATAGCCCTTACTTGCCTCCAATTAGTACTTCTCCTGCCTCACTTCCAGAATTTTGGGATCAGGAAACATCAACCTGTGTATCTGTTACTGATAGTAATTTATACTTGAAAAGATAAACTAAAGTTTTATAGAACATGATTAAAATTATCTTTTTTAAACTATCAGGAAAATATTGCACCAAATTCCATTGGATAATCCAAAAATTGGAAAAGAGAGAAAATTATTCTGATATAAATTATGGAGTCTTATTTGTAATCCTATCTGAGATTTAATGGAGCATAGAATTATACCCCATGTCTATTAGTTTCAGTCTAGTACAGGAATAAAGGGCTGACATTTCTTCCTTCTTCACATTAGTCATCAAAACTATAAGGAATTGCACATTCAGTTCTTTTTTTTGAAAAATGAACAAAATGTCATTTAGTATCTTCCTGTGAGGAGAGAGGGAGATAGAGAGATATGCAGATGTTGAGAGATAAATAGATAGAGATAGAGAGAGTTTAAATAATAGGCATGTAAAATTTAGTTATTGTTACTGTATTTGTTTCCTGAAATATCAAAAAGTTATAAAATTCAATGTTTTCTTTCAGCCAATGTATTTTTGACCAGTGTGTGATAGGTTCAAAGCATTGCTGTGTTGTCTATCAGCAACTAAAATATGTGTATTTTGTAACAGAATTCAAGCAACCCAGACTAGAGTTATCTACAGCCACCAGCTGATGCTGGATCAAAGCCTCCCAGGATATAGTTTGGTGGGAGGCCTCAATGTTTTGGGGATGAGTTATTGCTTTTAGGTCCAGAAGGATGATTTTCTCGCAATAGCCAAACATAATAAATTCATCAGGACCTAATGTGTTTAACGAATCATAAATGATCCTCTGGGAAAACTGGTCTAGCATAGTTTCTGCTTGCCCATCCGTTCATTCCTCAGAAATCACTTATCTAGTAAGACCCTTACTCTATGTGTTAACAAACTGTTCTAAATTCTTTCTGGCTCAGCCCAAATTCTAGTTCCACTTGAATCAATTCTTTGTCATCAGAGTGCTTCCTAAGCTCCAGGCTGAATTTCTCAAGTGACATTATTGTTAGAATCAACTTCTTTTGTTATTTTCCATTTTTATGTCACTATACCTATGTTTCAGCTCATATGAGCATGATATGTGTTTATTGACAGCTGCCCAAGTTCTTAAATAGTCAATAGTCACTTGTAGTTTAAAAATAAGGACAAACTCTGAAAACATGTAAAGAAATAGGCAACTTATTTGTATGATATTTTGTGTGTAAATGATTTGAGAATATTTTGGACATATCTTCTCACTAGATATACTCGTATAGAGTCAGAGGTTAAAACAATTAATCATCTTAATACATTAAAGGGCCAAATGGCATAACTTAATAAGCAGTGCATCATATTTAAATGTATGCATCTCTGCAGGGTCATGCTGATTCATCAGACAGAAAGACTCCTTATCTTTTTTCCATACTCTTTTACATTCAAGACAAAAACCTCACTCTGAAAATGGGAAGAAGAGTAGGTAATTCAACTCTACATACTATCAACTATCTCCTGTCTTTATATTTTCATTTTGGTCAGGGTAACATTTTTTAAAGACATAATCCAAGGTCCTGCAGACCTTGATTTTCTATTTTATATCCTAAATTAAGATTCAAATATCTTGTAATTTTTATTAAACTGACAATGTTTCAAAGTTAGTATCTAATATTTAATAAATACTACGTATTCAAAATAAACAAAAAGCATGCATACTAGTTTGCAAGTGACTTTTTTTCATCAAACACATTATCACTGTTTTGTATTAATTTTTCAAAGGTCACTGAATCTCCATTAGTGACCTATATGTCTTTGTTACATTGTAAGCTCACATTGCTAAAATGACAATGCAAATTCATAAAAGAAAAATAACAAATCAATTTGTTCACAGTGAAGCCTTTAAAATGTTTTAAATTATTTTTTTCTGGTTAGAAATTTAAGTAAAACTATTAACATTTAGATATTTAACAACAATAAAATATGACCTGAAACCCAAACATTGATATGCTTCTTTTAAAATAATTATGTTTATTTATATATTTATGTTTAATTCCCATTTACTTTTCTATTTATTTAAATATATTTTCATCTGTAAAAAGTGCTTATTTATTTTTATGCTGTAGCAAGTTCTGTGATCTTGGCTAGGAAACACCCTTGGAATTTTCTCTTCTATGAAATAAGAAAATTGTAGTCAATCCTTTCTTATTTGCCTTTCAGGTTTGAGCATCCACTCTATAATCGAGTACTAGAGTGCCCGGATCATCAGAATTAGCACAAAATGTCCATAACACAATGCAAAGATTTTCAGGTTAATTTTCATCAAAGGTAATAGATGGTAGTGTCAATTATTTAAATTGCAAAATATGACTTCAATCCTCAAATACAAATGAGTAAATTGGGGGCACAGGAGAGGAGGAGAAATAGAAGGGGAGAATGGGAGTGGGGAGGAGAACATAATGGATAAGCAAGGCTGAGTTGGGGAAAGAACAGAGAAGGAGAGCAAGGAAAGAGACACCTTAATAGAGTGAGCCATGATGGCTTAACGAGAAATCTGGTACTAGGGAAATTTCCAGGGATCGACAAGTATGAATCCAACTAACAATCTAAACAATAGTAGTGAGGCTAGCTTAAATGCCCTTCCTCTATAATGAGATTGATGACTACATTAAATGCCATCATAGAGCCTTCATCCAGTAGCTGATGAAAGCAGAAGAAAGGATTCACAGCTAAGCACCGAGCCAATGTCCTATAATCCTGTTGTAGAGAGGGAGGAGTGATGAGCAAAGGGGTCAAAACCATCCTGGAGGGAGACCCACAGAAACAGCTGACCTGGGCAAGTGGGAGCTCAGGGACACCAGACTGACTGATGGGGAACCCACTTAAGACTGAACTAGGCCTCCTGAATGTGGATGTCAGTTGCCTGGGCAGTCTTTGGTGCCTCTGCCTGTGGAATCAGTATTTATCCCTATTGTACAAATTGGCTTTGGAAGCCCATTCCCTATGGAGGGATATTCTGTGAGCCTAGATAAACAGGGGAGGGTCTAGGTCCTGCCCTAATTGATATGGCAGTCTTTGATGACCCCCATGGAAGGCCTCACATACTCTGATGAGTGAATAGGAGATGGGAGGATGGGGTGGGCAGTTGGTGGGGGGGGAATGGGAGGACAGGAGGGAGAGAGAACTCTGTTTAGTATGTAAAATAAGATTGTCTTTAATTTAAATAAAAATTAATTATAGAAAATAAAGTTAAGAGACTAATAGACTGTTAAAAATGTGGTAAAATTATTAACAGAGAATTCTCAAAAGGAGAAACTCAAATGGCTGAGAATCACTTGAAGATATATTCAATATCCTTAGCTATTAGCGAAATGCATATAAACATCTTTTAAGATTTCATCTTATATCCCCCAGAATGGCTAAGATTTAAAAAAAGCTCATGTTAATGACAATGTAGAATAAAAGGAACACTTATACATTACTGGTGGGTATGCAAATGTGTACAGTCACTATGGAAATCATTGTGGTGGTTCCTGAGGAAGATGAGAATTGATCAATCTCAAGATTCAGCTATACCCCTCATGGCAATATACACAAAGGAAGCTTCATCTTACCACAAAGACATTTGCTGAATTATGTTCATTGCTGCTCTATTCATAATAGCCAGAAATCGGAAATAGCCTAGGTGTCCTTCAATCTAAATATTATTGTACACTTATACAATTCAATTTTAGTCATCAATTAAATAAATAGTAAGATCATAATATTCACAGGTAAATAAATAGAGCAAAGAAAACACCATCCTGAGTGGTGCGTTTGCTTACCTGTGGTTATTAGCTATTAGTAGATGACAAGTAAGCTACAGTCCTTAGGACCATAGAGGGTAGATATGAAGTAAGTAACTAATGGTAACAGAATAGATAGTTATGGATGGAGTCTAGGATGATAAAATGATGAGGTGGCAGAAAGAGGATGAGTGAGTGAGGGAATACCCAGAGAGACAGCTAAAATTTAGGGACACTTGAGGGGTAATATACAAACCTAATAATGCAGAGGATTCCTAAAACATATGAAGGTACTTTAACTGAAATAACCTAATAATGGGTGACAGAGACCCAAATGGGCATCTCTCATCACAAATGAAGATCCTAGTACTAGAATTAAGTTGCATCTAATTGTGTTGTTGGCTAAAAGAATCCCATGGGAATCTGTAATGAGCAGTATTTTCTGGCAGCCTGCCCACTGTATTTGATATAAAGCTGTTGGTCTGTTACTAGTTTCTTATCAGTTAGCTCTATTTTAAATAATAACCAATTTTTATTAATCTAAGTATTTCCACGTGCTCTTATCTTACCAGAGAGAGAGCCCAACATAATACCCTGTAGGTCCTCCATCTTGAATCTCTTCCCTACTTCTTCCTCTCTAATCCTAGTCTCCTAGTACTGCCTATCTTGCTTTCCTATTGGCCAACAGTGTTTTATTCATTAACCAATAAGAGAAACATATTTACAGAATGACATGTCCCATCAGGAATCCCCTCAACCATAGATGTTACTAAGACTAAGTTTGCTTTCCATAAACTGTGAGGCCCCATTGCTTAAGACAACACTTACACAACTCATTCATTAAACATGGAACAATAAATCTGGTGTATAAATAGAGGCTTCACCCCTACATGTTAGTGCCTTTGGTATAAGAAGGTTCTTTGGCACTCTACCAGAAAAGAAGTAAACACCAATCCAGCCCAAAATCCTTGATCAATAGCAGTGTCTTGGTTGCAAGGTATGTGAACACAACGATAACACGAATCTTGTGGGAATAACCAGATAATATTCCATTTGAATTAATGCATACTCCATGAGACAGAATCCATCCTGGAGACTGCTCGGTAACCAAGAACAAGAGTGTAGATAGCCCAAGGACCTTAGGCAAATCAAATACTTGTATTAAAAAAAAAAGTATAGCAATAAAATGACTCCTAATGACATCCTTCTGTACTCATAGGCCAGTATATCCATTGTTCAACCATCATCAGAGAAGCTCCCTCTTGAAGTATATGAGAACAAATACCACAAGACAGTGTGAAGAGAGTAAGAGACATTGAAGCACTTGGGCATAAATGGGAGTTCTGCATCAATTCCTGATTCTTGGGGCTCAGAAAACATTATAAAAGAGGAGGGGGAAATAGCCAGGTGAGAGGAAGGTCATCAGAAAACAAGACCTTCTAAATCAGTATGATAAAAACTCATATGAACTCATAGTGACTGCAGCAGCAATAATAGGGCCTGCAATGGGTGGGCACAAAGTCCTCTGGATATGTATTAGTGTTATTATTGGATTCCTGAGTGTGTGACCAAGTGGCTTTCTGGTTCTTGTGCCTTCTTTTGGATACTTTTCTTTTTTTGTATGTTTTGTCCAAATCTGGCATGTAAACTTTTGTTTTATCTTATTATATTGTATCAGATTTTATTTTATTATTGCTCCTTAGAAACCTTCTTGCTTTCTAATGAGAGACAGAAAGGGAATGGGTCTGGGTAAGAGAAGAAACCTAAAAATTAAAAAAATAATAAAAATAAAGAAATGTCTGCCCCCAGGGAAATACTCTAATTTATCTAAAGCTGAATACTGCTATAACTGATGCAGATCAGAGAAGCTGAGAGGAAGCCAGAATGTTCCACTGACAACAGTTGAATGAGCAGGTAGATATGTGAGCCCTATTGTCCTTCCTGCTTATCAGTCTGCATGCCTCATCCAGACTTTCCTGTGTGCTACCTACTTCCAAAGAACTCTGAATAAAGAACCAGAAATTGGAGACAGAACAGTTCATACGGGAGTCTTAGAGTCTAAGCAAGGGTTTTTGTCCTAAGCAAACATTTTCTTATGGGATTACATCACCAATGTCTGAAATGTTTATTAAAGGAAGTTTTGTTTAAAGTTACACCATGTAGTACTTTTTGCTGAGACTTCACTTGAGGGCTCTCATTCCTGCTGTCTGAGAACTTGTAAGTTTTTATTGTATTATTATTTGTACATGTATATTCTATTTTATTTGAATTTTCATTTTCCTCATGGTATACCAGAAAATACCCTAAAAATAGAATCTTTGTAATGGCATAACAGACCCCAGAAGCCCCAATAATAGTCCTTATATTTAGATATTTATCAACAATTTCAAAACTCAGAAGCAATATCCAGCTGCTGCTCTCATTAAATATTTTTCTACTACATCCAGAAGTACACCATTCCATGATGCAAGCAATTAGAGGAAGACCTTATAATAAACTTTGTGATTGTCAGAAATAAATTTAGAACCAAAGGTAAATCATGCCAAACAATTTTGAAACAAAATTGACTTGATGCACTGTTTTAACTTGATGCACTATTTATGATGGGGAGCTAGATCTATGTACCAAAATACATATTCAGTACACTGGGAAAATTAAACATGAATCACACAGTAGTTGCCAAAAAATATATAAGAAATTTCCCTTAATGCCATTAGTGTTTCTATTCAATTTGGCCTCCAGCTTTTTAAAAGCTACTAGCACTCTTCTTTATCACTGGGAGGCATAAACATATTGGTGGTGGGATACTGCTTAGATATAATATAAATCAAAGACTACATTTTTCCCATGATACAACAGGAATAGCAGACTACTAAATGGAAGATTGCAGGGCTATTCTCACTGTACCATACCATGGTGCATTGAATTAGGATGACTCAAGACTATTGATGATTGAATGACCAGTTTGGTAGGTGCATGTTCATATGCTACATAAATTTACTCTGAATTTCTTTTCCATATTCTGCTTTAATAGTTCACTATGGCTGGGTGATGGTGGTGAACACCTTAAAACCCAGCCCCTGGGAGGCAAAGGAAGAAAGATATCTGTGAGTTCCAGGTCAGCCTGGTCTAGATAGTGAGTTTCATTATGGCCAGAGAAGATATATGAGAAAACCTATCTCAAAAAATAAAATCAAATCAAAAAAAAAAAAAAAAGGAATTCACTATTACTGTCTATGATACATTATTTGAAGTAGAATAATTAGAAAAGTTATTAAGAATTATTGATATGCATCTATATTTATGGGTACAAAGTGACAATATTATACATCCAAACATATACTGCAATGAATGAACACTATCATTACTTTCCATTGTGAGTTTAAGTTTGTTGTAGAGAACCTATAATGTCAACTTTTAAATATAAAATAATTTGTAGATATGAATATCATATTACATTTGGAATCTGAAATCTCATAGTAGCTTTCTAATAGGCAGTTTAAATGCACTCTTCTTTTTTTTTGTTTCTTTTTATTTTATATAACCAATCCCATTTAAATGAAAACAAACATGTACAGACAATATTTGGGAATTTGGGCATCGTTCTTTCAAACTACTTCCTGCTGGTGAGGGGCACTGTCATGGGGGATTCGAAGGAGATTCAGAAATCCTGGCTGTAGTCTGTAAGGCTGCTTTGTCCAACTGTTTTGAATATAGGATCACATGGTACTCTCTTTCAGGTGGTCTGGCTTGATAAAACCACATTACTCTGGAAGAAATCCAAAGGTTTTCATTTTCTTTTTATTTATTTATTTATTTTTATTTTATATAACCAAGTCCATTTAAATGAAAACAAACATTTATAGACAATATTTGAGAATTTGGGCATTGTTCTTTCAAAACTACTTCCTGCTGGTAAGAGGCACTCTCATGGGGGATTCGAAGAAGATTCAGAAATCATGGCTGTAGTATGTAAGGCTGCTGTGTCCAACTGTTTTGAATGTAGGATCATCTGGTACTCTGTTTCAGGTGGTCTGGCTTGATCAAACCACATTAGTCTGGAAGGAATACACATCTTTTCGTTTTCTGTGGAAACAAAAATAGATATCCTTTTCCCTAGTAACTTGTCCTTGAAGTTAAATTTTGGACTCAAAGCATTTTTTTTTAATTTAATTTACTATTTTACATGTCGATCCCAGTGTCCTCTACCTCCTTCCCTCCTTACCTCCCTCCCTCCCTCTCTTTCTCCCATCTCCCCTCCCTCCTTCCCTCCCATTTACACTCTCTGCCCTCTCACATGCACTATAAGCACCCTCACCTCCCATTCCCCCACCCCAATTACATATGTAGGGGAATGCCATCCAGTTGGGGTCATGTAGGAATGACAGGTCATGTGAAGTAGGGACTAGGGCTTCTCTCATGTCTGTACATTAAGGCAGTTATCTTTCCATGGGGGATGTGTTCCCAAAGTCCTTTTGTGCACCAGGGATACATCCTGGCTCCATGTCTGAGGTCCCTTAAACTGCCCAGTCCTTCTGGCTGAGACCCATATTCAGGGGCGCCTGAGTCAGTCCCATGCTGGCATCCCAGCTATCAGTCTGGTGGTTCATTAGCACCTCCTTGTTCAGGTAAGCTGTTTTTATGTGTTTCTGCCACCTGGTCTTGTCCTCTCCATCTGCATCTGAGTTCTAATTGGACTCAGTGTTTATGTATGGGTGTTTGCTCCTGTTTCCAACAGGCCTTAGTTGAGGGCTCCATGGAGAAGTTAGTTGTTGATCTCACTCTCTGGTAAGGGCATTTATGGTAGCCTTTCCACGAAAGCTCAAATTGTTATTGCACAGCAGTCTTGTACTTCTCTAGACCTTTCTTTGTGTTCAATTTTATCTTCAAACCAATATTGGCTCCCTCTTTTATGTCTCTCCCTCTCTGTCTCTCTCTCTCTTTCCTGTCTTCTATTCCTAACCAGGCTCAATCTTTCTGGTCACACATGTTTTCCTTTCCTCCCCCTCATTTATTCCTACTTCTCTCTACATTCACTGTGTCCACACCCCCCCCCCCACGTCGCCTGAGCTATGGGAGGACTTGTTCCTTACCAGTTCTGTGAGGGAATTATATGAATCTCTTAGAATACACCTTGAATCCTAGTTCCTCTGATGGTGTGAATTATAGGTTGGTGATCCTTTGATCTAGGTCTAAAATCTACATATGAGTGAGTACATACTGTGTTCTTCTTTTGTGACTGGGTTACCTCATTCAGGATGGTTTCTTCAAGTGCCATCCACTTGCCTGAGAATTTCAAGATACCATTATTTTTTTCTGCAGAGTAGTATTCCATTGTGTAGATATGCCACAGCTTCATTAACCATTCTTCAATTGAGGGGCATCTAGGTTGCTTCCAGGTTCTTGCTATCACAAATAGTGCTTCTATGAACATAGTTGAACAGATGTCTTTGTTGCATGGATGTGAATCCTTTGAGTATATGCCTAAGAGGGGGTCCTGTGGTAAACTAATTCCCATTTTCCTGAGAAACCACCATACTGATCTCCAAATGGCTGTATGAGTTTGCACTCCCACCAGCAGTAGAGGAGTGTTCCCATTTATCCACATCCTCTCCAACATGAGTCATCATTGGTGTTTCTAATTTTAGCCATTTTGGCAGAAGAAAGATGGAATCTCAAAGTTGTTTTGATTTGCATTTCCCTAATAGCTAAGTATGTGAAAAATTTTCTTAAGTGTCTTTCAGCCTTTTTTATTTCCTCTATTGAGAATACTTTCCTCAGTTCTGTACACCATTTTTTAATAGGGTTATTTGGTGTTGTGTTGACTAGTTTCTTGAGTTCTTTGTATATTTTGGAGATCAGCACTTTGTCGGTTGTAGGGTTGGTGAAAATCTTTTCCCAGTCTGTGGGCTGCCGGTTGGTCTTGTCCACTGTGTCCTTTGCCTTACAGATGCTTCTAAGTTTGAAGAGGTCCCATTTATTAATTGTTTCTCTCAGTGTCTGTGCCCCTGGAGTTACATTCAGGAAGCAGTCTCCTATACCAATTTGTTCAAGGGTACCTTCTACTTTCTCTTCTAAGAGGTTCAATGTGGCTGGATTGATGTTGCGGTCTTTGATACATTTGGACTTGAGTTTAATGCATGGTTACAGACATGGGTCTAACTGCAGTCTTCTACACACCCTCTTCCAATTGTGCCAGCACCATTTGTTGAAGATGCTGTCCTTGCCCCATTGTATAATTTTAGCTGTTTGTTGAAAATCAGGTGTACATAGGTGTGTGGGTTAATATCAAGATTTTCAGTTCGATTCCATTGGTCTACCTGTCTGTTTTTATGCCAATACCAGGCTGTTTTCAGGACTATAGCTCTGTAGTAGAGCTTAAAGTCAGGAATGGTGATGCCTCCTGAAGTTCTTTTATTGTATAGGGTTGTTTTGGCTATCCTGGGTCTTTGTTTTTCCATATAAATTTGATTATTATCCTTTCAAGGTCAGTGAAGAATTGTGGTAGGATTTTAATGGGGATTGCATTGAATCTGTAGATTGCTTTTGGCAGGATTGCCATTTTTACTATGTTTATCCTACCTATCCAAGAGCATGGGAGATCTTTCCATTTTCTGGTATCTTCTTTAATCTCTTTCCTTAGAACCACAAAGTTCTTATTATATAGGTCTTTTACTTGTTTGGTAAGCATTACACAAAGATACTTTATGTGCTTTTGCCTATTGTAAAGGGTGATGTTTCTCTGATTTCTTTCTCTGTCTTTTTGTCTGAAAAAAGTAGAGCTACTGATTTTTTTGAGTTTATCTTGTATCCTGCTAGGTTGCTGAAGGTGTTTATTAGCTGTAGGTGTACCCTAGTAGAGTTTATTGGGTCGCTTATGTAAACTACCATATCATCTGCAAATAAAGATAGTTTGACATCTTCCTTTCCAATTTGAATCCCCTTGATCTCCTTTTGTTTTCTTATAGGATTAGCTTGAACTTCCAGTACGATATTGAAGAGATAGGGCAGAGATAGGGAGAGACAGGGCAGCCTTGTCTTGTTCCTGATTTTAGATGAATTGGCTTAAGTTTCTCTCCATTCAGTTTGATGTTGGCATTTGGATTGCTGTATATTGCTTATGTTAAGGTATGTTCCTGTTATCCCTGACCTCTCCAAGATCTTTATCATGAAAGGGTGTTGAATTTTGTTGAAGGCTTTTTCAGCATCTAGGGAGATAATCATATGGTTTTTCTTTTTCTGTTTGTTTATATGGTGGATCATGTTGATAGGTTTTTGTATGTTAGACCATACCTGCATTCCAGGGATGAAGCCTACTTGGTCACGGTGGATGATTTCTCTGATGTATTCTTGAATTCGGTTTGCCAGTAATTTATTGAGTATTTTTGCATCGATGTTCATCAGGGATATTGGTCTGTAGTTTTCTTTCTTTGTTGTGTCTTTGTGAGGCTTGGGTGCCAAGGTTATTGTGGCCTCATAAAAATAATTTGGCAATAAACCTTCTTTTTATATCTTGTGGAACAGTTTGAGGAGTAGTGGTATTAGTACTTCCTTGAATGTATGGTATAAATTTGCATTGAATCCATCTTGCCCTTGACTTTTTTGGTTGGAAGGCTTTTGATGACTGCTTCTATTTCATTGCAGGTTATAGGTCTATTTAAGTTGTTTGTCTGTTCTTGATTTAATTTTGGTAAGTGATAGTTATCCAGAAATTTATCCATTTCCTTTGAATTTTCAATTTTTATGGAATACAGATTTTCAAAGTATGACCTGAAAATCGTCTGGATTTTATCTGTGTCTGTTGTTTTGTTCCCCTTTTCATTTTTGATTTTATTAATTTGCATGTTATCTCTCTGATTTTTGTTAATTTGGATAAAGGTTCATCTATCTTGTTGATTTTCTCAAAAAACCAACTCTTCATTGCATTGATTTTTTGTATTGTTTTCCTGGTTTCTATTTTGTTGATTTCAAACCTCAAATGGATGATTTTCTGGTTTCTACTCCTACAAGGTGAGTTTGGTTCTCTCTGTTTCAAGGTTTTCAGATGTGCTGTTAATTCTCTTATGTGACTATCCTCTGTTTTCTTCATATGGGCACTTAGTGCAATGAACTTCCCTCGTAGCACTGCTTTCCAGGTATCCCATAAGTTTGGGTATGTTGTATCTTCATTCTAGTTGAATATTATAAAGTCCTTAATTTCTTTGTTTTTTCTTCTTAGACCCAGGAGTGGTACAAATGCACATTCTTCAGTTTCCATGATTTTGCAGGTTTTCTGCTATTTGTGTTGGTGAATTCCAATTTTAAAGCATGGTGGTCTGATAAGATACAGGGGACTATTCCTATGCCCTTGTATGCCACCTAGTATGTGGTCAATTTTAGAGAAGGTTCCATGTGGAGCAGAGAAGAAGGTATATTCTTTTGTCTTTGGATTGAATGTTCTATAGATGTCTGTTAACCCAAGTTGAGACATAACTTCTTTTAATTCTTTTGTTTCTTTGTTGAGTTTCTTATATGTGGCCCTATCTAGTGTTGAGTTTTAGATTGAAGTCTCCCACTATAAGTGTGTGAGGTTTTATATGAGCTTTGAGTTTTAGTAGTGTTTCCTTTACGAATGTCGTTGCCTTTGTATTGGGGGCATAGATGTTCAGAGCTGAGACTTTGTGTTGATGGATTTCTCCTGCGATGAGTATGAAATGACCATCTTTATCTCTTTTGATGAATTTTTGTTTGAAGTCTAACTTGTTACATATTAGGTTAGCTACGTCTGCTTGCTTCTTATTTCCATTTGATTGGAAAATCTTTTCCCAATCCTTTACCCTGAGGTAATGTCTATCTTTGAAGCTTAGATGTGTTTCTTGTATGCAGCAGAAGGCTGGATTCTGTCTTCGTATCCATTCTGTTAGCCTGTGTCTTTTTATAGTTGAGTTAAGACCATTAATGTAGAGGGTGACTAAGGACCATTGATTGTTGATGCTTGTTTGATTTAGGTTTGTTGTTGGCAGTGGTATTGTTAATATATTAGTTCTGCTTTACCCTTGGTTTCTGGTGTAGTTGGATTATCTGTTGCCTACATTTTTGTGGGCATAGTTACCTTCCTTGGGTTCGAGTTTTCCTTCCAATAATTTCTGGAGGGCTGGATTTGTAGATACGTATTGGGAAAATCTGGTTTTGTCATTAAATATCTTGTTTTCTCCATCTATAGTTATTGAGAGTTTTGCTGGATATAGTAGCCTAGGCTCGTATCCGTGTTCTCTTAATACTTTAAAACATCTATCCAGGACCTTCTGGCCTTGAGGGTTTCCATGGAGAAGTCAGGTGTAATTTTGATAGGTCTGCCTTTATATGTTCCCTGTTCTTTTTCCTTAGCTGCTCTTAATATTCTTTCCTTATTTTGTATGCAAGGTGTTTTTATTATTATATGTCGAGGGGTCTTTTTTCTTTGGTCCAGCCTATTTGGGGTTCGGTATGCTTCTTGTACTTTCATGGGCATGTCCTTCTTCAGATTTGGAAAGTTTTCCTCGATGATTTTGTTGAGTATGTTTTCAGCACTTTTGAGCTGGGCTTCCTCACCTTCCTCTATGCCAATTATTCTTAGGCTTGGCCTTTCATCGTGTCCCAAATTTCTTGGATGTTTTGTGTTAAGGATTTGTTGGATATATGATTTTCTTTGGTTGATGAATCTATTTCTTCTAGTTTATCTTCTTCGCCTGAGATTCTCTCTTCCATCTCTTGAATTCTGTTGGTTATGCTTGTTCTGTAGTTCCCTATTTTTCGCCCAGTGTTTCTATTTCCAGCATTCCTTTAGTTTGTGTTGCCTTTGTTTTCTCTATTTCAGTTTTCAAGTCTTGAACCGTTTACTTTAACTGCTTAATTATCTTTTCTTGGCTTTCTGTACTTTCCTTAAGGAATTTGTTCATTTCTTCTACTTTTTTGTTTGTTTGTTTTTTTTTTTTTTTTTTTTTTTTTTGGTCCATTTCTTTAAGGGATTTTCTCACATCTTCTTTGAGGGCCTGTATCATTTTTATGATGGTAATTTTTAAGTCGTTCCCTTCTGCTTCCTCTGCTTTGTTGTTGTGTTCTGTTCTAGTTGGTGTAAATTCCCAAGATTCTGGTGGTGTCATGCTTGTCTTTCTGTTGTTAGGTGTTTTCTTGTATTGTCTTCTTCCCATAGCTTCTTCTAGTAGGTGTTGGTGGGGTCTCCCTTTCTGTCCATAATACTTCCCCGGTGGGCTTATGTTGGTCAGAGATTCAATATCTGAAGCTCTTTGTGGTCCAAGCTCTCTAGGAGGTCTCTCTGCAGACAGGGACCCAGGGATGGGGTCAAGGATTAGTATCCAGTAGAAGATGCCAGCAGGAACTCACAGTGGTCTTACAGAGATAGGCGGATCTCTGGGAGGGGCCCAGGACTCCAACAGAGGACTGGAGTTGGGGTCAGAGACCAAGCAGGTGGAAATTATGGGTGGTCTTGCGTGGATAGGCAGGTCTCCTTTGTTCGGAGAAGTCTCCGAAGTAGGGTGGATTGTTGGCTCCACCTTCTGTTCCAGTGCTCAACCAGAGCAGCAGGACTTTGGGCAGGGTAGGGCACAAGGTAAGGGGGAGCATGCTTGCAGTGGTGATGGGTGGGGATGTATCAGAGCTCCAAGGGTGCTTTCCATGGGGACAGGAGACAAGAGCAGCAGGATCAGGGGCCAACATAGGGAGTTCAGTGGTGGGAAAGTTTGTAGGGTAGAGTCAGCCCAGATTGGGCCCAGACTCACCTCTGGCCAATAGCTGGCGGAAGAGGACAAAGGCTGAGCTGAAACTTGGGAAAGTTTTGCAGGATAGTTGGATCTCACTGGAAACTGGAACTCTCCAGCTGAGGCCTCTTTCTTTATCAGAGGCCCGGATTTTGGGGTCAAGGCTCTTGCTGGCAGGAACTCAGAGTGGACTTTCAGGGATAGGCCTAAGTGCATTCTTCTTCGTGCGTTCCTTTTCTTTCCTTTCATGTGCTAAACAAAATGATCATTTTAAAGTAGAGAAAGATTCATAGGAATTTAAATGATAGGAAAATTTTAAGTAAAGTATTACTTGTAAGATAGTGGAAATATTTCTTCTGAATATCAAATTCTTTTATGAATTCATAAATTAGCTATTATTTAAATGGCTTATGGTAGCATATGGATGTTTTATTTTTACTTTTTGTACATGGATATTTACAGTTCATATACAAAGCATCTCAATGGGCTTCTTTTTTTATATTGGTGCTATTTATTTATTTATTTATCTTATTTTACATATCGATCCCAGTTCTCTCTACCTCCCTCCTATGTCCCCCAACCACCCTCCCATCCCACCCACTCACAGTCCAAAATGGGCTTCTAAACTGCCCTTTCTATTTTCCTTTCTTTTGTAATGATAGAGCTAATCCAGGCAATAGTTTTTCTGTGGTTGAATAAGTTCTTTTATAATTGTGCTGATATACGAAATGATATGGATCTACACTATCCCATAACAAACAGAGTAGTACTTAAAAAGAAAACCTTTCACACTTAATCTGTTGATTTAAAATATGAATTCTAAACAAAAATTCAAAGTATAAAGCTGCTTATGCACTATTCCACTACAGTAGCAAAACCCATCCTGTAGGGTCATCTGGATATCTCATTCCTATACTGGTGCTCTTCAGAATTTAATGTAACATACATTTAAAACATTTTAATGCACATTAGCATTTTATTATTATAAAATATTCATTGTCACAATTATTTTGATAAATGCTATCATCTCAATAATATATTTACTTATTATATTATTCATAAACTTTCTTACTTGGTTGATTAATTTGAGTCTCTGATTTTCTTTTTATAATTCACATGTACTTGGTCACATGTTATAAGCGGTTCAATTCTGTCTCATTTCCACATTTTCACTAAAGTGTTTCCATGGTTTTGAAAAATTGTAATTACTTTATAATCAAGAAATATATTTCAATGTTGTTTCAAACCTCTAGAGCAATGAAAGCTTCTAATGTAAAATATTCCCCAGATAAACCATATTATGAAGTATCATCTGCATGTAAGTTATTAATTTATCTTTATCTCTGACCTCATTTGCTTATACTGAATTTATTATTTATTTTGATAATTATGGTGGAATATTCACAAATTAGATAATTATATAATAAAATATAGATAAATTGTGGTGTACTTGCATATAAATAAATAGTAAAATGAAAGGTCATAATTTAGTATTAGCAAAGAATCTATTTTTTGTAGGAGTAGTGTAAAAATCATTTTATTTCTAAATTCATCATTTAAATTGAACTAAAACAAGTACAAAGAGTTTATAAATCAAAGCTGTGCCTACAAATGCTCTTATTTTATATTGTAATACAGCAATTCTATTCTTAAGTTAATATTCAAAATATTATTTTACTATTAATTTGATAACACCACATTTTTTACTTGTCTTTGGAAAATATTTTTGAATCTCTGATTATTGAATTAGTTTAAGGATATTATAAAATTTGAGAATTGAAAAGTATCAGAGACATATTTTGACTGAGTTAATGTCATCCATATTTGCTATCATGAGAAAATTTACTCCAAAAAATCATGTACATGTGGAAACATGTAACTATGCATCAACTATGTGTGTGTGTGTGTGTATAAGTTTCAAGCAGCTCAACTCAAAAGGACTGATGGGTATGTGGTCACAAGTTGAAGAACATAACCATAGCCACCATTGGTCAAGCAAATCCAGACCTAAGTATTTACTAGATTACATTGTTCTCCAGAAGCATGGCAATCAGATGTTTATGCTGATGCTCTTTCCTCACATTAGGAAGCTGTCTGTTTCCAGTATTAGCAATGGATAAGATAAAAGTCTGAACAAGGGATAATGGGTATTTAAATTAATCTGAGAAGGCGGGTCAAAATTATAGTATTTGATATCTTTGATAAAGAGAAAATGTCTCATAAGTAAAGTCTGCTACACAGGAATGAAGAAAGAACACCTAGTCAGAGACTAACTATATAACATATGTAACAAATATGATTTATGCTGTTAGGTAAAAGCTCTATTTGTAGTACAACAGTTTAAAATTAAAATACACAAACAAATATTTTCAAAGTATGAAGAAAATTTAGAAATCCAACATCAGTACTTCAGATTTTATCAAGCTTTTATATAAGTATACTATGTTTTAATTGTTGTTTATTGTATTGCATATTTCTATATAATGTATGTGTGTATGTGTATATTTGTGCCTACATTGGCAGAACACATGTGTTTAAAGGTCAGATGAAAATTTAATGGAGACATTTAATATTTAGATTACCTTGGAAGATAAGGGATATAAATTCCATATCCTTGCTGAGTAATGGTGTTGTTTTTAAATAATCATAGTGCATTTCAAACATTTGTAGCAGGACTAATGATAGAAGGTTAATATTATGCTATCAGGTACTTTACATGCATGTTGCATTTAATTTCCATGAAAGATGACACAATGGGCCATACAATTTCTTGATATAAATGGCATTATCATGGCTTTAAGAATGATTAAAGACACTGCACAAGATGGTACACATTTGACCCCAAATATTGGGGAGTCTGGGACATACAGATGGCAATTTTAAGTAACTCCATGGAAAGGGAGAGATGGAGGAGTGGAGAGAACATCATCATCACCAATAAACCTTAGCACAGAATACACAAATTATTTTCTTGATAACGAATGTATATGACATTGACTTCCAGACTGTTCTTAGAAATCTTTCAATTCGGTTGTGAACCTAAATGCATTTACAATTTCTTTGCTGCTTATCTTCATCCAGTTAACATAGGAAGAGCTTGAATTTCAATTATCTCTGGTTGTTTCTTTCTGACTTCTGATCTTTCCTGGTTTAGAAGTACCTTTGCTTTCACCCTGCCTTCATCTAAGTAAGAATTTTGCCCTTCAGAGTTACATAACCCCATACGGAAGCAGGAAGTCCATGCTCTTGCTCACTTTTGCAGCTGCACTTGCCCAGTTGGAATACTCCTTGGCAGTAAATTCTCAGACTGTGGTCCAGTTCACTGACAGAGTGGTGGGACTGTGTAAGGAGTATGGTTTTTTCGCCTGCCGCCTGGTCTTGAACCACCGCTGCGCCAGCCCCAATTAACACACTGAGACTCTGTATTAGATATAATTCAGTTGGCCAGGTACTTGTTTCTTATCGGCTAGCTCTGTCTTAAGTATTAACCCATTTCTGCTGATCTATGTATTTCTCTTACCGGGGAGCTGGCCAGCATACTGCTTTCTCCAGACTCTCTATCTTGACTCCTCCTTACTAATTCCTCTTTCCTCCTTGTCTTCCAGTCCCACCTATCTTCCTTTCCTATTGGCCAACAGTGCTTTATTCCTTAACCAGCATGAGAAACATTTACAGAATGACATCTCCCAACAGGACTGTCTCTGGGTTTCCATCAGTGGTTGGGATTTTGCTTCCGGTCATAAAAAAAAATGACAGTCAGTTTCAGCTAGGGCTACGTCATGTTACCGACAACTAAGCACAGTAGGGACAATGCCACTAATAGTCATTGTTTGATCAGACGTGGTCCTAGAGTGCTCAGGGACACTGAATCAGAGAGTTGAATCACCTTTCTTTGGTTCTTGATCAACTCTTTTCCATAGGAAACTATATATTATGTCACTTTAAACTAAGAATCATAAATAATACTGCTTTCCCATTTAATATCATGATCAGTGAAAACTCTAATTGCTTTGAATAAAGCCTAATGTTCACTGAGATAAAATTCTGGATGTGGAATAGGGTATTAAGTTTCTAATTATTTAGGTTCACTTCATTTAATTTTCCAAAAGCTTTATCTCTTACAAGTAAGTCAACTTACCACTAAACCATCCACCTCAAGTGTTTTTAACTCTCCATTGAATACAGACAGTGAGATGAAGAAATGTGTCCATTAAGACATCCTTGTGATAGCAGCAAGTCACCATTTTATGTCTGTGTGATCAGACAATTAACTAAAATTTGTGAGTCTCAATATACACATAGGAAAGTTAAGGAGCAATAATACCTTCAGAACTACATGGCTTGGAGAAGCAAAATTTTGCAACTTTTCTACAATATCTGGTACTTGGGAAATATTGGTAAATTGTTATAGTTTTGATGTAATTATGGTTGCTTTTTGTTTGTTGTGCTAGGGATTGCACCAAGGATCTTTTGTCATATACTCCACTGAGTTACACACAGTGCCATACTTGTATAAGATTTATTTATGGTGATGGAATTTGGAGTACAGAGTTATGGACCATTGAACTACTATGTCTAATATCACAATTAATGTTATATATGTGGTAAGAATTCTGTATTTTCATACTTCTGTAAAATGAAAATTATCATGTTAAGCAAATAGCTAATTTCTGTGGAGATTTATAGACATCATGCTGTATTGCAAGGTCACCAAGGGAGGGTAAGGAGACATACCCATTGACCTTGTACTTGTACACCTCAGAAGCCTTTTGGATTCCACAGTTTCATAGTAATCTAAGTAAATGGGAGCCCAGTAGCATATTTAATCATTTTTATCTATGTGGATAGTTGTTTCTGAGTGAAAATACAGAAGTATTTCAGGCAATAGAACCTCAGACCTTGGCAGGAATAATGACTTGGTACTTAAACATTTATTTAAAATTTTATATAATGACAACTTTAGACAAAAGATGGAGTATCATAAAGTCTGCAATGTCCTTTTCTACTGTGTAGTGTGTGTTGCTGAAATCATCCATTCCATCTTCTCCTTGATGTCTCAGTTTATTTTATGCCACTTCAGAATGATTTTTTTTTCAATAGAATCCTATGATGTGATGATTAACCACAAGAAAACAGTGAAATGTCAAAGACAGTAGGGTATGATTTTTTTCAAAGAGAAGTAAAAATTGCTTTCCCTTCTGCAACGTCTCACTTTCGAGCATTTTATACCAGGATGATCAGGAAACTCATCTCATTCATAATGATCATTCAACACATGCTATCAAAACTGGCATAGATAGTGCCCACAGATAAATTAGCTAGATACCTGTAAACAAGACAGAACAGACTGAGATCATAGTCAGTAGTTCATACATTTGTGCCATGTTAAAGGAAAATTTATATACCAGAAAGCAACATTAATTCAAAAACACCTAGTGAAAGGCAGTAACTCTGGATCTTGTGCTAGAATCTCAGGGGCTCTAGTCTTCTAAAGGAAGTAGTTCACCCACAGCATAACTACTGGTGTTTGTGAGTTCTTTTTGTCCCATGTACAATTCTCATCTCTTCTATTTATGAATGATTTTCCTAAGAATTTTTAAATATTTACTAGATTTCAATTCTAATCATTATTGACAATGATCGTCCCATTAACTAATAATATGGCCTTTATACATTTTCAAGTAGCTAATGCTGTTTTGTAGTATTTTCTTATTGTTTATAATATTCTATGGCATTCTTTTTTCCATTTGTTTTATTTTTTTTATTTCCACACCCCTCCTCCCACCTTCCTTGCCTCCCCCTTAGTCCATCCCCATTTCACTCCTCCTCACAGGTTAGGGCTTCCCTGAGGAGTCAGTATTATCTGGCACAATAGGTTGGGGCAGGGCTTGGTCCCTCTCCAATACATTAAGACTAATCATAGCAACCCACCATAGAGAATGGGCTCCAACAAGCTAGCTCATGTAGCAAGTTTATATCATGGTCCAACTTCACAACTGTCTCACACATATAGAGGGCTTACTCCAGTTCTCTGAAATTTCCACAGTTGTGGGTCTAGAGTTCATGGATTTCCAAGGGCTTGGTTCATCTGTCTCTGTAGATTTCTCCATCAAAATCTTTACCTGGCTTGCTCATATTCTTCTTCCTCACTATTTGCTGTATTCCCAGAGCACATCCTGGTTCTTGATTGTTGATCACTGCTCTGCTTCCATGAATTACTTTATGAGAGCTGTATGACTATAGTTGGGGTATTAGTCAGTATGATTCAGGTATCCTTTCTACTATTGCTAGGAGTTTTACTTGGAGTCCTCCTTGTGGGTTCTTTGGAATTACCCTAGCACCAGGTTTCTCATTAAGCCCATAGTGGCTCTTTTTTAAATATATATATATTTTTTTTTTTTTTTTTTTTTTTTTTTTTTTTTTTTTTTTTTTTTTTTTTTTCCCTCCCCCCCCCCCCCCCCTTTCTCTGCCATCTCATTCCATCCTTTTTTCATCTTCCTCCAATTCCCCTTATTAAACCCATCCCCAGTTTGCCGTATAGATGTCATATAATTTCTCTTCCTTGTGTTCGCCCCTCTGGTCCTCTGTGTTCCGTTCTTTAGGCTGTGAAATTCAGTCTGGTTATTTTATATCTATATATCTACTATATGATATATACACACTGTGTTTTCATTGCTCTGTCCACTTGCATGGTTGGTTTTCTGATAAGAATACTGTTTTTATCTGTACCTTATTTTTTTCAATTTTGTTATTTTGTATTTTGGTGTATAGTTTCTTGACGTCTTCATAAATTTTTGAGATCAGTCCTCTGTCAGATATGGGGTTGATGAAGATCTTTCCCCATTCTATAGGCTGAAGTTTTGTCCTTTTGACAGTGTCCTTTGCCTTATAGGAGCTTTTCTGTTTCAGGAGGTTCCATTTATTGATTTTTGCCCTCAATGTCTGAGCTACTGGTGTTATAGTAAGAAAGTGTTCTCCTAAGCCAATGCATTCCAGGTTACTTCCCATTTACTATACTATCAGGTCCAATGCACATGGATTTATATTGAAGTCCTTGATCTACTTGGATTTCAGTTTTGTGCATGTTGATAGATATGGATCCATTTGCAATGTTCTGCATGTTAACATCCAGTTATGCCAGCACCATTTGCTAAACAGGTTTTCCTTTTTTCCCTTTACCAGTTTGGCTTCTTTGTCAAAAAACAAAACAAAACAAAACAAACATAAAATAAAATAAAACAGGTGTTCATAGGTATATGAATTGATATCAGGGTCTTTGATTCGATATTGCTTCATGTGTCTGTATTTATGCCAATACTAAGCTGTTTTGATTACTAAAGCTCCATAGTAGAGTTTAAAACCAGGGATGGTGATGCCTCTGGAAGTTCCTTCATTGTACAGAATTGTTTTAGCTATTCTGGGCTTTTTTGTAATTCCATATGAACTTGAGTATTGTTCTTTCAGTATCCCTCCTATATACGAATGATAAAGGGGTTAAGAAGGAAATCAGAGAAACATCACCCTTTACAATAGCCAAAAATATAAAAATATCTTGGGGTAACACTAACAAAACAAAACAAACAAACAAAAAAAAAACATGTACTTTTCCCTAAAGAAAGAAATTGAAAAGCATATCAGATTTGGAGAGATCTCACATGCTCTTGGATAAGTAGGATGAACATAATAAAAAATGGCAATCTTTTCTAAAGCAATTTACAGATTCAATGCAATCCCCATCAAAAGCCCAATACAATTCTTCACAGACCTTTAAAAAACAATACTCAAGTTGGCATTTGCTTCTGTCTTATCAGTTCTTTTGTGTAGTTCATTACTCTAGAGTAATCCTGGAGAATTTAATTAATTTTTCATCAATTATCTATCTAAATTTTTCAGATGTGTCATATCCTGGATATTTTCTGTTCTTTAGAGTTGGTACTATGAATATAACAAGCAACAGATACTTTGATAACAATTAAGGATTCTTAATTTGTTTTACATTGTTTTGTAGAATGTGAAATAATGATTTGATCAAAAATAGTCACAAAACATTATAATGTCTGGGGAAGGTAAAGAAAAATATGAGTCACTTAAAATATTCCCATGCAAATAAGTTGCTCTCTGATAGAATGGCTTTCTAATACTGACAAATTCAAGACTGCAGATTCATAGGAAATTTCCATGATTTTCCTCTGCATTCTATATAAATAGATTTTAAGAAACAAAGGACAAAAGTATAGAAGTGCTTTTTAATTTGGAAAATAAAATATCCCTAATATAAAAACAAAATCACTAAATAATTTAATTTCTTTGTAGTTCTGTATTCAGAGACATTTATCTCTCAATGAGAAAATGAGTAAATTATCATAATAATGAATTTAAGTTCATCAAATCAGAAAAGATTAAAAAGTCCTTGGAGAATATAAATTGATTCATCTTTTAAAATAACTACTCATTAGGATACTAAAATAATTGCATTTTCAGAATGTCCCCTCTTCTCCTGCATTTCTTGTTCTTCTTAATTATATTAGTCATTCTAGCATCAATCTTGAGGTGGTACAACAGCTCTATAGCTGAAACCCTGTCTAGCAAATGCTCAGTCTTTACACAAAAGTCAAAAGAATATCCAGCCTACAATTATATGTGTTTTGAGCATCCCCTTTCCTTCAATTGCCTCATCCATTCCATTATACACTTGACACACCAAATCTATAATTGTAGATTCATTGTCAAAAAATAAAACAACCTGTTAAACTAATTATAAGTAACAAGGACTTAATATTTATTAATTTTATTAATTTTAGTATCATTCCAAGTATCACAGTGGTAACTTCTTGATGAGTATCTTAAAAGAATTGATCATAAAATGTATTTTATAAGCCTTTAAGAAATCATGAAAGATGAAGTGTCCCAGAATGTTTTCCTCAACTATTTCCAAACAATGCTTCTCTGTATTATTTGGTTCATTGTAGGCTGTTAGTACCAGCTGGTTTCTTCTACCTGCACTGTATAACCCAGGCACTTGTTTCTTCCTTGTAATAATGATCAGAACAGGATGACTGTTCTTTAGATTTACATGTTGGTTTACTATGTAATATATCAAGAAACTGTTTTCTACTGGAAAAATAATATCTGAAGTTCTAGTTTTAGATGATCAAATAAATCTACTTCATAAAGCGATAAAATGCTTGGTTCAGTTTAAAGGTTTGGATTAGTGATGAGCACTAGTTTAAATATTCAAAGCAATATTTAATTTTCTTTCCTTTCCTCTCTACTTCTTCACTTTCCTCTTCCTTCCTGCCTGCCTGCTTGCCTGCCTGCCTTCCTACCTTCCTGCCTTTTCCATGCTTTTCTGCTTTCTTTATTTTTATTCTGTTTAGGTTAGCTTATGGGTAGTTAACTGAAATGGGAAGGATGAAAAATGGAGTTATGTTAATCACAATACATAATTTAAGTTATATAATGATTGAATTCTGAAGACCTCATGTATAGTATGATTCCTATACACTAATTAATATATTTCGTGCTACAAATTTACTAGGCAAGTATGTCCTTATATTCTCTCCACAAACATGAACACAAAAGATGATAACTGTAGATGATAATAAATTGTAATGATTAGCTTTAATGAAACAATATTTCAAGGTATGGCAAAGTATCATGTATACAACTTTAACATATAAAAGTTCTTTATCCATCATTTCTCAGTAAATTTGATTATTAAAACATATTTTATATGATTCATATTTAAAAATCCACAACAATCAAAACTTTATGTGGGTCAAAATAAAAAAATCCTAATGTCTTATAATAAGTCATATACATTTTCATACATTTTCTCATCCTTATCAAGTTAGTTAGTAATTCTAAGCTTGACTGCATCTTTCAAAAAAAAGAGAAATAATAAATTTATTTAGTATCTTTGTTCCAAAGATGAGATGGAGCACCATACATTTAGGATTTCATATTGTTATACATGAGCTCAATAATTATTTGATGTTAATTATATTTATTTTTATCTGGTAATTTTTTTACATTAACTACATTGGGCAGCTTCCCCTCATACTTATAGAGATGCCTAAAATCACATAATCACATGCACAGATTAGCAGGACCAAGATGAATAAAATATAACAACAAAGGAAATGGATATGCCATATATATATATATATATATATATATATATATATATATATATATGATCTCACATCTACAAAATTATTTACAATCCCAAGATGTGTTCTGACGTGTAATTCTCAACTAAGGGTTCTTTGAGTTACCCAATCATGATTTATTAAAACAGATTCCTAAAGAGCTTAAAACCTTGATAGGTATGATCTCATTTCTTACAACTCAGAACATATGCAAACATATTACACCCATATGCAGTATTTCAAATGTCAGCAAGAATGCTACTCAGCAATAACTATGTTCCTTTATTTTCATCTAGAAACTGTTGAGAGAATAGTATCTATATCTACCTAGGCAGATATTTGATTACTTTATAACGAATAACTGATAAAGTATAGGTAGTGTGTTAAAATATAGGTCATTTGTGTGGGGGGATGTTCCAATGTTTCTATATTTTACATGTAAATTTTCTTGTGTGTGGGGGGGCTAAGTATTTCTGGTGGCATACTATTCACCTCCATTTAGAAATCAGGTCTCTTACTGACCTGGAGCACAACAAACAGGCTAATTTGATTGGCTACTTAGTTCCAGGGTTCAGCCTGTATGTACTTTTCCCTGGCTAGGAATACAGTTGTATGACCACATTTGACTGTTTTAAAGCAGAGTTCTGAGAATCTTACTCAGGGTTCCTGCTTACAAAGCAAGAACTTTATCACCTGAGCTCTCTCCCCAGCCAAGATGCAGGCAATTATTTAAGTATTGATTTTCCACCTCTAATTTGTGGATTCCTCTTATGTGAACCTTCAAAATGTACCCTTTCTTCTACGCAGAAAGAACAGTTAATTACAAGATAACACTACAGAGAGGTAGAGGGACAGGACCTCTGAAATCCCAATCCCATCATAGTTTAAGTCCTTGTGCTTCCACAGGGACCAAAACTTTCTACACTGATTGTATGACTCTTTGCCCTCCTCAACTCTTGGCATGGAAGTAACTTTATTTTCACTGAAGTTTTGCTATTATAAAGAATCAAATGGACTTCACACTCACACAGGTGCAAAGATATTTTTCAGCAAACTATTATCTCTTAGAGCAGTGTGGTGACCTCCAATTATTTAGCTATTTCATAACTATAATTTTACCACTGCTATGAATCACAATATAAATATCTGATACGTCACCCTCAGGAGATCATGGCTCACGGGTTTAGAATTACTATCCTAGAGTAATGGTGATCATAGTTTTCAACATGACTGGATTTAGAATCACTGTAGCAACAAATGTCTAGGTGAGACTATGATGGTATTAACAGAAATGTTTTACCTATCCTACATATGACATCATCAGTATTCCTGTGATAAGGTCCAATTAAACAACAACAAAAAAATGAACCAGGCAAGAGGATTTTATCACTCCCTGCTATGGGAGTAAAATGAGCAATCACTTCATGATCATGCTACTAAAATTTTCTGTCACGATAGATAGACTATACTCTCAATGCATGAGCCAAAGCTCATCTCTTCTTTTGTCAGGCATTTATTTTATTACAAAAAAAGGAACAATCATAAACACTTACTGTTAGGAGTTGGATTTTCCCTGTTGCTGGTCTGGTCCCACCTCCATGCCAGCCCCAAATAACATACACAGAGACACTGTATTAGATATAAAACTGGTGGCCTATTTCTAATGTTTCTTATTGGCTGGTTCTATCTTAATGATTAACCCATTTCTATTAATCTAAGTATTTCCATGTCTCATCTTACCAGAGAGAGGGGCTGGTGTTCTTCTCTCTGTCCTCCATCTTGAATCTGCTACCTACTCCTTCCTCCATCTTGAATCTCCTACCGACTCCTTCCAGAATCCTCATTGTCTCCTAGTCCTGCCTATCTTGCTTTCTTATTGGCCAACAGTGCTTTATTCATTAACCAATATGAGAAACATAAATACAGAATAACATGGCCCATCAACTTATTCATAGTATTTCTGGAATAATGTCAATATTTCCATTCTTGATTGCATAATTCTTGCATTTTATATTTTATTTTCAATAGTGAATGCTATTTGTGAATTAATCAAATGAATTTCATCATTTTCTCTATGGCTTTCCCAGCATATTGTATGTAAATTAATAACTATATTTACTATATTTAGAATTTTAGTTTCTTCATCACATCCATTTAAGGATTTCATATTCTGTGTAAAACACAAATTAATATTTTTTTTAATTTACTAAAGAGTTTATAGTTCTATAAATAAACAAGTCAAATGAATACCATTTAAATAACTCAGCAAAAGAGTCTGTTTGTATATAATAGCAACTTGAACATCTAGGTCCCTGTATTCATCATAAAAATGGATATATTACCTGTGCTGTCAACTATACCCATGGTAGCATGTATGCATGGGTTGCTGCCAAGCTCCATGTCTGGACATATGGTCCACCTGCAGCCAGGGTTTGGATGGCTATCCATGGCCCTTATTGCTACACCAAGGGTTACATGGATATCAGGGGTCTGGTCCACCATGTAGGGCCATCTTAGTAACCACGGGTTAAGCCACTTTCAAACCATACAGATATGAATGCTCTGTGCTGATACTCTTGGCCATGGTATCACCTAGCAGGGTCTATATCTGGTGGCCATGTCTGGATCCATGGCCCTGCCTCAGCCTTAGCTACAGTCTGTGGTGATGTCTGCGACTCCTGTTGCCACCAAAAGCAGTGAGGATTGCGGTAAATAAGGATCAGGATAAACAAATAGGCCGAATAGATGTTTATTCAGGGAGAAATAACTTACAACCTAGACAGATGAACACCAGGAAATTCAACCCGATCCTCTTCTGTCCCAGTCACACCAGAAAAAGAGCGCCTTCCTGGCCCCCTCCGACCTCCTTCCACAGGTCACTTCCGCCCATGGCTCCACCCCCCAATGGGCGTGGTCAGTGCCACAGAAGGACTATCTCACTACAGAGGATAGATCTGCACAGAGTGGACCCCCCTCCACTGGCAGCATCATTAAGGAGAACTGGTCCTAAACCTCACCAACAGTAGCACTTGGGAGAAGTGACCTGCATCTTACCTGGGCAGCACAGTGGAGTTGGCCCTGTTGGCATGAGTGCAGGTGAGCCCACTCTGAAGGTGTAAGAGAGAGCTAGCCCCATTGTCTGTTATGTGGTTTGTGGGTGAGGGAGAGATAGACCTCTAGTGCCTTTCCCCTGGTTCCTTGAGTCACCAGTGGAGCACAGCAGAACTGACCTTGTGGACGAGAGATTGCTGGGGGTTGGAAGAGGTGGCACAGATGATACCCACCAGTAAAAGTGCTTGGGAGATGGAGATCTAGCCCCATCCCTCATCTGCTATATGTTGTAATGGGCAAAGGAAAGAAGACCTCCTCCCTTCCCTCTCCCTTGCTGCCTGTGGCAGTTGGGAAACCTGGCCCTGGTTTCACCAGAATGGGAGAACTGGCATTTTACCTCACCCTGGAAGCACAGTGATGATGGGAGATGTCATTCTGTAAATGTTTCTCATGCTGGTTAATGAATAAAGCACTGTTGGCCAATAGGAAAGGAAGATAGGAGGGACTAGGAGACATGAAGGAAAGAGGAAGTAGTAAGGAGGAGTCAGCATGGAGAGGCGGGGAGATGAGATGCCTGCCCTACTCCCTGGTAGGTGAAACCACATGGAAATACATAGAAATGGGTTAATACTTAAGACAGAGCTAGCCGATAAGAAACAAGTACCTGGCCAACAGCAGTATATCTAATACAGAGTCTCAGTGTGTTATTTGGGGCTGGCGCGTTGGCAGGACAAGACCAGCAGTGGGTGGAAAAAACCTTACTCCTTACACAGTATAGCTGACCTTCTTGTCAGAGGGACACAGATGAGCCAGGCTGAAGGGTATGAGAGCATGAAAGCTGACCCCACCCCTCCTTTTTCAGCCATTTGGTAAAGGAAAGATGTCCTACCTTCCCAGAAACACATACTAGCCACCTGTGGTGGGAGGGAGAGATGGCCTTGGAGTCATGAGAGACAGCAGGTTCTGCCCATCACCAGCTATGGCATACAGAGAGCAGTATAGCAGGCCCTGCACTTCACCTGGGGGCAAATTAGTCCCGATCCTGTTGGTGGGAACTCTCTTGAACCAGTACTGTGAACATGACAGCAGAACAGTGACCTGCCCCATCTATCTTATGCCCTAGGTGACATTGGTGGGGGAAATATGGCTTTTGTTCACATCCCTTGCCAACTGTGGTAGGCAGAAGAGCAACCTCAGGGGCATTAGAAATGGCCCCATCTCTCACTAATTGCAGCAATTAAGAAAGCAGGTCATATACCTTGACTGGGTAAAACAGTAGAGCTGGACATTTTGGTGCAGAGTTCTAGACCTGAGGGCAGGAAAACATAACTGACCCTGTTCCTTGCTGTCTGCTGCCTGCAGTGGGACAGCTAGATGGGGCAGTGCTAAAGAGTCCACACTCCTGGCAACAATGGCAAAGAGCTGACAGGCTGACCAACCCAACTACCACCCAGACCCAGAACCAGAGCTATGAGTTAGCTCACACAACATCCAATTCTTCTATTAACTTCTAGAGTATGTGAAGGGATTGGCTCTGTAGACCCAAAGCTATAAGACCTCCATGACATTGGACAATAACAGCATGTACAGAAGGAATTCCAGTGAGGGTCTCACTGGGCCACACTACAGCTTCCATGCCAAGATCCTTTTTGTTTGTTGGTACACTTTTAAATTTTCTTTTGTTTTGTGAGGAGATCATAAGGGTAGAGAGCAGAGGCAAGAAGGTGGAGACTAATGGGATTGGGATGCTTGATGTAAAATCCAGAAAAACAATCAATAAAAATTTAGGAAAAAATATTTATGCTATCAACAATCTGAAAAGTACCTTGCATGCATCCAGTGACAGGTCTTTTATCTAAATATAGTATTTTTCCATAAACAAAGGTAGCTTCCTTATTAAATCTAACTATATAAACAGGCTGGCAGAACTAAAACATTACAATTTTATTTAAAGTGAATCAGAATTTAATAGATATGAAGAAGAGAATATATAAAAGTTATCTCCACATGATTAATAAGAGACATGCCTGCTTATACAGATTATATTAAATATATTAAATATAACTTAGTAATCCAAAGTGCTTTGAAATTGGTTAAAAGCTAAGAGTATCTTTTTAAGAATATATGGGGTATGCTATTTTTGAGATTTAGGAGACTCATCATGCTCGGGGGGGGGTTGTTTTGTTTTTTTGTTTTTGTTTTTTTCTTTTTATTAGACAGGGATTATTGACACTATAAGAAAATTCTAATGGGTCTAGAAGGAAGAAAAGTTAAAATGATACCACTAAAAGTCAGATAAATTAACAAAGTTCATTTCCAAGGAGGTAAGCCATGAGAGTGTAATAATGTCTTTCTTTAGAAAGATATGTTTTACATATATTTCTACAGAATTACCTTGTATACAATTGCCTTGCATATAGAAAACCCCCAGTAATTGTGTGAAAGGCATATATATATATATACATATATATATATATTTATAAAATTTCATACATATGAGGATAATTTTATTGTACAAAGATATGCCTAAAAATAAGGGTCATATCTCAGTTCATATTGATAATGACTGACAATGTAGGAAAAGCTTTAGGACACAGTTTCATTGAATGAAATGTCACTAAATGTGAGATGAACATATACAATCACCTCAAAGTGAAGCTGTAACATTCCAAACCATGCATGTTATAACTTTACATTTTGAAGGTGATTTTCCTTTAAAACCATAGTTAGGGTACACGTGTAAACTAACAAGGTGTTGATAATCCAGACTATAGAAAGTGATAGTTTTAGTGAGGTAAAATAAGGACACTCACTAAGTCTGGTGTGAAACATGGATCAAGTTTCAATAGTCAAGTAAAAACTCTGAAACATATTGTGTCCTTTACTCTCAGAATATAAATCTGA
The DNA here is from genome assembly GCF_943737965.1 of Phodopus roborovskii. Lineage (NCBI taxonomy): Eukaryota > Metazoa > Chordata > Mammalia > Rodentia > Cricetidae > Phodopus > Phodopus roborovskii. The sequence goes on along the minus strand of NW_026126525.1, from coordinate 41,517,610 downwards.
AGTTTGGGACTGTAATAATTAAAATGAACTCCAAAATGTTTATGCAATACACAGCAATAAAGACAGGTTCTGAAGTCTGCTGTGTAGGCCTTTTCTGACATTTCAGGCATTCAACAGTTTTAACATAACCAGTCTGGATAGTTTTATGTTTCAGCAGTAATCTGCTTCCCTGAGCTAAGAATCACAATCGCTAATGCATATTTTCTCTGATATGTTCAAGAGGTCTAGGAAGACAGCAGGAACGTGCGTGGAGGAAAGCTACGGGCACTGCTTCTATCAGCTTTCTGCTAATGGGGTCTCTAACTAACTGCTTCCTACACATAAAACAATCTCTCTTATGTCCATTCCTTCTCTGAATAGTTAGGCTGGCTTCCTTTTAAGGAAGGACAGTGTATTCACTTTTAGAAACGGTTAGATTCTTTGCCAGCAAAATCCAAACAGGACCTCATCCCCCAGGGGAATTTCAGTTTCTATCTTTCATGTACTCTGCAACACTAGAGAACTTTACCCTGGTCCCTCTTCATCCTGTTAAGAAAGGATCTTAACTTTTCACGCTACTTACCAGAAAGTCTTTAGTCAGAGATTCTTCTGTTTTGCTTTCCAAGAATTGAAGAAATTTGAAATTCACAGACAAGAATGGCCTTTTCGACCCAGTTTTGCTTTTTAGCATTTGCTGGCGCAAAATAAATAAAACTCAAAGGCCCACAAAGCAACCTGGGACTACCCAGGCTGGATGGCGGGTTTGCCTTATCGGAAAGCGCCCAGAATGCATTTTCTGATGATGATATTGCCTTTTCAATTCCCCACCTGCCTCTTAGGACATGTGTGAACTGCATTTTGCTTTTTCTCTCTCCGGTTTTAACATTTTCCCTTCTCTCATTTTTAAGCTCATAGAATTTTAAAGTAGCCAATCCTTTTCCTTAATGAATATTTTAAAATAATTTGAATATTCAAAATATAGCAAAATAGTTCAAAGAAAAGTTTTTCACATAAAAACAAGAACATGTTTTCCAGATTTCACACTTGTTCCTTTTTTTACTTGCTTTAGTCTAAAATGACTTTTGGGTTTAGACATAAACCTAGCTACCAGCTGTCCAGATCTCTTTTTCTAAATTCTCGAAGTTGAATTGTTATTTGGTGTCATGAGGCTAACGTCTTATAATATTTAGGTTTACGCAGGACACTTTCTAAAATATTTCCTGAGAATTTTAAGTTAGTTTATTTACATTTAAAATATTTCATAAGCACCCCTGAAAATAACTAATATGCCATATTGGTATAAATACAATTGAAAGATAAAAACTAGGCAAAAATTTTGACACAAGGAATTTAACATGGAAAATTTTTGAAATGTGAAAAATATGCAAAAGAAAGTTAGCATGCCATGCTTTAGTTGCTTTTCATAATAAAACCTGCTTTAGAAGTTTATATTTGATTGGTTTCTGGGAATTTTGATTTTATAAATATTTCCACCATTCTCTGATAAGAATAGTTAATGTACCCAGGTTTTTTTTAATGTAAATTATATGCTTAATGTTTTTCTTCTGGGAGTCTGACACCTGCTGGGCATTGGTGCCTATGGAAACTGCCTCCGAGTAAGTCTCCTCCTTTGACTTGGTAATGGATTTGGTTGATGGGCTTCATGTGCCCATCTATTGTTAAATACTAGAATGGTTAAGATTTTGTAACTCAATTTAGGGAGCAATAGCATCCTCTGTTACCAGAATAAAGAACAGAGAAATCTGGAATATAACGGGGCCTAGAGAAAAAGTACTGACTGCAGAGAGACCCATTACAAAGGCCAACTTTAAACTTACTCCAGGAAGGTATGACTACAGACAAATGAATGACTCGAATTCTGCTGGGTATCTCAATTTTATCACTGGACAGGCAAATAACAGTCTCCTGGGGCTGAACCTAGGCCAGGCAACAATGCACAGTTAGAAACACCACCTGAACGGATGCTTGGAACTCTTCTTAGTCACTCTGAAGAGTCAGATAGATAAACCCTCTGAAGCAGAAAGTGGTTGTGGCTGGTATGTAGTCACACATTTGTAGTGAGTGGACTACGACAGGATGGTTGGACTGAGCAGTGTTGACACAGCAGGTCCCCGACAAGGTGATACTAGGATCAGAGCATTGTGGATTTGCAGTTGGGAAAAATGTGTACCCATACATACCGCTACTTCAAGTCTTTCACACAGTAGTGGCTTTCTGTGAAGCAGTAGTAAAGGCAAGACAATAGACGAAGTAGCATATTGGGTACTGGAAAATCAGCCCCACTATATACTCTAATGCCCCTCTAGCGCCCTCTAGTTCCATTTGCTACATAAAGCACATTTATAAATAACTGAGGGAGGGAAGGAGGGAGAAGGAACTGGGATCGATATGTAAAATAAAAAAAATAAAATAATATATTAAAATAATAAATAAATAAATGGCCTTCTCTTTAGCCATTTTCAATAACCAACACGTAAATCAAATTAGATACAATATTGTATCTATTTCTCAAAAATAAAGACAAACTAAGATATTGTTATGTTTTCAAATAAGTCTAGGTCTAAGAGTTATTTTTATACTTTTTTCCTTACGGTCTACTTTGAACTTTTATATGATAAAATGTTAATGACTTTTCCAATGTGATTTTAATTACAATAGAATGGTACTATATTTCTGTACCCCCTCCCTTCCTCTAACCACTTCCAGGCCCCACCCATGCTCTGACGTTGATTTAGTCTTTCTCTATGATTATTATTTTTATATCTGAATGTGTGGAGGAATTGTATGTCTGTGGGGGTATATAAATATAACCAGAGTGTTTTTGTTATTTGTCTGTATATGCTTTCAGGTCTGACTGCTCTTCATATAAAAGTCATTAAAGGGTCTCATCTCCTCCCAGTAGTCACTGGCTGCCCACATTTCTTCATGTAAGGGTGGAATCATGCAAAATTTCTCCAGTCCATGCTAATATGTGCATTTATATCATCATTGCTTCAGTTTTGTTTACTCATTCATTTCTAGGAGAGACTGTTTAGTCACAGACTTTCAGCGGACTATGATCTTGCCATCTTTCTTTGCCCTTGTCCCAGATCTTCCCTGAGCCAGAGGTAAAGGAACTGTGACGTCTGCAATGTCTGTCATCCATTAATCTCTACATTGTGTCTAGTTATAGTTTTCTATGGTGATTTCCATTTGCTGTAAAGAAGGGTTTCTTTAATGAGGGTTTAAAGATAAGATCTAGACTGTAGTAAGAAATTTTCTTATACTACCAGCATGGTGGTAGTAGGTTCATATTTAAGGACCATGACCTCAGTGGCCCCAGAAAATTGGCTAGGTTTCTCATTTTTACCATGAAAACATTAATGTCTTATTAGGTTGATGAATTCATTCCTTTACAGAATTTAAATTTTCAACTTAAATTTCTCTGTACAAACTAATATCCCATGCAATGATGTCATTCATACCTGTATTTGTGTCAAATCCAATTATGAAGCCTTGATGTGTATAATGTAAAAGAGATTATTTCTACTTTCTCTACTATGAAAACAGACCAATTTTCTCATTAGCTATTTCCATCAGCTCTGATTGCTTTAAGCTTATGTTTTTAATACCACTTTGTTTCCTAGCTAAAATTGCCCTGATTTCATGTTTGTATATATTGAACATTTCAGAAGATTTTAGCTTTGTTGACAATTGCACCATCTAAATTAGTAACAGTGTTTCTTTACCCGCTTTGTTATTGACTGTTTATACTACACCATGTATACATAGTCCAGCTCCTAATATATTCCTATTTATTTTCTTTTCCCTGTTTTTTTTCTTTTTCTTTTTCTTTTTTTTCTTTTCTTTTTTTTTTTTTTTTTTTTTTTTTTTTTTTTGCCATTAGAATTCAAAGAACAAAAACAATGATCACAATACAGGTAAATTAGAGTAAATTAGAGGAATAACTCATTTAAGTAGTCAACTTCAGAATAAAGGTCCTGAAGAGACTGACTAGACAGAGCTCATTACTCTAAACAAGTGTTGATTGGTGGCACATAGTTTTCCCACAGATCCTTGTACTGCGATGTGTTTGATTCACAAAGAAATATTTGAATTGGGAATTTGTGTGTTTACAAAGGGGGCTGTGATGTGTGAGAAGATACTGACATGTGTGAAGCAAGCATGCTATATATGTTGGAGACTATTAGGAAGATGGTACTACCATGAGGATTGGATTTTTCATATTTGACATGATCTTCGAAAGCCAGACTTTTTGATCTGTATAAAATAATCAAACCTCAACTGCATGTTCAAGGCATTTTATGATAAAATGGTTTAATATTCTTTGGTAAGAATATTATATATATTTCCTTAATGAAAAAATTAAAGAATATTTACATTATTGAAAATGAGGATACTATTTACCCTGTCCTTTATATTTTGAATCTTCCAAATTTGAAATTCATCTCAGTGTAAAATGTCTCTTGCTGGTGTTTTGATATCATGAGAGATATATAGAGTATACCTAATATTATCCTTTGGGTATCTACCTGCATATACACAATTTATAAAACACACATAAACTCTTAAAACATTTCTCCCTTAATGTCTGAAATTATATAACCCTGATAAATACCTATCTCAATTCTTTGCTCCAAAATAAATTGTGAATTCCCCAGTGGGGAGCCAGGCAGGACTGTGGTAATGTCATGAAATATTTGCTTGTGTTATTTTCCATCTGTGGGACACTCCACTCCAATCTGACATGTAAAGATGTTTACAAAAATCTGCTCAATGAATGAGTACAGAAGTAAGTAAAATAATAAACTATTATACTATCTCTACTTTAGCATGTACCCTATATTTTTAGTCAAGAATGTTCTATGTACCCAGATACTCACTGACAGAAATGGATCTAAGGTGGAATATTTCCTATGAACTGGCCATTGTGATCCAGGCACTGCTGTTGAATGGCAAAATAAATTTGAATTTATTTTTATCAACACTAAAATGTGATTTGTACAAGACAATATTCCTACCCAAACTTAAATTAATTTTGTGCTTGAAAAGCTACAAATGATGATGATTTCCTGTGTCTCTACATATTTTTCTTCACCCAACAATCGGTAACAGAGAAATCTGTAGCACTCAGTAGAACTGTGGCACTGAAATCCAAAGACAGTCTTTGACACTAGGAAGTATTCTAACTTTATCAGAGTTAGCGTTGTTTTTACAGTCAGCGTGTCTACTGTCATTCAAACAAAGGCCACTAAGAAAAGAAATGACACTCTGGTACTGATGCTGGGAAACAGGTGACAATCAAATTGTTGTTTTTAAAATTGGGATTTATGTCAACATTGTCCACAGGATAATTTTTTCACATGTGAAGTCTACACAAAGCTACTCAGTAGGAATGAAAAAATTTTACTCCCTCCAACATCTGCCTTTATACTTTTACACTCAAAGACTCCATGTATCCAAGTATTTATGAAGACTTTAAGTGACTTCAGTTTGAGACTCAAGAGAGAAAACTTTCTTTTGTTTCTTTTTTTTTTTTCCTTGTTTATTTAATAGTATTTGTTATGCTGGCCGATTGGAGTAGAAAGTGTTTGGAAGATGATGCATGTGGGCCTTTTTTCTGGCTCACAGGTTAATGAAAATTATGTAAAGTCATCATTGTTGGCACTGGGGCAAATGGCTTTTCCCCTCATAGATTTCAAGAAAGACAACTTTGATAAGCAAATTTGGAGTTGGCAGCAGCTTTTGATGACAAGCGTCTGTTGTGTGATAAAGGTCTCTAGATGGAAGCAACTCGGGGAAGTAAGACTTATTCACAAATAAGAAGGTGGAATATTTAGCAGTAAGAAATGTGATGTTTCAGTTTGCTCTCTGTTACTGTGATAAAAATCATGACCAAACGCAACCTGGGAGTGAAGGGGTTTATTTCACCAGACAGTTTAAAGTATATCATGAAAGGAAGATGAGGTAGGAATGCAAGGCAAGAACTTGTAGCCAGAAACTGAAACAAAGGCCATGAAGGAACGTGCTTACTGGCTTGTACCCCATGACTTGCTCATTCTGCCTTTTTTATTCCACCCAAGACCATCTTTCCAGGGGTGGCAATACCCCAGAGAGCTTGGTCCTTTAAATCAATCAGTGTAAAAGATACCCTAGAAATTTCTGTATAGACCAATCTGATATAGAAGTTTTCTCAGTTGAAGTTCCCTATTCAGAGATAATTCTGGTTTGTGTCAAATTGAGAAAACAGAAAAACGAAACAAATGAATGAACACCACCACCAGCAACAAAACAGCAAAACTGACCCCTTGTTAACTTTGCACACAAATACACTGGTATTAAAATATAGTCCTTTACTTCAAACCTATAGTGGTTCCCTCTATTATATTATAGATTCTCTCTTTTTTTTTCTCTCTCTCTCATCTATTCCTTCTCTGACTCAATCTTCCTAGTCCCAAGTGCTATATTTCTATTAGAGAAATGTCCAGAAACCTACAAAGATGACCCCAACTAACAATCTGAGCAACAGTGGAAAGGCTACCTTAAGTGCCCTTCCCTGACAATGAGATTGATGACTATCTTATGTGCCATAATAGGCCCCTCATCTAGTAGCAGATGGAAACAGAAGCAGACACCCACAACTAAACATTGAGCTGAACTCCTAGACTCCAGTTGTAGAGAGGGAGGAGTGATAAGAAAATGGGGACAAGACCAGGCTACAGAAACCCACAGAGATAGCTGACCTGAACAAGGGGGAGCTCATGGACCCCCAGACTGATAGCTGGAAAACCAGCATTGTACCTACTCACTCAAACCCACTAAACATGGGTCTCAGTTAGAAGGCCTGGGTAGTCTAAGGGACCTCTGACAGTTGAACCAGGATGTATCCCTGGTGCAGGAAAGGACTTTGGGAGCATATTCCCTATGGAGGGATACTCCCTTAGCCTAGAGGCAGGAGGGAAAGCCTAGTCCCTACTCCAAATGTCTTGACAGATTTTGTTGATCCCTCCTGGATGGTATCGCCCTTCCTGTGGAGTTGGGGGAGTGGAATGGAATCGGAGAGGGGTAGGGAGCCATGGAATGGAGGGAGTGGGGGAGAGGAAACTGGTTTGGATGTGTAAAATAAGAAATAAAAACGAAACAACAATAACAACAAAAAAACATAGCCCAATGTTTTCATTTAAGCCCAAAGTCTTGTGTTATATACACCTATATTTGTTATATAATATCACAATATGTTAAAATTTACAAGTTTTGCACTTTAAAATTTAAAAATCCAAACCCTTTATAGGTCAATTCTTTTTATAAAGTCCAATGTCTCCTTTAATGTTTCTCAATTGTTTACTCTGTTTTTTCCATTTTTTAAAATTTTTTTCTTATTTTACATATTCATCTCAGTTCCTTTTCCCTCCCTCCCATGCCCCCAACCTCTCTTCCATCCCCCCACCCCCTCCTTCTTCAGGGAAAGTAATGCCATCCAGGAGTGGTCAAATAAATCTGTCAAGATATTTGGAGTAGGGCCTAGGCCCTCCCTCCTGCCTCCAGGTTAAAGGAGTATCCCTCCATAGGGAATGTGCACCAAAAGTTCTTTCCTGCACCAGAGATACATCCTGGTTCCACTGTCAGAGGTTCCTTTGACTGCTCAGACCTAACTGAGACCCACATTCAGGGGTATGGGTCAGTCCAATGCTGGTTTCCCAGCTATCACTCTGGGGTCCATGAGCTTCTGCTTGTTCAGGTCAGCTGTCTCTCTGTGGGTTTCTGTACCCTGGTCTTATCATTCCTCTTTCTCAGTTGTTAACTCCTGAAAATAAAATATAAGTTATATACTTTCTCATTTCAAAGAGGAAAAACCAGGCTACACTTACAATTAAATGAAAGTAAAACCAATATCCAGTAGTGCAATACAAATAGCTTGCTTTCCAAAAGGCTCAGACAGTTCTGCTTTCTGGCTCTGCCATTCACAGTAGGTAGCTTGTCTTGTAGGTTGTGGCTTGGCTAAACTACACATGTAGTTGTCTACATTGGTCATCTCATGATCCAGTGGTCTCCTGGGCTGTCTTCACGGAGTCTGAATCTGTTGTGTGGTGTCAAAAACTTAGTCTCTTTCCATGATCCCTTTCACTTGACGTTTTTACTACTACTGAGGATACACTTCGCCAGTAGTTTTCCTGGCTTATCATAGTGCCAAACTTCAAGACTCTTGATGATTCCCCCAATCCAGCACATCTCATACTGCCAAAACTAGTAACAAATACAGTCTCTTTTGCATTAATAATTTCAGCTGCCAATGCCTCACTGGACCACTGAAAGCTGGCTGACTCTGAAGAAATACTCCAAAATATTTCACTTCAATGATCCTTATGTCTGTTTAATCAGTCCCAGAAACCAGAATCGTTTATCCCAGTAAAACAAATCTTTACACTTCAGTGATGAGGTTCTATTGTTAATCTTCATCCACAACTGACCAGAAACAACAGATTCTTAATACAAACTACCATACAATTAGTACTGCCCAGGAATATTAATCCAGAGGTATTACTTCCCTCAGTGAGATAGGCTCTCCCTCATCTATAATTAATAAAGAAAATGCCCTCATAGACTTGCCTATAAGTCAAATATATGGGGGGGGGATTTTAATTGAAGTTTCTTCTTGTCAGATGATATTGCTTTGAGTCAAGTTGACTAAAAAATATCTTGGACACTTGGAACCTGGAAATCTTGTTGGAGAGTAAAATTTGGTAGCCATTTTAAAGTCTTCCAACTAGTGGAGTCCAGTAAAACCCTAAGTTCAAAATGCTCTCCATTTTTACTGAAGTGCATGAATAATATCAAACATAAAAATCTCAGTGCCTGACTGTGGATCTTTGAACCTGCTTCCATCAGTTACTGGATGAAGGCTCTGTGGTGACAGGGTGAGTCCTGTCAAAGAAAGGGAGGGCAGATAATATGAACAAGGGGGAGTCAAGATCAAGACAGGGAAATATACAGAGTCAACTGAACAAAGTTCATGGGAACTCATGAACTCTAGACTAATAGTTGAAGATCTTGCAGGACCTAACTAGTCCCTCTATATATGGATGACTTGTGTGTCTTGTTCTGGGTATAAGGCCACTGGCAGTAATACCAGCATCTATCCATCATGGTAAGTGAGCTGGCTTTTTGGAGCCCATTCCCTATGGAGGGATTTCTAGCTCAACCTAGATGCATGGGGGAGGAACTTGGTCCTTCCTCACCTAAATGTGCCAGGCTTTGTTGACTCCCAATGAAAAAGGCCTTATTCTTTCAGAAAAGTAGAGAGGTTGTTCTGGGGAGAGCTGCACGGGGGAGCAGGAGGAGAGGTGGGAAGGAGAACTATGATTGGTATGTAAAATGAATAAAAATATTATAAATTAAAATTATCTGTTATGTAAAGTTTAAGTAAATCCATTCTTAAGGAATATGTGTATATGTTTACTATTTATTATTATTATTATTATTATTATTATTATTATTATTATTATTACTTTACTGGTATAAAAATACAATTTTAGTCATATCAATTCATCTGTATTGTTTCTCCTCCACTATGGTATAAAATGAATGATCACTTTAAAGGAAAGATTCTTTCATCAATAATCTTGCACTTTGTCTCCTATTTAGGTTTTCGGTATGGTGGGGGCACATTTTCTATGGCAGACTACAACATGGTCTACAGACTCAATTTTCTTAAGGAAGGAAAGGAGTTGTCAGTTGTGCCCATGTGTGAGTGGCCTTGCTGTTTTAATATTAGTGTTTTAGCAAGCCTTATTGCTTAAATGGCCAAATTACAGTCTGATCTATTCTTTACCATTGTGGAAGCAATAAGTTGACCTTTACATTAACCAAGTTCATTTTCAAAGTTTCCCAACATCTGAGGAATAAATATAGCAATGAAATTTATTTGACATATAAAATGCTAGATTATTTTTTATTCTAACTTAATCTTTAGCAATAGAAACTGTAATTTATATGATTTAATATCTTCAGTAAATTTCTTTGGAGCTAGTGTGGTATTATTTAGTGGTTAAGAGTGGACTGAGAAGTGGTATTTTATGCTCTTGTCACATGTTTCCACAGAAAATAAAGTATACTTTGGGTGTGTAGATAAAAGCATGATGGTTGATAAAACTTATTTGTTTGTTTGCTTGCTTGCTTTTGTTTTGTTTTTGTTTGGTTTGGTTTTTTTCGAGATAGGATTTATCTTTATTGCTTTGGAGCCTGTCCTTGAGCTAGCTCTGTAGACCAGGCAGGCCTTGAACTCAGAGAGATCCACCTGCCTCCACCTCCCCAGTGCTGGGATTAAATGCGTGCACCACCATTGGCTGGCTTGATAACACTTTTTTGATAAGCGTCCTTATATTTTCTGTAAATTTTAGATCATCAACTAAATCTAATAGAAATAGTTTTTGTCATAACCTTACGGAGGATGATGTTTCTCATTTTAAAACTTCCTTTATGTAAATCACAGATAAATATAGAAAATCACAGCCAAGTAAGAGATCATAAAAGACACAACAAATACTTCCAGATGATTATTCAGTGAAATGTTAAAAGAATATTTTGTGTGCTTGTCAGGTTTCTCAGTCAGCTCAAACTAGTAATTTGGATTCACTTCATTGAAATCACTGAAGAATGTTAGCAGAGACTGGTAAGGGGAATGAAGAGGCAGAGAGAAAAAGCAATAGTGCTTAAATGATGAAGTTGCTCTCATAATTCAGCCTCAGATAACTCAAATAAGCACACCTTGAAGATGAGAGTACAGTGCTGAGCTCCACTCAGGAAGGAAAATGCAAAGGCTCTTGGTTCCTTCAGGAGCTCTGTGGGTGGGGCTCAAAGGAAGTATTGTCAAGATTTAAGTTCTTTTCCCTTTTTTCTAGAGCCAGTCATTACATTTTAAGTCACAGATGTTTTCTAAACACTGATATCCAATGTTTTAATTGACTTTTAGTGTAATAAAATTAATATTTAGCAAACAGTGTAGATTTTTCTATATTGGTACCTTAACTAATGAAAAACTCACACTCTTAAAGTTTTTGTCTATTTAGTATATATTTTCCAGGATGACAACTTACAGAGTAATTAAAAAAACGATTTGATTTTGTGTTAGCCTGACCTGTTCATGGAGAACTTGGCATTCAAGGAAATGCTGCCTGCTACTAAATAGCTTTAGCACATGTGTAAGCAGAGCAGAGCAGAGAAGACTTTTGTTGTTGTACTAGAAAATTTCAGTGGAATCCTGTTTGTAATAGTTTGGGAACTTGTGTTGAATAGAGAACAAAATTAAAAAAAAAAAAAAAGCATTATGGAAAGGTGTCTCATCCAAGTGCACCGTATGTTCAGTTCTTATGTCACAGCAACTATTTCAGATGGCATCTACCATTAACTTTCATAGGTTGTAGGTACCGTTCCAATACTAAATATTCTGAAATTCTGGCATCTAATATATAACACTTTTCTGAAATCATCTATATCAATATTGAACATTAAAAATCTTACAAGCCCAACTGCAGTCATAGCTATGATAATGCGCTTGGGGAACCTTGAAGGATTCCATGTTTGGCGAGGTGACCCAGGCTGTTGGGATATGCCAGGCACACAGAGCTTAGTGAGAAGTTTTATCACAAAAGGAAAGAGGGAAAGAAAAGAGAAAAGAGGTAAAGAGACACAGATAAGAAGAGAACAGAAGAAAAGGAGACAGGAAAAAAATAATCGTCCTCAGGGGAACAGCAGGGAAGAGTAGGAAAGAGGCTGTAAGTGGGCAGGGTCTTTTGCACCTGCATGTAGACTAGCAACAACTATGGAACCTGGGCTGCCCAGAGTACTACCTAAGTGCATTCTGCCAGGTGACAGGGGCAGGCAAGCATAATGTCTGGATCCTTGCAGTCATCATCCTTTGAGCTTCTCCTTCTTAGCTTGTTTATCCTTCTTAGCTTGTGAATAGCCCCAGAGCCTTCAGTTTTGAAGGATGCAATTCCAACATAAAGGTGTCAACATATTTATACTCTTTTTCATGCCATCAGCTTGGGTTGCAGCTACTTTCATGCCATGTCTTCACAGGCCTTTCCTCCAGAGTATACATTCTTCATCTTTTTGTATAAAGCCACTAGCCATTCTGAGTTATAGCTTACAAGTATAACATTTAGAGCTGTTAGCTCTAGTGCATGTCCAAAATAATAGGGCTAGGACATCAGTTAGTGAATGTGAATCCGTCAGTGTTCAGCCCATGATAACATAAGTAACTACAATAAGATTATTTAGTTGTTAATAGATAGCTATCAATAAGTGTCAGGCCTTAGAACTGAGTATTATTTTCTTCTTTCCTTTCTACCCTAAATTAAACAGAGACGTCTGTGCTCCAGACTGCACTTTTGCAGTTCCTCTGAGAAAATAAGCTGACATCAGTCATGATGATGGTTACACAGAATTTCCAATTTCCTGTTACCAACATGGAAGTAATTTTATATAACTTTGTAAGACAGATCCGATATTTTGCATTTTTGTGATAAAAGTCCCAAAGATTGACTCATTCTTAAGAAGATGGTTGACTATAGCAGACTGTTTTTAAAGGTAAATTAGCTTTATTTCCAAACTCTTCTTTGTAGAACATACTTTCTTTCCTAAAGAGCACAAATTCTGTTAAGAATTTGTAGAGTGGTGTGCTTCAGAGAAGTCTGGCCCATCAGATTCAGAAATGGAAACACTCACATACCTGTGTCCTGGTTAGTTTTGTTTGTCAGCTCATTGAAATCCAGTGTCATCTGAGAAGAGGAAAGAACAATTAAAGAATTAGCTGTATCAGATTGGTCCATGGGCAATTCTGTTTGGCATTGTAATAACTGATATTGGATAGAAGGTCCCAGCCTCCACTGGGTAGTACTGTCCTAAGGCAGGTGGGCCTGGAGTGTGTAAAGCAGCTAGCTGAAAATAATTAGTCAGTGAGTGAAATATTAAACATCATTCTCCATAGCTTCTGCTTCAATTCCTCGAGTTCCTGCTCTGAGGTTGCAGTGGAAACTGTGACCTGGAGGTGGAAAGCCAAAACCAACCAACCAAACAAAACAAAACAACACAAAACAAAAAAACAAAAACAAAAGCAGAAGCAAAAACCAAAACTCTTTCCTGATCTAGATTTTGTTTGGTCAGAGTATTTTATCATCATCAATAGAAAAACAAACTAGAACACAGAGGATATTGTTCATAGAAATATTCCTTTCCCTTCCATGCTAATTAATGATTTACAAAATGGAGCCTTGTTTCTATTGAGGCATGAAGTACTGTGTGGAGTTTCTAAAACCTACATCCTAAAAGCAAGATAATAAACATGACTCTTTATGTAGGCCTGTATCTAGTTCTGAGAAAGTGACATCATTAGTGATAGTCACTTTGATAACATCAGAGAGTTAGTAGAAGACTAAGAATGCAGATAAGAATCCAGACCATACTCTGGCATAATCTCTGTAACCTTATTGGGAACAAAGTCCCTTTGGAAGTAATGGCATTAAAAATAGTAATATCAGAATATCAAACAATGACTAAATGCTTCATTTGAAGACAAGAACTGAAGACATATAGAGAGATATCTGTGACATGGGATGGGGGGCCTTGAAACAAGTGAAACTGAGAATTGTGTGGTGCTGCTGTGAGCCAAGGGGCTTCAGCATTTCTTCTAACACAGAATCTGGAGAAAAGGAAAGAAATAACTTTACATTAAGAAAGTTCAGCTCAATTGATGATTTGGAAATACAATTTTCCAAACAGTGAAAGAAAAATTCTTGCATTTCCAGAGCCACATCACTATTTTGGTAGATAATCCTTTGGTTTGACAGCCCAAGACAATGAAATTCCAAGCAGAAACGATATATGAGCAAGAGAAAGAGCCTGATTCTTGGTGTGAGTGAGCTAATAGTAAGGCTCCAATACCTTTGGTGTCTTTGTTCCTAGGGACATTTGTTCTCAATGTTTCAGCTAATTCTTGCTTACCCTTTCATTAAAATCACAGTATGATTTTAATATTTATATGCTTTCTATATTTTAGGGGAAAGAAACCTTGGGATAGCTCAGAACCACCTCCATGCCTTAAAGATGTAGTAAACATAGATTCACAGGATTAAAGTATATGTGACCTCATGTGTTTTCATAGACTGGAGAAGCTTTACACTCACCATTTACATTCTAGCTCTTGTTGTCACCCCACTTTTATCCCAGATTGTGTCGACCTGGGAAAATACTTGTGACATTTGCTTGATGCCCAAGCACCATGCAAGCAAAACCATTTTCTTTGTATCTAGATCCTAGCCCCAGTTTTGATTACAGATAAGGAGATGCAAAAATACCCAAATGACATGCAGGAAAACAAAATGTCTGCTTCTTCAGATAGTTCTATTTTTGTGTCTATAATTCTGTTCACCAACTGCATGTGTAACCTTTCTTTAAATTTGCAAAATAATTCAGAAGTTTTCATGCTGCCAATTGCTAATCAAACGTTCTTCATCAACATCCACGCCCTCTTCCCATTTGTCATCTTATTCATGCATTGCAAACAGTGGCTCATGCAGCTCCCTCTTCTCTTTGCTGCAGGAAAACAACAGGCTGTGTAACCAAGGGGAAGCTTATTAGCAGCTAAAAGCTCATTTTTAATGCCACCTAATCAGGTGGCCGACTCATTGAAATTATGAATCTGAAGGGAAAAAAATCCTCATTTAATTCCTCAAATATTAATGTGGCTTGTCAAACAGTGCCTTTAATATCACTTGCTTCCTCTCAAAGAGTTCAAGCACGAAGCCTTTGCCAGAATAAATTGGTAAACCTGTTTCTTTCTCAGTGCATATGGTGAAAACCTTTGAGGTCTGTCTGATTTATATAAGTGTACTTGGCTGCTGTTTTATATTTATCCAAACTGTGTTACGAAGTAAAAGGAAGGAACAGTTCCAAGAATAAGATTCTTTTTAATATAAAGACTGGACATGTTTGCGAATATGATATATGTAGACTTCTCAGTTATGACTGACTTACTAAAATGAGTTCATTTATTCTGCATCATATTATTGGTTTTATTACTGATTCATCATGAACATTAATGAATGAAAATGCAGGTGCCTGAAATGTTCATGTACATGAAATGCATCTTTAAACCTATAACATCACAATGGCATTTTTGTTCCTGTTAGAACTTTTTCAAACCATGCACATGTTTTTCCATTTATCAAGAAAGTTGAAATCTGTGGCAACAGTTTGTCATCTCTTTGCAGTCCTATCAAGGAACTGTGAAAAATGAACTATTTGTAGCACCAACTGAAGGATGATTTCATTCTAACATAGCTTGGACATGTGTGTGCCATGGAAAGTGACTCATGGCTTAAGGTTAATGTGTGGGGTAAATCCATGACAGTCTAGCTATAGAGTAAATGGCTTTAGCAGCCAATGTGAAAGCATGGA
The DNA here is from genome assembly GCF_943737965.1 of Phodopus roborovskii. Taxonomy (NCBI): domain Eukaryota; kingdom Metazoa; phylum Chordata; class Mammalia; order Rodentia; family Cricetidae; genus Phodopus; species Phodopus roborovskii. The sequence goes on along the minus strand of NW_026126525.1, from coordinate 41,502,154 downwards.
AAGCTTAGCAGCAGCATTGTATACCTGAGAAGGAAGCACTGTTACTTCGGTGGGTTTCATGGTTCTAAGTTTAATGAACACTCTCTACCCTGATGGAGCCTTAACATATGGGCTGTGGAAATAATGTTAGAGGAAATTTAGAACAATATGCCACCTGAGGAGTATTTGAATAACATGGAGAGCAATTGTCTATCTTTATCTTAATCTATGTGCATGTGGATATGTGCACATCAATGAACTACCTGTGGAGAACTGAAGAGGGCATCAGGCACTCTCACCATGGATTTGTAAGCCACACAAGTGGTGCTGGGAACTAAACTAGGGTTCTCTTAAACTCTGAACTACCTTTCCAGGCCCATCTGGCTAGTCTTTCAGCAGTGGCTTTTTGAAGAAACTTTGTAATCCCCATTTTTCACTCCAACTATCATCTTTTGTGACTCTTTGGTTGTTATTGTATATAAAATTATTATATACCACCTCCTTTTTTCATGATATTCTTTCACTTATTTGGTGACTGTTAATGGGTTTTCTTTAAATATTGGCAAGCAATCAAGTCCTCAATGCCTATCCCACTGCTGCCATGTTCTTCCCACTGTGGTATCTGTTAAAACATGCAATAGTCATGTTTACATGGCCCGAATATGACTATTGTATGACAATGGGCTCTCATAGTGCTTATTTCAAAGAAAGCATTACGTTTTATAGAGAGTTAACCCTTCTTTCCTCATTTTTTTTATTTCTATATAAAGCTGTGGGCCAGTTTCTTATCAGCTAGCTCTTCTTAAATATTAACCCATTTCTATTAATCTAAGTATTTCCTTGTAGTCTCATTTTACCGGAGAGTGGGCCCAGACATCTGTTCTCTCCAGTCTCTACAATTTGACTCTCCTCCTTACCACTTCCTTTTTCCTCATTGTTTCCTACTCCCACCTATATTGGTTTCCTATTGGCCAACAGTTCTTTATTCATTAACCAATATGAGAAACATATATACAGAATGACATCTCCCATCATCTCCTTTTTTTCTGTCTAACATAAAGAAGGGTTTTAACTTTAACACAGTAAAATATATAACAAAACAGTTATCAAATAACCACAGTTAACAATATTTAGTTCATTAACATTTAGTAAGATTTAAAGAAAATATTCTATCATCTATCCTATCTTTGTTAGTATAAAGTCCTATATGTACCTTATCTTTAATCCTAAGTAAGGAAAACTATAACCATAACTATCTGTCTTCAACTCCATCAAGGACCACAGGAGGATAATATGCAAAGTCTAGAAATGACAGAAACATTTTGCCTGGTCAGTCACCCAAAGTTCTTCTGTTCCATCTTCAGGCTATAGGCCATAGTGTATATGGCAGGCTCTTCAGCAAAGCAGGAAACTTTAAACTGTCCACCTTATTGGAAGTTTGTAAGAAATTTTTCTCTGTGCCCTGTAGAATGTCTGGAAGACTCTTACATGAAGCAGGAACCCTGTAGCAATGTCCATCTTGTATCAGCAGTCACTTTCCTGTTGGTCCTGCATGTTCCGTTTATATAGCATAAAGTCAAATAGTCTAGACAAGAGCAGTATCTTGCCCAAATGGCTAGTCTTGCCATATTGGAAGTAAACTCCATAATGACTTTCTTTGATGTTCATCTTCCTTTCTGATGCAGGTGGTGTTGCCAGGAGCAGTTATGTCTCACTGTCAAGAAAAACCCTAAACCATTTTAAATGCCATATTCTATAGGTCTTTGAAAGGTTTGAAGAATGCCTAATCATGTCAAATATATCTCTATATAGCTAGGAAACCTAACTCACCTAGCTACATGTTTTAACTATCAAAGGTAACTATCTATAATCTGTACTAATATAGATTACATTTTTACATGAACTATATAAACACAATACCAAAACAAGAGGAGAAATATATATATATATATATATGTATATATATATATATATATATACATATATATATATATATATATCTCACAAAATTGACCTTTAATTGTATCAATAAATAAAAATCCATTCTAAAACAAAGTACTAATTTCTATACCATAATCCCCATTTTACCTGTAAGATAAGATTGGTTGTGGTCATTAACCATTTATAACCAACCCCATTTAAATAAAAACAAACATTTATAGACAATATTTGGGAATTTGGGCTTCATTCTTTCCAAACTGCTTCCTGCTGGTAGGGGGCACTGTCATGGGGATCCCAAGAAGATGCAGAAATCCTGGCTTTAGTGGTCTGCAGTGCTGCCTTGTCCCAGCATTTTTGAATGTTGGATCACCTAGGACACTGTTTCAGGGGGTCTTGTTTGATCAAACCATGTTATTCTGTAAGGAATCCACAGCTTTTCATTTTCTGTGGAAAGAAAAATAGAAATCCTTTTCCCCAGTAACCTGTCCTTGGACTTAAATTTTCAAGTCAAAGCATTTTTTAAATATATAAATTGGATTAATCCAGCAGCAGTTCTTTTAACAGTTGTTATTTCCTCAGCAGTCAAATGATACCAATACAATATAATACCCTACAGTATTCAGATTCTCATTGTGCTTTCCATCTTTACATGGCTTTTTAATTACTCTATTTCTTCTACTTCTATTTTTTCATTTTTTGAAACAGGGTTTCTCTGTGTAACTTTTTTTTTTTAATCTGTCCTGGAATTAACTCTGTATACCAGGTTTACTTTGAAATCACAGAGATCTGCTTTCCTCTGCCGCCCCAGTGCTTGAATTAAAGACGTGTGCCCTAGCTACTCTCTATTTTTTCTAAATCACTTTATCCTGTTTCTTTTTCTCTCCCAAGCATATTTTAAAGCACACTGTAGACCCTTTAGAGGTTTTTCTTAATCTGAATCTGTCTTTACTGTAAATCTTTACCTTTTTTGTGGCTATCTGTCTTTTATCTGGTAATCAACAACATTGCTAAAATGAAAGCCATAGAACTGATAGCTGTGCTCACTGCCTTGGTCCTGCAGCATGCTGCCAGCTTGGAGATATTGTCACTGCCATTGCCACCTCTCGTACACATCATTCAGTTGTTAGCAGTGCTCTTTAAAAGCCTTGCAGTTATTTGCTGCTAATGCTGAGTCAGGAAACCTCCCTTAAAGGAGCCGCACAAATTTCTGCTTGTCTCTGGAAAAAAAGCATACAACCTAGGAAAATGCTGCTGTTAAGAAGACAAGCCTTGCTTGTCTCTGATCTTTTGTTTCTAAAACCCCTTTTTAAACTTTTGTCAAGTTTTAAGTGAAAGTTCTTAGGTTCTTGTTGGAAGCCATTTTGTTATGAGCCGGTTTTTCCTGCTGGTCTGGTCCCACTGCTGCACCAGCCCCAAATAACACACAGAGATTCTGTATTAGATATAAAGCTGTTGGCCAGTTACTAGTTTCTTATCGGCTAGCTTTATATTAAATATTAACCCATTTCTATTAATCTAAGTACTTCCTTGTGGTCTCATCTTACCAGAGAGGGTCCGGTCTTCTGTTCTCTCCAGTCTCTATATCTTGACTCTCCTTCTTCCTCATATTTCTTATCTTCCCAATTGACAAACACATTAGCAGTTTAGTTCTAATTATTTGAACATGACTGATTTTTCTCCTTTGAATGGCAGGTCTTGTCAGCATGTGATAAATAGAAGCTGTGTGGCACAGTGTTGGGGTGGCAATCCACTATTACAAGAGTATGGTTTTCTGGCAGGTCATTAATGTAGGTTACAGGATTTGTAGGTGGGTGATATTGATGGCTAATTTTCTCCTCTAATACTGTGCAAAGTACCCCTGAATACTGTGAGTACAACTTAGTAGAAGTGAAGCTTCAACTTACAGAATAGCTTAATTTCTCATGTTCAATAACATGGTAAGTTGTGTCTTTAATATCAGAGTCTTACTATCATGTTATGATGTGTAATCAATATCTTTGGCAAGAACTGTAAGATTCACTGCAAAATGTTTTATTTTTATAATGTTGTGAAAGGTGTTTTATAATTTTTATGCTGTTCAGTTTCAAAATATTGTATGTAATTTAGGTTTAAATACTGCACTTGTATTCTATACTTCACTAACTCATTTTTAGTTCTACATGTAGGTGTGCATATTCATTAGAATTTCCATAAACATAAACCTGTAATTTATACAATTTGCTTTTTGCTCTTTACTCTTGTATAATATTATGTTTTTAAAATATATTATTGTTGCATAGAAGTTATGAGAACAAATCTCTAGCATAATCTCTTACTTGTTTCTGTAGGGCCAGTAAATTATCTGTAATTGATGACAGATGCTATTTGATTTTTATCAGATTGAAGATCTGAATTCATAGTTTATTGAAGGTTTTTGTCATGGACATGTTTATTCTCATTGTGCTTGAGATGCAACTAGTTTCAAAATTTATTTTTTGGAACCATGTGTTTTTCTCTCTTTACTGATATGATGTGATAGATTGGTTTCTAGAAGGTTGGAAGCATGTTACCTCAAAAGAGTAGAATGTAACTAAACTACATCTGAGTCACTAGCAATTGATTTTGCTCTCATACATATTTAAAACCTCAAGTTAAGAAGAAGACAGGAGATGGAAGAATTATCATCAATGTGATGGGGAGTTTTGGATTTCCTTGAACAATCTGGGCTTGCAGGATGAAGATATTATTAGTGAGAACATAGTTAAGTGAAGAAAACCCACATGCTGTCTGTCTTAAGGAAATACTTAGTTGGTTGTATAAAATGCATGAAAGGCAAACTCAAATTAAAACTCAACATGCAAAGGAACACATGTTATTGGAGACTGAAATAAAAAGAAATCTGTATTTATTAATAGCGGAAATCCTAGTTGAATTGTTATTTCAGAAACCTTGAATAATAGAATGCAAAAATTGTCAAGTACAACCTGGAAGATGTGGGCTTATTCATTTTTGTTATTTATAGCAAGCAGTGGAAATTATTAAAGACCTTGAAACTTAATCATGCTTACATGGTAGAACTTAGAATTTTCACAAAACCAATAGCTCCCCTTCTTCTTTCATGTACTCATTTTGAACAGTATGTTTATAACTTTATTCATACATTTCTACCATTGTATCTTAGAAGAAATTTACCAGTTTTACAGATAAAATGGAGAGAAATTCTTCTATCCTTATTCAAACAGATTCATCAAAAATTAGTTAAGTGATTTTTGGCTTTAAAATTGGCTCAGAGCTGGTAAGGTTTAAGAGAGACACTGAGCTTAAACTGATGCTGTTGTGAGCACCTTAAGATTTGGGGAATATAATTTTGCCTGTGAAATTTGTCATTTTAGAACAAGATAGAGGATTTTAGTGAAGACTAGACCTCAAATATATTTACACTTGTTCATCCAGTGCTACAAACATTTTGCACCCACTATGTAGAAGCTTCAAGCAGGAGAATTGAATCAGAACATGAGTTTAAGACCAGCTGGGCAGCATCTCAAAAAAAAAATCTTGAGAAGAAAGCAAATAAACAACAAGAAAAAATACCACCAAAAACTAAGAAGTTCATTTTTCAAACAATAAACTTTGTAAAAAATTTTATCTTCATGTCAGTAAAATACAAATGTAGTATTTTATGTTAATTTTACTAAGATATTTAATCACAGTTATAAATTTTAAGGAATAAAAATGCATTCTAGCAAAAGAAAGAGGCCTCAGCTGGAGAGTTCCAGTCCAGTGAGATCCGACTATCCTGAAAAACCTTCCCAAGATTCAGCTTAGCCTTTATCCTCTTCTGCCAGCTATTTGCCAGAGGTGAGTATGGGCCCAATTGGGGCTGCCTCTCCCCTACAACCTCTCTGCCCCCCACCCAGAACTCCCTGGGTTGGCCCCTGATCCTGCTGCTCCAGTGTACTGTCCCCATCAAGAGCATCCTTGGGGCTCTGATACACCCCCACCAATCCCCACCACGAGCCTGCCCCCCCCACCCTGTGCCCTACCCTTCATACAGTCCTGCCGCTCTGTCCGAGCCCTGGGACAGAAGGTGGAGCCAACAGTCCACCATACTTCAGAGACTTCTCAGAGCAACTCTAAACAAAGGACACCTGCCTATCCACGCAGGACCACTGTAATTTCCACCTGCTTGGTCTCTGACCCCAACTCCAGTCCTCTGCTGGAGTCCTGGGTCCCTCCCAGAGACCCGCCTAACTCTGCGGGTCCACTCTGAGTTCCTTCCAGCAAGATCATTGACTTCCAAATCTGGACCTCTGCTAAAGAAAGAGGCCTCAGCTGGAGAGTTCCAGTTTCCAGGGAGATCCAACTATCCTGCAAAACCTTCCCAAGTTTCATCTCAGCCTTTGTCTTATTCTGCCAGCCACTGGCTAGAGCCATTGGCACCTGGCATCTTCTACTGGATCCTAAGCCCTGACTCCAACCCTGGGTCCATGTCTGCAGACAGACCTCCTAGAGAGCTTGGACCACACAGAGCTACAGATATTGAATCTCGGACCCACATAAGCCCACCTGGGAAGTACCATAGAGAGAAGGGGAGACCCTACCAACACCTATTGGAAGAAGCTATGGGAAGAAGGCAATATAAGAAAACACCTAACAACAGAAAGACAAGCATGACACCACCAGAATCTAGGGAATCTACACCAACTAGAATGATACACAACAACAAAGCAGAGGAAGCACAAGGGAATGACTTAAAAATTGCCATCATGAAAATGATGGAGGCCCTCAAAGAAGATATGAGAAAATCTCTTAAAGAAATGGAGGAAAAAACAAATAAAAAAGTAGAAGGAATGAACAAATTCCTTAAGGAAAGTACAGAAAGCCAAGAAAAAACAATTAAGCAGGTGAAGGAAATGGTTCAAGACATAAAAAATGAAATAGAGAAAACAAAGGCAACACAAACTAAAGGAATGCTGGAAATAGAAAAATTGGGCAAAAAATCGGGAACTACAAGCGTAACCAACAGAATCTAAGAGATGGAAGAGAGAATCTCAGGGCACAGAAGGTAAACTAGAAGAAATATATTCATTGACCAAAGAAAATCATAAATCCAACAAATCCTTAACACAAAACATCCAGGAAATGTGGGACACCATGAAAAGGCCAAACCTAATAATAATAGGCATAGAGGAAGGCCAGCTCAAAGGTGCCGAAAACATATTCAACAAAATCATCTAGGAAAATTTTCCAAATCTGAAGAAGGACATGCCCATGAAAGTACAAGAAGCATACCGAACCCCAAATAGGATGGACCAAAGAAAAAACACCCCTCAACATATAATAATCAAAACACCTAGCATACAGAATAAAGAAAGAATATTAAGAGCAGTGAAGAAAAAGGACAGGTAACATAAAAAGGCAGACCTCTCAAAATTACACCTGACTTCCGCATGGAAACCCTCAAGGCCAGAAGGTCCTGGATAGACATTATAAAAGTATTAAGAGAACACGGATGCCAGCCTAGGCTACTATATCCAGAAAAAACTCTCAATCACTATAGATGGAGAAAACAAGATATTTAATGACAAAACCAGATTTTCCCAATACGTATCTACAAATCCAGCCCTACAGAAAGTATTGGAAGGAAAACTCCAACCCTAGGAAGGTAACTATACCCACAAAAATGTAGGCAAATGATAATCCATGTACACTATAAACCAAGGGTAAAGCAGAATTAATATATTCACAATTCCACTGCCAACAACAAACCTAACTCAAACAAGTATCAATAATCAATGGGCCTTAGTCACCCTCAACATTAATGGTTGTAACTCACCTATAAAAAGATACAGGCTAACAGAATGGATATGAAGACAGAATCCATCCTTCTGCTACATAAAAGAAACATATCTAACCTTCAAAGATAGACATTACCTCAGGGTAAAGGGTTGGGAAATAAGAAGCAAGCAGGCGTAGCTATCCTAATATCTAACAAGTTAGACTTCAAAACAAAATTAATCAAAAGAGATGAAGACAGTTGTTTCTTAGTCATCGCAGGAGAAATCCATCAACACAAAGTCTCAGTTCTGAACATCTACTCCCCTAATACAAATTCACCCACATTCGTAAAAGAAACACTACTAAAACTCAAAGCTCATATAAAACCTCACACACTTATAGTGGGAGACTTTAATACATCACTCTCAACACTAGACAGGACCACAAATCAGAAACTCAACAAAGAAACAAACAAACAAACAAAAAAAAAAAAACTAACAGAAGTTTTGTCTCAGCTGGGGTTAACAGACATCTATAGAACATCCCATCCAAAGACAAAAGAATATACCTTTTTCTCTGCTCCACATGGAACCTTCTCTACAATCGACCATATACTAAGTGGCATAACAAACCTCACCAGATACAAGAGAATAGTAATAGTCCCCTGTATCTTATTGGACTACCATGCTTTAAAATTGGAATTCAACAACCACACAAATAGCAGAAAACCTGCAAACTCATGGAAACTGAACAATGTGCAATTGCACAACTCCTGGGTCAAAGAAAAAATAAAGAAAGAAATTAATGACTTTCTAATATTCAATGCAAATGAGGACACAACATACCTGAACTTATGGGACACCTGGAAAGCAGTGCTACGAGGGAAGTTCATTGCACTAAGTGCCCATGTGAAGAAAACAGAGGATAGTCACATAAGAAAATTAACAGTGCAACTGAAAGCCTTAGAACAGAGAGAAGCAAACTCACCCTGTAGGAGTAGAAACCAGGAAATAGTCAACTTAAGGACTGAAATCAACAAAATAAAAACCAAGAAACCAATACAAAAAAATCAATGCAATGAAGAGTTGGTTTTTTGAGAAAATCAGCAAGATAGACAAACATTTATCCAAAAAAAATGTAACAGCAGACAGAGAACATGCAAATTAACAAAATCAGAAATGAAAATGGGAACATAACAACAGACACAGAGGAAATACAGGCAATTTTCAGGTCATACTTTGAAAATCTGTATTCCATAAAAATAGAAAATTCAAAAGAAATGGACAAATTTATGGATAACTATCACGTACCAAAATTAAATCAAGAATACACAAATAATGAAAAAGTTCTAAAACCCGGAATGAAATAGAAGCAGTCATCGAAAGCCTTCCAACCAAAAAAAAGTCCAGAGACAGATGGATTCAATGCAGAATTCTACCAGACAACAAGGAAGAACTAATACCACTACTCCTCAATCTGTTCTACAAAATAGAAACAGAAGGTTCATTGCCAAACTCTTGGTACCCAAGACTCACAAAGACACAACAAAGAAAGAAAACTACAGACCAATATCCCTGACAAACATGATGAAAAATACTCAATAAAATACTGCCAAACCGAGTTCAAGAATACATCAGAGAAATCATCCACCATGACCAAGTAGGCTTCATCCCTGGAATGCAGGGATGTTTTAACACATGAAAATCTATCAATGTGATCCACCATATAAACAAACAGAAAAAGAAAAACCATATGATTATCTCCCTAGATGCTGAAAAAGCCTTCGACAAAATTCAACACCCTTTCATGATAAAGGTTTTGGAGAGGTCAGGGATAACAGGAACATACCTAAACATAATAAGAGCAATATACAGCAATCCAACTGCCAACATCAAACTGAATGGAGAGAAACTTAAGCCAATTCCTCTAAAATCAGGAACAAGACAAGGCTATCTCCCTCTCCATATTTTTTCAATATCGTACTAAAAGTTCTAGCTAATGCTATAAGACAACAAAAGGAGATCAAGGGAATCCAAATTGGAAAGGAAGATGTCAAACTGTATCTATTTGCAGATGATATGATACTTTACATAAGTGACCCAATAAATTCTACCAGGGAACTCCTACAGCTGATAAACACCTTCAGCAAATGAACAGGATACAAGATAAACTCAAAAAATCAGTAGCCCTACTTTTTTCAGACGGAAAAGAGACACAGAAATAAATCAGAGAAACATCACCCTTTAAAAATCCACAAGCAACATAAAGTATCTTGGTGTACCGCTTACCAAACAAGTAAAAGGACTATACAATAAGTACATTATGGCTCTAAAGAAAGAAATTAAAGAAGATACCAGAAAATGGAAAGATCTCCCATGCTCTTGGATACGTAGGATATACATAGTAAAAATGGCAATCTTGCCAAAAGCAATCTACAGATTCAATGCAATCCCCATTAAAATCCTACCACAATTCTTCACTGACCTTGAAAGGATAATAATCAACTTTATATGGAAAAACAAAAGACCCTGGATAGACAAAACAACCCTATACAATAAAAGAACTGCAGGAGGCATCACCATTCCTGATTTTAAGCTCTACTACAGAGCTATAGTTCTGAAAACAGCCTGGTATTGGCATAAAAATAGACAGGTAGACCAATGGAATCAAATTGAAAATCCTGATATTAACCCACACACCTATGAACACCTGATTTTTGACAAAACAGCTAAAATTATAAATGGGGCAAAGACAGAATCTTCAACAAATGGTGCTGGCACAATTGGATGAGTGTGTGTTGAAGACTGCAGATAGATCCATGTCTGTCGCCATGAATTAACCTCAAGTACAAATGTATCAAACCTCAACATCAACCCAGTCATACTGAAATGCTTAGAAGAGAAAGTAGGAGGTACCCTTGAAGAATTTGGTATAGGAGACTGCTTCCTGAACATAACTCCTGGGGCACAGACACTGAGAGAAACAATTAATAAATGGGACCTTTTCAAACTTAGAAGCTTCTGTAAGGCAAAGGACACAGTGGACAATACCAAACGGCAACCAACAGACTGGGTAAAGCTTTTCACCAATCCTATATCCGACAAAGGGCTGATCTCCAAAATATACAAAGAACTCAAGAAACTAGTCAACAAAACACCAAATAACCCTATTAAAAATGGGGTACAGAACTTAAGAAAGAATTCTCAATAGAGGAAATGAAAAAGGCTGAAAGACACTTAAGAAAATGCTACACATCCTTAGATATCAGGGAAATGCAAATCAAAACAACTTTGAGATACCATCTTACTCCTGCCAGAATGGCTAAAATTAGAAACACCAATGATGACTCATGTTGGAGAGGATGTGGAGAAAGTGGAACACTTCTCCACTGCTGCTGGGAGTGCAAAATCATACAGCCATTTTGGAGATTTGTATGGTGGTTCTTCAGGAAAATGGGAATTAGTTTACCACAGGACCAGGCAATCTCACTCTTATGCATATACCCAAAGGATCTACATCCATGCAACAAAGACATCTGTTCAACTATGTTCATACCAGCACTATTTTTAATAGCAAGAACCTGGAAGCAACCTAGATGTCCCTCAATGAAGAATGGTTAATGAAGATGTGGCACATCTACACAATGGAATACTACTCTGCAGAAAAAAATAATGGTATCTTGAAATTCGCAGGCAAGTGGATGGCACTTGAAGAAACCATCCTGAATGAGGTTACCCATTCACTAAAATAGGAACCCAGTATGTACTCACTCATATATGGATTTTAGACCTAGATCAAATGATCATCAGCCTATAATTCACACCATCAGAGGAACTAGGATACAAGGTGTATTCTAACAGATTCATATAAAGTCCCTCACAGAACCGGGAAGGGACAAGTCCCCCAGTGTTCAGGAGAAGTGGGGGTGGGCAGTGAATGGAGATAGAAGTAGGAGAAAACGAGGGGGAGGAAAGGAAAATATGTATGACCAGGAAGATTGAGCCTGGTTAGGAATAGAAGACAGGAAAGAGAGAGAGAAAGAAAGGCAGAGAGAGAGAGAGAGAGAGAGAGAGAGAGAGAGAGAGAGAGAGAGAGAGAAAGAATATAAAAGAGGTTGCCAATATTGGTTTGAAGATAAAATTGAACACAAAGAAAGGTCTAGAGAAGTACAAGACTGCTGCTAAGTAACAATTTGAGCTTCTGTGGAAATGCCCGTCCTGGAGAGTGAGATGGAGCCCTCAACTAATGCCTGTTGGAAACAGGAGCAAACACCCATACATAGACACTGAGTCAAAGTAGATCCCAGATGCAGATGGAGAGGACAAGACCAGGTGGCAGAAACACATAGAAACAGCTTATCTGAACAAGGAGGAGCTAATGGGCCACCAGACTAATAGCTGGGATGCCAGCATGGGACTGACTCAGGGCCCCCTGTATAAGGATCTCAGCCAGAAGGACTGAGCATTCTAAGGGACCTCAGACAGTGGAGCCAGGATGTATCCCTGGTGCACTAAAGGACTTTGTGAACACATCCCCAATGGAGGGATACCTGCCTTAATTTAGAGACATGAGGGAAGCCCTAGTCCCTACTTCACATGACCTGTCAGATCTGCATGACCCCAACTGGATGGCATTCCCCTATATATGGAATTGGGGTGGGGGGATGGGAGGGGAGGGTGGTTAGGGTGCATGTGAGAGGGCAGAGAGTGTAAAAGTGATGGAAGGATGGAAGGAGGAAGGGAGGGAGAGGGAACTGTGATCGATATGTAAAATAATAAATTAAATTTAAAAAAATGCTTTGACTCTAAAATTTACGTTCAATGACATGTTACTGGGGAAAAGGATTTCTAGTTTTGTTTCCACAGAAAATGAACAGATGTGTGGATTCCTTCCAGACTAATGTGGTTTGATCAAGCCAGACCACCTGAAACAGGTGATCCTACATTCAAAACAGCTGGACAAAGCATCCTTACAGACTACAGCCAGGATTTCTGAATCTTCTTCGAATCCCCCATGACAGCGCCCTTTATCAGCAGGAAGTAGTTTGGAAAGAACAACACCCAAATTCCCAAATATTGTCTATAAATGTTTGTTTTCATTTAAATGGACTTGGTTATATAAAATAAAAAATATGCATTCTATTTACTTTTTATGTAATTTTGAAAGTTTTATTAAATATTGGCAAAGACTTACAATTAACTTATAAAACTCTTTGTTGTTATCTCTACTAAGACTTTAACTTATTAGACAATTATAACCAATTGAACCTACTCCATTGCATTTTACTATAGGGGAAGTTGTTAAATATAATAGTGAGTACATAAATATTTACTTTCATTGGATTGATCCTATATGAAATTTCCTCATGAGTTTATGCTTATCTTTGATTATATTTTAATATCCCGGTTCCATAATGTCCATACTCTTATTTACATATTTATTTGTAAATCTGTAACAGAAATGAAAATACTATATTCTTGAAAACTGGTGAGTTGCAATAAAAAGGAAAATATGCTTACTGTCAAACCTTGTGACTTGAGTTTCATAATGAAATGTGCAAGGTAGACGGAAAGAATCAAAAATGCAAGCTCTCCTCTGCCTCCCCATACATGTTATAATACACAGACACACATACACATATACATATACAAACACAATAAAACAAATAATTAAAATAAGAAATAATGCATACTTTTTAATAATATTATCTATACTATTTATTTTCAGAATTAAAATATTTCTGGAAACTTATAAAATATAATTTTTTCACTTAAATATCATAAATATCAATGCTTCTTGAATATTCTCTTTTTCAACACTATTTTTAAAAAGCTGACTTAATTGGATCATATCAAACACATTAATTATAGCCCTTTGAAATCATGGAAGCAATATTATTGTTATAACCATCCAAACAGCTTTCTTCAAATATCCTTAGCCTATAAAGAAATAAAAGCACCCAACTCCCTTTATTTCGAGTCTTTGTGATAGTTGTCATCTTTCAAAAACAACTTCATTCAGATTTTGGCTTGTCTGGTTCTTGTTCTTCCTGTGTGCACTGATCCCTGACAGTTTGGCTTCTTCCCTGGTTTTATTATCCCAATACATCTTGTCTTCACTCCTGTGAATGAATAATTTATTTGGGTCTTTGCACATGCTTTCTTATCTCATGTTTATGAGTCTTATAATATAGGGAATTATTATAGGCAATTCTGGATTATATGTATCCTATACATAATTTTTCAGAGCAAGAGGAAATTAGATGCACCAAGATTTTGAGCCTTAGGGTTGTCAGTTTCACTTCTATATCTGTTCTAATTAAATCACCTTCTCCTCTGTCTGGCTTTGGAGAATTTGTAAATGTTATTTCTTCCTGCATCATACATGTTGGTCTAGGAAATACAGATAGTTGCATATGCATATGTCCCATGTAAATATTTGTCATTTCCAAGTATTATTATGTTTCCTACTTATAAACTATTTTGAAGTATTCCAGAAAAAGTTGTCTTATCTCTGTAAATCAAATAACATAATAAACAAAGTGTTATGAGTGTAATACAAATAATTCAGTATCCTTCTACTACTTACCATACTACTTATTGTGACACATACATAACTAGGATTATTTTTGATGGCTAAGAAACTTATAGCATGATGTGTCCTGTGGAACAAACCTAGAAATTGGCAATACTCCATGGTGGCAGGGAAAATAAAGTGAATAGAAATGTAATCTTTCATTCTGTGTTTCTTGATATAAAAACAGACATTTCCTTTTGATAATATCTCACAGACAAAAAGGGATATATTCAGCAATTGTACATAGACAAGTAACTGAGACAGGGATATGTACCCACCACTTTGGTTCACTCTTGGTGAGGATGAAAAGTTGATCACAATATTACCTAATAGCTAGCATGGAAACAAAATCACTTAAATTTCTTCAAAGAAGGCCTCTGAACAAAATGTTAGATGGTTGATGAGGCCATTAAGAGACAATGAATGCAAATTTCTGTGGAACAATCTACCACTACAACTGGAGAATCAGAGGTAGACTGAAACTTGGTGATGGCATCATAAGCAATTTAAATTAATTTTAATAACTTTACATCAATTTAACATATTTAAATTATTAGATATATACTGTGTGTGTGTGTGTGTGTGTGTGTGTGTGTGTGTGTATGTGTGTAGGTAGGTAGAGCTCTATTAGCAATGAGTGGTAAGCTACAACTTGAAACTTCAATGATAGGTGAGATTGCCAAATTATGAAGATTAATCTCTAAGTAATGATTATTATAGAACAGAAACTGATGAACAGTTTTATTATTTAGATTTCAGAACCATTGTATCATTATGCTGAAGAAGGCTTGCCTTTGAAATATTTTGTTAACATGAGAAGTACAGGTCCAAGTGAGACAAAAACAATAGATTTTTTTTATGTAATACAGATAGAAAAAAAAAACAGATTAACTTAACTTGTCTTTGGTAGATAAACAAGAAGTAAAGTAGAAAAGTTCACATATTGAACCTACTGTTGACCGTAACTATTTGAATCTTGTAAATCATAAAAGAGGATTAAATGAATTATAAAGTTTGAGTTTCGTGAAAATGATTATTATTGTAACATACAACTTCATGAGACGTTCATTGAGAGTATTCATAGTAAGACATGCTCAGATTGCAGGACAGATAGAAATCAGAAATCTCAAATTTATGTAACATTAAACTAGAAATGGCTAGTCATAAAATGTAAAGCAAAACAAACAAACAAAAACTATCAAAAGTGCTATATTTTCCTGTAGAATCTAGGGTTTGAATCCAACAACATTTACATACAAATATAAAAATGAATATAAACATAATAATCGAAGAAAAAAAGGCTATCAACTTGTCAACAGAAATGGAATTCGAGGAAGTTTATCTGTGAGAGGCTAGAAGGCACATAGAGTGAAAGAAATTGATATGATTTTATTTCAATTAATGATAGTAAGTTTAAGAAGATTGTTTTATCTTGCTTTAAATCACAGCAATTTAAACAGTGTTTCAAGTCGTCGATTGTTAAGTACCTTACATATTTAATTAATCACAGATAAGAGATGTTTAGGTCTTGCAATTAATTTTTAGTGATCTTAGAAGGAAAAAATTCTGTTTAGAAGTCAGAAATATCAGGTCAGTCAAGTTATGCAGAGAAAGGAAGCAGTTGAGAATAAGGCTATTTCCATTGCTCAGTTGCTTCAAGAAACTTGATAACAATAACCTGTGATGCATAATTTTATTTCAAATTGACCCTAGCTAGAGTCGTCTGAGGAGAAAATCTAAGCTGAGAAAATGCCTCCATAAAATGGGACTGTAGGCAAGCCTGTAGGGCATTTTCTTAATTAATGATCAATGGAGGCCAGCCTATTGTGGCTGGGGTCATGCTGGGGCTGATGATCCTGGATTCCAAAACAAACCAGGATGACTAAGCCAGTAAGCAGCCCCCCATGCCCTCTTCATCAGGCGTTGATAGAATTTGGATCCTGACTTTTTTTGAGTCTGAATAGTGATGTGGAAGAATAAGTCAAATAAACTTCCTCCCCAAGTTGCTTTGACTATGGTGTTTCATCATACAAATAGTTAACTCTCACTAGGATAGACCCTGCTTCTGTAGACATCATGTATTTTGGTCACAGTATATGAAGAAATCACCTTGGTAGTGACCAGGAATATTCCTCCTTGTAATATACAAGATTTGCCACAAGATCCAGACAGTGAACATTTCATCACAGAAGTTAGCAGAGGGGGAAATCATGAAACTCCATTTCTCACTGAGGATCAGTACCATAATAATCCAGGAACAAAAGTTATTGTCTGTAATTCCAGTATGAGTTGAGGAGGTTAGAAACAAGCAGACTCTTGGAGACATCATTCCAAAATACATAAGGTCAATGTTGAGTAAGACACCATGGATCAAAGAATAAGATGGAGAGTAATCAAAGAATGCACCTGTGTAAATTTCTAATCTCACACATGCATGCACTTGCACTAAAAGTCACACAAATAGTATGTATGTCATGCATACAAAAAGAATATATAAAACATAGTTGAGAATTAGTTGCACTCTAATTCAACTATAAAAACAAATTATTGGCCAAGCTATTTACAAATCAAAACATAATAAAAATTATATGAAATGAATTTTGGCTCATGACTTCATTTCTCCTTAGGGATTTTTCTGAATAGATAGAAATAGTTATGAGTTCACATCAATTTCCCTCTAGGGCACCTGCACTGGGAGTAAAGATGGCTATCCATCAATTGTGATTAACATGAATTCCAGTAGTGATACCCCTGTTGATATTTTTCATCACTGAGATTCTAATAGAAAATTTTGTCAAATAAAGCTTATTTTAGAAATGGAAGTTCTTAGCCCAGTTGTAGGTAAATGGCATACAGTAGGTATTTAATAAATATATATTAGCCGAACAAAAACATCCACTATACTTAAAAAGAAAGATTTAGCAATAGTTATATTAAACATCATCCAAGGACCACATAACGCTAGCACCATTGGAGTTCCAATTAGGGAAATTATTAATAGAATGACTTCCTATATTGAGGATTTCCTTAATTTATATTTATGAGATGACTAATGCAAATTTCTCTAGTAATGTACTTTGTAACTTTAATCTCTAGTCTTTGAATATAAAGTTACTCCTTTGTAAACTATCTCAGGTTTTACTTTAGAAATAATATATTTAAGACAGCATGAAATCAGAGTTTTTTTCTTCTTTTCTTTTTTTCTTTCCTACTTTTTTCTTTTATTGAAGATTTCTTTTCATATAATATATTCTGATTACACTTTCCCCTCCCATCCAAATTTACACCAAGTCTGTCTCTCATTGTAAAACAAAGAAGCATCTGAAGAATAATAATAAAATAAAATAAGGTAAAGTACAGACAAAGTTGATCAAAAGGTAAGTATTTCATCTGTGTGCATTAAGGCTCAACATGCCTTAGAGGAAGAAAACAAAGGAATATTGTGCAGTCTTGTTGGTAAGTGATCATTTAATCAACTGAAAATAATTCACAAGCTCTGGTATATACTAAAGGTTTACTTCAGTCACTTCAGTTTTGTAGGAAGAAGCAGAAATTGCTATGGAATGGGCTTTTACCTGGTACTCCTGGAGACAAATGTTTTAATTTACAACATGAAAGTTGTAAATGCAAATCTGCATAAAAAATGAGAGAATCAGATCTGTGTTGTTTGTCCTTCTTTCATACCCATGAATACATATTCTGTTAATTTTACACAGAATATTTTACTATAAAAATTCAGGGATTAAATTACTTGTCATAACCTTGGGATTTTATTTCAAACAGAGTTCTTATGGGAATAATCAATATTTACTAAAATTTAAAACAACCACTTTAAAAATGCATGTATATCATATAAAACAAATATATTATTGGTTCAGTGGAAATGAATGAAAATTGAGTTTATTCCTTCTATGTTTTTATTAGAAAAGAACATAACTCTTCTCATATATTGTTGGGCTACCTGTGATCTTATGAAGGAACAAAAATAACTGCTTCCTACAAGAGTCAGAGGGAGCAAGAAGATTATAGATGCAAGAAGACTATGGAATACCTAGAGCAAAGAAAGACTTTCTAAGACATCATCACCCAACTGTTCTGCTATCTGATGTAGTTACAGAACCCAGGGAAATTTTGCTTGGAGATAGTTATGTTTGTAACACAAAAAGTGAAGCAAAGTGCATTGGGAGTTAAAAGACCTATAAAAATTGCAATTTTCAAAGCAATTGCCTTACATATACAATTTGAATATATGACTAAGTCTTTACATTCTTTTATTATAAGTGACTCCAAATCAAAGTTCTGAAGGAATATAAAATTCTAGAAAAAAAATAAGTGTAAAATTTAAGTCATATCAGAATAATAATAGATATTGTCTTTTATTTTTATGTTTATTGGTGTTTATTTTACCTGTGGAAGGATGCTGAGTCCCTGAAATTGTAGTTATAAACAGTTGTGAGTTGATATGTGGGTACTGGGAATTGAACCTGGGTCTTCTGCAAGAGCAGCCTATGCTCTTAACCACTGAGCCATTTTTACAGTAGATAATATCTTTTACAGAAAAAGTTTACCTGTTTTTAATAGCATATCAGAAATCTTTGATTATAAATATATCAGATGGTTGAATTAACCAGTAAAATATCTTCTTTCTGAATTTTGAATCATGCATTGCCTACCACTAATCAGTATGTGATCCTGACATTCAATGCATATATTACACCATAAAGCTTACTGTGCTTTACCAAGAATTTAGGAAAATATTGTTAACTATGGATGGAGGAAGTGCTCATTTCGACAGAGTACATAAATTGGTGTCCAATATCTCCCAAGGGCTTTGTTATAGCTGTTTTATTTTACTATGATGCCTAAATTTGAGGTAAAGAACCTCTAAATAAATTCACATCAAACCATTATACTTAGGCTTTATGAGGAATGGGGTTTTGGTGTATCAGATTTTACCCTTATTACACTGTGTTTACTCACTTGCCTTTGTAGCTCCTCACATGTGAAACCTCTGCCTAAAAGACGGGGTTAAAATCCTACTGCTAAGTCTTTCTACAGTATTTAAGGAAATGTATATAGGTTCATAAGGCCTCAGATCTATGACTTATAAAATGGAAGTCATAATAACTACCTTATATAACTCAAGTTAATACACATTTCAGTTCTCTTAAGGTACAGACAAATGCAAAGAGTAATGCCAAAACTCAAGGAAATACTTAAGTAGAATGAATCAAGAAGATAGACAATAGGGACTTAAAATATGAAATTAAGATCTAGATGAAAGAGTTAAAGAATAATTTTGAAAAATTTAAAAACACAGTAAAGGAATATCCAGAAAACACTGGATACAATGAAAAGACTAAACATTCGAATTATAAGAATACATGAAAGAGAAAAATTGCAGATTAATACCATATATCATATCTTAAACAACATTATGGAAGAAAATGTTCCCTATTTGAAGATATATTAATATAGATACAGGAAGTACTCCATTAAACAAACAATACAAGAAAAAAAAACTGTTCAAGATATATTGGAGTTAAAACACCAATAGAACAAAGAAAGAATACTGAAAGTTTATAAAGGAAAACAGAATAACAGCTGATTGTTCAGTTGAAACACTGAAAGCTATAACAGCCTGTGACAGTGAATTACAACTCCAAAAAAGACCACAGCAGTGAACATAGGCTAATGCTCCCTGCAAAACCATCTGTCATATTTAAGAAAAAAAAAACCTCCATAATCTAAATCGCCTAGAGAGTATGTGTGTGTTTGTTTGAGTGCTTTTCTGTGGTGTGTGTTTGTGTGTGTGTGTGTGTGTGCATGTGTGTGTGTGTGTGTTTGTGTGTGTGTGTGTGTCTGTGTGTGTAGCTATAAACAATTATATTGAGTAAGCTATGTAGGGTAACTGAGACTTTGGAGCTCCACTTTTCCTGTGGTCCTGATAGCCACCAGGTTGAGAGGGGAGATTGCCAGATGGAGCTACAGAAATCTTTGGTGGTCCATGAACACAAATGGAGACAGTCCTCCAGGAGATAGATTTTAGAGAATCTGCTCTATTTCATTTCAGACTATAAGGAAGATATAGGCTTGTGAAGCCTGGGGACAATTCCTAATTGCATTAAGTGGCATATTCCTATTATAAGGCTTAGTATGTGACAGTAGGGTCCTACAGCAGAGCCCCTAGCACAAGTCTTCTTGTAGGGATCTGTGCCAAGAGTCAAGCTAAAGATGAATCTGGCATCTGGTTTAGAGACAGCTTTTAGGTAAGGTCACTGCTCCAGGTCCAGGTACATTCTACTGATAAGAGCAGGTAAATAAGAGGAAAGCATTATTGGAGGTAATGAGTTCCGTGTTGTCTAGATATTGAGATAAGCTGCTAGGCCATGGACACTATCAATGCCTGATATGAACATAGCTGAGCAAGAGTCCTTGTGGTGTGATAGATCATCCTTTGGATATATGCCCAAGAGTGTTATAGCTTGGTATTAAGAGAGATCAATTCCCAATTTTATGAAAAACTGCCATGCTGATTTCCAAAGTGGCTGTACAGGTTTGCACTCCCACCAGCAAAGGAGGAGAGCTCCCCTTAGTTTCACATCTTCTCCAGCTGGAGCAGCCTGTGCTTCAGTAGAGAAGTTCTGTGCCTCAGTTGAAGGCTGGAATTCTGATAGCCTGGATGGTCTCTGTTTCTGTAGAGTGTTGCTACCCAATTCGGGGGCTATTGTTCTGGCAATGTGTATGGCATCTGATATAACCAAGGCTCTTCTGAGTTTTAGGAAGTTGGCCTGGCTTCAGGGAGCTGGGCTGGTCTCTTAGGTTCAGGATGTTGGTCTGTCCTCTAATGAAGTAGTGGAACAGAGGTGTGGTACAGGATATGGTGACAAAGAAAGGATGGACATTTGGCATTAGGCTGGGTGGGTGCAGCAAGGCAGGGGTGGGCGTTAGTGTTTTACCTGGTTTTCAGGGAACTGCTCTGTTTCAGGGAATAGCTGGTGCAGTAGAAGTCTGAGTTTCAAGCAACTGTCTTGGCCTATGGTGGGATAGGAGGCTTCTATCCGAGTAGTAGGCCAGCACCTAAGTAAAGGAGTAACAGCCTGAGTTAGTGGATATGGCAAGGATGGTGGAGTCATTCTTAACTGGGGTTCAAGGTTCTGGCCTGATCTCTGGTATGAGAAAGGGCTTAAGCTAGTGGTGTTGGATAGGGTATGTTCTAGTCATTGTGTTTTTATACTGTTGTGTTTGCCTCTGGGATTATGGGACTTGGGGAACAATAAATCTAGGTGCTACTCTCTGGTGATGACTCTGTTAGGTGGGACTTGAAGGAATGGAGGAAGCAGTAAATATATACTATTTCAGTATTTTCTTCCCTGCTCATAGCAGTGTGTGGGTTCTCTATCAGTGACTCTTAGAATTTGGGGGTGGGCATAAAACAATGAGGGAGGGAGGGAAGGAGGTTAAAGAGAGAATGTCTGTAGATACCCTGGAGGTAGGGGAAGAATGGATGGGAAGCTGAAGCATTGCAGAGCTGTGGATGAGATGTGGGTGATGGATTTGGAGGAGCAGAGGGAGAGGTGGAAATCAGTATTTAGCCTCCCTGCTTCTCTAGCAGGACTGGCCCATGGGTTCCCAGGGAGTGCCTGCTTTAGGTGGGGGCTCGGATAAAGCAGGGAGTTAGAGGAAAGAGGTTAGGAGATCTGTAGGATCCCTTGGAGATGGGCATACTGGGAGGGGAGGCTGTAGCACATATTTTACTGCAGAGCTAGGGGTGAGACTGCATAATTTCAAATCTTTTAGCAGTCTTCCAGTTGAATTTTTCACAGTACCTGGAATTGAAAATTTTTAAGCAGAAGCATCAGACCTTTCAAGTGAATGACTGACAGATCCTGAAGTCACATTCTGTGGAGGGCTGCAGGGAAATACATCTTTCTATACTAAACATCACAGTGAAGGAAATTTCATAAGCTTAAAGTACATTATTTCAGTAAAGACAAATGAAATCAGAGAAACCCATATTCATTAATGTATTATTTTATTTGTTAATATAAGGAAAGTTAACATTGAACAGTTTAAGCAATTGTACATTTGACCCAAGGTAATACTATAACAGCTAGGACTTACTTTGGAAAAATGTTAAAAAAAATTGAGCATTTTATTTTTATGTTTTTTAATTAAGGAAGACAAGTGAAAATGTGAGCACAGATTTTCAAGCATTATCCCACTAAGCACATGGAAAGATGCATGATTGTGAAATTAACTTTTTGCTATTTAGGAAAAAAAATGGATTTGAAAGCCAGTGAGTTAAAATAAAGACATGCATAATTTACACTACAGATGGGTCTATACTCTGCATTAAATGATACCTACTGATTTCAATGAGAAAGAAAAATACAGTGACAAGTAGCATTAAGAAGGTGGTAGAAGAAATCAAACACATGGCATGTTTAAGAAAAGCATAATGAAGTTTACATCAAAATCTTACTTTTCATGACACAGGCACTAAATAACTAACTCGCAGGCTTCATTGGAGGTTCTGGAACCATTATCAATAATACATCCAGTACAACTTCAGATATAAAGGCTAAAACAAGACAAGCAAGTGTGAAGGTGTGCTGTGCGCACATGGGCAGCCAGTTTTTGAAGGCTGAGAATAAATTCTCAGCAAGACAAAGATCCTTAAATTTTACAAGCCAGAGATACATTAACAGTCTCATTGATATGAATTACATGGTTTGCATTCAAGCAATTTCTATTAAACAACAGGAAGATGGACGTCCAAGGCACTCTGAGTATTATATTCTCTGTAATAATCCCACTGAAAGCAGCCACTATACATGCTTATCAACTAAGCAGAGTGATAGTACTCTACCATACTTTTAGTTTAGGATTCAACGAAACTGATCAGAAAACAAAGCACAGTTCACTTTACAATGGGATCTTTCTAACTGCAGGAAATCAAGAATAATGTATGAGTACATAAAAATAAATTGTTGAAAGTTTTGTGGCTCTATGACTAATTTGAAAAGGCATTAACATATTTAAAAAATTAAATATTTGAGTAAGTTAATACCTCGATGCACTTAGTCTGGCATTTTGGTTTGGTTTTTATCTTTATTATTCTTTCTCCATTTGTATTTCTTTGAGTATTTTATGTAATTTTGATTATTCTCAACTTCTCCCACTCCTCCCAGACACATCCTTCAATGTCTAAGTACCCAACTGTTTGTCCTCTTAAGCAAACAAACAAGTTTAGTTTGTGCTGCCCATATATTCTTGAGTGTGTGCATTTTGTCAGAGAATGATCATCTCAACAGAAGCCACACTCTCAAAGAAAATGGACTTTCTCCCAGCAGTTATCATTGCCATTATTTCCTTAGTGGTGGGGTTTCATGCCTACCTCATCTCTTCTTTCTAGAATTTTGTCTGGCCTAAGCCTGCACCGGTCTCAATTACTGTGAATTTTTATGTTCAATTACCCTGCCCTATTTTCGAGAAAAAAAAAAAAGTATATAGAAACCACTGTTTCCATCCAGCCTCTACCACATGTGGCTCTTATAATTATTCTACTTACATTTGTACAAAGTTCTCTGATTCTTTGAAGGAGTGATAGAATATGGATGTTCCATTTGATGCTGAAAATTGTGAAGTCTCTCATTCTCTTTACCTTGAAAGTTGTGGGGTTTTATGTTAATTGCTATCTACTAGAAAGTGAAGCTTGTCTGATTAGTGTTGATTCATACATTCATTTATTAACTTAAGAATGAGTTATCAGGAGTTGATTTAGTAGTTTGTCAATTTAGCAGAGTAATAGTAGTTAATTCTTCCTTAGGACCTGAGGACTGTCTAGCCATAAGTTTCTTGTTTCAGGAAGAATACTAGCTATATGTTTCAGTATGTAAATTGGGTCTTACATCCAATCAAGTAGTGGTTGTTTGCACTCATGGTATTTCTGCAGTGATTGAATGAATGGGTATTTCTTGCTAGAGCTGCTCATGGATGTATCTTACAGGGTTCACATTTGGGTACTTTTTGCTTTTTTAAATAAATTTTTATTTAAATTAGAAAACATGTTATTTTACATATCAGTCTCAGTTCCCTCTTTATCCAATCCTCCCATGCCCCCCACATCCATTCCCAAGAGAGGGTGAGGCCTCCCATGGGGGATAATCAAGGTCTGTCACATCATTTGGGTCAGGATTTAGTCATGTATCTATGCTGAGAGAGTATCCTTCCATAGGGACTGGGCTCCTAAAGTCCATTCATGAATTAGGGATAAAAAATGGCTCCACTGCTAGAGGACTGGTAGACTGCCTAGGCCTCCTAACTGACACCCACATTCAGAGGGCCGAGTTTGGTAATATGCTGGTTCCCAGTTGTCAGACTGGGGTCCCTTCAGATGCAGCTTGCTCAGTTAAGTTGTTTCTGTTCCCTAGCATTAGTCTTGTCACTTTTGCTCATCACTCCTCCCTCTCTACAACTGAATCCTAGGAGTTAGGCTCAGTGCTTAGCTGTGGGTGTCTGCTTCTGCTTCACTCAGCTATTGGATGAAGTCTCTAATATGAAATAGAAGGTATTCATCAATCTTATTATAGGGGTAGGGCATTTAAGTTAGCCTCTCCATTATTGCTTAGTTTTGATGATTCTTTTTTTTTCCCTCTCTGTCAGAGCAAACAGTGCCTTCCAGCACTAAGAAAACTAATGAGTCAGGATGACATTTGAAGTCAGTTCTAGTGTATTTTTCCTTTTTTTATGACTCAACTCTGTTAACTTCAGCAAAAGGATATTAAAGTCAACTGCTGCATAGGCAGCAGCGTTTAATGTTCAGTTGACTATCATCAGACTTTACTTGCCAGTAACTCAAAAAAAGGCAACCCTGTCTTGGCAGTGGGCCTTTATTGTTATTTGCATTATTGACCTATTATTGAGTATCCATTTAAACCCTTTTAAATGTGTGTGTGTTTCTACATTTTATGACACCTTAGGAGTAGTAGTAGGTTTGTTTTCTGGTCTTATGTTCTTTGAGACAGGATTTCTCTGTGTAGCTTTGTAGATGATACTGGCCTCAAACTCACAGAGATCTGCCTGATTCTGCCTCCTGAGTTCTGGGATTAAAGGTGTTCACCACCAACACCCAGCCAGTAGTAGGTTTTTTAGTATTACTTTTGAGTATTTTTTATTTTGTTTTTTTATTTTACAATGAAAATCACAACATTTTTTCTTTCCCTTGACCTCCAGGTCTTCCCATATATCCCTCCTTGTTTGCCTTCAAATAAATTCACTCTTTATTCAACAATTGTTATTGCATGCATACATGTATATACATATATATGCCTACATATTATTTGATTATTCTATATGATATTACTTGTTTGCATTTTGCATGTTTTCAGGGTTATATAACTTCAAAACATGTTTCCTGTTAGCTATTGCCTCTTTATTCCTTAATCAATCATACCTCTCATCTTCCTTTTAATTATATCTTTCCTGTAGTATTATTGTAATTTTATTTTTGAGACAGGATTTCTGAGTGTAATAGTCCTGGAACTCACTTTGTAGACCAGGATGGCTTCAAACTATGAGAAATCTCCCTTCCTCTGTCCCCTGAGTGATAGAATTAGAGGCATGATCCACCACACCTGGCTTTTTGTGTACAATTATTTTCCTCTTACCAATGATGCCATTATCTATCTGCCTTTGAAATGTTCCCAGCAACCTTGCTAATTTCCTGACCTTTACAAATATTCCAGATGAGACACATATATTTAAAAATTTAAGCTAATTTACAAAAATAAGAGAAAAGCTGTTATTTGCCTTCTGGTTTCTGGTTTACCTCATTCTGAATTATTGTTTCTAGCTTTATCCAATTATCTACAATTTTTATTTTTCTTAATAGATAACATTTCTTAAATATATCATTGACCTGATTTATTTGAGGCATTGGCCCTCATCCTAGGCCTAACCTTACAAAGTCTTCCCTGGGGAAAGACAAAAAGCTAGTATTCCCATTGTGCTATTATTGGGATCTCTGAGAAAGACCTGAATTGGCTTTAGTCCCAACATATCACATTTTCATTATCCATTTATCAGTTGATAGACAAGTTTCAACTACAGTTGGACCAAGGACTTCAATATAAGACCTCATACTCTTAATGTGATAGAGGAAATATGCTTTTATAGAAGAGAATATGCTTGAAATTATTGGCACAATAACAGACTCTCTTAGAGGGACACTGATAAAACAGGTATTAAAAACAACAATTAAACCTCGGGAACTCCTAAAAATAAAATGTGTTTGTATAGAAAAGGATGTCATCACCAGAATGAAAAGAGAGCTTATAGAATGGGAAAAAAATGTACCAACTATACCACTGACATAGGATGAGTTTCTGGGATAAGCAAAGTACTCAAAAATAGATGTAATTTCTAATAATATCCCTAATAATTATCTGTATAAAGCTTAAAAGCATAGGGAAACTCTAGAACACCTAGAGGCTAGGGATGTTTGTTACAAAAAATTTTCTTCAAGACATGACAGGGAAAATGTAACCATGAAATGTGAACAGTATCTCATGATGACAAAACCAATTGATGTGCCAATGTGGATAGGGAAGTAATTTCACATGGTACCACACCTAGATGAGAAGGTACCAGGAATTCCTGACTTCTAAGAAAACATGAATCAGTTTTCTTCTGAGACAAGCTCCCAGATAAGCTTCCCAAATCCAAAGTGGTTATCCATAGACACATGAACATACAGGCAACACTAAATGGGCTCAACAAATTGTGTGAGGATGTATGAACAAAAAAAAATTTAGTAAAGAAGAAGTCATGTACTTCAGAGATATTGGGGTACACAGGAAGGCTTGGGTGGATAGAAATTTTCTAAATACAATACGTACATACATATGAAATCTTTCAAAATATTAAAAGTTATATAAAAATCCAAAATCACCAGCTGCCTAGTGATACCTTTCTTTGTGTCTATATTAAAATAATCTTTACATTAAAACTTCTGTTTATACCAAATTTTAATAGTAGCTGGTCTTTCCAGTTAGTAGAGTGACTATTCTTCATTGTACATACACTAAAACAAAACATTAGAAACGGTCGCTGTTGATGAAAACAATGTCATTTGCTGATCCTATCATTGTCATTGTAGGTTTTACTTTCAGGTCTTATGGATGGCTTTTATTTTGGTTTATTTTTAAAAGGGGTGATTTCCCCAAAATAAACTTCAAAAGTTAGTAGAGCAGAATTATAGTAAAGACTTTCTGTTTGGCTTTGGGAAGTTCTAATTATGTATACTAACTTTCAAACTGTTAATCAGTGTCAAGAAAAGAGAATATTTAATGTCATAAAAATCTTTCTTGGAGTCATTTTCAAACCAAATCGTTCCTACTCTTTCACTTGTAATCAAGAATATATATATATATATATATATATATATATATATATATATATATATGTGGGTTTCAGAGATCAGGTTAGCATTGACACAGACAGGTGTGGATGAAGTTTCTCAAGAAAAAAAAATTCCACATATTTTGACAGTTTCCTTATAAATTAAACTGATCAAAATGATATAAAATATATTTTGCATTAGCTCTTCCATTTAGGAAGGAGGAAGTCAAGAATATTAACATTGGTTTCTCTTATGTAAACTTCATTTGATATTCTCCATGAAATTTGCTTTGAATAATAAAAGTATTTGCTAAAATTCTTAGAAAATAACAAGGATCAGTTGTCCATGCACTAGTCAGTTGATCATGTCCCAGTGAATGACCCCACATCAATGCACATGAATTGGACTCAGGGTGTTATTAATAACAAAACAAAGGGAACATATGAAGTTAAGACTAAGATGAGTAGTTGACATTCAGGGGAGTTGTAAGGAGGGAGTGGTGAATAAATGAGATAAACACCAACTTTTATACATTGTATAAATATGATATTTTCAAAGAACAAAGAAAAGTTTCTGATAAATTATTTTTCTCAAAATTGTTATAATTATATAATAGATATTTTTAACAACATGGAAAGCTCATATACTCATTCAATTTCCTTTAAAAATTTCACTGTTTCCTTGTATATGTATCTTCCGACAAAAAGTAAATAATTGTGTTAAAAATCATATATATAGTAAAATATGTAACACCACAAATTTCAAATAAAAACAATTAGGAAATTATTGTTGCAAAAGTAATATGCCTATCAAAATAATGTATTCATTTAATGGCAAATTTAATTTTCCATAATACATCTCACTGTTTATTTAGTATACTGAAATATTTAATGGGTCACTTTAAGAAATTTTCATGACAGAGTAGAATTCCTTAAAAGTACATGAGTTATGAATGAAAGACTAGAAATCTAGAGTGTTGTTTTTAGCATGCTATAAGAATATAATTATTTTCCATAGTTAGAAATAACATGTAATTTCCACACATAGACATTTAGCAGGCTGTTATTTACAGAGCTTGATTCTGTAAATGAAGTAAAATCTCCATATCTGTATCTATTACTTTCTTTTTCTCTGTCTCTAAGTTAAAAGTGACATTTTTAAGCCTGCTGTTTGGCTTGACAATAACATCCATCCTTCTTCTGGGATAGACTTGATTGAAGGATATGGATCAAGTGGGGAAAATAAAGTGTGTTTCCAATTGCTTGGACAGTGACACTGGCTGACTATCCATGAGAGTGTTGTCAGAAACTTCTTAGGGGCTCCACAATTTCATATTTGCCTAAAAAAGAAAAAGCATCATGGAATTTAAAGCATTTATAGGAAGTACCTCCAATCTGCATGGGAGAGAGAAGCAGCCCTATTCAAGCAACAATACTCTCTTTTAGAGTTGGCATTCTCCTTGTAAAATGCTGAAATCTACCCCTTGAGCCAGAAGGCTTGCTGTTTGGAAAAATAGAGAATATTTTTAATATTTTACCATTTGTTTGCCTTAACAAAAATGCATGTGGGTTTTTTTAATTTTCAGACTTTTGAAACAGTAATTTAACTAGTTATGCACATAATATGTTTTATATTGCTTTATGACATATAAAGATTTTCTTTTTCATTCAACAATGGTGTTCACTGTTTAGTCGACTGGTATGGACATGTAAAACAATAAGCCCTGTTTAACAAAATATAGGAAAATAAACAGTCTATTAGAAAGGAGATTATTTTCTCATAGCTCATTTGATTTAAAAGACCTCAGTCCTGCTAAGCCAATGAATATAGGTGCCAAAAATACACAATGAGGATATGACGGTCAATCCATCAACTGTAGCTAGAACAGGAGATCCATGTTGTAAAACAATCTAGTGATTGTCCTAAACAAATCACACACACAAAAAAAAATCAGTTAATACTAAACAAAATATTTAAGTGTGAGATCATAAATGATATAACTCCTAAAAATATAGTAATAATATCTGTCTGACATGGGCCTGAATGCCCAACCAATTTAAATGAAAACTGAAATGGAGAAATGCACTAATTGAAAATAAAATTCTGCATAGTGAAGAAACATTGATTGACTGAAAAAAGTAAAGAAATAAAGGTGACTGGTCAGATGCCATGGCCTATAGCTAAAGAATCCTTCATGTATACATAATGTCACCTAAAAAAAAATGGGGATAATATGATTCATCCTTCCCTATTTTTATCATTTTTTGTGTATAAGAATGATCTTAGTGTTGCATAATGGTGAAAATGAGAGTGGAGAGTAGGAATTCTTGTATTGCTCCTAATTTTAGAAGAAATGTTTTTTTAACATTAATTAAGATGGTTATTTGATACCTACATTTTAGTTTGATTATACACTAAACTATATATATTAGTTAACATATATTGACCAATATTGCCTTTTTTGGATATAGCCAACTTGGTCATAATGTATCACCTTCTTAATGTGTTCTTGAACTTGGCTTGCTACTGGTAATGTTTGGATCTATGTTTGTTTATCAAAGATTTTGGTTATATTTTTCATTTGTTGCTGTAGTATCTGAATTTGGTATTAGAATAATATTGTTTTAATAGGATGAATTGGTAGTTTTTCTTTCTTCTCTATTCTGATTGGGGGAAAATGTTAAGAACAATTAGCATGAGAACTTTCCTGGAAGTTTGATAGAACTCAAAAATTACTCTATCCTCTTTGGATCACATTGCTTACAAGAAACTGGTTTAAGATCTACTCCACATGAGTTGCTTTAATTAGTTTTGGTATTGAAATTCGTCATCCTCCATCCGTTTCGGAAAATAACTTTGCTGGACTCTTGATTTATATTATATATTTTCAGAGTTTAAAATTATTACATCCCAGGCTTTTTGGATATTTATGTTTTTTGATAAAATTTCTGAGCTAATTATTTTACTTCTGCCTTTATATGGAGTTGACATGTTTTTCATGATGCTTTTAGGATCATTTGTTTGCTGTATTTATCTGACATCCTGACTCAGATTCTTCATGGTTAATTTCTTCTCTGGCCATGTCTATTTGGTATTCGACATACATACTGCGTTTCATTGCCTTTCTCCAAGTTTCACAGGTTTTGTGTCATATTTTTACTGAAGTCAATTTCATCTGACTTTTAATTTTGTCCTTTATTGTGTATCATGAATTTCAGATTTTGTCTTCTGAAAATGCACCATACTTACAAATTTACTCCTTTTTTTTCATATTTATCTCTACTTTTTCCTCTATTCAAGAATTGGTAGTTTTTATTTCTTCTTTAAGGTCTGTCATGTTAATGATATTTTCCTAATGGGTTTATTTCAGTTAGCATTGATCATTTTAAGTATTTCTGTTTTTCTTTTTTATAAAGATTTTATAAACTTTCATAAAGTTTTAAACTTTTAACTAAAGTTTACTCTTAATCTTTTAAAGACGACTCAGAAAATTTTCCTTAATTAAGACATCTGTTTGCTGCGCTGTTAATTCTCTTATGTGACTATCCTCTATTTTCTTCATATGGGAACCTAGTGCAATGAACTTCCCTCGTAGCACTGCTTTAGAACAGAGAGAAGCAAACTCACCCTGTAGGAGTAGATGCCAGGAAATAATCAACTTGAGGGCTGAAATCAACAAAATAGATACCAGGAAAACAATACAAAAAATCAATGCACTGAAGAGTTGTTTTTTTTGAGAAAATCAACAAGATAGACAAACCTTTGTCCAAATTAATGAAAAAGCAGAGAGAGAACATGCAAATTAACAAAACCAGAAACAAAAAGGGGAACGTAACAACAGACAGACAGGAAATCCAGACAATTCTCAGGTCATACGTTGAAAATCTGTATTCCAAAAGAATTGAAGATTCAAAGGAAATGGACAAATTTCTACATAACTCTCACTTACCAAAATTAAATCAAGAACAACAGACAAACAACTTAAATAGAACTATAACATGCAATGAAATAGAAGCAATCATTAAAAGCCTTCCAACCAAAAAAAGTCCAGGGCCAGATGGAATTAATGCAGAATTCTTCCAGACATTCAAGGAAGAACTAATACCACTACTCCTCAAACTGTTCCACAAATTAGAAACAGAAGATTCATAACCAAACTCTTTTTATGAGGCCACAATAACCTTGGTATCCAAGTCTCACAAAGACACAAATGAGAAAGAAACTACAGACCAATATCCCTGATGAACATCGATGCAAAAATACTCAATTAAATACTGGCAAAACGAATTCAAGAATACATCAGAGAAATCATCCACCATGATCAAGTAGGCTTCATCCTTAGAATGCAGGGATGGCTTAACATACGGAAATCTATCAATGTGATCCACAATATAAACCAAAAAAGAAAAACCACATGATTATCTCCCTAGATGCTGAAAAAGCCTTAGACAAAATTCAACACCATTTCATGATAAAGGTCTTGGAGAGGTCAGGGATAACAGGAACATAACTAAACATAATAAGAACAATATACAGCAATCCAACTGCCAACATCAAAATGAATGAAGAGAAACTTAAGCAAATCCCTCTAAAATCAGGAACAAGACAAGGCTGACCTCTCTCTCCATATCTTTTCAATATCATACTAGAAGTTCTAGCTAATGCTACAAGACAACAAAAGGAGATCAAGGGGATCCAAATAGGAAAAGAAGAAGTCAAACTGTCTCTATTTGCAGATGATATGATAGTTTACATAAACGACACAATAACCTCTACCAGGGAACTCCTACAGCTGATAAACACCTTCAGCAAACTATCAGGATACAAGATAAACTCAAAATAATCAGTAGCCCTACATTTTTTCAGACTGAAAAGAGAAAGAAATCAGGGAAACATAACCCTTTACAGAGCCACAAGCAACATAAAGTCTCTTGGTGTAACGCTCACCAAACAAGTAAAAGACCTATATAATAAGAACTTTGTGGCTCTAAAGAAAGAAATTAAAGAAGATACCAGAAAATGGAAAGATCTCCCATGCTATTGAATAGGTAGGATAAACTTAGTAAAAATGGCAATCTTGCCAAAAGCATTCTACAGATTCAATGCAATCCCCTTTAAAATCCCACCACAATTCTTCACTGTCCTTGAAAGAATAATAATCAACTTTATATGGAAAAACGAAAGACCCAGGATAGCCAAAACAACCATGTGCAATAAAAGAACTTCAGGAGGCATAACCATTCCTGATTTTAAGCTTTACTACAGAGCTGTAGTCCTGCAAACAGCCTGGTATTGGAAAAAAAAAAAAAAAAAAAAAAAAAAAAAAGAAAAAGACAGGTACACCAATGGAATCGAATTGAAAATCCTGATATTAATCCACACACCTATGAACACCTGATTTTCGACAAAACAGCTAAAATTATACAATGGGGCAAAGACAGTATCTTCAACAAATGGTGCTGGCACAATTGGATGAGGATGTGTAGAAGACTGCAGATAGACCCATGTCTGTCGCCATGCACAAAACTCAAGTCCAAATGGATCAAAGACCTCAACATCAATCCAGCCACATTGAACTTCTTAGAAGAGAAAGTAGGAGGTAACCTTGAACAAATTGGTATAGGAGACCACTTCCCTGAACATAACTCCAGGGGCACAGACACTGAGAGAAACAATTAATAAATGGGACTTCTTCAAACTTAGAAGCTTCTGTAAGGCAAAGGACACAGTCGACAAGACCAAACCACAACCCACAGACTGGGAAAAGATTTTCACCAATCCTATATCCGAGAAAGAATTCATCTCCAAAATATACAAAGAACTCAAGAAACTAGTCAACAAAACACCAAATAGCCCTATTAAAAATGGGGTACAGAACTGAAGAAAGAATTCTCAATAGAGGAAATTAAAAAGGCTGAAAGACACTTAAGAAAATGCTCCACATCCTTAGCTATCAGGGAAATGCAAATCAAAACAACTTTGAGATACCATCTTACTCCTGCCAGAATGGCTAAAATTAGAAACACCAATGATGACTCATGTTGGAGAGGATGTGGAGAAAGTGGAACACTCCTCCACTGCTGGTGGGAGTGCAAAATCATACAGCCATTTTGGAGATCTGTATGGTGGTTCTTTAGGAAAATGCGATTAGTTTACCACAGGACCCGGCAATCCCACTCTTATGCATATACCCAAAGGATCTACATCCATGCAACAAAGACATCTGTTCAACTATGTTCATACCAGCACTATTTTTAATAGCAAGAACCTGGAAGCAACCTAGATGTCCCTCAATGAAGAATGGTTAATGAAGATGTGGCACATCTACACAATGGAATACTACTCTGCAGAAAAAAATAATGGTATCTTGAAATTCGCAGGCAAGTGGATGGCACTTGAAGAAACCATCCTGAATGAGGTTACCCATTCACTAAAAGAGGAACACAGTATGTACTCACTCATATATGGATTTTAGACCTAGATCAAATGATCATCAGCCTATAATTCACACCATCAGAGGAACTAGGATACAAGGTGTATTTTAAGAGATTCATATAAAGTCCCTTACAGAACCGGGAAGGGACAAGTCCCCCAGTGTTCAGGAGAAGTGGGGGTGGGCAGTGAATGGAGATAGAAGTAGGAGAAAACGAGGGGGAGGAAAGGAAAATATGTATGACCAGGAAGATTGAGCCTGGTTAGGAACAGAGGACAGGAAAGAGAGAGAGAGAGTGAGAGACTATAAAAGAGGTTGCCAATATTGGTTTGAAGATAAAAATTGAACACAAGGAAAGGTCTAGAGAACTACAAGACTGCTACTAAGTAACAATTTGAGCTTCTGTGGAAATGCCCGTCCTGGAGAGTGAGATGGAGCCCTCAACTAATGCCTGTTGTAAACAGGAGCAAACACCCATACATAAACACTGAGTCGAAGTAGAACCCAGATGCAGATGGAGAGGATAAGACCAGGTGGCAGAAACACATAGAGACAGCTTATCTGAACAAGGAGGCCACCAGACTAATAGCTGGGATGCCAGCATGGGACTGACTCAGGGCCCCCTGAATAAGGGTCTCAGCCAGAAGGACTGAGCATTCTAAGGGTCCTCAGACAGTGGAGCCAGGACGTATCCCTGGTGCACTAAAGGACTTTGTGAACACATCACCAATGGATGGATAACTGCCTTAATCTAGAGACAGGAGAGAAGCCCTAGTCTCTACTTCACATGACCTGTCAGATCTACATGACCCCAACTGGATGGCATTCCCCTATATATGGAATTGGGGTGGGCGGATGCGAAGGGAGGGTGGTTAGGGTGCATGAGAGAGGGCAGAGAGTGTAAAAGTGATGGAAGGATGGAAGGAGGAAGGGAGGGAGAGGGAACTGGGATCGACATGTAAAATAATAAATTAAATTAAAAAAAATGCTTTGACTCTAAAATTTATGTTCAAGGACATGTTACTGAGGAAAATGATTTCTAGTTTTGTTTCCATAGAAAATGAAAAGATGTGGATTCCTTCCAGACTAATGTGGTTTGATCAAGCCAGACTGCCTGACACAGAGTACCAGGTGATCCTACATTCAAAACTGCTTGACAAAGCATCCTTACAGACTACAGCCAGGATTTCTGCATCTTCTTCAAACCCCCATGACAGTGTGCCTTACCAACAGGAAGTAGTTTGGAAAGAACGACTCCCAAATTCCAAAATATTGTCCATAAATGTTTGTTTTCCTTTAAATGGACTTGGTTATATAAAATAGATAAATAAAAAAGGAGACATTTGTTTGCTTTGATCTACTACATGTTTGTTAATTATTTTGAAAACTAAGATTTGGGGTAACATCTGGGAGAGGCTATGAACACACCAGACCTGCCTATCCAAGCAGGATCACCAGTGATTTCTACCTGCCTGCTCTCTGACCCCCACAGACTGTCCTTTACTGGAGTTCTGGGCCTTTCCCAGAGATCTGCCTTCCTCTGCAGGAACACTCTGAGTTCCTGCCAGCAGGACCTTTGATTCCCATTGCAAGGCCTCTGCTAAAGAGGCCTCAGCTGGAGAGTACCAGGCCCTAGCTAAATCTGCCTAATAGTGGGCCTACCAGTGCAGAAACATCCTGATTATCAATCAGCCCAGCCTTTGTACCTCATCGCCATCCTTGGCTAGAGGTGAGTCTGGAACAAATATGAGTGGACTCTCCCCTACACTGTTCCTCTGGAACTCCCTGGGTTTGTCTTGGATCATGCTGTCACTCTGCCAATCCCCATTGAGAGGGCTCTTGGAGCTATGATACACTCCCACCCTCCCCTACTGAGTGCCTGCCCTCCCCCTACCCTGTGCCCCACCCTTTGCACTATCCTACCTCAATGATTGAGTACTGGAACAGAGAGTGGAGCCAACAATATAGGCACCTTCTGGGAACATGCGGGAGCGGCTCTGAACACACCAGACCTGGCTATCCATGCAGGACTACCTGTGATTTCCACCTGCCTGGTCTCTGACACACATCGTTTATCCTTTACTGGAGTTCTGGGCCCCTCCCAGATATCCGCCTAACTCTGCAGGACCACTCTGAGTTCGTGCCTGCAGGATACTTGACCACCTTCACAGGGCTGCCCCAGGCTAGATCTGCCTGTGAACACAAGGAACATCCTTAGTCTCAGCCTTTGGGATCTTTGACCACCATCGCCAGTCTTTTTCTGGAGCCTGATCATTTACCCGCATCACCTGGCTGCTGCCTGTGGAGAGACCTCCTAGAGAGCTTGGGCCACCCAGAGCTACAGGGATTGAATCTCTGACCCACATAAGCCCACTAGGGAAGTACCATAGAGATAGGGGGAGACCCCAACAACACCTACTGGAAGAAGCTATGGAAAGACAACAATACAAGAAAACACCTAACAACAGAAAGACAAGCATGACACCACAAGAATCTAGGGAATCTACACCAACTAGACCTGAACACAACAAAGTAGATGAAGCAGAAGGGAACAACTTAAAGATTATCATCATGAAAATGATAGAGGATCTCAAAGAAGATGTAAGAAAACCCCTTAAAGAAATGGAAGAAAAAACAAACAAAAAAAAAATGGGAAGAAATGAAGAAATTTCTTAAGAAAAGTAAAGAAAGTATAGAAAGCCAAGAAAAAGCAATTAATCAGGTGAAGTAAACGGTTCAACTTGAAAATTGTAATAGAGAACACAAAGACAACACAAACTGAAGGAATGCTGGAAGTAGAAAACTTGGGCAAAAGATCGAGAACTACAGACACAAGCATAACCAACAGAATTAAACAGATGGAAGAGAGAATCTCAGGCGCAGAAGACAAACTATAGGAAATAGATTTATAAACCAAAGAAAATAGTAAATCCAACAAATCCCTAACACAAAACATCCAGGAAATATAGGACACCGTGAAAAGGCCAAACCTAAGAATAATAGGCATAGACCAAGGTGAGGAAGCACAACTCAAGGTGCCAAAAACATATTCAACAAAATCATTGAGGAAAACTTTCCCAATCTGAAGAAGGACATGCCCAGGAAAGTACAAGAAGCATACAAATACCATGTAGAATGGACCAAAGAAAAGAGACAATCAAAACACCTAACATACAGAATAAGAAAGAATATTAAGAGCCAGGAAAAAGGCCAGGTAAGATAATAATGTAGACCTCTCAAAATTACATCTGACTTCTGCATGGAAAGCCTCAAGGCCAGAAGGTCCTGAATAGATGTTGTACAAGTTCTAAGAGTCCATGGATGCCAGCCCAGGCCTCTATACCCAGCAAAACTCTCAATCATTATCAACAGAGAAACAAGATATTCAATGACAAAGCTAGATTTTCACAAGATGTATCAACAAATCCAGCCCTTCAGAAAGTTTTGGAAGGAAAACTACAACCCATGGAAGATAACTACACCCACAATGACATAGTCAATAGATAATCTCACTACACCAGAAACCAAGGGTAAAGCATACAAATATATTCACAATACCACTGCCAATAACAAATCTAAAACAAACAAGCTTTAACAATCAATGGGCCTGCAGAATAAAGTCACAATCTAGGTCAACTTTTGAATTCCGTGAACTGACAGTGGGTAGGGAACCTAGTTCAGACACTCTGAAGTCAGTGTACTTTCTGTCGGCTGTGTTAAGAGCCACTGACTTGGAGTAAACTCCAGGATTATAGCAGTAGTAATCCATTTTTTTAAGTGACTTCTGGAACATCATATTTCAAATCTTTATACTTACATTAATCATAGAGGTTACTGGAGTTAAATAACAAATCTTTCAGTGTACTATTGTCATATTGGAGCATAAATATGTCCCTATACTGAACTTTGAGGCCATTGAGGCTTGATGGTATGTTGTTTAGTGATCTTAGGTCCCACTGGAAGCTGGAGCCTAGTCCTGAGATTCTCTCTTTTCCTGAAAATGGCTAAGGTATGTACCATGGTACTCCTGGGCTTTAGTTCCATAGAAGTAGATGTTATCTTGATTATGCTAATTGGTGTTACACAATTTATCTTTACTTTTGGAAAGACTGTCCCCTGAAGCAGGCATCTTCATTTTTGTAAAGTAGAGAAAACGAGATGAATACTAGAACCCCTTCAACATTGCTCTCTGTTGCTCTTTGTGGATGTGATTTGACAACTTCTATCAAACTCCTGCCACTGTGACTTCCTGTTATAATGGACTGAAACTTTTAACTATGAGACACAATAAACCTCTTCACATTAAAATTTCTGTGTTACTTATTTCGCCACAGTAACAGTAAAATAATTTAAGACCAAAGCTGAGGTTAGCTAGAACACCTTATAAGTACATGAACTTTTTGAAGGTTTGTTCAGCACCTGTGGATTTCTGCATTCTATTGGTGTATCAGCCTGACTACAACAACAAGAGGGTAATCTTCATGCTTATATGACAAGGCACGGTTTGGTGTTTTGAAAGGGATCTTTTCCCCATAGCCACAGGTATTTAAACACTTGGTCCTCAGTTGGTATTGCTATTAGTGGAGTTTAGAAGGATTCACAACTTCATGGAAGAAGTTCATAACTGTGGGATGGTGCCAGAGTATATAGTTTTACCACATTTCCAGTTTACTCTTTCGACCATGTGCTTGTTTTTGAACATATGATCTCTCAGCTTCCTACTTGGGTTACCTGCTGCCATGCTGTCTTCATTATTACGCATGCCAACACTCTGAAATAATAATCCAATGAACTCTTTCTCCTATTAGTTGTCTTGGCCATGACATCTTATTACAGCAGCAGGAAAGTAGTTAATCTATACAGGTTTCAGGAATCCTCTGGAGCTCTGGATTATTGCCTCAGTACTGTTTGGTAGATCTTTATGACTTCCTGTCAAGGTATATAATGATACAGCTCATTATTTTGTGAAATTTTACTACAAAATAAGGTAGGATCATGCTTATTTCCTTGGAAAGTGTGAGCTGGAAAGCACTAATTTTTCAGATTAAATAGTATGGAAATACCTTATTAAATATGGAATCCAGTTGCAGAGACAGAGGAGTGATGACAAAAGGATCAAAACCAGGCAGAAGACTCCCATAGAAACAGCTGACCTGAACAAGGGGGAACTCATGCACCCCAGTGTAATAGCTGGGAAACTGGCATAGGACATCTCCAGACCCCCTAACTAATATTGGTGTTAGTTAGGAGGGCTGAAAAGTCTATAGGTCCTCTGGTAGTGGATCAGTATTTATCCCTGTATACAAATGATCTTTGGTAGCCCATTCCACATACAGGGATACTCTCTCAGCCTAAACACATAGGGGAGGGCCTAGGTCTGCTCCAAATGATATGACAGACTTTGAAGATTTTGTGGAAGGCTTCACCTTCTCTTGGAAGCACAATGGGGAAAAATGGTTGTTGGGAGAGGTACAAGGAAGGAGAGGAAGGTGAGGGAACTGGGGTTGACTTGTAAAAAAAAAAAGCTTGTTTCCAAATTTCAGTGAAAAATATTATCATTTAAGAAAAGCCTTGTGATGGTTATTTGTCATTATTTTGTGGTCTAGTGTTTCCCTAGAAAAATCTTGTTTTCAAGGATACTATTGTTTGGTCTTACTCAGAGATAATGCAATTCAAAGACTTCCCTCCTGAGAAATTTGTGAAACACACTTAGTGCAACTGCTCAAAAGTATCAAGACTTGAGGCAATTGACAGTAAGTCATGACAAACAATAAGCAAACCCCTAATGTAAAACAAAATTTGAGAATCTAGGGAGCCATAATTATGCATAAGGCTCGTTGCAAACTCAGGGGTGTTTTCATACTCAAAGAAGGACTGTAGAGATTTAAGCCATTGACTTTGCCTAATATGTGGCCCTTTGCTAGTGAGAAGTGAAAGCTATGGTAGAATTTTTACTTCTTATTCAAAACTGCATTATAATTTATTTTTATTGAAATCACATTTGTAGTAATTTTTAACAAAAAAAACAGCATATTATTCCCACTTTTCTTTGACTATAGTCATCATTAGGAAAGAGTATATCAAGAGAAAGTTCTTTAAAAGTTATGATGAAGCATAGACGATCACTAAATTAATCTCCACATGCCTCCTAGAAGATACAGAGGCAATCATTTAATGTTTAAGTTTAGTTTTCAGTTCTGCTTCTATTGATTTTAAACATATGCAAAAATAATCGATTTCAGTGTGTCCTTAGTAAAAACTTGCATACATTTTATATTTTGCTCAATAGAGATTTTATCTGCCATAATCATAATTATTTATAAGAAATGTCAATGGTAATGCTTATGTGAAAGCATTTGTGAGTCATGAATTTTATGACTGCTGTCTGAAGCCCCTTATCAATTTTCATAAAGTTATGAATGCACAAGAATGAACATACAACAGTATATTTGTGTATGTGCTCTAGCTATGCATGCAAGCAGAAATACACATGTACCCATCAGTCTTACCAGTGATATGCAAAATGAGTATCACATTACATTCATGGTTAGAGACCCATCTCACCAAATCTGAAATGCATTTTAAGTACTTCAAATTTCTTCTTATTAAAATTTGAGTGAACACAAACTATTCCATTAGATAGACAAGGGAAAGGGGATTTTTAGGTTGACATAAATACATGTGAACAAATGTGATTTGCTACATATCCTATATTAAAATTTGATGCATTCCATTCTCTTTATCTTCTCACGCTAATAAAACTGAGAATGAGGATTTGAGACATTTAAGTTCTATTACCTAAGGAAACAGATAGATAGATGTTACAAAAATTGTATCTAAATGCAAGCTCTAAATTGTTTTCTGTAATAGGAAACTGAATATAGCAAGTTTTCTATTCAAAATCTAACCCGCTTCTTGACAATTATCATTCTTAGTGAGGTGAGGAGGAATTTTATTGTGATTTCATTGTGTCTTCCATCTGTGTTTTTCTAATGATTAATTATATTAAATATGTCTCTGTGAAAATGTAAAAAGATGTGTGTGGGCATTTGTTACTAGCTAGCACTTACATTTAAATTAATACATATTTTAATCTATGCCATGTGGTTTGTGGCTTGTTGCCTCACATATCTCTTCTCTGGTTGCTACTGGTGTCTCCCAGACTCTACCCTTCTTCCCTCCCTGTATCTCTGCTTGGATTTCTCTTTCCAGCCTAGATATACTTTGTCCTGCCATAGGTCAAAACAGCTTTATTCATCAACCAATAAAGGCAATACACATTTTTCAGAGTACAGGACATCCAACATATCACATTTATAGAAGAAAGCATAGATTTCTTTGTATGACATCTAGAGAGCAATGGCTATTTAGTTTATGGAAATAACACTAATGGACAATTCAACACATCTTGCCAAATGTCAAACAGATTGACTTTGTAGTTTGTAGAATTGACTATTTCAGTAACACTGATGGTGCCTTTTCCCCAGTAGCTAGCCAAGTGCTTTCTAGAATTATAAAAGCTAAGTCCCAGGGAGAAAGCTTTTTAGCTTATTTCTTATTTAAATTCATATGACACAAGAAATGTATGTGGAGAATTCAACAGTAGTATTTTGTCATCTAGTTCTCGTGGGCTACCCAGGGAAATGAAAAGAGTCAAGGCACCTGGGAACTCCTTGATTAAATGGTTAAGAGGTATCCTAACGCTGGCACTGAAGTTTTGCTTAATAACATATGGATCTAGGAGCAGTCTTTTCTAGCCATGTAAGTTATCTTTCTTGTTTTAAAATCTCTATTATTTTTTGAAAGTATAATATAATTATATTATTTCTTCCTTTCTATACCCTTCAAGGCCTAGCATATATCCTTCATTGCTCCTTGCTCTTTTTTAAATTTATGGCCCTATTTTTCATTAATTGTTGTAATATGCACATTTCTATGTATATGTACACATATATTCTGAAATACATAGCACACACATGTAAAACCTATTCGGTCTATATAATGTTACACATATACATCAATGCTCATTTGATATTAGATAGCCAGCTGATGTAGTCTTCCGTAGGAAAGACTATCTCTCCCATTCACAACATTTCTTGGTAACATACAGTTCTTTGGGTAAGGTTGAGGCCTCTTGGTGGTTGTCCCACTTTAGCATGTCTATTGCTGTCATTCTTGCTCAGCTCTTGTTTATGAAATCATGTTTTTAAGATTTTTATGAGTGTAGATTTGGACATTCTAAGAGATACAATGTTATATATTAAACTCCCAGATTTTCTGGCTCGTACATCATTCTACCTCTCTTTTGCATATTCTCCACTACTTAGATACAGGAGTTGTTCTAGATGTAGCTATTGGAACTGAGCTCCACACTTTGAATTGGGTTTGGTTTTTGTTTGTCATAATGGTCTCCATCTGTTGCAAAGAAATGTTTCTTTGATGAAGGATAAACATTACATTTATTTATAGATATAGGGGCAAACATTTATAATGTAGTTACAGATAATGTTAGTTTTGTGAAGTAGTAGATTTATGTTCTCTTCTAAGATCCATGTTTTCCTTAGCCCTGAATTGTTGGAAATATATATATATATATACATATATATATATATATATATGTGTGTGTGTGTGTGTGTGTGTGTGTATTTATATGTATATGTATGTGTGTGTGTGTATGCATGTATGTATTACGTATATTGAATTCCTTCTTTTGGAGTTGGTCTTACATATGATTAGAGACCTATTTGTTAAAGCCAAGGTGTGCATTTTACTACTTCTCCTTTAGGGTTGCTGTGCCATGCTGATTATTGTTGTGGTTCATATGCATCATAGCTGGGTTATGACTGTTGCTTGTTTACCTCCTTTGGAAGGTTGTCTTTTGCCTCTTGGTACTATGACAGCTAAATTTCAGGGAAGATTCAGTCAAATCAGTTTATCTGGGCCCTGTGTGTGAAGTGCATGGTGCCCTACAGTAAGAACATATATTCTATCTCAGCAGGAGACATGGTGAGAGGGGCAACAAGTGGCAAATACAATTGCCTGTAAAGTGCTGAGAGACAATTGAACAATCCTTAATGACAACTCAGAAATAAGGTTTCTTATTTCTTATGTTGAGAATTTTGTTAGAGGATCTTTGTATAATATGTATCATAAGGTTTTTTAACTAGATATTAAAATTATGACTCCTAATGAGTTTTCAGACATCCAAATATTTTTATACTCTTATTTTGTTCTCTTATCTCCTGTGTTTATGGAAGGATCATCAAATATTTGTATGTTCAAAACATTTACTAAAATAAATTGGATATTTTAACATGGTTATAAGATAGTTTTCTTTTTTAATTCATACAAACTTCCTTTTGGCTTAGTTTATTGAAACCCCTTTATTTTCCTTATTTTCCCTTCTCCCTACATGACCAGCTTAAATTTTCTGATCTCCCCAGAAACTATGTAAAGTCCACAATCTGTGCTCCTGCTGACCATAAATGGCAAAGAAGCTTCTGTTGTAGTAGTATAGATGACAACAGACTCACAGTTGAGAAAGAAGGGTATAGAAAACTTCTGTGAAACTTCCTATCCTCATGCTACCACTTCTCCCCAAAGATTAAGAGACCAGATATGTCTTGAACATAAGTAAAAGTATACATACATAGAATATGGTAAAAAAAAAAATAATGTGCATAAAACACCATAAGTGGAAAGATTTCACACAATATAACAAAATATAAACTTAATTTTACATAGCTTACCACATATAAGAATATATAACAATGTAAGCTGTAAAATACTATTATCTTACTCTTACTCAAATTCACAAGAAAATAGGCTAATTTACCTATATCCCATGTAAACCATACCTTTCCCAACCATACCCTATTCCTGGCTAAAAGATAAACCCGAGTTTAAGCATCACCTTCCATACCCAACCCTAAATAACTAAAACCAACCCAAAGAAGATAAATATTATCCCAAAATTCCAAGGTTAGGGAAAGGGGGTGTCGTTATCTTAAGGTTACTTCCTGCTTAAATGGGATGATGATTGCTCCATGGGATCCTGTAGGAAGAAAATTTTTAGGAACCAAATTTCTCAACAGAACTGGCTGTGACATATGTAGCTAGTCACTGTGTGGCAGAAAATGCTTGACTGTAGTTCTATTTGAAACTCTGACCACGGTGAAATAAGAAGGTGCACCATTATAGCTAGCTGTTCATGAGTTGCCTCAAGCAAAACAGTCTCAAACTAGTTTTAGGGTGATGTTTGTAGTCCAGATGAATCAGCTTGAGTAAAGTGGAAACGATGACATGGGGCCTCATATTCTTCCCGGAGAGTTTAAAGACTGCTGTTATGAATTGTTATTATTCCTTGTGGAAAACTTAAACATCAATATTAAAGTTAAATTTTCAAGTTTTAAGGTATGCATTAGGGAAAGGCAACAATAAGCATTAAAATTAATGTGAGAA
Organism: Phodopus roborovskii; assembly: GCF_943737965.1. NCBI lineage: Eukaryota > Metazoa > Chordata > Mammalia > Rodentia > Cricetidae > Phodopus > Phodopus roborovskii. The sequence continues at coordinate 41,457,602 of NW_026126525.1, read as the reverse complement.
AATTAGGATTTCAGAGAGAAAATTTCATATAAGAAATGAGTTCCTAGATTTTGATTCCTATTTCCTTATTCTGTTTTCTTCTGCCTTACACCAATTGGCTTCTTGATTTAAGGCAGAAACCATGAATATAATCTTAACAACATGCTTGAATTTAGAGAAGGAAAGCCAAATCCAACTCCAAAGCCAGCATTGGTTTATATGAATTGGGACTTCAGGAATACTAGATAGTAGAGAGAAATAGATTTCTGTATAGAAATAGTTTACTAGAATTAAATATTTTTACCATATATCAGATTCTGTTTCATTAAGTGATTGTTTCTGGAGAGCTGTCTTCTCTTCTGTAGGTACCTACATGTTCAGTGTTTTTTGACTGTTTGAAAATAGGTTTTCTCTGTTTTCCTGTAAGAACAAGAACAGAACACTTCCCCTACCCTGTGGCAACACCTTCCATTGATATCTCTTCACCGGTTGAGAATTATTGTAATTAGGTACCGTGAAGGCAAATTTCTCTTTATCTTGTTCTTGTAAAGGTATAGTGAAGAAGCAATCCTTTAAATCAATAACTGTAATAGGCCATTCTGTGGGTATCAAAGAAGGCAAGTGCATTCCAGGCTGTAGAGAGCCCATTGCCTGGATAACTTTGTTGATGGCTCTCAGGTCTGTAAGCATTCTCCATTTACCAGATTTCTTTTTGATAACAAATACAGGAGAATTCCAAGGGCTGGTTGATTCCTCGATATGTCCAACATTTAGCTGTTCCTGAACCAGGCTTTCTAAAGCTTCTAACTTCTCAGAGGTCATAGGCCATTGTCCAACCCAGACAGGTTCTTCTGTGAGCCATTTTAAAGTTAGGGCTTTTAGTTCCTCTGTTTGTTCAGCACTTGTATTCTGTTTTTGTACAGCCTGGATATTTGGTATCTGTATTGTACAGTACTTTATAATATTTTCCCACAATCATGAGGTCATTTATGGTTCCTATCTAATACTGGAGGGATGTTAATCTGTGTATTCCATTGCTGTAATAGATCATAACCCCATAAATTTATCACTACATCAGCCACATATGGTCTCAACCTCCCTCTCTGTCCTTCTGGTCCTATATATTCACTCCATCTTGTGCTCTCTTTTACCTTAGACAGGGATCCAATCCCTAAGAATGAACATTTACCTCATGCAGGGGCCATCTTCGAGGCCTAGATTTATTAGTTATGATAGTTACATCCACCGCTGTGTCAAGTAACCTGTCAATCTATTATTCATCTTAACTATCAATCTAGGCCTTTGACTATTTATAGAGGTTTGCCAAAATAATACTTTTTTATTTCCTTCTGTCATGTTTGATTCAACTTATGTCACTAGTTTTTCATCCAGAGCAGTATGAGATTTTATAATAGGCACAGAATTTTCTAATTGTCCTGTGGGAGATTATCTTCCAGTGTGACTGGGAATGTTCGTACCACCTGTGATGAGGGGGCCCTGGCCAAATCTTTGCTCCCACTTTTAGTAATCCATGAAAAACTTTCATAGAAAATTATTTCCTCTTCTTTTCTTCTTTTGAATTTTGATACTAGGCCCCACCACGTAATCTATGCCAATCCTTAGTTTATTATGAATTCATATTGCCATCATATTGTACCAACCCTCCAAGTTCTGAGATTACTAGTATACATCACCATGACTGGTTTTTCTGAAAGATTTTGTGAGACCAATATTGCCAATTCTTTTCAACTGTTCTTATCTCAGATATATCTAACTAATAAGCTCTACTTTAGAATATCTTCAACAATTTCTGCATGGTAATCTTTGGGAATGCTTGTAGTAATTTCCTAAGGCTGCCATTTTGAATCTCCACAAACTGGGTAGCTTTATCTGATCTGATGTTGCCAGCAACCCATGAATATATCACTTTACTCAGCCTCTTTGACATATGGTATTTTTCAGGAGTCTCAGTGTCCTTCTTAAAACACAAAATCCAATTATACTTGATTAAACAATCACTCTTTCCTAGTAAAATCTCATCTTTACTATTTACACCTATAACTAACTAATTCTCAAAATCAAATTCTCTACAAAGACATACTGACAAAGACAGCACAGCATTCATACAAAAACAGTTATGTAAACCAACTGCATGAAATGTAAAACCTAAAAATAAATTCGCACAGCTCTGGGCAAATAATTTTTAAAAGTGTCAAAAACACAGTGGTCAAAGGAAAGCCTATTCCATAAATAGTGCTAGCAAAACTAGTTATCCACCTGCAGTAGAATTAATTTAGACCCATATTTCAAAGTAGCTAAACGATGTTAAATTGAAATGTGAAATACTGAAATTTTTAGAGAAAAAAACAAAACTTTCAGAATGGGAAAATATCTTTGCCAGCTATTAAAAATAGACAAGCATGTACCCACACCCATACCCACCACACACATACAAAACAAAAACCCACAAAAATTTAATATGTGAAATACCTTGCACATCATTGAAATATAACTTTAAACTTCTTTAAGTCTTTAAGATTTTTCCTGTAATGAAGTTGTTCAAAGGGATCACAGAAAACCCACAAACATTCCAAGATGTTGCTTTTCACAAACTGACAAATTCCCATTGTTGAATACAATACCTGCACAGGTCATTAAATATGGATATCCCTAACTAGTGCCTACATACTCTCTTCACCCTACATTCTAGCATTTTGGTATTAGATAGGGTACTATCCACATTACCAAAAGAGAAATATAAACACCATGCCATCCACACACCCTTGAATACCAAATGGTCTACTGCCTGCATGATTTCCTAGGGCAATGGTAGAACAAAGTTTGTGAGAGTAAACAATTGGTATCATATGTGACTTAAGGCCCACACTGTAAAATAAGACTCATCCCTGACACTGTACGAGTGTTGAAGAACCCGAGACTACATAGCCCAGGGACCGAGGGAAAAACTAAGTAATATTGGTTTAACAAATAGTATCAAAAAATGGTCTTAGGGACATTCTGCTATGCTCAAAAATCAGTGACTTACTTAGTGGTCACCAGAGAAGCTTTCTCCTGCAGCAGATGAGAATAAATGCAGAGAACCACAGCCAGACATTACACAAGAGAGTGAGAGACTATGGCACTCAACCCTAAATGGGATAAATGAGATGTCTTCATCAAATCCCTCCTCTTAGGGCTCAGGAAAACTCATATAAAAGGGAAAAACAATGTAAGAGTGAGAAGGGTTGGAGTACATTAAAAAAATGTAGGTCTCTAAATCAGCATGAACTAATAATCATTTGAAGTCGCAGCAATGGAGGCAGCATGGATGGGGTCTATGGAAATCTTTACCAGGCCCTCTACATATGTAGTATGTCTTCTAGTTTACTGTTTTTATGGGATTCCTGAATGTTTAAAGGAATGGGTTTCTGATTTATGTGTCTTAGATTCTTTTCCTTCTCTTTGCATTGTCTAAATCTGATGTGTTTATATTGGCTTTCTCTTATTTTGCTTTATTTTATTTCACTATTATTACTTAGAACCCTCTTTGCCTTCTAATGAGAGATATAAAGGGAATGGATTTTGATGGAAGGGCAGGTAAGGTGGAACTAGGAGTATAGAAAGGGAAACTACAATCAGGATTTATTATGTGAGAAAGAAATTTATTTTCAATAAAAGGAAGAAAAAATACTTTTGTTTCATCCACATTGGAGTATTTTTCATCAAAAAGATAAATTTTGGTGACAGTGTAGATAAAGACAAACCCATGATACACTCTTGTTGAAGTGTAAACTTTTGAAGCCAATAAGGAGAACAAGGTGCAATTTTCCTCCCAGCCTGATCCCACAGCCACGTCAGTCCAAAATAACACGCAAAGATGCTACATTAGATATAAAGTTGTTGGCCTGTTACTAGTGTTTATTATTGGGTAGCTCTGTCTTAAATATTAACCCATTTCTATCAATTTAAGTATTTCCATGTGGTCTTAGCTTACTGGAGAGAGGATCTGGACCTCTACTCTCTCAAGTCTCTACATCTTGATCTTTTACTACATCTATGAGAATTCTCCTTATCTCCTAGTCCCGCCTATCTTGCTTTCCTATTGGCCAACAGGGCTTTATTCATTAACTAATAAGAGAAACATATTTACATTTTTAAATGAGCTATATGAACACAATACCTAAACATGAAGAAAAATACAAATATCACAAAATTGACCTTAAAGTGTATAATAAATGAAAATCCATTCCAAAAAAAGTATTCATTTCTATACCATAATCCCCTTTTTACCTTTAAAAAGAGATTGGTTGTGATCATTAACCATTTATAACTAACCCCATTTAAATGAGAACAGATATTTATAAACAATATTTGGGAATATGGGTGTCATTCTTTCCAAATGGCTTCCTGCTGGTAAGGGACATTGTCTTGTTTGATGAAAATACCCACATAAGTTTGGAAGGAATCCACAGCTTTTCATTTTCTGTGGAAACAAAAAATAGAAATTCTTTTCTTCAATAACCTGTCCTTAGAATTAAATTTTGAAGTCAACTCACTTTTAAAATATATAAATTGAATTAATTCAGCAGCATTGATAATCAAGTATATTTTAGCAGTTATTCCTTCCTTAGCAACTGAGCAACTAAAAGACAACACTATAGCATACAATATCCAGACTCTGTGCATTTTCCATCTTTGTGTTGTTTTTTTATTACTCTATTTCTTCTACTTCTTGTGTGTGTGTGTGTGTGTGTGTGTGTGTGTGTGTGTGTGTTTTAAGAAAGGGTTTCTTTGTGCAACATTTGCCTGTTCTGTAATTAACTCTATACAACAGGTTTGCTTTGAAATCACAGAGATCTGCTTGCCTCTTCCTCCCTAGTGCTGGAATTAAAATCATGTGCCACCATACCCAGCTACTTTCTTTCTGTTTTTATTAAACTTGTTTATCCTGTTTCTTTTTCTCTCTCAAGCCTACGTATATTTTAAAACACACTGTAAACATTTAGAGGATTTTTAACATATGAATCTGTCTTAACTGTAAAACTTTATATTTTTCTGGCCATGTGTCCTTTATCTGCCAAAGGACATTGCTAAAATGAAAGTCACTGTTTATCCAAGATGAAGGTGGTATGTTTACAACCAGTGCTGAGAGCTATGCTCACCACGTTGGTCTACACTGCCATCAAGCAGCCTGCTGCAGGCTTGGAAGGCCAAGGAAATAGGAAGGGCCCATGAGAGTGGAAAAGAGGATTTAAGGAAGAGTGATGAAGAATATTACCAAAAATATAAGATGTGAGAGTAGAAAAGGGAATTCTGGGGGTAGAAAGCTTCATGTGATCATGAGGGCAGGAAGGTAGATGAGAAAAGGGATAGAGAAATTAACCCAAAATATGTACATAGAACCATAAGGAAACATGCAACTCTGTCCCAATTAAAAACAGAATTTTATTCACAATGTGATATCTAACCCAATGGATACATCTACCAAACAATTGCACCCAAGACTCAGAGGCAATTGGAAAATAAAGTACAGAAAAATGAAAAGAAGCAGAGGATCAGGGCAATTGCTCTCAGATTGGATCTCCCAGTAATATCAGAATCTTCACCATGAAGCCTTACTCACATGACTGCCCAAACATGAGCTGGGGAAAAGATCATATAATGAGGCATCAACTCTACACAAAGAACTACAAAAAGACAACTAAGGAATGCTGAGAGCAGGAGAAATAACTTTTCTCAGTGAAGAACACACCAATTGGCTATCAAATACCAAATGCTCTGAATATCTGAAAGCAGAAACTCAAGTAACATTATACAGACTGAGCAAGTTATATTTATGTATAGAAATGTATATATACATATACATGTATATATATACATATATGTGTGTGTGTGTGTGTGCATGTGTGTTTAAATATACAAATGTAACAACAATTCATGAAAAGAGATGCCATAGATTTGAAAGAAAACAAGGAGGGATATGTGTGAGTGTTTGCAAGGAGAAAGCAGAAGTGAGAAAGGATGTGATTATGTTATACTTTCATAAAAAGTCAAAACAGTTTCTTAAAGGTCAAATTCTAAGTATTTAAAAGTATTAGTTTTGGAGGACATTATCTAAAGTAACCATGTCCACTGTGGAATCTGCTCTCTCCCCTCAGAAATAAGAGAACTATTCTGGCCAACACATGTGCTTCTTCTAATCTATGTTCCTCTGAGGTACCAACTGATTCATAATAGAATACTCTTGGTCTTTGCTCTGGGCCATTCATATTTCAAATCTTTGCTCAATGCTTAATATTAAATTCATGAATACCAGTTTTATGACATTTGTTCAACGTGTTATGTTGTTTTATTTCAAGACAGGTTTCGCTGTGTAGCCCTGGCTATCCTAGAACTAGCTCTATGGACCAGGCTGGCCTAGAACTTTGAGATCCACCTTACTTTTCCTTTGAGTGCGGCATTAAAGTACCCAACTCAATATGCTAGTTTTCCTGATAGGGAACATTCTATATTTCACAATTTCTTATCTTTGATATATCATATAGCATATGCTGTTCCTTCTATCTTTACTTGGTAACTATCAAATAGTGTGAATCTTTTTATGAACTTAATATAAGGATGAAAACTGTCAACAAGGAAATCAGTGTGTCAGACACAGCCTGAGGAAGACATGGTTGGCAGCAAAAGCTAAGCATGAGTTTAGACTAGATAGGAGGGACAAAAGAGATCCTTTTTAACAGTCTATATGCAACATCATTTATTTTTATTTTTATTTATTTATTTTATATAACCAAGTCCAATTAAATGAAAACAAACATTTCTAGACAATATTTGAGAATTTGGGTGCCATTCTTTCCAAACTACTTCCTGCTGGTAAGGGGCGCTATCATGGGGGATTCTAAGAAGATGCAGAAATCCTGGCTGTAGTCTGTAAGGCTGCTTTGTCCCGCTTTGACTCCAAAATTTAAGTTCAAGGACAAGTTACTGGGGAAAAGGATTTCTATTTTTTCCCACAGAAAATGAAAAGCTGTGGATTCCTTCCAGACTAATGTTATTTGATCAAGCCAGACTGCCTGAAACAGAGTACAAGGTGATCCCACATGCAACATTCTTAAACTTGTACGTATCTTCTGTAGTGATACAGAAGTGGGCAGATGGAACTGATGTCATGTGTCTGTTTGGAGGAATCAGTCTAATAGATATTTGTGTGTTGTAATTTGAGATTCTCAATTCTTCTGTCATTCATGTCTACAATATTAGTAACATGACTTCTTTTAGAAAACATTAGACTGGGTATTTCTTTTTCATAAATACTAAAAGATAACATATTTCTATCAAAATTCTCCAGTGAAGTGATGTAGTTAGATAATTGAAACTCAGTTTTGCAAATATTATATATATATATATATATATATATATATATATATATATATATATATATATATATATGACTCAAAAATTTCAGAGATATGACATATTGTTCTTCAATTCAAGCAATACAAAAAAGCATCACAGGTGTTTGGGAAACAATCCTATTTCAAGAGTATGAGTTTTGTCTGCATGGATTGTCTGTGTACCATGCACAGAGTTGATGCACATAGAGGCCAGATGCCGAAGAACTGTAGTTATGGATGATATTGAAGCACCATGTCAGTGGTGGGTGTTGAAATGAAGTACAGAACAACCTGTGCTTTTATGTGATGAGCCATTTCTCTAGTCCTGAGAAACAACTATAACATAGAAAGCTAAAATTCGAATAAAGGAGCAAAGAACATCAAAACTGTAAAACTCAAAGAAGATTATAATTTGGAAGAAAGGGAATGTTTGTTCAAAAATATAATTAATAACTATAATTAATGTCAGATGTGTAAATGAAATAGCTAACCTCTAATATAAGAAGTACTAGGTAAACAGTAGCCAAAAAGAAATAATAAACATGACTGGAAGAGAAAATGTATCCTTTCAGAAAATAATTAGAAGTAAAAATAAAAAGGAATGTTCCTATAGATGTGGGAAATTTTATATAACTACAATATTTTATCTACAAATCAGTGAAAAAATCTTGACTTACTTCAAATCAGTTCTTGATAACAAATCATTATAATTCCACATATTAAAAATTATGACAACTTTAGAGTATATGATACTTCAAGTCTTGTTGTCATGGTGGAAAGGCATATTCCTCTGGCATGCTCTCTATAGGGGACTTCAATTTTGACTGTGACTGACATGACAACTAGTATTGGATAAGCTTCCACTCTCTGTAGTTCAGCTTCCTCACTTTGGGCTGCTGATCCTTTCAAACTGCCCATGATTTCTTACTAAATGCTCACTAACTATGGAGGCAGTGTTTTCTATCTCGGCTTTTCTCAACCTCACAGGGACAGCATACTGCTGTCACCTATGGTCCCTAACTTTTTCTAGTCCAATTGCACCCTCCTTCGTTGGCCCATTGTGTCTTGTTTTAGGCCTGCTGTGCTGCTGACAGTTGCTCAGTGGGACATCAAAGAGATAGTGAATGGACAGAAAAGTTGATAAATGATACAGAGCAAAAGGCCACTTTGAAGTCCTTCAGTGTCACCAGAAATAACTCAGTGTAACCAACACAATGAGGGATAGGAGGCTGTGTATGTTCCCCTTAGAAAACAGCCAGGGGGCATATAAAAACACTTTTCAGGAGAACATTAACAAAGAATGGAAATGATAGTGAAGACAGTAGAAAATAGTGAGACTGATTTTCATATTTTATTTTCATTATCATTGAATTCTAGATGTTACTGTAAAGTTAGCATCACAGAAAAGAGTGTAGAGTGTGCTCTAGTGGTTTCAGTTTCAGCACATCCACCTGTAAGTGGTTAGATGAAAACACTGAATAATACTCATTATGTGGACAATCATGAGAAGTACCAGTTACCTCATCATTTCATAGTCTATTTTATTTAGAAGTACACTTAACTGAAGAGAAAAGGGTCAACACATTTCAGGGAAAGAGTGGTGCTTCCATGCTATCTGTCTTTAATATCTGAATCCACTTGGTGAGAAATCTTTGCAGCAGAAGTGAAAGAACGTGATCTTTTCATGAGAAAAACAAAGGGCATCAGGTGCAAGCATAGCTACCTACAGACCAAGAAGGAAATACATCTCATTAAGTAGACTTTCTAAGGAGGCTGCTTATTGGGATTTTCTACTCAGTACCAGGATCAATGTCAGAGGAAAGGGAGACCAAAGACCAAAGGAGCAGCCTCAAATTCCTCTAACAGAGTCCTGGCAATTCTCTATAGAAGCGTTATAGGACAAATAATTATTCTTGAAAAAGACTTAACAAGTCTACTAAGGAAAAGCAAGTGTAGTGTGTGTGTGTGTGTGTGTGTGTGTGTGTGTGTGTGTGTAAAATAACATAGTTTCCAAGGTCTTTCTGCAGTGATTATTATTAACTGTCAATGTCTAGTTAGGATTTTAAATGGCATGCTAGTTCTTAATGCCACATCTATTCTGAAAACCAAAAACAAAACAAAAAGAAGACAAAAAAAAAAAAAAAAAAAAAAAAACAAGCAAAAAATCCCAAACAACCACAAAAACAGATACTTTGATATCAAATTGCCTTTGGATGATTTTTTTTTCCAAAACAAGATACTTTGAACATACTTTGGTCACAGTCCAAGTTTACAAAGTACAAAATATATAAACTTTTCATTATTCAAGTTACCAATGATGTACCAAACATTTAGGATATCAGAATTTCACGCAAAGCTCATGTATTGATCATGCAGAAGCATGTGAATGTGATAGAATCTGGTCTCCCAGAGTATTGTCCATTGACTCATCCTCCTGGGGCATCTCTCCACACTTGGCAGAAGCACTCAGATCATGTAGAATTCACAATCAATCTGCATAATACTTTAACATTATCATTTGGCCCACTGGGTTTTCTGCAACAGAGAACTTTGTATAGGTATACTGAAAATTCGGCTATACAGATGTATGACAGAATTATTTCTATTCTATGATATATCCCCTAAGTGCTCAGATCAATAGATTAGATTGTGACTTTTTTGTTCCATTAAAAACAAATTTGATCATATCTACTCCCTACTGTCTACTTAGAGCTTTTTCCTGGGATACCTCAACATGTTTGCCTTTCAAAGTCATGACCTATTTTTTAATTAACAGTTCAGTGAGTCTGATTAGTGTTGTTGATGTTTGAATGGGTGAGATAGCATCCAGTGATACATGGATGACATACCAGTCCATAATTGCAAACAAAAGTGATTTATAATTCTCTTACTAGGCATCAACTGTTAATAGTTTCTAGGTTAGAGGTAAAGTCTCAGCTTTCCCACAACCACCACCACTGCCCAATTCCATACATGTTGTAATTTTGTCTTGATATTTCAAATGCCTTTTTCAGATAACCAACTACAGCTGCTGAGAATACGTATGTGCAATGGCTCTTTCATTCCCAGGAGAAAGCATTGTATAGGCTCCCCAAATCCTAGCCTGTTGCAATCGTTATCACTTTTTTGTGTTCTTCAAGCTTTCAGTGGGAGGAGGTTATATAACTGACCTTTGTCTAAGTGTGCACTTGAATGCAAAGTACACACTCCAAATTAACCAATATTCACCAGAAAAGAAGATTTTCTGACCAAGATGGAATTATCATAGTTCTATGAACATTAATATATAAAATGCAGCTTGGTAACACAATCTTTTAGAAAAACAGTGAGTTTCCATAATCATGGGCTTTTAACACAGTACCATTCCAGGCATGAAATCCCTCCAATGGAATAGCCCTCAAGTGCAACATGTGCAAGAGAATGTGAATATTTTTTTTTCTCTGCCAGCAACATGAGTAGCATTATCTTTCACTATGTAAGCTAGGCAGCAGGTAGACATTCCCTGATCAGTTTGAGATTGGTGTCTATGTCATGAAATAAACATTTGTGATGCCTTCATTAATAAATCTAATCACCTATACTGGTCATTTAAAATCAATGGTCATAGCCTGTGCTGTTTGGAGTACATTTGAGAATTCCATGACAAATAATGTAAAGAGAGGAATCCTATGTTGGAAACTGTTACTCTTTTTATATGCATTATAAAATCAAAGCATGGGGGTTTTTTGGCTGATTTGCCAATTTCACTTCCTTCATATCTTTATTACTTTTTATGATCTAACTGGGATTCACTGTCTTTTTGTAAAGTTGTATTCTTCTTAATTGAGCTGATAATTTTCTGCATAACTGTCCTCTTCTGTTATGCCTCTCACCAGAACATTGCTATTATTATTACTGTAAGAACATTTTTAGATAGCTTCAGGCTCAAGGTAGAAAAAGTAAGTGTAATACAGTAGGAACAAGATAAAGTCAAATAATGCTTTTGGTAAGTGATGTAGAAACAAATAACACAGGCAAAGATCAAGGTATGAGAAGTGTACACCTTAGTATTAATGAGCAGCTGATAAACAGAACTTTTCACTGTTGGTGGATATTTCATCACACTGTGAACACCGAGTTGAGTTTGCATTTGAGTTCATTAGGTTGTGTTAGCAGCTAGTTGACAGAAGTATTCATAGACCATTGGGGGAAACCAGAAGAGATAGAAAAAGACAGGAAATAATAGGATGGGGTATGGAGTGGCACAGGCTTTTCTTTTTTGGAAAAGCAGAAACATGGGTCTATGGATGCTGCCAAGGACACAGGGTTAGTAGGTTGCTACTCAGCCTCTCTGAGCTCACAGGTTTTCGCCACAATCCTTTAATCTTCAGTCTTATTCATAAAAAGAATGTTAGAGATTAAGCTAAAGGTAGCTGTAGTAGCAACAATAGGACCAATGCCTGCAGGCTGTGGCTTGAGCAGCCAGGCCCCTGCCAGAGAAGTAGGCTGGTAACTGTGGTGTTGCAATTGAAGGCTCAAATAGCAGTAGACTAAGGCACAGCCACTGTGCCCAAGTTAAAACATTTCACTGTCAGTGTGAGGGATTATCACTTAACTGACTGGATGTGAAGAATGTCTAGAGAAGGCATAATGTCTGTATTATACTTTCTACCATCATATTCTTGTCCCTGCTGCTATTTTAAAAACAATATATGAACCAAAGCACAATGTTCAGTGAAATGTTTCTATAGAGGATAATGGACTTAGAATTTAGCCAACTTGAGATCTCTAAAATATCTATCTTCTGGTTAAAGTAAAATATCAACACCAGGAAAATTTTGAAATCTGCAGACAATTCATTTTATAAGTAAAGGTGGAAGAGGAATATTCCAATGGCACAGGAGATTGTCCCCCAAATCAACAAAGAAATTACATAAAATTTAAAATTTTCATAGCAAAGAAACTTTCATAGACTAACAGGCTACAGATTAGGAGACATTGTCAGCAGACTTATGTTAGACAAATGGTTGATATGTAGAATATATAAATAACTGAAAAGATTCTACACTCAAGTAGCAAAAATAAATCCACAAATGGACTAATGAAATGCATAGTTCACAAATGAAGCATAAGTGCCAACACATAGTTTAAGTACATCCAACAGTCCAACAGAATTATCCATAACAAAATTAATTGAAACTATTTGAAAGTCCATCTAGTCAAAATGTCTAATACCAAGGAAAACAAATGACAACAGACACTGATGAGGCTGTAAACCAATACTTCTGGAATGATTATACACACTAATTCAGCCTTTGTAGAAATCAGTTCATAGGTTTTTCAAAGTATTAAGAGTACATCTATCATAAGATCCAGCTATCCCACTCCTATGCATATGCTGAAAGGTCTGTATATCCAACACAGATATTTGCATATCTATGTTTATTGCTCCAAAATTTACCTGTTCACAAATAGATAGGAAGTGGAACCAGCCCAGGTGTCCATCAACATAATAGACGATGAAGTGCAGAAAATATACAGGGTGGAGTTTTACTTAGTTGTTAAAAAAAAAGGGGTGAAAGTATGAAGTTTTCAGGTATATGGAAGCATGTGGAAGATTCCTATTCCTCAAGGTAACTAAAAATTAGGAAGATAAAAGTCATATGTTCTCTCCCATATGCAGAAAATAATTTCTGATCTTTGTATGTATGCCTGCAGATGTAAGGGAGGGGGCATAGACTATAAGCAAGAACACCATGAGAGGGAATCAAGAAATGGTGAAGAAGAGAACGAGTGCAGCATTCACTTGGGAGATGAAAAGGACAAGGAAGTTAAATATTAAGTATTATGATTCCTTTTGGCTTCATCAAGCAATTCCAGTGCTATTTATCTCTTGAACATTGTTCTCTCTGTTTTGACATCCTTTCCTCCTCCCCAACTGGAATCCTCTTTCAGATTTTCCATTCCCCACTTTATGTCACCTACATCCTGTTATTGTGCTCTTGGATACCACACCCCTCTTCCCAGCCTATGGTCCCCTTATGCTTTCCTAGTTTGTATAGTTACTTCACCTTGTATACGTATATCTGAGGATTTGCATGGAAAAGCAGATGAGAGGGAGCATGGAATTTGTCTTACTGTGTCTGTGATACCTCCATCAGTATATTTTGTACTAGCCAAATTCATGTATTTTTTTCTTCTTGTAAAGACCGATAGTATTGTGTTGTGTACATTTTTTGTCATTCATTTATCTTCTGAATGATCTACAGCTTGTTTTAAATTTCTGATTATTTGAATAGGGCAGCAACAAACACTGATGAGCTAGTATCTGTGCAAGAAAATGTCCAGCCCTTTGAATATATTCAAAAAACTACCATATCCAGGTCACATGGTGATTTAATTTTTTTTTTCCTTTTGAGGATTCTCCACACTAACTACCAGAACTATTATACTACTGTGAGTCTCTGTTTCTCCACAATCTCACCAGCAATTCTCAGGGATGGGCTGCGATATTGGTTTTCCAATATATAATGGTCAGCTATGAAAATATATATACTCTCACAGAACAGAAATATATTCTACTGCTTGTATTATATATTTGTAGATTTATGTGTGATTCACACAAGGCTATCAGTTTAACAGGAGGTTGAGGGAGGATGTCTGGGAGGATCTAAAGAGAGGACAGAAAGTGGCGAGTGATGCAATTCTAGTCAATTATCCACATATTTTAAGCAATAACCAATATACATTTATAATTCATGAAAATGTCCTACCTGCTAATTATTTTACTTCTTTCCAAATGCTTTTGGAAAATGTTGGAACTGTGTAAAAATTACAGAAAGACTTTGGTCTCTCTTGACTTCAGTGTGTTTATACTCAATATCTGGATCTCTGCTGTATTCTTCTTGAGGAACCACTGAGCTCACACGAAGGCAAACACATCCTCACTTAACAGAACCTGAAGTTATTGTGAGCAGTTGGTGTCACTTAGAGGCAGGTGCTTCTCACATCATGGAGATGAAGAACAGTAACAGAATTTTAGGCATAGTGTAGAACCAGCTTAAATGGGGAAAAAAAACCCTCTTCCTTCTGTTGCTTTAACTTCTGCCTGCTTTCAATTCTGGTTGTTGTAAGCATCCCTGTACCATGAACCATGGGTCATTTCAGGCTTATATTGCTCAGTCTGTCCTGTTGTACCTTCAATGTAGCAGAATTCCTTAGTAGATTATCAGAGTGTCCTATCTTTGATTGAATATCCTGTTCCTATCCACCAGCCTTATTACCAGCATAATCTTATATATCAGGATATAGGTATAGAGAAGAATCCACATAGTCAGCACAATTAGCTAACATGGTCATTTTATAGCAAATATGTAGAGGGGAGAACAGAAAAATGAACAAATTGTTTAAAACACTTGAGAGTTTCTGAACTTATACTATTCTAAGATTAACAGTAAGCTACACTTGTGTTTCTAGTAATAAGCAATGCTAGGAGTAGTAAAACTTATATATTAGTTATCTTTCTGTTGATTTGATTTAAAAAATAATCAGAAGCAACTTAAGAACAAAAAGAGTTTTATTTTGGCTTACAGTTCAAGAAAAAAGGAAACCAGGTGGTGGTGGAATACTCCTTTACTACCAGCACTTGGGAGACAGAAGCAGGCTGATTTCTGTGAGTTCAAGGCTAGCCTATTCTACAAAGCTACACAGAAAAACCCAGTCTGGAAAAACAACAATAATAAAAATAACATATAGTAAAGGGGCATGGTAGCAGGCTTCAGGCATCAAGCATCACATTGCTAGATCTGGAAGCTGTAGCAATTTAACTGCAAACCCAAAATAGAGAACAGGAGGTAGGGTGAGCCTCTGAACTCTCAAATCCCATTCCACAGTGGCATCCTGTCTTCAATAAGATCCCACTTCCCATACCATCACAAATAGCACCATCCACAGGAGCACAGTGTTAAAATACATGAGGACATGCTCATTTAAATCACAAGTGAGAACTGAATTACATTTAGAGCTCAGCGAAGATAAGGCAGAATTTTATGTTATGATTTTAACTTTAAATATCAAATCAAATCTAGGAGACATGCTAGAAGTTAACATTAGAATTCATGACATACATGGTTCTTCTAATGGTAGAGTTTTACCATACACACATGGATACAGTCACACACACAATCATCCTGTGACAAATGCTCACTGTCTCACACACACACACTCTCATATACCCATTCACATACATACACATTCCCACAAACATAAACACACTCTTACAGACATACACTTCATCAGGCACAAAGTAGAAAAATAATCTACACTATTGTCTAGATTACTGGAAGAAATTGTGTCAGAAAGTTTAATTCGTAAGATCTTCAGTATCCAGCTGAGTCATGGGCATGTAGTAAGTAGTAAGTAAAGGTCATCACAGGTGTGGTGAGAGGGCATATTACAGGACAATGTTTTGTGAGAGTTACCTGGCTACAGTTGCTCTATTTTGAGTCCTTCCTGTGGTATCCAGCATCCAGGAGACAACGATAGCCTGGTCCTACCTGCTTATTCCTCAGGTCCATACTTAGAAAGAATCAGATTAAGAAATAGCAGGTAAAATTATTACTTAGTAATACTATTACACACAGTCCTTATATACCCCAATCAAAAATGAGGGAAGACAAAAAGAATCTTTATCAAGATACAAAAAAAAAAAAAAAAAAAAAAAAAATAAGCAAACATAATTACCTTCTCAAACCCATAACATCAAGTAAGCACACCCTAAACCAAACAGCCTTTTGTCAAGGCAAGATACACAAGAGTGACACCTTAGGCTAAATATCCTGTTGTTAAAGTAAAACATCCAATAGTTACTTCTTAGGCTGAACATCATGTAGTTTAACTTTAAAGAGCAATAGTGGGTTTGAACTCTCTGACCTTAAGTCAAAATCAAGTGGAACCATTTCTATGGGCCCTGACACTTTCCCTTTTACATTTTGTTTTTGTTTGTTTGAGAGAATTACTTGTTAATTCTATGATGAGAGAAAAAATAAAAAAAGATACCATAATAGAGGGGGCCATTATGTATTTGAAAAGAAAACTGACTCTAGAGAAATGTCCAGAGACCTACAAAAATGATCTCCAACTAAAACTAACAATCTACCTTAAATGCCCTTCCCTGATAAGGAGATTGATGTCTAACTTATCTACCATCATAGAGCCCTCATATAGTAGTTGATGGAAACAGAAACAGACACCCACAGCCAAATACTGAGCCAAACTCCTGGAATCCAGTTGCAGAGAGTTAGTAGTGATAAGAAATGGGTCAAGACCAGGCTACAGAAAACCACAGAAACAGCTGACTTGAACAAGGGGGAGCTCATGAACCTCCCCAGACTGAAAGCTGTGAAACCAGTATTGTACTGACTCAGCCCCCCTGAACACTGTTCTCAGTTAGAAGGCCTGATCAGTCTAAGACGTCTGACAGTGGAACCAGGATGTGTCCCTGGTGCAAGAAAGGACTTTGGGAGCACATTCCCAGAGGAGGGATACTCCCTTAGCCTAGAGACAGGAGGGAGGGCCTAGTTCCTATTCAAATGACTTGACAGATTTTGATAATCTCTCTTGGAGTGGGTGGGGAAATGGGACTGGAGAGGACGTTCACGGGGCATGGGAGGGAAAGGAAACTGGGATTAATACGTAAAATAAAACAGCTGGACAAAGCAGCCTGACAGACTACAGCCAGGATTTCTGAATCTTCTTCGAATCCCCCATGACAGTGCCCCTTACCAGCAGAAAGTAGTTTGGAAATAAAAACGCCCAAATTCCCACATATTGTCTATAAATGTTTATTTTCATTTAAATGGACTTGGTTATATAAAATAATAAAAAGAATAAAAAAATACATAAAATAAGAAAAAATTATATATATGCTGAAGACATGCACAAGTCAAAGCAGACAAAATCCCAGCAAAAAGAAGGGAAGTAGCAATGAAGTCCCACCACTAACCAAGGAGCTTTTGGAAGCTGATAACTATGGGAGAAGAAAAATCACTTGTATTAGTTTGGGTTTTGATTATTGGGAAGAGACACGATCACCTTGGCCACTCATAAAGAAAATATTTATTTGGGGTAGCTTCCTTACAGTTTCAGAGGTTCAGTCCATTATCATGTAGAGAACATGGCAGCATGCAAGCAGACTGTTACCACGTTCAGGCAACAGGAAGTCAACTGATTGCTACACTAGTGAAGCTTGAGAAAAGAGACCTCAATGCCTGTCCCAACAATCACACACTTTCTTTCTCCAAAAATAATATATGCATTTCAACACTTCCTTCCTAATAGTGGAACTCCATTTGGGGACCATTTTCTTTCAAACCACCACGGCAGCAAAACTGGGTGCCACTGGGTATAAGAACCACACTCCAATGCAGGCCTATGTCCAGAAGAGGTTGGCCAAAACCAAAAAACAAAACAAAACAACAAAAACAGACTATTCTTTTAATGACAAATGTTATTTATTTATTTTATTCCAAATTAATTTTTCACATAATACATTCTGATCATGTTTTCCAAATTCTCCACACCTCATCATCTACCCAACTACATGCCCTTTAATTCTCTTCTTATAAAACAAACAAGAAATACAAAAAGGATAAAATCAAAAGAAACGTACACATACAGACAAAAAATAAAATAGCTCAAACAAAACAATAAAAAAAAACCTACAAGAATAACTTCTTGTTACCTAACTTTCCTAGGCTTGTGAATTTACAGCTAATATTTACTTATCAGTACATACCATGCTTATTTTTCCTCATTTGGGTTATCTCATTGGGGATAATTTTTTACTATTTTCATCCATTTGCTGGCAAATTTCAGGATGCCATTGTTTTTTTGGTTGATGCTATTTTGTTTTGTTTTTACATTAAGTAATACTCTGTTACAGGATTTTCCGCCAGGTTCCATAGACACCTTGCCCCAAATGAACACTCAGAAACTTATATTAATCATAAATCTTTTGGCTGGTGGATTGGTATTCTTATTGGCTAGCTCTGTGTTAATAATTAACCCATAACTATTAATCTATGTGTTTCTACATGTTCTTACCTTAATGGAAAATGCTGGACTTGTGTATTCTCTTCCCAAGCTCACATGATGACTCCTCTCTGCGTACACTTCCCAGAATTCTCCTTGTCTGGTAGCCCCACCTATCTTTCCTGCCTGTCCACTAGACAAACAGTGCTTTATTCATCAACAAATAAGACATATATCCAGAAAACACTACGTGGATTTCCAAAGTGGCTGTACAAGTTTGTATTCCACAAGCAGTGGAGGAGTATTCCTCTTACTTCACATCTCCTCCAACACAGGTTGTCATTAGTGTTTTTGATGTTAGCCATTCTGACAGGTATAAAATGGTATCTTAGAGAGCATTTCCAGGATGGTGTTATATTCTTGTGTTATTTTTATATAGTTTTGAGACCATTCCTATGTCAGATACAGGCCAGGTGAAAACATTTTTGCCATTCTGTGGGCTGCTGCTTTGTCTTATTGACTGTGTCCTTTGCCTTAAGAGCCCTTTCAATTTCAGGAGGTCCCATTTATAAATTATCCATTTCAGTGTCTATGCTACTGGCATGGTGGCTTATACATTTAGAGAGATACAATTGGAGAAAACTACTTTTTCTTTTTCAAGCAGATGTTAACTTGGGACAGCTTCTTGTGTAGGGTTGGGAGCTAGTGTCCACTTACTCTCAGTGCTGAGACCTTGTCTCACTTGAACTTGTTCAGGGCCTGGCCATGTTCTTTTTGTGTGTTCCTATGTACATCTGTTGTGTTGGAGCTGGAAGACACTTTTTTCCTTAGTATAGTCCACCCCCTCTTACTCTTACATCCTTATTTCTTCTGCTTTGTAATTCCCTGAGCATTGAGGAGAGGCAATTGGTGAATATATCCTACTTAGGACTGAGTTCCAAAATCTTTCCCTCTCTGCAACACTGTCTGGTTATAGGGCTCAGTGTTAGTTCCCATCTTCTGCAAAAAGATCCTACTTTGATGTCTGAATGATTCATGGGTATTGCAGAATGTCATTATGAGTCATTGTATTGCTATGTTCCTTTAGTAGAACAATGACTTAAATATTTAAATACCACAAGAATCATTGTAGACAATCTACTGAACTATTGAAGTTGAAAGTTTAGGAGATTTTAGTAGTGGTAATTCTGAAGTACAATCAACAAGACTACAGTGTACACTGAATATTGAAATAACAAAAGAAAGGACAACTCACCAAGATAAGTTAATGGAATTTTAAAAAAAAATTAGCAAGAGAATTCTTTTGGAATCCATATCACAAATGTGTTTTCTTTTATTATTTTTTATTTAAAGAGCCCTATCATCCAGAGAAAGCTTTTATACATTTATGTTTTAAAAGATTGTTCATCTACGTGTGTTAAAATTTTCGTGATTTCTATTTGACCTCAGATTTAACTATATAGTATTCATTTTAATTCCAAACACTTATGATATAGAATGACTGACCTTATATTAAAAGAAATATTTATGGCTATTTATTTCACAATTTGATATTCTTTCCTGATTTCTTTCTGCAGTAAATATGCGCTATTTTCAGTATTTATTATTTACTCTTTTAATTTTAATGTTAAAGTGTTACTAATCAGAGAGTAGTTGAATGTTGATAACTTGTGGTAAAAGCACTGTAAATGTCTAACATATGTAATAGTGAAACCATTAGGCCAAAATATTTCATTCTGGAATTTTTCAGATGTGTTTTGTTTGCTTTGTTTTACAAATCAGCCATTTTAAGTATTATGCATTGATTCAGGATGTATTCTTCAGAGTGAACAGTAGTGTGTGTATTCCTGTTATTTCTATCTTTCCCTTTGAGAGCTACTGTAATTGTATATCTTATACATTTTATTTTCCACCTTTTCTTGCTATCTATTAAAGAACCAAGGATGTTTTGGAATTCTTGTTATTTTATTGCCGTACAATTGTTAATTTGCTACTTTCCTACATTACTGTGATTATGTTGTTCTATTTTGTTGCAGAATATCCTTTGTATGATTCCAATCTGATTAAGTTCATTGAAACTCTTATTGATATACCATATATTCTATTCTAAAGAAAGTTCTGGAAGTCTTCAGGAAATATGTCCTGTCACTCATAGCTATACTGTTTAAATCTGCCTATTTTAATATGAATATAGTTCTATGCATTCCCTTTACCAACTAATACTTTTAATCTAGCTAATGGGAGATGTCATTCTATAAATTTGTTTCTCTTATTGGTTAATGAATAAAACACTGTTGGCTAATAGGAAAGCAAAATAGGTGGGACTAGGAGACAAGGAGAATTCCAGAAGAAATAGGGAGGAGATTAGAGATGTAGGATCTACAAGGTAGTATGCTGGGCTTTCTCTCCAGTAAGATGAGACCACATGGAAATACTTAGATTAATAGAAATAGGTTAATATTTAAGACACAGGTAGCCAATAAGAAACTAGAAACTGACCAACAGCTTTTTATCTAATACAGCATCTCTGTGTGTTATTTGGAGCTGGAGTGGCAGTGGGGCCAGACCAGCAGGGAAAAACCTACTCATAACATCTAGCCATTATTTTAAATTCAGAAGCAATATTGTTGCATTGTCTTTCTTTTCTCTATAATATTTTTTGCTGTGCATCTGACAGCTCAATTGCTTTCAAAATATATTTTTGTAATGTATTATTTGGGCCTATAAAAATTATCATTTTTAGAACATTATTTATTATATCAAACTTTCTTTGTTCTAAACAAGAAATTTTGCCAACTTCTATTTGACCTATATTGAAATTTAGCTATTATTCTTTCCTCCAATCATTTAAAATCATATTGGTCATTTTCCTCTTTCAGGTTGGAAGATGCTCTGTATTACTTTGAGTGTGTTGAAGCTCAATAGAGATTATTCTTCATTGTTTTCTTGAGCTGTCTGAATGAAGAAAACTAATGTCTTTAATTCCTTGGTAGCTCCTCTCTCAGGTTTGGATGGATATTAACTTCCAATGGGGACAATAGTGGTTTTATTTTGTTTTATTTTGCATACATTTCATGTTTTTAAACTTGTTTATTTCTATTAGGAATGTAAATTAGTTTAGAAATAATAAAAATATATTTGTTTTGTTTTCAAAAAATAAAAGCAAACTTAAAAACATAGTTGTCTAATCATCTACCACTTGATGCATACACTAAAGAGTCAGTAAACTGCATATAGTTATGTAGGCCCATGTACTATTCCCAAGTATTCAATACTATTCCCAAGAGTTAAATCATGTACAACAATGTATCTCTTCAACAAATTAAAGATGAAGAAAATGTGTTTTATTCAACACATTTGGAGTTTTCAACATTCAACATTCAACAAAATGGAGTTTTATTCAACAAAAGGGAAGAATCAAATGTCATCTCTAGGAAAATTCACGGACCTGGGAATATCTATGCTAATAAATTAAGTCTTGTTATTCATAGAAATTTTAATTAGACATTACTTTAGACATATTTACTTTATTTAATCTTTTAAAATACACTATTGACTGAATTTAATATTCAAATCTTTGACTTTCCTAGGGGAAGCTACTTCGGCCAGACTGCATTTTGTTAGACACTCATCTATTTCTGAGAACTTCGTTTTTATATCAAGTTTGAAAATTACCTTTTATTTTATTTGAATAATTTTGAAGTCATGTAGCATTCTAAGTTCCATGAGCTCTTTTCACTAGAGAATGGCATGCAGTAATGAATACCTGTTCACAAATTATTCTGTTGTCAAAGAGTGTTACTATTCTCATGTGTTTGTCGTATCAATGTTTAGGGAAATATGTGTATGTGTGTGTGATATATGCATTCACTGTAACATCTACATATATATATAAATGTGAATATATATTCATCCTCTACCTAACACAGAACACTGATCTATGTTAAAAGGGAAACTTTATGGTTGTCAGTCAGCTCTGATTATATAAATTACTTTTGCTCTATCTGCAGGTACCCTAGTTAACATACTTCTTCACCTTGAATGTCTTGAACTTGGTCACTGGGTTGATTACAATTCCTCATTCTCTTTTCAGTGTCTTGGTTTTTATCACATTGAAAGAGAGCTTTAGAATCATGTCCTTTGCAAGGAATATCAAGGGAGGAAAAAAGGAAGGGAAGATTTTGAAACTGTATTTTATATTTCACAAAATATACACTCTATCCTAAGCTCACACACACATATTTTTCTAGTAAATGAGAAATATGCACCTTTGCTACTATATGTTTTAACAGAGTGCAGATTCCTTTTTGATTTTTTTTTGTTCATAAAATATTTGATTAAATGTTGCTTATTTCTTGTAGCATACATTTCTTTGCTTCAAGTTCAGTAACTCTAATTTCTAATTTTATTTACAAAAATATCTCCTTGCATGACCCATTTCAGTCAAATCCAGGAATATTCAATGAGGGTGTGTTAAAACAGATCCTGCATACAGGACAAGTATGTTTGGATATATAATGTTTTTAAATGCAAAATGCTATAACTTATTTATAATTAAACAAATGTCAGGACAATATAATCATCTCCATAATAAATAAATACATTTCTACATATAGAGATTTTGATGTAGTCAGATACGTGCAATGTATTTGCATTGTTCTGCTAGCCATCTGTGAATGCATTTAAGAACTTGTATCTTCTGCATACATGGAGACATTTAATACAAATTATTATGCATGAATTTTTGAAAGTATTAATTTACATTACATTATGAACTGGGCCATGAAATCTTGTTTCCTTTCCTTGAGAGACAAGACAGTCTCTTTTTAATTTTTGTTCAGATAGCTATCATACAGAAATGAAGGGAAGCAGCACTGGACATAGCAGTTTTCATAATGAGCCAACCTTCCAAGTTCAAGTCTGTACTAAGAAAAAATATAGAAAATTATTAGTATCAAAAGTCCTTGTTAATTCCATTAACAAGATTTAAGAAGAAAATATTCCACTATTTACCAAATACAGCTTTAAGTGACCAAGGTAAAGAATGATAATGTTTGTCTAATGAATGTGTTTTCTATCGATTGCTTTGAGAAAGGAGGGAGGGTAAAGGAGGTCAATGATAAAGTGCTGTCAGTTGCTGATAACTAGCATTGTACCTGTGAATATTTCTTCTCAATTACCATAGTTTAAAACCATATGTTCTAGAATGAGAAGGATGGCAAGATAAGGGGTCATTGTTTATATATTTAACCCAGTATTTGTATGATTTTTGTATGTTTTTAATTTCTAAGGCAAGAATAATTGAGAAGTAACAACTGAGGCATTGCATTCAAAAGCCATAATTACAGCAAAATCAATTAGTTTTTCTTGTTCACATTTGAAAGTTTGACATCACAAATCCTATGTATTTGCTTCTGGCCTAATAACCTTCTGCGTGCTGCGGGAAAAAAAAAAAAAAAAATCTTTGTTCTCTGACAGAAGTAATAAAGCTGTCTGCACGATTCTCTCTTGTGAGACATGGAGTGTTCCTATTTTATTTAATCTATTGGAGTGCAGCCTTTTCAAAGTAAATACTTCACAAACGCTGAACAGAAAAAGACATGCAAGGGGACTTGTCCGAGGAGTGTAAAAATTAAAGAGTCCTGTGAAGAAATAATGATGGCTCTATAAAAAAATTAAATAAATATGAACCCGGGTCAAGCGGGCCCTGACTCTCCGTTGCTGCTGGAGTGAGGAGTGCTTCATATTCTCCCAGCCCCCTGCTCCATTCACTTTCTCCTGTTGAATAGAAAGCATCTAGAAAATGAAGAGATCTAAATGCCAGCAGGAGCTGAGCTGCATTCTTCTAGGCATGTCCTGAGCCTAGTCACCCAGAACAACTTGTGATCCCTGGACAAAGCTGCACACAGCAGGTGGCCATATCAAGAAATTTTCCTCCTGGAATTAGATATTATCCCAGGAATCACTACTGAGTCAAACATAATGCCCCATCCTGCTGGGTCAAGTAGGATTCCATTTCAATTTCTTTACACAACGATGCATTTCATCTTGTCTGCGTACAATGACAGTGCTCAGGCATGAAGTAAATTGAAGTGCCTGAAAGGCAGAATTGTCCCTTGAACCTGCAGCATTCCCAACCCCAGAAACACACATTGTCAAGTGAGTTCCAGATAAGCAGGGTCTTCAGTAAGTATTTGTGCTGCCTGGCTTCCTTTAATCATACTCCCTTTTGTAAAATGGATTTTCGAGGGGAAAGATAAATCATTGCAGAGGGGAGAAAAAAAAAAAAGGTCTTTTTAAAAAGCTTAAGAGGTTCATTTTGTGTGGCTTTCCAAGGTGAAAAAGGTAATTCAGAGAAGTGAAAGTCTTTTGGGATCAGCTTAATTCATCCTTCATATTACCAAAGAAACTATTGAAATAATACTGAACGAGGTTCTTTTAACAATGTTTCTACAGACAGGAAGTGATGGTGCTTCTGTTTGTTTGCCAGCAAAGTATCCGAACTCCAGCAAATGAAATTTGGTGACAAGGACAAGATTTTATTCCACCTTCTGGTGAGAAAGTATATGAATTTTCCAGGTTGTTTGACAGATATATTTCGATACACTTACCAATAATATATTTCTGCCTCTAGAGCTTCCAGCTAGCATTAGTATGGTTGTGTGACCAGACAAAAAGATGCCAGCCCCCCACCCACTTCCCGTGACTAACAGGCTATATTTTAGCTCTTTAGGTTTAAAGACATGTGGGAATGAAAAAGAATAAGATTTTATTTTTATTTTACAGAGAATTCTTTCTTGAGTGTCCAGAAGTTCTGAATCTTGAAATGCAGTACACCAGTAAGACCAGTTCTCTTGAATAAAATTCTGGAGCGAATTGCTACATAGATAAGAACTATTTTAACTTAACAATTTTCAATATCTGAAAGAAGTTATTATGCATGAGTAACTTTTAAAACAAAAGTAGCTTGCTATATAATGCATGTTTCGGGTAACAGTTTTACTTTTGGTTTCTTTGGTTAAAATATGCATTTCAGCCATCTAGAAGATTCTTTAGAATGGGAAGGCAAATGTCACATCATTAAGAAAAATCTTAATTCTCTTACTGTTGCTTTGCTTTGGAAGTTAATATTTAAAAGTTATCTTCACACTGTAGTGTACGCTAATAGAACATTTAAGGATGCCACCTACTTAATGCTTTACATTTGCCTTGTTATCTTCCAAAAGATATAAATTATTTGATAGTGTATATTAAAGCTTGACTTCCTCTAATTCTACACATTGATTATAGCCAGGAAAAGCCATGCACAGTTTTGTTCAATTACCACATAATTTTAAATCATAATACTATGAAATTTTAAAAGATATATGAAAGAGAAACAACTATTGTATAATACTTAAAAGGCCAAATTGAAACAATTCTACATATTGAAAAGGAATAATCATGTGCACTTAGAAATTATATTAAGAGAAATATGAGAAATATGTGATTATAATGCTGCTCTTTCTTATAACAATTAAAGCTTTTCATAATTTATTGTTATGAGGGAGCTGTATTTTCCAGATGCATGTCCAGATGCACAATGTAAAACAAGATATTGTAATAATTTTCTTTTTACTTTTCCCTAAATATTTGTTCTCCTTCAATATTCCAATGATACATGCATCTTTTCTCATGGTAAGCATTTTGGAATTGTAGCTCATATTAAAAATATTTTAAAAACACATTATTCACCCTGAGTTTTCTAAGTGAATTATTAACATTTAAATTAAATAACATAAATGCTATGTATATATCACATAATAATAATAATGAAAATTTTTACATCACATAGTTTTCTAGAACTGAATTCAAACTTCTACTAATCAGTGTTACAATAGAAATTTGTCTTTGGGGTTTTTCATTAGTATCACAGGAACTTAGGAAATGCTTTCACATGGAATATTTCTATTAACTGAGGGGTTTTTGTCAGCTTTTATATAAACCTGTTCATTAACAGTGTAAACACTCTTGGTGAGCAACATATATAGGTCAATGGAAAATAAGTTTCAATAGCATAATGTCATAAATAAATTTCTAAATGGAATGTTTATTTTCTAATTTCCTGTAAAATGTTCAGGGTCTCACACTGTAGATTAGACTAGACTGGAAGCTGCTTTGTACCCACATGGTTCTAACCATACTCCCATAGTCCCCTGGTGGGTGCTGGTTAGAATGGATACAGCTTTTTCATTTTTTATATGATAATATTTTTATTCAAATTTGAAGCAAGCTTGTTTTACATGTCAACCACAGTTTCCTCACCTGTTTCTTCTCCCCTGTCCCCCCCCCAAAAAAAAAAACTTCATCTCATCCCCTTTCTGAGACCTTCCATGGGGATCTTCAAAGTCTGTCATAGCATTTGAAGCAGGACTTAGGCTGTTCCCCATGTGTCTATACTGAGAGAATATCCCTGTATGTGGACTTGGCTTCCAAAGTCCATTCATATACTAGGGATAAATACCGATCTACTACCAGAGCCCCCATAGATTCCTCAGTCCATCTAACTAACACCCAAATTCAAAGAGTCTGGGCCAGTCCTATGGAGCATCTCAGCTGTCAGACTGGAGTCCATGAGCTCCCACTTGTTCAGGTCAGCTGTTTCTGTGGGTTTCTGTAGCCTGGTCTTGACCCTTTTATTCATCACTCCTCCCTGTCTGCAACTGGATTCCAGGAGTTTGACTCAGTGTTTAGCTGTTGGTGTCTGCTTCTGCTTCCATCAGCTACTGGATGAAGGCTCTAGGGTGGCATATAATGTTGTCATCAATCTCATTATCCAGTAAGGGCATTTAAGGTATCCTTTCCACTATTGCTGAGATTGTTAGTTGGTGTCATCCTTGTAGATCTGGACATTTTCTTACTGCCAGATTTCTCTTTAAACCTATAATGGCTCCGTCTATTTTGGTATCTCTTTTCTTGCTCTCTTCTTCTTGTCCCCTGACTCAATATTCCTGCTCCCTCATGTCCTCCTCACCCCTCCTCTTCTCCCCTTCTGTTTCTTCTAACACCCTCTCACATCCCCCCATGCTCCCAGTTTGCTCAGGAGATCTTGTCCCTTTCCACTTCTCAGGGGGACAATGTATGTATCTCTTAGCGTCCTCCTTGTTTCCTAGCTTTTCTGGATGTGTGTATTGTCAGCTGGTGATCCTTTGCTCTATGTCTAAAATCCATATATGAATGAGTTTAAACCATATATTTTTTTTGTTTATGTGACTGGGTTACCTCACTCAGAATGGTTTCTTCTAGTTCCATTCATTTCCCTGTGAATTTCAACATTCCATTTTTTTCAGTGTAATACATTTTATAAATGTGTATTTTCTCCACCTATTCTTCAGTTGAGGGGAATCTAGGTTGCCTCCAGTTTCTGCTATGAACATAATTGAACAGATGTCCTTGTTGTATGAATGTACATCTTTTGGGTATATGGCTAAGAATGGACTTGTCAAATTTTTAAGATGATAATTAGTAAAAGTAAGGGGGGAATAATTGTCTATTTTTTAAAATCTATAAACATATGTGTAAATATTATAACATTTTTGGGTAAGGATCCTGTGTAACTATTTGGGGAAATGAAATGTGTAAATCTAGCACAGAGATAAACTAAAATGCAGGGAATGTAAAAGCTATGGCATGGAACTGGTATATCATATTCATTTAAATATCACCAACCAAAACAAGGCCATGACTAAGCAGAAGATGAGTCAGCACAGATCTACTGTGTTTCTAAAAGTGCTTAGGGCTATATTCTTAGCAAGCCAAATTGGGGATTTTAACAATGTTTTAATTAAAATTTTTATATTTATTTTTTCTTATTTTACTTATCGATCCTAGTTCCCTCTCCCTCCCTCCTATGCCCCTGGCACCTCCACCCATCCCATTTCCTTCATTCCACAGGGAGGGTGATGCATTCCAGGAGGGATCATCAAAATCTGTCAAGTCATTTGTAGTAGCATCTAGGAACTCTGCCCTGCCTCTAGGCTAAGGGAGTATCCCTCCATGGGGAATGTGCTCCCAAAGTTCTTTTTTGCATTAGGGATACATCCTGGTTTCACTGTCAGAGTTTCCTTAGACTGCCCAGGCTTTCTAATAGAAACCCACATTCAGGTGGTCTGAGTCAGTGTAATGCTAGTTTCCCAGCTATTAGTCTGGAGGTCCATGAGTTCCCCCTTTTTCAGGTCAGCTGTCTCTGTGGGTTTCTGTAGTAATTTCTTTTTTTGCCAAGCCTTCTGCTTTGCCCTTCTCAAAGATGTTAAACTTCTCTAAGATTTCTAACTTCCCTTAGAGCCTCTGTGTGGAACATATTTAGCTAAAATGGTTTCCCTATGAGGAGCTGAGCTTTTCTCAGAAAATACAAGTTTGGTATCAGAGGTGGTAAACATCTACATCTTCAAGTGAGTGGTCTTGTGACTGCTGGTCTTCACTTTATTATTAAAATATTTTTGGATTAAAAAGATCATCTTTATAACTGATAAAAACTCCTGTGCATACTTGAAGACAGTAAAGCATTGTACTGAACATAAAAGGTCATAGTTCCCTTAAACACAGGCATCCCTCAACTGCCATTCAGTTCAGGGATGGAAGAGATGAAGCCAAATCCACAGATGCATTCCACAATATATTCTGTGCTCTTCATCCCTTTGTGTGCTTAAGGTTATTTCTGTTATAGAATCGGTTACAACAATGTTTCATATCTACTTTTCAAGAGACAATATTCGCCTCCAGAGACAAAAAACAACAACAACAACAACAACAACAACAACAAAACAAAAACAAAAACATGTTTTTAAAAGAAGACAAAGGTAAAAAGTATACTGCTTTGGATGGTGTTTTAAGATAAGAGTGATGAACCAAACTTAAAGATATATGGAATGTGGTGAAGGAAGTTGGGACTCTCACGTCTAAGAGACAAAAATAAGATACTGATTAATAACTGCAAGATAAACAATAATAACTCAGAATATGAAAGCAACAATAGCTTTCTCATTGTCACATAGCTTACTGAAATACTTGCATTAGAGAAAAGATTGGGACACCATAGCTATAAAATAGAACTTCATTAAGAATTGAATGAGTCTTAATCAAAAGTAGGGAAAAGCAAAATTATCAAAAAGAGAAGATAAAAAATCTTTCTGGCTGAGACCCACATTCAGGGGGGCCTGAGTCAGTCCCATGCTGGCTTCACAGCTATCATTCTGGTGGCCCATTAGCTCCTCCTTGTTCAGGTAAGCTGTCTCTATGTGTTTCTGCTGCCTGGTCTTGTCCTCTCCATCTGCATCTGGGTTCTAGTTCGACTCAGTGTTTATGTATGGGTGTTTGCTCCTGTTTCCAACAGGCATTAGTTGAGGGCTGCATGGATAAGTTAGTTGTTGATCTCACTCTCTGGGAAGGGCATTTATGGTAGCCTTTCCATGGAAGCTCAAACTGTTAGTTGGTGGCAGTCTTGTAGTTCTCTAGACCTTTCTTTGTGTTCAATTTTATCTTCAAACCAATATTGGCTCCCTGTTTTATGTTCTCTCTCTCTCCTTATCTCTCTCTCTCTCTCCTGTCTTCTATTCCTAACCGGGCTCAATCTTCCTGGTGGCACATGTTTTCCTTTCCTCCCCTCGTTTTCTCCTACTTCTCTCTCCATTTGTTGCCCCCCCCCCATTTCCACTGGTCTCAGCCAGAAAAACTGAGCAGTCTAAGGGACCTCAGACAGTGGAGCCAGGATGTATCCCTGGTGCACAAACAGACCTTGCTAACACATCCCCCATGGAGGGATAAATGCCTTAACCTAGAGACAAGAGAGAAGCCCTAGTCCCTACTTCACATGACCTGTCAGATCTACATGACCCCAAGTGGATGGCATTCCCCTACATATGGAATTGGGGTGGAGGGAAGGGAGGGGAGGGTGGTTAGGGTGCATGTGAGAGGGCATAGAGGGTAAAAGGGAGGGAAGGAGGGAGAGAGGAAGGGAGGGAGGGAGGGAGGGAGGGAGGGAGGGAGGCAGGGAAGCAGGGAGAGGGAACTGGGATCGACATGTAAAATAATAAATTAAATTTAAAAAAAAATGATTCGACTCCAAAATTTAAGTTCAAGGACAAGTTACTGGGGAAAAGGATTTCTATTTTTGTTTTCACAGAAATTGAAAAGATGTGGATTCTCTTGAGACTAATGTGGTTTGATCAAGCTAGACTGCCTGAAACAGAGTACCAGGTGATCCTACATTCAAAACAGCTGGACAAAGCAGTCTTACAGACTATAGCCAGGATTTCTGAATCTTCTTCGAATCCCCCATGACAGTGCCCCTTACCAGCAGGAAGTAGTATGGAAAGAACGACCTCCTAATTCCCAAATATTGTCTATAAATGTTTGTTTTCATTTAAATGGACTTGGTTATATAAATCAATAAATAAATAAATAAATAAATCTTTCTGATCTGGATAAAGAAGGGTAAATAGCACCAAGAAATTCAGGCAGTAATTCATTGGTACTCGTTGTTTGGTTCCACATTGAAGATAATTATAAGGCAGCCTGAAGGCAAGAATGAAGAAAACGTGCTAACTTGCTACAATGGACATTTGTGGATGAATGATTATGTACAGTAGAGCATCACACGTTATTAAATTTAGTATCTTTGATTAATAAAAGTATAGAATCATTTTCTTTTCATAACTGGGTTTTTTTTTAGAACTAAACGTAATTCTGTTATAATACTATAAAAAAACAAAGCCAAATGACATATTAGTCAAATGTATACTGGTTGAATAATTCTCAAAAGTTGAAACAATGTAAACTGTAATGTCTGGTGTCTTAAAATATAGGCTGACTGTAGTTGTTGTTTCCACGTCAAATTTTCAGTGAACTCATTTTTTTCTACTGTTACTATGAAAAATATGGTGTTGATATGTAAGTGTTAACCCCCAAAAAATGTCCCTGATATGTAGAAGACAACTTTCCAAGTGAGTCTGAGCACAAAGATTGCCAGGTAGTTATAGCAAAGATTATATTTGTTTAATAATTGAGAAGAAATACTTGAAAGTAGTGTAGTAGAAAAAGAAGATAGGAATGGGGGCTATACATATATTTTGTGATGTTGAAATTTGCCATAAGATTATAAAGCTCTGTTATTTTGTGTAGTCTCAAGACTTTTGAAACACCGAAAGCAGAGTCTAGAGCATGAGTAAAAGCAAATATGACAAGGAAATTAATCAAAATTCAAGACTGAAAATGAAAACATGAGTTCATCTTATGGCTTCAGAGTTAGGAAGAACAATATTGGAAGGAGCTCTGAACATGTATTGATGATGACACGAGGGAAAAGCAAAATTAAAGCAAACAGATATAACTCCAAGGGAAGGCACTCTCTCTATCATGTCTCTATTTAAAATTAGAAAAGGAATACTGTGGTAACTTGTTTGCTTTAGTTATTCAACTATTCACAAATTCCATCTTTTAATAGCCAACCTATTTCTTCTTTTTAAACCAATTCAATGAATAATTATCAAGGTTTTATCATAGATACCAAATGAGTGTCACTCTTACGTACATGGGAAGACAGTCTCTTTTTCTCAAGTCTTCCCAAGAACTCTCTGTTTAGCAGGTGTTTATTGAGAGAAGTTAACCGGGCCAAGAAAGGAGGTCAAGAAGCAGTGTGAATCACAGAATGTAAATTTGTAGATAAAGGCAGCAGGAAGGGCAAAAGTGACTTCAAGAAAATAATTTGTAATGAACTCAAATGATGAATGGGATTTCACTACACAGAAAAGACAGCACATTGAAAGGTCATTAGAATTTGTATATGAAGTTCACCTTAACCAAACATTAAAAGGTCATATCCCATGGTTCTTCCTTGGGAAATATGAGAAATGAAGAATGTGGTACAGAATATAGATAACTCATGATTTTTACATGTAGCATGATCTATTTCACAACGCAATATATATAATCCCTCAATTAACTGAATAGGGGAATGGAAGAAAAGCCCTCAATTTCTGACCTATGGACAGATTGCCTCTACAACTGAACAAACCCTAAGTGACTAGTGATTCGAGATACTTGTGTGTCAAGTACATAGTGTTCAATTTTATATGAAGAAAGAGAGATTAAGTCATACAGTAGGGTCAGGGTCCCTTGAAATGTATGATTAAAACTTCTTTAAAATAGTTCTTGACAGTGCTCTTACAGGTTCAGTTCTTAGTACCCACATGACAGCTCACAAGTGTCTGTAACTCCAGTTCCAGGGGATGTGACACCCTCATACAGATATATTTGTGGGCAAAACACCAATTGAAACGAAATTATAAGTGAATGTTTTTTAATAAGTCCTTGTCTATTGGCCAAGTTTTCACATTTGTTGGAGAATAACATTCAAGAGAAACAAGGCAGCAGAGAATTAGTACTTCACTGACAAAGTTTTGCAAGCAATTTTTTCTTTTTATAAATATTTTATTTTCTCACTATGCATATTATTACAGATACATCACCTACACTTATTACATCAAATCTGTCAGATTACTGACTGACTTCATGCTCAAACCAAGGTGTATATTGAAATACAGCTAAGGAATTAATTCAGTACAAACAGAAAACATATTTTATGATGCTTGCTAATGGATATTTTTTGCATAGGACATTAAATATAATCATTTTCCCCTCATTATGGCAAGTGATATAACTAATTTTAAGTTGTATAGCTAAAGATACCTAATAGAACATCAATGTATCCTCCTAAAGTGGTATGTGATATGAAGTTACAGAAATCCGTTTACTCACTGGGCTATACTAAAAGAACTTTAGTACTTTTCTGAAAGATCCACAATTAATAGAGCTTACTTTAAAAACCTTGAACAGTCAATTCATCAACCTTTTTCATTTGTTAAATATTGCAGTATAAAGCAAATATTGGATTTTTCATGCTTTATTATCAAAGTAGACCTAAAACATCTTTGGGGGGGGACCCTTCTCTGTGAGGCACTTCTGTATTAAATTAAAATGGGTAGAAGCAGATCCCTTAGCAGCTCAGAGGCCCTTTTTTGAACTTAGTGAGCCTTATGCATTTTGTACACATAAAAACTACCCAGCTTTCTGTTTTTATTAGCATGTGTAATACATGTATTGAGATATAACCAAGAAACATTAGCAAAAATTAATAAAGAGAAATCTTGTGATTCTTCATTACAAAATCTTGTTTAATAATGTAGGACAACTCATACTTAACCTGCTTTGACCAGAAAATGTTTGCAGAATGCAATATAGACCATATCTGGAAATTCAATTATTTTTTCTCTAAAATTGTATTTTTACATAGCATGAAGGTGCAAAAAAGTAGAGTATAGCACAAAATGTATGTAAATGTCTGCAGTGATACTAAAATCATTATGATCAGAAATATGTCATGTCTTCTCCAAAAATTAGTTATTCTAATTCAAGTTAGCTAAGAACAATAGTAATGAAAGAAATTCATTTTCAACTAAAAACTTGAGTAATAAAAATTATGTTGGCTAGGCCTAAAATAATTTTAAACATTTTTCCCTTTATTTCATACCAACAGCTAAATTCTTTTTATCATTTATGAAGAGGAAAAGTTCTGATATCTCATCCAACTGAACACAATGCAAACTATTTCTTCAAAGAGGTTAGTAAATAGAATTTAAAGCTCTTTCATCCTCGGCAAGAGCAAGCTGAGAGCACAGGACCTCTGCTCACACTCACAGTGCTCACTTAAAGTCAAGCAGTTGCTATTTCTACTTGAACTGATTAAGATATATTTTTTTGAAGATAGGCTACAGGCTTTTGAAATGGCCCCCGTAATGCCAACGAGACATAATACTGCACTTCTATCATTCAAATAGGCTATCGCTTAGGCAGGGGGGGGCCTGGTGCCTCTGCAATTTTCCTTTCTTTCCTTCCTTCTTTCTTTCTTTCTGTGAGTTAAGTAGATTTACTCTTTAACAGTGGAACTTCACCAGATGATTATGACATCAAAGTGTGACAGACAGTGATTATGTACTGCAGGGAGAAAATGCATTTAAAAAGAGACAATTCATTCTTGTGGCTTAAAGGGACAATTTCCTTGACCAAAAGTAAAATAAACTGTCTCATTCCATGCTGCTTTTTGAAGGAGAGTGGAAGCTTAGTCTATTTCATTAGCTTGTTTATTTCCTTTGGTATCACAGAATCCCATGGTCTCCTTACATCCTCACATACCTTTCTCTTCCGTCTCAATCTGCACACCCAAGGATGATGAGTGTAACCAAGTAACTTGCTTGATTAGAGGATTTTTACAAGCATGTTTCAAAGCACTCAAGATTTACTACAACTGACATCATCAGGTCTCATTGCCAGGTTTTGTTTTATTTTACTTTGACATTTTAATAATCTTTTTTAAAATTTTGTGGCCATCTTTTAGGTTCTAAGAAGTTGCTGGACACTGCATACAATGCTGTGTTGTGAGATTTTTGTGAATCTATTGTCCATATTAACTACTAGTCATTGTTTTCTTAAATTATATTTAATTTTATTTCCAGTTCATAGTCTACTAAATATTTTAATGAAATATATTGATAATATCATTTTGTTATATTACACATACTTTTTCCAACACAGCCCAAAGTAACCTGTATTTAGTCTGTTATATTTTAGGAAAACCTTGGTAATCATTACCACCTTAATTCTTAAGCAAAATCTCTGCTCTCAATGCAAAACTGATGTGTACCACATGGAACTGTAAAATAAATAAATTTGTATGAAAATATAAGTAATATTTTATATATGTATGTGTTTTGTTCAAAACAAACACAAGTCCTGTTATGATATCTATATTTTAAAAAATATTTTTGTACAGTCCTACAATTATATACTGTTAAAGTTATGTCACCTATATAGCAAAATGAAATATTCTATTTTAACATAGGCATTTCTAAAATGTTAGATAAATGCACCAAATACTGAGAGAATGTCATTCATGGCTCTGAAATGACACTAAGAAGAAAAAGTATATGAACTGGCATGGCATGTTTAGTCAGAATAATGATATGCCTTGTCTTCTGAATTGAAACTTAACTAAGCAGATTTTTTTTTTTTTTTACGAAATTGTATTGAGAAATTCACAAAATTTCTAGTTGAAAACGGAATACACAATTTTGAATGCATATAGATATTCTTGCAGAAATTTTGTTAAAAATACAGGAACTTAAAGGAAATTCCAACATTTTATAAAATGAAAATAATTTAAATGCATTAGAGTGAATACACACACACACACACAGACATATATATATATATATATGCTTATGTATAATATATATTAAGAACATATGTATACAATGTATGTTTACATATACATATGTATACACTCTAATGTAATTAATCATGGGACTATTTGGTTTGAAAGAATAATAGCAAATAATATTTTATGTCCTTTTGAAATCTCCATATTTAAAAAAAAATCCAGTATTGAATCACAACTTATCTGCCTAAACAAATCCTGAAGGAATTTTGTTTTTCTGTTTGGTCCAGTTGTCCTGGCTTCTATTCACCTGTCTACATATCCATTGATCAATCCATCCTCTATTTACCTATCAATTATGTATCTATCTACCCATCCATAAATTTTTTTCTTCCTATAAATCTCAACCTCAGCGTAAATATAATTTCAGATGGTTAAACAAACATTTATTATAGAAACATAGTTTAAATCTTTGTGACTTATGAAAATCATTACCATCTGTTTATGTTAGCCTTTACCCCGGTCATGTCAGTGTTTCTGAGCTCCTTCAAGCAGTCCTTCCCAATTTCCTGTTTCTGTAGCATTTAATGCCTATAAACTAGAACTCTTCTCAGTAAATGTTCTTTTCTATCTATAAAATATCTTGATTTATTTTTATTTTTGAGGTTATAGTATAATTGTAATATTTTTCCCTTTCTTTTCCTCTCTTCATACCCTTCCATATGCTCCTTCTTGAGCTCCTTAAAATTCATTGCTTCCTTTTTAATTAGTTTTTACATACATATATATGTGTATATGCATATATGTATATATATATGTGTGTGTGTGTGTGTGTGTGTGTGTAGTGCTCAGTTTGAATATTACTTGAATGTATATTTTCAGAACTGACCATTTGGAATTGAATGACCAACTGCTGTACTCTTCTTCTGGAAGGCTATTTCTTCTGCTCTCAGCATTCCTTAGTTGCTTGGAGTTTTTTTGTAAGGTTGAGACCTTATGGATTTTTCCATGTCTCCTTTGGCATATCTACAGGTGGTGTCCTTGATTAGTTTATGCTAGACAGTCATATTGAGAAGTCTTTATGAGTGTAGATTCTGAAATTCCTAGAAGAGATGGTCATAGTAAATTTTCTGATCATCTTTCTCACACAATTGTTAAGCCCATTTCTTTGGTAAGCTATTCTAATGTAACTATCACAAAAATACAGAACTTTATTTTGGTGAATGATGGAAGCCTTGAGTTATATGTGAAGGAGAGCTAAAGTCCTACATGAATGTACATTGTTGACCTGAGTACAACCATGACAAGGACATCAAGGATATGGAAATTGACAAGCCTTTTGGGTGAGGTCCAGAGATTAAGAAAGCCTTCTTGTCCAAGTAAAAGTGTGTGAAACATTACCAACTATAGTTTCCTCTTCCCATATATCTGTAACCTAAGACAGTTCCCCTACAATGACCTCCTTCCTATATAGACTAACTAACTTTCCTGCCTGCACTTTACATAAAAAATACAACTAGGTTCTGGGTTGTTTAATAGGCATACTCCAACAGATGAAATACAACTCACCTAATGACAACTTTTCTGTATATGTCTGCCCTTTCTTCTCTCTTTCACCAACCCCCATCAGGTTTCCAGGACCAAGCCATGCACCCTATATGTGGTTTTCTTTTCCTAAATCATAGGTCATATGTTATAATTATCTCTTCACTCTGTATATTCATATTATCTATATCTGTTTATCACCTATCTATCTATACATCCATGAATATGTGGAAAACCACCCCAGTTAATTGTTCTCTTCAAAAGGAGTTTATTGGGTGTTTTTTAATATTTATCACCCCATTAAATATTTTTAACATTTGAGAATTTTGAATAAAATTTAGTTCTCCAGTTTGTATTTTATGGTGATTTTTAAAGCACTCCAGGCCTCCATTATTTCTTTGTTAAACAGAGAAAATGTTACTACCCAACTCATCAGGTTTGTACAGAGTATATAGATTAATATGTGTATTACCCTTACAGGAGGGATATAATTGCTTGTGAGTTGGTTTTGAGATTTTGAATTTCACTAGTCTCATTAAAGCCCTAGTTATTATAACATTTCTGTTAAGGAAAACATAGTTCTACTGTACAAAGAGAGAAAAAAATCTCAGAACTTAAATATGACAGAGAAAGGTGTCGTTTCTAGCTCACTTCAGAAGAATATAGCAAGTTTTAGTTGGCATCTAAAATTAAAGAGTTCAACAGTTCTGTTAAAAAAAAATACTCATGGGTCTTTGCAAGAAGTCAGGTATCAAGATGTAGAGAAGGTTTCCTTGTTAGAGGACTCCCATTGATTTTATACTATTGAAAGCATAATGTCTCCCTACTTGGAGCACTTTGAAGGGATATTCTTTATTACCTCAAATAGGGTTAGAAATACTACATATAAACTTTTTTGGATTTCAGTCATGGCTTCAATACAGAAAGGAACTGTTGTCTAGTAGCATATTGTGCAAAGACTGAGATAAAAAGTAAATGTGTCTTGGACAAGTCTTGGTTAGATAACATATTAATAAGATATCATGGGTGCAGTTCCCTGTCATATATAGAAGACACTATCCTCAAGCAGGCATGATGGATCTTACAATCTATCCTAACCTTCGCTTCAACAATGTTCCCTATGGCTTATGTGTAGTGGTCATGTTGTAGAGTTATTGATTTGCAAGGAAAACGCAAACATTTTTCTTTTCATTTAGACCAGTTCTGTTTTTTTTTTTTTTTTTTTTTTTTTTTTTTGTAGTAGGCTCAACCTGATGCGACAAAAAACTTACATGATAAGACCGGAAAATTACACTTATTTATAAATTTTAGAATAAAGATTTAGGATGTAATTGTGAATGATACTAGTATATCAGAATATATATATATATATATGTATATATATATATGCATATATATGTATATATACACATCTGGAATTAGAGATGATATATTTCAAGGGAAGGTAGAGAGATATTGTAGTATTTAAGGGAATTATTCTAGCACATAGGAATGTGTGCGTGTGTGTGTGTGTGTGTGTGTGTATATATATATATATATGATGGATGTACATATGTATATATAAACACATATACATATATGGACATATGTACATATATATGTAATGGAAATAATGATGAATTTCAGAGGTGGTTGGAGAGAGACAAAGGAGGAATCTAAAGAGAGAAGAAAAGTGTTGGAGTGTTGGAGGACAATGAAGTAAAGATAATATGTCTGTATGAAAGTCTTAAATGATAAAGTGATATTTTAAGGAAATCTTAAGTTTAAGTACTTATGAAGGATCGGAAGAAAGTGAAGATATTTAATTCAAAGACAAATTTGGTCTCTTTCTTAATTTAGTTTATTTGCATATGATGTAATCTATGGTCCTCCTAGTTCATTATAGAAGCAATTTGGCTGACAAGAATCTTCCTCTGGACAGTAGTTCAGTCAGATTACTATGTTACAAGTAGAGTGGAGATTCTTATGTATTTATCCAAGTGGGATAAAGTGTGTTGTGTGACCACTAATTTTATAATGTTCTATCTCAAAAAGATCCAACAAAACAAGGTTGAATTGGACTTGAAAACAGTGATTGTGAAGACTGGTTAAATTGCAACTTCAAAATCTAACAAGGAAAATGGTGTGTAAAATGCTGTTATTCTAGTAATCAAATCTCAAGCCTAATCTAAATTTGGTTCCCATCAGGCAAACAAATTATTCTCAAAACAATAATCATAAGATAAAAACAAGGCTTAAAACAAGCAAATGAAATACCACTAAGATAAATAAAAACAAAAAACAAAACAACAACAACAACAAAAAAACAAGCATACATGAAAATTAAACAGGGTCCACTTTGTATTGGCTAACTACTATGTGGCTTGGGGCTTGCACCAAATTATGTTTGATATAGGTACTCCATGGAAGAAAATTGATTTTATCTTTATAAGCAGATAGAAATCACAAATAACTACTTCATTAGAGGTGAGACTTTGTGTCTACTTTACTTCCCAGTGCTAGAAATTTGTCTGAATTTGACTTGTGTGGATTTTGTGAGTGCTGATATAATTTGTGAGAGTTCATGTTTGTCAGCTCAAATGTATATAAATGATGCTGTATAGTGGCATCATACTCTGTCAATAGACAGAAGCCATACCCTCAGGATATTACCTCAATTCTAGTGGCAGAACAGGATGCAACTACAATGTTGTTTGTGGGGAGTAACCCAACAGCTCTGGCTTTTCGAGTCTTTCTGGCTCTTCTTCAGTAGATCCATGGGCCTTGAGTTGAGGAGCTCAATGACTATTTAAGGGTGAGGGCATCAAGGTTTCTCACTCTCTATTGTTCAGTTTGGGTCTCTGTGTTAGATACCATCTACTACAACAAGAAGAATCTCTGATAAGGGTTGAGTGATATACTAGCAATTAATAATCTACAGCTATAGTTATGCAACATTCGAGTTCATTTTATGGCTGTATTTAGCATATTAATAGAAAGTTAACAGTAATGCTTCTCCTTGAGCCCATGGTGTAGTCAGTCTCCCGTCTTTAACCACTTTAGCCGTGTCAGGATATAGTGTTCATTCAAGCTGATTAAAGGAACTGAAGAAAAAGGAAGGATTAAAAGTCTTCTGCTTTCCTTATAGACTACAGCCAGGATTTCTGAATCTTCTTCGAATCCCCCATGACAGTGCCCCTTACCAGCATGAAGTAGTATGGAAAGAACAACGCCCAAATTCCCAAATATTGTCTATAAAATGTTTGTTTTCATTTAAATGGACTTGGTTATATAAAATTAAAAAGAAAGTCATCTGCTTTAATATTTTACTACTTCAAAAATAGCAGGTAGTTTTTTGCTTGTTTGTTGGGGTAATAGTGAAACGGATTTCAAAAATAGTTTACATGATGCTTTTTTATATTATAGTATCTGCTTTTTATGTCACAATAAAAATTAATGGATCTTTTGTTATAAACAATTTTTTGTATATGTTAAATCAAACTACTAGTTTCATGTTTGTTACAAGAGTAAAGTATAAGCCTGGCATTGGTGGCACACACCTTTAATCCCAGCACTTGGGAGGCAGAAGCAGGCAGATCTCAGTGAATTCCAGGCCAGTCTGGTCTACAGAGTTAGTTCCAGGACAGTCTCCAAAGAAATACAGAGAAATCCTGTCTCAAAGAATAAAACAAAACAAAAGAGTAAAGTATAGTTGGGGACATAATAAATTCTCAGATATTTTGTTCTTTGCTTGAGGGATATCTACTGTCCTTTTTGGCATTTTTTATTTTATGTTCTTTCTTGGCAGAAATTACTACAAGGGAGAAAATGGATTTTTCTTTTTGTATCTACCATTATTTGCATTTGTTAAAGTATAGGAAACTACAACAGTAACTATTATTTAAGGCCAGGAACACTGATTTTAGAGGCCATCTAGTTACTGATTCCAGTCATCTTAACTGGGCAAAATGACAGTTAAAACAATTTTTAAATATTGTTGTTCAAACCAAAGAATGCCTTATGGTTGTTGAAGTGCAGTAATTTCTTGGCAAGGTTTACAGAATTAAAATAATGCTAATTTACATTATGATAAGCAAATTAGTGTATTTTTATATTCCCAAATCATTTTACATGTATTTTATGAAGGTTGCTTTATGCTTAGTTTGGCATAGTTATCTTTAAAATAATATTTCAAAACTTATTTCTACAAATATGTTTACTACTGTCACCACTGGATTATCTAAATTAATGAATATTTAATAAATTTTATTGTAATCATGTTATCTGAAGAGCATAGAGTGCTTTACCTGCTTATGTTATGTGTTTGTTTGCAAAAAGATCTAGAGAGTCAATAGTAATGCTTCTTCCTCATAATTTCCTTAAAAGAAATTCTGCTTATAGTTTCTTCTTGTTGCCCTTTAGTCACTGAGTTGTTGTTCCTTAAAGTGAGTGGGCAAAATTCGTTTGAATTAAAAATGGACAACTTTATTGAAATATGGTTCATATTCTACAGTGGAAAAGAACTCTCATTCCTCCCAAACATGTATGCAAAAATTTACCTGTAGACACAGAATTATGTAAACAGTCTCTTTGTTGGTATTTGACATATTAAGACATTAATTTGAATTGTAAAGACCATCATACAATGTAGCACTTTAAAATAGCATACCTAACATTAAGTAGTTGCACATATACTGATATTTTCAAAACAGATACCAAAATTTTATGTAAAATATGAATCAGCAGCAAATGCTATTTCTTTTCCATCTTTAATCGAATTTTCTTTCCTAATGTTATATGTTTACACTCTGAATAATGCAAAAGAAATGCTAAGAATGTGGACAGTTTTCTGCAGCTTTATTTTTCACAAGACAAAACAGGAAGCCATCTCAAATGCTTTGAGTTGATCTGTCTTTGTGTTCTGAAGACAATGCCTTGAAAATCCACCTGCTGGAAGTCGGTGGTGTATGCAAAGGGATGTCATGGCTATTTGAGAACTGTTGAATGCAGAACAGAGGCTTTTCCTGCCCTCAAGCTCACCAGTCTGGTTTGCCTGGCTCATTACATGCCAACACTTTTGATTGATGTGCTCACTTCAGTCACGGGTAATTTTAACTCCTATATTAAGTAGCTGCAGCTTCCACTCCTTTATAGTTCTTTGCATGGGGCAGAGCAGAGCTCAGGTCTTGTCGATATTGGGCTGACCCTGAGCCACAGTGTGCTTTTGTTTGGATTAAAGTAGTAGGCAAGCTAATATTTTTAAACTAGCAAACTTGTACAATCTCAGCTTTTCTTAATCGTGGGGAATCCCAGTGGTAAAGAGCTTTTCAGGGCTACCCCACCACTCTTTAAGAACTCAAGCCAGTCAGAAATGGCAAAGGCATTCTCAATACACATAATTGTTTTTGAAATGTGGGATTTACAGGGATTAATACAGACCCTCCAACTCCATCAGTTGATTTTTACTCCCTATTATATGTTTGCATTTGTGGAAGTCATTGTGCCTTAATTGTAATTTTTGTTTCTGTTTCTCATTATTTGCCATAGCTTACGTGGCAGAACACATTTGTGTTATTAGCATTTTAAAGTACACATTCTATACATACTACAAAACTGATTCAAAGAGGGTGGTGATTGATGACTTAGGTTTCTACTAAAAGCCAAGAACAATAGTCACATTAATCTTTGTGGAAAAATAATATAGGAAAGTGTTATAACCAGTAAAATTCAGAGTTAAAACAGAATTTAAAACAAACCAGTAAACTAAAGAAATCTTTGATTATATCTTACTTGATTTTAAATTTAAAATGTTTAGAAGTAATAAAGATGTATTTATTACAATCAGATTGTAGCACAAAAGTATAGCTAATGCTAACGCACATCATTTTTCCACATTGAACTTAAAAAGCCTTTGTGGAGGGAAAGAAAGATTGGTATTTCTTTTTCAGTGTGTTTTCTTACGATAGGCCTTAAAGAATATGGATCCTGTTAAATATAGTAATACTCTCAAGAGAAACTCTGTAAAGTATACAACACAAAATTTCATCAGCAAGAGCACAAGGAAAGAGAGCATGAAAATGGCAAACAATATCAGGATATTACAAGTTCCTTAGAAAATTAAAACCCAAAAGCTTGAATGTATCTACCCCTGTGCTGTTTCTTTATACCAAGATTGATATTAGTTGGTAGAAACTCCATGCCAGACTGAAAGACACCCAAGTCCACAAATAAAATGTAATTGCATGTAGAATAAAAGACTGTGGATATTGTAATATTTTACCCAATTATTTGAATACTTAAATCTGTTTGCACAGTTCAAGTGTACAGGAGGCTTTGAAAGTAACTATTTTAGAAGATAGTAAGACAAACTAAAGCAAGCTAAGTAGATATTCTATGTGAAAATTGAGAAAATGTGTTTTGTAGATTTCAGGTTTTATTGTCCATCAATATATTGATAAAGATTTTAGGTAATTAAGGCATTTAATGTCGTCTGGAAATAAAAATTAGAGGAAAGAGTAACTAAAAAATTAAGTATTCATCAAATACATAACTTATAAGTAGCTCTTATGAATTATGAAAGTTTTTTCTAAATATAACTGTGACCACTCATTTCCCTACTGCCAAAGGCATCATTCTCATTATCAAAGCAAAGTTGATTGAGCTAGAACTAATGTTAGTGAAGCTAAATAAATAACATCATTCTACACATACTATTTGCCAATATATGATTTAATATAATTCATTTTTAAAAATAAAGACCATTTAAAAACAATTTT
This sequence comes from Phodopus roborovskii, assembly GCF_943737965.1. Classification (NCBI taxonomy): domain Eukaryota; kingdom Metazoa; phylum Chordata; class Mammalia; order Rodentia; family Cricetidae; genus Phodopus; species Phodopus roborovskii. Next base: position 41,413,671 of record NW_026126525.1, on the reverse strand, counting down.
TAAATATCTTGAAGAGTTTTTACAACTTTTAAAATGTTGAATCAAGATAAAAAATATCATAAAATAAATTTTGTTGTAGCATTGCTTCAAATAACGTAGCAAAGGAGGTCTAACTGGAATAGAAGTGGGGGTTATTACAGACATCAAGGACAGAACAGATAACACTTTTAAAATATAACTTCCAAGAATATGTTTGCATTTATTCATATATTTCATCAGATATATCATGGTGGAGAAATAAAGGATTTAATGTTAAGTTCCAGATTCTCAATTGTCAACTTTTCTTTTTTTTCCTAAAGCAAGATATCTCAACTATTAAACATCATTTTTTTTTAAATTTTGTGACTTATTCTTGTTTTTCAATAAATGAGTACAGCTATAAAAATGAGACAGCTTTCCCTCCACTGAAGCAAAGCACCATGGAATTATAGCTCAATTAAGAAATTGGAAAGACTCAGGGATCTCAGCAAGTTCTCACAATGGGTGGCCAAGCAAGGCATGGATATGGCTGGAAGAAGCTTATTCCTTTTTCTCTTTTGAAAAGCCATCAGTTACACAGACATTGCTTTCTTATGCCTCCAAGTCAAAGAGTGATGGCATGGCATTTCCTTTTATTAAACATTGTAAGCATTTAATGACTTCTTAGGATATTTGACATTTACACAGAATGTGTTGATTATAACATCAGATGGAGAATTAAAACACCATACACCATAAAGGAAGACATCAAGGTTTTTTGTTTTGTTTTGTTTTGTTTTTTAAAGAAAGAAAAGGATAAGACCTTTGTAGGAAAAAAAAAATGTCATTTGACATAGGGGGAGTCATATGATATAAGAGGAGAAACTCCAGGTTGGCAACTGAGATCTTTAAGTTTTTTGACACTTTCCAGGTGGATCTGGACAATAGTGTACAGGGATCAAGCAGAGATTTTGAAAAATGCAAGATCTAAGTAACCAAGTCAATGTTATCCTTAACTTCTCGGAAGGACCAAATATTTATTACTGATAACTCACTCCAATATGACAAGGAAGACCTGAGAGCACATGACCACCAAGGATTGGAGGGACAGGGAAAAGCATATTCATAATCCTTGATGACACCAGCCATTATTTTGTTTCTCTACTCTGAACTAGCTAAAATAAAAAGAAAAGCAGAGATAAAAGTTCACAAAAGACTTGCAAATACTTTTAGTAGAAAAGTCTTTTTTTTTTTTTACATTTGAAAATGTCTTTCAACATTCTGAAATTCTGATCTAGCCTTCCAAATACTTTTTAATTGCAACAAGTATCAGTGTAGCTTTAGGAAAGTACCAATAAGTGCAAATGAGAAAAGTGTTGGCAGTTACCTCTAAAGATTGCATCATAATTTTTGTATCTCCTCAAAAAAAATCAATGTTGATCCTTGAGGGTGAAAATTATTAAAGTGAACTATATCATGCATTGTATATTAATATGTACAAACACAACACAATATATATACACATACATATATACATGTATATATACATATGTATGTATATGTATATATGTATTTTCAACAGATTTATAATGGCTTTCTACATAAATATTAAATAAATTATGGTCAAAGTCAATCTATTTCATTCAAAATAATAGACTCTACATAATTACATTAAATATTCAAATATTATCAAATATCCTGATATGAAAGTAGGTAAAAGTCATTTATAGTTTAATTTTCTTTAAATATGAATACTTTTCACAACATAGGTTCTAGATTTTTAAAATAATTTAAACCTTAAAACGAGAGGGGGAAGTTTTTTTAATCTATTTATGAAACAAGCCAAAAACATGTCATAGAAATTTTATAATGGAAAATAAAATAATACTAGGGAAAGAAAACCTACACTTTCTTATCAGAAAAAATTTCCTGGTGAATTCCATATTTAAAAAAATCAAGGAATTATAAGTATTGCAATGAAAGAATTAAAATTACTACAACACTTTTAAAAATGCTAACAATTTCCCTCAGTACAAAATATTGATAGAGTAGTACAGTAATGGAGGTCTAACAATAAGGGTTTCTTCTGTAACGGGGAATTCTAATATTTAAAAAAATATTAGGAATTTTTATATATTTATATCATATTGTAAGTGAAGGAACTGGCCTGTGAAATTAGAGAAATTTTGTTATAAATTTAGTTAAATTCAAAGTGAAGCCTGCATTAAAGAACATTATTAAATTTCACAGGAGGAAGTACAAAATCCACTTAGCCTGTTACTAATCTCTTTAAAATTCTCCCAATTAACACTGATAAAGATATTAAATCTTGGATTATTTGATATTCTTTCTTTTGTACTTCTTACATTCTCCCTATTGATTAGGCCCTGCAATGAGTAACGTTTCCAGAAATACAACTCAAGTATTCATAAATGTTAAACAACTTTAACAATAAAAGAAAAATTTTCAGATGAAATCTTCACATTTTCTCCTCAAATATTAAGAAGGTAATTACCTCAACAAACATAATAATTCTGACTTAAGTGGAAAGCAATCCATTTGAAGCATAGTATTTTTACAGGTACAGTGCTAAATATTTTTAAACTAAAATTGAACAGTTCCATAAGTTTTCTGTGCCTCATCAAAATATCATGCAGAAACTGACAGGAATAATTTGTTTACTGATAATTTGGGTCATATATCATATATATGATAGGTAATATATGATAGATGCTTGTTGTGAGCTGCTTATTTGTCTATTTATCTTTTTATTATCTGACCATTATAACAAAAAAGTACTAGTAGTGCACATAAGGGCATTTCACCTTCCTACAAATAAATCAGTTAAATATCCTGTAGCCAATGAAATGAGAGCTTTCTTTCCTAAAAACTTACACGTAAACATATCGTTATTCTCTTTATGCATCTAGTTGGATGTTTTTGATTTCTTCAAAAATCTTTGATTTCCTTTCATGTCACTTTCCTGCTCAAATGTAATTTTGAAGGAAAGAAAATGAAGCAAAAACATATTTTTTAATTAACCAGCTTGTGGTATACACATATGACCTCAAATATCTTTAGAAAAGGTATAAAGAAGAGAGACATTGCTCATGCTTCCTAATAGCAAGGGAAACATTTTCATTAGTAACAAAGCAAACTCATAACCTTCTTATATACATTAGCATATGTATGAATACAATTAAGATGATGCTGTATAATTAAGTAATAAATTGTAGAAACCCTCTGTCACATAGCTCTTTCACATATAATTAAATTAATTCATTCTCAACAAACAGTTTGGAAGATATAATTAAAAGGCTAAAAGGCAAGGGCTCTTGTTAAGACTTTTTTTCCTGTATGTTTTTCTTTGATCACTTTAGATGACAACATACCTTCTTTTGAATCACCTTGTAAATCAGATGTCACAGTGGATTGACACAGCTGCTGTAGGGGAGCTTAGGGAACCTAGACATGGGAATTCCAGGTATGTATGTGTTAGGTGGTTTATCGGTGCCACTGTTCATTTCTCCTTTATCTAAAAGACTTCTTCACTGGAATAGATCAGTGATTGTGCACTTGTTAACTTTGGTTTCTGGAGGCCTGTTGCTTGTGCCCCTAGAAAACTATTGCTTCTAGCTGTTTTGATTCTGTTACTCTCCACAGTAACTCAGTCTCATTTTTGTCTATTTTGAAACGGTTGTTCTCTCCTCTACTGTGAGGTTTGCTGTTTGGTAATTTGCTTCACTCCAGAGTATCCTGCATGTGGATACTCCACATTTGAACTGAGGTACAACTGTCTATAATGGAAACAGTCTTTTCAATAACTTTAAAAATGGCTCCACAGGCATATCTTAGGGATCCTAAGAAATGTAAGAAAAGTGTACCCCCCTTTATCTATATTTTTTGTTTGTTTGATTGTTTGTTTGTGTTTTCTTTTGTTTTTTTAAATTACACTTGCTGAGGTACTTTCATTGCAAAGAAAACAAGATGTTTTGGCTAGGCCATGGACTGCTCTCTTCTGGCAGCACAGTGCCCCCTAAAGTTACTCTTGAAAAACAGAGTTCTATGTTACTTCGTAAAATGGCATTGCACTTTGTTTTCCCAAAACAGACTTAATGTGGATTGTATAAAATGTGTTTATTTTGGTAAGTGATTTAATCACAAAAATGATATCTGAGTTCAATAACTTCTCTTTGAAAATACGAAATATGCTAATAGTTGAAGGCACAATGGACTACTAATTCTGAAAAATACTGGCTGCCAATATTATTCGAAAGTTTTAGACTGGGGATGGAATATAGTTACAGCAAGTGAGCAGAATATTTTCACAGTGTAAACTTGCATTTAATAAGACACAAAGCATTTTCTGTGGATGGGAGAATTAACTGAACAATAAAGAAAGATGGAGAAACTTAAAAAATACAAACACTGAAGAATTCTGGATTTATTTCAGATATATCACTAACTTTTATTTTAGATTTCACCACATAAATAAAACATTACACTGATGTTATGGAGGTGAGAACAAGCTGTATTCGATGAGTCAAAATAATCCAGCTATGACATTTGTCTCTTTCAAATGAAACAATTTTTATTATAAAATGTTCTTTATAAAGAAAATTGCTTTTCAATCTCTCATCTTTCAGAGCAAACATTTAGCTATATATCAACTCCTAAATATAATACAAAAATAACAGGTTGTCTGAAAGGTGTTATAAGATACCCAGTTTAAATACATTTGTTTTCCTTGGCTTTAAATTTTTTTGAAGACTGATTTCTTTACTACTTCTGGTAGAGCCTTGGTTCCAATCTTAAAACTGTATATAAAAATAAATCTTGAGAAAAATATGCACGAATAACAATTGAATCACGGCTTTGTGTGTGCTGGTCTTGTTTAGGATTTGAAATAACTTGTCAAGAAGGTGAAAATTGCTAAATGGTTCACTCAGTTTATGTTGCAATGTCTATTGAGGTTATAAAATTTACCTAATGACATTTCCAGTAAGCTAAATTTACTAATTTAATATCACAAATCATGTTTCTTACATTACTGCAATATTTGATTGTGGGCAATATTGAAAGACAAAGCACCACAAACCAGATGAAATAATATACTGGCCAAAAAAGGAATATAATGAAGCTGGGACCAATTTTGCCAAAACTCTTTTCTTATTGATTGACAAGAGAATACAAGCAATAGTAATTCCAGGGGCTTGTAGTAAGTTTATGTCCATTACAATAGAAAAATGTATATTTTCATTTCTCTAATTTATCTAATCTGCACTTAAAAAGAAACTAACAGCACACTAATATTTATTTATTTCTAAGTACCCCCATTTTTTAAGTCAGCTTATTCCTAGACATAGATCTACAAATTTGTTTCTGAGTCTTGAAATAGAAAGAAAAATATCTTCATAGTGACTAATATCATTGTGATTTGCATATATAACTATGTATGATTCTTCCAAAAGTTTGAAAATGTATGCTATCATGATTTTAAATACAAACACACTGAAATACCTGAAAACCTATTTTACATTGTTATTCAAAGTGATGCATGAATTAAAATCTCCTTTCAAAGATAAGAATATCTCCGCCTCATCTAACTGAGCAAATCCTGACTGAATTTGTGCAGAATTATGCAGCTCTGTTGTCAGTCTGGAGGGAACGACTCCTGCCCACAAATGCATGTCACTTGTATGGTGCTCAATACACATTCAGTTTGTTATGAAATCTATAGTATCTATTCTCTATATCTACATTCAAAAATAATTTCTAATTGGATTCTTTTTTGTTTACATTGTAGTGAAAGAATTTGATGCATGGTATTCAGTTTTACAAACTGAATCCTAGATTAATATGCATACACTTGGCTAAGAGAGGGAAAGCTTTGCAAATGCAAATCCTAAAATGATAAAGTTAAATACACTCAACTGTTTTGAAAGTACTAAATATGTATATATAATTTTCAGGACCCGAAGTATTTATATATATTTTTTATTTTACTCATATGAAGTAGGGTTATTCTAGTAAAAATAAATAAATATGGGAAACCACACATTTCCTTTTTATTCATGTAAAAGTCACAACAGTTAAGCTTCATGTCATGAACTTTTGTCATTGATAATAGAAACTAGCAACAAAAGTCACATTTTTCTCATGTGGCATTTGCTTACACTTGGTTTGAATGCTTTTGGCTTTCTCTAATGGCAACTACTGGTTGACACAACTTGGTAACTTCCCACAGCTCTGCATTCAGTCCACACAGGGCCCAGTATCAAATGCTAGCCCCCATTTCCTTTCTTTTTTTTTTTTTTTTAACCCTCAAGTCTTTGATCTCTGAATTGTTAGCAGTTGAGAATTTCGTTCATGTTCAAAATAATTGTACTCAAAGTGACTATAAATTAGCAACATTTTTACATTTTCTTCAGTATCATTTTAATATATATATATATATGCATATATATATATTCATTAAATGTTGCCTGTTTCAAAGATAGTATTTCCCAAGAGGTATGGTAGAAATAAACTTGCCAAGCACAGATAAAAAGTCAGAATTAATTTTAGGGACTGGGAAAAGCTACAAAGATGATAGTAGAAGGGCTCTATCTTTAGAACTAGTCTGGAAATTACTATTAAATCTAAACCAAATTATTAAAGTATTTACATATGAAGTTCATAATTCTATGTTACATTGTTATGACAATTAGAGTCACTAGGTCCCATAAATTCAATTAATAATATTTTGTAGTACAGGAAATATAAATATGCATGTGCATATTATGTATGTGTTTGCATATTACATATTCTAATAACAAATGCTTTCCTTGTTCAGTAATTGAAAATTTTATCCTTTTATAGAAAGTACTTAAAGATACACACACATTTAAGAATAAAAGAGATAGAGATAGGAAGAGCAAATAATATTTGGCAGTATTTTTATAAGACTTTTGATGTTTTGCTATAACATTGCAACTAAAAATCTTTTAACTAAAAATATTAAGCATTCAGTAAAAATATTTAAAGAAATATGCCTTCACTAAAAATAATTGAGTTGTTTGTTCTTTTTTAAAGATCATGTGATAGTGTCATATTTCAATCTTATCGGCAGCTTTCAGTGCTGCATCACAGTAACTGCTGACTATTCATGAAGAAATCCTCCTCATTCTACATGAGTTTCACTATGTATTCTCAGGATTTTTCTGTTTTTAAATTAAATACCTGTAACCTACCCTGAGTTGTAGTTTTTCTTAAATAAGAAAGTCTTTTTATACAAGACGTAATAGTGGTATAGAAATGTAATTTCCTGAATTGACAAATGAAATTTGTCTTTAGTGTATCTTTCACTGCCTCCAACCTACAATTCATGTTACCAGTACACTGTGTATAATCATTACCAAGTAAATCCATGAGACCTGATATGAGAAGGGCAAAGAAGGGGTTTAAATTTTGATATGAATTTTATAGATACATGTGAGCTAGATTAATGTTGCTGTGTTTTCTATTGATAAAGTTAGTAGAACAGAATGCATTCAATACAAATAAAGTATATTTTCATGGATGAAATATTTATATTGTTTTTTATGGTTCTATCAGCATAATTCATTAACTATGGTCCATCTGCACATTAGTCACTTAGAATAATGTCTTGCCATTCTATTAAGTTATGAATTACTAAGTAAACAAGAAAGAATATTTACTGAAACATGATGTTGAATCATGCATTTTAACAACTTTACATGTTAAAATCACACATCCAGCAGTGGTGAACATTATGTGGGGAATGCATGTGCCCCTTACTTCACAAGATGAAGTGCACCTTCAGGAGTTTCCAGTGATCAGCCTATGGCAATGTGATTCATTGTTAATTTTTCACCTTGGCCAGACACCTTTAAAATTAGTGAAATTCTCTCTTATAATTAGTTTCTATGAATAGTAACTCTCTATTAAAAATAGTTTTCCCTTGAAATATTACTTCACATTCATTATAAAAAAAATAATTTTCCTCCTTTTCCAGGCATGAGTGCCCAGGAATTCATTGTTTAGAAGGTCATTTCAGAACAAAAAGGATGCTGTGCATCAAGTTTCTTATCCTTGCTTTATTTTATATTTAGGTATGTCATTAGAAAGTACACCAATATAAGCTTAGAATATAAAATGAATTTTTGTATATTCTTATTTTCTCAATTAAAAGTTGACCTGTTATGGTATTGTTTTATAAAGAATCTGTGTCATAAAACCATGTACATGAGACATAAAATCAACATGTTATCTTTGTTATCTTTCTGCATAAAATTTACTAGTTTGTGTTTTTTTCTGTGTTTTTTCTATCCAGCATATTTAAATGGGACACATATCCCCTTTATTGAGACATTTTAAAGTTCTATTTTCTCTAGAATTATCACCCTACCCTGACTCTTAAAAATAACCACAATAAAACATGTAGAATATAAACTATATTTACATTATATATTTATTATTTCATATAACTCTGTTTATAGATATTTTTCCACTCTATTAAATGAAATCTATTTTGGGAAAATGTTAGTAAGCCTTCAAATGTGGCATAGGTTTTCAAATTTTACCTTTCCTAGACAGACTCTCCCCTCACATGAAAAGGTGACCTTGAGCACACTGTACAATCAAGGATAGCCTACAACTTAATTTTTGAGGAAATATGGCCTCAAATTAAGCTCTACAGCCTAGTGGAGAATGTGATTGTAGATATATTATACCATACTTTTCCAAAATTGTGATACAGTTTTTTTATAATTATATCAGCAATTTTATAATCTTTTTTTGTGATTGACTGCGTGTTCCTTATTTTAATAGTTCCCCATATTTTACAACAGTTATAAAGCATAATCTAGTTACATATGGTTCTGAATATTTAACTCATTTTCATTCATTGAAAACATCAGCATTTCCTCATTTCCTATGTCATCAATAAAAAAAATCATGCTCTAATGATTTGTTCTTTCTGAAAAATATGTCTTTGGGACAAAGTACATAAAGTGGCATACTTAATCACTGAAACAGATTATTAAAAATATTTTAGTGTACTATTTTATGAAATTAATACTAATATATGTATTAAATAAAAATGCAGACAAAGTGTTCTGTTAGTGAGTTTTTTGATAAATCAGTATACTTATCGTTTTATATATATATATATATATATATATATATATATATATATCTTAAATTCTGTATCCTTGATTTCTGATAAGAACAACTTTATTTTAGCTTTTATTGATCTCTTATGATTCTTTCTTAGTTCATCACATCACTTGGTAATTTATAACAATATAATGACATTTAAAGAATATTAAAATAATTATTAATATTTCTTAATACAAATATTTTTATAGGCTCTTAAGCTCATTTCTTTTAAAATAATTTTCCTGAGATTTTTGAATCATCATGTCTGTATCATGAGTTTTAATAGGACTTAGAAGTAAAACCCAGATTCAAATATCAGGGTAAATGCTTAAAGGTCAGAGAAGTAAAACAGCCAGCCACAGGAGAGACCTCTTACCTATATACTGAATCCTCAGAATAAAGAGGCAATCCTGTGCCTAGGAATCCTGACTGAATGTCATGAGCTTTTGTCTCCTCCTGCCTTTTTTATATTTCTCTCCCTGCTCAGGCATAACACTCCTGTTTCCATATCCCTAGTGCTGTGATTTAAAGCATATGATAACCAAGGACTGGAATAAAAGACCACCACTGTTGGCCTCTTTGGCTAACTACTGTGACTAGCACCATACTCTGATCTTTACACAGAATTTAATTTTTAGATCAAAATGAAATCACCACACAACAGTGCTTTCCTCAGTAATTTTTAAATCTCTATAAAGCTAACCACAAAGCCTCTCCCACCCCCCCTGTGTGTGTGTGTGTTTGTGTGTTCATGTGAAACAGCCTCCTATATTTGTGTTCAAAAGCCATTCACTGTCTAGCTTCTTTGTTTTTAGTTTTGTTTTTTTCTTGGTTTTTGTTTGTTTGTTTGTTTGTTTGTTGACAGTCTCTGCCTAGGAACTGGAGTTCAACAATAATTCTAGGATGTATGATTGTATGTCTCTGCCCTACAGAACACTGGGATTATAAGTGTGTGCAATCATCCTGGATGTGCACATGCTTACCAGGTATCAAATACGCATTCTCATGTTTTAACAACATGGACAGCAATTATTGAGCTATTTCCCCAGCTTATCTATCATGGACTTCTTAGGCTTTATAATGTTTTACATCCTTAGTATTTGATTAATTAAACATTTGCTTCATTTATTATCTATATCTCTTCACTTATTAGGCACAAAACTTGATAGTATACATTAAAGAGATTTTATTTCTTTGAATTGAATGCCTATATTTGATTTTACTCATTCTTAGGTTTTCAACGGATACACCCATTTACCTTGAATACCTTTGTTTTTTCTCTTTTACCTACTCAATCTTGGTTTTATTGATACTGAATTTTCTTTTTTTTTTTTAGATTTTTTTTAACTAGAGTAACAAAATACAACTTTGAATTGGAAATTGTTGTTAAAATTCTACTTGTATTTGTTCTGATATTGTCAGAATAATTTTGTTGTGTATTTTTTAAATAATTGCATAGCTAATCCAATTCCAAAAACACTATTTAAAAAACCATTGCTCCAAATTATATGAAAGACTTTGAAGACTCCCCATGGAAGGCCTCACCCTCCCAGAGGAGCAGAAAGGGGATGGAGTAGGGATTGCTGGGGAAACAGAGGAAAACAGAAGGATGCAGGAACTGGGATTGTGATGTAAAGCAAGCTTGTTTCACATTTAAATAAAAAAAATTTTTGAACATTTTCTGCGATTGATCACTTTTTTATTATTTATTATTTTTTATTATTCTAAATAGGTTTGTGTAAGATTTCAACTATTTTCCTGATTCAGACAATATATTTCTTATTAGGATATTGTCCACATCCAAATTAATGTGATTGATATATAGTCTATATTGTAATAATCTGAAATAGCTATATATACCACACATATATATGTGATATGTAGTGCCATAACATGTTTATGTACAGTGTTTACTATCAATAAATACATTTCAATTCTGAAAGTTTGTTCTGTCGTACACTTCCACTTTTTGTTGAGTCATCTGCCACCTTTCTGACAAGAATCTGAAGTGGAAATGATCAAGGTTTTACATCTGCTTTTATATACTATCAAAGGTTGGTTTGTCCTAGACCTGCATTGGTCACCCCAAATTCTCATCAGAACCATTCAGGGTCCAAAGATGCCTGAGGCTAGCACATACCTATGAAATCCAGAACTTTGACTTTCAGAATCACACATCCCAACCTTAAAACAATGTTTATGTACAGTTGTAGCTGCTGAACAGTGACTTGAAGTTAATCAGAATTTCTTCACTCAAATTCATAGACACACAAAAAGGAATTACCACTCCATTATCTAATCAATCTATATTTCTTACAAGTGCATTCTGTATGAAGTAATATGTTTCAATGAACTGCTGATTGCTAAAAGAGGAACAAAAACAAAATAATGAAAACCTTATTTCCCAAATTTGTGTTAAATGAAAAGATGATATAAACATGGTAAATAGACTTGTATTTTCAGTTTTAGGTATAAAATGTATTGTCTGCATGTACTTATATGTGTTGTCTGTGTGTCGGGTGCCTAAAGTAGCCAAATGAAGTTAGATCCTTTGGAATGTTTGTGAGCCACCATGTGAGTACTTAGCACTAAACCAAGGTCCTCTGTATAGCAACAAGTGCTCTTAAACACTAAGCTATCTCTCTAGCCCATGGTAAACAATCTTTGAAAGTAATAAGATGAAAAGAAAATTCACACACATATGTACTCAAAAATAAGTTAAAACTAGGTAAAATTGTACCTGGTGTGGTCTCTCCATATTGTGTTATACCATTACATGTGATGTACATTTACAATAGATTTTTTAATGAAACTTAGTAAATAACTGATCTGAGTACATATAGTCAAAGTTGGGAGGAAAAAAAGACCACTTCATAAAATGTGGTAAAGAAAAGATCAGTGAGGACCTATTATTTAAGCTTCACTTTTTTCTTTCCTGAATTATACTTTCAGCTGAATTCTACTTTAATCTTCTATGTACTAATATGGTATCCCATATTGTATGGTTTCATCAGACTAAACATATCTGTCTCCTTAGACATCATTTCTTCATACCAAAACCTCTGAAAATATATGCTTATAGCTCATTTAAATAAGCAATATATTATTGTTATTGTTTACAATACCAATAGCACATCAGATTTTAGCTAGACTTTTCAAAATGTGCAGTTCTAGAAGAAATAAATGCAAGCATTCAACACTGATCATAAATCAGTGAGAGTGAGTTAGTTAATTCTGAGCAATTGTAAAAGTCCAATTTGATGGCAGCCAGAGTTAATATATATCACTGAAAAACCATGAAACAAGGTATGCAAATGAATCAGTATTTCATTTCTTTATGTAATGTGAAGTCTGGTATAGCCCCTGAAATTCATAGAGCCCAGTTTTAATATTTAAATAACAATTCCAATAACCTATTAATAAATTTTGGGTTGTTGATGCATCTTCAAATAATTTCATTTTGTCTTCACGTATGTATTCTTGCAGAATATATTCCACTTGCATTTTGAATTTCAAATTTTATCAATCTGGAACATCTATGCTCTCATTTAACTTCATCACCCTATTGTATATAGGATATTACCATAGTGATTCTAGATGAGAGGAGGGAAAGTTAATAAATCAAAGACACTTGCATCTTTCTTGTATCTATGTGCATCAAAAGAAAACAAAGAAAGTGTATGTTGGCTAAAACCACCAAAGGAAGAACTTATTATTCCAGTTTCTTCTTGGGAATGTAAAAGGAAGTCACATGATGACCCATTTACTTTTGTAGACATTGGTAAGTAGTTTACAGTTGCATTGGTCATATAAAAGTAACTTAGATAATTATACATATGTAGATGCTAATTTTAAACATTATGCTTCATTCTAGTGTAATAGTGTAATAATTTTTTAAAAAGGAGAAAGCTCTTTCTGTCAATTTTCACATTTTTTTTGGAAGTCACTTGCTCACACTTCCTGTTTACTCAGTTAATGCCTTCTCAGGACTCTGAGAGAGTTGAAGAATAAATAACATAGTCATAGTTTTCCCTGTTTACCAGAATCAGTTAAGATACTTATTATAGATGTGTAAAGAGTAATAGGTTTAAAGGACATTAAAAGATAATTTGATACTGCAAATTAGAATAGAAAGCAAATTAAGTACAAGATTTTGGATTTATCAAGAAAGAAAAAAGGAATATTTTCTCAGAATTGTCATTTGCTAATGGACTAGCCATTGTTAAAATGTACTCATTGCAATGCATATATTGTATATAATTTTTGTACTTAATGTATATAGTTTTTCTTATATTAGTTATAACTTTTTAAAAACACTTTCAGACTAAAAGGGGGGACATGTGGTGTTATCTTGCTTGTACAAAGCCTGCCTGTGTGTCAGAGAGTGCAGATTTCCACAAGCTAACCATAGAAGTCTGCAGTTCTGTACAGACAGACAGGAAGTGAGGTAGCAGGACAGGAACAGGATATAAACAGGGAGAAACAGAAAACCAATCTCTTGTCTGCTGAGACAGTAAGGAGTTAAGGTGTGTGGTGGCTTGCTCCTTCTTTCTGATCTCTCACCATTTCCCTTAATATGTGAATCTGAGTTTTTACTATCTAGAACAATTAAGAACTCCATTTACAAAACTGAAAAAAAATTCAGAAAATAAGAAATAAAATTTAGATAATGAAAGGACAAAATGATTGACTTAAGAGTTACATTCAATCCACATCCACAGGATGAGCCTTGAAAGTACAAGAACTAAAACAGGAATAAAAGCAAATTTAAAATGTAAATCCATATAACAAATTTAATTACAATTATTAATATGTAACTAAGGATGAGTGCATTTTCCTGAAATGAAAACTTTTCCATTAGTGTTAATCATTCTGATTACTTTAGGTCAAGTACAATAGCAAGAAAATGTTAATTTCTTTGCATTGTGTAATGCAAAGAAGTAAAACATTAAATTGAAAATATAAATAAACAGAAGGAATTTTCTGTATTAGCATAAATCATAACAGGAAGGTTAGATACTTTATATTTGAGCAGCACTAATACATTGAACTAAATTGAAAAAGATAGGATAAATGAAATTTCAAATAGTTAAAGATATATCTTGTGAATACCAATAAATCAATATAGGAATACAGGTCCTTATAATACAATATATAAGACAAATTTTATTTAGAACTTAATTTTGTAGTTTATATGCACATGTATGACTCTTTTTTGCAAATGAAAATTTTAATGAAGTATAATAACATAGAAAACTACGAATGCAATTCAATACAACCATTCAATGAGACATAAAAATGGTGTTGGAAGTATGTCTGAAAATGCAGTTAATATGTTTGGTATTTTATACATGTGTGAGATATATGCACTTAATATAGCAGCACTTTATGCAGGTGTGTGATATATAGGCTAATATGAGCAGTACTTGATATAGCCGAGAGATATATGTGGTTAATATGACTACTGCCTTGTAGAGATACGAAATATTTTTCAGTGAGCTATATAAATATAAAATGTTCAATAAAACAATGCTATATTATAATAAAGTTAAAAATGGCCCATTGACAAATAATTACATAAGACTGTAACTGATGATAATAAATGGTCAGAGCAAAGTTTGAGATTTGGTTTTAAAACTGGTGAGAGAGTTGAGGCTGAAAGTTTTGCTCAACAGTTATTAGCATAGGCAACATTATCAGAGGATCAGAGTTTGATTTTCAGCTTCCATATACAACTCACATCCATCTTCAAATGCAGTTCTAGTTGATCCTAATGTTCCTTTCTTTCCTCAGTAGACACCAGCGCACACATGCCACATATATAGACACACAGACAAAAATACTTATATACCTATTTAAAAAATTAAGACAGTTGTAGGATTTGCATGTGTATATGTTTCACTATTTTAATTCAACACAAATCAAAGTAATGGTGTTGAATACTCTATTCAATTTCATTAATGAAATTAATTAATGGATCAGAAGAAACTGGAAGAAAATTGGCTAAGGAATATATGTGTTCTAATGTGTAATATTTATGTTTAAATTTGATACTAAACTATTTAACAGAAGATAGATATGTATATAATAGAGTGATATTAAGAATTGTGGTGTTAAGAAGAACAATTGTCTTAAAAATAGGCAAACTGTCATATTGCACTAGCCCTCTAGGCCAATTGTATTGATTTTACTAACAGTTTAACTTATTACGCCAGAGAATGAATCAATAATTCTATTATATTTCTCTTTATCTTTTTATTATTTGCTGTTCATTCTTTATTATGTTCATATTGTCATCATCACAAAAAAGTTTACAATTTTGAACAGTATGAAATGAACCATAAAATCAGTTCCTTTATGATGTTGGTTAGAGTGGTACAGTATTATCACATTTAGATCATGACCTTTCAAGTTTCCATGGGTAGAATGTATTATTTTTAGTTTTTTGTTCAATGTCTGCATCTTTGTTAATTTCTTTGTAATATTTTGCTTGGTCCTTCTCTGATTTCCTCTAACATTAATTATTTATGCTTTTTGCAAAAGTTGTATTTATTCATAATGACAAGTGAAGAAATTGAAAGCCAGAAAATGTTGCAGTAAGTACAAAAATAACAAAATATACTTGGTGTTGCAGATCACACAATTTGATGCCAGTTGTTTCCAATTTGCTAGATTTTGTTTGTTATAGAAAATTTTCAACAACTATAGTTTCCAGGTTTATAGTCTTTAGACAGTGAAAGTTATAATCCTCAGTAATATTCATATTTAACCTATGCACTATATAGAAAACATTTACAGACAAGAATAGAAAATACTTTCTTACTAATTTTAGCTATTGAATATTTAAACTAAAGTATTTAAGTATAATTTCTTTATGTCCAGTGCAAAGATCCATTTGGATTGCCTGTCCATTAAGTCTGCAAAGTTAGTAGCAAATTCTTTGTTCTCTTAGCACACAGATTCCAAACAATGCTGATCACATAGAAACCCAAACAAGAGGAAAGAAATTGCCCATGAAAACAACAGAAACAACTAAATTCCTATATAACAAATCCAGAATGTTTTCAAACACAGCATAGTTATGTTTTTAAAGAAGGACAGAGACTATCAGTAAGAAAGAAATGAGAAGATTCACCAAAAAGTATAATTTGAATGTCTTTCAAACTCTGGTGTAAGGAAATTTCTCTAGAAACTTCTTCAGGCATCAGAGGCTTTTTTCTTTGGGGGAGGAAGGGTCAGTGAGCCTACAAAAAATATAAAGTTATATAAGGAATAAATGATAAATTCTGCATATTTGATTATCACATTATGCTTTGTATTGTATTCCTTGTTGCATAAAGAATAAATGAAACAGGAGGTGAAGGTGTGGGTTGGGATTCAGGGCAGAACCAGTGCAAATCTTTGTCCCACATTTATGCTTCCATAAGACACTCTGAATAATGCTTTTTCTTTAATCTTCAGTTGAGCTGATCATTTTAGGATTCAGCTTTCATTTTTTGGCTTTGAAGTTTCCTTTCCTACTTTAATTACCTTTGATGGTAGGGTAAGAATCACTTGCACAGAAGAATTTATACACTTAGGTTAATATAGCATACATTTAAAAGTAGAGAAAAAATTAAAAATCTTTTTGCTTGGAGCAGCATTTAAATTGTAAGAGCACATCACATTGACACGTGCTCAATAATAGCATTTAGCAGCTTTCAAACAACTCAGGAAGTGTTCTCCCCACTAAATGTTGAAGACAGCTGCCCCTTCTAGTTTATGTACCATTTTTCTTTTTCCTGATAAACTGACATCTTTATTTAGGAGTTGTGAAGAATCACTTCTAGTCATCAGCAGTTTCAGAAACTAGCCATTGAAGCAGGAATAAAGCCTGTTCAGAAGATGGATGCCAGTTTTTCATTTGGAATCACAGAGAAAGATACTTCCTTCTACAAAAATAGATTCCAAGTATAGCTGGAGACTTGCATTAGCCAGGGATCACCACTGCAATGAATGGGAAAGATAGAGACATTCTTATTTTCATGTAAAAAGACAACACATGGCAAAAAGGTTTCACATTAAGCTGTGTTACTTACTAAACACACACACAAACACACTCTTTTATAAAAGTGTGTTGACACTAGTCATATTTTCCTTGAGTATTACATGATGTGGAAAACTGAATGTATCATTTTGTTTTCTAAGATGAAATTTCTTTAATGATGTATATAAAAACAATGATTGATAACCAGATGAAGGGTAATAAAAATATGTCCTTGCTTTATTGATTCTTACATTCATTGAAAAGATGAAGATTACACATGTGATTATGAAGGACATGAATACCACCAAGTCAGTCATTAATTTTTAATTCATTGGTACCTCTAAAATCTTTCACATTCACTAAATTTGTAAACCTGAAGAGGGGAGTTCTATGTAATTTGAAGTATTGATGTATGGAAACATGATGGGCACAAAAACAGCTTGATTATGGTCAGTAACTTACTTGTCTTAGCTAAGTTGTGTCTATACTGTACATATTCTCCTTAGTATCCTTAGAATCCTTAGTACCCTTAGTATCCTTAGAATCCTGTGTATATTTAATCTAACCTGATATTAGATTTGCATACAGGATAATATTCTCTATGACCTCTAGACCCCTAGTACATATTTCAACTAATGTTGTTTTCATCTCATTTTCACAGTCTGAACAATGGAACCATCAAAAGTATTTTTTTCTTTTTCTTTTATTTTCTATATCACATCACCCATTTATAAAACATTTAATTTTATTCTTAGATGACATTTTGTTTGTTTCTTTTTTTCTGGACAGGGTTTCTCTGTAATGCTTTGGAGGCTGTCCTTGAACTAACTCTGTAAACCAGGCTGGCGTCCTTGAACTCTTAGCGATCTGCCTGCCTTTGCCTCTTGAGTGCTGTGATTAAAGGCGTGTACTACCAATGCCCAGCTCTTAGATGACTTTTAAATTATCATTATTTGATAGAAAATGAGTAGATTGAGAATCTTTAATATATTAGATTAACTTAATTTGAAGGGTAATTTCTGTATTGAATACAAATCTTGCTCTCAAACTAAATAAGTAAGAAATATGATCTTTCCATTTTAAAGGTAAGTCAGTGTGAGATTTCATGTCTTCTCTCTATCAAGTGTAAGTAGTTTCCCCTACTGTTTGGTCCCACAGCTGCTTTGCCCCAAATAAATACACAAAGTCTTATACTAATTAGAAAATGTTTAGATGGTGGTTTAGTCTTCTTATTGGTTACCTCTCTTAGTTATTAACCCATAACTATTAATCTATGGATTTCTACATGGCCTTACCTATCAGAGAAGGCTGCAGCATGTTACTCCATCAAAGGCTTGTTCCTGCCTTTCTCTCCAATATTCTACTTGTCTGGTTGGCCCCCTAGCCTACACTTCCTGCCAGGCTACTGGACAATCAGTATTTTATTCATCAAACAATAAGAGAAACATATATACAGAATTGGCATGACTAAGAGATACAGGATCTCTGTTCACAAACAAGTGTCTAAAACTGACTCTCAAATAAAAGTAACCATCAACATCTATATTCCCACGAGCATTCAGAGAGCTATATTACTACATCCACCCAGGAATTCCTTAGTCTTTAAACCCTGGCTCAGGGTGGAATGTCCTCTATTACAAGATACGAACTGCACAAGCTGACAGTACCACTACAAAAATCATCTTTCCATACTTCAATATTTGTGAACTGTTTTTGTTCCTGAATTATGAAGCCATTCATAATCCTTTTTCAACAAAGTTTGAACCGCATAGGTTTTGATGGAATTCTTTAAGGCTGCCTCAAAACCTTTTATATTTGAGATGTTGGCTCCAGTTTATAGGGTGTAAGGAAAACAAAAGAAGACAATGAGGACCATTTCATTACATCAAAGATATGTGCTGTAATGAGTATGGTTTTTCCACCCGCCGCCTGATCTTGTCCTGCCGCCGCGCCGCCAGCCCCAAATAACACACAGAGACTCTGTATATGATATAATTCTGTTGGCCAGTTACTAGTTTCTTATTGGCTAGCTCTGTCTTAATTATTAACCCATTTCTATGTATTTCCATGAGGTCTTACCAGCTAGAGGTGGCTGGCGGTTCTGTTCTGTCCAGATTCTCCATCTTGACTCCTCCTTACTACTTCCTCTTTCCTCCTTGTCTCCTAGTCCCACTTATCTTGCTTTCCTATTGGCCAACAGTGCTTTATTCATTAACCAGTATGAGAAACATATATACATAATGACATAATGACATCTCCCATCACTGTGCCTCCAACTTTTAAACAAAACTGGGATTTTTTTTTTTTTTCCCTCTCTGCTAAGTAAAACTTCAAAACTATCAGAAATTGCTTTCCCTGGGGCTCTTCTATAGGGAAAACATTGCTATTCCCTTGTAATACTTCTTTTGCTCTGTGGTGGTGGCACACGCCTTTGACCATAGTACTCAGGAAGCAGAGGAATGGGCATCTCTGTGAGTTTGATATTAGCCTGGACTACTTTCAGGATAGTCAGGACTGTTGAACAGAGAACCTTGTCTTGAAAAATAATAAAAAAGCTGGTGATCCTTTGCTCTAGGTCTAAAATCCATATATGAGTGAGTACATATCATGTTCCTCTTTTTGTGACTGGGTGACCTTATTCAGGATGGTTTCTTCAAGGGCCATCCACTTGCCTGCGAATTTCAAGATTCCATTATTATTATTATTATTATTATTTTTTTGCAGAGTAGTATTCCATTGTGTAGATGTGCCACTTCTTCTTTATCCATTCTTCAGTTGAGAGGCATCTAGGTTGCTTCCAGGTTCTTGCTATTACAAATAATGCTGCTATGAACATATTTTACCACAGGACCTGGCAATCCCCCTCTTAGGCATATACCAAAATGATCCATATCCATGCAACAAAGACATTTGCTTAACTATGTTCACAGCGGCATTATTTGTAAAACAAGGGTAATTATTTCCAAATAAGAAAAGGAATACTGATAGGATACCAACAAAGAAATTTGGAAGTATTGGTTCTTGGCAACTATGAAGGACAGAAAAACATACTTATAGCATTAGGAAGCTTTTGCCAAGCAGTGTTAACAAACTGAAACTATGTGATATATTTTAGAGTAGCTAGCTGTGAAGAGTACCTTTAGTATAACATTTTGCCATACCTAATTATTGCTATGAATCTTATAGTACAGAATCACTGTTCTTTATTGCACTTAGCATTGTACTTATATTTTCCTTTAGTTGACAACTATCTCTCTCATGACAAAGACTAGAATTCACATGAACAAGGAACTAGGTTTTGCTCCAATCTGTTCATTCCTCTTTCTATAAACAATAGGCCAAATACTTATTTAAAAAAATAAATGAAACATAACTTAAACATTTTAATTTTTAGAAACGTTAGCATATAAATAAGAACTATGTCTGTGATTACTGTTCATAAAATTCACATGTTGCTGAACATTTAGAAATTAAAGGAAGACAATCCAAGGGTGGCTGTGCCTTCCCCTTACCTAAGGACAGTTAATCAACATTTAATAGAGAAAACAGAAAGAGGTGGCAACTTAGCCTGAAGGACTTAAGTATGTCAATGGGAATGCTAATAATTTTCTTGAGTGAAAGTTTTCTTGCTATATCAGCAGAACAACCTCTTAAAAAAGTACAATCTCAATGATTAGAAGAGATCTGCTCTCACAAGACTGAGTCTTCGAGATTTATCCTAACTCTGCTGGTAATAGTAATATTAGGGGACTGACAGAACTTATGACTGACATAACAGAATCTATACATTAGAAAGGAGAAAAGCCTTGGGTGGGTTACCATCCCATGCCACTGATGTTGATAAACACAATAAAAAGAATAAGTAACCCCAATAAGATGCTGAAGGAGTCCATATTAATTGGAAGGAAGTTTGGAGATAGATGAATGTCACTAGGAGAAGAGCTGGGATGAGAACACAGGCATTTGAAATGAGCAGTGTCATCAACTATGAAACCCCTGGTTCTGAAGATCAAGTTTTGCCTTGCTGACTAATATCTGTTATATAAACAACCCACCCACCACAACTCATATTCAGTGACAACTTTTAATTATTAGATCACCAAATATCTGAAAATGTTGTGCATTTTTGTTGTTGTTTGTTTTGTTTTGTTTTTTGCTATTTAGAAATTATTACAAGCATCTTCAACTGGACAGTGTGGTAGTCATTACATTGAAAGTATATCATCTATAATAGACCTACTAGAAATTGAAGTGAGAAACATTTAACTTAAATGTAATGAATCCTGACTAATGAATTTGCTTTATTATTCTTGATAGATGACTGAGAGAGATGAGATATCTTCAGAGAACACTATTCACACAGCTTTAAAATGCTAAAAAGAGGTTAGCAAATGATAGAGCCAAAACTAAAAGAGGGCTATGTATTTCAGATTGCCAGAGGAAGTACACACTGAATGTATAAATGTATTTAATGGGAAATAAATCCCTTTCATCACATTTCTTCTCTCTTTTCTTCCAGTGTCTCTTTTAATTAGAATCCAGTCCTGAGATGGATATTTTATTCTGTTCTCACACTTTCTTAACTATCTGTTAAATATGACTTTCTAAGGTACCTTGCAGCTTTTTCATACTATAACTTCTTTGCACAAATAAACTGATGGGACATGACTACATTATCATTTGTTTGGTTCTCTTTCTACTAAAAAATCCATTCTTGCAGACAGTTTGGTGAGATTTATCATATTCTCAAAACATATTACCATAAAAATCCCCAAATTCACTGAAGAATTCTATAGTTATTCAATATTTACTGCTCTTAATTTACCCTAAATTGCATGAATTGTTCATATTTTGAGTGCTCAAGTACATATGGGCACATTTTTGCAACCTTGTTTTGGAATCAGTGTGCTCTGATACCTGACAAGTCTGTGATCTAGTTTATTAGTATCTTTAATGCACCTTCTCAGAGTTTATACAAGGGTTTCATTAAAAGAGTCAGTTCAGCAAGTCATTTAAGTAATTTAAAAATCCTTAGCTTCTTCCCTTGAAAAAGACATGTAGCATAGTTGGAAACTATTGTGGTGCACAGCATTTGTATGATTGTTCCTGATGCTTTGCTTATCATACTACAATCTGCAGATAAATGAAATAGCATCTCACTTCCGTTCACAACAAAGAATATGTTCAGAGACAACAATGATGGGGGAATTTTGAAACTCTGATAGATTCATATGTTAATGAACAGCTGTGATGTTTCCCAGACACATTACTAAAAAGAAGACAATTCCCAGGTTTTCTGTACAATCTAAAAACTTTTATAAATATTCAAACAAAAGCTATAATCAAAACTTTCAGTAGTTTCCACAAATATGTTCTTTTACCTTTACAATTCAGAGCTGTCACTCTACTAAATTTAGAAAACTCAAATGTTCCAACAGTTTTTTTTTTTTTGGGGGGGGAGCGTTATTTAATATGCTCTTACCTTTGCAAAGGGTGAGGATGCCAAATATGCAACATTATTCCTAAGGCTGTGGTTCTTCATTATGCTGCAATATGAGCAAAATTAAGTTCCCTCCCAGGAAAGAAAAATAACATTTAAAGTAACAACAACTGTGTCAGTTTCATTCCCTCCCTCTGTGCAGCAAAGATGTGTCAGGATGCAACCCCAGTTTCTGTAATTAGTAAACAAATATAGGAATGATTAAGGGCCCTCAAGGGCTTTCAAACGCCTACTTTCAAAAACATAACTCCTGCCAAGACATATTTTAAAACTTAGATGGGGAGGCAAGACATATGTACATGAAATGTAAAATAACTACAAAAATTTGAAAATAGATACACTCTTGTATTTTATTTTCTGTGACTAAGTCTTCCTGAAAATAACTCCCCATGGATTTGAAATCCTCCTTTGTTTGAATAAGTTAGGCGTAAAGGTATAATTTAAAAACAACTATTAGTGTTCCTATGTGATCTAAAGGAATGGGCCACTTGAGTCACATTGCTTCTAGATGGTCAGGCTCTTAGTATGGTTTGCTGGCATTCATTCATTTTGACATTCACAGGGATAGGAGTTTCTCAGTGAAAGGCAATTCAAATCCTTTTCATTGTCTGTTCAGTCTGCTGTGCCATGAATATATGAATACATCCAAATGATATTATGTAAATTAAGTCTACCAAATGGCAGGTGCCATGAGAAGTAGAACACTTTTTCAAGAACTAAATATGTCCATAAGTAATTGATTTGAAAAAAAATGAAGATGTATGAAAATGAAGTCTAATTCTATAAATAATAGCCACTGCAGTTTGAATTTACATTCAACATCTAGAGACCTGGGAATATCTTAGCAAGCACATTGACAGTGTAGACAAGATATAACTTTAACACTTTAGTTATGCATCATGTTAGTGTCCTTTATTGAAGTTTGATCAAAATTAGCTTTATACTGTCTGTTCTTTAATTACATTGACAGCGGTTATAAACAAATTGAGGAAAACTAACTTCTTCAAGAGCCAAGGTATACTTTTAGTAAGAATTTGCTTAGACCAACACCATAAGAGAGAGAACTTTGGTCCTTTTTCTGTCAAAACTGTATGACTGGGCTTGTTGATATTCCTTTCTTATTTTCAGCTTACTGTTTTTGCTATCACACCATAAGACACTATTAACAGAAAATATCTCCATGTTAAAGGGTGTATCCTGAACCTCTTTCTTCTTTTACTTTAGATATGTGTTCCCATATGTACATGTGAACACACTTGTACTCACAGATCCTTCTAGCTAAAAGGAGGACCTTTGATGAATTAATAACTCTTTGAACTACCTTATGAAAGCACAATTTGAAAAGTCCTTATTTCTCTTCTTATGCCCTCTCAACCTACTCCAGCTAATTATTTAAGTAACTTCTATATCATTAGACTATTTTAGTAATTATATAAAAACCAGTGTATGTGAGACATTTATTCTATTCTGATTTCCTTTACAACAATTTAGATTTAGTTTGTTATTACAGTTTTGTATGCATATATAAGTACAAATTCCATAGTATTAGTACAGTGGGCAGGATTCAGTTCTCTCCTTCAACTTATGTATCTTGAGTATTGACCTCAGGTTGTCATGTTTTTATGTCAAGCACATTACCCCCTGAATCAATTCTCCACCCTTACCTTTTACTCTTAAAATGGTTTTATTTTGATGAAATATGTATATAATTTATTTGGATCATATTAAATGCCCTATGCCTTCTCTTTTCTGTCCTTCCCACTGAAAACCTTCAACCCCTTTGTTACCAGAGGTAGCAGATAAGAAATTAATACCTGGTGAACAGCATTGTTTCAAATACAGAGTCTCTGTGTGTTATTTGTGGCTGGCGCCACGGTGGGCCCAGACCAGCAGCAGGGAAAAACTACTCATAACATCCCTTTAATCTCCCTTTAACTATGTTATTGTGGTGTGAGTGTGTGTGTGTGTGTGTGTGTGTGTGTGCATGTCTGTCAGTATGTGTGTGTGTGAGAGACCCACTAATTCAGACTGGAGTAGTTTTTTTTTTTAAGTATGGGAGGGAGTTTATATAATGAAATATGGGAAACATAACAATGGCAATGTAATGGAGAAAATGTCTCCGGCTACATCTTTAGCCACCAACTGCAGGTCTGTGCAGATGACTATAGCCACTATGGGTTTGAAGGTAGAAGCCATGCATGTCCTGAAGACAGCATTTCAAAGCATTTTTCCTTGTCATCTGTCTCTTATATTCTTTACGCCCCCTTTTATGTGATGTCTTCTGAGGTGTTTAAAGGGTGACAAACATATGTCATTAAGAGATAATCACTCAGCAGTCATTTATTCCCATTATTTTGACCACTTATCAATTTCTAAATGTACTAGAGTTCATTTTCGTTTCCTAAGGCTAAAATTATAGTGAGTTCATGGGCATAAACATAAATATATATATATATATATATATATATATATATATATATATGTATATTATTTTACATATTGATCACAGTTCCCTCTTATTACTGTTTTACTAAACAAATTTTAATAAAACAGTAACAGTAGTATTCACAGTTAGGATGCTTATAGCCTCACATGTGTGTTCACCATCAGGTTTACAGTACCAAAAATGCACAGGTCTCAAAGCCAATTACAAAGCAGCCATTTATTCTCATAACAGTTGTAAACAATTATTGTATTGCTGGGAAAATCTTCAATGTTATATAATTTGTTTATTGTATAGGCTCTACATCTGAGAAAGACTATTGCTTTTTTTCCCTTCTATTAGCCTAACACCTTACAATACTTCCTTCATTTTTTTCATCAGATTGATTGTTTTTGCAGTACCTATGCTAATTTTTATCAAATAGGTCTTTTCCTCTTTCTCATCAGTACACTGCTCTAATAATTTCAAAACCATCTATGGTAGGAAATCTAAGTCTAGTGTGTTTGTGAAAACACAGAAATGATTTTTGAGACTGAACTTGGGTCTGAGTATTTTCTTCCTCTCAGTCCAATTAAAATGGTAGGAAATAGAGTCTTAGAAACTTCAAGAAACCTAAGATTTTTCTACTACATGTTTCCTCTTGATAATCCTAATGTACAATGTTAAATGTCTGTTACTGGGCCTTAAATATTTAGTTGTATGCTGAATGCTTTCATAGTAAGGCCCACAGTGCAGATTGTGTTCATCTATAGCACAGCACAAATAAAAAGCTATCAAGTTGTCTTCTACTCTGCCAGTGCCATTTCTAAAATAACACGAATCAGAAATTTTAAGATATAATTGGAACTTTCCAATTTTTGGTCAGATCTTTAAATGTATATTATTCTAAATGTACATAATATTTCTATTTTTAAAGATATCTTCTTTTAAAATTACCTCTTTACATTCTCATTATTTTAGTACATAATTCAAACTACATTTTCTAATGATGTCTGTACAGATTGGTTGTATGTCCAAAATGCATAGTCTTATCTGTGGCATAGGATATTTTTATATAATTATTACTTATTTTAAAAATCTTAAAATATGTATTTAACTCTCTACTGTTTTGTAACAGTGTGACCTGATTTAGGAACCTTATGAGTTTTTGGAGCATCTACTCAGTGAATATCTGACCCATAGCAGGCAGAGAATTAAACAACTCTTACACACGTCTGCATGTTCAATGTGTATATGAATGTTATTAATGATCCATTATTTTATATTTCATTTTATATCATGTGTAGTTTTATATATTTCCTTCAGAGACTTTGGAAATTGAAATAGAATGTTTTACACGTTTACTCTCGAAGATTACTATAAGTTATTTTTAGTCAATACTTGGCAATAACGTGTAAAGAAGATAATAAAACTGTCAGTTTCACACTGATCATCTGGAAACTTGAGAATCTATCTTTCAGGCTTCTGCTTTTCAGTCCTAATTCAAATAGGAGAAGAAGAAACAAGTGTCGTTGTACCAGGACACTTGCCACAGTTTAATGATGAATTTTGGAGATATTTTTTTTTTTAACTAGGCTTCAATAAATTTGTTAGAGTCTCAATGAAATTCTGCTTGGGTATTTAAAACCACCTGTTTGTGCATAAGTTTTTTTCATGTTGCACACATAAATGTGAATTTTTGCAAGCAAAAACAGATGCATTCCTAAAATGTGTCAGCACATTTTCAAAAGCTTACTGAGAATATGTCCTCATGTGTCTCCAGACTTTGTTATAACTTACATCAGTGAGCTGTGCAAACTGGCTTCTTGAATATCCATTAATGCAAATTACCATTACAGGAAAACATCACACAGAAACCTCAAAATCTCCAACAAGATAGGATCATTCCTAGGATGGAGCTACAGAGAATAAAGATTTGCTGCCACTCTTTATTTCTAAGGTGATTTAGAAGTGATTGTGATTTTACAAATCTAAGAATCTTTTCAAAATGATTGTACATTCTTTCCTCAATTTCCAGCTGATACTGGACAAAGTGAAGAAAAATGAAACAAGCTTCATTGTAATAATGAAAAATAATTTTATGAATCTTACAATAATTAAAGTGGAATTTGAGTGAAAATAGGAGATTGAGGTGCAGAAGGATGGCTACTTAAGTGGGGAGGGGGAAGCTATACAGTAGAATGTGTTGTAGAATTCTTAGTGGGCATGGAGATGTTGAGTAACAGTGACCAAACTATATCACAGTTTGCACCCTGTGAACAACAATAGTACATAGTTCTTTATAAAGTTTAATTTCTTAAAACTTTAGTTTACTTGAAAACTTAGAAAACTGTGTTTTGATATTTTGATCATGTTCATCTACATTCCAAACTCCTTTCAGATCTAACCCCCTTCATTTACTACACATTCAACATTGTATCATTTTTTCCTCACTCACCAAATAGTAGTTTCTAAACAAGGTCTATCATTAATTCTTTGATATTATCTGCATATTTAATCTGTACATTTTATTTTTGCAAAAACACTTTTATTCTTTGAATATTGTATGGGAAAATTGTAGGGGAATCATGCTATGGAGCTTGTATGGAGGTCAGAAGACAGATTACAGTAGCTGGTTCTCTTTTGATACCCTGTGCTTATCAGTGACCAAACTTAGAATATCATGTTTGGCTAAAAGCACCTTTACAATATCTCCCAAGTTCTTTCAATGTTATTGTTATATTTTATTATTATTTCTTTTAATGTTGACATTATATTTTAGAAACAAGATTTTTTTTCATGTGTTCCAGTTCCTTAGTCACTGTTCTATTGCTATAAAGAGACACTGCGATCACAGCAATTCTTAGGAAAGAAAAGATTTAATCAGAGGCTTGCTTATAGTTTCAGAGGAGTATATTATCATCATAATGGGAAACATGGCCATACACATTGAGAAGTAGAGAAATTACAGATGTAGCTGAAGGCTCTGTATCCTGATCCACAAGCAGCAAGGAAAGAGAAGGATCCTGGGCCTGGAAGGGCTTGAATTAGCAAGGTAACCAGGGCTACTGACCTTAAATTTCTGATTCTTCTGTCTCATCACTCCCAAAACCCAGAATTAAAACAAAAATGTGCCAACAACTCTGGTTTTACCAAGTAGTGGACATCAATCTCAGGGCCTTGTTCATGCTCAACAAGCATCACAAATACTACATTAGAAAAAAAGAAAAGCTCAGCATTGCATATATTTGAATAAGAGTGCATTAAAATATGAATTTAGTATGCAAATATTCTATGTATAATCTTCTATGCCAGGGATATGGAATTAATTGTAATAGTTTATTCATATGATTGGCTGAGGGTTAATAGAAAATCATGATCTACAGTATATGGAAATATTCACATGATTTTGGTTTAAAATATAAGGACCTTTTCAAGGATAATAGATTGTTAAAGAGGATTGTACATTTTAGAGCAGCTCAATTGTACTTGGAAGTCCCAGATTATGTGCTTTTCACTATCACTTCAAAGAACAAATGTGATAAAGACAGTAGGTATTGATATATTATTAATTTTTCTTATTTTTCATAACGATCCCAGTTCCCTCTCCCTCGCTCCCATGCCCCCCTCACTCCACAGGGAGGGTGATGCCTTCCAGAAGGGATCATCAAAATCTGTCAAGTCATTTGGAGTAGGTTCTAGGCCCTCCCTCATGTCTTTAGGCTAAGGGAATATCCCTCCATGGGGAATGAGCTCCCAAAGTCCACTAGTGCTTCAGGGATACATCCTGTTTCCACTATCAGAGGTCCCTTAGACTACCTAGGCCTTTTAACTGAGACCCACATTCAGGGATTACGAGTCACTACAATGCTGGTTTCCGTGCTATCAGTTTGGAGTCCATGAGTTCCACCTTGTTCAGGTCAGTTATCTCTTTGGGTTTCTGTAGCTTGGTCTTGACCCCTTTTCTTATCACTCCTCTCCCTTTACTGGAGTTCTGCTCAGTGTTTAGCTGTGGGTTTAGCCTGATTCTGTTTCCATCAGCTACTAGATGAGGACTCTATGATGGCATATAAATTAGTTAACAATCTCATTATCAGGGAAGGGCATTTAAGATAGCCTCTCCACTGTTGCTCAGATTGTTAGTTGGGGGTCATCCTTGTTGGTCTCTGGACATTTCTCTAGAGTCAGTTTTCTCTTCAAACATATAATGGCTCCCTCTATTATGGTGTCTCTCTTTTATTATTATTTTATTTTATTTTTTCGCTCTTGTCTCTTCATCCCCCGATCCCTCGACTCAATCTTCCTGGTCCCACATGTTCTCCTCTTCTCAGTAGGTATTCTTATAGCTGTTTTGGTCTACTTTTCTCTGTATATCAGACTCAGAGCAATTGTGGCTAATACATTTAGAAACTCAAATACAGTGGTAGTCAATCAATCCTAAAGTGATAGGACAAACAAATTAAACCACCAAAATAGGTAGCATAGTTCCTATAATATGTCACAAATTGAGAGTATCAGTCAAAGACATTTAATTCATTAAAAGTACCACATGGCTAAGTTCATACTGAATATATAAAGAAATACCAAACAATTGAAATAGACACAAAGAATAGTATGTTTTACTCTACACCTGATTAATGTGTCAAGGGAACAAAGTATATGCTATTGAGTATGAACTAAACCTTACAGCTTCCTAATATCCAAAGTTGAATAAATTACAAAGGGTCTTGGGAAAAAATATCTCAGTACTACTACTCAGCCTCATTTAATATGGCTCAATGCATTTTATAAGAATAACTTGTATTGGGGAGTAGGAAACACATTTTGGGTGCACAGGCTACACCTAGTTCTGGACTAATACTGTTATTAAGAGATCTAAAAACATGATCTCCTTGGTAAGGATTTTTGGAACTCAGGAGATCCAACTCAAATCACAGAGTTTTAATAACTGCAAGGGTAATAAACCTGAATTATAATTCCTGAAGTACATGTGGGAAAATATGATAAGCCATTGTGCCCTCAATGGTGTGCTTTCACTTATGAGCAATAAAATACACACACACACCCAAGATTGGTCCACTTTTTCAAAGAGAATTTTCTCAAATGAGAGAGGAATGTCAATGAGCAAAAGACATGCAGATATCTATTGTAATGGCTTCTCATTTGAGAGAAAAGAAAGGACAGAACTTAATGAATTAATGATCAATGCATAGTTTGTTGATGCCCAAATCACTAGATTGTATATAGTACTATATTCCCCAACCAAAAAAAAAAAAAAAAAAAAAAAAAAAACCTCACTAAGCAGAACCCTTGAGTACACTATGGGTCTTTAGCTTCTGTACTGAATTTTATTGTTAATGTAATGTTCATGAGGTAGGATAAACATTGTCAGAGCTGATTTATCTGGAACTGATTGCTTTTAAATTAGTTTGATAAGGTTCTAGACTATCCAAGAAGTTATTAGCAAAAGAGAAAGTGCTTGATGCATCCTTTTTAAGATATTCAAAAGCAAACGTGACAAGATTTGTGTTCAGCTGAAGTTCTGATTATAATTATTTTGATGGAAGCACAGTTGCTGAGCTTCTCAGTTTAATGAACTTTTTTTTAAGACCAAACAACAGCTCACCAAAGGATGAGAAAAATGTAAAATATAGGTAGGTATAATTGGTTTCCAATGTGCCTTCTGAAATGAAGGAAAAAGGGGTGTCTAAAGGAAAACACCTGTGCAAATCCTTGTACTATATATTCTATGATATAGATAGGTTGCTTGCAAGTGAAGTAATCAGTCATGATAAAACAAAATCCCTGAAGCCATATGATTGTTGAAGACTAAGTGGAAGGTGTGGGTTATTATCCTAAAAGGTGACTGCCACAGAGGGTCCTATATTCTTATATGGGATACTACCTCAGCTGCCGGGTACATGTTAGATTTAAATGGTAAATCTGTGTTGCTGAAAATTCAACAAGGTTTAGCTACAGGGCATGGAGATATTAGGCTGAGACTAAATTGGAAGCTGGGTTTCATAGTGCCATAAGATACAATGAAATTTTCTGGTAAAAAAAATTGTCACAAATGCTCTAAGCCAGTGTTTCTCAACCTTCCTAATCCTGGGACCCTTTAATATACTTATTCATGTTCCTATTATCTCAACTGTAAAATATTTTGGTTGCAACTTCATAACTATAATTTTTCTGCTCTTGTTAATAAATGATTCTTAATGTAAACATCTGATATATAAGATATCTGACATGGAGAGAGAAGTAGGAGAAAACGAGGGGGAGGAAAGGAAAACACCTGCAACCAGGAAGATTGAGCCCGGTTAGGAATAGAAGACAGGAGAGAGAGAGAGAGAGAGAGAGAGAGAGAGAGAGAGAGAGAGAGAGAGAGAATATAAAAGAGGGAGACAATATTGGTTTGAAGATAAAATTGAACACAAAGAAAGGTCTAGAGAACTACAAGACTGCTCCCAACTAACAATTTGAACTTCTGTGGAAAGGCTACCATAAATGCCCTTCCCAGAGAGTAAGATCAACCGCTAACTTAACCATGGAGCCCTCATCTAATGCCTGTTGGAAACAGGAACAAACACCCATGCATAAACACTGAGTTGAACTAGAACCCAGATGAAGATGGAGAGGACAAGAGCAAGGGGCAGAAACACATAGAGACAGCTTACCTGAACAAGGTAGAGCTAAGGGGCCACCAGACTGATAGCTGGGAAGTCAGCATGGGACTGAATCAGGCCCCCCTGAATATGGGTCTCAGCCAGAAGGACTGAGCAGTCTAAGGGACCTGAGACAGTGGAGCCAGGATGTATCCCTGGTGCGCAAAAGGACCTTAGGAACACATTACCCATGAAGGGATAACTGCCTTAACCTAGAGACAGGAGAGAAGCCCTAGTTCCTACTTCACATGACCTGTCTGGTCTACATGAGCCCAACTGGATGGCATTCCCCTACATATGGAATTGGGGTGGGGGATGGAAGGGGAGGGTGTTTAGGGTGCATGTTAGAGGGCAGAGAAGATAAAAGGGAGGGAAGGAGGAAAGGAGAGAAAGAAGGAAGGAAGGAGGGAGGGAAGGAGTAAGGGAGAGGGAACTGGGATCGACATGTAAAATAACAAATTAAATTAAAAAAAAATGCTCTGACTCCAAAATTTAAGTTCAAGGACAAGTTACTGGGGAAAAGGATTTGTATTTTTGTTTCCACAGAAAATGAAAAGATGTGGATTCCTTCCAGACTAATGTGGTTTGATCAAGCCAGACCGCCTGAAACAGAGTATGATGTGATCCTACATTCAAAACAGCTGGACAAAGCAGCCTTACAGACTACATCCAGGATTTATGCATCTTCTTAGAATCCCCCATGACAGCCCCCCTTACCAGCAGGAAGTAGTTTGGTAAGAATGACGCCCAAATTCCCAAATATTGTCTATAAATGTTTGTTTTTATTTAAATGGACTTGGTTATATAAAATAAATAAAAAAAGAAAAAAAAAGATATCTGACATGAGATCCCCAAACGGTCACGGCCCTTAGGTTAAGAAACACTGTTATGTTTTGTGAATGCCACAGTACAGTCCAGGAAATATGTACCAACTAGTGTAGTAATAAAACAATTGTTATGGGTGCCATTCTTTGCTTTCTTGTTGAATTTAATGCCCAATGCACATGCCATAATCAGTATCTCATTCTTTAAGCCTGTGCATAACCATAGTTGGGGAAATTAAGGTCCTAGTGTGAAAAAAGGTGATATGTTGTCAAATGTGTTGTGCCTGTCAAATCTTTTTCTAAACATTGGTGTTTATGCATATTATTAATAGCATTAGTAAGATAACATCTTTATGAAAGTTTGTCTTTCACAGAAAAGTGGTATAGAGCCACATATTGATCATGCTAAGTTCTTGTGAAAAGTGACTTCTATTGATTTTGATGTCTCAATGTTCATCCATAGAGGTTAAAAAAATCAGATGTCTATATCACTTCTTCAAAAGGTAAGAGAACATTTTGGGAAGGAAGTGCAAAGAATAGAAGAGCTACATGGGCAATATAATTCTCTCTCTCTCTCTCTCTCTCTCTCTCTCTCTCTCTCTCTCTCTCTCTCTCTCTGTTTCTCTGTATTGCTTTGGGGCTTGTCCTGGACCAGGCTGGCCTTGACCTCACAGAGATCCACCTGCCTGTTTTCCGAGTACTGGGATTAAAGGCGTGTGCCACCAATGCCCAGCAGTGGTATAATTCTATGTAGCTTTTCTGACCAAATGAAAACATTCTTTTATTACAGGATGAAGGCTCTACTCCCAAAGGAAGTAGAATTTTTGAGATTTGTGGCTTTGTTGGAGTAGGTATGACCTTTTTTTTGAGGAAATATGTCACTCTGGAGGTGGGCTTTGAGGTCTCATATATGCATAAGCCATGTCCAGTGTCTTAGATTACTTCCTGTTTCCTGTGCAAAATATAGAAATTTCATCTACCTGTCTAGCATCATGTCTGCCTGCAAGCCACCATGTCTCTCCAGAATGATAATGGATTGAACCTCTGAACTGTAAGACACCCCATTAAATGTTTGTTTGTTTGTTTTATGAGTTGCCATGGACATTGTGCCTCTTCAGAGCAATAGAAACCTTAGCTAAGACATCAAGATGTAACTAATATATAAGCAAGGCATATATGACTTTCTTCAGACTTTGTGGACAATGGAGTCCTCATTTGAATGCATAGTTGATCACCATGAGTGATACCTATGATACGAAGTTTTACAATTTGTACATTTCTTGAAACTACTCTGTCACTTGATGAATAACCTAGTAGTTCCAGTGGTGTTTAATGTATCATAATAGATAAGGGTGATATCTTGAGGCCTTGGCAGACCAGGGGAAGTTTTCAGTATATAAAAGGACCTCAGATTTTGGATGAGAGGCCCATCTTCTACTGTGGATGAAGTTTCCTTGTACAAATAACCTTTGATCTGCTGCTAGGCTACAATAGAGACTGAGCACTTATCTATGATAATCAATTACCATTTGAATGAAGTGGTACTTCATATAGTTGTCTGAAGCATCCAAGTAATAAACTTGTGTTTACACAATATTACATTATTAAAAAGACATCAGCCTTGCATAATTGAGTTCAAACACCTCCTGAAACCTTCGGTAAGTTACCATCCCTCCCGGCTGGAAGATGTTTCTTCAGTGTCCAAAAAGTCTTTGGAAAGCACGCCAATCCCAATAGCGTTTTTGTTTCATCCTAATGGCTTTGTTACTTAATTTATACTCGTAGTTTGATAAGAAAAAAATTTTATATTATAAAAAATTTTGTTTTTTATGATCAATGATAAAGTGCCCTTTATGTCTTCAAACATAAAAAAAAAAAGTATCAAATAATTCTTCAAAATAAATAGGCACCACTAGAAAGTAGACAATTATAGTTCTATAGACCACTTGAAACCCTCCTAGAGGTCTACGTTGAAGAGAAATTTTATGCAACAAAAATTTGAGCACTGCAGCTGGTATTCATAATACTTAGAAGGCAAAATAGTCACAAGTACAACTGTATTCTCTCTCAAGAGATCAGGATAAAATGTCTCATTGTATATTTTTTAATACTAAGCTGTCAGTAACACAGAAATTGTGTTTATTAAATACTTTTTTAATAAAATCAATTATTTGGCCTATGTTTCCTTTTTTGCTAACTTCTTGATGTAGCTTTTTCATTTTAATTTAAAGCATTACTTGATGGATTACAATAATGAACATATTAAGAAACAGGTACTTTCACTTAACTGTGGGCCTTATATTTTGTTGTTTATACTTTATGTCTAGTTACTCCAATGTATTAGACTGCTTATCACAAACAGGGATTTCTACAGTGCTGGGTTTATAGCAACAGTGACATTTAGGAACTGTATTCCCCTCAAAGCCTTTCAATTTATCAATCACTATATTACCACTTCTTCCTAGAGATTCAGATAAAGATTGATGTAGAGAACAATTATCTAGGAAAGCTGACAAGATTTTCATACTGGTGCATTATGGTTTGGACCTTGGATGCTCATTTGTTGAAGATTTATTTCCTATCTGATGGTTCTACCAAGAATTGGGTTGGGTTGGAAAGGTATGTAACTCATCAATACATTGATATATAGCTGAGTTAATATCTAAAATTCTACTAGAATGTGTGTACTAAACAGAAGTAGGCCAACAAATGTGCTGTGATGTCTGTCTTATGCTTGCTTCTTTTCTCTCTTTCTTTGCTCCATGTCTACCATGAAATAGGTAGGTTTTTCCTCGGTGCCCACCCTTTAGCCACAATATTCTTTCTCCCTTTGCAAAGACTCTTAGATATGAGTCAAGCAGCCATGCCCTGAAATTGGTGAAATAAAACAAAAACAACTATTTATTCCTTTAAGTTGATTGGCCAATTAAGAGAAAGTGATTAACACAGACTCTATTAAAATGAACCCTTGGAAAGAAGGAGGAATAACAGTAGAACAGCAATGTGGTCATGCTAGTTTCATTTTGAGTGTGTCACAATACAATTCTCCAGAGAAGTCTGTTGCTTTACCATATTTTAGGGACAAGAACAGGCCTTGCTATTACTGAATGCTTCTCACATTATACAGGAGTTTCTGTATAAGGTATCAAAGGATGCAAATACAATGTTGATAAGTATGGTTTTGTCAGGCCATGGCTGCCCACCTTCCAAGTATTTTGAATTGTTTGCTCTGACAAGGGATACCAGGATATGGAAGTCAGTGGGGCCTCAAGCTGTCATTTACCTCACATTATAAGTGACATTTTTTTTCTGAGAATAAAACAGAATTCCTATTTCTATGCATATTTTCCTTTGGAAAACAACAAAAGGGATTTTGTTCATAAAAAGAAAAATTCAAAGATAAAGATATCCAGAGCTTTCAAGATAATTTTAATTAGTTCTCCAATCAAGAGAGTAATTTCCAGTCCTTCTCAGCATTTTCTTTAATTCTTTGTCAATCTGTTTTATCCTGGGTCTTAAAACTTAAAGGTTTTTAATTTTTTAATTTAAAATATTTTTTATGCAATGACCTCTTGACCACATAATGAAACTATCCTCTTATCTATTAATTCCTTCAAATGCTAGGTATTTCAAATTGTTCAAACCCTATTTGGTCTAGAAGATTATGCTGTTACTTATGATTTTATTCCTAAAAGTTGATAGTATGTTCATTGTAGAACCATGAATTAAGCTATAATCCTAAATAAATTGCTCAATAATCATTTAAGCTTCTGAAGGTTTGATTAGGAATGCTAGGGGATTATACAAAGAGTGCTGATGACCAAGTGTCTGGGGAAAAAGGCATTGGTTTCTAACTTTTTGTTTCAATTTTCTGCACTTGGAAATTATTTTACCAAATATTCTCAGCACCCTTCTTACAGGAAAATTCAAGTACTAAAGTTAGTTTTCAACTGCTATTAAGGCATTGTTTAAGTAATCATATAGAGTCTTAGATGAAACATTCCATAATGATTTTGAGAATTACTCTCAGAGAGTTAAGTCTTGTGAATTTGAAGTTAGATTGATGTAGAAAATCAATTCTATGCACCTTCCTAAGCCTTTTTAAAAATAAGCATGTTGAACCGTTGCTTTAAAAATGTGTGTATACTTTTTATTTCCAGAATCAAATCAAGATATATTTTTCTATGGGCCTATTTTGAAGTCCTTTTAAAACTTCTTGGGTGCATTCTCTCCTATTCATCAGTTTTCTGTAGATTACTCTTCTTCCTCCTTCTCTATTTTTTGTTTCTATTACTCCTTAACATTTCCTTTGTTTCAAGATCTTTACTTATCTTTTTATTTTAAATCCCTTTTGAGTTATAGCATCAAGAAAATAGAAAGTTTTTTTATTTCCTTGATTTTTCTCAACTTTATTCCAGTTTTATGATGATTTTAGTAATGTTCTATCCTTTTAGTTTAATTATCTTCCCAACCCAAGTTTTCATGTTCTTTTCATTTTTTATTTACTGTGTGAAGTGTCATTAAAATCTTATTTTGGCTATAATTCCTGATATAAGAAGTTTCTTTTAAAAATCTAAATTCCATGGAATGGTATTTGGGTTTGGTAATAAAGTTCCACAACCATGATATCTCAGGGTTCCTTACCTATGCATTGCATTAAAATATTGTTTTTTATCATTAATCTTCCCCGTAAAGGTAAACATAGATCTCCATAGCTCAGATTTTGAGTTTGTGTGGGAAGAAAATTAAATATTCCAAACACTTATCATTTTCACTAATAGCCCATAAGTCAGCAATAAAGATATAAACACAGAAAGCTGACCTCTTATATCTTATATCTAAGAAACACAACTCTATTTTAAAATGGTGTTGTCTTAGCTTAGGTCAATAGGCCATCCTTCGTTACTTAACTTCATTGTGTTCATTCTACTTTCTCTCTTACAGCACTACCTAACAGGTTTTGTAGAACAATGCTCCTTATTTACTTTTAATTTGTTGTCATCCAATGACATTATTAAAAATAAGGAAGATGGGGTTAATTTTGTCTCATCTTTCCAGGTGGATAGCATTCATTGAAGTTGGGATGCATAGCATGTGGCAGGAACAGAAACCTGGATTATAACATTTTTCTTCACAACACAAAGGAAATAGAAGGAATAAGGTGTCAGTAATGCTTTAAAGACTCAAATATACCCCTTCATATCATATTTCCTTAAACAAACCTCCACCTATTAAAGGCTACATAACAATGCCACTAACTAGCTACCAAGTGTTGAAAGACATGAGCCTATGTGACATATTTTGTAGTTTCTGACGGAATCTACAGCATTCAGCTCCTGGGTACTATGGACTCATGGCCATATTTCACTGAAGACTTCATTTATTCCAACTAGAAAAATCACCATAGTATTTTTCTTCTTTCTTTTTCTTTGTTTTTTGAGACAGGGTTTCTCTGTGTACTAGTCCTGGCTATTGTAGACTAGACTAGCCTTGTTTGTACTCACTGCCTCTGCCTTCCCAGTGCTAGGATTAAAGGCACCACCACCATTCGGCTCACCATAGTCTTTAACAATCTCAATCCTGTTGAAAAAGCCAGTTTTGTAGAAACAAAACAATTTGTGATTCTGAAATGTCCCACATATATATGTGCATGTGCATGACCTTGTGTGTACACACACACACACACACACACACACACACACACACACACCATGCAGTGACATAGAGCACACATTGTCACTCTAAAAACAAGAAGTGAGGGCAGTGTAAGGACAAATAGACCAAGGCTAAAGCGAAAATACATCCAGACAATCAAATTTTGTAGGCATCTGTGGATTCAGTTTTAAAGGGCTAAAAATTTTTTCTATCTTCTAGCTTTGATTCCTGCAACATACATCTCTTTTTTGGGCCGGTTATGCTTCCTTAATGTAATTCTCCTCTGTAAAAGTTGTATGGTGCTGACATGTTCAACTTATTAGGGTTCCACACTGAGACTTCACTTTCAGAGCTTCACACTATGTTCTCTCAGAGCCTCCTCACAGGTCCTTACATATTACATGTTTCTGGTCCCAATGACAGTCTAAAACCCCAAAGGAAAAATTCATTACTCAATCTTCCATCTTTTATGTTTCCAATATGAACCATGTGAATGACACTACCAAGTTCAGCCTGTAGCTTGGGATGGATGCTACTCTTCTTGTACCACAATTGTCACAGCTTTTCAAGTTTCCTAAGGAGCAGAAAACCACTTTGTCTCTTTGCTTTCACAAAGAAAACCTAAGATGATTTGGGTCTTCCTGTGAGAGAACTTTTTCTATTCTCTACGTACAGAGAGAGAGTTGTTTCTTCATGATAATAATGACTTTAACATTTACTTAACATTTATTGTCTCTTTTCAATACAAGAATTGACTGAAGCGTTAAGATCCTTAGTGGAATTTCCTCCTCAAACTTTTTAGAAGTGCATATGCATAAACACTGAATAACACTACCACTGCTTCAATATTCCATTGTGTTAAAATATTCTCTTGTCCAAGAAAGTATAGTGTCAGTTTTGAAATTTATCTTTATGTAAACTCTCAGGACATAGACAGAATATAGACAGTATCACATGCATGGCATCTAACCCAGATACATTCTTTGATTCCCTATGAGACCCCTTCAGTTAGAGCTCCACTACATGACTGTCATTGCTACTGTCTTTCTCACTCCTATTAGAATGTCCTATTAAGATACTAAAACTTTCGATGCTTTTACTAGTTCAAAAATGCAGAATTTTTGATATTTCTCCAAAAATCAACATGGTCAGGCTCTTTGCAACCATGATCACACTTTTCTGGTACCAATCTCTGTGTTAGTCATTTTTCTGGTTTTGAGATTAAAAAAAAATGTATCAAAGCAAGTTGAAGAAGAAAGGAATTATTTTGACTCGCAGTTCCAGATGAATGTGACCTAAAAATCTTACTAGAAGTATTCCAGAAAGTAGATGTTAGTTATGGAATTTTAGAAGTAGCCAAAAAATATGGTGGAAACTGAGCATCCATTGATCTTCATAAAGTTATTTCTAAAAATTTACAATGTGGCTAGTTTGAGACTATTCTAAGGGTTTTTCAGAAATTGTAGATATCTGTTAATTTTATGGATGAGAGATTTGGGTGCCTATTTCTGAGAATCACATTGCCAAGAAAACAAATGACCGAATGATAAAAATCCATGGT
Source organism: Phodopus roborovskii (assembly GCF_943737965.1). Taxonomy (NCBI): domain Eukaryota; kingdom Metazoa; phylum Chordata; class Mammalia; order Rodentia; family Cricetidae; genus Phodopus; species Phodopus roborovskii. The sequence continues at coordinate 41,373,898 of NW_026126525.1, read as the reverse complement.
TATTTTTGAAGTCTCATATTCAAAATGTCTCTTTTGTAGCCTTTAAAGAGATCTACAAATCTGAAGCTCAGACATAGAGTCTGTTTTGAGATCCAATTCATTGAATAATTACTTACATTGGTAAACAATGATCAAGACAGTCTAATTATGATTTGTGTTCGCTGATAAAAAAATATAAGAAAATTTAAAAAACAAAATTAGACCAATTATAATACAGAATATTAATATTCTGATGGAAAATATTTAAAAGTATCCACAAATGTCTCAAGTTTTAACTGACAATTATGTCTTCATTTTTTAGAAGAAAAGGTCTATTGCACATTCTGGATGACAAAGCATTAGACTATAATCTCACTTAGACTATGTAAGAAAGAAATTATGAGTTCAGCTAGCGAAGGGTAATGAGCAAAGGGGTCAAGACCAGGCTGGATAAACCCACAGAAGCTGCTGAACTGAAGAAGGGGGAGCTCTTGCACCCAGTCTGATAGCAGGGAAACCAGCATAGGACTCAGACCCCCTGAATGTGGGTGTTAGTTAGGAAGACTAAGCAGTCTATAGGGCCTCTAGTGATGGGTAAGTATTTTTCCCTAGTATATGAACAGACTTTGGGAGCCCATCCCACATAGATGGTTACTTTCTCAGCCTAGACATATGGGGGAGGGCCTAGGCCCTGCCCCAAATTATATGAGAGACTTTGAAGACTCCCCATGGAAGGGTTCATACTCCCTAGGGAGCAGAAAGGGGATGGGGTTTGGTGAGAGTTTCAGGGGAGGATCCTGAGATTGATATGTAAAACAATATTGTTTCAAACTTAAAAAAAAAAGAAATTATGTTGACCATTTTAGAGTTGGGGGATAAGGTAAATGGTAGTTATATGCTAAACTACAGATCATGTGCATTGGCAAGAGAGCAAACTAAAATTCTAATGAAAGTTTTTGAACCCATAAAACGCTAGAACCTCTCTCTTTTAGTAGTCTAGATAGGATTTCAGTACCATAATACTTTTGTTCATTTTTATTTTTAAAGGAGAAAATATAGTCTCCATCCTTCATTACTTCCAATGTCTATTCTCAATTGTCTATAAATTTAAGCTTGTACAATCAGATACAGACAACTTAACTATAAGGCTAAAGAATATACTGGTTTTGTACAGATGTAAGCTGTATTTGGACCCAGTGCCACATCTGCTCCTGTGGGTTGAACAAAGAATTCATTTGGACAGAAAGTGAGAAATTTCATAAGAAATCAATCACCTAACAGAAAAGAACTAACAATTAGGACCTGCTAAAGAACACTGGGAGGATGAGACAATGGAATGAGGAAGTCTGTAATTTGCTGTGTATTGTTAAGATCACTGAGGCCAGTGTGCACAATTCAGTTAAAAGTGTTGTAAAGAAGGGGAGATTTATTGAAAGGTTTGACAGGAGCTAGTAACAGAAAGTTGTTCTGTGTATGAAACAACTTGAAGAGTAAGCTCCTCTACCAGCATTTAAAGCATCTTAAATATTCTTTCAATGCTTCTGTTTCTCCTTTTGGATTCCCTGTATTAATGTCTTGTTCAAGTTGACTAGTTTAATACAGTGGTTATATGCCTAGTGGGAAGAAATGTCTCTGGATCACTGGCCAGTGTCCTTTGATGGTCAGAGTTCTAATTGGTCCTAAGGTTGGCTATCTTTGTGGGATGTATATAAAAATTTTATTCTCGTGTAAAGGTTTTGAATTAGGTTTTATCTGTAGGGCATTTGAGGAGTAGGTAATATGGTTGTCCAATTTGGGGACTATTATTGCATTATATTATTTTGATGAGTGTGTACTTAATATCAAAAGTAGATTTTAACAAGACTTTACCTGTTCCACCAGCCAGCTCTCTAATGACACAGAGACTTCACATTAATTATGAAAGCCTAGTCCATAGTTTAGACTTGTTCTTAACTAGCTCTATGTTAATCTATGTTCTATCATGGGGCATTTTCTCTCTTCCATCTTGTACTTTGTGTTTTCTCTCCATGTCTCCTGACTGTCCCCTATGCACCTAGATACTCTTCTCCTTCCTTTCTCTCCCTGGAAATCCTGCCTATATCTCTTGCCTAGCTATTGGCCATTCAGCTTCTTCTTACACCAAAAAACAGCAAATACATCTTCATATAGTGTATAAATGAACCATAATAGTAGATAATTTTAGAAAATAAAATGGATGCTTACCAGATTTTTCCAAACATAAGAGAAAATACAATCTTATAACATACTTTCTGAAGTATGTAGAGAAAATTCTCATATAGATACCATTAGAGAAAAATAAAAACTAATAATCTTGAGAAACTCTCTAAAAATTCAGAATATGATCTATTCACAGCTCATAAGAGAGGAAACTACTTAGTTTTTAATAGAATCAAAACTTGCTTCCAATATTTTTTTCTTCTACAAAAGGTCGTGCTGACATATGTAGTCTTTTGATATTCTTAGTATGAATTCTCTTTGCCCTATGGTCCTCATCTATAACACATAACCATCTAAAATATGACTCATATCTTGTTCTTCTTTTTTGAAACAAAGAAACACCATAGTTATCTTTTAAATTTTTATTTATTTTTATTTAAACTAGAAACAAGCTTGTTTTACATATCAATCCCAGTACCCAAACTCCCACTCCTCCCCTGTTCCCCCATCAAATCCCATCCCATTCCCTTCCTGCTCCCCAGTGAGGGTGAGGTCTTCCATGGGGAGTTTTCAAAGTCTGTAATATATCAGGACCTAGGCCCTCCCCAAGGTGTCCAGGCTGAGGGAGTATTCCTCTATATGGAATGGGCTCCCAAAGTCTATTCATATACTAGGGATAAACACTTATCCACTAACAGAAGCCCATAGATTGTCCAGACCTCCCACGTAACACCACATTCAGGGAATCTGGGTCAGACTGGGGTCCATGAGCTTCCCCTTGTTCTGGTCAGTTGTTTCTGTGGGTTTCTCCAGCCTGATCTTGATCCTTTTGCTCATCACTCTTCCCTGTGTGCAACTGGATTCCAAGAGTTCAGCTCAGTGTTTAGCTGTGGGTGTCTGCTTCTGCTTCCATCAGCTACTAGATGAAGGGTCTAGGATGGCATACATGGAAGTCATCATTCACTCTTGATTAGAATGGTAGTGGGCTTCATTCTTGTAGATCTCTGGACATTTCCCTACTTCCAGATCTCTCTTCAAACCTATAATGGCTTCCTCTATTATGGTATCTTCTTTTTTGTTCTCCTCTATCCTTTCCCTGACTTAATCTTCCTGCTCTGTCATGCCTCATCTCCCCTCCTCTTCCCCCTAATTCCTTCTCCCATTCCTGCATGCTCCCAATTTTCTCAGGAGATCTTGTCCCTTTCACCTTCTCTAGGGTACTATGTATGTCTCTCTTAGGGTATGTGGGTTAATATCAGGGTTTTCAATTTGATACCATTCATCTTCCTGTTTATTTTTGCACTAATATCAAGCTGCTTTCAGGACTATAGTTTTATAATAGGGTTAGGGTTAGAATATTATGTGTTCAAATATGTGTGGCTGAATAGAAGTGTATGTTTGCTGTGTGTATTTTATGTATCTTAGTTTAAAATATCTTTATAAAAACCAAAAGTACAATTTTTAGTTATAAATTAAGTTTTTTCTCTAAGACTGTTGATATCCGGTATTTTAATTTCTTTCTTGTTCCTAAAATAAGCTCTGCCCATCTCACTCAGATCTGTATCTAAGGAGAGAATTTAAATATCTCTATGAGGTAGCAGTTGGGAGTGAAGCAAAAAGTCCTTCCTGCTGCTTAGGTATGATATAGAATACAACAGATTCAGACATAAGCTTTGCCTTCATGATAAAACACAGTAAATAAATACATAGTTTTACTAATATTACTAGTGTACCCCACTTTTTCAAGGTCAAACATGTATCACAATTAAGAAATTGTGATGATTTGCTAATCTTAAAAACCCCACAATTAGCCCACCTATTTTTATTGCTTCCAATATCTCTCTCCCCCTGTCTCTCTCTCTCTCTCTCTCTCTCTCTCTCTCTCACACACACACACACACACACACACACACACACACAGCCAGTTTTGTCTTCTTTTGGAGTTTCCATATTGATTCAAGAATTTATTACTTGTTTCTAGAAATAAGGGCTTTAGTTTAATTTGTATGAGGAAAGGATTATATCCAGAGTATTGTGATATAATTCCTATTTGATTCACCCTGAAAAGCTCATATTTTGCACTGTGTCAGCCATGAACACAAAAATAAAAACAATACATCATACAATATATACAAAATTATGACAAAAACAAATTTTGATATAGAACACTTGTTTATTTGTATGATATAAACAGACAAGTACTTTGTAGTATCACAGTATCACATTATGCTTTTCTTTCATAAGATTAGTAATTGACAATGGATATTTATGACCTTCTACCAACTTGCTACATTAAAAAGCAAGAAATAAACTCTAGACAAAAGCAATGGAATTTAATAAACTCACCTTTTTATTTGCAAAATTTAGAGGTGACTCATATTTAAGAAAAATTTACCTTTTCCTATTATTTATTCTCTGAAAACTCCTAGCAAGTGAATTATTGACATTACATAAGAATGACAGCCTGACTAATACATTACTAACATAAAATTTATTCTGTATGTTGCATGTGTACATTTCACATATTTGGCATATGGGACCAATGCAATAATTTCTAAACTGAAGATAATGAACATGTTTATCACCTTCAACTCTTTTCCTAGGTTTACTGACAATTCATGCAATGTGCACTTATTCATTTTTCTTAGCCATTTCTAGGAATACACTGCTTGGCTTTATGGACTATTTGTTCTTTCTTTTTAATTTGATATTTGAGGCTTATTCAATTTGTATTGAAAGTTTTTTTTAAGTAATGTATTTTGATCATGATTTTTCTCCTCTCCCCATCCTTCTATATCCTCCCTATCTCCCTACACACCAACTTTATGTTCTATTTCTCTCTCTGTCATCCAAAACAAGAAAGAAAACAAAAAGTAGAAATAAGACTCTTTCAAACATAAAAGAAAACAAGCAATATGACAAGACATATGATTCCTAGTAAGGAAAAATGTTCAGAAAAACACGTCCATATTTTATGTGCTCAAAGGCTTATGTATCTGGATACTTTGTCTCCATTTGGAGGAAATATTTAAGAAGGATTTGGAGGTATGATATTATTGGAGGAGGTATGCCTCTGTAGATGGGCTTAGTGAGTACAAAAGCCCACAACATTCTCAATTAGCTTTTTCTCTGTCTTTACTTTCTTCTGCTTGTGAATCAGACTTTTGGGAATTTGGACTAGATACATAGTTGAATATTGTAAGTGGGAATTAACGGTACATCTTAGTAGCACAGAAGACAGTAGAGCTATGGTATAAGGAGTAAGGTTTTTCCTCCCGCTGCTGGTCTGGTCCCGCTGCTGCACCAGCCCCAATTAATGCACTGAGACTCTGAATTTGATATAATGTTGTTGGCCAGTTACTTGTTTCTTATCAGCTAGCTCTGTCTTAATTATTAACCCATTTCTATGTATTTCCACGTGGTCTTACCGAGAGTGGAGGAATGGCGGTTCTGTTCTCTCCAGACTCTCCATCTTGACTCCTCCTCACTACTTCCTTTTTCCTCCTTGTCTCCTAGACCCGCCTGTCTTGCTTTTCTATTGGCCAATAGTGCTTTATTCATTAACCAGTATGAGAAACATATTTACAGAATGACATCTCCCATCACTATGGAGACAGTAGAAGCTCATTTTGAGAGCTTTTTGTGGGAAAAAATCATAAGACACAGGGGTTGGAGCTAGATAAACTGGTGGTTTGGTTTTTCCTCTGGTCATATGCAAAGTACATCCCATTAATATTAATACTCTTAATAAGCTACTGATAGTTAGGTATCAGCTGGCATTCTTGGTTTGCTGAAATAAATTAAGTGTTGTTTTCATCAATGGGGTCTTACTGTCAGATTGTAGAAAGCTCACAAATCTTCCAAAACCATGGTTTTGGAAATAGTCTGGGATACTTGGCAGTTTCCATGCAGCCCTTTGGTCAACATCTCAACCAACAAGAGTAATTAACACTGGAAGTTTTACAGGTAAAATGTTTAGTTTGGGCATTGTTTTCTCATTTTATGACTATATTCTGTTCATAAATGCATATATTTTTGGAGCTCTTACAGTAGTAACTTTCCATATGTTTTTTATCAAGTGATCTTAAGGATTAGTTGTCCCCTTTATTCTTTCTCCCACCTCACTTCCTATTCAGTCTCTCTATTTTAATTTCACTTTTGTCCCTCTAGAACATTATATTTTGTTGCCTCTTTCTTAGGAGACCCTCTCTTCTTCCCTGTCCCTTACTAGGTACCTAGTCTTTGTTTATTCAGAATGTAGCATTAATTTCAAAGTATTAAAGCCAAACTTCCAAATATAAGTGAAAACATATGGTACTTGTCTTTTGGGGTCAGAATTACCTCACTCAGGACAATTTACTTTCTAGAGTTATCTAAATATTTACAAGTGAGCTTTATTACATCATTTTCATAACTGTATAATGTTCTACTGTGTAAATGTACTTCATTTTCATTCCTCATTTAGCTGCTGTTTCTATTCAATTCAGATTCAGCCATTTGTCTTTTTGTCTTGCTTAGTAAATGCTCTCTCTGTTGGAGGCTGATCTTTACATGTGGCCTGTGCTTTATTCTGAGTCCACAGAGGAGCACCTGCAGTGTGCAGGTTCCTTGATTTTGGTGTCATTTTGGCCAATAAGTAACCCCTCAACCCATCCACAGTCATCCCCCTTTCCCAACATCCCTTAGATCTCTACACTCATGTACTGAGACCCTAAACAACAACTTCTCCCATCCCTTCCATATACAAGAGTGTCCTTTAAGTAATTCTTCCCACTCATTTTATATTTTTTCATATGGATGAAAACTCCTTCTTGTCAAATAGCCACCAGGTATATGCAATGGTCCAAGATGCCTTCATAATTGAGGTGGCTTCCTTGCCTCAACATACAACCAATTAATAGACAGAATTAGTAGCCCTCATAAGAGCCTTCTAAATTGCCAATAATATATCGTTAATTGTATACAAAGACTCCAAATAAGCATTCTATGTCCTGCTAACACACTCAGATATCTGGAATAAATGCATATTTCTAAAACAAGGCAAACAAAACAAAACAAAAACATTGCTAAGTCTTCATATATGCAAAACCTCTTCAAGGCCTTTCTTTTACCTTCTCAAATTGGTTTGGTTCATTGAAAATCACACCAGACTGACCTTTCCATTGTCAGCAAAAGCAATGATCATGCCAGTATGAAATCATGTCAAGCCACTCTTTTATCCCCTATAGCTCACCCCACTTGCTTCCACATCACCCTGTTACATGGCACATATAACAGCATACCTAGCCCTCCTTCAACACAGAATATTATTTGCTACTTATATCAAATATTCCATTCTATTACTAAATCCTTTCTATCCTTTCTCAAAATCCACCTGACTCTCACCCCTGCAGATAAGTCTTTTCTAGAACCTAACCTGAACCTGCAATTTTTGTGAGCAGACTATCCCCACTCCCACTATACAACATACTACCTTTCCCATTCACCAGGCCAGGAGAACTGCTATGGCTGATTAACTTCCACAATATATTCACTGTAAGAAGTATTAAATACCAGTGGTCTTGATTGATACATCTTTCTTTAGTTTGGGAGTGACCCAATCATTAACAAAGTAGCATCAACTATCATCACCACCTTTTCACTATCTAACATAGTCCCTCACTTCAGTCTGCCTACCTCCCACCAGTCAGATAACAGTCCAGAATTGACCTTGCAAGTTCCTGGGGAGGTCTGGTCCAAGCTGCACAAATACCCTAACATTTTTATATCCCACCTCACCCATAATTCTCAGACAAAGTAGAGAGCACCAATAAAAACCTAAAGGAAATATTAAATATGCTTACTATGGAACTTCATCTCAATTAGATCAAACTTTTCCTGCTAGCTCTTCTCTATTTTAGCTCCTTGCTTCACAAAGCCTTCAATTGATCTCTCTTAGAACTGATGTTTGGAAGACTGCAACTCTTGGCCTCCCCCATTCCTGAAAATCTCCTTCTCCCTCTGTTACAGTCCATCCAAATGCTCATCTAGACACTTTCCAACTCTCTTCTTCCTGAGATGGTAACAAATCTTCCAACCTGTCCTATACAGACAGGCAATCAGGTTTTCCTCACACCCCCAATCAACCAACAATGCTACTCTAGCCCAAGGGGCAAGGTCCTATACCATGGTATTCATGACCCTGACAGCACTCAAACTCCTCCTAGAAATGCCATATTGGATCTATCTGTCACATCGAAAACTTATTTTTGTCCCTCTCTTCCTAATACTCCCCTAACTTGGCTTTACATACTCATCTACACCCTCTGATTCCTGTTCTTAAAACTATCCTTACCTTATTGCCTCCTATCTCAAAGGAGAATGAATCTAGCTCACTTCTCTCCTGCTTCTTCTTTGCCCAGTTAGTTCTTAATACTCCTGGCAATTCCAGGGAACCTTCATAATTCACCACAACTCTACGTAAGTTGTCAGTAAGGTTTTCTATTCAATGGCAGGAAGTAGTGTCCCTATTACAGTTCTTATTCAGTCCTATTCTGAGTTTTCAAACCTTAACAATATATGTTATGGAAGCATTTTACCTAAAAGAGGCTCTCTATATTTTCTAGCAGACACTGTGGAAATCTTTGTTATTTTCCTTATTTTAGTGGAACATCTTTTAATTTTTCTTTGATTAGGTTAATTATTTTCTGTGGGTTTCCTGTGAAGTGTCTTTTTCATGTTATGGTATGTTCCTGGTATCCTTAGTCTTTCCAGGACTTTTATCATGAAGGGGTATTAGATTTGTTAAATATATTTTCTTTTTTAATTTTTTTCTGAACCAGTTATCTATTTCTCTTTATGTTTTAAAATATGTTTTCTTATTTTACATATCAATGCCAGTTCCCTCTTCCTCTCATTCTCCTATGCCCTCCACAGAAGGCCCCATCACATTTTTCCATCCCATCCCCCATCCACTCCCCAGGGAGAGTGAGGCCTTCCATGAGGTATTATCAAAATCTGTCAAGTCATTTGGGATAGGAATTAGGCCTTCCCCCATGTATCTAAGCTAAGGGAGTATCCCTCCATTGGGAATGGGCCTCTGAAGTCCATTTGTACACTAGGGATACATCCTGGTTCCACTGCCAGAGGTTCTGTAGACTGCCTCTATTTAATTGGAATACCGGTTTGTACCTTTTATCCCAAGGTGTGGCCTATTCCTGATTGTTTCACAGATGCAGGAGAAAGATGGGTCCTATATGCTAATCAAGTCTGTTTTTCTGTGTTGTTGTAGATATTGTTTCCTAGAATTGGGAACACTACATTTTAGAGGTACTAATAAACAGTGTTTATTAACTACTGTTACTTTGTTGTTATGGTATGGGTTTTTCCTTCTCTTTTGATTTATGGCCTTGGAATTATTTATTCCTTTGACTTATAAGTTTCATTGGTTTATTTGTTCTATTTATTTCTGTTAAGGAGCATGTCTTAGATAGAGTTAATACATTGCTATGATGAAACACTATGGTCAAAGGCAAAGGGAAGAAAAAGAGTTTCTCTGGTTTACTCTTATACATCATAGTACATCATCAAGGGAAGTCAGGACAGAAACCCAAGTACGGTAGGATCTTGGAGTCACAAGCTGATGCAGAGGCCATGGAGATTAGTGCTGCTTACTGGTTTACACAAATGGCTTGCTCATCTTGCTTCCATGTAGAATTCAGGACCTCCAACCCAGTGATGAACCCTCTCCCAAAGGTCTGGGATCTCGCTTATCAATCATGAATTAAGTGTGTGGTCTGGGGGCATGGTATGGAGGGAGGGAGGGAAGGATGAAGGGAGGAAGGAATGGAGGAAAGGAGGGAGGGAGAGAGTGAGAGGGAACTGGGATCAAAATGAAAAATAATAAAAAAAAAAAAAAAAAGAAAAGAAAAAAAGAAAATGTCCTACAGGGTTGTGTATAGCCTAATCTCATGGAGGGATTTTCTCAAGTGTGCTCGCTCCTCTCAGATGACTTGAGCTTGTGTCAAATTGATATAAAACATAGGTCTTTGTATGTTTTCTCTTTCTATGTATTTTGGTCCTGATTATATTTTTAGAATATTGGAGTAGTTTTTGTTATTCTTTCAAGATACTATTACAAATAACTCAAAGTCTTATTTGGCTCATTTTCTTCTATTATCTTAGACATCACTTTGCTGGCTGTTGAGTTATTATTCTGAGCATTTCTGACTGGTGATTTTATACAAACTGTCATCCTGTAGTCTGAGTGTTAAAGTATCAGATACATGTTAATTTGTAAGGCATTGGTCTTCTCTCTATGCCAATTTCAGGAGTCTCATTTCGATTTCACATGGTATTCTGAAGTATGACCAAGATTTGTGAGTGTTTGTTTCTCATTTAGTGTAGCATTTCAGTTTAAAGACAACTCAGTACATACATAATTGAAAAAAATAGTTATATAATGAAAAAAGAAAGAAGGAAAAACACACAAAATTATGCTGTCTATAGGACAAAATGAATTCTTATATATTGTTTTTTGGAAGGTAAGTTAGTCTAGACACAATGAAAAACATGGAAATCAGACAAAAATGCCTCAAGAAGACTAAAAATAAAACACCATAAAGATTCAGCAGTATTAATTAAAGGATTTAAAATTAGCATAGTGTAGTGACAGCCAGAAACTCATGCTTATTGTACTACACATAAAAGTCCACTTATTGAGCTATGTAGGTTTGCACAGACAGACGTGCAGATGACGTCCATGTATTATATAATCACAAAAATATATCAGCCAGCCCTAAAAAGATGAAATTATGCTGTTTGCAAAACACAGATAGAACTAGAGGGAAATATTTTATTAATAAAGTAAAGCTAATTAAAAAGGACAAATATTTCTTATTTTGTCTCATGTGCATAAGATAGATTGTGAAAACACTGACATGCATGAAGAAGAGGTATAATTTGAAAAGTAAAAGGAGACTATTGGGTAGCATAATTAGGAATTGTAATTGGCAATGAATGTTGTGAAAATATGTCACATACACAAATGAAAATATTTTAATGATATCTGTTATCTTTTACAATCAACATGGTGTCTAAATTCCTATAAAGTGTTTTAGAAAGGAAATGCTGTCTATTATTAAAGTATTTTGATGAATGTATAACTTTTTCTATTTATCTGATTTTGTAAGGTATGTTTTTGCTTCCAGCTTCTCATCAGTTTCATTAATTCTTTTCTTTATTTATTCATACATCAAGCATTATATTGGGTCTTTCATCTGTTTCATTGTTTTGATTTTGAGCAACACCCAATTTTCTTTTCAACCTACTAATTGAAATAATTTTAATTTTACAATTTTTTTCTTGGCTTACAGGAAATTTAAATATTTGTTATGTGATTGTAGTTGACATGGAATCATCATAGAGATCAGGCTGGCCTCAAACTCGCAGAGATATGATTTCCACTGACTCCTAATAGCTGAGATTAAAGGCCTATGTCATCATAGCTGAATAATATATTATTTAATAAAAATGAAAAAAGAAAGGACTAATAAAAATCAAAATAATCATTTGTACTTTCATTAAATCTGTTTATCTTACTAGTTTTAATAAACTAAGTTATTGTTAGAGATATAGATACTGTTTATTTTCTTAAATTCTTTCTGATTTACTTATTCTTTTGTGTAGATTTTCTAATAGTGGAAAAAAATATTCCTAACCTGGATTTTGTGTGAAGACTATATATTTCAAAGTAGTGGAAAGCTATCTTTCTTGTAATTCCTTGTCAGAGAATTCTGTCTTGATTCTCATAATGATTTACTGAGGGCTAAGAATGTCACTGCTCAGTAGTAGCTTGCTTCTTCTCAGGAAATTTTCTTTACTGGCAATCAGCTTTTAGAACCAGCCATGTGAGCTTTCTGTCTTGGTCACTCAACTGGTACTGTTTTTATGATTTTCATGGTATCTTTGGGTGCTTCTTCTATGTTGTAAACTAAAGGCAGAGTTTTTTGTTTGTTTGTTTGTTTGTTTTTTAGTCCAGGTCTCAGAATAGTCACAGCAGCCCCTCTTCATTATAGTGCACTCCACAGATGAGCTAGTTAAACTAAATCTCTCAGTTGTGCTCCCTGCATCACCAAACTGTAGATCACTCCCATGGTTACTAAAACCAGAATTCCATCATCCAAGGCTTTGTTTCTGCATTAGGCCTCAAATTGCAATGGCACTAACTCCTGTACTGATTTTCATGTTTGGGATTAATAAACTAATCCTGATTAACTTTTCTGTACCTTTAAGGGTATTCTTTCTTTATTAGGAAGTTGACTACATGGAGTTGTCAGACACAATGAAAGATGAGAATGAAAAATGTGATGTTCAATGTATGTTTGAGGTGAGAAAATGATCTAAAGTTTATGTGAAATTCATTGTGAACTGTCACCCTGTATTATGATTTCCTAATTCTAGAAATGCTATTCTTTTATTCTTTGCCATGTGTTGATGTGGTATGGACTTTACTGGGAAAGAAATATGTGCTGTTCTTTCTGTGCCTGTCTGCCTTCGGCCATATAGTCAACAGAGCCAGTCCTTCCACCCAGTTCTTATGCCTCGATTCGCTGGCAGCATTTTCAGATTCATCAGCAAAACTGGCCCTAAGGCACACTATGCAGAGGTCCATCACATGATAACTGCACACCTACAGTGAGAAAACACTTGCTGTGTTGCAATTGTTTATATAAGAGATCATTACTAGGAAATGACAGACTTTGACAACAAATGAAATTGGTTCATACTGATTAATTCCAATTCTCATGCCGATTTATTTTTTTCTGCTATTATATGTGAATGGGTGGGCATTATTAAAATATTTCATGCAATAATCTCTAAATAAATTATTCCAACATTTCATGCTGCCTTCTCCTATACAACTGTATACCTAAATTGCATTTTTATACATTAAAGAAATATTATCAGTAGACTAGTTATGACATATGCAGTCTAAGTTCTAAGTGGGATTATTAGAGTTCATATACAGATACTGACTTATATCCTGCCATACATACTCAGAAACAAAAAGAATGTTCTTATTAAATATAGCTTACTTTAGTCTCATTTTGATTCACTTTCCTTATACTTAAGTGCCAACAGATTCCATGTGCTGTATTTAAACCTTGGGATAAACTGTTTTCTCATTTGATAAAATAAACTTATTCAAAAGGAGTTTAAATTAGATATATTAATCTGTTAATCCAAATTTTATTCTACTTTTTAAATATTACATATGCAATATCCATATAAGATAAGGTATAAGGATGGTGAGCATAATTTCACAACAGCAAGATACAGGAACAGTTGAAGCTAAAGTACTGAGGGAGTGAGAAAACATACTTATAAATATGGAAGTGAATATTTTTTAAAAAAATTATTTTCAATAAATGAAAAGACACCTATGTAAATGTTAGGTATTATAGTAATTATTCATTTCTTTGGTTTAAAGAGAAAGAGAAATAATTCATCCATTGTCATATATACACCATTATTAAATGAAGCAAATATCAAAAACAGAGTATCTTATTTTTGTAAAAGGATGCACATTAAGTAGGTAGAATTATTATTATTTGTATTACATCCCTATATTCTGATATCTTTTATAGATAAATCCATCCAATGATTTCTAGCAAATAAATGTACTGCCTTTTTTGTAAGAGATATGAATGAATAAGAACATTATACAGTATATTTAAAATGTCTAAATATAAGGACCCTTTGTTATCTTTTCAAGTTGAATCACCAGGAAGCATCCTTGGTCACTGAGGATTCTGTGCAGGATCACCAGCTGATGAAGAGAAGGTGGGGGGGAGGGATAGGAAGAATCTGCCAACAAGAAATGTTGTGTTTCAGTTTAGTCTCAACAAGGGCACCTGCGGATTTTCCATGAATCCCAAATTTAGTCTCCTCCAGAGCATCTTGCTCAAGGTGAGGGATTGGGCCTAGATACTGCTTCTGTCAATTCGGAAAGAACATCTGACAGAAAGAACATCTGAAGAAGCAAGAGGAGGTTTGAAATAGTTCCTTCCAGCCAAGGGCAATTTCCCAACAGGAATAACAGCTGGAATCCCTTCCAGCTAGAAAGGAAATATCTCTTCGTGCCAAAGGCTCTGAACTACAAATTATAGCACCCGCTACAATATCTCCATGAAGTCATTAAGCAAGTAGGAAAACCCTGTGTTTTATCCTGGAAGATGAAAGTGAGGAAATGAATTGGAAAAAAAAAAACTAAATGTAAAAATTTATTTTTCCTTTTGTTAAATAAAAATATGAATATATGAGGTAAATGTTAGGCTAATGAAATAAGCAATATATTCTGTGAATTTAGGTTAAAAGATGTGTGTATGCACATGTGTGTGCATGCGCACTTTTGTGCCAAGATTTCGGAGCAAATCCTGAGAGATTTGATTCTCTACCATCAACTTCTGGGTCCCTGGAATTTAAAGCATGTATTTCTTTACATGCTGAGCAATTTACTGACACGAACTAAGATTTTAAAATGTCAATTATGATATTGATGGAATAATTATCAAGTCATTTTAATTTGCATCATGGACATCACTTGCTCCGGGATTAAAGCAAGGATAAGTCTGACAATATGTTAAACTATCAAATATATAGATCAAATAATTCTTAGGATCTGGTACTGTAAGTGGCTATCCTTTGTAACAATACAGGGGAAGGTTTTTTGTTTTTTTTTTTTTTTTTGTTCTGTTTTTGTTTTTCTTTAAATGCTTAAACTGATAATCCTAATCACACCAGCACAGCCAACAATGCAACAGTGCTCTTTCTTTCCCCCAAACTAAAAATATATGAATATTAAACTGCGCATAACTAGTTTTCATTGCAAATCTTCTTAGTCTTTTCCTCCTCCTCCTCCATCTTGAATGTGAGAACATGTTGAAGCTATTTCAGTTATATATTATAGCATTGTTCATTGCACAACATAAAGTTTCAAATTCTTCTAATGTGGGGTTTCAATTCCTTCCTGGTTAGTAATTTATTTTGTTTTTATTTTACACATTGATCCTATTTCCCTCTCTCTCCCTCCTTCTTTCCCTCCCTCCCTCTTTCCCTCTCTCCCACCACAATTTCACCCCAAACAACCTCCCCCCAACCCCCCCCAACTCCAATGTAGGGTGATGCCATCCAAAAGGAGTCATCTAAATCTGTCAAGTCACTTGAAGTAGGGACTAGGATTTCTCTCCTGTCTTTAGGTTAAGGGAGTATCCCTCCATGGGGAGTGTGCCCACAGGTCTTTTGTGAACCAGGAATACATCCTGGTTCCACTATCTGAGATCCCTTAGACTGCTCAGGCTTTCTAGCTGAGACCCATGTTCAGGGGGTCTGAGTCAGTCCCATGCTGGATTCCCAGCTTTCTCTCTGGGGCCTGTTATCTCCTCCTTGTTCTGGTCAGCAGTCTCTGTGTTTCGGCAACCTGGTTTTGTCCTCTCTCTCTTAGTTCGATACAGTGTTCTGTTGTGGGTGTTTGCTTCTGTTTCCAACAGGCACTAGATGAGGGCTCCATGATCGTGGATAAGTTAGTTATTGATCTCACTATCAGGGAAGGGCATTATGGCAGCCTTTCCACGGTTGCTCAAATTGTTAGTTGGAGACAGTCTTATAGGTCTCTAGACATTTTTTAGGTTCAGTGTTCTCTTCAAACCTACAATGGCTCACTATTTTATGTTCTCTCTGTGTCTCCGCAGCCCTCTCTCTCTCTCTCTCTCTCTCTCTCTCTCTCTCCCCCCCCCCCCCCCCCCCCCCCTCTTCTGCCTTCTATTCCTCCCCTGACTCAAATCTTCCTAGTCCCATGTGCTTTCCTCTCCTCCCCTCCTCTTTCTCTTACAGACCTCTCCCCTCAGTGCACCACAACTTCCCATGTACTCTGGAGAACTTATCCTTTCCCCCTTCTGTAAGGGACTACATATGGATCTCTTAGAATCCACCTTGTATCCTAGTTTCTCTGGCAGTGTGATTATAGGCTGGTAATACTTTGCTCTAGGTCTAAAATCCATATATGAGCGAGTACATATAAAGTTCCTCTATTTATGACTATGTTATCTCATTCGGGATGGTTTCTTCAAGTTACATCCACTTGCCTGCAAATTTCAAGATTCCATTATTTTTTTTCCACAGAGTAGAATTCTTTTGTGTAGATGTGCCCCATCTTCTTTATCCATTCTGCAGTTAAGGGGCATCTAGGATGCATCCAGGTTCTAGTTATTACAAATAATGCTGCTATGAACAAATTTGAGCCCATGTCATTGTTGCATTGATTGAGATCATTTGGATATATGCCTAAGAGGGGAATTGCCAGGTACTGTGGTAAACTAATTCCCATTTTCCTCAGGAACTGCCACACTGATCTTCAAATGGCTGTACAAGATTGCACTCCCAACAGCATTGGAGGAGTGTTCCCCTTTCTCCACATCCTCTCCAGCATGAGTGGTCACTGGTGTTTCTAATTTTAGCCATTCTGGCAGGAATAAGATGGTATCTCAAAGTTGTTTTGATTCACATTTCCCTGATAGCTAAGGATGTTGAGCACTTTCTTAAGTGTCTTTCAGACTTTTTGATTTCCTCTATTGAGAATTATCTCTTCAGCTCTGTACCCCAATTTTAATAGGGTTATTTAGTGTTTTGTTGACTAGTTTCTTGAGTTCTTTGTATATTTTGGAGATCATTACTTTGTCAGATGTAGGATTGCAGAAAATCTTTTCCCAATCTTCGGTCTTCTCAACTGTCCTTTGACTTAGAGAAGTTTCTAAGTTTCAGGAGGTCCCATTTATTAATTGTTGATCTATTTTCTGTA
The DNA here is from genome assembly GCF_943737965.1 of Phodopus roborovskii. Lineage (NCBI taxonomy): Eukaryota > Metazoa > Chordata > Mammalia > Rodentia > Cricetidae > Phodopus > Phodopus roborovskii. The sequence goes on along the minus strand of NW_026126525.1, from coordinate 41,356,905 downwards.
CTATTGGATATATGTTCAGGAAGCGGTCTCCAATGATAATTTGTTCAAGGGGACCTCATATTTTCTCTTCTAAGAGGTTCAGAGTGGCTGTATTTATGTTGAAATCTTTGATCCATTTGGACTTGAGTTTTGTGCATGGGTCTATCTGCAGTCTTCTACACACCATCATCCAATTGTGCCAGCACCATTTGTTGAAAATGCTTTCCTCTCCCCATTGTATAATTTTAGCTGTTTTGTAAAAATCAGGTGTTCATAGGTGTGTGGGTTAATATCAGGCTTTTCAATTCGATTCCATTGGTCTTCTTGTCTATTTTTGTGCCAATACCAGGCTGTTTCCTGGGCTATAGCTCTGTAGTAGAGCTTAAAGTTAGGGATGGTGATGCCTCCTGAAGTTCTTTTATTGTACAGAGTTGTTTTGGCTATCTTGATTCTTTTAATTTTCCATATGAAGTTAATTATTATCGTTTCAAGGTCCCTGACAGATTGTGCTGGGATTTTAATGAGGATTGCATTGAATCTGTAGATTGCTTTTGGCAAGATAGCCATTTTTTACTATGTTTTTCCTAACTATTAAAGAGCATGCAAGATCTTTCCATTTTCTGATATCTTCTTTAATTTCTTTCTTTAGCCACAAAGTTCATATTATATAGATCTTTCACTTGGGGTAAGTGCTACCCCAAGAAACTTTATGTTGTTTGTGGCTATTGTAATGCTGATGATTCTCTGATTTCTTTCTCATCCCCTTTGCCTAAAGTAGGGCTACTGATTTTTTTCACTTTATCTAGTATCCTGCTAGTTTGCTGAAGGTGGTTATCTGTTGTAGGAGATCCCTGGTAGAGTTTTTTGGGTTGCTTATGTAAACTATCATATCATCTGCAAATAGAGAAATTTTTACTTCTTTCTTGCCAATTTGGATCCCCTTGATCTCCTTTTGCTTTCTTACAGCTTTAGCTGGAACTTCAAGTACAATATTGAAGAGATGGACAGAGATTGCAGCCTTGTCTTGTTCCTGAATATAGAGGAATTGCCTTATGCTTTTCTCCATTAAGTTGGATGTTGGCTGTTGGTTACTGTATATTGCCTTTATTATGTTTAGGTATGTTCCTGTATCTCTGATCTCTCCAAGATGTTTATCATCAAAGGGTGTTGAATTTTGTCTAAGGCTTTTTCAGCATCTGGGGAGATGATCATATGGATTTTCTTTTTAGTTGGCTTTTATTGGTGGATCATGTTGATAGACTTTTGTATGTTAAGCCATCCCTGCAACCCAGGGATGAAGCCTACTTGGTCATGGTGGATTATTTCTCTGATTTATTGTTGGATTCGGTTTGCCAGTATTTTATGGAGTATTTATGCATCCATGTACATCAGGGATATTGGTCTGTAGTTTTCTTTCTTAGTTGTGTCTTTGTGTGGCTTGGGTACCAAGGTAAGTGTGGCCTCGTAAAAAGAGTTTGGAAATTAACCTTCTGTTTCTATTGTGTGGGACAATTTGCAGAGTATTGGTATTAGCTGTTCCTTGAATTTCTGATTTCTGGTAGAATTCTGCACTGAAGCCATCTAGCCCTGGAATTTTTTTTTTTTTTTTTTTTTTTTTTTGCTTGGAAGGCTTTCGATGACTACTTCTGTTTCATTGGGGGTTATATGTCTATTTAAGTTGTTTGTTTGTTCTTGCTTTAATTTTGGTAAGTAATAGTTATCCAGAAATTTGTTCATTTCCTTTGAATTTTCAAATTTTGGGGAGTATGGGTTTTATAGTATGATCTGAAAATTGTCTGGATTTCCTCTGTGTCCTTTGTTATGTACCCTTTTTCATTTCTGATTTTGTTAATTTATATGTTCTCTGTCTTCTTTTTTGTTAGTTTGAATAAAGGTTTGTCTATCTTGTTGATTTTCTCGAAAACCCAACTCTTTGTTGCAATGACTTTTTTTTTTATTGTTTTCCTGGTTTCCATTTTATTGATTTTAGTCCTCAAATTGATTATTTCCTGGCATCCACTCCTCTGAGGTGAGCTTGCTTCTTTTTGTTCTAAGGATTTCAGTCATGCTCTTTATTCTCTAATGTGACTATCCTCTATTTTCTTCATATGGGCACACTTAGTGAAATTAACTATTCTCATAACACTACTTTCAAGATGTCCCATAATTTCCACAGTGTTGTTTTTGAGAAAACTCCACAGAAATTCTCTGGCATAGGTCGGTCATATATCAGCCTGGACAACTAAGAAAGTATACCTACTTCTTATTTCCAGACTTTTAGATCTATAATAATTAGTATAATTATCTTCTTTTTTCTCAAGACACAGTTTTTGCTGTATAACCCTGGCTGTCCTGGAATTTGATCTGTAGACCAAGGTGGCCTTCAGTTTAGAAACCTACCTGGCTCTGTCTCCTGAGTGCTGGGATAGAAGGCATGGGTCACTTTTACCCATCCACAAATACTATTCATTACTTTAGCAGGTTTGCTATTGCCTTAGTTATTGATGAAAATTGTATAGTTTTACTAACAATATTCCTAACAGTATTTTAACTCTTCTCAATGAAAACTAAATGTCTGGATCTCTAAATGAAATTTAAAAAATAGAATATGTGTAACAAATTAATATTGTTTCATCTTAACATTATTTACTTTGACAAGACAAAAACAAGAACCACTAATATTCCAATTTATTTGTCCATTGAGACATGACATTCAAAGAGGAATTCCAGGAAGATGCAAGATTAGGTGATTATTCCTTAAAACAAAGCCTGATCTTTAGCCTTTCTCATTCACTATTATGTTTGGAAGACTGACTGAACTTATTTATTTATGTTAAATCTTTAAAACATAACTGTTGAATACAAAAAAATTGTATGAATACAAAGATTACTATAGCATAACAAAGTAATGACAACATGAAATAGACACATTGTTTAGACAGTTTTCTGGAAGTACATGTACTGTTTCCTCAGTTCATTCTGATGTGCAATTTTTATCCTGCTCTGGTAATTTACTAATAGAGAAGCTGGAAAGGCAACTGAATTTATGGGTGGGCACATGTTAGAAATTCCTTTCCATAGCTTTCTTTATAGGACATCATAAACCTAAGAATCAGATGATGCAAAAATGAACTAAATGATGTTTTCATATATATATGCATACTGGCTGCTCACTGGCACATACATACAGCATTCTGTTTAAATTTTGTGAAAGGAAATGTTACTACCAGTAGGTCTGCATTGGAATGATTAGTCTCTGCAATTTTTTGTTGATAAAAACTTACTGTATATCATGAAACGTGTAGATACTTGATCAAAATAACTCTGGAAAAATATGAGAGACAGTGATAATTTATGAGTGCAAATAACACAGTGAGTCTTATTATAAATCATTAGCTTACAACATCAGCCACTCTTTTGAGTAATGAGTTTCTCTTTCCTCAGATTTAGCATGGAGGGTAAAATTTAATTTTGTTTTTTTAATTAACTATAATGCTATATCTTGTCTATGCTAAAGAGAGCTATTTCTGCTAAGCAATTCTTGTTACAATCATTGCATAAGATTTTCCTATGACATTCACCACAAATCTTTATTCTTCTTGAAGCAAGATTTATATCCATGAACATACTAGTATACATTTTCTCTTCAAAGCAGCTGTGTGCCAGCAAGGCTGGCACACACTTGTGGATCCTTTTGTGTGCTGTCGTGTTCTGTGTTCTGTTATGCACTATGTTTCGACCAGATATTTGTTCATGAACTAGAACTGAAACTAGGGCAGAAATATCATGACTCAGTGAGTTATAGTCTGCAAAAGTCTTAAGACATGGTACCATCACTGACATGTGCAGAAAGTGTTCATGACATATTTTGAAGTGAATTGGCATTCTCCACTGTAAATGCTGTTGTTGAATGACCTGGAAAACAGCAACCCTGGAGATGTTCCCTTACTCACTGTCCTTTACTTCTTGTCTGTTTACTTAGAAGCTCTTCTTATACATCTTTACAATATACAAACTCTAGATAGCTATTTAATATCTTGATAGCATTTTATGAGATCAGTTCTAGAAGTTTTCAGAAAAAAACAGGCTTCTACTTTATAATAAATAATCAGTTACTATAAACAATTATTAGATTTTATAACTTTGGGGCTGAAAATATATCTTAACCACCATTCTTATTAACCAGAAGTCTAATTAGTAAAAACAATAAATATCCCCAAACAAAAACAATAAAAAAATCTCTAATTAGTTAATGAAGGAAGATGGAAGGTATTATCAAATATTTTATTTTCTTTGTATCATATTATTGTGATATTTATACTAATCCTGATGGGTTAAAGCCCTTGTGGATTTTGAGCCTTTTAGAGGTAATGGATTCCCTTTTCTTGAGACTCTGAGTTTTTACTCTGCCACTTGGTTCTTTATCCAAGAAATTTGAATTTTAGGAGTTGTAGAGAGGGGATATCCTTGTTTTCTGGCATCTAGTGAATAGGCCAATGGGATATTTCACCATTTTGTTAATAATTAATCTGATATGTAGGCTGAGGAATTTTCAAGGCTGGATCCCTCTTCACCACTCCTTTGTTGACCATGCTGGATGTCTTCACAAGGATACCACAACTGTTTCTTGCAGTGGTACTGATTGTTACTACAACCATGAAGTAGTTCCTCTACCTTTTAAAATTATACCCAGGATGTTCCACCATTTCTTGATTTTCTAAATCATTTCAAATATTCATAAAACATGATAAAATGGAGAAGTCCCAATATTAAATATTTGTAGTTACCCCTTTTGAGTTCACCAGTGTTTCCTTCTATGAGCTTGAATGATAGACTGAGTTAATTGCTTCTCTTTTATGTTTCATATTTTATTAAAACCACTTTTTAGTAAAAACTGTATGACTTATTTTAAAGTTTTTGTATTTTCAGTTCTCAGTTAGAAAATTATTTTCCTATCAGAGATATTAAAAAATGAAATAATTTCTGTATTATTTGGGTTATTGCAAGGGCAAAGAGAGCAATGATTACCAAATACCATTTCTAACCTTAATGGATTAGTTTATGCAAATGTAGTTTTTAATAATTTCTTCCAAACATTAATATTTTAAACATAAAACTGCTATTATTATCTTCATAATATTAAGTGTTAAATAGATCATTTTAAAATATGTGACATCCTAATTCACATTGTTTAGAATCTATATTTCCTATTTTCCAACATTTCCTATTTTTTATCCCTAGGATATAGTGACATCTTTAAATAAATGCAACCATTTCTCTTAGCCAAAGATATTTATACCTTTAAAGTGAGAAACCTAATTAATTAGGAAGGTATAAGAAAAGTAATATAGATAATATACAAAAATAAGCCATCACAGGTAATATATATTTTCTTGAAAAATTACTTTCTGTTCTTAAACATTTCTATGTGAATGGATGTGTTGTCTGCCTGTAGATCTATGTACTGTATGGGTCTGTTGCTCATGGTGGCCTGAAGAGGAGAAAAGATTCTTAGGAACTAGAATTATAGGCAGTTGTAGGGTAACATGTGGGCACTGGAAAAACCCAGTTTCTCTGGAGGAGAAGCCACTGCTTTTAATTACTGAGCCATCTCTCTAGTCCTTTGTTTTGTTTTGTTTTTTTCCTTCAAATTCAGAAACACAAACACAAAATGTGTCAACTCAAAATAAAAATGTTAAAGAAGAGATGGTTAACATAGAAATTCTAATTTCAGAATGTTCCATCAAAAATACAATATATTAGTTGTATGCAGCAGCCTTGCATATAAACTAGAATCAACAAATAATATCATTATTATAGTTAGTATTTGCCCTCAGTTGGATACAATTATAGAACAAATAGCATTACTGAAATTTGTTGTTGTTGTTTTACTCTTTACAGAATCTTATGTTAGAAGTGACCATCTGCTCAAGCACAATACAATCTCATAATTGTTTTTTTTTTGCAAATATTTGGAATAGGAAGTTACATATTACATATTAATTTTGATGCTCTTAAGCTACATTTTTCAACCCTGAGTTTTCCGATGTATGAGCTGCATCAGTGATTTGAGTTCTACCCTAAATTTTCATTTATTTTAAAAATTTTGAAGTTGCAAATAATGATTTAGAGAAAATGTACAGAATAAACATACATTCAACAGCATTTACCTGGTTTGAATCTTCTCTAGGACTCTTAGAAATGCTCTGTGTTTGAACAAGTCAAGTCTTCAGAATGAAGAAGCAAATTCACTAATGAATTTCAACTCAGACACGAACAATGAAATAAGATTAAAGAAAGTCTGTTAAGCTTTTTGTAACCTTAATCTCTTTGTAAAATCTAACTTCTTAAGTATACATCATTTATAGACTATTATTTTATCCAAAATATTTATTATGAGAAATGGGAAAATAAGGGACATGTTTGTAGGTTTTTGTGAGAATACATACTAGTGAAAGACATTCCCCTCTCTACTATTCTTTAATAATATCTTTCAATCAAGAGCTTACAGATTAAAAGGGGGGGACTGGCAATGTCAACAAGATTAGACACAGAATAGTACGAAAAGAAAAGAACAGAGGTACTCCCAGAGCACTTCTGAAAGAATAAGTAGAAGCCATTTGTTGAACCCTAACTAAGCTTCACCCTGTCAGGGAGGCTCCATGCCACTGGGCTGACAGCTGGAAAGAGATGTAGTTTAAGGGATGGAAGCTTCCGCAAAGCTAGGACTTGGCTGATGATCTTGGTGTCAGAATATTGTGAGGTGTATGAACACTTTCAGAACTGGCAAAGGAATAAGGAAAGAAAATTGGATATCTAAATAAAGTAATCACCAAATTTCAGGTAATTAAAAAGGTTGGTTTGCCCTGGGCACTAGGTAGCAGCCTATGGTTTCCATCTGGGAAAAGATCAAATGCTTCCTTATTATGGGAAGAACAGCAGCTCACCTTCAGATGTCATGTTATGTTCATCACACCAAATGATGAAAGAATTTGGGTCATTTTTCATTCATGCAAAGTAATTGTGGTATTTTTCCTAATGTGATATACCTTTTATTCTGTCCCTATAAAATTGATTTATATTATTTATTATCAACATATATTACTAATTTTAACACATAATAAGTATAAACATTTTAATGCATCATTTCACATGCTTTTAAAATGAATATATGGAATATTCCCAAAGTTTCAATTACATATTCACTATTCTTATATTAAAAGGAGCAAACATTTGACTTAACTCCAGGAGAGTTAAATATGTACTATTTTGTATTCTACTTTGTTTTCTGTTTTCTTGTTTGTTTGCACTACAATGTCATGTAGAGATAGCAAAAAGCCCTGTACTCCAGGGAGTGTAAAACCATGTTGCCAACCTCCCAGACTGACACAGTTCTGATTTATTGCATCAATAATAAAAACAAAACCCAGTCAAAGTTCAGCACTCCTGGGCACTTCACAGTCCAAGAGCCTGCCAGGCAGTCTCTGTCCACACATCTGCATTCAGCCTTTATGTTGATGGCACTTGGAATTACTGAGCCAGAAGTGGAAAACTGAATTCTATTAGTGCTATTACGAACAAGTCTTTGAGAGACATATGAACAATGTAGTTTGTGAAGTTCCAGTGAAGAGTTTACTTTCTGTTTGGTTTCACATTTCTTTGGGAAAATGGAATTCTGGACCCAAAAGAGTAAGAACCTTTCAACAGGGTGCCCTAGCACAAATGTTGTGTTATTTTAGATTCCATTCCAAATGGCCTCAAAATACAGACTTACTATGAAGAAGGTTCTATGAATCTTCAACTACTTTACTGTTATTTTTTTCTGTAGAGTTGCTTTGTTCTTATTGCAACTCTTCTCTATTTTGCTTTAGAGTTTCTTCAGTTTTTTTCAAACAAAAGATAGGTTGTTCTGAAAACCACATAATAAAATATTCTACATACCATGATAATATATTGTATGTAATATTGCTCATGATGAGTCAAAAACAAAGCCATCACCAAGAAAGAATGAAAAAAAGGAGGGAAGGAAGAAAAAAAGGAAGGAGCATCAAAACTTGCGACCTTCATTGCTGCTAACACAAAATCAATGAGCAGACAGGATAGGGTTTTGTTGTTATCTCCAACCAGTAGTCACATATCGTAAATGGCTTCTTGATAGAGAAATATATTCTTTTCTAGGAAACGACTTTTCTTTCCAAAATTCTCTCTCTGAAAATCTTCCCAGATTGTTTTCATTGTGTCAGATTGAAGTTCTCTAAAATTGTTTATGGTTATCAGAATTCCTCAACAGATCAGTTAGAGTATTGAGTCTCTAAGCAACAGAGAATGAGAAACAGCATTTTGACAAGTGTTCGACAATGATCCACCAAAGTTTGATGTGGTTGGAAAAAGGAAGGAGGTTTGATGGGATGAAAGCTGTCTGGTAACCTAACAAAATTTGGTTTGTCCTCAAGACCAGGGATGGTGTTTGTCTTGATACAGTGTTTCTTCTTCATTCTTTCAGCCACTCTTCTGCCTCTCATGAAATGTATAAACTCACCTGTATTCAGTTTGCTTCTCTGTTTTCAATATTTCAGGGAAAAAAAGTGAGATTAAAAATGAATATTGAAGAGAACTGTCTGCATGGATTTTTAATTAAAATTTAAATATAATTAATACTGGCTGTCCCATGGGAAATGTGTCCATCTAATTGTACAGACAAAGAAAAGTTGTGTCCTCAAAAATATGTGAAACCAGGTGAAATCTATTTCTCCCAATAAAGGACAAAGCACAGCCAATGGACACTGAAGGGATTTCTCTGCCATCTGAAAAGCTTGTCTCCCTGGCTGTAAATCTCCCTCACACAATGGCTGGGGTCTTGCTTGCAGAGCTGTAATGAAGTTACACTGCCTGAATGAAAATTTAAAAAACAAATTAGGGCAGAAGACCTTGACAGCTCTCTGTGATTTGTAGCTCTGCTTATCAGTCACTGGTGTGAGGTGATTCATGGTAAGAGTACCAAATCTCTTTGTCCCAGGCCACCATGCTTGATTGCAGTGTCAATATATCAGGGGAAATTAATGCTAAGCTATAACAGCCATAGTTAGTGTCAGCCATGTATGCAACACATACAAAGAGAAATTTACAGTGGGCAAGAACTGCGCCAAATACCCTCAGAATGGGCTTTGTTACTTTCTGGCCTTCTGGCAGCTACAATACCAGCATGTGACCTCAGCCATTTTCAATTTGTCTTTGACATAACTGCATGTATTAAATCATGTTCTGATAGACAGAGGCACTTCAAATCATGCCAGTATCTATTAAAAGAAATTTTCTCAAAATGTACATCATATATTTGAAAACCATTACCTTAACAAATTCATGGATTTAAAAACCTGTGTGTAATTCTAACACTGCAGGATGAACTCTCTTTCCTCCTCTGTCTCCAAATGAAGGAAATTTATTTAACACATATTATATTGATCTTGTGAGTACACTGTAAAGATATTTTCAGGCCATGTCATGAAAATTAAAAACTTGCTGAGCTTCTAAAACAATTAGAACTTTCAGAAATTATTAATTTATGACTATTCTTATCAATACATTTAAATTCTGTTCTTCATAGTTAATTTTAATTGATACAAAGCTAAATAACCAGACTCCTGCAGAAGAGTTAACATTCTAAGTTGCAAATTTCAGTTCCCACCCCCTTTGCCCTGTTGCCATGTTTTGTATACATAGACAATTTTATACACCCATGGGTAAGACATACATTGAAAGTTTTATACACCCATGAGTAAGAAAGATGACATTGCAGGATTAATAAAACTATACCTGGAATATTGTAAAATATGGTTTAGGACAAAAAGGGAATAGATACCCACATAATGAATGCCATCCCAACTGAAGCCTCATGAATAGAGAAGAGAATCTTGAGAACTAAGGAAAGTAATAAAATTCTACCAATGTGACAATTGCCCTTATTTTCCGAAATCACAAATTATTTCTTGATACTGTAGAGAAGCAGCAAGCACCCAACAGGCATTAAACTGTGCACTTTACATTCTCTCATGTGATAGCATTGCCTGGAGACACACAGAGAGCCTCATCCACTAGCGTCAAGAGTGGTGAAAGTTCAGTAACATTAGGTATATCTTGTTTCACTTGTTCTGTGCCCCTTATATCTATACACACTCTAGGAGATGTGTCACTCATTGTTTTTCTAGGTTTTTATTCCATCCCGCAAGTATATTATGATGTTATAAAGAAATTTGGATCTAATTCCCATTAAAATGTTACACACTTAATTGTTATAAGTAAGTTCAGTTTTATTTAGTCATTTCTGAAATTGATGTATACTGTGTGTTTTACATTAAATGAGCACATCTAAATCTTATTGGCCAAGGTCTAGTGTAAAAGTTTAAGCAGAAAGAATAAACAATTTAAAATCTTTAGAATCAGTATGTCAATTTCTCAGGAAAATGGGAATTAATCTACCTCAAGATCCAGCAATTCCACTCTTAAGCATATACCCAAAAAATACACATTCATACCACAAGGACATCAGTTCATCTATGTTCACAGCAGCATTATTTATAATAACCAGAACCTGGAAGAAACCTAGATACGCCTTAACCAAAGAATTTGATAAAGAAAATGTGATACATTTACACAATGGAGAACTACCCAGTGGGAAACAAAACAAAACAATGAAATCTTCAAATTTGCAGGCAAATGGATGGAACTAGAAGAAACCATCCTAGTGAGGTAACCCAGACACAAAAAGACAAACATGATATGTAGTCACTCATAAGTGAATATTAGACATAGAACAAATGACAACCAGGCTACAATCCACTACCCCAGAGAAGCTATGAAATAAGAAGGAACTTAAGAGAGACATACATGCCTCCTCTGATCCCATCCCCCCCCACCCCCAACCCTAAACCCCACCCCTCAGTCAGAAAGGGAAAAGTACAACATCTCCTAATCTCCTAAGTAATTTAGAAGCACAAGAGGAGGGAGGAAGCAGAAAGAGGAGGGTAGATGGGGAGGGAGGAGGAGGACATGAGAGACTAGGAAGGTTGAGTTGGGGGAGGAAAGAGAAGGGCACCAAGGTAGAGATACCTTAATAGAGGGAGCCATTAAGGAGAAATTTGGCACTAGCAAAATATCCAGGGATCCACAAGGTTGATCCCAAATAAGAATCTAAACAATAGTGGAGAGGCTAACTTAAATGTCCTTCCCCTATAATGTGATTGATAATTACTTAAATGCCATCATTGAGACTTTATCCAGGAGCTGATGGAAGCAGAAGCAGATATCCACATCTAAGCTCCTGGGATCCTTTGTAGAAAGGGAGGAGTGATGAGCAAAAGGGTCCAGACTAGGCTTGATTAAACCTACTCCCTGAGGAGTGGATTGGAGATGGGATGGGGAGATTGTGGGGGAAATGAAAGTATGGGAGGGAGAGATAACTGGGATTGGTATATAAAATAAAATTTTTAAATTTAAATTAAAATTAATAAGAAAATAGAATTATTTTTAAATTCCTCAATATTACCTAATTTGCATTTACATAAAATGTTTGTGCTTATTTTACTACATATATAAAATGTCATACCTTACAATTTAAGACCAAGGTAATTTATTTTCTTCTTACTCTTGTTTACAATGCCATCACCACTCAGGAATAAGCTCAACACACTGCCCTAAGTTCTCCAAACTGCCCTAAGGTAACAACATTGACCTCAGTTTGCAATGCTGCCCTAAGGTCACATTGCTGCCCTGGATTCTGCTTCTCCTTCGGTTTCCATCTGGCTGTCCCACATTAAAATCATTCATTCCTTACTTTGTATCCTTCCCTTTTAATTCCAGATTACAAATCTGTGTCCACCTATACATAAAAGCCATAATAATGTCACTTGGTAATTAATGTAATAATTTTATATTTGTGCTCAGTGATTTAATTTTTTTCTAAAGTTGCTGTTGGCACCTGGAGAGATGATTCAATTGTTAAAGAGTTCTTGAATGAATTTTGTTTAATTTTTTGTTTATTAAATATAAATGTATCATTCTACTTTCCATTTCTTTCCTCCAAATCCTCCAATTACTACCCAAACTCACTTTAAAATTCATGGCCTCATTTTTTTAAAATTGTATCTACATGTGTATATGTTTGTCTATATTTCTCAATATATAAATAATACTAGTTTGTATGATTTTATGTATGTCTTATGTTTTCAAGGCGGACCAATTGGCATTGGATATATTCTTCCCTGAAAAAAAAAAAAAAACAAATCAAAACTATTTCTTCTAATCTCATCCCTCAGCATTCAGTAGTTGTCATTGTACTATTTTCATCTAAGGCTGAGGTCTCATAATCTTTTAATGGTCCGTGTTTGCACATCAAGTGTTCTTCTTGTTCAGGTCATGTTTAGGCAGCACGACTAATAAGATTTAATTGGTGTGCTTTCTCATATTTCTGTGCATTAGTATTTTCTCTGCAGTATTTCTGTGTGAGGATTTCAGATCCCCTGGTAATGGAATGATAGACAGTGGTGAGCTGCAATTAGGATGCTGGAAATTGAACCAAGGCCTTCTGGAAGAGGGGAAGGGTTCATAAGCACTGAACTAATTCTCCAGCTTCTTACATTCCTGGGAGTCACAATCAATCCCACAGCAAGCTCCTGGTTGTTCTGGCTTTTACAATATTTCCACTTCCCACACATTTGCAATGTTCCCTGAGAGTTATATTGTCCATATATTCTTTGGGACTGGAGTCTACAAATCTGCATTTTAACTGGTTGTGCTTTATTGTGCTGGTCTCTGTTGCAGATATAAATTTCCGAGATGAGAAGAGAGAATTATACTTTGCTGTTGCTATAAAGACAAATACTGAGGATGGTTTATTCAAGTTCCAACCATTTGCCTGTTAATTTCAAGATTTCATTGCAATTTTCCACTGAGTAGTATTCCATTGTATAAATGTACCACATCTTCTTTATCCATTCTTCAGTTGAGGGGCATCTAGGTTGCTTCCAGATACTTAATATTACAAATAATACTGCTATGAACATAGTTGAAAAAGATGTCTTTGTTGTGTGGATGTGGATCATTTGGGTATATGCCTAAGAGTGGAATTGTGAGGTCCTGAGTGAGGTAACCCAGTCACAAAAAGAGGAACACAGTGTGTACTCACTCATATAGGGATTTTAGACTTGAAGCAAAGGATCACCAGCCTACAATCCATCACAACAATTTTAGAAAGTATTATATACCAGAGATGAACTTAAACTTTTAATGTGCATTTTCACATTTCCTTATTTCAATATTTTTGGTATTTTTTATTTAAATTTGATAAAATATTGTTTCACATGACAATACCAGTTCCCTCACCCTCCTATCCTCTCCATAGACAGCCTAGTCCTCCTAACTAACACCCACATTCAGGTGGTCTGTATAGGTCCTATGCTGGTTTCCTAGCTATGAGACTGGGGTCCATGAGCTCCACCTTGTTTGGGTAAACAGTTCCATGGGTTTCTCCAGCCTGGTCATGACCCCTTTACTCATCAGTCCTCCCTGTCTGCAAGTAGATTCCAGGAGTTCGGCTCAGTGTTTAGCTGTGGGTGTCAACTTCTGCTTCCTTAAGCTGCTAGATGAAAGCTCTAGGAAAGCTCTGAGGTACTCATCAATTTAATTATCAGGGAAGGGCATTTTAGGTAGCCTCTCCACTCTTGCTTAGATTGTTAGTTGGGGTCAACTTTGTAGATCTCTAGGCATTTCCCTAGTGCCAAATTTCTCTTAAAACCTATGGTGGCTCCTTCTATTATTTTATCTCTTTTCTTGCTCTCCTCTATTCTATCTCAGACTTAATCTTCCTGCTCCCCATGCCCAACTCTCCACTCCTCTTTTCCTTTTCTCTTTCTCCTAACTCCCTTTCCCCTCCTCCCATGTTCCTACTTTGTCCAGGTGATCTTGTCTCTTTCCTCTTCTCAGGGGAACCATGTATGTCTCTCTTAGGGTCCTCCTTGTTTCCTAGCCTTTCTAGCAATGTGGAATGTAGGAAGGTAATCCTTTGTTCTATGTCAAAAATCCATATATGAGTGAGTACATACCATGTTTTTCATTTTATGACTGGGTTACCTCATTCAGGATGGTTTCTTCTAGTTCCATGCATTTGCCTGTGAATTTCAAGATTTCATTGTTTGTTTGTTTTGTTTTGTTTTTTGTTTTTGTTTTCCGCCCCACTGAGTAGTACTCCATTGTGTAGATGTACCACATTTTCACCAAACATTCTTCAGCTGAGGGGCATTTAGGTGGTTTCCAGTTTCTGGCTATGACAAATAATGCTGCTATGAATATAGTTGAATAGATGGCCTTGCTGTATGAATGTGTATCTATTGTATATATGTGAAAGACTGATCCCCATTTTCCTAAGGAAATTCTATATTGATTTCCAAAGTGGCTGTACAAGTTTGCACTCCCACTAGCAGTGTAAGAGTGTACTACTTTCTCCACAACCTCTCCAGCATAAACTGTCATTGATGTTTTTGATTTTAGCCATTCTGAGAGTAGTAAGATGGTATCTCAGAGTTGTTTTGCTTTGCATTTCCCTGATGGCTAAGGATGTTGAGCACTTTCTTAAGTGTTTTTAAGCCATTTCAGATTTCTATTAGGAATTCTCTATTTAGTTCTGTATCCCACTTTTAATTAGATTATTTGTTGTCTTGATAACTATCTTCTTGAGTATTTGTATATTTGGAAATCAGCCCTCTTTCAGATGTTGGGGTTGCTGATTTGTCTTGTTGACTGTGTCTTTTTTCCTTACAGAACCTTTTCAATTTCAAGAGTTCCTAATTATTAATTGTAATCTCAGTGTTTGTGCTACTGGTGTTTTATTCACGGAGAAGTCTCCTGTAAAAATTTGTTCAAGGGTACCTCCCACTTTTGCTTCTAATAGGTTCGGTGTGGCTGGATTTTCATTGAGGTCTTTGATCCATTTGGACTGTTTATGTGCATGGTAATAGATATGGATCTTTCAGCAGTTTCCTACATGGCAACATCCAGTTATGCCAGCAAACTTGTTGAATATGCTTCCCCCCCCCCCAGTGTATAATTTTAGCTTCCCTATCAAAAAATCAGGTATCTTTAGGTGTATGGGTTAATATCAGTGTTTTCAATTTGATTCCATAGGTCTACCTGTCTATTTTTATGCCATTACCAAGTTGTTTTCAGGAATATAGCTCTATAATAGAGTTTAAAGTCAGGGATGGTGATGCCACTTGGAGTTCCTTCCTTTATTGTTTAGGGTTATTTTGGCTATCCTGGTTATTTTGTTCTTCCATATAAAGTTGAGTAGTGTTCTTTTGATATCTGAAAATTTGTGCTCGGATTTTGATGTGGATTGCATTGAGTCTGTAGATTTTTTTTTTCAAGATTGCTATTTTACCTATGTTTATCCTACCTAATCATGAGCATTGGAGAACTTTTTATTTTCTGGTATCTTCTTTAATTTATCTTTGAATGACTCAAAGTTATTATTATAAAGGTCTTTCACTCATTTGTTTAATGTTACGCTAAGATATTTTATATTATTTGTGGCTATTATAAAAGGTGATGTTTCTCTGATTTTGTTCTCAGCTTCTTTATTCTCAGTATATAGCAAGGTTACTGATTTTTTTCGTTTTTTCTTTTTTTTAGTTAATCTTGTATACTGCCACTTTGCTGAAGGTGTTTATCAGCTATAGGAGTTACTTGGTAGAGTTTTTTTAGGTTCCAAGCAACACAAAGACACAACTAAGAAAGAGAACTACAGACCAATATACCTCATGAACATTGATGCAAAAATATCCTACAAAATACTGGCAAATCGAATCCAAGAACACATCAGAGAAATCATCCAACATGACCAAGTATGATTCATCCCAGGGATGCAGGGCTGGTTCAGGATATGAAACTCTACCAATATAATCCACCATGTTAACAAACTGAAAAAGAAAAACCACATGATATCTCACTAGATGGTGAAAAAGCCTTTGACAAAATCCAATACCACTTCATGATAAATGTCTTGGAGATATCAGGGATAACATGAACATACCTAAACATGATAAAAGTAATATACAGTAAAGCAACAGCCAACATCAAACTAAATGGGAAGAAAATCAATGTGATTCTTCTAAAGTCACGAATAAGACAAGGCTGCCCACTATCTATATATCTGTTCAATATTGTACTTGAATTTCTAGCTAGAGTAATAAGAAAACAAAAGGAGATCAAATGGATACAAACAGAAAGAAAAGAAGTCAAACATTCAGTATTTCCTGAACCTTCTGCTCATATTGTATGGAACACTTTGAGAAGTATTGGTGTTAGTTGTTCTTTGAATTTCTGGTAGAATTCTGCACTGAAACCATCTGGCCATGGAATTTTCTTGGTTAGGAGACTTTTAATGACTGCTTCTATTTCATTAGGGGTTATAGGTCTATTAAATTGCTTATCTGTTCTTGACTTAATTTTGGTAAGTGATATCTATCCCAAAAATTGTTCATTTCTCTTAAAATTTTCCATTTTGTGGAGTACAGGTTTTCAAAGTATGACCTAAAGATTTTCTGGATTCCCTCACTGTCCGTTTTTATGTTCCCTTTTGCATTTCTGATTTTCTTAATTTGCATGTTCTTTCTCTGTCTTTTGGTTAATTTGGATAATTTTTTGTCTATCTTGTTGATTTTCTGGAAGAACCAATTCTTTGTTACATTGATTCTTTGTATTATTTTCCTAGTTCCTACTTTCTTGACTTCAGCCCTCAATTTGATTATTTCTTGACAACTACTCCTCTGAGGTGAGTTTACTTCTTTTTGTTCTAGAACTTTCAGTTGTGCTGTTAATCCTCTAGTGTGACTGTTCTCAAGTTTCTTCATGTGGGCAGTCCTATGAACTTCCCACTTGGTACTGTTTTCAAAGTGCCCCCTAAATTTGGGTGTGTTGTGTCTTCATTCTCATTGAATCTAGAAAAGATTCCATGTGATGCTGAGAAGAAGGTATGTTCTTTTGTGTTTTGATGGAATGTTTTGTAAGTCTCTGTTAAAACCAATTGGGTTATAACTTCTGATATTTTCTGTGTTTCTATGCTAAGTTTTGTGTAGTAGACCTGTCTAGTCCTGAGATTATGGTGTTGAATTCTCCCACTATAAATGTGTGAGGTTTTATGTGCTATTTGAGTTTTAGTAATGTTTCTTTTACAAATTTGGGTTCCTTTGTATTTGGGGCATAGATGTTCCGAATTGAGACTTCATCTTGATGGATTTCTCCTGTGTTGAATAAGAAATGACCCTGTTCATTTCTTCTGATTGATTTTAGTTTAAAGTCTAATTTGTTAGACAGTAGGATTGCTACACCTGCTTGGTTCTTGAAACCATTTGATTGGAAAATATTTCCCAACCCTTAACTCTGAGGTAGAATATGTGTTTGAATTTGAGATTTTTGCTTTTGTTTGTTCTTTGTTTTTTGGGATTTTTTTGTTGTTGTTGTTTTGTTTTGTTTTAATTTTTGTTTCTTTTATTTGTATGCACCAGAAGAATGGATTCTGTCTTCATATCCATTTTTTTTAGCCTGTGTCTTTTTATAGGAGACTGAAGACCACTAATTTTAAGAAATATTAAGGACCATTGATTGTTAAATCTTGTTTGTTTTAGATTAGTTGTTGGGGGTGGTAATGTGGTTGGATTTTCCCCCATTTTTCTCTTGGCTGTTGGTACAGTGGGATTATCTATATCCTATGTTTTTGTAGTTGTAGTTATCTTGGGTTGGAGTTTTCCTTCCAGAACTTTTTGCAGGGCTGAATTAGTTTATATGTATTGTTTAAATTGGGTTTTGTCATGAAATGTCTTGGTTTCTTCATCTATAGTGATTGAAAGCTTTTCTGGGTATAGTAGTCTGGGCTGGCATCCATGTTCTCTTAATGTTGGTAGAATATATAACCAGGACCTTCTGGCCTTCTGAGTTTCCATGAAGAAAACAGTTGTAATTCTGATAGATTTGCTGCCTTTATAGGTTTCTTGACCTTTTTTCTTTGATGCTTTTAATATTCTTTGTTTTTTGTTTGTTTGTTTGTTTGGTGTTTTGATTATTATGTGGTAAAGGGATTTTTTTTTTGGTTGTTGTTGTTGTTTTTTTTTTTTTTTTTTTTTTTTTGTGGTCCACTCTATTTGGTGTTTTATAAGCTTCTTGTGCTTTCATGCTTTCATTGGCATATCTTTCTTTTGGTTGGCAAAGTTTTCTTCCATGATTTTGTCGAATATATTCTCTGCACCTTTGCTTGGGTTTCTTCACCTTATTTATACCTATTATCCTTAGGTTTGGCTTTTTCACTGTATCCCATATTTTCTGGATTTTTTTGTCAGGGATTTATTGTGCTTTGATAAATCTATTTCTCCTATATATTTTCGATGCCTGAGATTCTCTCTTCCATATCTTGTATTTGGTTGGTTATGCTTGCATCTATAGTTCCTAATCATTTGCCTAGTTTTTCTCTTTCTACCATTCCCTCAAACATTCTCTCTCTCTCTCTCTCTCTCTCTCTCTCTTTCTCTCTCTCTCTCTCTCTGTCTCTCTCTCTCTCTCCCTCCCTCCCCCCCCCTTCAGCTCTCCAGCTTTGCAGTGTTTGAATTGTTTCTTATAATTTTTGGTTTGTCTTTTCCTCCATTTCTTGAATTATTTTGTTTTCTTCTATTTCTTTAAGGAATTTTCTTCTTACCTTTTTGAGGGTCTCAATCATCATCATAAAGTTGTTTTTAGGTGTTCTCTTTTACTTCATCTGTGTTCTGTTGTTGACTGTGTTCTTATATACCCATCCCTTCTTCCAGTGTATACTATACTTGTCGGGTCTCTCCCTCTCTTAGTGGTACGAGACCAAGGTTATCTTCTGGGGCGGGGGGCGCAAGCAGGTCCAAATCTCTGATGGCTCTCCTCTTGCCGTGGGTGGAGGTTTGACTAGAGTGCTGGCAGACTCTTGATGGGCTTGTCTGCCTGGATGGGCTCCCCAGAATGCAGTCCCTAGTACTCAGGTGGTTCCGAATAGGGCTCTGGAAGGCAGGTTCCTTCCATGCGTGGATATGGGAGAAGGATGCTGTCATACTCTAAACACCTGCTGGTCTGCAGGAATGGGCACCCACATGCATGTGTGCATAGGGCACAGGCCTCAGGGTCTCTGGGCAGGACTCTGGAAGGCAGGCCAGAAACAGGCGCAATCTTATTTTCTACTGAGTTTGGAGGTGGGACCAGGGTGGTGGCAGACTTTGAATAGACCAATGTGCCAGGATAGGCTTCCCCATAAGCAGTCCACAGTCTTCAGGATGCTTTGAGCATGGCATTGGAAGTTGGGCTCCTTCTTATTTCAATATTAGTGTATACCTCTTAACCTCAAAATAGAGTCTTTTTTACTTAACATATTAGTTGGGGATTCCTACTTTTTCTTCTTCAGAGAAGAGCCATTGGGCTTTCCCATTCCCTGAGATTCTGTGGTGGTTCACACTTCTTTATGGAAGACCATATAGTAGTTTTCTGATAAATTCACTGTGATGAGGTCTACAATTTCCCTTCCTATAACAAGCAAGTTTGTGCTACACAGAATGTCTGTGTCTTTCCTGAGATATATAGTATCATATATGCAATTATATAATACTTAAAAACTACAATCATTTTGATCACTTTAAATAGCTTCAAAGTTTCTTTCAACTATTTTAGTTTCCATTAAAATTTTTGAAGTGCCTAAAATATGAATCTGAATTTTTCTGCATCTAAATTTCTTTGGATTTGTACACATAATCATTTATTTTTCTCTTAGTATTTAGATATTTCTTGCTGTGTTATTTTGGCTGTGCTGTCTAAATTCAGTTGTAGGCCAAATAAGGAAATTCATTATAAAAGTCTTAGAGATGATTTGAAGAAATATGCACTATTACATTTCTTTAATTTTGTTTCCAGGAAGCAAAAAGTTACTTTACATTAAGGGTCTCACTAGCAGGTAGTTGACTAGATTTTCAGAACCAGGCATGTTTTTCCTCATGTTGGAGGTATATAAGAACAATTAGACAGTTTTTGATTATATATACACCATTACACTGTTAGGGATATTTTGCCACTTGGTCATTGATGTGCTTTGTGGCAATACAGTAGCATATAACTCAACTTTTGACTCATTCCCTCTCTTCACAGCTTGCATAACACTTTCTAGTGCTGTGAAAGTTAGTCCTCAAGGGAAACATTTGGGTCAGAGATAGCTTAAATCTTGTTTCTGAAGTAGAGGGTATCTTCTTCCATAGGGATTTACCCCTGGGAGAAAAACCAAGGCAAGATAAAAGGTTATATTATCTTGCTATTATCTTGGACTTCCTTGATGGAACAACTGCCAAGGGAGATTCTTATAACTGGTGCTGGGATTTTTGTGAGAGTCTGTGGCTCATGGGAGGAGTATTGTAACCCAGGTGGCCTAACATACCTGTTATCTTCTTCTGTATTGACCTTTCCTCATATCCCCAGTTAAAGCTACCTCCTCGTTTTCCACACTTCATTCTTTATATCACTTGCATCTGCTGTTCTCCTCACTAGCACTCATTCCTCATACCCAGCATCCATTTTCCCTTCCTTGTGCCTGTGATTATTCCAGCTTATATGTTCATATCTGAAGATTTGGACCTAAGAACTGCAAATCAACTGAACATAATGTGTTTGGCTTTCAAGTGTTGATTAACTCAATAAAAATATTTTGTAGTACCATAAATTTATTTGCAAAGATCATTGTTTCATTTTATTTTACAGGCAATATTGTGCCACTGCTTATATGTACCATATTTTTAATTATCATTAATCAGTTGAAAGATATTTAGTTTTGTTTTGTTTTATCCAATTTCTAGATATTGTAACTAGAGTTTGAATTGTCATGACTGATCAAGTGTCTCTGGTAGGATATTGAGTCCTTTGGGCCCAAGAGTGAATATAGCTGGGTTATGTGGTAGATTTATTTTTAGATTTTTGAGATTGCATTACACTGATTTCCAGGATGGCTACAGCAGTTTGCAAACCCACCATGAGTGTATCAGAATTACTCTTTTATCATTGTCCTTCTGGCATTTATTAAATATCAGTTCTTTTGTTGATCCTAGCAACTCTGACTAGTGTATGAAAAAAATCTCAGTTATTTTGACTCACATTTTCTTAATTGTTAAAAATGTTGAAAATCAACAAATAAAAAGAAAAGAATGCTGAAAATTTGTGAAATACTTCTCAACTATTTTTATTTATTTATTTATTTTTAAAAACTCTTTTCAGACCTTTAGTCAAATTACAAATGGGTCATTTGTTTTTGAATATCTTTTTTTAATTAATTTTGTATTCTGGGTAGGGAACCTTTGGTCAGATATACAGCTTATCTTTGGGCCACTCTGTGGGCTTCTTTTCTTACTGATTGCTTCTTTGGTTGTACAAAAGCTTTTAGTCTGATGAGTCTATTGTCACCCTAATTCTTGGGCAAGCAATGTCCTGTGTGAAACTTCTTTTCCTGTCCTGTGTATACTTACCACAGCAGGGTATACATTGAAAGCTTTGTTCAGTTTTGAGTTAGCTTTTGTGTAATGAGGGATACAGGAACCCACTTCTTGGTTTATCTTTGGTGCATTGAGTGAATTTAGAAATTCACCCATTTCTTTCAGGATTTTCAAATTTAATTGAGTACAGACTTTTTAATTATTCAATTATAACATAGTGATTCTTTTTCTTTTCTTTGCTTCCTTCCTTTTTTCATTTTCTCTCCCTCATTACTTCCCTCCCTCTCTCTCTTTCTCACTTCCTCTCCCCTCTTCTCTTTCTCTTTTATTTGCTTATGAACTTTTGTCTCTAAACTGGAGAGTTAAGGTCAAATATTTAAAATTATTATTGGAAACTATGTATTAATTGCTGCCATTGCATTAATTTTGATGTTTGTTTTTTAGTCATATCCTGTGTTTTAGTTAATGTAGCTTCTTTTCTTTCTTTCTTGACTTTCTTAGCAATGCTTAGCTCTGTCTTCAATCTGAACAGCTTGTTGCTTCCAGAATTTAGTGTAAAGTTAGAGTGCTGTGAATGAATTCTTGTTTTTACAGTATTTATTTTACTTTTGTTTTTGATATTATAATTACTTCATTCTCCCTTCCTTGTTCTCCCTCTAAAGCCCCATACAACCCCTCTGTTTCTTTCAAATTCATGGCCTTTTCCCCATCAATTGCTGTTGTATGTGTCTTTTCAAGGATGACAGGTAGTTTTGGTAGGTAAAATAGTATAGGTTGATATCCATGGTTCCATAGACCTTAAAGAGCATGGTCCAAGTTTTTCTCGATTTCAATTTTCTATTTTAAAAATCAACTTTAGTTCTTATTAGCATTATCTCTATTGTTCAAACTCAATTGAAATATACTAATAAGAAAAATGAAATTCTGATGATTAAATATATGTATGTGTAATGAGTAAAATGCAGAATTTAGCTAACAATTCACTAAAATTTGTTAATTAATTTCAATAGGTTTACACAATAAAATAATCTTACATAAGGGGATAAAAGCATACAGTAAAGGAAAACATTTTGTGCTTTTAACTTGTTTGTAAACTAAAACCAAAACTATTTCAATGTAACTTTAAAAGCAGTTTTAAATGACAAATAAAATGGGTAACAGTTTCCAAGACCATCCCAGGAATGTGTCTCACAGTGCCAGGTGGGGCAGAAGCAGCACTAAGTATACATGGGGTGTCAGTAGGGAACAAATAAAATAAATAGAAACAACACAAGCCACATATTTGATATACACATATTACAAGCACCAAGTTGTCATTGAATTGAGTATTTATAATCAAATATTGTTAAATACAAATAAAATATTTATATACCATGTTAAGCAAAAAATTTAGCCAAACTAATATTTATAAAAACCATAACATGCCATTAGAAATTAATGACCATTTAGAGAATTGGGAGTGAATTCTCATATTATCACTACTTGTCTTAAATGGTGACTAGTGTTGCTTCTCAAGTACAAATTCTTTTCTTATCTGTTAAATCCTATTTTCCTATGCTTGTAATTAAGACACATGGGGAATATATGTGTGTTTCTGTTTTTTACTACTTAATTTTATCACAGAGAATTGATTTGTTTCAGTATAACTTCAATTTTGGGTTTGTATGTAATTTTAAATTACTAACTAGCTCCATAGACACTCCTGTTAAAAAAAAAAAAAGATAAAGTCATTTTCTACTCACACAGCACAATTAACTTACTTAGTTCCAGGAAACAGACTCCAACTAGGCAGTAGCTAACATCTTTCACTTAGGTATGTTTGCTTAGCAGATGAGTTTTATATGGAGATCTTATTTCATTGATTTAAAGGTAGTCATTTGTTTCTCAGAATGCAATTAAAACTACATTCCATAATTTAGTGTATGTGTGTATGTGTTACAATGAGAGAGAAATAGATACACAGAGAGAAATAATGGCAAAGAGAAAATGATAGAAGTGATAAATGACAGAAATAGTACTATTTATTATTTTAAAAATGAAAGTGGTACAAGTGAACGTATGGTACACTGCCTTCCAGTGTAGACCACTGTGAACTTTCAATGTAAAATGTGAGTGTAGGTGTGTGTGTGTGTGTGTGTGTGTGTGTGTGTGTGTGCACACGCGCGTGTGTGTGTATGTGTGTTTCAGTTTTTTGACAATGTTTTACAGTGTATTTTGACCTTATTCACCTCTCCCAACTAACGCTAGATTCAATAGCCCTCCCTACTCAACCAAAATAATGTTCTCTTTAACATACATTTTAAATATACCTATATAGTCCAATTTTGCTACACATATATTCTTAGATACATAGCCTTTCACTGGAATGTGATTAGTGCTTACAACCTTAAAGAAAACTGACTTCATTTGTCTAGCATCTATCAATTGCCAGTACCTTCTCAAGTAAGGGTAGAATTTCATGCCCATCACAAATAGCAGTGCTGGGATTTGCTAAGTTGAGGTTAGGTTTCTTGTGCACGCTGTCACAATAACTGTGAATTCAAATGAGTAATTGTCCTTTTATTTCTAGAAGCATTGTTTCTAAAAAACAATTTCATAATATATCTGCCATCTTTTCTGTAATGATCCCTGGTATTTGTAAGAAGGATGTATAATATAGATATCCCATTTAGAGCAGGGTATTCTGCAATACCTTGTTTTGCTCCTTGGCCAGTTTTGAGTCTCTGTGTTATCTGCCTAATTGCCATCTCCTGCAAAAAGTAGCTTTTGTATTTAAGGTTGAGAAATGCACTAACCTACAGGTACAGTAATATGTCATTAAGAGTCAATTTAAAAGCATGCCCATTTAGTAGGACAATAGTAGTCAATTCTCACATAGGCACTGTAAGTTATTTAGTCACAGATCCTTTGTTCTGATACTGATAAAAGGTTTGGCTTTATTTTGTGACCTGGGATATACATACAATTAGAGAGTACTGCTACGAATACCACATAGTGGGAAAATCTTATGAAATTAGTTATTTTTGACTGATGGTTTGAAGTTTCATTATTAATGATCCCCAAGTTTGTTTTGTGTATGTGTTATAACCTATGAAAATAGCAATAGTGAAATAAAATCAAGATTCCTGGGTACAGATAAACTGGGAAAAATGCATAAAAGTAGTTTTAATGTGTAGTAAGTCATACATACGTGTGTGTGTGTGTGTGTGTGTGTGTGTGTGTGTGTAATTTTGTCATCTTGAAAGGACACACTACTTCACTAGCATTAGCAAATGTTGTGAGATAGCAACAATCTACGTGTATTTTTGTCAGAGCTCTTGGGTGTCACCCCTTAGATCTTCAGTTCATTATGTATGACCAGTTTAAGATGTGGGGGGCAGATGTCACAACATTTTCAAGCTCATTTTTGACCTATCTACTTTCTTAGTTTTAATTTTGGAGAATTTTATATGAGTGTTGAATTCACATTATTTCTCTACTTCCTCTTCCCATCAACCCCTCCCACATTCCCAATCCTCTTTGAATTCATAGCCTCTTATATCTTATATAATTTACAGATGAGATGTTACTTTCTGGGTTGTGGCTGTGCCTCAAAGGCCAAAGCAAAAGTATTTATCTAGCTGGAAGGATGATTTTTTATAAATACATAGATGCAGATCCCTACCCTAGTCTTCCCTGGTATATATACTCTTGTCTCTCTCCTCTGGGTCATGTGCAACTAAGCATACTTGCTTACAAAAGATGGTACAGAGAAGGCACATCCTCATGTGAAGGTTTCATGACCCTTTCTGCCCTTCTATAAAAGGATGTAAATAGTCAAGCCAAGCTGAAATGATCTTTTGCAAGTAGGCACAAGATGGTTGATGTTTGACTCTAAGGATAGTCCTATCCAATACCTCTAACTCTTCTCTTACATTCTTTCAAATTCCTTCTTCATCAAATATCCCTGACAATGCAAAGAGTGACATAAATATCTGACTGTTTTATTCAACTCTAGCAAAATATTGAACTCTTGAGTTTTTAATCAAGCCATTTTCTCCAGAATATACCTGTTGGCAAATATTGTGGTTATCTACCCTATTACAAACCAGATGTGAAGGTAAGGAGAAAAAAGAAAAATGAAAAAAAAAAAATCCAAATATACATGGGCATCAATAATAATCAAGCATCAGTTAATTTATATTTAATTAAATATTAATTTATCTAATTAATATAAGTAAACTGGGATTCCCAGTTTACCACCTTATAGCTTCTTGGAGCATGTGTTTTTACTTTGGGATACTCTTTAACATACAGAAGCACAGGTTAATGAAAACATTATCCAATCACCTTAACAGGATCCACTTAGGACTAACCCAATCATAAAACTCCCAAGATTCCTGAGCAACATCTGAACATTCCATCCTTCATGAGCTAATTTCTCATGCATGTTTCCTCATGTACACCTGCATGTCTCTAAAATGAGTATCTAAATTTGCAAATTTATAAAGGTTAGACTAATGTTGTCTATATGTAACAAAATGTTTACAGAGAGGATGGGCAAAACAATGATGTAAAGTCCTAAGTCACTATCTCATCATGAATAATGGTACTCTAGTGATAATCTTGGTGAAGTACTATAGCGGTTTAATAAGGATCAGGATAAACAAATAGGCCAAATAGATGTTTATTCAGGGAGAAATAACTTACAACCTAGACAGATGAACACCAGCAAGTTCTACCGGATGCTCTCCCCTACGTGTCCCGCCAGCAAGACAGCATTCCCTGGCTCCTCCTCAGACCTAGTTCCACAGGTCACCTCCGCCACTGGCTTCACCCCCCCAATGGGCGTAGTCAGTGCCACAGAAGGAAACAATTCCCCTTTTAGTCTAAAGAATCCATTTAGGCTTGATACAAAAATATTAACAAAACAGTGAATAGCAAGTGTGCTCTAAGAAAAGGAAAATCGAGAACAAAACAACCTACATATCTAGTCCTAGGGTGAAGTCATAATAGAGTTTACAATAGAGTTGTCCTCAGCTGGAAAACTTAAGGCTAGTACCTAATATATCTAACTAGGAAGAGAGAATAATAGCTGTGGTAGTTTAATCTTCAACCTCATCAAGACCTAAGAAGGAAAATGATGATACTAGGGTAGACAAGAAGTGCAGATGGGCAACTTCCAAAAGGTGCAGTGAGGACAGAAACAGCAAGCTACCTGGACATTCACCCAAGGTCTCACAGCAATGTTGGTACACCCAGTTTTGGCTAAGGCCAAGAGAACTTGACAGACCACAACAGCAGCAGGGAGGTAGAAAGGCTGTCTTACCCTGACTTGGCAAGGCTCAACAGTCTTCTATATTTCTCTTCTGCAAGCACATAGGACCGCATGTCCAAATCAGTGGTCAAGGTGGGGGCAGTTCTTTGCCAAAGAGGCCATTAGCTGAGGTGAAAATGGACTCCAGAAGGAGCAAGAACAGTGTTCAACATATTTTTGGGAAAGTGCACGGTGCTGTCAGGAGCAACAGTGTCTAGTGTCAAAGGAATTACTAATATTACATTTAAATGCAATGTTCTGCATGTTAATTAAGTGATTGAAGATTAAGCATCTATGTCTGACTAATCTCATAGGTAAAGAAAACAGCTAAAAAACTGATTGAAACTTCCCTGAGTAAAGCAGGAATAAATACCTAAACAATATAAATATGTACATATGCATACATACAAATCCCTAAAATAGTAGAAATGTCTAGACAAGAGGTAGAAATATAAAGGGAAACATGATAAATATCCCAAATTGTATCAATATACATAATTTCTTAAACACAAGCAAAAGTATACATACCTAGAATATGGTAAGAATAATGTGTGTAAAACATCGTAAGTGGAAAGATTTCACACAATATGACAAAATATAATATACTATTCTTCCAGGAAGGGAATATAAACTTAATTTTACATAGCTTACCACAAATAAGAATATATAACAATGTAAGCTGTATAATACTATTATCTCAATCTTACTAAATAATTCACGAGAACATAGGCTAATCTACCTATATCCCCATCTAAACCATAACTTTATTCTGTCCAAAAGATAAACCCGAGTCTAAACATCACCTTCCATACCCTACCCTAAGTAACTAAAACCAACTCAAAGAAGATGAATATTATCCCCAAATTCCAAGAGTAGGGAAAGGGAACATTGTTATCTCAGGATTACTTCCTGTTGAAATGGGACGATGATTGCTCCATGGGATCCTGAATGACGAAAAAAATTAGCAACCAAATTTCTCAACAGAACTGGCTGTGACATATGTAGCTACTCACTGTGTGGCAGGAAATGCTTGACTGTAATTCTATTTGAAACTCTGGCCAGGGTGTAATAAGAAAGTGCACCATTACAGCTAGCTAGTCATGAATTGTCTCAAGCAAAACAGTCTCAAACCAGTTTTTAGGGTGATATTTGTAGTCCAGATGCATCATGTTGAGTCAAGTGGAAATGACGACATGGGGCCCCATCTTCTTTCCGGAGATTTCAAAGATTGTTGATAGCAATTGTCATTATTCCTTCTGGAAAACTTAAACATCAATATTAAAGTAAAATGTTTAAGTTTGAAGGTATGCATTAGGGAAAGGCAACAATAAGCATTAAAATGTATACGAGAAAGTTAGGATTTCAGAAAGAAAATTGCATATAAGTGAATGAGTTCCCAATTTTGTTTTCTTCTACCTTACACCAATTGGCTTCTTGATTTAAGGCAGAAACTGTGAATTTAATCTTAACAACATGCTTGAATTTAGAGAAGGAAAGCCAAATCCAACTCCAAAGCCAGCATTGGCTTACATGAATGGGACAACAGGAATACTAGATAGGAAAGAGTAATAGATTTCTATATATAAATAGTTTATTAGAATTAAATATTTTTACCATAAATCAGATTCCTTTTCATTAAATTATTGTTTTGGGGGACCTGTCTTCTCTTGTGTAGGTACCTACATGTTCAGTGTCTTTTGACTGTTTGAAAATAGGTTTTCTCTGTTTTCCTGTAAGAACAAGAACAGAACACTTCCCCTACATTTGAGAGGTCTCCACACATCTCATGGGACCTAATTTGTTGGATGACTTGTCATTTCTATTCATTAAGGTGTTTCTCTTGTTTAACTCGGGTCTTGATTAACTTAGATGGTATCCATAGTTTTTCTTCTCCTGTAGATATAAATGTGAAACCCCTACCCCAACGTAACACATACCCTGGTTTCCATTCTGAGGTCAATACATCCATGAAGTATATTGGCTGATTTAGTTCAGAAGTTTTTTCTCTTGTCCAGTGTCTTTCTGCAGCTGTTTTTCCTTTTTCATCAGCATTAAGAAAGTTTAATGTTAATAAAGCATTATGTAATCTGTGTTTGGGTGTCTTGGTTACTCCTGCCTGTTTATGGAAAATTTCTTTTAAAGTATGGTTGGATCTCTTATGGAACATTTCTTTCAAAGTATGGTTGGATCTCTCAACTAGTGCTTGTCCTGTAGGATTGTGTGGTAGACCAGTTAAACAGAGGTCCGGGCCCACTCTCCCGTAAGATGAGACAATGTGGAAATACTTAGATTAATAGAAATGGGTTAGTAATTAAGACAGGGCTAGCCAATAAGAAACTAGTACCTGGCCAAAAGCATTATATCAAATACAAAGTCTCTGCATGTTACTTGGGGCTGCTGCCGCAGTGAGTCCAGGCCAGCAGGAAAAAAACCTACTTGCAACAATATGGTGCCGCAACATAGCTAATAAAAACTTCCACTGAAAATTTAACAAAAGCATAAAAAATGGTTTTAAAAACAAAAGAGCTAAGACGAACAAGGCTTCTTGATAGCAACCTGTTTTTCAATTAAACTCTGTTTTACTAGAAACAACCAAAGATTTGCCCGACTCCTTTAAGGGAGATTTCCTAACTCCGCATAAGCCACAACAAAACCACAAGTCTTTTAAAGTGTTCTGCTAGCAACTGAATGGTGTGTATGAGAGCTGGCCATAGCAATGACCACAACTCCAAGCTGGCAACATGCTGCTGAGTCCTGTGTAGACCATGGCAGTGAGTACAGTTCTCAGTTCTGGCAGTAAAAATACCTGCCACCATCTTGGATAGACCGTGCCTATGACTTTCATTTTAGCAATGTTGATGTTGACCAGATAAAAGACTCATGGTCAGGAAATTATAAAGATTTACAGTAAAGACAGATTCACATTAAGAAAAATCTAAACATTTACAGTGTGTTTTAAAATATATGTAGGCTTGGGAGAGAGAAAGAATAAAATGGTTTTAAAAAGACAAAGAGGAGCTGGGTGTGGTGGCACATGCCTTTAATCCCAGCACTCTGGACACAAAGGCAAGCAGATCTCTGTGATTGGAAAGTAAACCTGGTAGGCAGAATGAATTCCAGGACAGATAAAAGTTACACAGAAAAACCCTGTCTCAAAAAATAAAAAATAAATAAATAAATAAATAAAAAGTAAGACTAACGAAATAATAAAAAACTTAAAAATGGAGAGAATCTAAATACTGTATGGTATTATATTGTCTTTGTATAATTTGACTGCTGAGGAAATAACAACAACTGTTAAAACAAATGCTGCTGGATGAATTCAATTTATATATTTTAATATTGCTTTGACTCCAAAATTTAAGTCTCAAGACAATTTACTGGGGAAAAGAATTTCTATTTTTGTTTCCACAGAAAATAAAAAACTGTGGATTCCTTCCAGACTAATGTAGTTTCATCAAGCCAGACCCCCTGAAAGTCCCAGATGACCCAACATTCAAAACAGTTGGGACAAGGCAGCCTTGCAACTACAGCCAGAATTTCTTCATCTTCTTAGAGAATCTCCCATAACAGCGTCCTTTACCAGCAGGAAGTAGTTTGGAAACAATGATGCCCAAGTTCCCAAATATTGTTTATAAGTGTTTGTTTTCATTTATATGGGGTTGGTTATAAATGGTTAATGATAACAACCAATATTTATAATATTAATTATAATATATGGTATACATATAAATACTTTGTTTTGGAGTGGATTTTCATTTATTGATACAAATTTAAGTTCAATTTTGTGATATGTATATTTCTCTTGTTTAGGTATTGTGCTTATATAGCTCATTTAAAAATGTATAACTTAGTACAGGTCATAGATCATTACCTATAATAGTCAAAACTTATAGTTAAGTTACTTATGATTTCTAGATATATAGAGATGTATTTGAGATAAATAAGCATTCCTCAAACCTTTCAAAGACCTACAGAGTATGGCATTTAAAATGACTAGGGTTTTTCTTACCAGTGAAGCACAATTGCTCCTGGCAACACCACCTGCATCAGAAAGGAAGATGGACCTTGAAGAAATGTTTTATGGAGTTTGCTTTCAATATGGCAAGACTAGCCATTTGGGCAAGATATTGCTCTTGTCCGGACTGTTTGACTTTATGCTGTATAAATTGAACATGCAGGACCCACAGGAATGTGACTGCTGATACAAGATGAACAGTGTTGCAGGTTTCCTATACATGGAAGAGTCTGCCAGACATTCTTCAGGACACAGAGAAAAGTGACTGACAAAATGCCAATTCAGGAAGACAGTTTAAACTTTACTGCTTTGCTGAAGAGTCTGCCAGACACACTATGGCCTATGGGTTGAAGATGGAACATTACAGAAGAACTTCGGGTGACTGACCTGGCAGTGAGTTATCTCTGTCATTTCTAGAGTTTATATATTATTCTTCTGTGGTCTTTGATGGAGTTGAAGACAAATGGTTATGGTTATAGTTTTCCTTAGTTAGTATTAAAGATAAGGTACATATAAGAATTTAGACTCATGAAGATAGGATAGATGATGAAATATGTTTTAATTCTTACTAAATGTTAATAAACTAAATATTGTTAACTGTGATTCTTATTTGATAACTGTTGTGTGATATATTTTGCTATGTTAAGGTTAAAACCCTTCTTTTTATTTGGGCAGAAAAGAGGAGATGAATGGAAATGTCATTCTGTAAGTATGTTTTTCATACCGGTTAATGAATAAAGCATTGTTAGTCAATAGGAAAGCAAGATAGGTGGGACTAGGAGACAAGGAGTATTCAAGGAAGTAGCAGGTAGGAGTCAGCATGTAGAGACTGGGGGGAACAGAGGTCCGGGCCCACTTTCAGGTAAGATGAGACCATGTAGAAATACTTAGATTAATAAAATGGGTTAATAATTAAGACAGAGCTAGCCAATAAGAAACTAGTATCTGGCCAACAGCATTATATCAAATACAATGTCTCTGTATGTTATTTGGGGCAGGCATGGTGGTGGTACCGGTGGCAGGGAGGGGACCACTGGTAACAAAGTACTTTAATAGAAGGTTGTCTTCTGTTCTGTTCTATTTAAGTGCCAGGTGATTGCAGAAGTTCAATAAGGACACATTAAAGGATACATAAGCTAATGTAAGGATACATAAGCGAGGTTAACCTTTCATGTGAAGATTCTATATACTAGTATCAGTTGTATCCTCTGTAGATCAATGTTGGACACAGGGCATACACAAAATACTGCTGGCTTAACATCTGATACAAATAGAAAATACCATAGAACTAAGGAACTTTAAAGGACTGCCCCAAACAGTAAACTCAATAGGCATGTTTTAGTATTCAGCTACTTCCTTATATTGCATAGAAAATGGACTGTGGTAGCATGTATTTCTCACTAATGGTCAGCTATATTAATTATTCTATTGGATGTTCAGGTTAAAAACAGTGATAAAATACACAAAATAAGTTAATGGAAAATAAATGGGCAGGTAGCCTGAGAATATAGTCTCAAACTTACCTTTCCTTGAATATAACTGAAGATGGAATTGCCTGAACAGATTAGAGACTTTACCATTCTTCATCTCCAAAATTCCTGCTACCTTGGTGATAAAAATATTACTCTAAATATTTTAATGTAGTCATGTGGTTGTGGTCTAAAAGAAATTTATGAACTTTGATTGCATGTAAAATATTAAGCATGAGAAACGGAACCCAAGTTAATTGCAGGGAATTAAGTAAGGACTGAGTTAAAAACAACCAACTCAGGATAGTATTCCCCTATTTTCAGTCTTCAAACTGTGCCATCCTTGCAGAAATCAAATTGTTGGTGTCATGAAAAATTATGTGTCACTTAAACTATTGAAAATGTGGCGAGGAAATACTTTTCCTGATAAGTTAACCACAGCCAGAGGGAGTTCATTCAGTTCTACACAGAAACCTGAAATTATTGATCACTTGTCCAAAAATTGCTGCCTCTGAAAATCTTCAGTAGTTTTTCTTCTGATACAGAAGCAAAAGAATGTATTACCAGTAGCTTAAGTTCTTAAAATTATTACATCTTCTCCTGTTCTCTATGATGTCAAAGGTATTCTGAAGCTAAATAGCAGAAAATGTCTAATTTAAAATTTAGATGTGCTTAGAAGGAAGTATTTTGTGTTTATCTATTTGCTTGGGATGAGAACAGTAACTCACAAACTGAAAACATGTTAGATAGAATTTTTCATAGATTTGAAAACCGTGAGAATGAAATGAAGGATGAAATTTCCCTACAATAATATTATTCAGTACACCAATTTGATTTTTGTGGGCTGTCAATTCTTCTAATCCAGTATTCTAGGCCATAAATACAACCTTTCAATACAGACTTTATACGTTCTGAACAATACTGGCTTGTACAGGAGTTGAAAAGAAAGAAATGAGCAAAAGACAGGAAGCAGAAACTGTGAGTTCAGTGAAATATGCTTTGAGGTACTGCAGGGGTTTTGAGGAGAGATGATATAAGTGTGTTCAGGAATGTTGACTAATATTCCAATACCCATGGAAACTCAATGAGTTTGATTCACTGGCAAAGGCTAGGGACACATGTGACCCACCTGTCCATAGCTGTGTCATTTTTAACACTGCATTTAATTCTTATTGATTCAATAGTACTTTTGCAAATGATTCTATCCTTATTAAAACAGATGGTTTTCTATATCTGCTTTTCTTCATTATTCTCTCTCTCTTTGTGTGTGTGTGTGTATTTTAATTAGTTGGGTACTAAAGGTATTCTTGATGTATTAGAGTAAACACAAATTAAATAATAGTAAAAGAGCCATATATTTAAGTATATGCATTTTATTTTATTTAGTTAGTTTGGGGACATCTCTCAAACCTGTGAACATGTCTTAATACAATTGTGTGCTTCATCAATGAGGTTTCTAGAATTCTTTCTTCAGTACTCAACATAATGAAGAAAATGTTAGAAATGAAGTAGTTTTTATGTTATTAACCTATATAATAGGATGGATTAAATCAAATAAAAACTATTCTGTAGAAGCTTCCTAGCCTATGTCTACAAAAATAAAGGCAGTTGAAGAAAGTTACTGTGTAATAGGCAACAATGCCCTTGCTAACAGCAGAGTTTAGCAAACAAAGTCTAATCGCAGGAATAGGGTTTGGAGTCCTGGCCAATGAAGTCTCAAAGACTACAAACATTGCAGGCTATTGCTTTTGTTCATAGTGTTCTTTAAAACATGACAACAATACCCTGTCAATGATAACAGCATATACTCAAGAGAAATCAATATAGTACTTAACTAAAAACTTCATCCTTATTATCTTGCTTTTATGGTTTTAGAAGGATCCATGTATGCTACTAGAAAACAGGAAGTAATTCTCAATTATCAGAGGCATAAACATCATGAGAGTAGCCAAGTATTTTCTGATAGGATTTAAATCTCCACAATATCAAACACATATCTGGCAACATTATCCCGTCAGGAAACTTTGTCTAGACAAGTTTTAGGCCCTGGACAAGAAACTACTACTATCATTCTGCTAAGTGAATGGAATAATAAACTAATGCTTAGGACTTCTCATTATACCTACAAACTGAGTAAGTTTCAACTCCCATAGGAGGTGGTTCTGTTTGCAATAGTAGGTGATCAGCACTACTGGCCAAAGTTCAGAGAATAGATTCTGCAGAATATTGGGCCCCCAAATAAGCATGTTTACCACACCTTCTCCTGCAGAAGCTGAGGGGCTATGGTAAAAGAGGAAGCTGAAAAAGCCTAAGATGTACAAGTATTGTATGACTAAAGTAAATTGTGTCTTGTTTAACATGGAAAAGTAGCTACTAATATAAATTCATAATATTTTGACAATATAAACAAATATGTTTGTCAGATTGGCCAGATCTGCTCACTAGCAGCATTCATAGTGGGGGATGAAGAATAACCTCTAGTCATGTCATTTTACTTTCTTGTCTTTTTACAACTTTCAGTTTATGGGAAAGAGTCACTTTTTTTTTTTTCAAAGTATAGTCCTGGTAAGTCTATCATGCTGCAGTGAAAGGCCACACATCCAAGAATTTCAAGTTGGTATTGATTTTTTTTTAACTCACAAAACAAAAATACAAAGAATTCAAAGTTGAGCAGGAAGGAAGTGAGAGTATGTCTAGGAAGATCTGGGGGAGGGAAGGTGAACACAATAAAAAACTAACAAATACAAAACTGACTTTAATGCAATTTCATAGTTCTTTTTCTTCAAATCCCCTAGGAAAATGTACAGTTGTGTTTTTTTTCCCTCTCTCTTACCTTTCTGTCCCTTTCTCTGCATATAGCACAGTGGCTGGTGCATTGTGAAGTCTCAGCAAATATTTGATCAATGAGTAGATGTGTGAGTAAAAATTTTCACACACAAAATTAACTATCTCTATGAAATTTATTGAAACCACCATCATATAGTCTTAGTTCAAGTTCTGTAGAAGAATAACTACTGTAAACTCTTAGAACTTTTATCTGGAATGACTCCTACCTGCTTCTTATCTGAAGATCAAGTTGGCACCATCATACGAGCTCTCAGATGTTAAAGATTGCAAAATAGGAAATATTCCTTCTAGAAGATCATGGGAACCATGTATGATATAATTGAGTGAAAAGGCATTCATGAAAATGCCGTGTTGAGAAACATGGCACACCTATGTGTCTTGGCTGAGTGCAGTCACTTACATGATTGCAAAGTCAGGTGGCACATCGCATATGGCATATGGCAGGCTTCTGTTCCAGCAAATGCATGCCACAGGCCAAAGAGCAGTGTCATTCCTACTGATTACATTATCTTTCATTTGTTGAAATTTTTTATTAATGTTTTTTTACAACTTTTATAGAGACAGAAATTTTCTAATGTACTTCAACATATTAAACAGCAGATTTCCATATTAATGATTTGCCCACCTACAAAACTGCATAATGCATCTATAATTTCTATAAATATAAATGAAGGATATAGAAAGACTATTTCATAACATACTAAAACAAAAAATAATCTATTACCAGATTCAAAATATGATTATGTACATTTAAACATATGCTATCATATCTTACTTTAATATCTACTTGTTCACTCATACAAGAATCCTCCACTTAATGAATTTTCTAACCATTATGAATCAAGATACCAAGTCTTAGACACTTCTTTAAAATAATTTATAGCCTAGATGAGAAAATACAAGATTAAAAAGAAAATCAACTACAATGTGATGAGTATGATAGTATCAAATGCAGGACACGAGGCCAAGAAAAATGTTAGGTGTGAATGAGTATCAGAGTAAATTACCCTAAATACTGCCCTATGGAAAGTAACTAGGTTAAACATTTAGGAAAAGAGCACAACAGTTAGAAAGCAAATAAAGGGATTTGTAAAAGCATAGATACAGATTATATTCAAAATTTGAGAAGCTCTAAATTTAGGATTAATAGAACCAAGGTGAGCTACATGTTGCTTATACTTAGCAGGTAGAGATCAGAAACTTACTTCATTCTATGTGGAGACTGGACTTTAACTAATGCGAAATACAGAAGAAAAATCAGAGTGGCAATCAGCTGTCATATGAAAGGGGCAAATCAACAGCAATCTCAATAAAGAGACATATAATAATAATAATATTAATAATAACAATAATAGGATGATACAATAGAAGATACTCCCATTCATACATATTGTGAGAACAAGACCGAAACTTGGAGGTAGATAGGAGAATACCCTGTTAAAGTAATGACTGAAATAGACAGTGTTAGAGTCCCGTGTAGACTAGACGATATTCAGTCAATTAAGAAAATAATTACTGATAACTACACTAGCTCTTATTTTTTAAATGACTTAGCCTTGGAAGAAGAAGAAAAAAAAAGAGTTAAGACTCATAAAAACAAACAAGTTATGTTCTAGAAAAAAAAGATGGTCTTTTCTTCCCTCTTTTTATTTCCCCTTCTTTCTTTTTGGATAATCCTTCTTTAATATACCACATTTGCCTTAAAGAGAGTAACAGATTTTTTTATTTTTTTTCTTGTGGCTCATTGAATGTTGTTTTAAAAAATGAAATAACTGTTCTTTGAATAAATATATCTGCACCGGCTGGTTTTATGCGTCAATTTGAAACAAGCAAGAATCATCATAAAGGAAGAAGTCTCAGTTAAGAAAATGCCTCCATGAAATCCATTTCTATGGCACTTTCCCAATTAGTGATCAGTGGGAGAGGGTCCAGTGCATTGTTCATGGTGCCATCCCTGAGCTGACAATCCTTTGTTCTATTGAAAGCATGCTGAGCAAGTCAGAAGAAGTATGCCAGTAAGCAGGACCTCTCCATGGCCTCTGCATCAGCTCCTGCCTCCACAAACCTGCTCTGTTTGAATTATTTTCCTGACTTCTTTTAATGATGAATAGCAAAATGGAAGTGTAGCTGAATAAACCAGTTTCTTCCCAACTTGAGTTTTTGTCATGATGTTTCATTGCTGTACAAGAAACCCTACCTATGACAAAATCTTAGTCATATTTTGTCTCTCGAGGAAAATATTTTTCATATCCAATTTCTCTGAAGACATTAGAATTTCTAAAAATGTCAGTTCAATTCTAATACATTTTTTAAAAGTAAACATATACACCCAATAAATTTTCTGATACAACAGTATGCTATTATTCACAGTACACTCTTATTATGTCTTTTGTCTTTATGTATTTGTAGTGAAATCTCTCCTTATTTTGCAATGTTACTTTCAATTAGTAAGACAGTATAATTAAGAAGCAAAGAAAATATACTCCCGAAAATAAAACAGAACGATGTTACTTGGAACTTGACAACAGATATAATCATGGTGTGCCACACTGAGGTATAACATAGGGTTTTTACATGAACAGTAGTTATTGCTATAGTCTTTTGTTCTGTCAGTGTCATTTTTTTATTTTAGATATATTATATCTGTTAATAATTAAATGTGGTAAAACTATGAAAAAAATAATAAAATTAGTGATGCTGCTTTCCATGCTTTATAGAAATACAGAGCTCATATTGATTGATTATGTGATGTTGCTTTCAAGAAATGAACAAATAAATTACATTTATATTACCACTAATGAGAAATGAAAACCTAGTCTGCACAGAAGACTTGTTCTTCAACAAAACTTGTGACTGTAATATTCCTCTAACTTAGAAAGTAGAAAATCTAAGGCTTAATTTATTCAAAGATGCACACATAAGAGTGGTGAATCTCTTGCTTGTCATTTAGCAGACTAATAATTACCAGAAGTAAATTGCCATTCTTTAATAAAATATATATGAATGCAATGATTAACAGTGAATCACATCATATGAAAACAAATACTGACTGTTTATATATATATATATATATATATATATATATATGTAATCTTTATTCACTGACAGATGTTTAAATATTCCAACCTGAAGCAAAAGCACAATTCTTTGTCCTGTTACTGCTGCAGAATCTTCAGTCACCTATTTACTGAAGTTAAAGCTAAGGATGAACTACATTCTGAGCTCTGGAAGCTTACACTGGGTATGCTGTTGACTGCCTGGAACAGGGATATTATTTTCAATGATTTTCATTCCACTGAGATGATAGAAACTAAATAAAGATATGAAGAAACTTAAGGTAGTAATTATTTGTAGAAATAAAAATGATGTGCATGAATGCATGAGGAATGTTCTAATGGCATCTTGTCTCGTCAGTAAACTTGCCCACACATGGTCAACATAGATGCAATAATTTGTTATAGTTAATTGAAGAATAAACTCCTGAAAATTTTTGGAGCTAGTGCTGTCTGTATGGTTAGAAAGCCAACCACTTTGTTAAGAAGCTATCAATCACAAATAATTATAGCAATTAATTAGACAATAGAAGAAACAGAGCCTCACTAGAAAGACATTGGTATTTTGTATCTTTGGAGCATCACATATTCCCAAGTTTCTGTTCTCATTTTTTTTTAATCTGTGATGTCTTTGCTTTTCAGAAGGCTGTCACACCTGGCTTGTGGCAATGGATAACTTGTGTTTTAAGAGTAAATATTGATAAGTTACCATAAATAGTTGACTTTAGAAATTTTTGCAGAGTAAAGAGCAGAAAGGTTGTAAAGCCAGAATGAAGAGAGAATGAATAAAATGATTGACTTCTGAATAAAACATGGTACATGCATCAACTCACTGTTGCTGTGAATACTTGCAGAAGTTCAAGAGAAAATTGCAGCCTGGGTGAGAGATGGTCCCCAAGGTCCACAACTGACTAAGGACATTTGATGGCTGCTGAGAGAGGAATAGTCATTATCCATTGCTCATGCCCCAGTAGATGGCCCCAAACCCATGTTTATTTGTGCCACACTAAACTCATGAATATTAGTAATAAAAAATCAAAATAAAAGAGGAAATAAATCTTGGAGGGAGAAAGCTTAAAAGACATTTTAGTAGGGATATATTATGACTATATATAATCACTAGATGTTGTATAAGTACATAAATTTTTCAAAGAATACCAATATTGAAAAATAAATTAACAAATGAAATGATGGGCAATGCTACCAAGAGAGATAGTCAGAATGCACTATCCCCAGCCATTGCTCCTGATATTATTATCCCCTCAGTGTAGTGCTCTCCTTTTGAATATCAGACTTAGTAAAGTGGTGCTTCAAACAATAATCCATGAGTTCTTTGCCTCAAGCTGGGACCTGTTCAATACAAGTTCTAACAGTCAGAGTAATAAAAAAGACTCTAGATATCAACTACAACTCATGCAGCTAACAGAGACACCTGTGAGGATATATCCCCTTCTGCAAGTGTCAGCGAAGATCTTTCCCTATTCTCTTAGATCCATTATCCCTTCTGCCATCTTCAGAGCCACAATGCTAGATGTTCTCATGGCAGAACTGTTAACTTTCTCTCCTCTTCCCTCCTCTACTTTCATGGTTTCTTGATACTTCCTTTAACCCACTTATTTTATTTTTTTCTGAGAGAAATGGTCTTCTTTAGCTCAAGCTGGTCGTCTTGAATTCAACTGTGTTACTAAGGTGACACTAAATTTCTGATCCTCCTCCCTCCACCTCTTGGATGCTGTAATTACTGCCATCTGTCTCCATTCTCCATTTTATGCACTGCTGGGGATGGAATTCAGGGGCTTTTGCATCCTTGGTAAATGCTTTACCAACTGCAGTATAGCTCTAGGCCTGGTGCATCTCTTGACCAATGCTAATCTCCTTACATTAGTTACATCTGTGTGGCAAACTCAGCTTCATTCTGGTTCTAGATTTCAGAACCTGAAGGTTTTAGATGATGATATTT
This sequence comes from Phodopus roborovskii, assembly GCF_943737965.1. NCBI lineage: Eukaryota > Metazoa > Chordata > Mammalia > Rodentia > Cricetidae > Phodopus > Phodopus roborovskii. The sequence goes on along the minus strand of NW_026126525.1, from coordinate 41,316,759 downwards.
GTCATCTGGCCATGCACATCTAAGGTCTCTGTCTATTATGTGAAATAGTTGTTCATTTCTGTGTTTGTTTTCATTCTTTACAACATGTAACTTAACAGAGACAAATTAGTGCTTTTTGGCAAGAAATCACTTTCATATTTAAATGAGAGAGGCGGTAAAACTGAAATGTGTCCAGGCATTAGGAAATGGATCCATGCCCAATGATGGAATTGCTCTTTTTGTCACATGAATTTCGGCTCAATTGTTATCATCTGACAGTTTGTTTTTAAACATGGCAGAATTATTATTAGAATAATGTTTACTATATGTAGGTTTTATGATCTTATGAGCAACCTGCATATATTTCTGTACATGTGTTTCCCAGTATGTTTCACAGCAAAAGGTAGCTTTTGCTGTGAAGAGAATATCAAACAATTGGTCTCATGTTCAAAGCCATTTCAAAAATCCATTGCTTACAAATGCTAAAAAATTGAGGTCATTATATACAATTGACTCCAAATGGCTTTTTAGAAAGGAAAAAAGAAAAAGATAATTGGGTACTCCCCTGAAGACAGCAGTATATTATGAAATAAATCCTAAGGAATTGCAAATCCTATTGAATTAGAGTATTTTTTTCAGTTCCTGTGCTTTATTATATAAAATATAGATGCCTCCAAATGTATCATCAAACTCAGAGTGCTTATTGACAGTTGCTTGAACTGCCAAACAGAGAGAGAAACACACACACACACACACACACACACACACACACACACACACACACACACTAAAATGCAGTGTTGACTTTTCCCTGAGGAATTTGGAGCTGTTTGAAAGTTCAACATGTCTCTTGAACATTTCAGCACACCAGTAAGAAACTGTGCTTTACATGGAAGTGCTTTAAATCGAACCAAGTAGAGCTAAAGAGGGTGGCAAGAGGAACCCAGGGCAGCACATCGGTCCCCATGTGAGATGCTACTGCAATAAGAAAAAGATAAGTTGGCTTAAAATGGTTTGAAATGATAGCAGGGTTTTTAAGACAAGAGGAGAATCATGCTAAAAGAAAGCAGTTCATTGTGAGGGAAGATGAGCAGTGAACAATGAATCTCATCACTTTTGTAGGTAACACTCCCTCTTCTTCTTACAGCTCTATCCATTATTAATGAGCACTATTTTTGAGTGTGAAAGAACTGTTTGAAAAACATTAGCATTATCTATTGGATATGATTGACATTGTCATTCCTTTCATTTTTCTGTTGGCAAGTGACATCCCTGTAGACTTATGTGCATCTGGACATTACTAATACCCTCCTTATGCACTCTGGGCAGCTGTGATATGGAAATTTTAGCATTATACTTTACAGATAATTTTTTAGCTTTACAATGAATTCTTTCACAAGATGAGGAAGTCAAGGCTTTTTGCAAGCAGTGATCAATCAGAAAAATTATACCTTTTCATATCTTCCTCAAATTTTCATAATAATTTATTTGACCTGTCAGTGCAAATTGCCATCTGCTAGCCAGGCCATTTTTGAGATCTATGTTTATTTGTGGTAATTTCTTTTCTTCCCACTCTTTGGCTTTTAAGGATGATTACATTTTTAATTGTTGTGCTACACAAAGAACTGTTGTCACCATGTACCTGATGTTTAGTTACTCCATAGCACTTTCTAACCCACTTTCATAATACCTTTAAATCAATAAAATTAAAAGGAACAAATTCAAGGATTAAACGAGTAATGAATCCAAGAAGAAAAATTAAGCACCCCATCCTCTTGACTTTTAAATATGTATGTAACTAAGCTTCTGCTTCTCTATCAGCTGCCCTGCTCCTCCTTCCACACAGTCCATATGCACACCCACGCAGAGATCTGTGGTCTTAAGTGTTGTTTACTGACTTCACATAAGCTTGCTACAAGTCGACCTGTTTCTCTGTACATTCATAGCCTGTCAATGCAGCAGGGCTTGGAATATCTCTTTCAGTCTTTCCAAATAATTTTAGTATTGTGAGAATTATTAACCAGACTTCTCAAGCTGTGTATTATTGTTAGAATGTCAATACATGAGTAAGAATAAAAGGATGGGTCTGCTTTGGAGTAAATGTATCCTGGGAATGTTTTTGCACTTTTCTTGTACCACAGCAACTGTCATGAAGTGGTACTCTCTGAAAAGGATCAATCATTGTGACTTTCTTGAAGTGGTATTACATTAGTATATTCTGTTGTTGTTAGTGTTGTAAGAAACACATTTTTAGAGTAGGGACTAGGCCTTTTCTCCTACCTCTAGGTTAAGGGAGTATCCCTCCATGGGGAATGTGCTCCCAAAGTGTTTTTGTGCACCAGGGATACTTCCTGATTCCACTGTCCAAGGTCCCCTAAGACTGCCTAGGCCTTATAGCAGAGACCCATGATCAGGGGGTCTGAATCAGTTCCATACTGGATTCCCAGCTATCAGTCTGAGGACTCATTAGCTCCTCCTAGTTCAGGTCAGCTATCTCCATGTGTTTCTATAGCTAGGTCTTGTTCTCCCTCTCTAAATCTGGATTCCATGCCCCTCCTGGAAGGCATCACCCTACATGTGGAGTGGGTGGTGGGATGGGAGGGTGGTTAGGGGCATGAGAGGGTGGGGAAAGAGGGAAAAAGGGAAGGAGGGAGTGGGAACTGGGGTCAATATGTAAAATAAAAAGATAAAAGAAAAAAAAACAAATTTTTATAAATTTTGATTTGATTGTACTATTTAGCAACTATGTTACTTGTATTGTTACTCTATGAACAGAGCTTTCAGTTCATATTGTTTCCACAGGAATATGCTGTGGTGTCTGTTTTTTAATAGTATACTCAGAAGTTTGTCTTCCTGGGTTCCAATAGTTACTGCTTTTATTACTAGTTGTATGAAACTAAGAAAATATCCCAACCCTTTCTGCAATTTGATTATCTCTATACAAAATTAAAAAAAAATATAATGCCTTAGTTTTAACAATTACTTATTAAGGGTCATTTATATGCTTCATTCTCACCCTCCCTGAACATGTACATATACAACATGCAACACATAATATTTAATATAAAAAGTTGTTATTGGCCAATTATGTTACATAGGTTACTTTATCTAAGATGTCTTATTTATTGCAAATTTTAATGTCCTGAATACCAAATAACTGAAAAGGAGTTGAATTTTCAATTATCCTACCATAATGTAATAGTATAGACAGTCTACATTTAGAGTTAGCATATTTTAGGTCATTGTTCTTTGCACACTCTTTTTAAAGCTGTGTGTTATTATAATGTTAGAAAATTTAAATCTTCAAGGCATAGTATTCATTAAGTCCTTTAGAATGATCTTCAAATCACATGCTCTACTAATTTTATTTGTTCAACCCAATTTTATTGTATGCCTGTTCCTATGATTTAATTTTCTTTTCAAAATTCATGTTTACATTGTGGTATTATGGATAGAAGGGATTAAGGCATGAGGGACACTACCTTATGGGTAAAATCAAAACCTATTTAAAGGAAGACTAATGCTACATTTGGCCATTTGCCTTTCTACTTCTGTGGTGTGGCACTATATAAAAATTCAACAAGAAATACCTAGGAAAATCAAAATCTAATACCATAGTCATGGGTATCCTGAGCTCTATATTTATAAGAAATAAGTGTTTTTAACAAATTATGAAGGCTTGTTACATATTATTTTGGAAGAATATATGGACTAAGAAATCCAATATTTTTGTATTGTTTTTAGCAAAAATTCTGAAAATCCACAAACAACCACAAGAGTTACATAGACTTTCAAGTAATTAAAAAGAAAATATGTGAAGAGTATGACAAAGGATGGTAAAGGTGTAAAGGACTTCATTATAAAAGTCAGTTGGAACAAGTTTTGTGGGCTGAAGTGATACTTGAGCTTGTTGGAAAGACAGCAAATAGGATACGACTATTTCTGTAGGCCCACAGTCCAGAGAGGCATGTGGCTGGGTGGGAAAAAAAAAGTAAGAGGAAAAACAAATGTCTGGTTTTGGTATATTTTGGAAGTAAAAATGACAGGTTTTGTGGAAGTTCTGAATAGCAGATGGAGATGAAAGAGCCATCCCCCGAAAAGGTGCCCAAGTTTTGGCAGGAGAAGCAGTTGGATGACAAAACAATAAAATTAATTTCCTTGTTGGATATAATTTGAAGGGTGGGAACATAAATTCAGGATACTGACTTGAACACAGTAATTTGAAATGGCTTCTAGGAATTCAAATTGTGAAATAAACTTGGCAGATAGTTTTGTAATGTATGTTAGAGCACAGGAAAGAGATCTAAGATAAAATTAAAACCCTAGTGTTGATGGTTATATTGTTAACATATTGTAGGACAGCCATTGTGCTAGCTATTGGCAATGAAATGGTAAGAGAAAACACATGAAAGGCACAATCATATAATGATAACCAAGATTCTCCAACCCTCCTTTACTTCCCTGCATGATCTTTTTCATTATAGACTGTAAAAGACAAGTAGGAGCTAACACTCCTATCATGAAGTAATGAAGTACATTCATACTTAATAATGGCATTATCTTAATTCTTGACCTAATCAAAGCAGTCATTGGATGAGATTGGACACATCTTGGAGATAAGTAATTTGTGTTCCCAAATGGAAAAGATTAGACTCCTATGACATCCAATAGAGGAGTACCCACTCTTGATCCCGAATAAAGCCTGATGGAGCTGAGAGATGTCACCAGGCATCAAATTGAATGAAAGTAATCATGCTCTCAACCAGATCTTTGCCTAAGAATTCATGCATTTGGCAGTTTGATTTTAACATGACCCAAATACTGTGTTGGATACAAGGTACAGAAAATCTGTGTGATGTTTTATTTTGTGATTGTAAACTAGTACATTGTAGTAATGTTTTACACAGCAATACAAACCAGGTCTAGGGACTTTAACTTTTTTCATCAGATTTGTAGTTTGCTAAGACAGAGGAAGAAGAGGTAAAGTACACTCAAAATTCTCCTTTCATTTTATTAAAGCTCTCTGGTAAATGGGTGCCTCTCTCTGGTGACACAACAGATGGGATGCTGAATCCCAAACAAGAGTCCTGAGGCAAGAACAGGTTTAAGAGGGACCATATTACAGAAGAGGGTATCCCAAATAGGCCAATGTTGGTTCATAGTACCGGGGGATCTCTTCTATCTAGACAATCCTGGGAAATAGGCACTTTGATATCATGATATGTAGATTGAGTCAAAGACCACTTTTATCTCTGTTTAGTTTACTATTGATTTAGGTATTCTTCAACCTGCATGTCATTTCATTAGTTTTCTCCTAGGGTTATATAGCATATTAAGTTTTATATAAGAAACACAGATCAAGTACTTTTGATTAACTTAAATATACTATTGTACTACTGTAAGAATTTTGCCACAGTAACAACACAATTCATTTTAATTTATTGTACAATGATAAAATTTTTTTCATTATTTTTTAGGAGAGACCACTAATAGAGTTCCAACTACTAAAAATTGTACAGTCTAATTTCATACATTTGGGAAAGTAGTAAGCATCAGCATACGCAGAGAGCAATGAATGAGCTGCACCTTGGAGGTCACAGAATCTCTCCTTTCAAATAAGAATCAAATTTTAATAACCTTCTCAAAAAGTATCACAAATTATCAATTTTGAATGTGTAACTGCAGCCTGTTCCTCTTTAAACATTGTAGCAATTAAAAAGACATTGACTATTTACCATCATGGTATATTTAAGTATAGCATTTCCTTTTTTTTCCATTCTGCTGTGAAAAAGGATGTTGTTGTTGTTTAGAAACATATAAGCTTTCCCCTCAGAGATTTAAAATGTTTAATATATTGTGCCATTTACAGTGCCACAGAAGTCTAGTCTAGAATGACATAATTTACCACAGGTAATTTATTGTTTTACTTTTGTCTTACAGCTTTGCTTGATTATTGATTTTACTAAATGGAAGAGAAGTATGACTTTCTTGTCATTTATATCCATTCCCTTTTTTTATAACTTATTGCTGAATGTAGTAGCTATACTGATTTTTTACATTGGATTTCTGAATTTTATGCTGTATAGCTCTATAGAGTCCCCTTAACTCATATCAGTATTGTTCTCCTTATTTTAAGCTGTTAGATACATACATCTCACTTGTCTTTTCTATAATTCTCATTAAATTATTAGTTAAATAAAAATTTTAACTCTTTAGCTTACTTAAATATATTCTTGTACATGATTTGTATTTTTTTCTATTTAATTTTCACAATAGTATGAATATCCCAACACATTTTCCTACTGTCATTTTATTTTTAATTTATTTCTGATATAGTCTTGTGTGGCCAATGGGTGTCTACATTTAGCTACATAGAGAAATAAGGCATTAGTTTTCCAAGGGTTGAGATTACAAGTTTGAGTGACCACTCATGGATACTGCTACCCTTTAGAAACCATGAAATGTATAAGTATTCTTTATTATCCCTAGAATTCTTTGGGTGTAATATTTGTTCACTCTTTAAACATAAAAGCAATATTGATTCTACTTGATCTGTGTGTTTTATATATACACACTTGGTTCTCAGGGAACTGGTGAAAAAAGAAAGGGAGATATTCCATAGGAAATTCACACAAAAACTTCATGATAAAGAAACTCTGAGATATATTTCCAGAAAGTGAAAATGTAAAGGATAAAATATTATGTGCTGTCCCAAACTTAGAAAGGAATTTCCTAATTTGACAGTGCTAGAAGAGATTCTTGTACTACACTTTAAGTTATATGATAAGATGAAGAAGAAAATCTATAGTTCTTTGCTATACATAAACTTGAAATTACCAGTTTTAATTATGATCTACTATGTAAAAATTGCATTTACTAACCATTTTCATTTCCCTGTGCATTATTAAGTGTAAATGAAATAAAAATTTTAATATTTAGATAAAACTTTATTAATTTAAATATTGCATTTTGTTACTGACTATAAAATTACTCTACAACTTACCAGATTATATCATCTTTATTAGTGTTTTTTTTCATAATGAAAAACTGCTATGTTAAATCTGTATAGTCAATGCCAAAAGTGTATGGTATCTATCCATGGGGTATATAAAACACCTAGAGGATAGTAAGACACTTAAGGATTCCAAATAAATAAATAAATAAATAAATAACACTTTCAAATAATTTTTCATTGAATTAGTCATTACCTGCTATTTGAACATTTTACAACTTATAAGTTTTACATTCACACTTAAGTATGTATGCAATAAACAAAAAAGAATATTGTTTCATAAAAGAAAAGATCATACTATTACTTAATGTGAATCAACATGGGCTGGCAAAATGGCTCCACAAATTAAAGGTGATTAGCTCCAAGTATGATGATCCAAGTCTGACCCTGGACATCTATATGGTGGAAGATAATCAAATCCCACATATTGTCCTCAGATTTCTACACACTATCTGTGGCACATAGTACCCATACATGTACACAGGCATACAACACATAATCATAAATAAAATATTTTAAAACAAGCTGAAGTATAACAACAATACTACATAATTTGGGGTCCTTATTTTATACCCACTAACTAAACTTTTAAGACAAATATTTATATTCTCATTCCTCAATTGGGCCACAATTAGATACACTCTAAAATTTTCCCACTTTCAATTCACCTTTAGTAAAGAACACAAGTGCAAGTCATTGACAATTTCCAACAGATTATTCAAACTGTGTTACAAGTAATGATACATAAGCCATAAGGTCAGTAAAAAATGGGGTAAAGGGGATATAAACACCAATCCCTTTGTAGCTACTTTAAGAATTAAGCAATGGTTTCAGAAAACAAGATGTCATAACTCTGATAATCATGAAAGTTTTATCAATCAAGGAAGTGCTGAATGAAGAAAATGTCTTTTTGCAAGCCTAGCAGTATTTTCTTTTGTACTGACTCCACATGTACCCAATGGCAGTGATAGGACAGTCATATTTCCTTGATTCCTGATTCTGTAAAGAACATAGCTATCATCTACACCAAACTGTGCTGGTTTACCCTGCATGGAGGTGCTCTCACTTGAAGGGTTTTTAACCTCAAAAGTTTATTTTAAAATGTAATAGCAATTGTAATAATACTAAAAGTTATGGCCTTTCAGTATGATATATCAAAATGCTTGGCCATTACCATTGCATTATTTCTATTAAAGTGGAAGTTGCTCTACTATAGAGTAACACATACATTTATTTTCTTTCTCTTCCACTATGAAAGGATAAAAAAAAATGGTCATATCAGAGCATGAAATGAGCCTTCTTAATTGTGGAATATGTAAGTTCCTGGATATTGAATTTACCTACCTAAAGAACTATAGGAAATAAATGACTTTTCACTTAACTTACCCAGTCTTGAATATTTTGAAATACAAGATAAAACAAGCTAAGACAGGTAAGCAGTATGTGAAGAAGTGATGCAAGACTCTGGCTGGGTTTTACTTTGGCTAAGTGAGAACTTAGTCTTAAAAAACAAATAAAAAAACAAACAAACAAATAAATAAATAGAAGCAAACATTTTCAAATGCATTGTAGAATAAAATGGACACACAAAAATATACATAAAGAAGATTATGTCTCCAAACACATTTTGAAAAACAGTAAGAAGGGAAGAGAATCAGGAAACAGTTAAAAAAGTGAATCTGAACATGGTGTTTCAGGAAGTCACTGGTATGCCAATCCATGGATACATGTGTAGAAAACAACAGCAACAAACCAAGAAGGCAGCAAACCCAGAGAAACTAGGAAACAAGGAAGAGCCTAAGACAGACATACATGGGCATCTCACTTCCCAGAGAAAGGGAAAGAGACAAGATCTCCTGAGCATATTGGGAACACAGGGGGAGGGGAGAGGAAGGGAGAAGAAAGTGGAGGGGAGAATGAGAGAGAGAAGATCATGAAGGAAAAAGAAGGTCTAGTTGGGGAAGAACAGAGAAGGGCAGCAAGGAAAGAGACACCTTAAGAGAGGGAGCCAACATGGGCTTAAGGAGAAATGTCCAGGGATTCACATGGATGAGCACCAAAAAGAATCTAAGCAAAGCAATAGTGCAGAGACAACCTTAAATGACTTTCCCCTATAATGAGATTGATAACTACCATATATGAAGCAGCAGCAGAGATTCACAGCTAAGAACTGAGCTGAACTCCTAGAATCCACTTGTAGAGAGGGAGGAGTAATTAACAACGGGTCAAGACCATGCTGGGGAAATCCACAGAAATAGCTGACCTGAGGAAGTGGGAGTTGGTAAATGAACCAGGTCCTCTGAATGTGGGTATCAGTGGGGGGTCTTGGGCATTCTATGGGACCTCTGTCAGTGGAAACAGTATTTATCTCTAGCACATGAATGGGCTTTGGGAGTACATCCCTATGGAGGGAAACTCTCTCAGCCTAGATAGGGGAAGGGCTGAGGTCCTGCCCCAAATGATATGACAGACTCCGATAATCCCACATGGGAGGCCTCCCTTCCCTGAGGAGTGAATGAGGGAGTGGGATAGGGAGTTTCTGGGAGGAATGGGAGGATAGCAGGGAGTGGGAACTGGAAATGGCACATAAATAAAATTGTTTTAAATTTAAATAAAAATTAACTTAAATAAAAAAAAAATGTGAAAGGAGACTGAGTGTGGCTGGGCCTAGTGATGTATAGGCTACACACAGCATCACGGCGCACTTTCTCCACTCTCTGTTCAAATGTAAACACTCACCAACCAAATAGGAAAAGATGCCATGCTTTACCTTATTTTTAAGACTAACTTTATTTTTATATTGTTATATGTTTATGTCTATGTGAGAATATATGGATATGATATAGATGCCTGCAGGAACAAAAGAGGTTATAGAGCTGCCTGATGAGGATGATGGGCACAGATCTCAGGTGCTCTCAAGCAATGTGTGATTTTAACCACTGAGCTATCGCTGTAGCACTTCTCCCTTAATACTTGAAACTGTTTATTGAGTATTGAGAATAATTGAATACCTTTTAAGAATTTTCACTTAGTATTATTTTTTTCAGAACTATTATTTCTTTTCAAATTCAAATAAATCCAGAATAAATGAATAGATTTAGAATGTGCAGTGTTAAGTAACATAATCTCAGAAGGAAATAAACTAACAATAGACACATAGGTGAAAAAGTGTATATTCGGTGAGGTGGGACTGAATAAAAGAATGTATAAGTCTAATTGTTTTCTGGTTATAATTCTGTCAGGGAATTTTGTTTGTTTTGGTGGTAGATAAGCCATAAAATCTATTTGCTAAATGAAATGTGAATTTTCATGTGAAGGTTCACATCTTCCCATCTATAAAGGTCAATTTGAGCTTTGTGTAAGTTCATTATGTTACAGAGAATTGAGAAAAAGTTACTTTTGGTGTATAGTATTTTTTACTTATTTGCAAAGTTTTATAATGAAATATATTTTAAATGGTAAAAATTAAAATAAAAAGAAATGCTACTTTAACTGTCTTTATATCACAAAGCCCCATAAAGCAAAATGATCTGTATATATTCTTCATCAGGTTGGCAAAAATCACTAATGGATTAAACATGAAGTTGACATGAGTACATATTACTTTTTGAATGATAAAAAAACTTGAAGAGGCTAATTAATTTGAATTAAACCTATAAATAGTCACTTCAAAATTTTATCAAAAGAACAAGTGCTATCATGTCAGGAAGTAAAACAGAAAAACAAAACACAGTAAATTGAACACATTTTGAAAAGAAAAACTATCATTCTTGTTTCATTTATGTGTCTTTTTAGCTTTTGGAGAAATCGCTTGTTTGTAAGAGCACTTCAGAGCTTGGTATTCTGGTTGATGTTACTGGTATCTATTTAGGATTGAGAATTCTGATAATGTGAGCACAAACCAAACACATATGAAGGAGAAATGTTGAGTTGTGGCAAGCTAAAGAGATTGAAAAAGACAGTGCATTTACAAAAAGAGTGAAGCTGCTTATGCTTCAAATAGGAAAATAATATTATATCAAATATTCACTAAATAAGAAATGCAACACAAAGCATCGATTTAATAAGAAATTAGGTCAAAACTAAGAAAGTGAATAATTAAAATCTTCTTTAATTATCTCTGGATGTAATTAAGCTGAACAGAATGTAAATCGTTGCATATAATTTGACATCCTTCTGAATTTAATGCAAATATATGAGATCCATCTAGAAGCAATAAGAAGAATGCATGCAGGATATTAAATTTCCATGGCAGGAGTATGCAATGAGAACAATGGCAAAATCAGACATGAGTGGCCTATCAACAGAATTTATTTAATAAAGCAAGGAAAAGAGATCATCTGCCCACTGGTTATCAAACTTGCTCAAATTCTCTCTCTCTCTTTACCTTTATTTTTAGTATGAATTTTCTTGATACACATTTCGACACCATATCAATAGATCCCTTATCAGACACACATGGTAAATGCCACAAAATGCCTTCAATAAAAGTTTTGTTTAATCTAACAATGTCTTAATCACAGGACTTATCTAACCATTTAATTTGATAATTTCCAAGTTCTTGGAATATAAGCAGCTTTCCTTAACTAATAATTCTATTAATCACTTCTTATCTTCATCCTACTAACAAGCTAACATCACTAGCTAACAAACATCATCAAGCTAACAACAACAAACAGGATCTTGCAATTTTTACAACAGGGATTTGAAAATCTTTGATTTAAGAAAAAGTTATGATTGAAACACTCATAAATTATGGAGAAATATGTAGAAGTATTTTCCTACTGGGCTCAAAGAAGCCTCTTTTGTTGAAATACTATCTAATTTGTTTATGTATAAATTAGTTTTCTTTTTTTATGTAGTCTTTCCTTTTTGTAAGAAGAGAAATTTTTGGTTTAGAGTATAACTTATAAATATGCAATTAATTCTCCATACTGTATGTGTAATATTGCCACAAATGTATGTTTAAACATATTAGTTTAGTGAAATTGTTAAATTGCTTAAGCCCAAAATTTGAAATAACAGTTTACTAAAACCTTCAATTTAAAGCAAATAATGGACTTTTTAAAGCTAGATTAACTCCCTACATTACTAGAGGCCAGTAAGCACCCAGAACCACTCAGTATGTGCAGTTCCCACTCTTTTCTTCACTATATACCAGACTACAACCCTGGTGGAACTCTCTGCTTTACCAGAGGGCATACCTGACACCAGAACCTTGGCAGGGACACATTGCTATTGCTAGACGAGAGGGTATGCTAGCCTACATAACTACAGGTTGGTCCTGCCAAAAAAATTAGAAAGTAAACAGAAAATGGATAAAAATCACTCATCCAATGAAACACAAACTCAGAAATGAACATCTAGAATTATAATTATCACAAACCCAGTAGTGTGGACACTATCATAAGAATACAACCAATAAGAACCAGCACACAATGTCACCACAAGAACCCAGTTATCCTCCTGTATTGGCCTAGAATATTCCAACATAGAAGAAACATAAGAAAACAACCTTAAAACAAACTTTATGAATAGGAGTGAAGTCCGTAAAGAGGAAATTAATAAATCCCTTAAAGAAACCCAGGAGAGGGGAGGCAGTTGAGGGAAATGAATAACATTTTTCAAGATGTGAAAATTGAAATAGAAGTAAAAAGGAAAACAGAAAATAAGGGATTCCTATATATGGGAAATCTAGGTAAGTGAACAGGAACTACAGATGCAAGCATTAAGAAAAAAGTAAATAGGGAAATACTAATGCTAACAGGCATTATAAATCAAATATACCCAAGAGATATCTACAAAACATTTCACTCCAAAAGGAATACACCTTCTTAGCACCTCATATAACATTCTCCAAAACTGATCATATATTCAGTCACAAAGCAAGTCTCAACAGACACAATAAAATTGACATAATCCTTTGTATTCTTTCAGTCTAACAGATTAAAATTGGATTTCAACAATGACAGAAACAACAGAAAGCCTATAAAATCATGGAAACTGAAAAACTGTCTACTGAATGAATACTGGGTCAAAGCAGAAATCAAGAAAGAAATTAAAGACATCTTTGATTTCAGCATACCCAAACTTATGGGAAAAATGAAAGAGGTGCTAAGAGGAAAGTTCATAGCACTGTCTATATAAAGACATGAGAGACATTTCATAATAGCCATTTAACAGTATAACTAAAAGCTCAAGAATAAAAAATGCAACTTCATCCAAGAGGTGTAGATGCCACGAAATAATCAAACCGAGAGCTGAAATCAATGAAATATAAACAAAGAGAACAACAACAAAAAAAAAAAAAATCAATGAATCAAAGAACTAGTTCTTTGAGAAAATCAACAATATGGAAAAACCCTTATCCAAACTAACTAAAAGATGCTAAAAGACCATCAAAATTATCAATATCAGGAAATAAAAGGACATAGCAAGAGACACTGAGAAAAGACGAAGAATCATTAGGTTATATTAGGTTATACCATAATAACCTGTACTCCACACAAAACTCAAAAAACTCAAAAAAAAAAAAAAAAGAATTATCTAGATAGATACTACTTAACTGAGTTCTATCATTTCACATAAACAAGTTAAATATACTTATAACTCCCAAAGAAATAGAAGAATTCATTAAAAGTCTCCCAATTAAAAAATGCCCAGGGCCAAATAGTTTCGGTTCAGAATTCTACCAGACATTCAAATAAGAGTTAAAATCAATATTTCTCAAATTATTATACAACATGGAAACAAACGAAACAGTATCAAATTTATTTTATTTGCATAATAAACATAGATACAAAAATACTCAGTGAAGTACTCAGAAACTGAATCTAAGAACAGAAGAAGATCATCCATTATGATCAAGTAAGCTTTATCCCAGAGATGCAAGGACAGTTCAACATAAGAAAATCAGTATATATAAATCTTGTAGATAAACAAATGGAAAAAGAGACTTTAATCATCTCATGATGCTGATTAAGCCTTTTACAAAATCCAACACCCCTTTTTTCTAAAAGTTTTGGAGAGATTAAGGACACAAAGGACATACCTAAACTTTGTAGAGGCAATTTACAGCAAGGCAGTAGCCAAACATCAAATTAAGTGGAGAGAAACTCAAAATAATTAAAATAAAACCAGGCAAAAGACAAGGTTGTCCACTCACTCTACTCATTTTGTGCCTGAAGGAGTGGTCAAGGGAGCTAAGCTTAGCCCCAACTATACCAATTAGAAAAAGAGAGATGCCTTGAAGCACATATTTCACCTATACTGATTACAGAGATATGTAGATAACAAGAAACTTACATACTCAACAATTTAAAGAGCAATGTGTAGTATTAGAAACTAGTGGTGCTACAATGGCAAGACCTGAACATTCCAACACAGAAGAACCAGAAAAATATGACCTACAAAATAACTTTATGGGGATGATTGAGGCCATTAAAGAGGAAGTAAAAAGTTCCCTTAAAGAAATTGAGAGAAAGGAAAACAAAAAATTGGAAGATATCAACAAATCCCTTAAAGAAAACCAAAAAAAAAAAAAAAAAAAAAAAAAACAGGTGCAGGGAAGTATTTAAGTCATGAAATCTGAAGTGGAGGCAATAATGGATGGAAGTAGAAATGATCATCATTATTACGGTAACCCAGACCCACAAAGGCAAACATGGTATGCACATACTTGTAAATAAACATTAGCTGTTAAATGAAGGATAAAAATGCAACAACCCACAGATCTGGACAGATTAAGTGATAAGGAAGGCTTAAGGGGACCTATGAATCTCCTTGAGAAGGGGAAATAGATTTTTTGGGTGCACTGGTGTGAGTTATGGATGGGAAAAGGAAGGATCAAGCAGAGTGTGGGAGGGACAGAATGAAAGAAAACTGGGAATTATGACTGGAATTCTGCATAGTCACAGGCTATGTACAAATCCAGTATAATAGAAACTTCCTGCATCTATAAGAGCAACCCTAGTGAAGTCTCCTAGTAATAAGGAATAAGGATCCTGGACTGGCCATCAGCTATAGCCAGGCAAGGCTCCTAATAGTGGGACTAAGACTCCAACACTCAGTTAATACCTTAGACCTAAAATCTGTCCTGGCTGCAAGATGTGCTTGGAAATGGTAGAAAAAGAACCATTGGAGTGGCCAACCAATGCCTGGTCAAACTTGTGGCCCATGCTAGAAGAGTGAACCCATACATGACAGTGCCTGGATGATAAGAAACCATAGGCAGGGCAGTCTACAGACCCAGTATAGAATCAAACAAGTCTGTCAAAATTAAAAAAAAAATACATATTTAATAAATACTTAAATAAATAATAAAGAAAAATTCAATGAAATGTTTCTGAATATTTTTCTTCATTACTTACACATTGGTGCCAAGTCCAGAGGTTATGAAGCAAGATCCTGTCCAAGAAAAAAAAATACCAGAGACATGCACATTCATTTATATTAATTGTGCTGCAATTTTCAAGTGGCTTTATGGTAGATTTAACTTATTCAATGTTAATACTACTTATAGGATCCAAAGATTAGTAAATACTATGTTACTACAGAGTGTATGAAGGATGACATATTTGAATTGTTTCAGTTCTGACAGATAAACAAATGAAGCATAGATAGGCCATGCCAAGTACAGGATATTACACAATACATAAAAAAATGAAAGCAATAACAATTGAAACATGAAAGGTACAAAAGACATTGCTGTGCAAGATTTCTGGGTGCCAGGCTGATAGCTGGGAATCCACCATGGGACTAACTCAGACCCCCCTGAACAATGGTCTCAGCTAGAAGGCCTGAGCAGTCTAAAGGACCTCGGACAGTGGAACCAGGATGTATCTCTGGTGCACAAAAGGACTTTGGGAGCGCATTCACCATGGAGGGATACTCCCTTAACCTAGACACAGGATAGAAGGCCTAGTCATTACTCCAAATGACTTGGCAGATTTAGATGACCCCTCCTGGAAGGCATTACCCTACATGTGGAGTGGGGGCATGAGAAGGGAGGGTGGTCGGGGTGTATGAGAGGGTGGCAGAGAGAGATAGAGGGAGGGAGGGAGGGAGAGGGTACTGGGATTGATATGTAAAATAAAAATAAAAATAAAAACAAAACAAACAAAAAATAAAAATAAATAAATAAATAAATAAATAAATAAAAATACCTATCAGGTAACCAGGCATGAGAGGAAGCTTGATAGGCAGCACTGTGGGATCCCATTATCTATGGGGAACTATACCTGAGCACACCTAGTTTGCCCAGCAAGTACAGGAGGGGAAGTCCACAAACCCACAATGAATGATATGGGTCTAAGAGACAACACAATGTTCATAGAACTCTCAAGGGCCTCACAGAAATCAAGAGCCTCAGGCTGCATTTAGCTGCCTGCTCTAGTAGGCTCACTAACAAAGAAAGTCTCTTTTTACACAAGCACGAGATAAATAAATGCCTTTATAACAAAAGAAATAATGATAGGAAAAAAAGATTTTTGGGTGCTTATTTATGTTTATAAAGAACTGAATAGAATTTCTTTCTTTCATACGAGAATATTTAATCATGATATTCTAAATTTCCCATCATATTATGAGAAGACAAAGTTTGAAATTAAAGTAAAAAAAGAATTATGCAGTCATTTTTGTGCATCACAGACAAAACTATGGAGGAACTGTTGAAGAATTATGGTAGATATCTATTGAGAGAGACAGATGGATATTGCTGGGGTCTAATGAGATACTATGAACATCTGAATGAATAAGTTCATTACAGGAAAGAAAAGGAGGAGGGATGCAAGGTATGTTGGAGATGAAGAACTGAGAAATCTTGATGAATTGCAAATGATGGTAAAAAAGAGAATGTCAGCCATATCTGAATGTGGCCTAAATAACTGGATTGTCAGGCGATTTACTGAGATATATAAAAATTTATAAGAGGCTTCAAATTTTTTTAACTTTTATAAAAGGTGAGGGAGGATGCTCTGTAGTATGTGTCTGCAGTGCCCAATTTAATCCTCACTTGTGACAAATAGCATAATAATGGTAATTAAATTATAAGGTGAAGTAATACAATAGACCTTTTTATTTCCTTGTTAAATATAGTTATTTGACACAAATTAAGAGCAGTACTCTGTAGAGAGTCCAGAACAAGAATCAGCTGCAGGACTTTGCCTAGGGCCAGATGTCAGCACGGATGGCTTGTTTAATTTCTGTATTGGGATTTTAATGACTAAAAATTTCTATACTTTTTCCCTTTCAAATAATGACACCATCTCTTGTAACACCAATATATAAGTGTTAACAGGATGTAATGGGAGAATAGCCTAGGGCTGTTTTGACACATGCAGTATCAAGGGCACAGCAGTCCATTCTTTTACATCTTGGTCAGACACAGCATCTCTGTGTAAGGCTGCACACTGGTCATGTAGCAAGCACAGCTAAGTCAATCCAAAAAACAGAGGAAATATACAACAACTACTCTAACAGTAAAATATTTGTGAAAGTCTAAATAGTACTTTTAAACGTAATGCAACAGATTCTAAAGGAATGCAAGTGAGATATATATTGCAAAGCAGGTTGAAAAACCCATATTCTGAATTTTCTAAATACAAGTGCTCTGAGACAATTAACAAGTCACTTTGCACAAAGGTGTATTTTCCATATGTCTCTATTGGAAAAGAATATTAAAATATTAATTTTCCCCCAAAGTTCATATATAATTGTTTAAAAAATGTTTAAAACATGACAATTTAGTGTCTGGTGTGTAGTGATTGATATTTTTTAAACTCATTAATTGACTCTTTATATTCCAATTTCATTTCCCCTCCATCCTCTCTAACTACTCCTGCAAATTCCTCCTTACCACACCTCCCAGCTTCTCCTCAGCGAGTATAACACCTCCCCTAGGAAGTCTACTAATTCTGTCAGTTTGTGCACTAGAGTTAGATGTTGGACCCACTGCCAATGGCCTCATATTTTGCCCCAGCCACACCATTTTTACCTATAATCAGGGAGTCTAGTTCAGTTTTATGCTGGTTCCCTATTTGTCAGTGAGAAGTCAGTGACCTCTCACTAGCTGATTCTGTTTCTGACTCCTTTTGTCATATTATTGCTCCTCCCTCACTTCGATTGCATTTCAGTAGGCCAGTCCAATGATTACTTGTAGCTTTCTTTATTGTATATTCTTTATTGTGGAACTTTTCACTAATTCAATGATTATTCACTGTATATCTTATTGCTATAATGATGCCTTTATGTTCACTTTCAACACAACTGTAAGAGTAACAATATTGTCTCAAATATCTGTGATATGATGGTTAGTTTTAATAAGTAGCTTTATTAGGTTTATCTTTAGATACTGAAAAACAGGAATTCCCTAAAAAAGCAGAATACAAAGAAGTAGAGACATTATGATGTAGTCTCATGGTCCAGTTCAGAGATAAAGGCTTAATTAACAATTTTGATGAATATTAAAAACAAGTTGAATTTGTATTATGTTTAAATATACTCTTTCTTTTAAATTTTCCAAATGTTACTTACACATAAATATGGTTATGTTATTCTACATAACAATAACAGCAGCCTTACAATGGTCTATGTTAAACATTACTTAATTTTTTTATAAAAAGAAATATAGGGATATATAATCACAAGGAATACTGAGTGTTACACTGTTGGAAATAAGGCCATTCGTTTGGAGTCAAATGAATTTTACCAAAAATAAATTTGGTATATCTATAAACAGCATCAAGAGGAAGGGACACATAGCAGGAAAGAAGATGCCTTTAAAAATAGGTTGGGTCATGACAGCTCATGACTATCTACAATTCCAGTTCCAGGGTATCCAGTGCCCTCTTCTAGACAGTTTCTGTGAGCAAAAGGCATGCACACATAGACATACATGTAGCCAGAACATCAGTAATTAATGATAATAATAGTAATAATAATAATAAATTTTAATTTAACAATGATATGAATAACAAAAGCATAGAGATCATAAAGGCATGTAAGAAGGGCATTTTTAAGATAGAGTCCTATTGATTTTTCATCAATAGGACATGGATTCTAAAAGAGAATCTAGTACAGTAATTTCCCTAAACCAGTATAATTTCTAAACTTATTTTAAACACTTATCCTTATACACATAGATACACATAGCTTTCACCATTCAAAGAAGTGTCTTTTTGCAATACACAGAGACCATTACAAGAAAGCCACACCTGGTCACAGTGTAGACAGCATAGACATCAACTGACTAGATGGCCTGGCATAGTTAGTATATATACAACACTACCCCTATACATAAGGCTCACAGAATATCCTGGAAGAAAATACAGGAAGAATGCAAGAGCCAGTGGCTTAGGAAGGACATCTGATGCAATCTAGTTTCTTCTATATATGACATGTAATGTGCCTTAAGCCTGAACAAATTTCTGCTGTGTATATTTACCACATAGTCTTCATTCATGTGTTGATGGACACCCAGGCTAGTTCTATGTCTTAGCTGTTGTGAACATAGCAAAATAAACATGAATATGCAATTATTTCTGCTGTAAGACTTAGAGTGCTTTAGATATATATCTAAGAAGAGAGATCTATGCCACGTGGTAGTCTACATTTAGTTTTCTGAGAAATTTCTGCACTGACTTTAATCCTGGTTATAGGTTATAAACTTCCACTAAGTGTATTAGGGTTCCTCTTTCTCCACATCCTCATTATTGTTTGTTTCTTGTGATTAGCAATGATGGCTGGAGCAAAATGAAATCAGGTTTTTTTTAAATTTGCATTTTGATGATAGTTTAGTATGCTGAAAATATTTAAAAATACTTTTGTCTGTTTTTGTTCTTTTTTTGAAAACTGTTTTATTGGCTCACGAGTTAATTGAAACTCTTGATTTTTGATGTTTCTTTTAGACATTCTTAACATATATACTATGTCAATGTTTTGTCAAAATTTGTATAAAAATAGTTATATTGTCAGAAGTGTTCTTGGAGTCAATACATATTTATAAAAATGCATTTCTGCATAATAATAAGAATTTTTTCTAAAATTCACATCAAAATGCAAAAGTAAAAGACATGCCAGCCACAAATAACAATGTTGAGTATATCACAATACTTGACATTAAATTTGACTACAAAATCACAGAACCATGGTACTGATGAAAAGAAAAAACAAAAAAAGTAATATGGAAGGAAGGATGGGAGGAATGAAGGAAGGAAAAGAATAGAATGAAATGAGAAAGAAAAGGAAAAGCAAAAACAATGTAAAAAAACTGAATTGGAAGAGAGGACCAATGGTAAACTCTCATACTTACAGCCACTTTATTTATTGCAAAGGTATCAGAATATATATTTGAGAAAAACTTAATCCCTTAAACAAATGATGTTAAACAAACCAGAATCCAAATAAGAAACATGAAGTTTCTCTCTCTCTCTCTCTCTCTCTCTCTCTCTCTCTCTCTCTCTCTCTCTCTCTCTCTCTCTCTCTCCCTACATGGATCCACACAGGGATCCTTATACAAAATGAACAAGCAGAGTGAAGAGCCAGCCTAAGTACATGAACTGTACTTTAGACAGGGTTAATGCTTTCCTTTTTCATATTGGGGTGTTAATGTCCTGTCTGCTGCTAGAAAATTGGAGCTAGTGAATAATCTTTATAATGTATTTTTAGTGTTCAAAATAAAGAATTTTTAATATATCATTGAATGCTTGAAATGGAACATTTTAGTATTAATGACATATTTCATATTATGCTTAACAGGTTTTTCTTTTCCCAGAGTATAAATGATGGGAAATGCTATAGTTCTCATATCCCTTAATTGCTATGTAATCTGCTTTTCAGTTGGCACAAATATATTCAGAATATACTTTATAAACAGAATCTCTTACAAAAACATAAATATTGAACTTATCTAATGATGATAAAAAAAATTCTCTGAAAGCGTTTAGAACTTGGATGGATATGCCCTTATTAACAAGATGCCATGAGTTGTCTCAGCAGGTTAACATCATCTATCAGCTCATTATCACATGCATGTAGAGATGCTATCTTCACATATACAGTGTATGTAGAAGCTCTATAATGAAGTTTGTGGGACAAGCTGTATTCATGAGCGAATATAGGTAGATGATATTATGTAATTTTAATTTTTTTGGGTTCGGTTTAAATTCTAACAATTTCATTTGTAGTTTTTATTCATACTCAATTCCAGTTTTTCCATTTTATTCTTAGTGGATTTAAAAAAAAGAAGCTTAAATTAACCTCTTAAATACTCTATTGCTTGCAGATTCATGGGGTAATAGATTAAAGACTAATGGAAACTAAATTTAATAAAGTGAATGGTCTATAAGTCTGATCTCTGTTATCCTAGTTTTTCAGTTAATAATCAACTATCTTTTATTGAGTGATTCCTCAGGGAAAGGTAGCACTGTATATAGGAGAAAATAATATTGATATTCAGGTAATTTAATTGAGCATAAATTGTAACTACTGCTGGCTATAGAAAATAGTGTAATACATGTTTTTTTCTTTAACTTAAAACTGTCATTAAAAGTCATTCCAATTAAAGAGAATTTAAAAATCATAAAATCATTGGATATTAGCAAGGAATGACAACTTTACATGGTATGTTCTACCCTGAAAAAACTACTCAGTGGCTTTCCTCGAATTGTAAATCCCCTATACCAGGAAATCCGTGTGTGTGTGTGTGTGTGTGTGTGTGTGTGTGTGTGTGTGTGTGTGTTTGTGTGTGTGTATACTAGTAATGAATAGAAAGAATTTGCATTATTCATGCAAAAAATATATAGCTAATTTGAGGTGAGATAAGAAGCAAGTAAAATACAAGCCTTAAAGCACTTAAAGCTAGCTAAAATGTTCATCATGTTTTTTTTGTTTGTTTATTTGTTTACTTGTTTTTGTTTTTTTATACATCTCAATGGATTTCCTGGTTAGGGGGTTCATAGCTTGGATCTGCTGCTTTGTTACACTGAACTTCCCCTAGAGAGATTGGGAGGAGGGAGCAAGTAGGCACCAGATTAAGGGCACAGACACCCATGAGAGAAGCTGGGTGTAAGCTCAGTTTATTTTCGTAAAGTCTGATATATTCTCCACCTGCCAAGGGGAGGGGAAGCAGCAATACTGGCATCAGGGTCTCTCCTGGTGGATGGAGATTGGTTCAGGTCTCCTTGTATGATAGCAAGACAGCTATTGCTGGGGTCCTGTGACAAAACCAAGGTGGCTCAATTTATTGCATATTGGCACCCAGGACCTTTGTGCTCAGGCAAATAAACACCCACAATTATCGGAAAAGGTTTTCTTTATGAGAAATTGTAACCAAACTAATAAATAAATAATATGAGAATTGAAATAATTGCACAGTGAGAATACCCAACAACTAAGCAATGTCTTGTTATACGAACAATGAAGAGAAATCTTACATACCAATAGAAATGGCAGGCAAAGTGCAACAACACCTTTTGTCAATCAAGAAAATGTGGCAATGCTATCCAGTGAAAACAAAGTAGAAATACAAATTTTACGACCACACAACCAGTAGCTTCAAGACTCATAAAATAAATTGTATAAAATTCTGTCTCTAGGAAAAAAGTGAAAGGCAACCACTACCATGGGAACAACAGAAAATACTTTGGTGTGAAACAGGAGAGGAAGCAGAAAGTAGAATTCATTTGATAAAATAGCAAGAGTAAACTTCTTCCCATCTATAGTATATTTTCATGTAAAAAGACTAAATCTCCTAACTAAACAGATCAGACTGTTGAGTGGATACCATAGTATAATACAATTACATGCTACCTATAAAAACCCATTTCACCAGTAAAAACAAACACAAACTGAAAGTAAGAGGATAGCAAAGAAAATAATCTATACAAATAAAAGAGGAAGAGGTATTACTCTTTCATCTGACAAAATTGCTTTAAAATTAAGAAGCAAATGGAGGCTGAAGTCATGGCTCAACACTTAGGAGACTAAAGACTGATGACAGCTCTTTCAGGAGACCAGTTTAGATTCAAGCACCCGTAGTTCATGGTTCACAACTGTGTGTGATTTCAGCAGCAGGTGATGTAATATCACCTCCTTTAAAAATTTAATATATTTTCTTATTTTACATATCGATCCCAGTTCCCTCTCCTAGGCCCTCTCCCATGTCTCTATGCTAAAGGAGTATCCCTCCAAGGGCAATGGGCTCCTGAAGTTCATTCTTTCTTGCACTAGGAATATATCCTGGTTCCATTGTCAGAGATACTATAGACTTCCCAGACCTCCTAACTGAGACCCAGGTTCAAGGGATCTGAATCAGTTTATGCTGATTACCCAGGTATTAGTCAGGTCAGCTGTTTCTGAAGGTTTATCTAGCCTGGTTTTGACCCCTTTGCTCATCACTTCTTTTTCTCTGTAACAGATTCCAGGAGTTTGGCTCAGTGTTTAGCTGTGGGTGTCTGCTTCTGCTTCCATGAGCTACTGGATGAAGGCTCTAGGATAGCATATAAGGTAGTCATCAATCTCATTATTGGGTAAGGACATTTAAGGTAGCCTCTCCACTATTGCTTAGATTGTTAGTTGGGATCATCCTTGTAAATCTGTGGATATTTCCCTAGTGCCATATTTCTCTTAAAACCTATAAAGGCTCCTTCTATTTTGGTATCTCTTTTCTATTCTTTTTCTGACTCAATTTTCCTGCTCCCCCATGTTCTCCTCTCCCTTCCTTTTCTCCCTCCTCTTTCTCCTAACTTATTCTCCCCACCTCCACATGCTCCCAATTTGCTCAAGAGATCTTGTTCCTTTCCCCTTCTGTGAGGGACATGTATGTCTCTCTCAGAGTCCTCTTTGTTTCCTAGCTTCTCTGGCAGTGAGAATTTTAGGCTGGTGATCCTTTGCTCTATGTCTAAAATCCATATACGAGTGAGTATATACCATGTTCATCATTTTGTGACTGGGTTACCACCGTCAGTGTGGTTTCCTTTAGCTCCATCCATTTGCCTGTGACTTTCAAGATTCCATTGGCTTTATTTGTTGAGTAGTACTCCATAGTGTAAATATACCAAATTTACTTTATCCGTTTTTCAGTCGAGGTACATCTACGTTGCTTACAGGTTCTGGCATTACAAGTAATGTTGCTATGAACATAGTTGAACAGATGTCTTTGTTACATGAATGTGCATCTTTTGGATAAATGCCTAAGAATGGAATTGCTGGATCTTGTGGTGGACTAATTCCCATTTTATTGAGGAACCGCCATACTGACATCCACAGTGGTTGTACAAGTTTGCACTGTATCATCTGTGGAAGAATGTCCTCTATCTCTACATCCTCTCCAGCATAAAGTGTCTTCGGTGTATTTGATTTTAGCCATTCTGATGGATGTAAGATGGTATCTCAGAGTTGTTTTGATTTGCATTTTCCTGAAGGAGAGGTATGTTGAGCATTTTCTTAAGTGTCTTTCTGGCACTTTAGATTCCTCTGTTGAGAATTCTCTATTTAGTTCTGTACCTTACTTTTTAATTGGATTATTTGTTGTTTTGGTAACTACCTTCTTGAGTTCTTTGTATGCTTTGAAGATCAGTTCTCTGTTAGAAGTGTGGTTGGTGAAGATATTTTCCCATTCTGTGGGCTGCTGTTTTGTCTTTTTGACTGTGTTCTTTGCCTTACAGAAACTTCTAGTTTTAAGAGGTGCCATTTATTAATTGTCCATCTCAGTGTCTGTGCTACTGGTGTTATGTTCAGGTAGCAGCCTCTTGTACCAATCCATTCTAGGGTACCTCCCACTTTCTCTTCTAAGAGATTCAATTTGTTTGGATTTAGGTTGTAGTCTAAGATCCATTTGGACTTAAGTTTTGTGCATTGCAATAGATATGAAGCTATGTGCAGTCTTCTACATGCAGTTATGCCAGTACCACTCGTGAAAGATGCATTCTTTTTTCCGTTGTATAATTTTATCTTCTTTGTCAAAAAGCAGGTGTTTGTAATTTTCAGTTCAATTCTATTGGTTTACCTGTCTATTTTTGTGCCAATACCAAGTTGTTTTCAGGAATGTAGCTCCGGAGCTGATATAGAAGTCAGGGATAGTGATGCTTTTAGAAGTTCCTCTATTGTACAGGGCTGTTTTGGCTATCCTCGGTCTTTTGTTTCTCCATATAAAGTTGGGTATTGCACTTTCATAGGCATTTCCTTCTTCAGGTTGTGAATGTTTTGTTCCATGATTTTGTTGAATATATTTTCATTACCTTTGAGCTGAGCTCCCTTGCCTTTTACACCTATTATTCTTTGGTTTGGACTTTCCACAGTGTCCCACATTTCCTGGATATTTTATGTTAAGGGTTTTTTGGATATAAGATTTTCTTTGGCCGATGAATCTATTTCCTCTAGTTTATCTTCAATGCCTGAGATTCTCTCTTTCATCTCTTGTATTCTGTAGTTCCTGATTATTTACTCAGCTTTGCTATTTCCAGCATTCCCTGGAATGCTGTTTTCTTCATTGTCTGTATTTCAGTTTTCAGGTTTTGAATGGTTTGAATTGTTTCCTTCATTTTTTTTAATTTATTTATTTTTGTTGTTGTTGTTGTTTTGTTTTGCTGTCCTTGCTTTCTTTAAGAGATTAGTTGATTTCTTGTACTTGTTGGTTCATCTTTTCCTCTATTCCAATTTTTTGTTTGGTTTTTTTTCTTCCATTTCTTTAAGGGATTTTCTTTTATTCTCTTTGAGGGCTTCTATCATTTTCATGGAGTTGTTTTTAAGTTCATTCTCTTCTGCTTCATCTGCTTTCATGTGTTCCAGTCTTTTTAGTGTAGATTACCTAGATTCTAGGGATGTCATATTGGTCTTTGTATTGTTGAATGTGTTCTTGTAATGTCATCTTTCCATCCCTTATTCCAGTGAGTGGTTGCAAATGGGGTCGCTCTCTCCCCTCTCCTCTCCTGGTGTGTGTAAGTAGATCAGAACTTCGATGTCAGTAACTCTATACATTCCCTGCTTTCTTGGTGGTCTCAAGCAGATGGCATAGGGGAGCCAAGGGTCAGGTGAGGGGAGACTGAGGATGGTCACAGGTGGGGTGCTAGGGTAGGTTCACTATGTGTAGAGCTGACCCAGGAAGTTCCAAAGAGACTGTAGAGTTGTTGGAACCAAGCTGGCCAAACATTGATCTCAGGTGTCAGAACAGGGCCATGGATGAGAGGCCGCAGATAATGGATTGTCTGGAATACTTGGGCTGGACCCTTCAAGCACAGGGCTTAGGTTGGTCAAGATGCAGAACTGACCCAGTAAGTTCCAAAAAAGGATGGGCTGGGGGATGTTAGACCTGAGCTGGTCCCAGATTCACCTCAAGCAGAGGGTGAAGGGGGGATCAAGGGTCAGATGTTTTGTTCCTCATTGGTGCCCATACACACATTCCAATCACACACACACACACACACACACACAGTCAAATAGTTAAAACTTAATTGAGGAAAAGAATATAATTATAAAACCACCAAAAGATAAAGTCAATAAGAAGATTTATAATTATAATTGCTTATGTATTTGATTTCAGAAAATTCATTTTACACAAGATATATTATTAGACCTAAATATGGAGAAAGAATTATATTCAATAAAAGAGTGAAAAATGATCACTCTTTCATGCATCCATATGTAACATGCGTGGAAATAAGAAACAAAATTTAAAGTATGATAGATCAAATGAGTGTAATGACATTTGTAGAACTTTCAATCTAACAATTATAGAATATATATAGTTTTGTTCAGTATTTGGAAAATGCTATAGATCTGAACATATATTAGACCATAGAATAAGTTTTTAGAAATAAAAAATGAAAAGAATCATCACATCAAGTCCCATCTCTGAGCATCTTGGTATTAAACTAGGATGAGTGATAAGATCTGGAAGCATGATAGTTCATGGATACATAGTAACATACTATAAAACAACAAAGATACTATTTTTTAAAATCACAGCATATATTAAAAGTTTTATTGAAACATATGCAGTGAAAACAACATCCACAATCATCTATTACAAGAAAAAGCAAGAACCTACCAAGAGTAAATTTTTCAGAACTAAGTATAATTATCAGCAAAGAAGCATTTTATATAAACAGCATAATGATGTGTCTCATTGACCTAGAAATACATGAACAAAACAAACTCAAAATTTGTCAAATTAAATAATAACAAATATAATAGCAGATATGAATAAAATGCTAATACGTATGAGTATACATGCATATATGTTATAAAAATATCAGTGAAACAGAATTGGTTTATTTAAAGGAGAATGAATACAACAAAATTTTAGATAGTCAAAGGAAAAAAGAGAAAATAAGTTAAGCAGAAGATGAAAACTGATAGCCAAAAGTGCTAAGAGCTATTAGGGATATGTATTTACCAGCAGTTTTTCAAGAAATATGAAAGCAAGGAGAAATGGATAGATTTTGGATACATAAATTCTATTAAAGTTTAGTAACAAAACATAGATTAAAACAACAAATTGATCATGAGTTCTTTTAATGAGTCAATGATAAAATTTCTCTGATGAAAGAATGTCCCAAAAGATGAGATTGTATAATTGCTGAACTTTACCTATCATTCAAAGAACTAATATAATTTCTTCTGAGGTTGTTACAAAAATGTATATGTAACCAATAATAATTTATATCCAAAGTGTACAAGACCATAAAGAATGTAGAAAACAACAGATAGATATTTCAGATCACAATCAATACAAACATTTTCAATGTATTTTTATCAAAAATAATACAATTTTCATTAATAAATCCACCATGATCAAATTAGGTTCATATCCATGATCCATAAATGCTGGTCTATACACATAAATCAATAAGCATAAAACATAATGCCAACAAAACTAATGATTAAAGAAAAATAATCTTCTCAATAGATGAAGAATCATGCTGCATAAAACCCACATTATATTATCATAGCAACATTGTAAACAATTTAAATATGGAGAAATTGTACCAAGATGTGTCAAAGACTATTTATGAAAACATTCACAAGCTATATCATAATATAAAGGAAAGTTGGAAAAAGTTTTCGTAACATTTAGAATAAGACAAGTTTCCAAATTTATTGTTAGTATTTGATATAGTAATGAAAAGCAAATAAATAAAAAAATAAATAAAAGGAGAAATAAATCAGACTTTAGGTATTTGTAGTTCATACCTTATTATATTTGAAAAAAGCTAAAGAATAACCCCAAAACATTAGAACTAATAAAAACCATTAATTGTTCAGTATATAAAATCAACATGTACAAATAAGAGCAATTTTATAAATTAAATAAGAATTCCAAACAAGAAATTACAAAAAGTAATCTAAACCCCAATAGCCACAAAGAATATGCCTATAATAAATTAACTTGAGAAGAAAGTAAAAGACTTCTACAATGTAAACATTATACACAGATTGAAGAAACTGCAGGGAATGAATGAAAAAAAAATTTCTAAATGACAATAAAGATTAAAAAGATAGCATTGAAATTGACACAGAAGTGATACAAATACAGGATAGAGAAGGGTATGCTACATAGTAAACAAAACAGCAGTATGCCAGAATGAAGAGATAGTAAACAAAGCAGCATGAGAAAGCATGAAGGAGGTAGATAGAACAGTAAAAGTGAATGGATATTCTGGATACATAGCCATCACTGTGGAAATGGTCAGCTTCTTCAGCAATGGTGCAGGAGAAGTGGGCTTTCATGTGCAGAAAGCTGACACATAGGCACTATCTCTCTCTCAGCCTGTGAAAATATCAGAATTCCCAATAAAACCAAACCTCATGTGTGTGTGTGTGTGTGTGTGTGTGTGTGTGTGTGTGTGTGTGTGTGTGTGTAAAATAAAGCCAACATGCAAAAGTATAGCAATAACCATAGTTATTGTGGTTTGTTCTCAAAATTTATGGTATGTTATCATTCTAACTGTAGTATGTCAATTAACTAATGGATAAAAAAAATGTGGTATACATTTCTTCAAGAAGAAATTCATGTGTAATATAGTAAACCTGGAGAAAACATTACAGCTCTCAGGGTCATAAGCCCTAATATTGGTTTGCTCAAAAAAAGTAGTATCTTTACACTTTCCAAATGTGAACCCTTATGCCCATAGAATAAAGCAACCCTTCATCAGAGAGGCTGACCTATGTGGCTGACAATGCTTAATATAGATACTTACAATCAACCAATATTCAGAGAATAAGTGACTTTGGGATGCTTATCATTAAGTGGGTGATCAATATCACACATTCTCCCTGCCCACACAGGACTCAGCGAGTATCATGGAAGTAGAAATGGAAACATTAGAAGATCCAGAGTTTGGGGAAGATCGCTGAGAAATAATGTGTTCTGACAAGACAGGGCCATCCCTTTCAGGAACTCATGGACATTTTGTAGCTAGCACATGACTAGCACAAGACCAAGCCTGCTAGCCTTCATCATGGAAAGAGAAAAAGCTCATGAGCCAACATTCCCTGACCCCAGTTGATGATCTACTGACAGTTGAGGACTGTTGGAACAGCAGAGTCACTCTTGTTCAGTGGTATGACCCATAGTAGGTTGCCTGTGCTCCAGGGTTTGACACCCTAAACCACACTCCCTCTGTGTGTGTGTGTGTGTGTGTGTGTGTGTGTGTGTGTGTGTGTGTGTGTGTGTGTGAGTTGGACTGAATAAGCTATTAAAAACAATGAACACATGAAGTTGAGTTGATGTCTATGAGTGATTAACTTAAACCCTGTGTACATCCTGCCAGTACCATAAACTTGGATATCTGTCCTGTTTCCTTTACTCAATTAAGGTAACATTTTTAGTTGTCAACACTTTTCTTTCTTGTAGGCTTTTTTTTTTTTTCGGGAGGAAGGGTTGTTG
Organism: Phodopus roborovskii; assembly: GCF_943737965.1. Classification (NCBI taxonomy): domain Eukaryota; kingdom Metazoa; phylum Chordata; class Mammalia; order Rodentia; family Cricetidae; genus Phodopus; species Phodopus roborovskii. The sequence continues at coordinate 41,286,883 of NW_026126525.1, read as the reverse complement.
CTGGGTAATATAGAAAATGCATGTTGTTAGAAAAATTATTTGTTAAAACTTAATTTCAGATAATTATGTTAATTAGTTAAAGATGTAGCTGTGCTAGATGTAGGCAGCAGTTGCTCTGCAAAACTAATTGTTGTAGACGATGACCTGTTATTTAATTAACCAAGTTAGAAAATAAAGTTGCCTATTTTATTATTAAGTAAGGAAGAAAACTAGAGGTCTTTTGCCTTGCAAAACTTAGTTTTGAATGGAAGCATTCTTTTTTCAAATATATTTGATTTAAATCATTAATGAATAGCACAATGTTTCATTATTTCCCAATTCTGTGATTCCCAAATTAGTTTTTAGTGACCCTTCTATAAAAATAGATTTATTTCACTAATACTCAAAATTTCATTCAATATTGTTTCATTTATCCGTGAAAGAAATACATATTGGTTAGTTACCATTTTACTAAGATCATTTTAGAAATGCTTAAGGTGTATAATTTAGACAACTCCTTTCTAAATTAAACAATGCAATCATCAGTTTGAGTTCAGACTCAAAGATACATGAAAAAGTTTAAGAAAGGACTTCTCCTTCATTAGCTGTGAAATAATTATAGATCGGGGAGAATGGCAGCAAGAGATCATGAGGACAAATGGTTAATAGAATATTTTTCTGTTAATTTTATTATTGTAAGAGTAACCTTTAAACCAAATAAAATATTACACATTAGTATATTTCAAATCATAAATGATTATTAAAATCTCATCAAAATTGAATCTAGGAGCTCTGCTCTCCTTCAGATGCAGATGGTGTTTTTCTTTAGCAGGGTGTGTCTACAGTGAGTTTCCTCCACAGCAGCTTTGCATATAGTAGGGGGTGGCTTGCCAATATTTGTCAGGACGTATTATAAGTACCAACTTCAACTTCTTGTTTTTTTTTTTCCTAGTTTTGAAAAAATCCTGTAAAAAAAAAAAAATCAAGACAATGTTAGCAGTAGGAAAGATTCTGTGATGCCTTCTAAAAATCGGAGAAAGTCTCTTGGGCTTTCATTTCCATACAAATTTTCTTTCCTCATCACCTGTTCTCCTTTGTTTGCTTTAAGATGCCCCTTTGTTCATTATAGTCTGTCAGACTCTGATTACTTTCTCACACATTTGATGATAACTGTAGCATCTCTTTAACCTGATGCCTGAAAGAAGAATGGGACAGAAGAGCAAGGAAAGAGAATTTTTATTTTTTTTAATTAAGGTATAGCAAGTCAACTCATTATTTCCTTTGTTTAATAATCATTAAATGAATGATATTTTATCATTCATTTAAAATTTTTTCATGTGTACTACTTGGAGGAATGTCTTTGGCTGAAGGTGCTTTTCTTTGGAGTGATTAGCTGTCCATACAAATGTAATTTTCTAATGTTACATTTTTTTGTTTGTTTGTTTGATTTCTCACACAAATTCCAAACAGCCCAGGGTTTGTGGAAATGAAAGCTTTAAATTCTTTCCAGGTTTTAACAGTTATTCTAGATTTCACTTTATTTCAATGCTTTACTGATACTGCTAGTAACACTAGTGTTTATCTAATGGGAACAGAAAGGCACAGCTAGATTCAAATCAGTCAGTCAGATGTCTGTCTTGTCGTTCTCATTCTTATTAATTTTGTACTATTAATATTCATGAAACATTTGGACAATTTTTAACATCAGTATTAATTTTCTATTGAATGGCTTATAGCCTATTTTAATTAATTTTTTGCCTTTGAAATTTGTCTGTCACTAATGACAACTGTCATTTTAAATGTTATCATTTGAGTACTTGCTTAATGATTCCCCAGTAAGTTCAGCCCCAGATGTTTCTCTAAATATTATCACTTTTTTCTTCCTTTTAGCTATTTATGGAACAAAATTTCATAAAATTATTTGAAATATTCACCTGTCTGTGGGAACTTGGAGCATTCTAAAGCATGGTATGCATAACTACTCCTGAATTGTTCTATTTTTTAATTAGTTCTTTGAGATTTTCTTATAGTATGTTTGGGTCATAGTCACCTTTCCCAGCTCTTTTCAAATCCTCTTTTCTCTCATTCAATTTTGTGTTCCTTATGACCCCCATCTAAGTGAATTTATGCTGCCTGAATATTCTTATATGTGTGGCGTTACACTGGATTATGGTCAATTATAAGGGGCTACATCTTCAGAGAAATCAGACCATTCCTATCCCAGAAGCTAAGGATTTTCTAGTAGCTCTTGTCTAGGGATGGATCTTTAAATCTAACTCCCCTTTACATGCTAATATTTGGTTTGGTTTATGCAAACACAAGTCCTTTGCATGCTGTCATGACATCTGTGAGTTCTTATATCCAGCTGCCCTGTTGTGTCTACAAAACATTATTTCCTTATAGTCAATGAAAACATAAACACCCTTGTTTCTAGCATTAATTACTATTCCTTTATAAATAAAAGGTAATTTAGAATGAAGAAATGTGACAGGAAAAAAATATAAATATAGAGAAACTTATGCTGAACTGAGACCTAGAAATATTTGGCTTCTTCAAAGGAGGAAAATAGGCAGTAAAGTGTGAGGAGTGTGTGATAATAAGATTCTAAAAGGATTCTTGAAAAGGACTACCCACATTTTAACATGAAGATTTTATTTGGTTTTATTTTACTTAAAGGCCACCTTCAAGGGGTGGGGCTGAATGAAAAATTTGCCAGATGATTACACTCTCAAGAAAGAAGGCAAATAGTTTATTCATATTGAAATTGAAACTAAGATTTTTATTCACAAAAAGAAATTGGTGTGTGGCTAGCCAAAAATATACACATAAATAAATACACACACACACATACACACACACACACTAATTTAACAATGTCTACTTTTCTAAACTATACTTGAGACTATTATTAATTTTTATTTACAAAACAATAACATTTATCACAAATAAATATATGAAGATATTCTTATAAGAAAACAGAATTTTAACATTGTACTTATACATTTATAAGTTAAATTATATTTTCGTTATTAGAAAGCAGCATTTCCATGCCATTTCCTACCTATACCATACATTCCACTATTTTTCAAAAATGTAAGCCAACACTATGTATACTGGAAAGCATTAGACGTCTTTCTGACATCTTTCTTTGAAATGTTGGATCTCCTTTAAAGCATATCTTCTTCCATATCTCAGTAATTGCCAACATATTGGGAGCAGTGTTTATCCACATAATTGAAAGAGAGAAACAGCTAGATTCAAAGGCTGCCTTTAATCATCATTCTGCACTCCAATGTCTTTCAATTTTATGTTGATAGGAAGGAACAGTTTCCCTCTTTTCCTATGTAAGTATTTACTCTCTAATTCTTATGCAACTAAAGATGTGCAAGCAGTTGTGTTTTACAGACAGAAAAGCTGGCAATGAAGATCATGCAATGGGCCACACTGCCACGAAAGGGAATATTTAAATTTGGAAAAAAGCCAAACTGTCTAGTGCCAGTACCAACAGGAAGGTATCACAACAGAGAGATAAAAAGCAAAACTTCACTGCTTTGCATTATTTTTATTAGATTTAGAGGAGGGCAGCTGTAAGCAGAGATTTAAATGTTGGCTTCGCCAATATATTTTCTTATGGTATGTCTTCAGGGAATCAGAAACTGAGGTCCAAATATGAATCCATTGTAATCCCTCTGCTAGCAACAGATGGAGCAGCAGATTTGTTCAAATGCTGTGGTACAGATGTAGGCTGGTGAGGACATTACACTGTGAAGCCGAAGATAGCATGTAGAAGTGTTCAAGAATATCAGTTTCACTTGGGTTGGAAAAAAGTAAAAGAAATCAATGTGAGAAAATGCTTCTGTTAGAAAAAAAAAATAGCTGAATATTGAAACACAGGATAAATGCAACCAGAAATAGGTAGACGAAGACCTGCAGCAGCAACAACAGCAATCGGAGATGGTGGCTGATCAAAAAGATATGACATTATTGTCAAGGGCACTCTTAGAACTCACTAACTCATCTGAACTATGTACAGAGGCAGCAAGCCTGCACAGAGATTAGAATGGAGAAATAAAGCAATGAAAGGAAAATCTATGAGAGGACCTGTTATAGTTACTGTGAATAGTTACTATATTTCTGTAAATAAACACCAAGAGCAATGCAAACTCTTATTAAGAGAACATTTAATTGGGAGCTTGCTTAAAGTTTTAGAGAGTTAAACCAATATCTTCATGGTGGGAAGCAAACACACAATAAATGGGAGCAGCCACTGAGAGCTTTACATCCTGATCCACATACATACAGCAGACAGACAAAACCCCTGGCCTGGGCTTTTATTTTATTTTTCATTTTTTTATTTTATTTTATATAAAGAAGTCCATTTAAATGAAAACAAACATTTATAGACAATATTTGGGATTTTGGGCATTGTTCTTTCCACACTACTTCCTGCTGGTAAGGGGCGCTGTCTTGGGGGATTCGAAGAAGATTCAGATATCCTAGCTGTAGTCTGTAGGGCTGTTTTGTCCAGCTGTTTTGAATGTAGGATCACCTGGTACTCTGTTTCAGGCGGTCTGGCTTGATGAAACCACATTAGTCTGCAAGGAATCCACATCTTTTCATTTCTGTGGAAACAAAAATAGAAATCCCTTTCCCTAGTAACTTGTCCTTCAACTTAAATTTTGGAGTCAAACATTTTAATTTAATTTATTATTTTACATGTCGATCACAATTCCCTCTCCCTCCCACCCAACCTCCCTCACTCCCTCCCTTCCTCCCTCCCTCCTTCCCTCCCTTTTACCCTCTCTGCCCTCTCACATGCACTCTAACCACCCTCCCATCCCCCCACCCCAATTCCAAATGTAGGGGAATGTCATCCAGTAGGGGTCATGTAGGTCTGACAGGTCCTGTGAAGCAGGGACTAGGGCTTCTCTCCTGTCTCAAGATTAAGGCAGTTATCCCTCCATGGGGGATGTGTTCCCAAAGTCCTTTTGTGCTCCAGGGATACATCCTGGCTCCACTGTCTGAGGTCCCTTAGATTGCTCAGTCCTTCTGGCTGAGATCCATATTCGGGGGGGGGGTCCGAGTCAGTTCCATGCTGGCTTCCCAGCTATCAGTCTGGTGGCCTGTTAGCTCCTCCTTGTTAAGGGAAGCTGTCTCTTTGTGTTTTTGCCACCTGGTCTTGTCCTCTCCATCTGCATCTGAGTTCTACTTCTACTCAGTGTTTATGTATGGGTGTTTGCTCCTCTTTCCAACAGGCATTAGTTGAGGGCTCCATGGATAAGTTAGTTGTTGACTCACTCTCTGGGAAGAGCATTTATGACAGCCTTTCCACGGAAGCTCAAATTGTTAGTTGGCAGAAGTCTTGTATTTCTCTAGACTTTTCTTTGTGTTCAATTTTATCTTCAAACCAATAATGGCTCCCTATTTTATATTCTCTCTCTCTCTCTCTCTCTCTCTCTCTCTCTCTCTCTCTCTCTCTCTCTCTCTCTCTCTCTGTCTCTCTCTCTTTTTCCTGTCTTCTATTCCTAACCAGGCAAAATCTTCCTGGTTGCACGTGTTTTCCTTTCCTCCCCCTCATTTTCTCCTATTTCTCTCTCCATTCGCTCGCCCCCCCACCAGCTTCCCCTAAGCTCTGGGGGACTTGTCTATTACCAGATCTGTGAAGGACTTTATATGAGTCTCTTAGAATACACCTTATATCCTAGTTCCTCTGGTGGTGTGAATTATAGGCTGGTGATCCTTTGATCTAAGTTTAAAATCCATATATGAGTGAGTACATATTGTGTTCCTCTTTTTGTGACTGGGTTAAATCATTCAGGATTGTTTCTTCAAGTGCCATCCACTTGCCTGCGAATTTCAAGATACCAATATTTTTTTCTGCAGAGTAGTATTCCATTGTGTACATATGCCACATCTTCATTAACCATTCTTCAATTGAGGGGGATCTAGGTTGCTTCCAGGTTCTTGCTATTACAAATAGTGCTGGTATGAACATAGTTGAACAGATGTCTTTCTTCCATCTTTGTTGTTGTGAATCCTTTGGGTATATGCCTAAGAGGGGGGATTGCTAGGTCCTGTGGTAAACTAATTCCCATTTTCCTGAGGAACTGAAAATCTGAGCTCCAAAATGGCTGTATGAGTTTGCATTCCCACCAGCAGTGGAGGAGTGTTCCCCTTTCTCCACATCCTCTCCAACATGGATCATCATTGGTGTTTCTAGTTTTAGCCATTCTGGCAGGAGTAAGATGGTATCTCAAAGTTGATTTGACGTGCATTTCCCTGATAGCTAGAGATGTGGAGCATTTTCTTAAGTGTCTTTCAGCCTTTTTGATTTCCTCTATTGAGAATTCATTCTTCAGTTCTGTACCCAATTTTTTATTAGGGTTATTTCATGTTGTGTTGACTAGCTTCTTCAGTTCTTTGTATATTTTGGAGATCAGCCCTTTGTCAGATATAGGATTCCTGAAAATCTTTTCCCAGTCTGTGGGCTGCCGTTTGGTCTTGTCAACTGTGTCCTTTGCCTTACAAAAGCTTCTAAGTTTGAAGAGATCCAATTTATTAACTGTTGCTCTCAGTGTCTGTGCCCCTGGAGTTATGTTCAGGAATCAGTCTCCTATACCAATTTGTTCAAGGGTACCTCCTAATTTCTCTTCTAAGAGGTTCAATGTGGCTGGATTGATGTTGAGGTCTTTGATCCATTTGGACTTGAGTTTTGTGCTTGACAACAGACATGGGTCTATCTGCAGTCTTCTACACACACTCATCCAATTGTGCCAGCACCATTTGTTGAAGACGCTGTCCATGCCACATTGTATAATTTTAGCTGTTTTGTCAAAAATCAGGTGTTCATAGGTGTGTGGGTTAATATCAGGATTTTCAATTCGATTCCATTGGTCTACCTGTCTATTTCTATGCCAATACCAGGCTGTTTTCAGAACTATAGCTATATAGTAGAGCTTAAAGTAAGGAATGGTGATGCCTCCTGAAGTTCTTTTATTATATAGTGTTGTTTTGGTTATCCTAGGTCATTTGTTTTAACATATAAAGTTGATTATTTTCCATTTCAAGGTCGGTGAAGAATTGTGGTAGGATTTTAATGGGGATTGCATTGAATCTGTAGATTGCTTTTGGCAAGATTGCCATTTTTACTATGTTTATCCTACCTATCCAAGAGCATGGGAGATCTTTCCTTTTTCTGGTATCTTCTTTAATTTCTTTCTTTAGAGCCACAAAGTTCTTATTGTATGGGTCCTTTACTTGTTTGGTAAGCATTACACCAAGATACTTTATATTGCTTGTAGCTATTGTAAAGGGTGATTTCTGATTTCTTTCTCTGTCTCTTTGTCGTCTGACAAAAGGAGGTCTACTGATTTTTTTTGAGTTTATCTTGTATCCTGCTAGTTTGCTGAAGGTGTTTTTCAGCTGTAGGTGATCCCTGGTAGAGTTTATTGGGTCGCTTATGTAAACTATCATATCATCTGCAAATACAGACAGTTTGACTTCTTCCCTTCCAATTTAGATCACCTTGATCTCCTTTTATTGTCTTATAGCATTAGCCAGAACTTCTAGTACGATATTGAAGAGATATGGAGAGAGAGGGCAGCCTTGTCTTGTTCCTGATTTTAGAGGAATTGTCTTAAGTTTCTCTCCATTCAGTTTGATGTTGGAAGTTGGTTTGCTGTATATTGCTCTTATTATGTTTAAGTATGTTCCTGTTATTCCTGACCTTTCCAAGACCTTTATCATGAAAGGGTGTTAAATTTTGTCAAAGGCTTTTTCTGCATCTAGGGTGATAATCATATGATTTTTATTTTTCCGTTTGTTTATATGGTGGATCACGTTGATAGATTTTCGTATGTTAAAACATCCCTGCATTCCAGGGATGAAGCCTACTTGGTCATGGTGGATGATTTCTCTGATGTATTCTTGAATTTGGTTTGCCAGTATTTTATTGAGTATTTTTGCATCGATGTTCATCAGGGATATTGGTCTGTAGTTTTCTTTCTTAGCTGTGTCTTTGTGAGGCTTGAGTACCAAGGTTATTATGGCCACATAAAAAGAGTTTGGCAATGAAACTTCTGTTTCTATCTTGTTTGAGGAGTAGTGGTATTAGATCTTCCTTGAACGTCTGGTAGAATTCTGCATTGAATCCATCTGGCCCTGGAATTTTTTGGTTGGAAGGCTTTCGATGACTGCTTCTATTTCATGGTAGGTTATAGGTCTTTTTAAGTTGTTTGTCTGTTCTTGATTTAATTTTGCTGATAGTTACCAGAAATTTGTCCATTTCCTTTGAATTTTCACTTTTTGTGGAATACAGATTTTCAAAGTATGACCTGAAAATTGTCTGGATTTCCTCTCTGTCTGTTGTTATGTTCCCCCTTTCATTTCTGATTTTGTTAATTTGCATGTTCTCTCTCTACTTTATCGTTAATTTGGATAAAGGTTTGTCTGTTTTGTTGATTTTCTCAAAAAAACCAACATTTCGTTGCTTTGATTTTTTGTATTGTTTTCCTGGTTTCTATTTTGTTGATTTCAGCCCTCAAGTTGATTATTTCCTGGCATCTACTCCTACGGGATGAATCGCTTCTTTCTGTTCTAATGCTTTCAGTGGCATTGTTAATTCTCTTATGTGACTATCCTCTGTTTTCTTCATATGGGCACTTAGTGCAAAGAACTTCCCTTGTAATACTGCTTTCAAGGTGTCCCATAAGTTCAGGTATGCTGTGTGCTCATTCTCGTTGAATATTAGAAAGTCCTTAATTTCTTTCTTTATTTCTTCTTTGACCCAGGAGTGGTGCAATTGCACATTGTTCAGTTTCCATGAGTTTGCAGGTTTTCTGCTATTTGTGTTGTTGTTGAATTCCAATTTTAAAGCATGGTGGTCCAATAAGTTACAGGGGACTATTCCTATTCTCTTGTATCTGTGAGGTTTGTTATGCCCCTAGTATGTGGTTGATTTTAGAGAAGGTTCCATGTGGAGCAGAGAAGAAGGTATATTCTTTTTTGTCTTTGGATGGAATGTTCTATAGATATCTGTTAACCCCAGTTGAGACATAACTTCTTTTAATTCTTTTGTTTCTTTGTTGAGTTTCTGATTTGTGGTTCTGTCTAGTGTTGAGGGTGGTATATTGAAGTCTCCCACTATAAGTGTGTGAGGAGGTTTTATATGAGGTTTGAGTTTTAGTAGTGTTTCTTTTACGAATGTGGGTGACTTTGTATTAGGGGTATAGATGTTCAGAACTGAGACTTTGTGTTGATGGATTTCTCCTGCGATGAATATGAAATGACCATCTTCATCTCTTTTGACTAATTTTGGTTTGAAGTCTAACTTGTTAGATATTAGAATAGCTATGCCTGCTTGCTTCTTATTTCCATTTGATTGGAAAATCTTTTCACAACCCTTTACCCTGAGGTAATGTCTATCTTTGAAGCTTAGATGTGTTTCTTGTTTTCAGCAGAAGGATGGATGGATTCTGTCACCGTATCCATTCTGTTAGCCTGTGTCTTTTTATAGGTGAGTTAAGACCATTAATGTTGAGGGAGAGTAAGGACCATTGAATGTTGATGCTTGTTTGATTTAGGTTTCTTGTTGGCAGTGCTATTGTGAATACATTAATTCTGCTTTACCCTTGGTTTCTGGTGTAGTTGGATTATCTGTTGCCTACATTTTTGTAGGCGTAGTTACCTTCCTTGGGTTGGAGTTTTCCTTCCAATACTTTCTACAGGGCTGGATTTGTAGATACATATTGGGAAAATCTGGTTTTGTCATTAAATATCTTGTTCACTCTATCTATAGTGATTGAGAGTTTTGCTGGATATAGTAGCCTAGGCTGGTATCCATGTTCTCTTAATACTTTTAGAATATCTATCCAGGACCTTCTGGCCTTGAGGGTTTCCATGGAGAAGTCAGGTGTAATTTTTTTAGGTCTGCCCTTATATGTTACCTGTCCTTTTTCCTTTGCTGCTCTTAATATTCTTTCTTTATTCTGTATGCTAGGTGTTTTGATTATTATATGTCGAGGGGTCTTTTTTCTTTGTTCCAGCCTATTTGGCATTCGGTATGCTTCTTATACTTTCATGGGCATGTCCTTCTTCAGATTTGGAATGTTTTCCTCGATGATTTTGTTGAATATGTTTTCGGCACTTTTGTGCTGGGGTTCCTCACCTTCCTCTATGCCTATTATTCTTAGGTTTGGCCTTTTCATGGTGTTCCACATTTCCTGGATATTTTGTGTTAATGATTTGTTGGATTTATGATTTTCTTTGGTCGATGAATCTATTTCTTTTAGTTTATCTTCTGTGCCTAAGATCCTCTCTTCCATCTCTTGAATTCTGTTGATTATGCTTGTGACTGTAGTTGCCAAATTTTTGCACAGTTTTTCTATTTCCAGCATTCCTTCAGTTTGTGTTGCCTTTATTTTCTCTATTTCAGTTTTCAAGTCGTGAACTGTTTCCTTCACCTGCTTAATTGTTTATTCTTGGCTTTATGTACTTCATTAAGGAATTTGTTCATTTCTTCCACTTTTTTTGTTTGTGTTTTCCTCCATTTCTTTAATGGATTTTCTCACATCTTATTTGAGGGCCTCTATCATTTTTATGATGGTAATTTTTAAGTCGTTCTCTTCTGCTTCCTCTGCTTTGTTGTTGTGTTCTGTTCTAGTTGGTGTAGATTCCCTAGATTCTGGTGGTGTCATGTTTGTCTTTCTGTTGTTAGGTGTTTTCTTGTATTGCCTTCTTCCTATAGCTTCTTCAAGTAGGTGTTGGTGGGGTTTCCCCCTCTCTCTATGGTACTTTCCCAGTGGGCTTATGTGGGTCTGAGATTCAATATCTGTAACTCTGTGTGGTCCAAGCTCTCTAGGAGGTTTCTCTGCAGACAGGGACCCAGGGATGGGGTCAAGGATGAGGATCCAGTAGAAGATGCCAGCAGGTACTCACAGTGGTCCCACAGAGATAGGCGAATCTCTGGGAGGGGACCGTGGCTCTAGCAGAGGACTGGAGGTGGGGTCAGAGACCAAGCAGGTGGAAATTACGGGTGGTCCCGTGTCGATTTTCAGATCTCCTTTGTTCAGAGTTGCTCCGAGAAGTCTCTGAAGTAGGGTGGACTATTGTCTCCACCTCTGTCCTAGTGTTCAACCAGAGTGGCAGGACCGTGTGTAGGGTAGGGCAAAGGGTAGGGTGGGCAGGCTCATGGTGGGGATGGGTGGAGGTGTATCAGAGCTCCAAGGGTGCTCTCTATGGGGACAGGAGACAGGAGCAGTAGGATCAGGGGCCAACCCAGCGAGTTCGGGCAGGGGGTGGGGGAGAGTTTGTAGGGTACAGGCATCCCAGATTGGGCCCAGACTCACCTCTGGCCTATAGCTGGTAGAAGAGAGCCTGGCCTGGGCTTTTGAAACACAGTGACATATCTTTTCTTACAAGGCCAAATATCTGAATCCTTCCCAAATAATTCCACTAACTGAGGTCTCAGCATTCAAAGATAAGATCCCTGGTGCCTTCATCATTCAAACCACCACAACAGCACACAGTTTTTTGTTTGTTTGTTTTATTCTTTAAGGAATAATGAGAAGTGTGTTTATTTTCCTTTCCCTCTTCATTTTTGGTTTTGTAGTTTGATACTGGAATTGTAGGAATTTATGTAAAGCTGTTTTGACCTATGCAATTAAGACTGAGAAAATAGGCCAAATTGCCCACTGGTGAACACCATAATAGATAAATTTCATTTGATGACTAATCAATTTAAATAAGAGTATGGAATTTGCTACTTGAGACAAATAATTTCCTTGCTCATAATGTTGTTAAGAAAAATCAGAAGAGCCAGCTATCCAACCAAAGCTATAACAGAGAATAGCTGTCTTTCTAAAATTTATTCATTCATGCTGCATACACTTTATCAAATTACCAACATGAAGATAATCACTATTTTAAAACCTCAAATGTCAAGGTTAAACATAAAGCCATCCACTTTTGCTTTTACCTTTGGATTAAAATTCAATATACTCCTTTCTTCCCCTTGAGAGTCTTAAAGTACAAGCCTTCAATTCATGTTTATTTTAAATTGTTAAGACGAAAGACATGCTTTTTTTGGTTTTTGTTTGTTTCATGCCCGTATGAGTGATTGCCATGATGCTTTCATGCTGTGGTTCCAGCAAAGAATCTGCCGAAAATTTTTATTGTTGTCATTTAATTAAATGGATTAAGTGCTTATTTATTGAGTCATAATTATATGAAGTCTAATAAGACAAGTCATGAAATACAAAAAAAAAAAAAGGAAAATGGAAATAAAAAGTACTTCAGAGACAAATGATTAAAAATAAAAATAAATGAATATGGGTCTCAGCTACAAGGTCTGAGCAGTCTCAGGGACCTCTGACTGTGGAACCAGGATGTATTCCTGGTGCACAAAAGGACCTTGCAGACACATCCCCCATGAAGGGACGCTCCCTTAATCTAGAGACAGGAGAGTAGTTCTAGTCCCTACTTCAAATGACTTGACAGATTTACATGACCCCACCTGGATGGCATTGCCCTAATGTGGAATGGGGGTGGAGGGATGGGAGGGGAAGGTGGTCAGGGTGCATGTGAGGGAGGAGACAGGGTTAAATGGAGGCAGGGAGGAAGAGGGAACTGGGATCAACATGAAAAATAAAAATAAAACAATAAAGTAAAATAAAAAAGTTATAAAATAGAAAATCAAAAAAAATAAAATAAAATAAAAAATAAAGTTCACAGTTAATTTTCCCCATAGATACAGATAAAAGAATATGCCAATAAGGCCTAGGCTTATAAAATTATAAAAAAAAAAAAACCAAAAAGATATTGTCCATATATTAATGCCACTAGGCATAATTCAAACTATCTGGTTCTATAACTTAGGTAAAAGACACTGTAAATTTAAAATACTTGCAAACTAACGATGGGTCTATTAATATATTTAATGCATCTATTTCTTCATATTTGACTAAAAGTAATGACCTATTACAATTTTTGTACATATTTGTTAAGTATTAGTTTTTATGAATCACTTGTATTATAATGTGATCAAAAATAATTTTTCTTTCAGAGCATAGTATTGACAAAATATGCCATATTTTAACGTTCTCATTCTGATTTGTTCAGTGTCAATAATTTGAATCTAGTTGGAAGTCTTTCTGGTTTATCATATTTGTTGACAGACTATATAAAGCACAGGTACATGGGTATTATATACTTAGGATGAGTCTTACATTTCTAGACTGTACATTTTCCTGAGTTTTTGTATTGTTTATTATGAAGAAAAGTATCAGAAGAACAAGAGGTGAAATTAAAAAATAAAGAATGGGCTGGCAAACAGGATATATTCCATAAAAACTTTATAATCATAGATATGAATATGGTTTAGGGAAATTGAAAAACATCTTTGCTTATTAAATATAAGAACTACAATATATGGACAACAGTCTACACAACCTCAAGCTTACTTTAATTTTTGTCAACTTTATTCAATAGTGTATCTAGAGCCACAGGAAATTATTGTAGATCTTTTTACTCTGTTATCTTTTTGCCCTTTGGGAAGACTGGGAAGACTCCACCAAACTCTCAAATAAGACTCACTCACACACACACTCACACACACACACACACACACACACACACACACACACACACACACACACACACACACAGAGAGAGAGAGAGAGAGAGAGAGAGAGAGAGAGAGAGAGAGAGAGGTTTATTCTTAGTTATAAGTCACCTTGCCTTTGTTTGGGTTGTTTTTAGGCATCTTTTCTTATCTTAAATTGTCCATCTACCTTTTACCTCTGTACTTTTTCCTTTCTCTATCTCAGTATATCTTACTTTTACTCTTACTCATGCCTGGCTATATAGCTGGGTGGCTGGCCCTTGACATCCTCTTCTCCTTATTTTATCTTGCTTTTTTCTTCTCCCAGATTTCTCCTCCTATTTATTCCCTCTGTCTGCCAGCTCAGCCTATCATTTCTCCTGCTATATTTTTGGCTGTTCATTTTTTTTTAATTAAACCATCAGTTGTTTTAGAAGGGCAAAGTAACACAACTTTCCAGAGTTAAACAAAGCAGTATAAAAGAGTGTCACACATCTTTGCATCACTAAATAAATGTTCCACAGCATAATCAAATGTATCATACCTTAAAATAATTTTCCACATCAGGAAACCATTCAGTACATCATGGAAATACTGCCAGAAGGGACAGTGAGTGAATGTACCATCTGAGATGGTAAATTTCAACCACTCTCTTCAAATTATTTCCTTTCTAAGAGTAAACAAATTTCTATATCCATGACAATATGCTGCAGTAAATGTATTTAAATACCAACATTGTTTACTTCTAATAAAATGTCAAAAGAAAACAATGATCTAGTTGACATTTGAACACATCTGCTGAACTAGGCAGGGAATGTTAGTTTCACTTGTGAAAATAGATAATAGTTTGTACATTAGGAAGGTGTTCTAAGAATTACAGAAAAATAAAGAACATGTAAACACTACATGGTTACTCAGTAGTCTTGAAGCTCTCTTTAAACCTATTAACCTTTCATTTCTAATTACTATTAATTTTTAATTACTGTAATGTTTAGCAGTTGACTAGTTCCAAGAATGCATTTGTTCCTGGGATAGACTGTTGGAAAGCCTCTGCACTCCTTGTTCCTTCAGTTGTCCTAGCATTAACCTTCCTTATTTCACTCTGCCTAGAGAAGGTTTAAAATGCAGGAAAATGTGTGCATATGTGTTTACTGAATATGAATATATACATACAAACATAAGTATACATCCATCTGTTATTCATTGTACTAAGAACTGAATCTGTGGTTTCATACATATTAGACAAGTGTTTTGCCACTGATGTATACTCCCTCTACAGGAATGTATCTTTAAAGAATAATAATATGCATCTTTTATAAGAGAAAACATCCTGCTTAGAGCAGGGAAAATTTACCAACATGAAGTGCACAGGCTAAGAAGATTGGAGTACTTGAACTTTTATCACCTAGGCAACTCTGTGTCCTTTATTTATTTATTTTTACTATTATTCCAATGTACTTGCCAAAATGGTCTTCTTCTATTTATTTTAGTAACATTTTAAATGTTACTAGCATTGAACACTAGGTTTGAATGATCACAGAACACTATCATTTCAGCTTTCTTACCTAACATTCACCAGACTCATTATACTTCAATGTTCTCAAATATCCACAATATATTATATTTGTTTAAGACAAAGAAATACAGTATAGCTGTTTACTGTGTGAAAAATTTCTGATCTTTGCCTCCAACTGCCACATCAGAACTCTAACCAATCATAGGTACACCTTCACAAGCATTGCATTTGACTTTTTCCACTCACTGAATTAGCATATTTTGCACTTACTTTAAAGAAACTTCTGCATTTCTTCCTTCAAAGGGTTTTTACATTTTTCTCAGTAAGGAAGAAATTATTATGAAGATTGAATTCTACTCCTTTCTTGTGAAGTGCACTTTTTATTTGCATCATAGAAATATTCTTGAGGACCAGGGACAATCAGAACCCATATAACTTCATTTCCATATTTAGTCCTAGGATGTGTATGAATACAGAGTTTGATTTCGCTCTCATCTGAAGCTTGTAACATCAAAGCCACTAGTGTCCTCTTAGGAGTTTACTTTCTCAGTCATCAGTCATCTCTAATGGTTTACCAACTCCTTGGGCCTTTAGAAAATGTAAATGAATCATAAAACACCAGGGGTTTAGGTGCTACTTAAATAAATATTTTGGCTTACATGTGCCATTACTCTGGCATTCTTGTTATTTATAGATGGCAGTGAAGAAAATTACTGGGATAGTCTCAAAGTTAGCATGAAGGTTATTAAACATTCACATAAACTTGTCAAGATTAGGGGAAATTGTATTCCATTCCATATGTGTTGACAATATTGATTAGATAAAAATGAAAGCATTAAGTAAAATGTTTAAATGTTAAATGTTTAAAATTTTAGCAGTAAATAATAAACATGTTTATTTTAAAAAATAAACAAATATTAATTTATAACAATAGATTTTTACAAAGCACCTTTTAAACTTTTATAACAAATATTTGTTTCTAAAATTCATAAAAGGGCATCTTTTATAGGAAATACTCCCTTTTCCATGTGACTGACAACAGAAAGCACAGATTCTCAGTTTACTTATAATAAGATAAATAGCAGCCTGTTCTTTTGGTAGCTAGATATAAAAGTTATTAAATTAATAACAGTAGGAAATAGGGGCTGGGCAGGTGGTTTTAGGGTAAGTTTCCAAGTAAAGACCAGTTTCTTTATGGACTAAAAGCCAGAACCATCCTTGGTCAGTTGCCAGCTTTGTCCTTGGCAGAGGTCACAGACTCCAGAAGAGGTAAAGTAACCACATCCTTGCAAGAGGAAATAGATGTCAGGGGTCAACGTGGTTTGTCCTTATGTCTTTTCCCTAAGGAAGAGCCATTTGCAGAAATCCATGGGATGACTGAAACTACTCCACATGTGGACACTTGGGCTAGAAACTGGACTGAATAGATCATCCCACCCATTCCTCCATCCAGTAAAGAGTAATTCCAGTACATAGCACCTGAGTGACATCCCTCTCTCAGCGACATCTGCTACTTCACAAAAGCCCTGTCTTCCTCCTCATTCTTAAGGTCTCTATAATAAAACGCTTCCTTCTAACCCCCACCCCTGTTGTTGTGGATTTCATTATTCTACTATGAACGAAAAGACATTGAAAGCCACTGTCTTTAAAGCAACCTGTTGGCTTTAAATTTGTTGGATTTTTGCACCCTACCTTCTCAGCCTAAATTTTCAACAAGAGCTGAGAAATGCTCTTTCATTCTTTAAGGCACCCCAATATTGCAGTATATAAAACACAATTAAAATTTCACATCAACAAACAGTAATCTATTTACAGAAATTTGCATATTAAATATAAATATGGTTTATTTTAAGAAATTAATGTGTTGCAATGATATCACAAATGATTATGTAACATATGCACAAGTGGCTATAATAAGACAAGATAAAAAGAAAAACACATGGAACATTATGGGGTCATGAGAAGGTAAAGGAGATTCTGAACAAAGCATCTCACCTGCTAAGAAGCAAAACTTCCCTGATATGAAAACATTGGCTGCAAGATGCTGATGTAAAAGAATATTTCTTTTTCAAATAGGCAGAAGAGATAGTCCTCTATGGCACTGTAAAGAGCTATGTTCCTTTGCTGAGGTCTTGCCTGAGAATCTTAAACAAAAATATTAACTTTGCAGGGTATGTTGGTCCACACCAGTAATCGCAGCACTAGAGATGCAGAAGCAGATGGATATGTATGACTTCTTACTAGCCTGGACTACAAAAGGGAGTTCCAGTACAGCCAGGGGTACACAGAAATCCTGTCTCAAAAAACAAAAAACAAAACAAAAGAAAAAGTTTACTGCCTTTACAAGAAAGACATTCCATCTTCCTCCATCCCTGTGAGTTACACTTTTACCATAGCAACTGCAATTCTGTCAGGAACCATCTTGCTATCTCTGTCAGGTTCTTGGAAACATGCACTTGCATACCACTTGCATACCAAAGACTTGCATGAGTGTTGTAAAGGTCATGATGAGATCATTTCTCAGAGAAGTCATACCTATGTTCCTGATGTGCCGTATGTTTTCTTCTGGACACTATTATATCTCCTTTCCATGGTATAGTTTTATAACCTTGTAAGCCCCAACTCAGGTTTATACTGGCACCCTGGTTTGCTTATGTTGCTGGGATAAAACACTGACCAAAAACAGCTTGTAGTGGAAATGGTTTGTTTCATGAACTACATTAGAGTCCATCACTGATGGAAATCAAGACAGGAATTCCAAGCAGAGACCTGAAGTCAAAAACTGGAGGAAATATGTTTCATGAACTACATTAGAGTCCATCACTGATGGAAATCAAGACAGGAATTCCAAGCAGAGACCTGAAGTCAAACACTGGAGGAAATATGGAAAACATGCCTTACTGGCTTGTTTCCTATGGGTTGATCAATGTAGGACCACCTGCCCATGGGTGGACCCACAGTGGACTGGGCCTTTTCATTAATTATTAATAAAAGAAATGATGGCCATAGGCTAATCTGATGAGGGCAATTCCTCAGCTGATATCTTCCAACAGATAGCTCCTGTCTGTGTGAAGTTGACGAAAACTAACTAACACAGGTGGGTAGTCATTAAATTCTTTTCTGCATCAAAGCCACCTATTCTGCTTTAGACAATCAAAATTCCTCTATCTCTAAAATATTTTCTGGCTGCTAAGTATGACAGCATAGAAAATGTGTCTTCTGTCTCTGTCCCCCAAATGCTGACACTAACATTTCAAAAGAAAGGTATATTTGTACAGTTAAGGAATATGGGGCCAACTTTCCTCCATCTTGGATAAGTCTTTCAGAAAATTACCCAACCCTGCTCTGGTGGCTTGAGGTGAAGATGCACCAACTATAACTGCAGTTTTTTGCTTCTGCTATTCTGCTTGCTTGCTCTACTTTCCCCTGCAACTGCCAAAATCTACCTGTTCTTTGAGAACTGTTTTTCTCCATCAATTGCCAGCTGACCTAACAAAGACTCTCAGACTATCATACTCCTGTTTTGTCAGCTGATCCTTGTGGGCCTTTGTACCACAGCAACCTATAATTACAGAAAGAAACATCTACTGTCATTCTGGCAATAGTAAACCTGTCCAGAATTAAGATTACTCATGGCAACAATTAAAATATTGACTGAGAATAACTAATTTTATTTTCATGTACTTTTGAAAATTGATTATAACAATACAAACATAACTAACATAGCATAATTTAAGTTTATTTAATTATAATTTTTAACTGATAACTTTAAATTACTGGTGGAAAAATATCCAATGCTTTGTTCTCTTTGAAACTAATGTATTAAGGTAAAAAAGTTATTAAAACTATACAGTTAAAATTCATAGAAATGACTTTTGTAATTGAGTAAAAATGTCAGAAAAACACTGTATGATAAATATTAAAGGACTATTAGCTATAGAAAGAAATGTTATACTACCTAAGAAACTAAAGTTAGAAAATAAATCATATTGATGATAATTAGTGGAGACAGGCTTTTGAAGGCATCCTTTATATAAAGAGACTATTTTGTTTTTAAAAATCACAAGTAACTATTATTTTGACATCATCTGTGACTTTAGAGGCCCTCTGAAGATCTACTCTGGGCTAGATGCAGTGTTGAATGAGTTCACAGCTAGGCTCCCTGGGATCTCCTCCTCATCTGCTCCTACACTCTTCTCCACCATTACAGTCATCTCATGCTCAGTGTGTTTCTCTCCACTTGCTACAGTCATTTTCTTTAGAAGCTTTCTCTACTGTACTATTGATCTATCTACAATTGCCTTTGACCTGATATCATTTTGGCTTGACATGAGCCAGACTCTGAGATCTACATAGCAATGCTACAGCTTTTCCTATTATGTTTACTATTTCTCAGACAGAGAAATAGTGAACTGTCTCCATTGAAAGAGTTGGAGATATTTACCTCTCAAAGATACTGGTGCACTGCAACCCAAAGAATGCTTCATAATTAATATAAATTCAAATAATAGGATTATGTTTTGCTGGTTACTAACAACCGTTTTTTATTAGTTTTATTCCCATCAAACAGTACTCTTTAAATTGCTCTTGATTTTATAGTGTCTGAATAATATTTTTCTTCATTGTTTATTTTTCAAGTGAAAAATAAAAATGATGATTATTTACCCAATGATTATGTTTCAAATACATTATGTAAAAAGAATTTCTTCTAATATATAAAGCCATGTCTTGAGATATAGGTATTAATGTATGACTACAGAATAAATGACAAGGCTAAGTGTCTAATTTTGTAACCCCTTTCTATCCAGCATGTAAAAGGTTTTCTTAATGGTAGATTTAAATATATTCTCTAGCTACCAACAGTTATTTGCCTTTTAATGTAGGTTAGTCTCTGTATTCTGTGCTTATCACAAACAGAGAAGAAATAACTTTCTAAGTCTTTTGTGAGTCTTTTAAAATGCATGGACTTTAGGGAAATCATATTTTCTTGGAGGAAATGAGGCATGACCAATCACAGAAAACTTGAGAAAATCCCCCGATGAATGACCTTTGCCATGTGTAAAAGAAACTGCTCAGTGACTGAGGTTTCATGGATTTCATGCATGGAAATCAGATTTTCTGGCCACCAGTGCTGTTCAGTAAATAAATAATCCATCATTGTGTCAAAGAGTTGAAACATGGAGATACTGCCCTTGTTATCTGAACAGACATTTTGAGTTAGTAACCTATGTAAAGTGTTTGCATGTCAGCTGTTGTATAAGGATCATTCTAGTTTTCACTAAGTTAAATGAAACTATTTAGCCATGGTGGTATTAAGTTAATAGTGAGAGCATTAATTTGAATGTGCCTACTACACCTCTGATTCATTGATGTGGGGTAAATTCAGGATGGGGCTTCCCACAGAGTCTCTGCAATAAGCTGAAGCATGGTGATAAGCGAGTAGGCTGTTCTGATACATTATCACCTATATCTTCTTATCACTTCACTAACACCCTAATAGCTTTCTTAAAATATGTTAGCAAGATTCTATCTGAGTCTTATTTTTATGTTTATATTTTAAGTATATTGTTACTGTATTAGGACAAAGATGGTTAAGAGATGTAACCTTTGGGTGCTTTTTTTATTGTCTTCATTTTGCCCATGGTATTCTCTCAAACTTAACACTATATATTTCTGAGTACACTGTGTTTATATTTTAGCCTAAAATTCTATGTTAAGTTTTTCTTTAGATTTTTCCAGCATTCTCAAGAAAACATGGAAGTGCTTCAAAAAGGAACCGCCTACCCACACACACATATACAGAGAGGGGTTTGGTAGGGAAGGATGTCTAATTCAGCTACTGTTTGCACAAATGGACCACTTCAGTTTCCATTAGGCTTCTTTTTCTTATATAGGAATAATCAAGTGTTGCAGCTGTGCTTTGGACATTGAAAGCATTTCTGCTATTTTTTGAGTAAACACCTACACACACTTTTGATGCTTAAATTCTTTCTTACTAACATGTCAAGTCTGTCAGATCACAACAAAGAGCTTCTCATTCTTGAAAAATCTTTTAAATTGTGCACAATCAATTCACCCATAGTAACCCCTAGGCCATTCCAGAAGACCCTAAATGTGGATAATCTTTGCTTTAGTGCTTAAGAAGTGTTCATTTTAGTCAGTTTTTAGACTACAGTGCATTTTACAAAAATCTCTATGAAATGAATATGTAAAAACAGTGTGAAATAAGGGAAGTGGTAATATAATTGTACTAAATGCAAAAATCAGCTTTCATTCCAGTTAATTTGGTCAAGTGTATGTGTGTGTGTGTATTCAAATACATACAGACACATATATACAGGTATATATATATATATATATATAGTATAAACCATCTATAGATACTATAGATACTATAATTTTAACATGATTTAATATGATCCTGTAAGAAATTCTCTTTCAGAAATATTTTTGGTTATCTATTATATTTAGTCAAAATAAAATTTCACTTAATTTTAATTAATAGATTATTTTATTTATAATTTGGTTAGCCTCACCTCCATTGTGTTTAAATACTTTTATTTCAATCTGATTTACTAGAAAAACTCAAATAGTATGAGAAAATTATTTAATTTGATAGTAAAAATAAAATTGTCTGACTAATTTATAAGGTTGCAAAAGGAAGAAATTAAGACAACATATTCTAATCAAGTTAATATCATAGATTTTAATAAATTTGCTAAGTAAACTAATACACAAGTAATATTATTTATCAATATTGTTTGTTCTGCTTTAACACTTTAAGAACTCTTTTAATTTAATCACTCAGATGGAATTATGAACTACTTTCATGATCCACTTGCCATATAGAGACTATATGTCTAGAAATAAAATATAAATTGAAAATATGACAAAAATTTACCTCAATGAATATTACAATATTGGAGTAATTCAAATAAATTGTCTACCTTTGCACATTTATTTTTCTAAATTAAAACAAACTTTTGTATCTATACTATGTGAGTTCATTGGAATAAATATTTCCTTTGTATTTTTGGATAAATAGTCTATGATACATATACAAAATTGGAAGAAAAATATGTGTAATCAATGTGACATATATTTTGTATGTTTTCAGAACTTGTAATTTAAAATACAAAAAGATGAAGTCTCCTTGAATATATACTGCCATACAGTATATACTATCTATTTTATCTCATTATTAAATAACAAAACAATACTATATTCAGGCTGTATCTGTATTCATGTGTCTTATAAGAATCACTGCCCATTGAACACTATATATACCATGTTAGTCATATGAGGTTTTAACGGATTTAAATATTTTCTATTACATAGTGTGTATTACATGTTCATATTCATTCTGGTGGGAACAAATATGGGAAACTGAGGAAACTGACTATATGGTAAGAGTAGAAGCTACAAAAATGGATAGACAAGATTATGTTTCTATGTTAATAAATTTACTATGTGTAATTGATCACTATATGAAAATGTATTCTTTCCAGTTAGCAAAACAAAAATACTATAAATAACACTATAAATCTGCATATCATGTTTCAATAACCTCATGTATCTCATGTTTCCTGTATCTCTCAATAACACAAGTAGGGAATGTACACCCAGTGATTTATATCATTAAGCTTGTATAAGTCCTTTTTATGCACTTCTGCCACCATTGCTTCTGAACGGCATTCTTACTGCTCCATTTCCATTTATTTGGGAGTCAGCAACACCTAGACTCTTTCCAAACCAGGTATCTACCACCTCCACTTGTACATGAAACTACTTAGGGTATCTGTACTCTTCCTTCCCTTCTCCATGATAGTTGGTGGTAGGGTCCATGCTAGTTGGTGGTAGGTGCCAGAATAAATTCTCCCTTTAAGCCCATCTTCATTCCTTCGGTCTTGATTGAGTCCCCTTACTAACTTCTAGCCAGAGACCCAATAGCCACAACATATAGCATGGGGGCAGGTTACTAGTTCTTCCCAATGAAATCCTCAGCCATTTCTTCAAGGCCATTTCCATTCCCATGGTCCTTGCTGTCAACCCTTACCATGGACCACAAAGCTACCACTTGAGGTTTTGACCTAAAAGAAGATATCTATATTCACTCTACTCTAACCACTCTTGCTATATTGAACCCCTCAACTTGACTTATATCTCAAATTCTTTGCCCTGATACAGTTTACTGTATTCTATAAACTCTAGTCTGCCTGTACCTGCTTCCAATCTATTAACTGTGGCTAAGGTGAACATCTTTCTTTCAGGGCCAGCCAGGTGAGTCTTATCTATATCACAATCCTTCAAACATGGCCTATGCCCAATACCATGTGCCAGTCCAGGTAATTTAACTTTCCTCACCCTAGATTCACAACCCTATCCAAACTCTATGTCTAGAAGTGTGGTGAAGAAATCTGTGCCTACACCAACCTTTTAACAAAAATAATAAAAATCCAGAGACAGATATTGGGGCTTAAATTGAAGATCAGAGAAGCAAAGCAGCCAGCCACTAGAGAATTCTCACGTATACCAATGCTCAAACAGAAGGAGAGATCCACAGAACTTCAGATAGCATCTTCAGACTACACTGCTACCCACCAATCCTCAGAATCACACACTGCTCCTCAGATTCACTCAGAATGCACTGAGCTCCCTGTATAGTCTTTAGTGCTGGGGTCAAAGGTGTGAGCTCTGTTACCTTTTCAGACTAATTTACTCTTATCTAGCCCTGGGTGGCTTTGAACTCAGAGAGATCCATCTGCCTCTGTCTCTTGAGTCCTCCCAGATCCTTCAACACATTCCCCTCTGATCTTCATGCCACCACCTCTCCTTTTTTCTTTCTAATTCTCTCCCTCTATCCTTCGTTCTTTAATTATATACAAAATCCAATTAATGGTGACTGCATATTCATGAGCATGTGAGGCCATGCAGTGGAACAAAAGCAGCATAATACTGGCGCATACTTCCCAGCTCAAATCAACTGCAAAATAGGTCCTCAGCCTTATGTGGGGTCTTATGACCCCTTCCTCATCTACTCAGGAATGCTGACTGGTTTTATCTATGCAAATCTTGTATAAGTAGGCATAGCTATTGTGAACTCATGTGCAGATTCTCTATATGGATGTGTCTAATCTATATACACATGCAAATATTCAGCCAGAAAAATAAGGATAGCTTTGGTTTAGTCTTCAGATTCAATAGGACTAATTACACTTAAAGTAAAATACTAAGAAAAAATCAATCAGCCCAATCAAAAGATGGACTTTTTTAACATGAAAAGATAAAAATGTCTTCTTAAACTCCTTATTTACCATTTTCTTTAAAAATTTTGTCTTTTTAGTCTTATATTGTCTAATGTTTAAATATGCCTATTGAAGTAATGACATAGAAAGAAACTTAGATAAATTTAGATATGAAGCTTAAAACCCATTCCAGAGATGGTACTCATAGCTGTCACAGTTTTGGGGACAAGATGTTACACTATGCTAGAGAATAATACACTATGCTTACTTTGCTAATTGTATGTAGTATTTTGTCAGCTCCTAATGGCTAAATCATGTTCATGCATTAGTACATCTCTCAGATTTCACTATTGGGTTCTTTGTACAGTAGATGGTGAACAACATAGATCCACACCTAATTTAGAGAGTAAGTCACTGTGTTGTGCTAAAGTCTAAGTAGGATATTGGTATCCCACATTCCTCCTCTAAAAGTACTATAGTGATAGTGCAGAAGAAGGAGGAGGAAGACTGACAGTCAGAAGCTGTGGATAACTACCAGGAAACAATGTTTTCTCTACACAATCGGGCAGTTGTACACATAAGCACACAACACTTGTGACAGCATGCATAGCACCTGGGCAAGTTCAAGGGAGATACAAGACCCTCAATTTGGAGAAAAAGATGTAAACAATGTCCACCTAAAGATGAGAAGCTACTGATATGATATCTTCCAAGAGAAGGAAAATTAGTTTATGTTAAGATTGTCATTACTAACAGGTCCTGCTACATGTTAAAAGAAAGCAATGGACATTCACTATTGTGATATAACAAAAACTAGACACTTTGGGACTACAGAGATGGTTCAGAAGTTAAGAGTGTTTGCTGTTCTTCCTCAGGACTCAAGTTGGTTTTCCACATCCACCATAGGCAGCTCACAGCTCTAGTGGATCCTGTGTCCACTTCTGGCTTCTGAAAGAATATGTACATTCATGGAATGTACTCATACACATATACACACACAATATTTTAAAGTAAATTCCAATGGCATGAATAATTTCAGCCTCTGACTATATACATTTCAGTATGAGAAGCAATAGCTACATTAAAAACAAAAAACATCCTGTGCTCTCTACCCTAGAGAAACCCTAATGTGTTTGAAAGCCAAGCCAAAATATTTTATATAAATCTAATATTGTGTTATTGAAATATAACTTCATAGACTAAATTTTTTCCTCGATGATGGTTTACATAGCTTCAAGAGGTCTCCAAATCTGGTAAATCATACTATTTAATGAAATCTAAATAAGTTTGCACAATTTTAAGCTTTCTGCCTTTGAGGGCCAGCTTTGAAGTTTTGCCAAAACCTGATAGTCTAAGACTCACTGAGAAACAGAATTCTTGACACTCAGATTAGTATTGAGGCTCAATATTCCCAGTAATGATCTTGACCATTCTAACCATAAACAGCCACCACATATGGTAACTCTGAGTTAACAGATCTCAGAAGATAAGATGTGTAACATCCTGGCTCCAGTATTTATTTATTTTTCATTTTGACACACGGAGGCTTTGGAGAGGGTCCAGTTTATATAGCCAAGTTCCTTAATGGGATATGGCATTTGTCCATGATTAAGACAGCATAGCAAGGAGGAGAGAGTCCATAAATGCTTGACTCATGCTCATTCTGATATCACATTTACTTTCCTCATTTTCTTTTCTTCTTCTTCTTCTTTTTATTATTATTATTATTTGTTGAATAAAATGCCTGTGAGCAACTTTTCTGCTTTCTGCTTTCCAACTCCCTAACAATACCAATCATGCTTGCAAAAACTTTTCTGAACCCAGACAAAAACAAAGTTCTCTTTAATGAAAGGTATCAATTGCAAAAGCTTTTTAATAGAAAGATAAATACTTTTTGTGAACATGGATATCTGTATTTTGTTATTTAGAAAATATTCTTACCATTTGATGTCTCCACAATTATGTTATATCTGAAATTATCATTCATTATGGAAAAAACCCTAATTATCAACTTTCATCCAAGAAAAAACTACTTCTCAACTTCATAGATGGAAGAGTCACATATGGAGAGATTTATTATTACACTCAGTTTCTTCGATGTTACAAAAATCACCAATGTTATTATGAGTGTATAGGTCTGCCATCCACAACAAATGGAATGAGAATGTTGCCCAAGAAGTTAATTACACTTTCTACTGAGCAATTTGATTAGAAAATTTAATCAGTAGAGGAAGATAGATTTATACAATAAATACATACAAATAAGTTTTGTGAAATTAATTTGTGGCAGCTTCTGTAAATACAGATTAAGAGGAAATAAATAAACCAGGGTCTTTCCCATGGGAAAATTTTGGGTAAATTTTGTTTTCAAAGATATTCTTTAAGTAATTAATATCAACTTGATGAAGAGTGAATATAACTAATAGCAGTAAATTATGCCATTACTTAGTTATTATCTATATTACAATTGGTTGGTGATTTACTATTTCATTATGTTTCCAGATAAATGAATAAAATATTGCTATTAATTACATGTACCATCATCAATCAAATTCATTATTAGCATGTTGCTAATTAATTACCTGGTGACATCTAGATAATTGATTTTTTATTATTTATTGCCAGCAATAGTATTTGTTAGCATATAAAATAAATCAATGATAGTGATCTTTAGAATTTCATTCTGATTTTTTTTTCTGGATGCATTGAGTATTTAAACAGTTATGAAAAGTTATATAACAATTTAGGTGGCTACACTAATTTTGCTTTAATTATTTTCAGAAAATTGTTCAATCTATGATTCTTAAGCAATGCAATAAGTCAAATGTAACTTTTCCTGGTGCATAAGGCAAATACAATTATGTCAAAAATGCAAAAATTAAAGTAATGAAAAATATAAACTATTAACAATTAATTTTGATCAAGAACCAAACAGTGTAAATAAATTTTGATCTGCCACTATGGAAAGAATAGACTAATATAACAAAGTTTCATCTCTGATAGGCATACAAGCATACATATTTTCATTCCTGTTTGT
Organism: Phodopus roborovskii; assembly: GCF_943737965.1. Lineage (NCBI taxonomy): Eukaryota > Metazoa > Chordata > Mammalia > Rodentia > Cricetidae > Phodopus > Phodopus roborovskii. Next base: position 41,259,509 of record NW_026126525.1, on the reverse strand, counting down.
TTTTAATCCTTTTGAGTGAGATATTTCCCCTCCATTTCTTTCCATATTAAACACCAGGACTTAAATGTTCATAAACTTGAACTGTGTAGTTATGAAATGCTATTAAAATTATAATTTAATGAAAATATTGAGTAGAGCTAATTAATTCAAAATTAAAAATATTTACTTTTATTTATGTGTTAGTTCTTTGACAATTCTGTATAAATAATTTTGACCAAATCCACACTTTATCAAATCCTCACAGGTCTAGCCCCACTTCTCTACTCACCCAATACTGTCTTTTTTTAATTCACACCTCAAATCCATCTTGTGCTATCTATATATCCATGAATGTGTTTTCTTCCACTGGAGCATGCACCACTTTGGATGAGTGTCAGAAAACTGACTTTTTCCCTCTTAGCATCTACCAATTCCCCATACTTCCTTGGATAGGGTTGGTATTTTGTGTACACTTTCCCTTTCCATGATAAGGCTTTGCTTGTCTTAAGCTTATATAGATATTTTAGTTGCTGCCATAACTGCACTGAGTTATTTTGTTTGTTTGATTTCTTCTTTTTCTGTTTGTTTTGTTTCTCAGTCAGAGTTTCATGGTTTCTCTGTCTAGTCATTAATGTACTGGAAATTGCTTTTTAGACAAAGCTGTCCTCAGAGATTCACCCATTTCTGCTTCCTGAGTGCTGGGATCAAAGGCAAGTACCAACATGCCCAGGTCTACAGTGAGTTCTTACCTGTTCTTTTGTAGAGGGAACATTGCATATTTGTATTTGTTTACTATCACTAACTTATTGTCTTTTCTCTTTCCTATTCCTCAAAGATTCCTGAGCTGTGCAAAAGAGAGGGGCAATATATATGTTCCATTTAAGACTGAACATTCCAGGTTCTTATTCTCTAATCACTTGTCAGTGTGTCTCTGTGTGAATTAACATCTACTGAATATAGAAGTTGTTGTGAAAAGTGTTGAGAGATACAATAATCTACGGGTATAAAAAGTATTAAGATTGGTTTAATAATCTATGTTCATTTTTAGAATAATAAAATTAAGTTTTCCCCTAGTAACTATGACCACTCCAGCCACAGGTTCTTGATCAAACACTATTGCCAGATATGGGTTTCATCTTGTGGAGAGTGACTTTAATCCAATTCAAGAGGGGTTGTTTACTCCCTTTGTGTTTATGTCACAATTATTTAAAATTTTATTCAAACTAATTATGACTTGTATTAATATATTGACTCATGAGAATGTATTAAGGAAGTGAAATGGAATACAATTATTTGTGGTTCTTAATTTTTTTTTTTTTTTTTTTTTTTTTTTTTAGCTAAAATAGGCTAATGTGTTATTCAAGCAAAAGGCACACACATAACTTGGAAGTAACATGTTGCTGACAAGTCACTGGGAAATGACTTTTCCTCTTCACAAATAAAACCTTTCTAATTATGAGTTATTTCACCCTGACAGCATAAAAAAAATGTGACACTAGAACTTATGTAATTGAATTTTTTAGTAATGAAAATAAAATATATTTTGTGATATATAGGGGTAGAAATATTTAATCTAAATTAATAACAAATATTACTAGGGGATATAAGTTAATCTGTAGCCCCTTCACATTTATATATTTGAATGGCTTGCAAAAGTAACTATTTCATAAATGACATTTGAGTTGAATAACATTTTATTTGATTAGATAAATCTGTTATAACTTGTTTAGTCCTTCATTTCTAGTTCAAAGATTTCCATTCATGCTTCTAATAATAACTCAAAATTCAGCAACAGTGTAAAATAATCCAATGACTCAAATTTCAAATGTGTAAAATTCTAGCTTTTCTTATTTATAACTCCCTGTTGAGAATAAAAAGAGATTTATGAAGCTGTAAACTTGCCTTTATAAGTTTAAAATGTGTAATGCAAGTGGTAGTTCTAAATGAATGTTTTCACACATCCATGGAGTTAAATTCTTCATGATGCTTACATATTTTAACTCATTGGTGACAGGTCTATGGTAACTAAAGAGACATATTATATTTTTCTTGTATAAAATTGAATTATTTGAAACTTTTTCTTACAGCAATAGCGGACTAGTTGGTTTCAGATCAACCTTCAAGCTAAGAAACACTAGAAATTGTGACAGAAAAGAGTTATTTGAAGTCATCTTAAAGCTACAATAGCAGTGAAAACTTTATCCCAGAAGAGAGGTTGGCATTTGGTGTAACTTTCTCTTCAAAGTGTATATTTCTAGAAACAGATAAAAAGCTGTACAGAATTTATGAAGACTACCTGGTTGATGTGGGGAATAAGAATTCAACATAGTTCTTCTAGAAACTCTGGTTAGCAAACAAACAAAATAGCCACAAAACCACGAGATATGATGAGTAGTGACACAAAATAATACCATTTCAGTTCTTAAATTGGTTAAAGAGGTCTGGTGACACAATGTGTCTAGAAGGAAAACAGGATTACTGATATTATATCTCCTATTCTTTCTGCAGATTTATTAAAATTAGCTACCTATGAAAAGTATGAGGTGGTCACATTTTTCATCTTTTTTATTTTAAAAACAATCTTTCTTTTTCATTTTAAATATCAATTCTAGTTCTTACTATCTTCCATCCTCCTGCTACTGCTACTTTCTCCCATCTGACCCCCCCCATCCACTCTTCAGAGTCTAGGGTTTTCCAGAGGAAGTCAATTAACTCTGTTACCTTATTTGAGGGAGGAACAAGCCCTTACCCCCATATCTAGGCTGTGCAAGGTGTTCTTTCATAGAGAATGGAATCCAAAAGTCCAGGTCAAGCACTAGGGATAAATCCTGGTCCCACTGCCAGCGGCTCCACAGACTGCTCTGATGGTGGATGTTCTTCTGTATGAATATATGAATATATGTTATAGACTAATAAATAAAGCTGTTTTGGCTAATGGACAGGCAAGATTTAGCCAGGCAAGAAATTCAAACTGGAATAGTGAAAGGTAAGAGTCAGAGTCAGGTAGAGTCCAGGTAGCTACTGGGAAGACTGTGTGCACACACATAGATTAATAGAAATGGGTTAATAATTAAGAGAGAGCTATCCAATAAGAAAACTTAGCCATTGTCCAAATACTTTATAATGAACATATCTCTTTGTATTTATTTGGCTCTAAGTGGATGTGAGACTGGGTAGGAGGGAAACTTCCGTCTACACTGCACAAGCCACACTATTGTCACCTACATGTTGAGGGCCTAGTTTGGTACGGTCAGAGGGCCTAGAATTGTTCTCCCCCTGTCAGTTTAAAGTTAGTGAACCAGCTCAGGTTATCTATGTTTGTGGGTATTACCAAATTTGTCTTGATAACTTTGCCATGTAATCACTCCTCCCTCTCTTCAACTGAACTCTGGGAGCTCGGCCCAGTGCTTAGCTGTGGATATGTGAATCTGCTTCCATCAGTTACTGGATAAAGATTCTATGATGATAATACAGATAGTTATCAATCTGATTACAGACCAGACCAGGAACCCTCTCCACTGATGCTTAGAGTCTTAGCATGAATAGTCCTTATGGATTCCTGGGAATTTCCCTAGTGTCAGGTTTTTCACTAATTCCATAATCACTCCCTCAACCAAGATATCTCTTATATCTCTTTCTTTGCTCTCCCTCTGTGTACTTTCCCCATCTCAACCATCCTGTTTTCCTTCCCTCTCCTGTTCACCCTACCTGCCTCCCCCAAGTGCCCAATTATGTACTCATTCATAAATAGATATTATATGTAAAGAAATGGATAACTAGTTTATAGTTCATGACCCCAGAAAAGCTAAGTAACAAGGAGAACCATAAGAGGCACACATGGATTCACCTGGGAAGGGAAATTAGACAAGAGCTCCTGAGCAAATTTTGGAGGTCAAATTTAAAGCATATGTACAAAGGGGCCCTGGAGCTGAACCTTGGAATCATTACCAAGATTTTTAAAGATATTTTGAATAGTCAGTAGAATAAAAGGGATGAGATGAGAATGTTGGGAAAGTGAAAAAAGTAAAGAAATATTAGTTAAATGACACAACTAAAAATGTAACATAATAGAAATGATTGAATGGGTGAAAACTATATCTGATCAATTTGGAATAAGAATCAATATTTCCAATATGACAATAGGGAAATCTCTGGGGATCCACAAGATGACCCCAACTAAGAATCTAAGCAATAGGGGAGAGGTCTTTCCCATATAATGAGACCAATGACTAACCTGAAAGCCATCAAAGAACCTTTTCCCAGTAGCTCATGGAAGCAGAAGCAGAGATTCACAGCTAAGCACTGATCCTAGCTCCTGGAGTCCAGTTGTAGAGAGGGAGGAGTGATGAGCAAAGTGGTCAAGACTATGCTGGAGAAATCCTCAGAAACAGCTGACCTGAGCAAATGGGAGCTCAAGGACCCCAGTCGAAACTGGAGAACCACCATAGGATTGAACCATGTCCCCTGAATGTAGGGGTTTGTTGAGAGGTTTGAGCAGACTATGATGTCTCTGCCAGAAGAACCAGTATTTATCCCTAGTTCACAAATGTGCTCGATGAGCCCATTTCCTATGAAGGGGTAGTCTCTCAGCCTAAATAAATGGGGGAGGGCCTAGGTCCTACCACAAATTATGTGACAGACTTTCATGATTCAATCATAGGAAGTCTCACTCTACCTAAGGAGTGGATTGGGGGTGGGATGGGGAGTTCTTGGATGGATTGGGAGGACAGGAGGGGAGGGAACTGAGATTGGTATGTAAAATAAGATAGATTTTAAATTAAAAATTAGTTTTAAAAAGCATCATTGTTTCCCTCCTCTTAGTTTAAACAACTGCAAATAAATAAATGCAAATAAAATAATAAATAAATAAAGTAATGAACTTTAGGCAATGATGGAGTTATTATTCCCAATGAAAACTCAGACATGTATACTATATTATCAAATGAATTCCATATGTGGATCACACCTGTTTGTCCATCTCACAGAGTTCACAGCAATAGACACTGCTGAACATCCTAAAGGATGACCTCAAAATTCACTTGTAAACACTTTATTTTCTTAATAATTTGTTTAAAAATCATAAGCCAAGATTCTATAGATGTCATGAAAACTTCAGCACACCAAACACAACCAAAGTAACAAAAGCAAACAAACATCACCCCAATGCTTGAAAGAGAAAAAATTATCTTATACTCTTTACACATTTTTAAAAAGATATTTGTAGGGAGCAAACAAAACAATTGTCAATTACTTTTCCAATGGAAACATTGTTAAGAAATTTAAAAAAACATGAGAACAAGATTATGTACACAATTATACATATATTTTCAAATATTGAATATGTAAGACCCTCAGAATGAGGAGTCTTCCAGGTTCAGTCGATACCCCAAGAACTCAATGTCCAGTCCAGTTGCTGCAAAACGCAAGAGGCTTTAATGAACAGGAAACGTTTGCGCAAAACGGGCTCCTCCGGCATGTAGGCTAGGGAGAAGTCCCCTCCCCTGGGCACAGGTGTTTTTAAAGGCAAACCCACAAACTTAGGGAGGGGGTGGGACCCTCTGTCCATTGAGTACTGACCCTTAGAGGCCAGATAGTCTGCTATTAGGGTCAATAGACCTTAGGGCCTCAAGATGTGCTAATTAATTTTCTCTGGCCAAACTGGAGCTGCAGCTGTCTCTTTGTTTCCTAAGGACCCTATTTACCACCTGCTCACTCACAGGAAAGGAGGGGCAGTGTGAATTCTTCTTACCTCAGGGCCTTGTGAGAGGAAGTTAGCAAATTCCAAGGAACAGATATTGGTTTCCAGGTTAGTCCATCATTAACAATACTTTTTTGGTCTTTCAAAGAAAATCCTAGACCATAACATATAAAATATGATTATTTATTTTTATGTTATGAAGCCAATTTTATACAATTCCAAAACCACACAGAAACAACTACCAACACCATGACCTACTCAGCATGGTTCTTGAAATCTTGCAGGTATAACAAGAGAATAAAGAAATAACAAACTGAAGAATTGAGAGGGAAACATACAGAAAAGCTAGGATTAAGAGGGCCATACTTGCTATGATTGAAGACTTTTTCTAAAGAGCAGCCCAGAACCAGAGTATGTTTCTCATATGCAACAAAGCATGATGGATTGGCAAATCTTTGGAGGTGAGAATTCTATCCACCCACATGGATAGGAAAACGGTTTTGAGCATTTATTGAGCCTCACCAAGGAGCATAGAGGCTCTTGGCAATAACATTTATGTACTCACAACTTTTCTTCCTTACAAATTCATTCAGAGTTATCTTCATACCCTACAAAAATCCAAAAACAAACAAACAAACAAACAAAAAACAAAAAGAAAGAAAGAAAAAAAGAGCAAATCCATTTCTGTATTGACACAGGCACAGAAATTCTCATCAAAATACTGACAAAAATTTAAAAAATACATTAAAATTATGGATTTTGATGTATTTGGCTTCCAAACAGGAGATGCAAATACAAGGCTGTTCAAAGTTGGGAAGAAACTTCCCCTCATTTCCAGGCATCTCCATATTCCAAGAACTACCCTAGATGGACAGCTCATTTAAAGTCCTTGCCTGGGGTATTTCCCCAGAACCAAGCCTGCACACACCATGTTAACATTCCCAACCCATCTCGGGATCAGTAATTTACATATTATAAAGTACCAAATTTGTCTTACATCCTTGAAATTCATCCCTCAGCATGATCTTGTCTGTTAATTATGGTTTGATTATGCTTTCTTATATGGTATACATTTGATTAAACTTTTTATGTTTCTGTTTTGATGTTTCAGTTTTCTTGCTATTGTCTTTCATGTTCTAGAATTTCTCTTCTAAATTATTAACTTGGATGATAGTCACATTACAGAATTAACAGCACAACGGAAAGCTTTAGAACAAAAGGAGGCAAACTCACCCAGGAGGAGTAGATGCCAGGAAATAATCAATTTGAGGGCTGAAATCAATAAAGTAGAATTGAAAAAAACAATACAAAAAGTCAGTTCAACAAACAGTTGTTTTTTTTTAAGAAAATCAACAAGATAGACAAACCTTTATCCAAACTAACAAAAAGCAGAGAGAAAATGCAAATTAACAAAATTAGAAACTAAAATGAATATATAACAATGGACATTGAAGAAATCTAGACAATTTCAGGTCACACTATGAAAACCTGTACTCAACAAAATTTGAAAATTCAAAGGAAATGAACAAACTTCTGGATAATTATCATTCACCAAAATTAAATCAAGAACAGATAAGCTACTTAAATAGACATATAACCCCTAATGAAATAGAAGCAGTCACCAAAAGCCTTCTAACCAAAAAATGCCCAGCGCAGAATTTTACCAGAAATTCGAAAAAGTGCTAATCAAATTGTTCCACACAATAGAAGCAGAAAGTTCATTACCAAACTCTTTTTACCAGGCCACAATTACCTTTTTCCCAAGCCACACAAAGATACATCTAAGAATGATAACTAAGACCAATATCCCTCATGAACACTCATGCAAAAATACTCAATAAAATACTGGCAAATCAAATCCGAGAACTTATCAGAAAAATTGTTCAACGTGACCAAGTAGACTTCATCCCTGGCTTGCAGGGATTTTTAAACATACAAAAATCTATCAATGTGATCCACCATATTAATAAAAAAAAACACATATTCATCTCACTAGATGCTGAAAAATCCTTTGACAAAATTCAACATCCTTTCATGATAAAGTTCTTGGAGATATCAGAGATAACAGGAACATACCTAAACATAATAAAAGTAATATAAGGTAAACCAAATGCCAACATCAAAATGAATGGAGAGAAGCTTAAGGCGATTCCTCTAAAACCAAGAACAGGACAAGGATGCCCTCTCTCTCCATATATCTTCAATATTGTACTTGAAGTTCTAGCTAAAGCAATAACACAAAGAATGGAGATTATTCTGTTTATGTGGTAGGAATATCCATTCTAATATGATATCTTCTCTCTGCATCAAAATCACTGAAGGATATTCTCTAGATGGTAATATAACCAGAATACAGTCTAGGATCCATACGGTCCACATGCGCTTCTAGTATCCTCTTTTCTACCCATTCTAGTTCATTTTCAACTTCAGCTGAAATATTCAGGGAATATTCAAGTCCTTGTCTCCTTTTAGGGCCATTTTAAAGTTTTTCAATTCATGCCCTTCTACTCCAATAATTGTTTGCAGTTGAGAAATTTCTCCTAGTAATTTTTGAAGATCATTAAGAGTCTGATATCAATCTCTCCTGTTCTGTACTTTTTGTGGTCTAATTTTCTGTAGACCTATTTTATATCCTAAGTAGTTGATAGACACTCCTTTTTGTATTTTTTTCAGGTGCAATTTCTAATCCCTGGCGAGGTAAAACTCCCTTTACTTTCTCAAACATTTTTTTCCTAATATTTCTCCTATAGAGTCAGCTAACAATATATCATCCATGTAATGATAGATTATGGATTGTGGAAACTGTTTATGAATTATTTCTAGTGGTTTTTGTACAAAATTTTGGCACAGGGTGGGGCTATTTAGCATTCCCTGTGGCAAAAACTTCCATTGATATCTCTTCACCGGTTGAGAATTATTGTAATTAGGTACTGTAAAGGCAAAATTCTCTTTATCTTGTTCTTGTATAGGTATAGTGAAGAAGCGATCCTTTAAATCAGTAACTATAATAGGCCATTCTTTAGGTATCAAAGAAGGCAAGGGTATTCCAGGCTGTAGAGAGCCCGTTGGCTGGATAACTTTATTGATGGCTCTCAGGTCTGTAAACCTTCTCCATTTACCAGATTTCTTTTTGATAACAAATACAGGAGAATTCCAATGGCTGGTTGATTCCTCAATATGTCCAGCATTTAATTGTTCCTGAACCAGGCTTTCTAAAGCTTCTAACTTCTCAGAGGTCATAGGCCATTGTCCAACCCAGACACGTTCTTCTGTGAGCCATTTTAATGGTAGGGCTTTTGGTTCCTCTGTTTGTTTAGCACTTGTATTCTGTTTTTGTACAGCCTGGATATTTGGTATTTGTCTTGTACAGTACTTTATAATATTTTTCCCACAATCATGAGGTCATGGTTCCTATCTACTACTGGAGGAATGTTAATCTGTGTATTCCATTGCTGTAATAGATCACAACCCCATAAATTTATCACTACATCAGCCACATATGGTCTCAAACTTCCTCTCTCTCCTTCTAGTCCTATACATTCAATCCATCTCGTGCTCTGTTTTACCTGAGACAGAGTTCCAATCCCTAAGAATTGAACATTTACCTCATGTAGGGGCCATCTTCAAGGCCAAGATTTATTAGTTATGATAGTTATGTCAGCCCCTGTGTCAAGTATCCCGTCAAACAGTCTGTTATTCATCTTAACTATCAATCTAGGCCTTTGACTATTTATAGAGGTTTGCCAAAATATACGTTTTTTATTTCCTTCTGTCATGTTTGATTCAACTTCTGTCACTAGTTTGTCATTCAGAGCAGTATGAGTTTTTATAATAGACACAGAATTTTCTAATTGTCCTATGGGAGATTGTACTCCACTGTGACTGGGAATGTTCGGACCACCTGTGACGTGGGGGCCTTCGAGAGGCCCCCCTGTGGGAAGCCACAGCCCCGAGATGGAGCCTGGCTGGATGCCAGGAAGTCCGAGCTTAGCTGTAAACAAGTCTTATTTGGAAGTGCTTGATGGATCTGGTGTGCTTCCTCCTTCTGTGTCCTATCCGGGATCGCCAGGTGGCATGAGCTGATTGGGCAGTGAGCACACATTTAAGGGCTTGCTGGGGATGGGGGAGGCAAAAGCTGATGTACAAGGTTCCTGAATAAACTGCTTGAAGAAGAGTCGTGGTTGTGTTTCATTGCTGGCCGAAGTAGACGACATGAGTGGTGGCTCATAAGGGGACCCTCTCTCTGTGGGTAAATGGCTCAGAACTTCCTGCAGTCAGGGTAGTTGACTAGTAAGTCCCAGGTAACATGGGACCAAGTTAAGGACCTCGGTAAAGAGGCAATAAGGTTTCCTGTAGGAGCAATACATTTCCGTGATCGGACAAGGTTTTTTTTTGCTGGCCGAGGTAGATGTGAAGCCCTCCATGGAGTTTTCTGATGGTAAAGGGTTTCCTTGCTTGTCTCTGGTCGATCTACACTCATTATTCCAGTGTCTGCCTTTGCCACACCTTCTACATAACTCAGGAGGTTGAGGCCTTCTGTTCGATTCATTCCTGGGAGTATTATTCTAGGGAAGCTTTGCCTACAATTTCTTTTTATATGTCCTATCTTACCACAGTTATAACATCTGACATGTTGATATCTCTTCAAACTTTTGGAGATGGCTTCTCCTACCCAAGCTTCTATGTCACCATAGTTAAGACCTCTGTTATTTTGATGTCTTCTCAGACCTTTAGATATGGCTTCACATGCTTCAGTCTTATTGTCATTATACTCAATGTTGGCTGAATATAGAACCCATTCATCCAAGGGTGCTAATCACATTTTTAAAGGCCAAAGTACCTGGTTGCATTGAGGATTCACATTCTCATAAGCTAAAGATTCTATGAGTATTCGCCTAGAATCTATGTCTGCTTCCTCTAATTGTACTGCCCTAGATAATCTTTCTAGAAACACACTAAAGCTTTCTCTAGGTCCTTGCTTTATCTTGGTATAAGATTCTATCCTCTCCCCTAATTCATGAACCTTATCCCAAGCATTCAGAGCTGCTGTTCTGCATAGAGACAAGATATGTTCATCATAGGCAGCTTGGGTTTCTCGGTTAGCATAAAGACTCTAACCAAGAATTTTATCTTGGGGAGCTTTATAACCCTTCTTTAAGCCTTGAAGTTCAAAAGCTTTTGCTTCCTCTCTCCGTAAAGCCCTCCATTCTAATTGAGAGGAGTTTTCAAGGACAGCTGATATTAATTGATCCCAATTCTTAAGGGTTACCTTGTTTTTCCTTGCCCATGATTCTACTAATTGCTTCACATAAGGTGAGTGCATGCCATAAGAGACTACTGCTTCCTTTATACCTTTTAAATCTTTCATAGGTATTGGTTCCCACTGATATGCAATGACACCTTTTAGGTGTTTTTTTTTTTTTTTTTTTTTTTTTTTTGCTGGTTTTTCATTAATAGATACAGGGAAAGCTCCCCTTACCCTAAATGGAGTGGAAATTTTTAAGTCTTTTTCATGCCCTGTTACCTGTAGTTCTTCTGATGTATCAGACTGAAAGTCTTCTAAAGCCTGAAATCTATTCACCATTGTTTCTTTGAGTGTCTGAACTTCTTGAATCAAATAACTTTCTAGAGACTTCATTGCATCAGTCAGTTTCTTACTTTCTCCAACTACAAATGATTCCATGTTTTTAATATTCTAATCCTTAGATATTATCTGAATGGCATGTAAACTGCCTTCCAGAAAAAATGTTCTATCTACTAGCTTGCCTATTCTCAGACATGGAAGAGATTCTATCATCTAGTCTTTCCATCTGATGTTCCGGTTTTTCAAACTTATTAGTAGCTTCCTCCGACCAGGAAGGAGCTGTTTCTGCTAGAGTGTTAATGCATTGCATTGTTTCTGTTCTGGTTATTGAGGCATCAGACATGGAACAAATTCTGTTTTCTACTTGGTCATTTTTATGTTCCACATTTTGTATTCTACCTGTCAGCTCTCCAATGCCATCTTCAATATTCTGAACATTTTTTTTCAAAGCATTCTATGTTTTGAATTCTATCATTTTCAATGTTTTGAATCCTTGTTACTAAGTCTCCTATGGTTTGTACAAATTCCTTATTGTTTGCTGTAACCTCAAACCATTTCTTTAAGAATATCATGTTAATTATGAAACCCATTGTTATTACAAAATAAAAGTACATATTGGTCCAGTCATAATTTTCTTCTGTTGAAATCCCTTCTATATATGAAGTAAAATAATTCCTAAAGTCCTGCATTGTAAAATTATCTTCCATAGGTATGGAAGAATTGATCTCAGATATTATATCAGCTTAAATTGCAAAAGATGTTACAATTACCTTAGGTGCATTCTGCTGTCCTGGAACTTTGATGCTTTTAGTTGTAGATCTCAGCTTGTAATTATGCCTGGGGGTATACCACCAAATAGTGTCCGGAAGTGTACTGCCAAATAGTGTCTAGCAGCAGACAATCCTTCTGATCCCAGTCTCTGTAGAATAGCTCTTAACAAACTATGGCAAGCTAAATTTTGTTAGACAAATGAGTAAAAGGTGTCTTGTGGAATTGCTGGGACTGCAGGGCTAACCGCGGGAAACTCACAAGCAGGGCGGGTGCCAAGTGACTCTGCGTGAATTCAAAGTAAGGAAAATGGGCCCACTGTGGAGGCAAAGAAGTTATAGGGCAGAGGCAAATATCCCAAACTGTGGTGAGTCTACCTGCTTAGGCAAGGGACCCTGCCCATTGGGGAATGGCATTTGCTGCCTTCTACCTGCCGCCTGGGTGAAACCCAGGACCTGTGAAAATCCTGATCCCACTTCTGACACCAGATATTGCAGTTAAATAAGGATCAGGATAAAAAAAAATAGGCCAAATAGATGTTTATTCAGGGAGAAATAACTTACAACCTAGACAGATTAACACCAGCAGGCTTCACCAGATGCTATCCTCTCCGTGACCCACCAGCAAGAGAGTGTTCCCGGGCTTCTCCTCAGACCTCCTTCCACAGTTCCCTTCCACCCATGGCTCCACCCACCAATGGGTGTGGTCAGTGCCACAGAAGGAGACAAAGTGAATTTCCCACTGCACAAGGGGATACAAATTGGAAGGGAAGAATTCAAATATTCACTATTTGCAGATGATATGATAGTTTATATAAGCGACCCAAAAAACTCTACAAGAGAACACCTATACCTGCTAAACTCCTTCAGCATACTAGTAGGATAAAAGATAAACTCAAAAAAAAAAATCAGTAGTCGTAATATATACAGACGACAATGGGGCTGAGAAAGAAATTAGAGAAACATCCCCCTTTACAATAGCCACAAGAAACATAAAGTATCTTGGGGTAATGCTTACCAAACAAGTGAAAGACCAATATAGCAAGAACTTTGTGTCTTCAAGAAAAGAAATGAAAGAATATACCAGAAAATGAAAAGATTTCCCATGCTCTTGGATAGATAGTATAAACATAGTAAAAATTACAATCTTGTCAAAAGCAATCTACAGATTCAATGCAAACCCCTTCAAAATCCCAGCACAATTCTCCACTAACTTTGAAAGGATAATAATCACCTTTATATGGAAAAACAAAAGACCCAGCATAGCCAAAGCAATACTGTACAATAAAGGAACTTCAGGAGGTGTCACCATCCCTGACTTAAAGTTCAACTATAGAGCTATAGTCCTGAAAACAGCCTGGTATTGGCACAAAAATAGACAAGTAGACCAAAGGAATTGAATTGAAGTCCTGATATTGACCCATACACCTATGGACACCTGATTTTTGACAAAACAGCTAAAAGTATACAATGGAAGGAGGAAAGCATCTTCAACAAATGGTGCTGGCACAATTGGATGATGGTGTGTAGAAGACTTCAGACAGACCTATGTCTATCACCAAGCACAAAACTCAGTTAAATGGATCGAAGACCTCAACATAAATCCAGCCACACTGAACCTCTTAGAAGAGAAAGTAGGAGGTACCCATGAACAAATTGGTACAGGAGACCACTTCCAGAACAAAACTCCAGTAGCAAAGACACTGAGATCGACAATTAACAAGTGGGACCTCCTGAAACTGAGGAGTTTCTGTATGGCAAAGGACACAGTGGACAAGACCAAACAGCAGCCCACAGACTGGAAAAGATCTTCACCAATCCTACATCTTAGGACTTAGGACTTAGGACAGATGACTTATCTCCAAAATATACAAAGAACTGAAGAAACTAGTCACCAAAACCCTAATAACCCTATTAAAAATGGGGAACAGAGCTGAAGAGAGAATTCTCAATAGAGGAAATCAAAAAGGCTTAAAGACACTTAAGAAAGTGCTCAACATCCTTAGCTCTCAGGGAAATGCAAATCAAAACAACTTTGAGATACCATCTTACTCCTACCAGAATGGGTGAAATTAGTAATACCAATGACAACTTATGCTGGAGAAGATGTGGAGGAAGGGGAACAGTCCTCCACTGCTGGTGGGAGTGCAAACTTGTACAGCCATTTTGGAGATCAGTATGGCATTTCCTAGGGAAAATGGGAATCTGTGTACCACAGGACCTGGCTATCCCCCTCTTAGGCATATACCCAAATGATCCAAGTCCATGCAACAAAGACATCTTGTGTTTAACTATGGTCATAGAAGCATTATTTTTTTAATAGCAAGAAACTGGAAACAGCCTAGATGCCCCTCAACTGAAGAATGGATTAAGAAGATATGGTATATTTACACAATGAAATATTACTCTGCAGAAAAAAATCAATGGAATCTTGAAATTCACATTCAAATGGTTAGAACTTGAAGAAACCATCCAGAATATGGTAACTCAGTCACAAAAAAGAGGAACATGGTATGTACTCCCTCATATATGGATTTCAGACATAGAGCATAGGATCTCCATCCTATTATTTACACTGTGAGAGAAACTAGGAAACAAGGAAGAATGTAAGAGATTTATGCATGGTCACTCACAGAAGGGGAAAGGAACAAAATATCCTGAGCATATTAGGTGGGGGGGTGATAGTCAGTGGAGAGGAAAGTAGGAGAAAGAGAAGGGGAGGAGAGGAAATTATATGGGACTAGGAAGACTGAGTCAGGAGAGGAATAGTTGGGAGAGAGGGTGAGAGACAGAGAAAGAAAGAGAGAGAGAGAGAGAGAGAAAGAGAGAGAGAGAGAGCATAAAATAGAGAGCCATTATAGGTTTGAAGAGAAAACTTATTCTAGAGAAATGTCCAGGGACATACAAGACTGACTCCAAATAACAATTTCAGTAACAGTGAAAAAGTATCATAAATGTTTTTCCCTGATAATGGGATTGATGACTAACTTATCCACCATAATAGAGCTGATGGAACCCAAGCAGACACTCATAACTAAACACTGATTTGAACTGGAATCTAGCTGAAGAGAGGGAGGAAAAGACTCGGCTACAGAAACCCACAGAGACAGTGGACCTGAAGAAGGAGGAGCTAATGGGCCCCCAGACTGATAGCTGGGAAACCATCATTGGACTGGCTCAGACTCCCTGAATATGGGTCTGAGAAGGCCTGGGCAGTCTAAAGAACTTCTGACAGTGGAACCAGGGTGTATCCCTGTTACACAAAAGGACTTTGGCAGCACATTCCCTATGGAGGGATACTCCCTTAACCTAGAGGCAAGAGGGAGGGCCTAATCCCTATTCTAATGTATTGACAGATTTTGTTCCCCTATTGGCAGTCATCATGCTCCTTGTGGAGTGGGGTGGGGGATGGGTTGGGAGGGTGGGAGAGAGGGCAGGAGGAAGGGAGAGGGAACTGGACAGATATGTTAAAAAAAAAAAAAGTAATCCCATTCATCAACTTTTGTTTATAAATACTGAGCTAGGGGAGTCCTTAACAGAAGTCCTTGAGTACAACTCCATATATATGACAGTCATTGATTGAAGCTAAAACAAACATACAAAAACAAAAACAAAAAACAAACCAAAACAAACAAACAAAAAACAAAAACAAAACAGGTACAACAATAGCAAAACCAAAACTCATTATAGAAATATATAATTTGTATGAAATTGGAAGTACCTGGAGGCAATCTTAGTAAGTGAAATAAATAAGTTTCAGAATAACAAAATCACAAGTTTTCTCTCATTTCTGAAATCTGGATTTTATATAGGCACATCAGTGGTAGATATGCAGCAAGAATGTAGAATTGGCACAGTTTAAGCGAAGAAAGAGAGTCCATAGGAATGGGAGAAGGGTAGAAGAGGAATATGAAAAGTGATATGAAAAGGATATGAAATGAATATGAAGGAAGAATATATTCATTGTATACATGTATGAAAATGTTGTATTAAACACATTACTGTGTACAATGAACATATGTTTAAAGGGACAAGAAAGAAATGAAATTTTTGTAGCCAGAAAAGATACAGAGACCACTTTAAGATGTGTTACTAAAGTTAAAGGGTATTCTGGTTCAAATAGTATGATAATCTGGAAAATGAAAAACCCTGGGAAACAAAAGAGTGGTCACAGTGATTTTAGGTAGCTTGTGGCCTCTGCAGTCAAACAGACATCCTGTTTTGTCTGTTCATTCATGTGGACAACCCTAGTGAGGAACATGATTACACAAACCAAAATAAAACTTCAGATTATCGCAGGCCACCCAGTGGCTACCCCTCACATGGGGATCCAAAATGTAATTCCCTCAAAAATAATTGAAGAAACACTGCTGGAAACCCAGGCTGGCCTGGTCCTGTCAAAACTTCCTCATTGCACTAATTGAAGATGGGTGAGAGGTGAGGTCAGTAAGGGACCACTATTTCTAGACATTTATTCCTCTTCTTGAGAGGTCAGCAGAGTTTGTAGTGTACATGGTGCACAACGTGTTGTAAATATTTAGGTTATTTCTGCAGTGTTCAAATATTTGTTTTTTTCAGTCCCATTTTATATTTACATTTGCTAGCACAGCACTTATATATTGCCATAAATTACTTATAATCTCTGTATCTAACATAATTAACAAAATGTCATAGGAGTTCATTGATATCAAGGTTAGTTGGTGATGAAAACAGACTTTAAAATTAAACTCAACTAATGGCTTTTGCATATTAATACTTCAGTGTAAAGACTCTATTATGTAAAAAAAAATCATGTTACTGCTTTTTAAAATTCATGTACTTTATTTTCTGTCTGAGTTTGCCTGCATGAGTTTATATGCACTTTCTGAATGTTGTTGCCCATGGAGGCCAGAGGAGGGTATAAAGCCTCTGGACCAAGAATTATATGAAGTTTGAGCTACCACATGGGTGCTAGAGGAGTAAGAGTTCATAACCATTGAACTGTTTCTCCAGGGTAATACCATGTTATTCTTTTTACAAATTAAACAGCCCAGTTTCAGAAAAGTTGATGAATGATTCATTGTGCTTTTCTTATATTTATTATATACAATTTGAAAGAAAAATAATTTTTATGAGGTGTTATAAACTGGTTTATAAAATTAGAAAATGCCAGCTGCCAAAGTGCACAAAGAGCTTAACCAAAAACAGAACTATGAGTATAATCATATGGACTCACCATACATATTTAGGAATATATATATATATATATATATATATATATATATATTTGTGTGTGTGTGTGTGTGTGTGTGTGTGTGTGTGTGTATGCATACACTCTATAGAAGAACAATTATTGAAAGCAGACAGCATCAACTTGATGGAACGTGAGAAGGGATATGTGGGAAGGTTTTTAAAGACCAAATGGAAGGGAGAATGTTATAATGTCAAAAATTGAAGAAATGAAAAAACAACCTGTTAGTGCATTAGCTGAATGCATCAGAGACAATAATACATTTTCTATTTCTCACAAATTGTTAAGTGCAATGCTTTTTGTTCTACAAAAGTTCCACCCTATCTTGTGTGGATTTATATTGACATAGCCCCTTCATTATCACCTCTGTGCAGATTGAAATACAAAATCTTGTGTTTAAGAAAGCTTCTACATTAACTTTCTTTGCATTCAGTCCTTCAAGTTCTTCCTTCCCTGAACTGTTCTGTTACCAGTATCCAGTTCCACAATCTACTAATTCTATTAAGGACTTCTATTTTTTGAAGCTCAAATTCCAACCTTAAAAATTAAAAACATGCCTTTATATGGCAAGGACTTTTTTCATATTGTAAACTATATAGAAAACAGACTATCATAGCAAGTAAAGAACTGCAATTTTCATATATATACATACATATGTATATATATATATATGAACAGGCTAGTATAGATTTGTAATGAGATCAAGCTAGGTGACAGTCATCTGACATGAAATGTGAAGAGGAATAGGAAATAATTCTATGAGGGAAGGTAGGAGTTTGTGGAATTCGTGTGTGTTCATAGGTGATACCAATGTGACTTTCATTTTTCCTTTTTTTTTTTTTTTCCTTGTACATTTTCTTTTTTGCCAGTCAGTTCACACTTTTGTTGAATGAAGTCCTGAAGGTCCTTTGTGCACTAGAAAAGACTAATTCCTATCCTAAGGTTCAATGAACTTTAAATTCACAGCAGCTTAGAATAGCAAAAGGTAGTCATGTTTGTGTGACTCATTTAAAGTGTGTGTGTTGGGGGGATGATAAAGTCTCCTCAATTTATGCTTGTGGCAGCAGAAAGTTGTGAAAATTGTATTTCTACATCACAAAGGCAATAGAATAATACATTGGTAAGGGATGAACTTTGAAAGTAACATGCACAAGTTCAATCTCTCTCTCTCTCTCTCTCTCACACACACACACCATGGCACTCTTTTCTACAACTGTAATGATATTTGACTTTGCAAAATATATGAAAGAATAGCCAATATATTGAATAATTGGCTTAAATACTATTTCAGTTCTTCATAAACTTGCAATGAAATGAATGAAGTTAAGTCACACATGAAGTCAAATGCCTGTAATATTAACTGACTTGAAGTCAGAGGCAAGCCAATAGAGTGAGGATATATCAGCTGTCCTAGACAACAAAACATTACAAACATGAAAATATAAATAGATAAATGGAAATATATATTCTATTTTACTAGCAGTCATTACTTTAAGTACCATAAATTGCATTAATTCATCTATTTATAGATGTTATTTAATAACAATATTACTATGAATACTTTATGAAAAGAAGTA
Source organism: Phodopus roborovskii (assembly GCF_943737965.1). NCBI lineage: Eukaryota > Metazoa > Chordata > Mammalia > Rodentia > Cricetidae > Phodopus > Phodopus roborovskii. The sequence continues at coordinate 41,240,674 of NW_026126525.1, read as the reverse complement.
TAAGGCACAAAACTAAGAGACTTAATTTTAATTTGACAGTTTTATGATCAGGTAAATTTACATGTGTACAAATATTTGATTGATTTATGTGAGGATTTGTGAATTCAGATTTCTGTGAGTGGGCCTTGAACTATAAGTTTCTCCAAGTAGACTATTTTTCAGGGTTGGTTTTAATTTATAGGGCCTGTTTTCTAGGATTACATGAAAATTTGTGTAAAAGCTGATACACATGGGGCATCTCTAGTTAAAAAATGGAAAGGTCAGTGTCATTCCCTCCTTGATCAAGGGCATTGATTTCTAGATATAAAGTCTGTCTCTAATATCAGACAAGCCTTGAAGATTGTTCATTTATCAAAAACATGACCAATGAATGAAAATTTGCAGTCCTTAACTGTATCTTAGCCAATTCTTACTTTAAAACAATAGAGAGCAAAATATTATAGACAACAAAATTTGGAACATATTGGAAAGGTGTAAATGAGAATACTGGGATTTTTACATGTAGAGTTTAATTTTTTAAATATTTATCAAAATTGTATTTTGTAGTTAATGCTAAATTATGAAAGCAATAATTCTAGAATAGATTTTAACATAAAAAGAAATTAAACCCAAGTAATTACCAACTAATTAGCAAACTGGGTCACCTTATCAGATTGTAAAAGAAGTCAGAAAGAATAGCTCTGTGGAAGCCAATGATAGTTTATAGTAAAAGGATGGATAAAAGTACTCCAATTATGCAGGAACAGGAAGCAAAGAGGATTATTCTCCTAATATCTGACAAATAGATTTCAAATTTAAACTTAAGAGATAATGATGACTCAATCTTAACAATAAACAAAATAACCAAGAAGATATTACAATCTTAAAAATATGTGTACCCAACTGTGGTGTATCCAATTTGATAAATATATAAATTAATATCAACCCACTAGTGGTAGGTAACTTAAATAGCCATGTCTCTCTAAAAAACAAATATTTGAACATATATAAACAGAGAAGCCTCATAATTAAATGGCATCCTACATCAATTGGTATTAGTGTTTGACTTATAGAATATGAAACCAAACAACACATAATATGCATACTGCTCCATAGCTCCTGAAAACTTCCAAAGTCTTATATACAAAACACACTTTTTCATACTCATAAAACCTAAAATAACTCCATGTATCTTATATGATTAAAATACAATAAGACTTAAAATTAACAGCAAATAATTTCTAATGAGCATATAAAGTCACTTACTAATTACTGATGAATGAGTCAAAGAAAAAGATCCTACAACTAAATGAAAATATAAATACAACACAAAAAATACTACAGATTACATTAAATATTGTATTATGAGAGATATGTATACCTCAAAAAAACATTTATTTATGTCAAGAATTTGCAAAAGCAAAAATAAAGCAAACCCAAATTTAGTGGATGGAGAAAATTTAAGAATAAGAACATAGAAAGAAATGATTCAAAGAATCAATGACTCTAAGAGCCAATTCTTTTTTTTTTCTTTTTCTTTTTAATTTTGTTTGATATTTTAAATATGGATCCCAGTTCCCTCTCCTTCCCATCCTCTTATTCGCCACACCTTCACCCACTTTGGTCCCACTCCCCAAGGAGGTTGAGGTCTTCCAGGAGGACTCATCAAAATCTGCCAAGTCATTTGGGTTAGGGCCTAAGCCCTCCCTGTGTCTCTAGTCTAAGGGTGTATCCCTCCATGGAGAATGTGCTCGCAAAGTCCTTCCTGCCCCAGGGATACATCCTGGTTCCACTGTCAGAGGTCCCTTAGACTGTCCATGCCTTCTGAGACTCACATTCAAGAGGTCTGGGTCAGTTCTATGCTGGTTTCTCAGCTATCAGTCTGGGGACCATGAGCTCCCCCTTGTTCAGGTCAGTTGCCTTTGTGGTTTTTGTGCAGCTTGTTTTTTACCCTGTTGCTAATCACTTCTCTCCCTTTGAAACTGGATTCCAGGAGTTTGGCTCATTGTTTAGCTGTGGGTGTCTGTTTCTGTTTCCATCAGGTACTAGATGAAGGCTTTAGGATGGAATATAAGGTAGTTATCAATCTAAGACTAGTTCTCTTTCCTTTTCCAGTTCCCTCTTCCTCCCTCCCTTCATTCCTCCTTCCTTCCATCTTGTCCTCTCTCCCCCCCCTTGCATGAACCCTGACTGCCCTCCCTTCCCATCCCCCCACACCCATTCCATGAGTAGGGCTATGCTATCCAGGTCTGGTCATGCAAATCAGTCAAGTCATTTGAATTAGAAAATAAAACTTCTCTCCTGTCTCTAGGTTAAGGGAGTGTCCCTCAATGTGGGATGTATCCAAAAGGTCCTTTTGTGCCCCAGTGATACATCCTGTTTCCACTGTTTGAGGTCCCATAGACTGGTCAGTCCTTCTAGGTGAGAACCATATTCAGGGGGTCTGAGTCAGTCCCATGCTGGATTCCCAGTTATCAGTCTGAGGGGGGGACAATTAGCTCCTCCTTGTTCAGGTAAGATGTCTTTATGTGCTTCTGCAACCTGCTCTTCTCCTCTCTCTCTGCACCTGGATTCTAATTTGACTCAGTGTTAAGTTATGGGTGTTTGCTTGTTTTCAACAGGTAATAGATGAGGGCTCCATGATAGTGGACATATTAGTTGTTGATCTCACTTTCAGGGTAGGGCATTTATGGTAGTCTTTCCATGGATGCTCAAATTGATAAGTGGCAGCAGTCTTGTAGGTCTCTAGACCCTTCTTTGAGTTCAGTTTCTCTTCAAACCAATTTTGGCTCCCTCTTTTATGTTCTCTCTCTCTCTCTCTCTCTCTCTCTCTCTCTCTCTCTCTCTCTCTCTCTCCTCCCTTCTATTCCTACCCTGACTCAATCTTCCTAGCCACACATGTTTTCCTCTCCTCCCCCGCTCTTTCTCCTACTTCTCTCTACATTCCCTGCCCCCCCATTCCCCTGTGCTCTGGGGGACTTGTCCCTTCCCCCTACTGTGAGGTACTTTATGTGAATCTCTTAGAATATACCTTGTATCCTAGTTCCTCTGGTGGTGATCCTTTGCTCTATATCTAAATTCCATATATGAGCCAGTACATATCATGTTCCTCTTTTTGTGACTGGGTTACCTCATTCAGGATGGTTTCTTCAAGTGCCATCCACTTGCCTGTGAATATCAAGTTCCATTATTTTTTTTTAACTGAGTAATATTCCATTATGTAGATGTGCCACATCTTCTTTATCCATTCTTCAATTGAGGGGCATCTAGGTTGCTTCCAGGTTCTTGCTATTACAAATAATGCTGCTATGAACATAGTTGAACACAAGATGTCTTTGTTGCATGGATGTGGATCATTTGGGTATATGCCTAAGATGGGGATCGCTGTGTCCTGTGGTAAAGTAATTCCCATTTTCCTGAGGAATTGCCATACTGATCTCCAAAATGGCTGTATGAGTTTTCACTCCCACCAGCAGGGGAAGACTGTTTCCCTTTCTCCACATCCTCTTCAGCATGAGTTGTCATTGGTGTTTCTAATTTTAGCTCATTTTGGCAGCTGTAAGATGGTATCTCAAAGTTGTTTTGATTGCATTTCCCTGATAGCTATGGATGTTGAGCACTTTCTTAAGTGTCTTTCAGCCTTTTTGATTTCCTCTATTGAGAATTCTTTCTTCAGTTTTCTAATAGGGTTGTTTGGTGTTTTGTTGACTACTTTCTTGAGTTCTTTGTATATTTTGGAGATCAGTGTTTTGTGAGATGTAGGATTGGTCAAAATCTTTTCCCAGTGTGTGGGCTGCCATTGTGTCTTGTCCACTGTGTCCTTTGCCTTACAGAAGCTTCTAAGTTTGAAGAGGTCCCATTTATTAATTGTTGCTCTCAGTGACTGTGCCCCTGGAGTTATGTTCAAGAATCGGTCTCCTATACCAATTTGTTCAAGGGTACCTCCTACTTTCTCTTCTAAGAGGTTCCATGTGGCTGGTTTGATATTCAGGTCTTTGATCCATTTGGACTTGAGTTTTGTGCATGGCGACAGACATGGGTCTATTTTCAGTCTTCTACATACCCTCATCCAATTGTTCCAGCATCATTTGTTGAAGATGCAGTCCTTGCCTCATTGTATTCCTTTAGCTGTTTTGTCAAAAACCAGGTGTTCATAGGTGTGTGGGTTAATATCAGGATTTTCAATTCGATTCCATTGGTCTACTGGTCTAATACCGGGATGTTTTCAGTACTATAGCTCTGTAGTACAGCTTAAAGTCAGGAATGGTGATGCCTCTTGAAGTTCTTTTATTGTATAGGATTGTTTTGGCTGTCCTGGGTGTTTTGTTTTTCCATATAAAGTTGATTATTATCCGTTCTACGTCAGTGAAGAATTGTGCTGGGATTTTAATGGGGATTGCATTGAATCTGTAGATTGCTTTGGCAAGATTGCCATTTTCACTATGTTTATCCTACCTGTCCAAGAGCATGGGAGATCTTTACATTTTCTGGTATCTTCTTTAATTTCTTTCTTTAGAGCCACAAAGTTCTTATTATATAGGTCTTTCACTTGTTTGGTAAGCGTTACCCCAAGTTAACTTTATGTTGCTTATGGCTATTGTATAGGCTGATGTTTCTCTGATTTATTTCTCGGCATTTTTGTCGTCTGAAAAAAGTAGGACTACTTATTTTTCTGAGTTGATCTTCTATCCTGCTAGTTTGCTGAAGGTGTTTATCAGCTGTAGTTGTTCCCTGGTAGAGTTTTTGGGTCACTTATGTAAACTATCATATTATCTGCAAATAGAGACAGTTTGACTTCTTCCTTTCCAATTGGATCCCATTGATATCCTTTTGTTGTCTTATAGCTTTAACTAGAACTTCAAGTACAATTTTGAAGAGATATGGAGAGAGAGGACAGCCTTGTCTTGTTCCTGATTTTAGAGGAATTGTCTTAAGTTTCTCTCCATTCAGTTTGATGTTGGCCATTGGTTTACTATACATTGCTCTTATTATGTTTAGGTATGTTCCTGTTATCCCTGATCTCTCCAAGACCCTTATCATGAAAGGGTGTTGAATTTTGTCAAAGGCTTACTCAGTATCTAGGAAGATGATCGTATGGTTTTTCTTTTTCAGTTTGTTTACATGGTGGATCATGTTGATAGATTTCCATATGTTAAATAATCACTGCAACCCAGGGATGAAGCCTAGTTGGTCATGGGGAATGATTTCTATGATGTATTCTTGGATACTGTTTTTCAGTATTTTATTGAGTATTTTTGAATCAATGTTCATCAGGGATGTTGGTCTGTAGTTTTCTTTCTTTTTGGTGTCTTTGTGTGGCTTTTGTACCAAGGTGATTGTGGCCTCATCTAAAGAGTTTGGTAATGAACCTTCTCTTTCTATTTTGTGGAACAATTTGAGGAGTATTGGTATTAGTACTTTCTTGAATGTATGGTAGAATTCTGCATTGAATCCATCTGGCCCTGGGCTTTTTTTGGTTGGAAGGCTTTTGATTACTGCTTCTATTCCATTGGGGTTATAGATCTATTTAAGTTGTTTGTCTATTCTTGCTTTAATTATGGTAAGTGATAGTTATCCAGAAATTTGTTCATTTTTTTTGTTTTGTTTTGAATTTTCAAATTTTGTGGAGTACAGGTTCTTAAAGTATGACCTGAAAATTGTCTGATTTCCTCTGTGTCTGTTGTTATATCCCCTTTTTTTGTTTCTGATTTTGTTAATTAGCATGTTCTCTCTGCTTTTTCCTTAGTTTGGATAAAGTTTTGTCTATCTTGTTTATTTTCTCGAAAAGCCAACTCTTTGTTACATTTTTTTTATTGCTTTCCTGGATTCTATTTTATTGATTTCACCCCTCAAATTGATTATATCCTGGCATCTATTCATCAGGGGTGAGTTTACTTCTTTTTGTTCTAAGGATTTCAGTTGTGCTGTTAGTTCTCTAATGTGACTATCCTCTGTTTTCTTAGTGCAATGAACTTCCCTTGTAACACTGCTTTCATAATGTCCCATAAGTTGGGGTATGTTTTGTCCTCATTCTCATTGACTTTAAGGAAGTGCTTAATTTCTTTCTTTATTTCTTCTTTGACCCAGGTGTGGTGCAATTGCACATTGTTCAGTTTCGATGAGTTTGTAGGTTTTCTGCAATTTGTGTTGCTGTTGAATTCCAATTTTAAATCAATGTGGTCTGATAAGATACAGGGGACTATTCCAATTCTTATGATTCTGTTAAGGTTTGTTATGCCACCTAGTATGTGGTTGATTTTAGAGAACGTTCCATGTGGAACAGAGAAGAAGGTATATTCTTTTGTGTTTGGATGGAATGATCTATAGATGTCTGTTAAACCCAGTTGAGATAAAACATAAGTTATTTTGTTTCATTGTTGAGTTTCTGATTGCTGGTCTTGTCTAGTGGTGAGAGTAGTGTGTTGAAGTCTCCCAGTATAAGTGTGTGAGGTTTTATGTGAGATTTGAGTTTTACTAGTGTTTCTTTTACGAATGTGGATGCCTTTGTATTTGGGGCGTAGATGTTTATAATTGAGACTTTGTGTTGATGGATGTCTCCTGCAATGAATACGAAATGGCTGTCTTATCACTTTTGATTAATATTGGTTTGAAGTCTATCTTGTTAGATATTAGGATAGCCACACCTGCTTGCTTCTTGGGTCCATTTGATCAGAAGATCTTTTCCCAGCCCTTTACCCTAAGGGTAGTGTCTATCTTTGAAGCTTAGATATGTTTTTTGTTTTCAACAGAAGGATGGATTCTGTCTTCATATCCATTCTGTTAGCCTGTCTCTTTAATAGGTGAGTTAAGACCATTAATGTTGAGGGAGAGTAAAGGCCATTGATTATTAATGCTTGTTTGTTTTAGATTTGTTGTTGTCAGTGGTATTGTGAATATATTTGTCCTACTTTGCCTTTGGTTTCTGGTGTAGTGGGATTATCTGTTGCCTACATCTTTGTGAGCATAATTAACTTCCTTGGGTCAGAGTTTTCCTTCCAAAACTTTCTATAGGGCTGGATTTGTAGATAAGTATTGTGAAAATCTGGATTTTCATTAAATATCTTGTTTTCTCCATCTATAGTGATTGAGAGTTTTGCTGGGAATATTAGCCTGGGCTGGCATCCATGGACTCTTAGTACTTGTAGAACACCTATCCAGAACCTTCTGGCTTTGAGGGTTTCCATGGAGAAATCACGTGTAATTTTGATAGTTCTGCCTTTATATGTTACCTGTCCTTTTTCCTTCACTGCTCTTAATATTCTTTCTTTATTCTGTATGCTAGGCATTTTGATTATTATATGTTGAGGGGTCTTTTTTCTATGGTCCAGCCTATTTGGTGTTAGGTGATGTCCTTCTTCAGATTGGGAAAATTCCCTTCAATGATTTTGTTGAATATGTTTTCAACACTTTTGAATTGGCCTCCTCACCATTCTCTATAGCTATTATTCTTAGGTTTGGCCTTTTCATGGTGTCCCACATTTCCTGGATGGTTTCTGTTAAGGCTTTGTTGGATTTACGATTTTCTTTGGTCGATGAATCTATTTCCTCTAGTTTATCTTCTGTGCTTGAGATTTTCTCTTCCATCTCTTGAATTCTTTTGGTTATTCTTGTGTCTGTAGTTCCTGATCATTTGCCCAATTTTTCTATTTCCATCATTTATTTGGTTTGTGTTTTCTTTATTATCTTTATTTCAGTTTTCAAGTCTTGAACTGTTTCTGCACCTGTTTAATTGTCTTTTCTTGAGTTTCTGTACTACTTTCTTTAAGAAATTTGTTCATTTCTTCCAATTATTTGTTTGTTTTTCCTCCTTTTTTAAAGGTATTTTATCACATCTCAGAAATACGTTATTTTTAAGTCGTTCTCTTCTGCTTCATCTGCTTTGTTGTGTTCTGGTCTAGTTGGTGATATGCTTGTCTTTCTATTGTTAGTTGTTTTCTTGTATTGACATCTTCCCATAGCTTCTTCCAGTAGGTGTTGCTGGGGTCTCCCTCTCTCCCTATGGTACTTTACCCGGTGGTCTTAGTTTGGTCAGAGGTTGATGTCTGCAGCTCTGGGTGGTCCAAGCTCTCTAGGAGGTCTCTGAACAGACAAGGGTCCAGAGATGAGGGTCAAATATCAGGCTCCAGCAGAGGCTTGGTGATGGAATTCAAATATCTCAAAGGCTGGGACTCAGGATGTTCCTTAAGCTGATAAGCAGATCTAGCCTGGGCTTGGCACTCTCCAGGTGGGGCCTTTTTGGTAGAGGCCCTGTGATGGGTTTTTATAGTTGAACCATTCATGAATCCCTGGGATGAAGCCTACTTGGTCATGGTGGATGATTTCTCTGATGTATTCTTGGATTTTATTTGACAGTATTGAATTGAGTATTTTTTCATCGATGTTCATGAGGGATATTGTTCTGTATTTTGCTTTTTCAGTTGTGTCTTTGTGTGGCTTGGGTACCAAGGTAATTTTAGCCTAGTAAAAAAGAGTCTGGCAATGAACTTTCTACTCATATTGTGTGGATGAATTTGAGGAGTATTGATTTATTTCTTCTTTGAATTTCTGGTAGATCTCTACACTGAAATCATCTGGCCCAGGGCTTTTTTGTTTGGGAGACTTTAGTTGATTGCTTCCATTTCATTAGGGATTACAGATTTATTTAAATTGCTTATCTGTTCTTGATTTCATTCTGGTAAGTGACATCTATCCAGAATTTGTCCATTTCCTTTACATTTTTGAATTTTGAAGAGTACAGGTTTTCAAAGTATGACCTGAAGAGTGTCTGGATTTCCTCAATGTCCAATTTTATGTCCCCTTTTCAGTCTGATTTTGCAAATTTGAATGTTCTTTCTCTGCTTTTTGGTTAGCTTGGATGAAGGTTTGTCTATCTTGTTGATTTTCTTGAAATACCAGCTTTTTTTTCTTTGTATTGTTTTCTTTGTTTCTACTTTATTGATTTCATCCCTCCATTTGATTTTTTTCTGGTGTCGATTCTTCTAGGTTGAGTTTGCATCATTTTGTTCTAGAGCTTTCTGTTGTGTTATAATTCTCTAATGTCCTCTATTTTGGATATTTAGTGCAATGAACTTTCCTCTTAAAACTGCTTTCAATGTATCCCATAAGTTTGGGTATGTTACGTTTTCATTGTTGTTGAACTCAAGGAAGTCTTTAATTTCCATACTTCTTCCTTGAACCAAGAATGGTGCTATTGTTCATTGTTCAATTTCCATGAGATTTTAGGATTCATGCAATGGGTGTTGTTGAATTCTTACTTAAAGTATGGTGGTCCGATAAGATACAGGGGGCTATTCCATTTTTGATATGTGTTGTCCTATGCTATGTTGCCAAGTATGTGGTCAGTTTTACAGAAGGTTCCATATGGAGCTGAGAAGGTATATTCATTTGTGTTTGGGGTATATTTACACAATGGAGTACTCTTCAGCAGAAAACAAACAAAACAAAACAAAAAGAAAAGAAAACAAACAAACAATCAATAAAACCAACAGAATCTTGAAATTTGCAGGAAAATGGATGGAACTAGAAGAAACAGCCCTGAGTGAGGTAAGCCAGTCAGAAAAAGATGAACATGGTATGTACTCTCTCACATATGGATTTTATACATAAAGGATCTCCAGACTAAAATTCACACAACTAGAGAAGCTAGGAAACAAGAAGGACCCTAAGAGGACATGCATGTTACCTCACAGAAGGGGAAAGGCACAAGATCTCCTAAGCAAATTGGTAGCAGGGGTGTGGGAGAGAGAGAGAGTTAAAATAAAGGGCACAAGAGGAAGGGAGAGGATAACATGAGGGATCAGGAAGATTGAGTTGAGGAAAGAATAAAGGAGAGCAAGAAAAGAGATCCCTTAATACAGAGAGCCACTGTAGGTTTAAAGAGAAATCTAGCGCTAGGGAAATGTCCAGAGATCTATAAGGATGACCCTAATATACAATCTAATAGTGGAGAGGTTACCTTAAATGCCCTCCCTTGATTAATGACTATAAATGACATATTATCCAAGAGCCTTCACCCAGTAGCTGATTGAAGCAGAAGCAGACACCCACAGCTAAACACTGAGCTGAACTCCTAGAATCCAGCTGAAGAGAGGGAGGAGTGATGAGTCTAGACCAGGCTGGAGAAACACACAAGGAGAACTGACTTGAACAAAGTGAAGCTCATGGACCCTAGATAGTTGGAATACTAGTGTAAGACTGAACAAAAACCCCTGAATGTGGATCTCATTTTGGAGGCCTAAGAAGTTTATGGTACCTCTGACAGTGGAACCAGGATGTATCCCCAGTACAGGGACAGATTTCCCTGAGCACATTTGCCATGGAGGAATAGTCCCTTAGCCTAGAGACATGAGGGATGGCCTACTCCCCCCCCCCACAAATGACTTGACAGACTTTGATGATCATTCATGGAAGGTATCACCATTCCTGGAGAGTGTGGGGCATGGCAGGATGGAGGGAGAGGGACCTGGATTGATATGTTAAAAAACAAACAAACAAACAAACAAAACAAAACAAAACAAAACATGCTGAAGAAACCCACAGAATCAGCTGACATGAACAAGGGAGCTCATGCACCCCAGTCTGATAGCTGGGAAACCAGCATAGGACTGACCTAGACCCCCTGAATGTGGATGTTAGGAAGACTGGGCAGTCTATGGGACCTCTGGTAATGGATCAGTATTTATCCCTAGTATACTAATAAACTTCAGGAGCCCATTCCACATAGAGAGATGCTTTCTCAGCCTAGACCCATGACATGACAGACTTAGAGACTCCCCATTGAAGACCTCACACTCCTTGTGGAGCAGAAAGAAGATGGGCTGGGATTTGGTGGGGGTGATAGGGGAGGACAGTAGAATGAGAGAACTAGGAGCGACATGTAAAACAACCTTATTTCAGATGTAAATTAAAAAAAGAAAATAATATTTTTAAGAAAGCAAAAGGAAAAAAGAAATCAGTATAATAAATGTGAAGATTGAAGCAATAATATGATTTCTTCCATTTAAATAAGTTCAACAACAGATAGTTTCACAGCAAAATTCTACATAACTTTCACAGAACATTTTCATACAACCCCTCTTAAATTATTAAAAAAGAAGAGAGAAACAGAAGAAACACTACCAAATTCCTTTTATGAAAGCTGGTATTTTCTGGTACCAATACCAGGTAAAGACAGAACCATACCACCAGCAAAAGTCTATAGCAAAAAATACCTGATAAACACAGATTTTAAAATAAGTAAATACTTGTTCAGTAAGTACAGATATGAATCAAAACTATAATCCACCATGATCAAGGGGGCTGTATTATGGTGAATAATTGTTTCAGCATATGAAAATCCACAAATGTAATGAATCACATAAACATAACATGGTTGTTATCACTTATCAATATATGACATTTCAATGATTTTTGTATGATAATTTTATGCCCTCCAGGTTTCCTGAATTAATTATTTTATCAATTCCAAGATTATTTTGGAAGTCTTAGGGATTTCAGCATGAAAGATTATGCTATCAGAAAACAACTTATTTTTTCCCTATCTTACTATACTGTTTTTACATTTCTTCTTTTATCTAATTGAATTGCTCAGAACTTAAAGAGTACTATTTTGAAAAGAAGGGTGAGACTGGACCTCCTTAATTTATCCCTTTTTATTTCATAGTTTGGCACTTTGGATTTACTGCTGAACTGCAGGAGTTGTGTATACATTCTTGCCTTTCATCCCAGTCAGAATTGTGTTTGCAAACACTGGCCTCCATTTACTGTTGCCTTGACAAGCTGTTTCCAATGTTTTTTCATATGCATACATTTTCAGTTTTTAAGTTCAATTTACCTCATGTTTTTCTTTGTAATCTACAATTCAACTGTCATGATCTAGAAATCACTGCCAAAACCAACAAAACAGAAGTGAGCGTTAGTATAGTGGTGAGCAAAACTGTCTCCCAATGTTAGAGGATTTGTAGTTTTCTATTTTTGTTTTTGATTAATCTGGGGCTAATTTTTGCATGTGATATAAAAGTAAATGGTTCAACTTAAAAAAACAAAACAAAACAAAACCCTAAAGGGGTTAGCACTAGGGAACATATCTCAAATCATTGCTATAAAAACCCACAAAAAACATCATCCTAAATGACTAAATCTTTGAGACAACTCCAGTAAAGTCATGATTGGGCATGTCTAGTACCAATACTCATTTTCAATATTGACTTTAAAATGCTAGCTAAAGCAATAAGGTGAGGAAAAAGAAATTATGGAATGCAAACTGAAATGGAAAAAGTAAATATATTCCTACTTGCAGATGATATTATATATAAAATGTTCCAAATTTTATATAAAAGTAACTTGTAGGAACAATCAAAAATTTCCGATAAATGGCAGGACACAGAATTGTAAAGCCCAAGATACTTTTAGATACCATTAATGATAGGAGGCTAGGAGGACTAGTCTTCATTAAAATAAAATAACTACAAATACATCTTACCAAGGATATGAAAGATCACTACAATGAAAACTTTAAATCTCTGATCAAAGAGATTGAGAAAAGCAATAGAAAACTAGAATACATTCTATTTTCAAGGATTAAAAATGATGACCATTAAGAATCAATTTATAGATACAATGTAATCCAAATCAAAACTTCCTTTTCATTTTTCACAGAAATTTAAAAAAAAATCACAAATAAGCAACAATATAAACTTTCCTAAAAGCTATCTGAAACCATAAAATTCTCTACATAGACAAAATGATCTGTATTAAAACAAATACTGTTGGTGGGATTTCAAGACATATTATAGAAAACCACACAAAAACAGTGTGGTATGAGAACAAAGCATATGTGTAGACAAAAGAAACAAAATGTAATCCTAAATATTATGTATATAACTACAGCTATCTAGTAGTTGACAAAGTTATCAAGAACATACATCAAAAAGGAGAGAGCATCTTCAACAAATGGAGGTACAAATACTGATGAAAATAGAAAATAAGGATGCATAGCTAGTGTGCTGAAAAAAAGCTAACTCCAGGTGAATAAAATATGTAAATGTGAAAACTACAACAACAAAAACTGCTAGAAGAACACATAGTATTCTACATGGTATTAGGAATATAAAACAATTTTGTAAATACTACTCAGTCTATCATTACCCAAGAAATAAGGCAATCAATAGATATGACACTAAAAATCTTCTGTCAAGCCAGAAAACAATCAGTTGAGTGAAGAAATGCCTACACAGTATATAATATTTTTTTTGCCAGTAATACATCTGCCAGAGGATTATATATATATATATATATATATATATATATATATATATATATATATATATATTGATCTGAACAAAGGTAGCAAATATCAAATGACATATTCAAAAATTGAGTTATTGACCTGAACAGATAATTCTTAAAAGAGAACATCAATGAAATGATAAACTAGCTCAAAATGTTCATCAGTTAAATAAGAAATTGGAACTATGAAAATCAAAACAATTTTGGGATTCCATCTTATCTCACTCAGATTGGATAAAATAAATGAAAAGAAACAAACAAAAAAACAAACTCTGGAAAGGATGTTGAAAAAACAAAACTTTTATTTACAGTGAGATTGCAAAGTAATTCACCATCTCTGAAAATAGGCCAAAATTAAAAATAAATTACCACAATGCTATGCTATGCCACTCTTCAGCATATGGCCAAAGGTCTTTGTATTTTATTACACAGACATTGAATTAGCCATTATCATTGACATTCTACTTACACTAACTGTAAATTAGAAATAAATATAAATGTTTTTCAATTAAATGATGGAAAATTGAAATGTAGTATACATGCTTTGTGGCATATTATTATTCATTTGTAAACAAAGATGAAATCATTAAAGTTTCAAGTAAATAAATGATTTTATAAAGTAAGGTTGATCTAACACAGGAAGATAAACCCTACATGCCCAGTTGCAATTTGTAACTCCAAATCTTCAGATGTTAGTATTTATCTTGGCCTAAAAGCAGAAACTGGGAAAATATGAAAAGACTATTTGGTGTCAGAACACTATAAAGGGAAGATCAGTATACCAATGTGTCAAAGATAAAACAGAAAAAAAAAAAAAACAAAAACCAAAATAAGTGTGTACCTGGAGACATGGATAGGAGTTTAACACAGAACAAAAGAGAAGGAGGAGGGGAATATAACAGGAAGGATTCCTGAAAAGGCAATAAGTGATTATTACTTATTTACATAAAATTACACATATGTTTATATGATGGGTGGCCAAGTAAGAATTATTGGCAGGGCTACCAGATTAAGAATGCTGGGAAGAGGAACACAGAAAGAGTGTTGCCAGAGAAATGCCATGTAGTCAGTGAAGGAATAACATGTAGGAGCATTATGGGTAATTCACAGCCTCGTGGTAATATATACTTTAAGAGAAATGTGCTAATAATTAAGAGAGAGTTAGGTAATAAGAAGTGTGAGCCATAGGCCGAATAGTTTATAACTAATATAAGTCTCTGTGTGTTTATTTGGGGCTAAACATATGTGAAACAAGGTGGGATAGAAACCTCCAGTTACATTTATGTATACACATTTCTTTAAATTAAATTTCCCAAAATGGGATGACAATATTTCCCCAAAGAGTGATACTCCAATAAAAAGTAATCCCTAACACTAGGCTAGATAATTCCCCTAGTAAGGTGTTGGCCATCTGAATACAAGATACTTAGAAACACTCTAGACTTGCTTTTGTTCCTGGTTGAATCATAGTTTGTAGAGAAATTCCTATTGCTAAAAACATCACACACATCAAAAGAAGAAACTGGGGAATCTGAGATGGAGCTTAAGTGAAAACCTTCTCCCTGAGTCTTGGCTTTCACAATACCAGAAAGTGTATGCAAGTTTCAAAGGGAGGGAAGAAACTAATAATCTAACCTAAATACATGTCTATGCACTACAATAAGGACCATCATGGCATTAGAGCTAAGAGTACATCTATGATGTTCATTTCTTGGCAGTAACTAACTCTAATGGCCTGTAAGTCCTTCTTAAAAAGGCAGAAACCATGCCTGGCACTTAAAACCCCACCAACTTCCCAGAGCTGATGGTGCCTCGATTCTGGCAGAAGAATCTACAAATGCCACTTTCAATCTGCTATGATTCCAGCTGCATTCTTAACATTTTATTTATATTGAAAGGTAAGTGCAGTTTCAGCTTTCCTTAAAGAAATTTCTTTATTCAAAAGACATAATACTGTTACAGATAGCCAGAATCACAACGAACATGTGACTATATGGTGTCCAGTTCCACCTGACACAATCACAATGCAATTTCTGAACATTGAACTCAAAGAGTATTGCTCTAGTGGAAGGGGAAAGATTTTAATTGCCAGAAATACAGATAGTCTGATGTGAGATTGAGTCTTCTAGAAAGGCCAGGGGAGCTCTACCCATTACTCTCAACAACATGGCTACCCAAACAAAACCAGAACCACTAAAGAATCAGTAGACATGCTGATGCTGAAAGGGCAATCTCCTAGGGCCTTGAGCATAGAAAAACAGCTACAGGCAACTAAAAAAAGAATTAAATTGGGTGAAATGATTTTCCCCAGAAAGATTCTCAAATTGTTTACCAAATTTATAGCAGTCAACTGAAAATTCACATATATAAAAGTAATGTTATCCCATTAATTTGAGAGACAGAAAGAAACTGTACATAATTATTGATACATGGTAGAAAAGTAAAAGATAAATAAAATAAAATTAGTGTTCTCCTCCCAGGGTATCATGGTCAGCTAAACTAGTCAAAAATTAGTGTTTTTTTTTCCCCAGGGAAATAAACATTTAAGACAACTCAGTATGAAGTGGCCAACACACTTAATAATTAGCATTCAATTTTATTTTCCAAATACATTATTACTGACATAAGAGGTAAAAGAACTTAAATATGTATAAAAAAATAAATGTGTGCAGTAGAAAGATATAATAGCCCTCCCTTTTCTCATGTAATATAATACAGTCACTTTAATTTTATTTCCTATTTTTCTTAATTAACTTTATCAAAATATTAAATCTTATCAGTCTCAAATGTAAAATTCCCTTTTAAAATTTGTTAGTTTTATTAGGAATCTGAATATTGATAAAACATAATTTTTAATTTTTTAGAAATGTTTCAGTTCTACTTTTACAAACATAAATTCATTAACAACTTATAATAATTTTTTTGTTAAGATAATAAGTAAAATTGGTTAGTAAGAAAAGTGTCTCATCTCTTATAAATGCTTGCCATTCTTTTAGAGCTTCAAAGTTTGGTTCCTAGTTCCTATAGTTAATAGCTCACTAAAACCTGTAACTCTAGCTCCAGGGGATTTGACAAACCTCTTCT
Organism: Phodopus roborovskii; assembly: GCF_943737965.1. Classification (NCBI taxonomy): domain Eukaryota; kingdom Metazoa; phylum Chordata; class Mammalia; order Rodentia; family Cricetidae; genus Phodopus; species Phodopus roborovskii. The sequence continues at coordinate 41,224,324 of NW_026126525.1, read as the reverse complement.
GATCTCTATAGGCATCAAGACATATGTGCACATACATAAACACATTAAGAAACAGTAAAATAAGTATTTGTTTTATTGCAAAAGCAAAACAAGTGATATTTCAAATACAAACTTTTACACTTAAAAATTAAGAGAATTCTGAATCAGGGCAGTGGTGGCACAAGCCTTTAATCCCAATATTCTGGAGGCAGAGGCAGGCAGTACTCTGTGAGTTCAAGGCCAGCCTGATCTACAGATTAAGTTCCAGGACAGCATCCAAAGCTAAAGAGAAACCCTGTCTTGAAAAATCAATCAATCAATCAACCAACCAAACAAACAAACCCCCCCCCAATAAAAACACCAAAAAAAAAGATGTTAAGAAAATTCTGATAAAATAATATTATTGTTTTTGTTTAAAATGTCATGTATTTTTCAATATCTCTTAATTCAACAATAGGTAATTTATTTCCATCATACTTCCAATCATAAAAAAAATTACTCCCTCATTTTTAAAGTATGAATTATTAAATAGATTCATTAATATATTTGTGATTCTTGAGGAAAAATTTATGTAAATGTATAACAGAGTCAATGACCTTTAATTTCCCAAAATATATTTCTTTAGACATTTATTTTTAAATCTGGTATTTAAACATAGAGGAATAATTTTCTCTATTAAGTGCTTTTATTTTATTCTCAAACACAAGCAAAATTCCTCATTCCTTTCTATTCAAAACAGTCTGGTCTTCCACAAAAATTTAGCACTGGATTTTGAGCTAATGTCTTATGTATGTTGAACAAAGAATTTTTTTTTTGTATTTGCTTAATCATATTACTTTATTCCCCAAAACTCAGCAGTCAATTTACATTTTCAGATTTGTGGCTGTGTAATTTGAGAATAGACATCATATTTCTCTTTCTCTCTCTCTCTCTCTCTCTCTCTCTCTCTTTTTCCCTTTCTCAATCACCATGATTTTTTTTTTCCTCCAGTGTTATGCAAATGTTCTGTGAAGCATCATAGGCAATTAAAGCACTGTCATTGTCCCAGTGTGGTGCATGGCTCAATGCAGCCACTGAGGACTCACCTGCCAAATTAGAGCTACCAGTGCTTGGTAAATGTCTTTCTTGACATCCAAATGGCTGCAGCTGTTACAGTGACAAATGCCATCAATTCTTAATAGCAATGTCCAAATCTCCAAAGACTAATATTTGAAAAAAGAATACAAAAGATAAAATAAAACAGAAACTGTTTAAAATATTGAGGTTAAACTGAAAATTTACAGTAGAATGGAAAACTTCAAATTATTTCTTTCATAATTATTTTCCCATTAGGAACATTGTAGTGTTTAATTTTGGCCACTTTCACCACTGAGTTTTTAAGTATACTAAACAAAAGAAATAGAATCTGGACTTGAGGAGTAAAGGCACTCCATACTAAGTAAAACTAACACTTAAGAAAAATGTACAAATCTCTTTTTGATACATAATGTAACCTTGGGGTTGGTTTTAATATCACCTCTTTTTTTTTTTTTTTTTTTGTTCAATCTGACCCTATTGAGTAGTATTGTCTTGTATGTTTTCTCGTCTCTCAGACAGAGGTGAACTAGATTAATGAGTTTGAACTCTACAGATTAATAATCACTTTTTCAATTGGTATGATTCCACTATTTCAATTTTCTGAACTCTCTTGGGACTCATACTAACCTAAGGGGATGACAAACAATAAGATTAAGCTAGAACAGCAATGACCATGATTCTTAAAAATCTTCAGCAATATATGAGTATCAATTACTGTGGTATTAGATGAAAGACAAGTGAAATGATGCCAAAACAGAAAGACTTTTGTTCTTTAAAGTCTCGTTCAAAGCCTTTTCCCTAAGGCATGCCCTATAACTGAAATCATGCCCATGAGACATATGAAGCCAGAAAGATGCTTTCCACAAATGCTCAGAATATTCACTGAAGCTTGATCAAAGAGACTTCTTTTTAGCACAGTATTGCAATGGCATTATAAGAGAAAATTTACCTAGGAGAATGTTGTTATAATGACTGTAATAATCTCTGATAGTATGAGACTTGGCAAACTTAGAAATGAGCTTTATAAATATAGGCTGGATTCTGCAAAATAAAATGAAAAATATTCAACAGTAAAAATTAAATATGATCAAACCATTTCCCATTAATTATTACATGCCACTATAAATATGAAAATAGATGAAATGTTTTATAATAGTTATTGAAATTTTAGGAAGAAACCCCTGAAAACTAAGATTATTTTATGTTTCAGTTGCTGTATATTAGGAATGAGTTTTCTGCTGGCCTGGTCCCACAGCTGCATCGGCACCAAATTACACACAGACACTGTATTAGATATAAAGCTTTGGCCAGTTACTAGTATTTCTTATTGGCTACCTCTGTCTTAAATATTAACCCATTTAGATTAATCTAAATATTTCCATCTAGTCTTATCTTCCTGGAGAGAGGGGCCAGAATTCTGCTCTCTCCATCATCCTCCATGTTGAATCTGCTGTGAGACCAGGCTGGTGGAAAATCTACTCCAAACAAAATGGTGCTACAAAGTGGTTATTAAGAACTTTCACTTAAAACTTAACAAAAGCTTAAAAAGGGGTTTTGGAAACAAAAGAAAAAAAAAAAAAAAAAAAAAAAAAAAAAAAAGGCTTCTTGGTAGCAACATTTCTAGGTTGGACTCTGTTTTGCTAGAGAAAACCAGAGATTTGCATGGCACATGGCTCCTTAAGGGAGGTTTCCTGACTCATCATAAGCAGCAAAAAAAAAAAAACCACCGCACAGCTTTTAAGATAAGAAGTGCTGCTAAATTGACCTTAAATTTGTATCAATAAATGAAAAGCCATTCCTAAACAAAGTGTTCATATCTATACTATAATCTACGTTTACATAGAAAGATTGGTTGTGGTCCTTAACTATTTATAACCAACCCATTTAAATGAAAACAAACATTTATAGACAATATTTGGGAATTTGGGTGTTAATCTTTCCAGACAGCTTCCTGCTGGTAGGGGGGTATTATCATGGATATCCTAAGAAGACACCGAAATCCTGGCCTTTGTATAACCTTATTTCTTTATTTTGGTTTTAAGAACTATTTTGATTCTTTAGAATGCTACTGGTTAAAACCTAGTCAAGTAGGAAAGCCTGTATTGTCAATTTTGTACCTACATGGTGATATAAGCTGGGGCATCATAAAATCAAAACTTTGTGAAAGGTACCTTTGAACAAATTAGTACAGGAGACTGCTTCTGGAACATAACTCCAGTAGCACGGACAGAGTCTCTTATTTGCTTACAAAGTAGACTAAGCTAAGCTCTCTGAACAATTAAATCTAGGTATTCTTTTGTGTTCCCCCTAGAACTGGGGTTTCAAGCATATTCTACAATAACACTAAATCTGAGGTTGTTGAACACTTTCTTAAGTATCTTTCAGACAGTTTAGATTCCTCTGTATTGAATATTCTCTCTTTAGTTTTATACACCACTCTTTAATTGGATTATTGGATATCGTGACAACTAGCTTCTTGAGTTCTTAGTATTATTTGGAAACCAGCCCTATGACAAATATGGGAATTGTTCAATGGTATCTTGCACTTTATCATCTAAGAAGTTCACTGTGACTAGATTTATGTTGTGGTCTTTAATCCATTTGGCCTTAAGTTATATATATATATATTATATTTGGATCAATTTGCAGTCTTCTACACACCAGCATCCAGTTATGTAGGCACTATTTGTTGAAGATGATTTCATTTTTCCATTGTATGAATTTATTTTCTTTGTCAAAAATCAGGTGTTTGTATGTCTGTGGGTTAATATCAGTGTTTTCAGTTAGATTCCATTGTTCTACCTGTCTTTTTTGCACCAATACCAAGTAGTTTTCAAGACCAACTTTATAGTAGAGTTTGAAAGTCAGAGATGGTGACACCTCCACAAGTTAGTCCCTTTATTGTAGAGGGTTTTTTTAGCTACCCTGGGTCATTTGTTTTTTCCATATAAAGTTGAGGGTTGTTCTTTTAAGGTCTGAGAGGAATTGTTCTGCCATTTTGAAGGGAGTTTCATTGAATGTGTAGGTTGCTTTTAGCAAGATTGCCATTTTTACTATGTTGATACTATCTAACCAAGAGCTTAGACAATCTTTCCATTTTGTGGTATCTTCTTTAATTTCTTTAAATACTCCAAGTTCTCATTATATATTTCTTTCACTTGTTTGGTTAATGTTACCCCAAGATATTATATGTTATTTGTGGATTTTGTAAAGGATGATGTTTCTCTGATTTTTTTTCTCAGCCCCTTTATCATCTGTATATAATAAGGCTGCTCATTTTTGTGTTAACCTTGTATCTGGCCAATTGGCTGAAGGTATTTGTCAACTATAGAATTTCCATGGTAGTGTTTTTTGAGACACTTATGTAAGCTATCATATCATCTGCAAGTAGAGACAGTTTGACTTCTTCCATTTTTGATATTGACTGTGTTCTTATATTATTGTCTACCAATTCCTTCATGCTGTATATACTGGTGTGGTCTCTCTCTCTCTCGCTCCTTGTATGTCTGGGACCAAGGTTCTCTTCCAGTTGGTACAAGCAGGTCCAATACTCAGATGGCACTCCCCTCCCAGTGGGTGGTTGAGGCAGACTTTGCATGGACTGGTCCACTGTGATGGGTTACTCTGTGTACAGGCCCCAGTTTCAGGAGGCTCTGAACAGTGCCCTGGGAGGCAGGCTCATTTAGTGGGTGAAGGTGGGACCAGGATGTTTGGAGGCTCTGGATAGGCAGATCCACTGGGAAGGGTTCCCACATGTACAATCCCCATTCCCCAGGAGTCTCTTGAGGACTTGCCTTTTAACATTTTGCTTCCTTAGAGGCTGGTGGCATCTCCCCTGACTCTGACTTTTTTCCCTTTCTTATCTTGCCTGGATATTGGTCAGTCAGCTTCTTTGTTAAACCAATCAGAACATAGTTTACACCATAAGGTTGACTATGCCACAGAAGTTAGATACAATTATAACATTTTCAAACAATGTATGCTTTTATTTTTTTCCATCTCTCCATCATTATCCTCCTTCCTGACCCAGTCCTCCTGAAATCAAACCACAATTCAAGGAACCAATGTATGGGAATTTTCCCACCATTTAAGTATTTCTGTACAAAAATGCATTTAACATTGGGGACAAAAATCACTCACACTGACATAAGCCAGAGTTTGGTTAAACACCCACTGATCATCTGGCCTTCTTAAGCATATGTTCTTACTGGATATCCATGATGATATTGTTAGTTTCCAGAAAATTCAAAGCAGTTGTTATTAGAAACTCCAAATCATGATAATTTTCTTTTTCACCAAATATACAGTTTGCTGATATCCAGTTTCTTGTGTTCTTCATGTATTTTGGATACTGACCCTCTATCAGATGTGGAGTTCATAAAGCAACCACCACAACAATAAACTTCTCCCATTCTGTAGGCTGAGACTTTGTTTTAATTATAGTGTACTTTACATTGCAGCAACTTATCTATTTTGTGAGGTCCTGCTTATTAATTGTTGTTCTTAGTGCCTTTGCCAATAGTGTTCTATTAAGAAACATCTTTTCTTTGCCAATGAGTTCAAGACTATTCCTACATTTTACTTTATGAAATTCTGTTTTTCCTGTTTAATGTTAAGGTCTTTGATCCATTTAGAATCAACTTTTGTGCGGGGTGATAAATACATATCTATTTTGATTCTTCTACATCCAGTTTGATCAATGCCATTAGTTGAAAATTTTTTATTCCAGTGTGTACCTTTGGATGCTTTATAAAAATAAAGAAAATGTGGAACATTAATATAATTGAGTACTACTCAGCAGTTCAGCAGAAAAATCAAACAAACAAACCAGACATCTTGAAATTTGCAGGCAAAAGGATGGAATCAGAAGAAACCATCTTGAGTGAGGTAATTCTTACACAGAAAAAGAAACATGGAATGTATTCACTCATAAATGTATATTACACATAAAGCTAAGGAAAACCTTCCTACAATGAATATTCCCAGAGAAGCTAGAAGCTAGGAAAAAAGGGGACCCTAAGAGATATACATAGACACTCCCCACCTCCCCAAGAAGGGGAAAAGGACAAAACCTCCTCAGTAAATTGGGACCATGAAGGAGAGAGTGGGAAGGTAGGAGAAAGAGGAGGAGAGAAGAGGAGGGGGAGACGAACAAGGGATTAGAAAGGTCCAGTTGGGGGGGAAACAGAAGCAGGGCAAGGAAAGAGATATCTTGATAGAGGGAGCATTTATGGCTTAACAAGAAACCTGGCACTAGGGAAATTCCCAGGAAATCACAAGGATGACCCCAACTAAGAATCTAAGCAACAGTGGAGAAGCTACTTTAAATGCCCTCCCCTATAATGATATTGAAGACTACCTTAAATGAGCCTTCATTCAGTAGCTGTTGGAAGCTGTTGGAAACAGAAGCAGATATTCACTGCTAAGCACTGAGCCCAGCTCCTGGAATCCAGTTATATAAAGAGGGAGGAGTGATGAGCAAAGGGGTCAAGACAATGTTGGAGAAATGCATAGAAACAGCTTACCTGAGCAAGTGGATGATCAGGGACCACAGTCTGACAGCTAGGAAAGCACCATAAGCCTGAACTAGTCACCCTGAATGTAGGTTTATGTTTGGGGAATTAAAACAGCCTAGGGAGCCACTGGCAGTGAAACTAATATTTATCCCTGGTGCACAGATGGGGCTTTTGTAGCCCATTCCCTGTGAAGGGATCCTTGAACAGTAAGTCTGTGTTTATTAACAACCATCCCTGCTTTATACCTTATTTTCATGGAATTGCTTTGAGTTTTGTCCATTTATGTTGATATTGGCTATAAGCTTAAGATAAACTCTCTAATTATATTTAGGTATGTCTCTTGTATCCCTAGACTTTCCAGTACTATTAGTTTTTGTCAAAGTTTATTTATGAATCTAATGAGATGATTCTGTTTTTTAACTTTAGATTTTTACATGGGAGATTACATTTACTAATATATGTTTGTTGAGCCATCGACCACATCTATAGGTAGCTTGAAGTCCACTTGATCATGTTGGATGATAGTCTTGGATTCAGTTTGCAAGCATTTTATTGAGTATTTTTGTGTTTAAGTTGATATAGAAAATTAGTCTGTAATTCTTTTTCTTTGGTGAGTCTTTACAACTTTTGTATCAGTGAAACTACGGCCTAATAAAATGAATTGGGAAATGTTTTTTCTATTTCTATTTTGTGGAGTAATTTGAGCAATATTAGTATTAGCTCTTCTTTGAAACTGGTACAATGCTTTACACAACCATCTGGACTTGGGCACATTTTTGTTTTGAGACATTTCAGGATTTTTTTTTTTTTAAATTTAACTGGTGGTTATAGGTCTACTTAAATTCCTTATCTGATCTTGATTTAACTTTGATAAGAGGTGTGTATGGATAAAAGTACCCCATTTTATATTTTCCAATTTTGTGGGTTGCAAATTTCTAAGTATGTTATTATAATTTTCTGAATTTCCTTGGTGACTGCTTTTTATGTTCCTTCTTTCTAATCATGGTATTCTCTATTATATATTTTCTTTTATTTTTTTAGCTAATTTCATAAGGGTTTATTAATAACATTGATTTTTGCACAGAACAAACCCATTGTTTTATCAATTTTATTTTATTGGTTTCAGCCTTGAATTAGGTTATATCTTGCCTTGTACACTTACTGGCTATGATTTCTTCTTTATTTTCCAGAGCTTTAAGAGTACTGATATGTTGCTTGTATGAGATCTCCATCTTATATTATTATTTTTTTTAAATGTAAACACTTAGTGTTAAGAACTTGACTCTTAGAACATCATTTGTGTCACAGCTTTGGGCGTATTGTCTATTCATTTTCATTTAATTCTTGAAAGTCTTAAAGTTGTTTAATTTTTGTTTTACCCATATTTTACATAGTAGACAGCTTTCAATTCCCATGACTTTGTAGCCTTTCTGTTTTTTTTTTTGTTTTTAATGAGATCCAGCTTTATATCTGGGAGTCATATAAAATGCAAGGTGTTATTTAAATTTTCTTATATCTGGTGAGACTTTCTCTGTGATTGAGTATGTGATCAATATTGTAGAAAATTCCATGAGGTACTGAGAAATAGTTATATTCTTTTCTATTTGTGTGAAATGTTCTATACATATCTTATAAAGCCATTTGGCTGATAACATCAGTTAGGTCTGGTATTTCTCTGTTTAGATTTTGTCTGTTTGACCTCTCTATTTGCAAGAATTGTATATTTAAGTCTTCCATTTTCAGTGTATGAAGTTCAATATGTGATTTAAGGTGTGGAATTGTTGCTTTTACAAAATTGTTTGCCCTCATATTTGGGACATAAATGTGAAGAATTTAAATAGCCTCTTGGAAAAATTTTTTTTTATGAATATAGAGTGTCAGTCCCTATGGTCAGATATTAAAATGGCTCTACCAGGCTTTTCTTTCTTTCTTTTTTTTAATTTATTTTTATTTTTTTTAATTTATTTTATGGAACAAAGTGCATTTAAATGAAAACAAACATTTATAGACAGTATTTGGGATTTTGGCGTTGTTCTTTCCAAACTACTTCCTGCTGGTAAGGGGCACTGTCATGGCGGATTTGAAGTAGATTCAGAAATCCTGGCTGTAGTCTGTCAGGATTCTTTGTCCAGCTGTTTTGAATGTAGGATCACCTGGTACTCTGTTTCAGGTGGTCTGGCTTGATCAAACCACATTAGTCTGGAATGAATCCACATCTTTTCATTTTCTGTGGAAACAAAAATAGAAATCCTTTTCCCCAGTAACTTGTCCTTGAACTTAAATTTTGGAGTCAAAGCATTTTTTTTTAATTTAATTTATTATTTTACATGTCGATCCCAGTTCCCTCTCCCTCCCTCCCTCCCTCTCTCCTTCCCTGAGGGGGGAACTTTTTTATTTTTATTTTACATATTGATCCCAGTTCCCTCTCCCTCCCTCACTCACTCACTCCCTCCCTTCTTCCCTTCCTCCTTCCCTCCCTTTTACCCTCTCTGCCCTCTCTCATGCACTCTAAACACCCTCCCCTCCCATCCCCCCACCCCAATTCCATATGTAGGGGAATGCCATCCAGTTGGGGTCATGTAGATCTGACAGGTCATGTGAAGAGGGACTAGAGCTTCTCTCCTGTCTCTAGATTAAGGCAATTATCCCTCGATGGGGGATGTGTTCCCAAAGTCCTTTTGTGTACCAGGGATACATCCTGGCTCCACTGTTTGAGGTCCCTTAGACTGCTCAGTCCTACTGGTTGAGACCCATATTCAGGGGGGCCTGAGTCAGTCCCATGCTGATTTCCCAGCTATCAGGCTAGTGGCCATTAGCTCCTCCTTGTTCAGGTAAGCTGTCTGTATGTGTTTCTGCTGCCTGGTCTTGTCTTCTCCATCTGCATCTGGGTTCTAGTTCAACTCAGTGTTTATGTATGGTTGTTTGCTCCTCTTTCCAACAGGCATTATTTGAGGGCTCCATGGAGAAGTTAGTTGTTGATCTCACTCTCCAGGAAGGGCATTTATGATAGCCTTTCCACAGAAGATCAAATTGTTAGTTGGGAGCAGTCTTGTAGTTCTCTAGACCTTTCTTTGTGTTCAATTTTATCTTCAAACCAATATTGGCTCACACTTTTATGTTCTCTCTCTCTCTCTGTCTCTGTCTCTCTCTCTTTCCTGTCTTCTATTCCTAACCAGCCTCAATCTTCCTGGTCGTACATGTTTTACTTTCATCCCCCTCATTTTCTCTTACTTCTCTCTTCATTTTCTCCCCCCCTCCCCCACTCCCCCTGAGCTCTGGGGGACTTGTCCCTTCCCAGTTCTGTGAGGGTCTTTATATGACTCTCTTAGAATAAACCTTGTATCTTAGTTCCTCTGGTGGTGTGAATTATAGGCTGGTGATCCTTTGATCTAGGTCTAAAATCCATATATGAGTGAGTACATAATGTGTTCCTCTTTTTGTGACTGGGTTACCTCATTCAGGATGGTTTCTTCAAGTTCCATCCACTTGCCTCTACCAGGGTTTTCTTAGGCCCATTTGCTTGAAATCTTTTTGCAGCGTTTATCATAAGGAGATATATCCACTCAATGTTAATATGTGTATCATAGAAGCATCAGAAGGAGAAACCCTATTTTCATATTTATACTGGTACTGTGTGTCTTTCTATTTGGGAATTAAGAATGTTGATGTTGAGACTAATCAATGACCAAGAATTGTTGATTCGAACTACCTTGTTGCTGTTGGTGGTGATAGCTGTTGGAATGGTGTGTGTGTGTGTGTGTGTGTGTGTGTGTGTGTGTGTGTGTGTGTTCCCTTCTTTTGACTTTGCTTGCTTGTTGAGGATTATTTACTTCCTGTGTTTTCTTGGATGGAGTTAACCTCCATTTTTTGGAGTTTAACTTCTAGCACCATCATTAGGGGAAGATTCGTAGATAAATATTGTTTAAACTTGGTTTTATTATGGAATATATTATTTTCTTCCCCTATGGTGATTTAAAAATTGCTGGGTGTAGTAGTGTTGCTGGTATTTGTGGTCTATTAGATTCTGCAGCACATCTGCAGTCCAGTCCTTTCTGACTTTTAGGGTCTTCCTTGAAAAGTTAAAATACTTTCCTATATTACTTGGTCCTTTTCCCTTTCAACTTTTAATATTATTTCTTTGTTTTGTACATTTAGTGTTGTTGTTGTTGTTGTTGTTATTATTATTATTATTATGTTTCAAGTCTATGTTGTGCTCTCTATGGGTTTGTACCTTAATAGATATCTCCTCCTTTATGGTAGGACATTTTTGTTCTGTGATTCATTGAAAATATTATCTGTGTTCTTAACCTATTTATTCTCCTATCTCTATTAATAATATTCTTAGATGTGGTCTTTTCATGGTGTGTCAGTTTTCCTGGATCTTCTGTGACAGAGTCATTTTAGAATTAACATATAATTTTACTAACATTTCTTACATGGTTTCAATGCCCTGTGATCCTCTCTTACAGATCTCACTTTCTGTTGGTGAAACCTGATATTGTGGTTCTTGTTTGAGCTTCTATACTTTTCATTTTCAGATTTCCCTGTCTTCATCTTCTTTATTGATGCTATTTACCAAACTCAGGTTTTCAACAGTTTTGTTCCCTTCCACTCTTTGTTTGTATGTTTGTAGATTTCTTTAATTCATTTTATCTTTAAAAATATTTATCATATGTATAAAGGCTATGTAAAGGTCTTTTATTTGTACTTTAATTATGCTTGAACATTCTTGGCCTGTTATGATAGAGTTCCTGTGCTCTAGTGTAAACATATTGTCCAGGTTTTTATTGAATTTTATTATTTTCATAGTGTCTAGATTTGGGAAGATTGAAGTACAATGTGTTAACATCTGGCCTTGTCTTATTTTTGAGTAGATGTTTTGTTTCTTGGTTTCCATTTCATTTCTTATCCTTGGGAGGGTTTGGTGGATGTCTGTTGCATGTTGGAGAATCTTATAGGATTCTGATATGTGTGTGTGTGTGCTGGGGTTTCAGATAATATATATTTCTGGATGTTGAGAACTGACACATAGAAATGGGGATGTGATGGGGATGTGGGGAGACTTCACAGAAGGGAGGAAAGTAGTAGGCTATCCAAGGATCTGCTTAGCTAACCTCTGGGAATGGGGACAAAGTGTCAGAGAAGCCAGGACAGAAGGCCTCCTACAGAATTAGGTATGAGACTGAGGTATTGGACTTAGAGATGGAGAGAGAGATGGATATATATATATCCATAATATATATATATATATATATATATATATATATATATATACTAATTGCTTCTCTAAGCAAAGTGGCCCATGAGTTCCCACACAGTGCCTGCTGGAGTTTGAGGCTTGGGAAATACAATTTGTTAGGAGACAGAAGATTTTAGAAGATTTTCTGTGTAATCCTCTGGGGATGATTATAGGGTGAAAAGGTGGGCTGCAGGAAGTGTTCTGCTACAGATCTGGGGATAAGATTGGGGTATTATACTTGGAGGAGCAGAGGGAGAAATGAAGATCTGTACTTAGCCTAAATATTTCCAAGGCTGGAGTGACTGTGTGTTCCCAGGGAGTGCAGGAGTGCCTGCTGGAGTTGGTGTGGGTGTGGAATGAAGCAACAAGTTGGGGAAGATAGGTTGGGACAGGAAGACCTATAGGATCCACTAGAGATAGGGGAAGAAGAAGGAAGAGGAGGAGGGGAACAGAGAAGAAGGAGGAGACGAAGAAGAAGAAGAAGAAGAAGAAGAAGAAGAAGAAGAAGAAGAAGAAGAAGAAGAAGAAGAAGAACAAGAACAAGAAGAAGAAGAAGAAGAAGAGAAAGATGATGACAATGACGAGGACGACGAAGAACAAGAAGAAGGATTACAATTGATGCTCTGTTGCAGAGCTAGGGACTGATTGAGGATTGGACTTGGAGGAGCAGTTACCCTATTTTTTCACACTGGCTGGAATGATCTCTCTTGTTGCTACCAGTAAAGTTGATATTTTATCAGTCTCTATCATTTCATTATTCATCTTCACTTTTCAGTGACAATAAGCACCAATTTTCCATTTTGTATTTATTTTTACTTCTAATACTTTGTTTTATATTTTTATGTCTTTAAAAATGTTATACAATGTCATATCTCACTGTCAACCTTTATGGGATATGTGCTTAGGTGCCATGATAGTCAAAGGAAGTATATATTAAATGAACAATGGGAAATAAAACTATTAAGATATGCAGTGAAAAGGAAGTATATGAGGCTCCTGATAGTGAAAAACAAAATACCATTTTAGAGTAAAGTTATTATTTATAAGTAGTAAAAATATACTCTAAGATAATGCTGAAGATGTGTAAACTAGTGGATTATATGATAATTGTCAAGTATTGCATACATTGTACGGTCAAATGTGCTATCATCTTATTTTATTGTCAATTTACTGGTAATGTTTCTGTAATGATTTGACAGCCAAGAAATCACTACCTCAAAAATATTTGTGGGTGCTGTAAATATTATAGATTCACTATAATTTTATGAAAGTGTAATTGTATATTTAGTATGTAATTTATTGAAATTTCCATATGATGTTTACATGTATAGATAGATGACTGAAAATATTTTTATTTTAGTTTCAATAGTAGAAAATTCACAGTAAAATGCGATACAAAAATTCAGATAAAATATAATTAATTATTTTTCAGTTACATAAATGATATCATAAATCATGTCATATCATTCCCATAGTCATTAATTGTGTGACATAATTTATTAGAGACTAATCTGTCTAAATTTCAAATTCATGACAATTATTGGAATATACTTGCATTCTATTAATATATGTTTATATTTCAAAATTTAAAATTTAATAAAATTTGTTTATTTTGATTTGCCTTTTAAAATCTAAAGTTGTCAAGCAAAATTATATAATTCATTGGTTCAGGTAAAGTTATATTAAAATGAAGCCTCTTTGTAAAATGACAAAATTATTTATTTATTGAAAACTGATATGAGATGCCTGTCTAACCCTAATTCTCAGAAGCTCAGTGAACACTGATTTTTAACATCTACATAATTTTACCACTGCTAAATATTATAACATAGAATTATACAATATATCACATTCTCACATTGAATTTTTTCTCACATTTGCTGATGACCATTCATGCTTCCTGTATTTGATATAATTTTTCAATTAATTTTAATTCTGAATAATATCCCATTGTCTCAATACACTAAAATCTGTCCACTTACCTATGAAAGGACTTTTCAACTGCCCCAAATTTGGTAAACAAAATTAGCATTAATAACCATATGCAGGTTTTCATTAGGGTAAAGGTTTTTATTGTTTTGAGTAAATACAGAGTATGGTTGTTATATGCTAAGTATGTTAACTATGTTTAATTTTATAAGTAAACACAAACTATGTCCTCATGTCACTGTAGTACTTTTTATCTTCTTTCTGCAATCTGTGCTTCCTTTGATTTATAATTGACTGTGATCCAGTTTGTAGAATTAGGTCACCATTCTACTAGATGCTTTGTGGTCGATCCTACTTCTTTAGCATTGTGTAACAAAAGGCCTATCATTTAGTAATGTATAAAAAAACAGAAGTGTACCTTTTACCATTTTACGGTCTGTGTTATGCAGGATTGAAGGGCTAGAGAATTAGGCACCTGATGAAGAATCATTTTTTGTTTCACTCTCTCAATAGTGAAATAATGTGGTGATATATTGTTTACAATCTAATAAAAACACTGAAGATCAGAATGCGAAGCCAGCCACAGTAGACAGCCATAGAAACTGGGAAGTGGTAGCACACATCTTTAATCCAAAGTCTCTGGAGAAAGAGGCACATTGATCACTATGAGTTCAAGTTCACACAGGATTACATGAGAGTGAATCAGTATGAAAGATTAACAGAGCTCACACCTTTAATCCCAGAACTAGAGAGGTATATATATAAGAAAGCAACAAAGTGTCTCATGAGGAAATCAGTCCTGAGCCATGGAGAGGACAGGAAGATATTTAGTTTCCAGACAAGGGAAGACAGGATCTCCATTTAGCCTTGCTAGATGTAAGAGTTTGTGGCTGGCTGCTTTGCTTCTCTAATTTTCAGCTTGAACTCAAATATCTTTCTTTGTATTTTTATTATTCATTTTCTAGTATCTATATTGTGAAACAAGCAAGTCAACTATTTTGGGCCCCAGAGAAATGTTGTCACATCTTTTTAACAAGTCTACCTTCATGACCTGATCATTTCCCAATATTTTTACTTCCTAAACATTTTTCACCTGGAAGATCACACACACAGGTGTAACTCCATAAGGAGCACAAACTTATTTTGTCACTTTTCTAAAGTCCAGGAAATCCAGATATACAATGAAGGTACTAACAGGTTTTGTTGCTACTGAGGGTGCTTCCAAAACACAAATTAATGCAATATTTTTCAAAGACAAGGTAGATGGTAGAGGTGTAACAAAAAGAACCCATTCAAGTGTCTTTTATCTTGATTACAATGTAGAAGACATCATGGCCTTGTGATCTCACAAGGCATTCTCCTCTCAATACCATCACACTACCCATTAATATTCAATAAGTAAAGTCTTGCTATGACCTCAGAGTCATAGCAGATTTCAGTATGCAAATATAGTAGAATATAAGAAATTAAGGCAAAACATGGTTCCTTTGTCTCTCAGTCCAATGTGCAATTGTTCAATTTATGATAGTAATTACAAATGTCTTTTTTTTTTAACCACAAAGCACATTTATTTGATACATTTTTCTAAACAGTTATTCCACACTGAGTTCTTCTGATTTTGAGGTAGTTTAGTATACAACACTGGGAACCTATAATTAACATGCACATATGCTACATATTGGTTGTTATCAACTAAATATGTATCATTCTAGGAAAGAACAAAACAGGATCATAGTAAAACTTGCTCATGGTCCATCAGTGTAAAACATTGTTTCCTTATTGTTTTTTAATATACTTTTAAAGCAATTCATGTAATTTACAGAAATTTAGAGCCAATTTTTTGTTACCAAATAACCTTTTGCTAGGTATTATTGCTAGTGCCTTCTATAAGATAAAATAAACTCATATTTTACAAATATCACAAGGGCAAACATATCTCTACATCTACTTTAAATGAAGGCCATAAGCTCTTTAACTATACTGTAAATGGACTGACATTAAAAAATGATGATAAATTTCACTTCTTTTGAGCTACAATGATTAAAATAAAACAGGAAAATGCTTTATAAAAGCATGAACACAGTTTTAAAAATCCTTCCTATTTGGTGCTGCAGGAAACATAAATTATATACTTCACAACCAGCTGTAATGGTAGGCATAGGCAGCTGGTCTAATTTACTGTACAGTACTATTGTACATATTGTTTGATGCACAAATTACTTATAATTTCTAGAAGTGCATCTTTGCAGTTTGATATTTTTAAGCAGCACTCCAGAAACTGGAGAACTTGTCGACTTTTAGAGAGGCTAATTCTGAAAAGAATTCACTTTGCCAGCATGTTTTCCCACATCTTTGCCTACAATACTCAATTTTGTATGCTTAAAAACTAAATGGAAAAGTATGAGGTTTCCAGAAACTTTAGGAAAGTGTTTAGGAAATGCTTGATGATTTTTATCTTTTAATTATTTTGATGTGTGTATATATGTATGCAGTGTGTATGTGTGTGTATGCACATTTGTGTAGGGGAAAACCTCTTATATCAATCCTTACCTTCTATCAGGTTTTGGAAAAGAACTTTAGTTTGAGCATGTAAACCCCAGGCTAGCTGACCTGCAAGCTTCCAAATTCTCCAGTTCCTGCCTCCCACGTTTCTCTTGAGTGTGGTGAAATTAAAGATGAATCTTTATATGGGGTGTCTTAAAGCAACTTCTCAGGTACCCATACACTGAAACACTGTATTATTTCACAAGTCTTCCTCCCCCCTCCTTGTTATAATGTTTGAAGTTAGATGCTTTAGTTGCATTTACTAAATTGTATCAAGTATATTAGAGAAGCATTTTAAAATCAAGTACAGATTTATCTTTTAAAAAGTTTACTTTTCTCGAGTCACAGCGAGGAAAGTACACATTGAGATAAAAACCTAAAGATTACATGGACACTTTAAATTATTAAAGGGACTCTGAATATTTTTCCATATAGCTAAAACTGTTTTCATATGTATCAGTGAGAGAATCAAGATTCTATTTTCTGTCTTTAACATGTTTTGCCCAGGCTGCAAACTATAATAAAATCCTACCCAAACTATTGTCCCTCTGTAGCTGCTGTTTTAATCCAGGAGATCTGTCTGAATTTCTTCAACTCTTCTTTAGTGAATGCCAAAAATGTTTGGTTTAAAAGGAGCTATGAACTAGGCACTATGGAGTTTACATCCCAACTTTTCAAGGCCGAGTCAGGAGGAAATGCAGTTTGAAGCCAGGCTGGGATACACAGCAACTTACAACTAGCTTAACATGTAACTTGCTAAAAAAAAAATGCATAAATATTTTCAAAACTGGCACTGTATAAACAGTTTTCAATGGTTTCTTTTCAAATAATTTTATTCAGGTTGTAACACTAATTGAATTTGTATTTAAAATATCACATGATAGTCAAATGTACATTTAATTCACCACAACACTTGAATGCTACCTATACTCACAATGAATTCCCATCATGGCATTCCTAATAATATTTCACCAATTAAGAGCTGATCCATGGGAGAGAGAGCTGAGCAGCCAGATGTTAGAGAAGTACATTAGCTGAGTCAAAACTGAAACTCAGGAATTTTAATCACAAACTACTATGGAATAAACATAAATCTAAGCTGCAAAAATACCACTACCCTCTTCCATTTTGTGCTGTAGAATAAAGTCATAGGTGTGGCACTGTCATACTGCTAATAGAACGCTAACAAAATGTTGGAACAATTTTATACACTGAGTCAAATGAATAGAAACAATTAGAAGAATGAATAGAGGACAGAATGGATGAAAGGTTACAAGGAGGAGTTTAAGGAAGGAAATCTTTTTTAAGATTGTCTCTAATATCTTCTTTTGCACAATGGTATAAGAAGAAGACCTTACACAGGGGACACAGATGTATGCTTATTATATTGGCTAATTGTTAGGTTTAGGTTTTCCCCTTGTTGGGCACCATATGTTACTAGTTGGTTTCCTGCCAGCCTGGTCTCACTGTCACGCCAGCCCCAAATAACACACACAGACTCTGTATTTGATATTATGCTGTTGGCCAGTTACTTGTTTCTTATTGGCTAGCTCTATATTAATTATTAACCCATTACTATTAATCTAAGTATTTCCACAAGGTCACATCTTACCAGAGAGAGCAGCTGGTGTTCTTCTCTCTCCAGTATCTACATGCTGATTCCTCCCTACTACTTCCTCGAATCCTTGTCTCCTAGTTCCACCTATCTTGCTTTCCTACTGGCCAACAGTGTTTTATTCATTAACCAGTATGGGAAACATATTTTGATATGTCCCATCATCTCCTCTTTTCTGTCTAAATAAAAAGAAGGGTTTTAACTTTAACATAGCAAAATATATCACACAATAGTTGGCGCCATATTGTTACGAGTAGTTTTCCCCGCCGGTCTTGTCCCACCGCCACTCCAGTCCCAATTACTACACAGAGACACTGTATTAGATATAATTCTGTTGGCCAGTTACTTGTTTCTTATCAGCTAGCTCTGTCTTAATTATTAACCCATTTCTATTAATCTAAGTATTCCATGTGGTCTCATCTTACAGGAGAGTGGGCCCAATCTCTACATGCTGAATCCTCTTTACTACTTCCTCTATCCTCCTTGTCTCCTAGTCCCACCTATCTTGCTTTCTTAATGGCCAACAATGCTTTATTCATTAACCAGTATGAGAAACATATTTATAGAATGGTGTCTTCCATCAGCTAATAATGCACTTAAGAACACAGCCGGCTAGGAGGTTTTGAAGTTCTGACTGTGACATTTCTGAGCTACTGCCAGGTATTACCTATGTTTCCACTAATGTATGAGGTTGAACTATAGGTAGTGGTAGTGCGCACTTGGAACACTGACACTTGGAAAACTGTAGTAGTAGGGCGATCTTTGCTTCAAAACCACTCTATGCTATATGAACCTCATCTAAAAAAATTGGTGTGTGCATTTCAAGTGTTTTGTTTTCTTAATTAATACATGTAAATATAATTTTAGAATATATTAATTCATAAACATTTGTTAGCATTCATTATTATACTGATAATCATTAATTTTGTGAGATTTTCCAACAGCCATATACCAAGAGTATGGTGAAATTAATTTGATCACATTATAATTTCAACTTGAAAGGAATGGTATGCTTTGATATACAATTTAAAGAAATAAGAAGAACAAAAGGTTATGGGGCAGCATGAATTATTTTCTTCATGTTTTTCTAAGGTGAATCAGTTCAACTGAACTGTTTATTTAAAAATAAACTATGATTATAAATTGTAACCCATACTAAAGAGACACAGTTTACTTTCTCATATAAGAAGCTCTTCTATTTAAAAACTACGGGGGATTTCCTTTCACCCTTTGAGTGTATTAACTAAAACTATATTAGTATACCAGGCATAATCATGAACAAGTTTACTCTGCTAAAATGTCTGGGACATGAATGAGGAAGTGATATGACTAACAAGTTGATGTATAAAGGCAAGATTAATTCAATCAATGTCAGTAGCTCAGCAAGGATGGCTTTGTTTGAACTGCCCTGTTTTTCAGCCATTTCTACTTCTCTTCACAATTTATTGCTTTATTTGAGAAATTAATACTGAGCATTTAATTACTTCTTTGTGGAGTAATTTGTGACAAAAATAGAGAACCCAATAAATGCTATTACAGTAACATAACCCCTATAAAAATTTTTCCAATTTAATACAAAATCTCAGGATGAAATTAGTGTTTTCAATACAAGAAATATTTATTTACTATGAAATATAGGGAGTGCATGATTATTCCTAAATGATCATTAGCATATGTATAGAGAATTGTGGTAATTAGAAGGGTTTGGAAAGTTAGTAACTGTGGGTGTTAAGGGCTTCTGTCAGTGATAATAGCTGGGTTTCTTTGAACTCATGTTAAAAGTGAAAGCTTTTGCAATGACTGCCCATCTGACCCTTGGAAAGGATATGTCTTAAATTCCTGAATAGTGATTCATACTATTCTTAACCTGCAAGTTGAGCTAAGGGGTTTGAAACACATTTCCTTAAACAGATTTTAAAGAACAAGTGGCATTTCAGTACTGACAGTCTCCATAATGAGGTGTTATAATCATCTTCATTAAGCATATCTAAGAATCCTCTCCCAGCATGCATGCCTTTTCTATTCTCCATTATCTAATTGTAGTCAGTTAATTATTATTTTCATTTCTTTCCATGTGAAAAGTTGTGTGCAGAGATGCTTGTGCTATACTAACTATTGTATTTTTTCTGTGAAGTTGAGGTTTCTGCTGAAATGCAAGGCTTCATGCTCAATGTGTTAAAATCTAGGAGAAGATAGGACCAGGGATACAATATTGACAACAGAGACTTAGTTTGTAATGAGCCTATACCCCATATGCCAAAATCATTTGGCTACCCATAGTTGAAAAAATCCTAGGGAACACTTCAAACAAACAGATACAGGGACGGTGAGTCTTTGAACTAAGAGATTCCTTTAGAGTGGAAATACGAATTGCCAAAAACCCACAGATGTTCACCACATGAACAGGTGAAAAAATAATACTCTTTCAAATGCATTTATCAAAGACTCTTGCCTTTCTGTAATTTCACATTAAATGGGCCATACTTTCCAGCTGTCCTCAGCTAAAAAACATTAATAATGAAAGACAGAGTGGATGGCTATGTTAACAATGGCGAGGCAGAATCTCCAGCATTTTCTAGTCTTTTTCTTGGCATATGTAATTTTCTAATTGCTGTTCTCTAAAGTGAGAGCTCCAGTTAGAAAAATGTTATCTGAGGACACAACTCAGCTGAACATCATTTGGCACTTCAGTCTGTTTTCAGCATTGGATCACTGTAGTGAAAATTTGATTTTCAGTTTGACTTTGTCATAATCATCTGCAATTAAACTTATGGTTTATCAACGTGTATGGACTATCAATATAATCCTAATTGAATGATAGCCATAAGCATTAGGACTCTTGAAAATCTCACTGTGGCTGGTTTAAGTAAACCTAAGAATAGGAAAGCAAGAACAGAAGACATTTACATGTGCTCATTCATTTATTTATTAGAAACACTTGACATAACACTGGCTGCAACAGATTAAAGGTAACAAAGAAAATTTGTCTCTTCTCCAAAATGCAACACTTTCATTCCTTTCCTATTGAATCAGGCTGAACTCAATAAATTGTCTAGTCAAGTGAACATTAGTACATGAATGTTAAATAACTTTTAAGACTAAGTCCTGAGCTTTTCTGTTTTCGTTCAGGCCTTTTGGAACATTTGATGATTGACAACAAATGCTTATTTTTTCTTTTTTCATTTAAATTAGAAACAATCTTATTTTACATATCAATCCTAGTTCCCTCTCCCTCTCATCTTCCTATCCTCCTCCACTGCCCCCCCATCCCATCCCCTTTCTGCTCCCCAGGGAGAGTGAAGCCTTCCATGGAGGATCATCAAAGTCTGTCACATCATTGGGGGCAGAGCCTAAACCCTCCTCCATGTGGCTAGGCTAAGAATGTGTCCCTCTATGTGGAATGGGATAAATACTGATCCACTACAGGAGGCCCATAGATTGTCTAGGCCTCATAACTGACATCCACATTCAGAAGACCTAGTTAGGTTCTATGCTGGTTTCCCAGCTACTAATCTGGTGTCCATTTGCTCCCCCTCGTTTAGGCCAGCTTTTTCTGTGGGTTTCCCCAGGATGCTTTTTGACCCCTTTGCTCATCACTTCTTTTTCTCTGTAACAGATTCCAGGAGTTTGGCTCAGTATTTAGTTGTGAGTCTCTGCTTCTGCTTCCATCAGCTACTAGATGAAGGCTCTAGGATGGCATATAAAGTAGTCATCAATCTCATTATAGGAGAAGGACATTTAAAATGGCCTCTTCACTATTGCTTAGATTCCTAGTTGAGGTCATCCTTGTAGATCTCTGGACATTTCCCTTGTGCCAAATTTCTCTTTAAACCTATAATGGCTTCCTCCTTTTAATAAGGTATCTCTTTTCTTGCTCTCCTCTATTCTTCCCCTGACTCAATCTTCCTGCTCCCAAATGCTTATCTGTTTTTAAGGGTGCTCATTTTTGTTCAGGAAACAGCACTTGTAGCTCAGTTTCCCCAGGACTTCCAGACTTGTCTGACAAACATCAACCTCCACCATATGTGTGAAGGTCCATGGCAAAGCCTTTTATTCTTATGCAGTTTATCCCCATATTCAACACCAGGTGAGATCAG
This sequence comes from Phodopus roborovskii, assembly GCF_943737965.1. Classification (NCBI taxonomy): domain Eukaryota; kingdom Metazoa; phylum Chordata; class Mammalia; order Rodentia; family Cricetidae; genus Phodopus; species Phodopus roborovskii. The sequence goes on along the minus strand of NW_026126525.1, from coordinate 41,202,328 downwards.
GCATTTGTACCAGGCCCTGCTGCTTTCTTCATCTAGAGTAACACTCCTACTAGTCCTCCATGGTAACCAGAACAAAGGTTATACTATAAGCCTAATTATTCAGGGCTTTCACAATTTTTATTTCTTGCTGCTATTTTTATTTCCATTTTTTCTCAAGCTCAGTTACTGATGGAAGTGTTCGTCACATACCAACTAAAGTTTGTAGATAATGGTAGAGTTGAAACTTTTTTTTAAGGTAGTTTCCTTTATGTTCTCAGAGAACAACTAAATATTTCTGTTAAGAAAACTTGAGTTTCTAGCCAGAAATTTCTGTTTCATTTTTCTTCTTACTTATAGCAGCCTCTATGTAAATTATTCTTAGTATTGGAAATTGAGGAATGAAGATTAATTAGTTAAAACAACATGTTCTGTGGGCTATTAAGGCCAATGAAGAATGTGATGGTACTCAGGCAGGGTGACATCCCAATCTTAGCATTTGGGTTACATCCAAATCTTAGCATTTGGGAAGCAGAGATAGAGGATCAGGAGAACAGGTCCGACATGGGCTGTCTGAGACCGTCTCAAACAGGCAGAAAAAATATATATATATAACAGCCAAAAAGGGCAAAGAACACCATTGATTGAAAAAGAACACTACTTGTCAGAAAGCTCTCCTGCTTCAATGGCTATCCAATGCTGCTCAAGTTGGAACATACACAAGATAATTTTCTAGACTTCAGATGTTGATAGAACCAATTGTTGCCGTATCTCATACTCTACTGATTGTCCCCATCTGCATGCCAGCTTTTATGGAGCCACTATTTCTTCTGCTCCCATCAAAGGGAATATAATAAAATTATATTTCAATAAAATCCCCTATCTATTAGGTGCTGCAGAGGTAGGGTTCCAATGGCAAAGAATATTGAGTGACATGCAACTTCAATGGAGTAGATTCTGAAGGACTGTGCAAGGTCTGTTGGCCATGGATTGGTTCAAGCATATTTTGCCCTCATAAGTCTTATTCTGTCATTTAGACACTGTAGAATCTTGATGTTTGGAGTAAGGTTTTTTCCTGCCAGCTGGTCCCACATCCATGCCAGCCCCAAATAACACACAGACTCTGTATTTGATATTATGCTATTGGCCAGTTACTAGTTTCTTATCAGTTAGCTCTGTCTTAACTATTAACCCATTTCTATTAATCTAAGGATTTCCACGTGGTCTCATCTTACCGGAGATAGGGCCAGCGTTCTGCTCTCTCCAGTCTCTCCATTTGACTCCTCCCTACTACTTCCTCTTTCCTCCTTGTCTCCTAGTCCCACCTATCTTGCTTTCCTAATGGCTAACAGTGCTTTATTCATTAACCAGTATGAGAAACATATTTACAGAATGACATCTCCCATCAGCTTGATATCTTTTTTCACTTCAAAGTGAAAAATAAAGTCTTTTCCTTTTGTCCTGACTGTTAGCCAGAATGTCAACCAGCATGTCCTTCTCCTTTCTCACAGCTCAGAACCCAACCAAGTATTTCCCTGTCATGTTTCAATTTTCATAATTAATCATTATATGATTTATATATTAGTTATTCATTGAATGCCAGTTAATTTCTATAGGTATATGAATGAAGGAAACATGTTTTCTTATTGGGACATTGCTGAATTAATAATATATATATATATATATATATATATATGTATATATATGCTTTAGGGTTGATAACAACTACATAGTATGCTTCTCAAAATACCAAACCATATGATAAGCTTAATGCCATAAACCTCACTCAGATTTATTAGAAACATAATTCCCAAAAGTATTTATCTTTGGAGGATAATACAGATATACTGTAATTCTTACTCAATATTTATTAAGGTATATGTAAGGGCTAAATCTTGAATCAGCTTTTATAGTTTCTTCTCATTAAAAATACAGTGATTTATGCATATAATAATTATTTTCTCCTCTCAAATGAATTTATGTAAGCTGTAAATTTCTATAATAACCTTGAAAATTGCCCCAAAATGAGAACAGTACATAACAGGTATAGAATCCACCTGGTTTTCTTGAATGTGATTTCAGGGCTAACCACTTGCTACTGGATAAAGAATTATGGGGCTCATCCCTGTGGAACTTTATTTTGTACCTCTCAGCATCCCTTTCTTACATTTAGTTGTTTGTACCAGGGTAGGACTCTGTGAGATTTGTTTTTTGGTATCTCATGTCTTGGTATCATCCTTGCTCAGTTCTTGCTAGGCAGCCACATTGTTAAGTGACCAAAGATGAAGCTTCTCTATCATTTCTAGGAGACATAATTTCACAAAAGACTTCCTATTCTTCTGACTCTTAAAATTCTCCTTCCCCTCTTCAATGAAATCCCCAGAGCCTTACGTGGAAGAGTTACTTTGTAGATGCATCAGTTAGACTTGACAGGTCACAATCATTTTTTGTCTATATTTTGGCAAAATGTTTTTCTCTATATGCTTCTTTAATGAAGTGAGAGAGACTGATAGGCAAGTATAAAGATGAGTATTAAGAACTCAGTTATAAATTATTCTTGTTCACTAAAGTGTTAGTACTAGTTCTTCTCTAAGATTTGTGACCTTCCTAGCCCTCCACGGTTGATCAGATTTCCAACACTATTTATGATATATCTGCTAGTGTTGGCAAATTATACTATTCTTTGTTACTGACATATTAAGTGCCAGTATTACGTCTTTGGAGACATCTTTCCATGCTGACCATTGTGATTCATAGGCATCACATCTGGTAGGATTACTGGTTGTTTCCCTCCTTGACAGCATGTAAAAAATTTTAGTAACAGTTTTTAATAGTTTTAGTTATTTATAGAATTTACTTAATTAAAAATGCCTTTGTATTTTGTGTCTTTTAAAAAAATAACAGATTATTCTAACCTCTGAAAATGAACCAATACTAAATTAGTTTCAAAAATGTCTATAAGGATGGAGCAAAGTATTAAGATTAAAACAATGAAAACTGTACTCTGTGTGCTCTGTATACTATTAAAATGTTCATTTAAGTATTAGTTTCATTGAAAAAACATTCTTTGAGAACATTATGTTAATTAGATACAATGAATTCATGGTATAATACAGATACAATGGGATTCTTACTATTAAGTAATTGGTAAGGTATATGGTAGGGCCTAATCTTGAATCAGCATTTTTTAGTTTCTTCTCATTAAAAATATAGAGTGATTTGTGCATATAATTATTGTTATTGTCTGCTCAAATTAATTCATGAAAATTGAAAATTCCTATGGTAATCTGGAAAATAGTCCAAAGAGAAGTGTGTGTGTGTGTGTGTGTGTGTGTGTGTGTGTGTGTGTGTGCATGTATATACATATACATTCTCTCAAGTGTTGTGAAAAAAAGTATTTTAAGTAATGAGAAATACATAGCATTTTGCTTGACAGAATCTGGTGATTAATGAATCTTAATTTCCATCCTTTCCTTTCAATGTTTCTTAGAGTGTGTGGAGAAAGAAGTCAAATCATGCAGTAAAATCACCAATGTGACTTTAAAGACAGGAATGGTCAATAACTGTCATTTGTTAAAACAGCTGGCTTCCTACATAATTTGAATGTTCCTCTGAGTGAGAGTAAGAACCTGTCACTGACTAAGGAAATGTACCTGGGATTGTCTCAAATTTTACTCTAAGTTATCATTCACAGAGAGTTGAAAAATGTTTAGTCTATATTTGGAATTCATCTCGACAGTGTGATAAATTATGATTGATAGCAGTCTTGGGACAATGACATGGGTAGCTTTTCGGAAAGGAAAATGAAACAGAAAATTAAGCAGTGGGATTCAATGAACAAATGGCACAAACCAGACTACTGAAAACCAGTGAAATTTTGTGCAACAGGACATCCAGCGTTCGTTGTGAGTAAAGAACAGAACCTGCCCCAAATTTTCATGCCAAAACTTCCCAGCTGTGTAGTGAAAATACACAACTGCAGAGAAAAGAAGTATACACCTATTGAGAGTTTCAGTATATCTTGCCATCTTCCCACACACAAAAATCTCATGGCAGACAGGATTTTAGGACCTTGTGCATTGCTGTACACATAAGTAGTAATTTTGACTTTAGTTAAAGAACTTTTGTGTTTACCGTGCTGTATGGAGTATGCAGTATGGAAATTACTCAAATTTATTTACCACTTTATTTTGTCACTTTCAAAATGCTACAGACATTCACATTTTTTCTTGCAGAAATGCTACTCATATTCTATCATTGATTGCCTCAATTAAACAGTTCTTCTAGTGAAATAAAATATTTTAATAAAATTTTAATATATGAAGAAACTACACATGATAATATCCTATATATTGTGGTTTAACTCTGAATTTAAAATCCTGTTCTTAATTACTATTTATTATTTAAATATATTTTTAGTAAAGACTATGTCCACAAAGGGGTCAATTTAAGGTTTTCTTTTTGCTTTCTGGGGTTTAAATTTCAAAAGGGTCCTTAAGAAATAGTGTTCCTTACTTTAATCTAGAAAAGATGAATTGATATAGTATTCTACCTATGATGCATAAAATATTAATATGCTATTGGTTTGTTTCTATGAAATATGAAATATTATATCCTTTGAATCACTTATATATTCTATTTTTGAAAAAGCCATTTACTTTCTTCTTTAGGAAATTAATTAATAATTATTCTTTTCTACAGGTGCGTTCATCTTTGCTGAAAATTTTTGAATACTTAATTAGTTGTCTTTCTATAAAATATTGAGATTAAAAACAGTTGCTATTAAATTATTAAACATTCTACAATTTGAGCTGATCATACTTGAATTTCTATAAGTCATTTCAACACACATAACATTTCAATATTTATTCTGAAGCTTCCTTATCCTTTTTTTCTCCTTTTGAAAACAGACTGCCTTTTTCATACAATATGTCCTGACTCCTCCAAGGTTCTCTCCTCTTTCAATTCCCTCTGTATCGACTCCCTTTCTGTCACTCATTAGAAAATAACAGGTTTATAAGAAATAGCAGCCAAGCACAATAAATAAAGTATAATAAGATAAACACAAAATGATCACATGAAGGCTGTACAAAGAAGCTAACAAGAAGGAAAGAGTCCCAAGAACAGGCACAAGAATAAGAGATCCACTTGTTAACACTCAGGAGTCCCATAAATATACTAAGCTAAAAGCTAAAATACATAACCAGAGGACCTGAAGCAGACTCACGTAGGCTGTATGCTTGCTATTTCCGTATCTGTGAGTTCAGATGCAAATTGCCTAGTTGATTCAGAGGGCCTTATTATCCCAGTGTACTCTACCTCTCTGGCTCTTACACATTTTCTCCCTCCTTTTCCACAGGATTCCCTGAGCAATGAAGAAAGGAATTTGATGTATACTCCCTATTTAGACTGACTGTCCATTTAACGTATGGCTATGGCTCTATTCATCTCTTCCCATCTGCTGCCAGAGAAATCTTTACTGATGATGACTGAATAAGGTGCCAATCTACAAATACATCAGAATACTATTAGGAATCATTATTTGATACTTATATATTTTTAGACTTTTATTATATTATGTAATATTTGTCTTACCCTAGGTCTCCCAACTACCTCAGTTCCTGGTTACTCAAGCAGTGTCAGGTATGGATTCCATCAGGTATAGTGTACATTAAGTTAAATCAGACATTCCTTGGAAACTACCACAAGTTTTATGCCACCATTATCCTAGCATATATTGCAGGCAGGACAGGTTTTATGTCAAAGGTTTTGTAGTTTCATTGGTGTCCATGTTTCTGGTAAAGTATCTTCCTACACCAAACACCCGAGAACATAGGTATGAAGGTTAGCTGCAGGCATGAGCCTGACTACCCTATGTTAAATGAGGAGTGTGTGTTGTCCTCAGCAAAGAGGTACCACTGTCAGCTTGCCCATAGTAATCCACTGTCTTAGCAACAGTGTCTTGTTTCAGAGGTATCCATGGGATACCATTGTCCAATAATTTAACTGAATGCAACCCAGTTCCAATACTGGGAGCTTTAGTTGTTGACAAGAGATGGCCAGTTAAGACTTTGTATTCTCAATAATAGGAGACCTCAATAGGATAACCTTCATATTTGTTAGGCAGTTTCCACTGTACTGGGCTTCCATTTCACCCTGCCATCTCTCCCTATATTCTCTCCCTCTACCCTATCTCTCCTCCTTTTCCCCACCTGATCCATTTCCACATGCTTTATCCTTCATAAAATCTATTCTAGTTTCTTTTTCCCTTTCTTACTGTAGTCATTTTATGTGAGATTCAAAGATCTTGCTAGAAGCAATCATACTTGTATTTTATCAATATTAATTAGCATTGAATCTTTGACATTTTGTAAAATGATTATAGTATAATTATAAATTCCACTAATTAATTGATATTTCTGTTTGTTACACATTTTTGCCAATCTTTACCAAAGTGTCTATGAATCTCCTTGAACCTCTCTGTTGTAGAAATACATTTTGTTTGTTACTTTTTTTTGTATATATAAAAGGAAAATTATAGTTTCACAGGAATGGCAACTAGTCAATATAAAAAGCACCAATACTGTCTATATATGAACACAGAGTTGTATATATTTATACTTCTAGTCGCACTGTATAAAATTTCTGGCTTTACTATCTCTAATTAATTCTTGGGAGTACAGATTTTTGTTCTTACACACTAGGCATATATTGGCAATGTATGGTACTTAACCTAGTCATTTCCCTGATGACTAATCACATTGAAAAACATGATTACTGTTCATAAGAAAAATCTCTCTTCAAAGGTTAAATCAAATTATTACTTATACCAATATATGGTCACAGTTTTATTATTTCTATTAGAATTTTAGCTTTTGTATATTTTATTTATCTAGAGAATTTGGGACTAAATTCAAAACATCAAGTCAGACAGTGTTCTCCCAGTAAGCTATATCAACAGTTTCTATTTTCCATTTAAAGGCAGCATATTAGTAATTAATTCAGGTTGGCCTGCAATTCCTTTGTTCTCATAAGCACAAAAAGCTTTGTGACCTTTATTTTTTGTCCTCTCAAGCAGTTAGCATCACAGTTCTGTTCAGTAGACACAACTTATTAGGTAATTAAAATAATTTAATAGTTCAATTTAAAATTGGGGTACAGAAGTAAATAAAGAATTCTTAATAGAAGAATCTAAAGTGGCTGATAGACACTTAAGAAATTACTCATCATCCGTAGCCATCAGGGAAAGGCAAATCAAAAAAACTCTGAGACACCATCTTACACCCATCAGAATGGCTAAAATAAATTTAAAAAAATCCAAAGCAGTTTATGCTGGAGAAGGTATGGAGACAATTAATGCTGGATAGGGTATACTGGTGGGAGTGAAAACTTGTACCGCCACTTTAGAAGTCAGTATGGTGGTTCCTCAGTTAAATGGGAATCAGCAGCAATTCCAATCTTAGGCATATACCCACAGAATTCACATTCATACATCAAGGGCATCTGTTCAACTACTTTCTTAGCAGCATTATTTGTAATATCCAGAACCTGGAAGCAACCTAGATATCCCTTAACTGAAGAATGGAATGGAAAAATGTGGTACATTTACACAGTGGAGTACCAATCAGTGGAAAAAAGAAATGGAATCTTGAAATTCACAGACAAATGGATCAAACTAGAAGAAAGCATCCTAAGTAAGGTAACCCAGTCACAGAAAGACAAACATTGTATGTACTCACTTACATACAGATAATAGACATATAGCAAAGATTTACCAGAATGCAATCCTCACCTACAAAGAAGCCAGGAAACAATGCAGACCCTAAGAGAGAGACATGCAAGGATCCCTGGTGAAAAGGGAAGGGAAAAGAGCCCCTGAACAAATTGGGAGCATCAGGGGAGGGAGAAGGGAGATAGGAGAAAGAGGAGGGGAGAAAAGAGGGAGGAGAACATCAGGGATCAGGAAGATTGAATGGGGACATGTATAGTGACCAAGAAAAGAGACACATCAATATTGGGAGCCATTATAGCTTTTAATAGAAATCTGGCACTAGGGAATTTTACAGATATCCACAAAGATGACCCCAAATAGGAATCTAAGCAATAATGGAGAGAATACATTAAATGCACTTCCCTTATATGAGAATGATGACTAACTTAAATGCCACCCTAGAGCCTTCATCCAGTAGTTGATGGAAGCACAAGTAGAGATCCACAGCTAAGCACTGAGCCAAAGTCCTGGAATCCAGTTTCAGAGAAGAAGGAGTGATGAACAAAGAAGTCAAGACCATGATGGGAGAACCCACAGAAACAGCAAGTGTTAACATGGACCCCAGCCTGACAGCTCGGGAAGCAACATAGGAGCAAATCAGGCCCCTTGAACATGGGTGTCAGCTAGGAGAACTGGTCAGTTTATGGGACTATTGGCAATGGAACCTGCTTGTATCCCTAATGCAGGAAAGGACTTTGGGAGCCCATTCCCCATGGAGGGATACTCTCTTTGTCTGGCGACATGGGTGAGGGTCTAGGCCCAACCCCAAGTGACTTGACAGATTTTTGATGGTCTCTCATGGATGGCTTCACCCTCCCTGGGGAGGGGGGAGGGGTGTGGAAAGATCGATGGGGGACATGGGAGGATGGGAGAGAGAGGGAACTGGAATTGATATGTAAAATACGAAAAAATTAAATAATAATAAAAATACATGTTAATAATGACAAAAAACATATCCTCATGGCCTTAATGCATTTTATTCATTTCTCATACTGTGAATAGTTATGTTCGATACTACTCTGAGTACTTCCAGACATATTATAACAGTTTTAGATGTGGTTCTCTTCCTTTGAATATGGATGACTCTCATGACTGCAGGAAGCTAGCTTGGACCCAATTTAAAGTTCCCTCTTAGGGTGAGAAGAATTCTGCTCAGTTCTCAGCTTTGCAGCTATAACTTTACTCTGCAAACTTAGAATTTTCCCTAGTGTATGTATGACCCAGGAGTCTGCAAACATATGAATAAATTTACTTGTAGATTTTCCATCTTCTCTTCAGTGGCTTCTTCCTTTCATTTTTACCTCTGATTTTCCAACCATTTCTACAGAAGTGGATTCAGGCTTCTTTATCTAAGGACAACATGACAATTTTCTGCTTGAATGTACGCCTCATGTCTACATAGTGGGAGTTGCCTTAGATGAAATCTGACAAAGATGAATATGATATAAGATAGGTTTTTTATTTAATGAATTGATTTGGTTCTTTTTTTTTTTGGTCTATGTCTTGTTCAATATTTTGTATTATTTCAGTGGTTTATATGTAGCTGGTTTCTCCTGATAGCCACACACTTGCATCTGAGATTATGCTATAAGTATGAGGTTGTTGGCATATAATACTGTAATTCAAACTACTTCACCATTCACCATCATTCAATGAGGAACTGTAATCAATACACATGTTTAAACCCAGTAAAATATAGGTAGCAAGATAAGCACTTATACATCTTTTTGTATGCAATTCAATACAACTAATCTTTGATATGAAACCATTATCACAACCTTTTCTAGAATGATTCATTAGCTCAAATAGGAACCCTAACCTCATAGAAATATATTCTCAATCCAACCTTTGTCCCATCATAGGTGTGTTTCTTCATTTTGTCTTTTGTTTAATTATTTAGGTATATCATGTAAGTTGAAGCATAGAGAGTAATAGTCCTTTCATTTAACTGAGCAGAAAAATTTAAAAGTTCATCAATATTATAGAACTCATGAGAATTCCATTTCTTTTACAAGTTTGTATTGTTTGTATATATTATACAATAAATGGCTTAAAAGATGCAGTAAGAGGGGATAATAGAAAAAGTATTGAAAAAAGATAACTGATACTCAACATGGTTCAAAAAGTCATATGGCTACCTCACTACTAATGTAGAATCATCATACAATGTATCAATATACATTTATAAAAATACTTTAAATGGAGATCCTATACCAGGGCAGAAATATCCCTACTGGACATAAGAGACTAACAAAATTCCAGTTTCAGGGACAGGTTACATCTTTAAGAGTAGCTGAGCATTGAGATCTCATAGAGCCTTACCATAATCATTGTGTATTGCCTTTGTTCTTGGTTCTCCCTCACTTCAAAAATTGAAAGGCTGATTCTATTGCTAAATCTGTCATGGAGTTGAATCATAGAACATGGATAAATAAAGCTGATACTGGTATGGATGCTTCATCTCTACTGACTAACTTTAAAAGGGATGGAAGGTACTGTGCTATTACCAAAAAAGAAAGGGATTTTCCAATTTTACCTGAAGGAGAAAAGGATTCACAAATATTAATTAAATATGAGCCTTGTGAATGAAAAAACTGAAGGCTCAAGTATCTACTCATATATAGTAGTAGCAAAAGCTTGGGAGTAAGCAGCCACTTTTGGCTTGGACTTATGGCCCACCCTACAGAATGAAATCCATATCTTGCAACTTGATTGGGGCCACGATCATAGATTCTATAAGAGAAAATACTACCTTAATTATACTAAAGTGAAAGTATTAAATTGACTAAGAATGATTTAACACTGTACACATATATTGATGCAACACTAAATTCTCATTGGTGAAACTTCTTTACATATAGTAAGTGATAATTAACACAGAGACCACAAATGATCAAGTTGCAGAAAATAAGAGATTGAAGTGAGTTCAACACTAAATGAGACATGTATGTCACATCCCCTCTCCTCAAAGTCTTCTCATTTATTGTGGAAAATGGAGTGGAAGATTGTAGCAAGTGGAGGAAGTACACATCTATTAGAAAATTTCTAGACACAACAGAACAGTAGTATTATGAACTTATAGGGGTATTGACAACATGCTCAAATCCTGGACAAGTTTAAGACAGACAAAGTTTCAGCATGGGGACACAAATTGAACTTCATGCATTTAGCAGTTAAGAGAATACAAAGTTAGTTGGCTAGGAAAGGTGCAGCAAGCAGATCTACAGAAGGTTGATGAGGGGTGCATATGATAAGAACATCTGAAATTCTCAATGATTTTGTATAGTAGTAAAAAATGTTTCCCTTTTTCAACCCTACTAAGTTTAAAACTAACTTGTTCAAAAATGTTAAAAGTATGATTTCAATATCTTTATTATTTTAATTTAGTATTTGAAAAAATATAATTCATTTTAAAATCAATTACTTGAATTAGAATGAATTGAATCATTTCTTAAAGTATAAAACTATTTGTAAATTGATCAGTCAGATCCAAAACCCTTGTGTCTATTATGTGTCTGTTTTTCTTCCTTTTTTTTTTTTTGAGATAGTATTGCATCTAAAAGATCCTACACTAAAAATATATACTGCCTCCATATGGAAAACTTCCTATTCTCTAATGCAAATACAAACAAAATTAGTACCCAGTGGGGTTATCCTGTGGTAGAAGGAGCTGCTTCTACAAGCAATGACTTCCTAAACACAGTCCCCATCCCAGGTGCAAGATGTCTTCACAAGGATTTCTCAAGAAGACTCCATATTTCATGACCTCCACACCCCCAAACACCCTGCTCAATACATATGCTTTCTCAGTCTGCCTAATTTCCCAAAAGAACTAAAGAATAATGTCAATTGTAAAAGATGCTACATATTCTAGTCACAAGATATAAGCAAAGCAACCTGGAGCTGAGCTACAAACCTGCTAGCTGGAGTTCAAGTGTCATGGGTCAAGTGTTGGGGGGTGTCATGTGGGTTGTAAGAGGAAAAAAGTGGTCTCACTCAGCTGCAAGGACTTAGAATCCAAAGATGAAACTCTGAGGCAATGTGTACCCATCTGTTCAATTGTAGAATGAACATTGTGGGTAACCAACTTCTCTCTGACCGCTTATGAGTATCCCCACATAGTACTGTAAGCCTGGCTAACAAATGGGGGTTTGGGAAATCCTAGATCCAAATGACAGACTTATTACTAATTTCACTTAACTGACATGGCATCAAAATGGCTTCTAAACATATATGCTTATATCTGTAGACAAAAGGGCCCCTCAGTTATTGCAGAGGCTTATATGATGGCAAATATAAAGACATATGGCTGAGTTTATGCAGACAATAAGTGATGGTTGTGTGCTCAGCCAGCCCTGTACAAGACAAAGAAATACAGTGGAAGAGATTAGAGGAAAGATGTAAAAGGTGAAAAGTATCTTCGATCGTGGATACCCACAAGTTCCTACTCTTTCCTGTGAAACTATTAGTTTCAGACAAGAGTCTGGGAAGTAGATAAGCCATTGTCTTTAGTTATGTACTGATTTCTGGACTCACTGGGTTCCAAAACATAACTCCATTCACTTGGTCACATTGAAAGTCGTATTTAAGCTCAATAGGTCACAAAAGAGCCAACAGAGAGAAACATGAAAGATAGATTTGTGGGAAGAAGACGAAGACATGGTGAACAGGTGTGAGTGTGTGTGAGAGAGAGAGAGAAAGAGAAAGTAGCCAGTATATACTGTATCCATGTATGAAATTTTGCTACTTATATTTTTAGACTATTTTCATCATTTGAATGCTATTCATTTATTTCTGGAATATGTATGTGCATGTAGCATATGAATGTGTATGCACATCTGTGGGTACACTTCTCTATGCGCATGTGTGAAGATCTGAGGCTGACTCAGAGTATATTCCACTATTACTCCTTTTCTACTTCTTAGAGCATAGAGTTTACCACCTGGATTATGGTGGTTAGTCAAACCTGGGGCTCCATCTCTACTTCTACCCCCAGAAAAATGCATTACAAAGAGAATACTCTGATGCTGTTTGGAGTCTTTTTTTTTTTCTACAAAGAGGAATATAGATGGGGTCTGTTGAGGGGATTGAGGTCACTAACACAGAGAAAGGAAACAAAAGAGTATTAGGAGCCAACTATGAGTGAAGAACATCCTGTGCATGGCAGTGCTCTGATAAAACTTAGGATTTTGTATGCTAATAACATAAGAATATTTAAACATAGTAATGTTTAAAGTTTTCATGCATACTTTAAAAAATCATCAAGACTTTTTAATATTTCCATTTTATCAATTCATTAATTGCAAATTAAAAAGTAACCTTTTAGTTTTGAAATGAACACATGTGTTACTAAATTTAAAATATATGTGATGGACATGTTAAGAGTGCCAACATGGACCTTGAAATCAGAAGAAATGACAAGAATCATCGGCTAGGGGGCATAAGCAAATTCTTGGTGCTTAAGGGCACCTGATAACTCTTCCAGATGATGCATGTTCATGTTCTGAGCTCTGCTATCAGATGGCTTACAACAGCATGTAAATCCAGCTGCATAGGATAGAACACACTGTCTCCCCAGGAACTCACACACACGGCACATACTCACATACATGCACACACATATATACACACACGATTACAAAGCAAATTAAATCTTTTTTAAAAATTGAATCAAATTCAGTTGTCATCATGGTGAGCTGTTTTGTTAATTCCCTGTCCTGCAGGCTAATGTCTACAGAATGAATTTCTCTCATTAGACTGAATTTTACTTCAGATTCTGCCCTTTATTATTTTTTAAATTGTGACTGAAGTATGTTTTTAATGCTTTGGCCATTTTATTTCAAAATTTGAATATTAATGATATTGTTATTTTAAATATATATGGGTAATTTTGGAAGAGCTTTGTAATGTTTTATTAAAACAACCATAGTTGTATTATTTGAATCTATTTTACTATTAGGAAAATGCAGATGTAAAAATAAAGCTAATATTCAATGTTGAAAGAATGCACCTATAAGCTCTTAGTAATTCAGCAATGGTATAAAAATATGATAGTGGATAATTCAAGAGGGTATGTTCAATGCCTGTCCAGGATTGTTCCTAATGTGTTCTAATGACCTCATCTGATCCTACCTTAAGCTTTTATTATGTTTTCCACCTCATAAGTAATGAGCTGATTGGTTCTTGGTTGTTAATCAGTTTAAACAATCTGTACAAAGGATGAAAATTTTTCTGTGATGATTAATTTCACTCTTCGAATGTCTTGTCAAGGGCATTATTATTTTTTAATTCTAATTCAAAATATATTATTAATCCATCATTTTTCCAAATGACAAAAGAAAAATCTGGATGATTATTTAACAACCAAGAACCACCAGCTGGTGCTCCAGACTGGTGGAAGTCACCATGTGTCACAACTACATTCTACCATAAATCCTTAAAAAGGAGAATGCAAAAGGCAAATTAAGTTCATAATGCTTTTGGAGATGAGCCACAGGGAGGCATCAACGTTTCAGTGCAATAACCAGCCATGAAGGAGATGAGATAGGAAACAGAGGATATCAACAAAAATTGATACATGATAATGAGTTTAGAGAATTTATGTGATTTCCATTTAAAGTGTCCTGTGAAAGTACTAAGATAACAAATTTGGAATTTAAATGCAAACATTACTGTTTATTAATCTGACAAAAGATTATTTTAACTATAAGAATAGAGAAGCAATAGATATATTATTTGAAAGGGAGAGAGAAAGAGGGAAAGACAGAGAGAAAGAGAGAGAGGAGGAGGAAGAGAGCAAGTAGTGTATATTGAAAATAGTTACTTTGGCCTTTGAATTTGATTTTTAATCACTGTCCTGCTTTATTAGTTATCTTAGGAGAATTATGATTACACAGACCAATGAATAGTTTATCGTCTTTTTGAATTTAGAAGTGCGGGCTACTGATAGTTAAATACTCACTAGAATGTCTCATTCCAAAGGTACTTAGTGCAATGTTTGGATAATTTTAGGTTCAACGGAGGAAACACAGAATAACAAAATCCAATATGATTTTTTTAGGTGTGCTTTAATTTTGGAAAATAGGAAAAGCAGATGTTTTGCATTACTGCATATATTCATTGAATCAGACTAATATGTCTATGCTGTTGTAGCCTGCACTTAGTTGGAAAGATTCAGTGAGTAGGGTCTAAGACAAATGTGAAGGATTCATGGTGTCTTGACATCTTACCTCCTTTGTCCATTGCACTGGCTTTGTATGCTTAGTGCTTACATAAGGAACTGAGCAGTCTTCTCTTTTAGATTCATGGACCTCTGTGCTGCTCTGAGAAGCAGGGGCAGCATCTGTCCTGCTCATTTTGCCTCTCCTGTGACACAGTGTGTGTAGATGCTCCCATCATCCTTCTTTGTTACTATGCTCTGCTTCTGTTGAGAACCCTGTGACAAGTTTGCAGGCAAACATGCATGGCCTAAGCACTCGGGAGGCTTTGTGCATATAATTCTATATTATAATATTTTATATAGATGCTCATAATTAGAAAGAAATTAGGACTATTCTTTTATGGCATGATAGTCTCTAACTGAGAGAGAAGGCAAAAGGGCAAAGTTGATTTCTGCATTATGTCATGAAGAGCTAGAAAAGGAGAAGGCTCCTGTGGTCAGTTTGACCTCAGATAAATATTGTGAGTTGTATGAAACTGAACTCCTCCAAATGAATAATTTAAATTATCTGCATTCTTTAGCAATTTAAATTATCAGCTGAATATATCACATTTCAAGTCTTCAGGAACCTTTTTTTTTTCTATCAAAATAATAAAAGGCAGATAGTTTAAGTGAAAAAAGGGTTGTAATATAGGTTCCCTTTTCCTAAAGACACATTACATATTAATGTCTGGAACTCAAAGCACCATCTCTGGTATGGTATGTTTGATAACTAGAATAACTTAAGAAATAACTGTTTTTCCAAATTATACCCCAAACTATTGTAGTGCCTTGTATTCTCTTCTCCCCTTCATTCCCAGCACAATTGAAAATATTCTCTTCCATACTAAGCTCTTTTCCATTATGAAGCTGCTGGCCTATTTATTTGTGTTTGTCAATAACTCCTTTCTTAGATCTCAGTTTCCAAGAATGGATAGTAGCTTTTCTTCTTTTCCTGACCCAAAGGTTTAACACATCCATTTCCCTTAAGAAGGTTACCATCAGGTGTGCAGAATGTCAGTACTGGTACAGAAAATGAGTAACCTATAATATTGCATCAAATCATCTATGTATACAAAATTATTTAGTCATCCTACGTGATCTGTGAGTTGGATAGTTTAGGAAACTAAAGCATTATGTAGTCAAGGAGCTATTCCACAGATGGAATAAAAATAGACTTAAACTGAAGTTTCTGGGGGCCATGATCTGTGATTGGAGCATGCTGTCAATATCCTAGGACCCCTCGCTTGCTTATCATTGCCGTATTCACAATCCTTAATTTCTTATTGCCCTTGTGTACAGCTGTCCTCTGACACATACATGTGTGAATCACGTTAGTCTCTTCCTCCCTTGGTGGCAGGGACTCTGTGATGTGTTCCTTGAGTTTATCAATCAATACAAAAAAAAAAAAAAAAAAGAACTCCCTTGGTCTCCATAAGCAAATTGGTGATAGAATTTCTGAGGGAACAAGTGGTAGAATGTATTAAAATTAAGAGACAAAGTTCTTTGTGGAGTCCAAAAACAGAGGCAGCTGCCCTTGGTCACAAGTGACTGAGAGGAACTCACATGATACTATGATTCATCCCCCTTCTTCATATTTCAACTAACATTCAAATTTGATGATTATAAGGAGCCCTAAATTGCCTATGGGTGATTTTGATTTTATCACAGTAAGGTTTGTTAAGGTAAACCCAGAACCAGTTTAAAAACTCCACCTCATAGCTTTCCAGCTACCCCCTATATATCATGGTAGGAGGCAGGGGAAATAAAGGAAATAATAATAGCTATCATTCTTCACACAGCAAAGTCAAACAGAATGGTTTGATTTCAAACCTACTATCTCAGTGACTGTTTTCTAAATTCTACAGATAGATATCCTTCTCCACCACCATTATCATTATTTTACAGATGATAAATTGAAAATGAAGTGACTAAAATTGGTTGACCCTCTCAAAACACATAAATTTGAGAGGTAGACTTCAAATCCAACCTCTTATATTGAAACACAGAGTTTTTTAACCTCAACTGTTTTTACATTTTCTTTTTTCAAATCCTTCCAGATTCCTATGGATAATAAAATCTCACTTATCAATTACCTATATCATGGTACATCTTAAACTTAAAAGAATTTATTTATAGATCTTTAATTGGGTAAATTTAAAGGGAAGATGGTATGATAATAATGGGAAGCAGTGATATATTGGTAGGAAGTATCACTGTCTGTAATATGTAAAGAGAAGTCGCAAGAAGGGCAGCAACTCATGGTTTACCTTTAAGAAAAATAATGTAGTAACTCTCTGAAATAGCAATGACAATTTCAAAGGGTTTCAGGGGTCCCTCTGGCGCTGGCTTATTTCAACAAGCATTATGGTCCTAATTCCAGAAAATGAAACATTAGATACTATTGTATATGGGATCAAATATTTAGAATAATAAGAATAAATGTGGAAGAAAACTACTAATGTCTGAAATGTTCTTATATAACATGGCAGTTCCTTACTTTAGGAAAAAAAGCATTACAAGAAATATATACTTTCAATATTTTAAAGTTTTAAATAATTCAAAACAACAAATACTATGTATTATAAATTATAGAAAGCAGTGATTGCAGATAAATTAAAGTATTCAGTCATAATGGCATTAAATAGGGAAATGGGATTAAAGAAATTGAGAAAAGATGGTTTCTAAGTAGCAGTATTAAGAATATGACATAAGTTACAAAATATTAATTTGCACATTTGGCTAATCTGATTAATGAATATTCAAAACCCAATGTACTTCTTACAATTTATTACAATGAGAGACATGAGAACTGCAGCTCCAAAGATGAAATATATCTGAGAACCTCTAGACCAGTGGTTCTCAACCTTGCATGTGCTGCAACCCTTTAATGTATCTCCTTATGTTGTGGTGACCCCAACCATAAAATGATTTTCATTGCTACTTTATAACTGTAATTATGCTACAGTTTTCAATAATAAATATGTATGATTTTTGATGGACTTAAGTGACTTCTCTGGTGAAAGGGTCATTCCATCCCTAGGGGTCAAGACACAAAAGTTGAGAACCATTTCCCTAAAAGACTAAGAGTATTACTCAGATTGCCCAGAGCCTTGCTTTGTCATGATAAATGCGCAGTCTGAATACATATTGCTTGTCGTTACCCTAAAACTTTGATCCAAGAATCTTTAATAGATTTAAATAAATCAGTCACATGGGCTAGTTGACCCATCCTAGTTAAAAATAAATGCAATGAAGACAATCAAGACTAGATTTTGAACACAGAGAGGGAGCAAAAGAACCAGTTCTGGAGTTAGTAGTGATGAACAGCAAATTGTTTATAAACAATAATGTCTTGGGCAAGATATTTGTATATAATTCACTTAAATTTATATGTTGACACCATATACTATTGTGATGGTTTTAAAGAAAATGGTCCAAAAAAGTAGTAGCACTTTTTAGGAGGTATGCCTTTGTTGGAGTAGGTATGACCTTGCTAGGAAATGTGACTTTGTGGAGGTAGACTCTAAGGTTTCATATATGTTCAATTCATGCCCATTGTCTCAAATCCCTTCCTGTTGCCTTTGAGTCAAGATGTAGGACACTCAGAAAAAACTTCTTGTGTACCATGTCTGCCTGCATGGTGCCATGTCACACCATGATAATTAACTAAATAACCCCATGAAAATGTAAGCCACCCCAATGAAGCATTCTTCCTTTATAAGAGTTGCTGTGATCAACGTGACTCTTCACACCAAAATAAACCTTTGTTTTATGCTGTATAAACTGGACATGCAGGACCCAATGAAAAGTGACTGCTGATTCAAGATGGACATTGCTACAGAGATCCTGCTTCATGGAAGAGTCTGCGAGACAGTATGCAGGACACAAGAAAGTGACTGTCAAACTGCCAATACAAAAGACAGTTTAAAGTTTCCTGCTTTGCTGAGAGTCGCTACACACTTGGCCTTGGGCTGAAGAGGAGATTCAGAACTTCAGGTGCGGGCGTGGGCTCTGTCATTCTAGAGTTATAACTATCCTTCGTGGTCTTTGTGGAGTTGAATACAGATAGTTATGGTTAAGTTTTCCTTGTTAAGCTTAAAGATAAATTACATATAGGACTTTAACTCACAAAGATAAAATAGATGTGGATATTTTCTTCAAATCTTGCTAAATGTTAATGAACTAAATATTGTTAACTGTGATTCTTATTGGATAAGTGTTATGTGATATATTTTGCTATGTTAGGTTAAAACCCTTCTTTTAGACAGAAAGAGGAGATGTGGAGTGTCTTCTGTATATGTTTCTCATACTGGTTAATAATAAAGCACTGTTGGCCAATAGGAAAGGAAGGTAGGGGGACTAGGAGACAAGGAGGAAATAGGAAGTAGTAGGAGGAGCCAGATGGAGTCGGGAGAGCGTTGCGGCAGCTGGCTCCGGGAAATAAGAACGTGGCACCAAGATTGTGGTGAACTCTTTGCAAAATGTGTGTCATTACTAATGATTTTGTTTGGTATTTTTATAAAAGAATATTTTTTCATTAAAAGCAACTAAATAAAACTGTGATGGAGTGATGAGGAGTCAATGTCAAGTTGGAGGAATACGTGGGTTGTCACTTCATTATTTTCTTGGAGATAAATCACACATCCCTTATTATTCTTCCAAAGAATTAAAAAATCTCCTAGGATCCATGTTGATCTCTCTTACTCTTCTTGTCACATGGATGAAACATCCCAGTTTCTTAGGGCAAAGAAAAATTCCACTGATTGTTTTCTGTCCTGGTCCCATCACTTCTTATCTTCCCAGGGGATCTCTTCATTCCCTGGTTCCCATCTTCTCAGTCTCCAAAAGTTTCTATCTCTCTGATGAGAGAAAATTTTCTCCAGAATACAAGCAGTCTTTTGTCTTTGAGTTACTTTTGCTTTGAAGAGACACCACAAACAAAGCAACTCTTAAAAAGGAAAACATTTAATTGGGGTGACTTCTTTCTAATTCAGAGGTTCAATCCATTATTGTCATGGTGGGAAATGTGACATACAGGCAGACACGGTGCTGGACAAGAAGCTGAGTGTCCTATGTTTTACAAGCAACAGGACGTGGTGTGTGACACTTGGTGCTATCTTGAGCCCACCTCCATATTGATACACTTCCTGCAATAAGGCTACACGTAAACCTCAAGGCCACACTTCCTAATAATTCTCTTTTTTGTGGGCCACTTTCTTTCAAACCACCACAACTACCTTGCAGCAGTGGTAGGGGATAAAAATTTAGGGACTACTTAGGCTTAGATGAGGTAGAGCCACAATGGTGTCACTGTGATATAGCCAAAAGTCTCTCATCAATCCATACACAGTCTACATTTATTTAGTTGCTCTTAATGACATTATGTGCATATATAAAAATATCACCCAATGGTACCAGAAGAAGATATGTCACAGATCTAACACTCATGCTTCTCTCTTTTTGCCTTCTATGCCTCTCATTCCCTTTTGAATGTATACAAAGGATCAAGCAACGACTGTTGCTAAAATGGATTCTCACTATAACCTGGGCACAATGGTTCTGTGACCTCACACTTACCAGTCCAAGAACGGTGAACTGTTGATATCTGTTACTTTAGCTGGTCCACACCTGCTTGCTGCTTTGTTATAGAAGCTTTAGCATATCAGTTGAAGTTGACTTCAGAAAATAAAAGTAGGGACATAAATGATGACATAACCTTTGCATGAAGCACAATGAGTCTGCTTGAACAACTGGGTCTTAAGATGTTGATGGGCTGCTGCTTACATAATAATTTCCATATGACCTTATGATGTCACCAGAGATGCAATAACTCACTTTAATCAGCAGAAAGAACTTGCCACCAAGATGAGATAAAAAGTGAAATGCAGTATTACTCTAGGGACATTATTAGGGTTTAAAAAATGAGAAAAGAATCATAAGAAATAATTAGAAATATTATCACATTATTTCATTATTACTCTTTAAAAATATTGTTTCGACACTACAAAATTTTGACATGATTTCAAGAATTCAGCTGTGGACTAACACGTCTCCTCAGGAAACTAAGAAATTTCTAGAGAACTTGAAGCAAATATATTTTCTTTTAGTTTTGAACAATGTTAAATATTTCCCCTAAGGAAGTTTTACAGCAGTAGAATATTATTTTTGATTTTTTTCATTAACTACTTATATACTTTGAAAGAAGAGCAGCTGGTGGTGCTGGCAGACTTTTTCCCTAATCTTTGAGTGTGAACCGAAGACATTTGTTTTGTGGATGATCTACAGTATGACAATTTGTCTACAAATATGTCACTGCCTGTTTACTCTGGTATGTGACAATTGGATTTAGTTCTCTTTTACAGAGAACAGCATAATGGAATATTGACAGCATTGGTGCCTGCTGCCTGGCTCTACAGCCTCCCCCCTCAACTTCCTGTTGCCACTGTGAACCACAGGGAGTGAGAAGCCCCACACTGGGCACAGGGAAGGCTTAGCAGGACCAGGAGAGCTTTAAATTAGAGATGTGGGCTTTTAGGGAGACAGGAGTGAGCTGTTCACACAGTGGCAGATACTTCTGTGCAGTTCTTTTATTAAGACTTGGAAGAACCTTAATAGACTGCCATTTACTAGAAAGGAACCTCTTAGAGACAAGTGTTGGGGGTTGGAGACTAGTTTCCCCTTTGTCAGCTCCCTTTCTACTGAACAGCTGAGGCATGCATTAAAAGAAGATCAAATTAAAGGCTTATTCAGCATATACCAGATTTCCAGGAAGGAAAAAAAATCAGCTTCAGCTTACTTCTTTGTAAGTATTATTTTTCATGTGCCACATTCTATGACCCATGTGCTTAGCAATCTAATGATCCAGACTCCTTCAGGAGTCAGGAACATCACTCTCCTGTCACCGACACTTGCAAAGCTTGCATATAGCAAGAAGAGTGACCTGAGTTCCTGAACCTAGCCCTTCTCTGGGATGTTTATATAATATGTAGATTACTTGGATAAATCCTAATATTGTTATTTTGTGACAAATGAATGTTCACTCTTACAGACTTGAGGATGAGCACAAAAGTCATGATAACTAAGTTACTAATTTCTGTCCATTTTAGAAATGTTTTATTTTAATAGATGTCCTTTGCCTTTAAATATGAAATGTGAGAACACAGCAGAAAACCTAAAAGAGATTATTTCATGAAAAACATAGGAGTGGAGATGATGGGAGATGTCATTCTGTACATGTTTCTTATACTGGTTAATGAATAAAGCACTGTTGGCCAATAGGAAAGGAAGACAGGAAGGACTAGGAGACAAGGAGGAAATAGGAAGTAGTGAGGAGGAGTCAAGATGGAAAGACTGGGGAGAAGAGTTGCTGGCTCCTTTCCCCGGTAAGAAAACCACGTGGAAATATTAGATTAACAGAAATGGGTTAATACTTAAGACAGAGCTAGCCGATAAGAAACAAGTAATGGGCCAACAGAATTATATCAACTACAGAGTATCACGGTTAAATAAGGATCAGGATAAACAAATAGGCCGAATAGATGCTTATTCAGGGAGAAATAACTTACAACCTAGACAGATGAACACCAGGAAATTCCACCCAATGCTCTCCTGTCCAAGTCCTGCCAGCAAGAGAGCTTTTCCCGGCTCTTCCTCCGACCTCCTTCCACAGGTCACTTGCGCCCATGGCTCCACCCCCAATGGGCATGGTCAGTGCTACAGAAGGACTATCTCACTACAATTCCCCTTTTAGTCTAAAGAAAAGATTTAGGCTTAATAAAAAACTATATACAAAACAGTGAATAACAATTGTGGTCTAAGAAAAGGAAAATCGAGAGCAAAATGACCTACATATCTAGTCCTAGGGTGAAGGCATATCAGAGTTTACAATAGAGTTGTCCTAAGCAGGAAAACGTCAGTCTAGTACCTAATATATCTAACTAGGAAGAGAGAATAATAGTTGTGATAGTTTAATCTTCAATTTCATCAAGACATGAGAAGGAAAATAACGATACTAGAGTAGACAGGAAGTGTGGATGGACAACTTCCAAAAGGTGCAGCAAGGACAGAAACAGCAAGCCACCTGGACAGTCACCCTAGGTCTCACAGCAACGTTGGTATACCTAGTTTTGGCTAAGGTCAAGAGAACTTGACAGACCACAACAACAGCAGGGAGGTAGAATGGCTGTCTTACCCTGACTTGGCAACGTCCAGCAGTCTTCTATATTTGTCCCCTGCAAGCACATAGGACTGCATGTCCAAATCAGTGGTCAAGGTGGGGGCAATTCTTTGCCCAACAGGCCATTAGCTGAGGCGAGAATGAACTCCAGCAGGAGCAACAAAAGTGTCCAACATATTTTTGGGAAAGTGCATGGTGCTGTCAGGAGCAATAGTGTCTCATGTCAACAGAGTACTAATACTAAAACATTTAAATGCCATGTTGTACATGTCTATGAAGTGATTGAAGATTAAGCATCTATATCTGACTAATCTCATAGGTACAGGAAACATGAGTGAAGATAATCTGTAATACTCAGGAACTTAGCTAAAAAAAACTGATTAAAATTTCCCTGAGTAAAGCAGAAACAAATACTGAAACAATATAACTATATACATATACATACATATAAATCCCTAAAATAGAGGTAGAGTAGAAATGTCAAGACAAGAGGTAGAACTATAAAGGGCAGCATGATAAAGACTAGGTGGCAGGAGGAAAACACTGTACTCCTTACATATGGCGTCCACATGGCTAGTAAGAACTTACACTTAAAATTTAACAAAAGCTTAAAAAAGGGTTTTAGAACCAAAAGAACAGAGACAAGCAAGGTTTCTTGGTAACAGCATTTTTCTCGGTTGGACTCTGACTTGCGAGAGACAAGCAGATTGCGTTGCTCCTTTAAGAGAAGTTTCCTGACTCAGCATAAGAAAAAAAAAAAAAAAAAAAAAAGCATGGCTTTTAAGAAGCACTGCTAACAATTTATTGGTGTGTATGAGAGATGACAATGGCAGTGACCACATCTCCAAGCCAGCAACATGCTTGCTGGATGGCAGCGCAGACCAAGGTGGTGGGCACAGCTTTCAGTGATGGCGGGAAAAGTACCTGCCACCATCTTTGGTAAACCACAGCAGGAACAAATATGACTTTCACTTCAGCAATTTTGTTGTTTACCAGATAAAAGACTCGTGGCCAGAAAAATGTAAACATTTATATTAAAGACAGACTCATATTAAGAAAAACCTCTAAAGGTTTACATTGTGTTTTAAAACATATGTAGACATGGAAAAAAATAAAATGATTTTAAAAAGACAGAGAACAGCTGGGTGTGGTAGCACAAGCCTTTAATCCCAGCACTCGGGAGACAGAGGCAAGCAGATCTCTGTGATTCCAAGTAAACCTGGTATGCAGAGTAAATTCCAGGACAGATAAGAGTTACACAGAGAAACCCTGTCACAAAAAATGAAAAATAAAAAGTAAAAGAAACAGAGTAATAAAAAAGTCACGTAAAGATGAACAACTCAGAGAGAATCTGGTTACTGTATGGTGTTATATTGTCTGTGTATCTTTTGACTGCTGAGGAAATAACTGTTAAAACAAATGGTGCAGGATCAATCCAATTTATATATTTTAAAAATGCTTTGACTCAAAAATTTAAGTTCAAGGACAAGTTACTGGGGAAAAGGATTTCTATTTTTGTTTCCACAGAAAATAAAAGGCTGTGGATTCCTTCCAGAGTAATGTGGTTTGAGCAAGCCAGTCCCCCCAAAACAGATTACCAGGTGATCCTACATTCAAAACAGCTGAACAAAGCAGCCTTGCAGACTACAGTCAAGATTTCTGCATCTTCTCAGGATCTCCCATGACAGTGTCCTTTACCAGCAGGAAGTAGTTTAGAAAGAACGATGCCCAAATTCCCAAATATTGTTTATAAATGTTTGTTTTCATTTAAATGGGCTTGGTTATAAATGGTTAATGATCACAACCAATATTCTTTTTTAAAGGTAAAAAGGGGATTATGATATAGATGTGAATACTTTGTTTTTTAATGGATTTTCATTTATTGATACAATTTAAAGTCAATTTTGTGATGTGTACATTTCTCCTTTTGTTCAGGTATTGTGTTTATATAGTTCATTCAGAAATGTATTGTATAATGTAGTACAGATTACAGATAATTACCTATGATAGTCAAAGCTTAAAGTTAAGTTAGCTAGGTTTTCAAGATACACAGAGATGTATTTGAGATAGATAGGCATTCTTCAAACCTTTCAAAGACCTACAGAATATGGCATTTAAAATGGCTTAGGGTTTTTCTTGACAGTGAGACTTAAATGCTCCTGGCAACACCACCTGTGTCAGAAAGGAAGATGGACATTAAAGAAACATGTTATGGAGTTTACTTCCAATATGGCAAGACTAGCCATTTGGAAAAGATACTGCTCTTATATGGACTGTTTGACTTTGTGCTATATAAACTGGACATGCAGGACACACAGAAAAGTGATTGCTGATTCAAGATGGACATTGCTATAGAGTTCCTGCTTCATGGAATAGTCTGCCAGACAGTCTGCAGGACATAGAGGAAAGTGACTGACAAACTGCCAATACAAGAAGACAGTTTAAAGTTTCCTACTTTGCTGAAGATTCTGCTAGACACTATTGCCTATGGGCTGAAGATGGAAGATTACAGAACTTCCAGTGACTTGCCAGGCAGTGAGTTGTCTCTGTCATTTCTAGAGTTTATATACTCTCCTTCTGTGGTCTTTGATGGAGTTGAAGACAGATAGTTATGGTTATAGTTTTCCTTAGTTAAGCTTAAAGATAAGTTACATATAGGACTTTAACTCACAAAGATAAAATAGATGATGGAATATTTTCTTCAAATCTTGCTAAATGTTAATGGACTAAATATTGTTAACTGTGATTCTTATTTGATAACTGTTGGGTTATATATTTTGCTATTTTAAGGTTAAAACCCTTCTTTTTATTTAGACAGAAAAGAGGAGATGATGGGAGATGTCATTCTGTATATGTTTCTCATATTGGTTAATGAATTAAGCACTGTTGGCCAATAGGAAAAGAAGATAGGAGGGACTAGGAGACAAGGAGGAAATAGGAAGTAGTGAGGAGGAGTCAAAATGGAGAGACTGGGGAGACTGTACTCCTTACATGGAGCATGTATTGACTTGCTATATTAATACATACCTGTTTAATTCCTTAATAAATAGATATAGGTATGGTTTAATAATCAAGGGACTAAGGAAATTTAAAATTGACTCTATGAAATATCTGCATAAACATACTGCACACTAACTCTATCTCAGAGGATACTTTAGGGGTCCGCTGCTCTAATTCCTAATCACCCAAGGAAAATGATAGCTTGCTCTTGGTAGTCTCTATGGTGGGGAGCCTCATTTTCTGGATGGGGAGACTAGGTAGAAGACATATCAGTGTGGCAAGCTTTACAAAGATCAAAAGTGAATCAGTAGTTGCCCAATAACACTATGACACAAATATTCCTGAAATTTTCCTCTCCAGTTTACAGCCTGATGAGGAAAAGCTTTCTCTAATATATCTTAACATCCATAGACATCAGATGGATTAGTTATTAGATATCAAATGTCCTGCCTAGACTACCTCGTGGTGAAGGCAACTAGAGAAGAACTATCACAAGCTCTCTTAAATCTTTGCAAGAAAAAAATTAGCATATCTAGAATACACTTAACATGTAAGACAAATTTAAACAAGGGAGCAAGGGCAACCAGGAAGGATATGAGCAGGAGGGAAAGCACTGGTAAAACACAGCCTGTCTGTAGAAGGATTTCTAAACAGAAAACAAAAAAGAGTGAATAAATTATATGTAAGCTGAAAAGACAATTTTATATCTTCAAAGTTTAGAAATGTATAACTGAGGCAACTATTCTGAACATATATTTTTAAGAGAGAGTTACAAAAACAAAATAGAATTTGATAAACCCCTAACCCTAACCCTAACCCTAACCCTGAAAAAACAATGAATAAAGATTGTTAAAGAAAAAAAAAAAAGAAAATCCCCAGTTTATGAGATGAGTGACTGAAAAAGTAGATGGAAATATGGACCACTGACAAATGTCTTTTTTAAGAAAAAATATTTGACATTCTAACTTCTCTGGGTAGGAATATAGGAAAATACATAAAATTTCTTCAACTTCCCAGAGGAATCCTCATATTTCAGTAACAATAGAACTGCAGAACTTTAATGTCAGGAAGACATACTTAACAAAAGTCTGCTAGAAAAATGATCAATTTCCATCCAACAGTTAGCAGCTGAAAATCGAAGGATTTTCCAAAGCAAAAAGAATATAAAACACACCATTGGATCATAACACCAGATAGCTCTTTATATATTTGGACCTTTATATCCAGCAACAAAACAAAAAAATAAGGCAATAAACAGGAAAGAGGGAAACACTTGGGTAGCCAGATGATGATAAGTCTGAAGTGGCTGTAGTATGAATTAAAGCTGAGGAAATATTTCACTATTTGTTTATGCAATTGATGACTTGATACATGTTTTGAACAGCATGCTTTGGTATGGCAGAATACTGCTATATTCAGAGATAGTATTATGGAACATGAAACCTTTCCCTCCTCTATTACAATGAGTTTGGAGTAGAGTTGTGGGTAAAGAGTCAAAGAGGAAATTGACTTGTCCTCAAGCTGGATTGAAAGCAATGGGGAATTAGTGTACTACATACTCTCTTTAATATGTATTTTAAAATATGTCCAGAAAATAGATTTTAATATATTCAATAGATAGAGCAGTTAAAAGTGAAGAAAGCAAGAAAGATAAGTTATGAACATTAACATTTAAAGATTACAAGCATATCTATATTAATTGATTTATGATATTTATACAAAATCCTAGAGCCTAGTAATATAATTTCTTTTGTAAAAAAAAGTTTATTTAGTATGTTTAATTTTTAGGAATTCCAGATAAAAGCATTAGTATCAGTTGAGGTCTGGTAAGAGTCTGTGACTGTGTCATCTCATGGCATAAGGTGTCACGGTGTTTCACACCAGAAAAAATGTTACATCGAAGAAGGTTCAGAGAGTAAATTTTCTTCTCTTACCACAACCCTTTCTTATTGGAACTCACTGGCTTGTATGAAGACTATATTAATTTTTTCATAGTGTACCAAACCCAACAACCTACCCACTTTCTACTAAAACTCACCTATTAAACCCTCCATCCCCTCAATGCTGCTACACTGAGAACATTTCTAGCATGTGACTTCAAACACATAAAAACTCCATCAAAACTATAGCAAATAAAAGAAAAGAACTTTTGTATTTCCTTTATGAGAGTTACTGAACTAGGTAACAGTATGAAAATAATACAATGGATTAGGTACAGGACACAATGCACAGCACAAGTGAGAATCCTTAGGGCTCCTCTGTTCATCTGAACAGGTGAACAGCATGCATATGAGAATATGTAACATCTACACATGGGCAACCAAGTACATGTACAGACATACCAAGCCACATACATGCATCCTCACTTGCACACACACACACACACACACACACACACACACACACACATACGTACACACAGAGAATCAGACACAAACACAAATTTTTTTTTTTCTGTCACCTTTCATTCACATGACCCCAGATGACACATGTCCTACGTGGCCTTTGCTAACAGCTGAAGGACATATATTGAAATAGATTTCTCACCACTACTTAGTGGACATAGTGAAGTTGTCACTTTGTAAATCAAGCTGCTTCCCTGAACTCCAGAAAGTCAGAAAGTAATTTGCTTCTTCTATTGGAGACATGAAGATTGTAGTCTTCCTGCAGTGTTATGAAAAGATACCTCTACACTGGCCTTTTAAGACTCTATGAAGAGTGAGAATCTCCTATTAGTTATGATTGTCCCAGCTTGTTACAATGAAAAATAAGCAATTATTTATACAATAAACTGTGCTAGTTGCAAAAGTCCACAAATATCACGTTGACTTTGAGATGTCTAGTTTACAAATATTCCCATAATATTTTTTTTCTAAAATTAAATATTTCCATTTCATAAAAAATTATTTATATATCTTTTTTAAGTGTGAAAAGTCTCCTCTGCATGTGTGTATGTGTAATGTATGCCTGTCACCACTGGAGGCCAGAAGAGGGTATTAGATCTCCTGGGATGAATTGCATGAATACTGGGAACCAATGCTGGCCTGCTCTGCAAGATAAAATTATTTCTCCAACTCCCAAATATTTTACCTTCTTATTAAACTGTGATGTACTTCAGTCAAGCTAAGCATAACCTTCATTCTTTTGTTGTGTGCATTACAGGGGGACCAGAAATAACACCCAGATTTACCCTGAATGGAAATTCATGGGAGAAATTATTGGGGTGTCACCGAAATACCCAAAAGCAGATTACTAAATATAAGAAAATTGACAGCTTTATAGATTGGTATCTGTGCCCAAATATTGTCTAATCACACCAGGTATACAGGATATGAAAGCTACTGCTCGCAAAGTATGGATAGGAGAGCATCTGGAAATACTCCTTCAGCATAGCTGGCATGGCTACAGGTGGTATACACTAACAAATGTGGCATGGAGAGCCTAGGTATTGCAATGTAGTCTCTGAGGCCAAGACTTCTTCACAAGATATCCTTATTATTTGTGACTCCCAGCTCCATAGTCCTGAAACACAGAGCTATCTATTCCTTGACAGCAGTAGAACTTGAGGGTTCAAACTTGCCTTGGATTCTAGGAAAATCCCCAAATGATGAACAATCAAAAGTTTATTTCTACAATAATTATTTTCTAAATGATCTATATAACTGTATCTTGTAATACTTTTGTTTCAGTAATGATATCCTATCACACCCAATATCTTAATTAACAGTAGGCCATTTTGAAACATACCGTGTTATGAAGGGCTTTAGATGACTGAGGTTAAGTACTATGCAGTAGATGTCTCTAGTTTTTCATTTCTAAGAGCATAAGCATTCATATTTTTAACCCCTCCTTTATTCACTAAGAGAATGTACTCTTGGATATACAGGTTAAATGGTGAAAGCATGGGCAAGAGGTATGTGATACAAAAAGCTGCCATAAATAATTATGAAAATGACTGATAACTACACAATGTACAAATCATAATCTATAACCCAAAAGCCAGTGCTCTGCAACTATTCCTACACTATGTAATAGATGAAGTTTATGCTTTTAAGCTTCAGATCTTGTAACTCTTAAAACTAAGAAATTTCAAGAGGATGTTAGAGTAAGTAAATGAGAAATTCAAGGTAATAATATAAAAAGAAATTTGATGGCCATTTTACACATACTGGTGCCAACCCTCCTTCAGAATTTAATGCTAAATTGAAGACTTCAATGCAAGAGACTCTTTCATTGATTCCTTAGACCAGGAACAATGAAGTGATTCCCAAATTGTTCTCTCTCATGTGTCTGATACCAGTGTGTGGTATATGCACTTTTCTGTCAAAGCTTAAATAATGTTTATAACATAAATAACTACTAATACTTTGTTTAGAAAAAGATGTAAGTGAAGATAATTTGAGTGTGAGAAAAAAAGAAGAAAAATGTTAAAATATGGTATATTATAGTAATGCAGAAAGCAACTTGGAAAAACAAATTTTCTATTCTAATACAGTAATAAAATATGTCATATTGATGAGAGATGTCATTCTGTAAATATGTTTCTCTTATTGGTTAATGAACAAAGCACTGTTGGTCAATAGGAAAGCAAGATAGGCAGGGCTAGGAGACTAGGAGGAGAAAGGAATAAGTAGAGAGGAGACTTAAGATGGAGGACCACAGGGTGGTATGCCAGCCCCTCTCTCTGGTAAGATAAGGCCACATGGAAATATTTAGATTAATAAAAATGGGTTAATATTTAAGAGAGAGCTACCTGATAAGAAACAAGTAACTAGCCTACAGCTTTATATCTAATAGAGAGTCTCAGTGTGTTATTTGGGACTGGTGTGGCGGTGGGACCAGACCAGCTGGCAGAAAAACCTTACTCATAACATAATAACAATTAGTGCAAAAAATAAAACAGCATTTGAGAAAAAGAATTCTAGAAATTCATAAAGCAATTGGCAAGATGCAGTGAACTCTGGGAAAGTCTATTTCACATGACACAGCATTTCACATGACATCAGACCTGGATTGCCCAGGGTGATGGAGTCATTAGTAAGTGCAGTTCACCTTTCATTTTCTGATTTCTATTAGTTTGTAAAAAGGATTTTACATTTGCATTTAAATAGGAAGGTAATGTGATAAAGATTTCAATTAAAAGGCTGTCTGTTTGGGTTAATTCATTTTTAATAGGGACCATAAATATTTTTCAGTTGACACAGCTCTTGGCACTGCGTCAGTTGCCCGTTCTTCTTTATCTAGGTAAGTCAGGAATTGCTCAGGAGAGAATATCATGTTGTCAGTCTCTGCTCTTGAGTAACAGTTCTTCTTTTCTTCATTGATTTACTTTTTCTCTTTTAGAACCAGAACCCATTTTTAGAAGTTATACCAGAGAAAGCTGAGGATCCAAATCATTGTTAAGAATAAAAGTTTCTTTACATAACTAAAAATGTGCAAT
This sequence comes from Phodopus roborovskii, assembly GCF_943737965.1. Lineage (NCBI taxonomy): Eukaryota > Metazoa > Chordata > Mammalia > Rodentia > Cricetidae > Phodopus > Phodopus roborovskii. The sequence continues at coordinate 41,170,764 of NW_026126525.1, read as the reverse complement.
TCATTATTAAATGTTTTCAAATAAGTATATCATACACTTATAAACATATTAAATAAATTTCCAAAAGTTTTTGATACTAATTTTGATGGGAAGAAAAAACAACAACAAAGACCAACCAACCAAACAAAGTCTGTATTATCATGAAAGTTTCAAAGACTTCAGAACCACTTCTACTATAGAGTGCTTGATTCTTTAACTCATGAAAGAAACACCACCCCACAATGGCTGCATTTAGATGCCATACATAAATGTCCTCTTTTAAAAATGCCTGTGTTACTTAGATGTACCTTACTTTTGTTTTTGATTTTTTTTTTCTTCTAAAACCAGCTATTTTTAAATTACATGACTTATCTATTTTATGTGTTTGTGTATGTTTGTGCACCTCTCTCTCTCTCTCTCTCTCTCTCTCTCTCTCTCTCTCTGTGTGTGTGTGTGTGTGTGTGTATGTGTGTGGACATCAGAAAACCACCTACTGAAACAAGTGAACCAAGTTCTCTCCTACTGTGTGGTCCCCAGGGATCTGAAAGTTGCATTTTTTTTCTTTTTTCTTTTTTTGAGTTTTTCATCCATCTCTTCCAACTTTAGCTTCATGGAATCTACTCAACACATATTATATTAAAAACCATATGCATATTTTAGCTCTAATTTTATGTCATTTTGCTCATATCCAGACACATGTAGCTCATAAATTTTTTAGATTATCTGCTAAGAAAATCTCTTTCTTTTCTTACTTTTCAAAACTCTAAACTATTTTGCAGTGGATGTTCCATTTGGAGGCAAAGGAATCTAAGCATTTAAATAATGAATTGAAACATTTAATTAATATGTTCTGGTTTCCTGCTGACAGAACCTCATGGTGGGCAGTTAATGGATTAAGTCTCTTGTACACAGACTAAGAGATGGCTTAGCAGTTGGTGTTTTGTTCTCAGGTGTCTAGTTAAGAAAAACACAGGAGAGCAATTCAACCTTTAAAAATGTTATCTTTCACTAGAAAGCTGTCAGAAGTGCAGTGGAATTTTCCATTGCAAACCTACAATGAATTATTGCCAGTTTCGTTTTGAGACTTTGCTTTTACTTGCTACTTTTTGAGCTCAATTTTGCTTTAAAGAAAAAGCCCAAGATATGAGTGCACAACTTAGTGGTACAGACAAATGTGGGAACCCATGAGACCCAGACCTGTGGTGGATGCATTTGTCCATCTTCCAATAGAGTCTGAGTGAATTTCATCCCTTTTTTTTTTTTTTTTTTTTTTTTTAAGAACCGCAAAAGAAGCCCGTAGATTCTTAGACTTCTATCTCCCTAGTTAAAAAAAAAAAAAAAAGGATAAGTGTCAATGCACATGTGGAGCCAGTCATTCAATGTCATCTGAACTTCATCTGCAATCACTGTTGTGCTCAAATTCTGAACCCCCAAATCACCAAAAGACCCATTCTGATGCAAAAGCAAAGAGTCTTTTGTTGTTGTTTAAAGAGCCAACTGCATTAACTTAGACCCTTTGTCCATTCATCATAGCAGGTGGATAGAGACCCTAAGAAACTATCAGGTGGGAAATATATTAGTTAGAGCAAAGGGAGTATCTAGGGGACTGCAATAGTCTCAGGATTGGTGAGCTGTTGGGCTTGGATGATCCATCTTGTGTTGATTGGCCAACTGGTTGTTATAGCATATAGGCCCTCCCAGGGCAGTTGCTATGTTCTGCAGGTCACTGTGAAGGGCAAAAGAGAAAAGCTGGGAGAATTAGGATACCGGGAATCAGCAAAGAAGGCCCAACTCTGTAAAGAACAGGTCACCTATTTGGGATACGGGCTCCAGGGAGATCAGAGATGGCTGATGGAGGGGCGGAAACAGGCAGTAGCTCTGATCCCACCGCCCAAAAACCCCAGAGAGGCACGTGAGTTCCTAGGCAGCGCAGGGTTCTGCCGCCTTTGGATTCCCGGTTTTGCGGAGCTGGCAGCCCCTAACCAAGACTAACGCCCCTTTTGCATGGACAAAAGAACATCAAAAGGCCTTTGATAAAATCAAAAGAGCCTCAGCTCCAACGCTGAGCCTTCCTGATGTAAACAAGCCTTTCACCCTTTACGTGGATGAAAAGGCAGGAGTGGCAAAAAGGGTCTTAACACAGCAGCTCAGGCCAGCAGCTCAGGCCATGGAAAAGACCCGTAGCATACTTTTCCAAGAAGTTAGACAATGTGGCCACAGGATGGCCCCCTTGCCTCCGGATGGTGGCTGCAATAGCAGTCTTAGTCAAGGATGCAGATAAACTGACTCTGGGTCAGCCACTTAGGGTAATGGCCCCTCATGCAATCGAGACTATGATCCGACAGCCCCCTGGCCGATGGCTTTCCAATGCATGAATGACCCATTATCAGTCTCTACTCCTTAATCCAGACAGGCTGAAATTCGGGACAACCACGTCCCTGAACCCAGCCATTCTTCTTCCGGAAGCCGATGCAGACACCTCCCCGTCCCATTACTGACACCAGATCCTGGCCGAGACCTGCGGAACTAGGGAAGACCTAATGGACCAACCGCTAACCCAAGACGACAATACTTGGTTCACAGACGGGAGCAGTTTCTTGCAAAATGGCATACGACAAGCCGGAGCAGCGGTGGTAGATGGACGAACCACAATATGGTCCAGTGCACTGCCACCAGGAACGTCCGCCCGCTCATCGCTCTAACCCAAGCACTCAAGATGGCAGAGGGCCACAAAGTTAACATCTACACAGATAGCTGCTACGCCATCGCCACTGCCCACATACACGAAAAATTTACCGAAGATGAGGCCTATTGACCTTTGCAGGAAAGGACATCAAAAACAAGACTGAAATCCTGGATCTTTTGCAGTCTCTCTTTCTGCCACAGAAGCTGAGCATCATGCACTGCCCAGGACACCAGAAAGGAAATGACCCAACAGCCAAAGGGAACTGGATGGCTGATGAGGAGGCCAGAAAAGCAGCTTTGGGACCACAGATTCTCCCCTTAAAGACTTCTGATCCAGCCCCACATACACCACAGGAATTTGAGTACACTGACCAGGACTTAAAAATAGTCCAGAGCTTGGGGGCTAAATATGACCCAGAAGCAAAGGTATGGCACTACCAAGGTAAAATTCTACCAACCCAGATAGAGGCTAAAGAGCTTTTGTCTCAGCTACATTGATGGACTCATCTCAGAAGCAAGAAGCTCAAAATCCTCCTACAGTGAGAAGAGCATACCTATTATATTCATAACCTCAACGCCCTCCTCCAGCAGATCACTACCACCTGTGTTCCTTGTGCAAAGGTAAACACTGGGCGATGCAAGCTGTCGGAAGGAATCAGAGACAGAGGGGAACGGCCAGGGACCAACTGGGAGGTTGATTTCATGGAGATCAAACCTGGTATTTTTGGGAACAGGTATCTTCTAGTTTTCATAGATACTTTTTCAGGATGGACTGAGGCTTTTCCTACTAAGTGTGAGACTGCCCAAGTGGTGGTCAAGAAAATACTAGAGGAAATCTTCCCCCAGTTTGGACTGCCTAAGGTAATAGGGTCCGACAATGGACCTGCCTTTGTCTCCCAGGTAAGTCAGTTGGTGGCCAAAATATTGGGGATTAATTGGAAGTTACGTTGTGCATATAGACACCAAAGCTCAGGACAGGTAGAAAGAATAAATAGAACAATTAAAAAGACCCTAAATAAATTGACCATAGAGACTGGCACTAGAGACTGGGTGCAGCTCCTACCTATGGCACTGTTCCGGGTCTGGATACATGGGCTTACACCCTTTGAGATCTTATTCGGAGGACCTCCACCCATAATGAACATGCTCCTCCCAGATCCTAACCACCTTACTGATTCCCAACCCCTCCAGGCCCGACTGCGTGCTCTTCAGATTATTCAGAACCAGATCTGGAAGCCGCTGGCTGCAGCATACCAGGCCGGAGGCCCTGTTGTCCCACACCCATTCCAGATTGGGGACTCAGTATACATCAGGCGTCACCAGTCCAAGACTCTGGAGCCTCGCTGGAAGGGACCTTACACTGTGCTCCTGACCACCCCCACGGCACTCAAGGTAGACGGAATCGCAGCATGGGTCCATGCCTCACACGTCAAGAAGGCCCACGCCATTGGAGATCAGAAGGGGGACGAGACACAGGGATGGCGACTGCAACGCACCCAAAACCCGCTCAAGCTAAGATTTTCCTGCAATGCCTAATTGTTTTGCTTTGCATACTGTTCCCCCATTTCCCGGCCCCTATTAAGGGCAACCCACATGCCCATTAGCAATTGATCTGGCAGGTGATTTCCCAGACCGCTGAGGTTATCTAGTCCACCTCTGGCTATTATCCACCTGGCACCTGGTGGCCTAGCCTCACCCCTGATTTTTGTCAACTGGCCGCTGGACTGGAAACTTGGGACATTCCTACTTTTGGTGTGGACTCCCTTAAGAAAACAATGCCTAGGACAGACCTAGGGGACAAACGGTCTCGGGGCTGTAGCGACCCCAGGGCCTGATGTTACTTGGCTCAATCAGACTTCTATGTCTGCCCTCAGCAGGGTCAACCTAGGGGATCGGGATGTGGGGGATACCAAGAATATTTTTGTAAAATATGTGGATGTGAAACCACTGGGAGTGCCTACTGGAACCCAAGCTCATCTTGGGATCTAATAACTGTGCGCCAAAATTATACTTGCCCCACTTTGAGCAGATCTGGCTGTGTCTCTCCAGCCCACTGGGTGAGTTGGACCTGTGAGTCGGGCCTTTGTCTCCCCTTAAAAATTGACTTCACCATCCACGGGAGAAAATACTATGTTGCCTGGCTAAAAGGCAAGACTTGGGGACTGAGATGGTACTTACAGGGGCCGGATAGAGGGGTTATCTTTAAGATTCGCCTAGAAGTTCGGGACCCTGCTCCATGAGCCATAGGGCCCAACCCAGTTCTTAGAAACCAGGAACACCCATACCTAGAGTCCTGGCTCTGGTCGCTACCCCAGTAGTCCCAATCGCCATCAGTCGCCCTCAGGGAGAAGATACCCTGTCAACAGGCCAGCGGGCCTTTGAATTAATCTGAGGAGCCTTCTTTGCCCTCAATCGAACAAGGCCAGATATAACTAACCCTTGCTGGCTATGCCTTACCTAAGCCCCTCCTTATTACGAGGGCATAGCCACTAATGGGGCGTTTACTAACACCACTGAACCATCCCAATGTGACTGGGGGGCACACCATAGGCTAACTCTCACCCAAGTCACAGGAAGAGGCACCTGTTTAGGATTTGTTCCTCAGTCTCACCAGGATCTCTGCAACAACACTCTTCCACTGCCTCAGGCCCGTATGAGCCCCACATACCTAATACGTGACCCTGGCCTATGGTGGGCCTGTGATACAGGGCTCACCCCTTGCATACATACAGGGGCCCTTGACTTAACCAAAGACTTTTGTGTGCTGGTTCAACTGTTGCCTCGTATGTATATTTTACCACCCAACAGAATACCTGGAAGAAATATATGGTTCTCACCCAATCCGATACAGGAGAGAACCTATATCCCTGACTTTAGCTGTTCTACTAGGAGTAGGGATTACTGCAGGTGTTGGCACTGGGACTGTGGCCTTAGTTCAAGGGTCACAACAATATAGTGAACTCAGACATGCTATGACAGAGGACCTAAAAGTAATAGAAAAGTCAGTGACCAGACTGGAAGAATCGTTAGCCTCCCTAGCAGAGGTGGCGCTTCAAAACCGAAAAGGATTGGACTTATTGTTCCTACAAGAAGGAGGACTTTGTGCCACCCTCAGAGAGGAATGTTGTTTCTATGTTAATCACTCAGGAGTAATTAGAAATTCCATGGCTAAACTCAGGGAGAGACTAGCCCAAAGACAGAAGGAGGTCGAGGCCCAACAGGGATGGTTTGAAGGATGGTTCAACAGGACCCCATGGCTGACCACCCTAGTTTCAACTCTGATAGGACCTCTGTTCATACTCCTTCTGCTCCTAACATTTGGCCCCTGCCACCTCAACAGGCTTTTAAGGTTTATACGAGAAAGATTATCCATTACTCAAGCCCTTGTCCTTACTCAACAGTATCAGGCTATACCGAACACCAAGGTCCCTTAAGACTTTAAGATTAAAATCTTGCCGAAAGAAAAAGGGGGGAATGAAGGACAAAAGAGAAAATTTAATGAAGGAAGGACTGACCTGGAAACCAATATCTGTTCCTTGGAATTTGCTAGCTTCCTCTCACAAGGCCCTGAGACAAGAAGAATTCACACTGCCCCTCCTTTCTGCCCCTCCTTTCTGCCCCTCCTTTCCTGTGAATCAACAGGTGGTAAATAGGGTCAAGAGATAGCTGTAACTCTGGTTTGCCCAGACAAGATTAATTAGCACACCTGAGGCCCTAAGGTCTGCTGTCCCTAATAGCAGACCATCCGGCCACCAAGGGTCACGTACTCAATGGACAGAGGGTCCCACCCCCTCCCTAAGCTTGTGGGTTTGCCTTTAAAAACACCTGGGTCCAGGGGAGGGGGCTTCTCTCTAGCCTGTGCGCCGGAGGAGCCCGTTTGTGCAAATGTTTCCTGTTCATTAAAGCCTCTTGCGTTTTGCAGCAACTGGACTGGACATTGAGTTCTTGGGGTATCGACCGAACCTGGAAGACTCCTCATTCTGAGGGTCTTACAACTGTTGTGTACTTGTACCATAAAGCATACCAAGAGTTGTAAATCATAGTCCCACCAGCTAACTTCTGATTGGTTTCTTGCCATGAGGACAGTATCTGACCTCCTAGTGATGAGGGCAGGAGGGGCAACATCAGACAAGTACATGTTGAATCTTTTTGTAGCCTGTTGTGTCTAATAAGCAGGGGGCAGTCCCTTCATTCACAAGTTTCCTTTGTGTTACAGTTAAATGCCAGCATATATTTGAACAATACAAATTCTTTAAAATCCCTGTTCTTCTCTTAGATTATGTGAGTTTATGTGAGAAACTTTTGGTTTTTGTTTTATCTTTTCTTTTTTCTTTCTTTTTTTTCTATCAAAGATAGCATTATTTTTTCACTGCATTTATTGCCAATGACACGAACATGAGACTCACTGTGCCCATGTGGAGTTTACTGGTGGAAGGAAAAGAAGAAGGGGATAGCTGGTGGTGAATCAAAATCAAGAGGGTAGTGGTGAGGGGTGCTTGCTTAAAAGGGAAAACTCAAGCTTGTGTGACTGAGTCCCTATGCATCCTCTTAATGGAGTGAAGTAGTGATAACATGGCCACACAGGGCATGCATGTCCCACCCATCATTAGAAGGCGGGGTCAGCAGAAAGCCATTTTCCAACATTCCCAACTCTTGTTATTATTAATAAGATGGGGAGTCAGGCATGGCACATTAGGGAATAAAGATTTTGGGTTCTCAAGAATTCTCCCTGCTGACTTGACAGGCAATGCTCTTCTTTGGGGAGGGGTCTGAACATGCTGGGGTACTGCCATGTCCTGGCATATCTGGTTGTTTCATCACAGTCCAGCCTATATGAAATTCTGGCATCTCTTTGAGATCTGGCAAGATGTTGACAGAGCAGAGGACAAGGTTAAGTTAGAAAAAAGTTTTTCTTATGTCCTGTTACTTAAGGGGAGAATTGTATAATGGGGGAGTATCCCAAGATAAGGGAAGGAAGTCTCTGGATCAGGAAGAGGTTGAGTAATATTTATTTGGAGTGAATTTGCCCTGTTTGTGGGGTCCAATTCAGCTCCCTGGATCTTACAGAAATCATATGAGTTTGTCAAAGTAAAAGTATTAGGTATATTAGCAGCATACTGACCTTAGAAATGACCTGGCTGAAAGAATAAACAATTTTAAAACTGGTGTATCTTTAGCACAATGAAAATCACCTTGATTTTGAGTTTGTAGTTATAGTTATGATCATATAGTGGTATGGTATGGTGTTTAGTGCTTTGTCAGAGTTGGATTAATAGCTTATTGGTTATATGGAATTTGTCTGGTTACTTTTACTCAGGAGGAAAAAATATTTGATGGTCTTTGTGTCTCTATATCATAGCATCTGGCTGGCACTCCTGCAACAACAGCTAATCAGTTAGATTAGAAGTTTGGAATGAGTTATTGAAGGATATATAAAGAGGAGATTGATGACTAGGGTATATTTAGAAGTAGGAGAGTTTAGGTTAGCCTGAGGACAGGAAGGAAAGCATATGAGTTTGCCAGTCCAGCAGAGTGAGGTGAGAGGAGTAAAGCCTTATTTTTTCTGAAATAGGTGACAAGGTTGTTGATCTCAGTGTCCTCCGAAACTTAAGGGAACAGGGCCCTGTTGCAGTTGCTGTATATGAGGGGTGAGTTTCACGTGGAGCAGTAAGAGGTTTAGGTGGGATAAGTGAATCTAGTGGGGAAGGCCCACAAACTTCACAGCTATTGGAGTGACAAGAATTATCTTGAAGAAGCCCTGTTATTTAGGGAAAAGGGATGAGGGGTGTTTGTCTGGAAGAGAGAGAAGGACTTTGTCCCTGATGTTATTTGGTGATGTACAGGTCGTGGCACATGGTTGAGGAAGGGAGTAATCAGTAAAGTGCCACAGGAGGGAATGGAGATGATGAAGTAAGGTGTAACGAGTACGGGTTTTTCCGCCCGCCGCCGCTGGTCTTGTCCCGCCACCACGCAGCCAGCCCCAAATAATACACAGAGACTCTGTATTTGGTACAATACTGTTGGCCCAGTTACTTGTTTCTTATTGGCTAGCTCTGCCTTTAATTATGAACCCATTTCTGCTGATCTATGTATTTTCACATGGCCTTCTCTTACCGGGGAGGCGGCTGGTGTCCAGCTCTCTCCAGACTCTCCATCTCGACCCCTCCTCCCTACTTCCTATTTCCTCCTTGTCTCCTAGTCCCTCCTATCTTCCTTTCCTATTGGCCAATAGTGCTTTATTATTAACCAGTATGAGAAACATATATACATAATGGCATCTCCCATCATCTCCTCTTTTCTGTTTAAATAAAAAGAAGGGATTTAACCTTAACATAGCAAAATATATAACACATCAGTTATGAAATAAGAATCACAGTTAACAATTAGTCCATTAACATTTAGCAAGATTAAAAGAAACTATTCTATCATCTATCCTATATTTGTGAGTCCAAAGTCCTATATGTAACTTATCTGTAAGCCTAACTAAGGAAAACTATAACCATAACTATCTGTATTTAACTCCTTCAAAGACCACAGAAGGATAATATATAAACTCTAGAAATGACAGAGACAACTCACTGCCTGGTCACCCGAAGTTTTTTTGTAATCTTCCATCTTCAGCCCATAGGCCATAGTGTGTCTGGCAGACTCTTCAGCAAAGCAGGAGACTTTAAACTGTCTTTTTGTATTGGCAGTTTGTCCGTCACTTTTTTTTGTGTCCTGCAGACTGTCTCACAGACTCTTCCATGAATCAGGAACTGTGTAGCAATGTCCATCTTGAATTAGCAGTCACTTTTCTGTGGGTCCTGCATGTCCAGTTTATACAGCATAAAGTCAAACAGTCCAGACAAGAGCAGTATCTTGTCCAAATGGCTAGTCTTGCCATATTGGAAGCAAACTCCAAAACGAGTTTCTTCAATGCCCATCTTCTTGTCTGGTGCAGGTGGTATTTCCAAGAGCAATTATGTCTCACTGTCACGAAAACCCTAAACCATTTTAAATGCCATATTCTGTAGGTCTTTGAAAGGTTTGAAGAATGCCTATCTATCTCAAATACATGTCTGTGTATCTTGAAAACCTAACTAACTTAACTCTAAGCTTTGACTATCATAGGTAATTATCTATAATCTGTACTACATTATACAATATGTTTCTGAATGAACTATATAAACACAATGCCTAAACAAAAGGAGAAATATACACATCACAAAATTGACCTTAAATTGTATCAATAAATGAAAATCCATTCCAAAACAAAGTAATCATATCAATACCATAATTCCCTTTTTACCTTTAAAAATAATTGGCTGTGATCATTACCCATTTATAACAAAGTCCATTTAAATGAAACCAAACATTTATAAACAATATTTGGGAATTTGGGCATCGTTCTTTCCAAACTACTTCCTGCTGATAGGGGGTGCTGTCATGGGGGATTCTAAGAAGACGCAGAAATCCTGGCTGTAGTCTGTAAGGCTGGCTAGTTTAAGCTGTTTTGAATGTTGGATCACCAGGAACGCTGTTTCAGGGAGTCTGGCTTGCTCAAACCACATTAGTCTGCAAGGAATCCACATCTTTTCATTTTCTGTGGAAACAAAAATAGAAATCTTTTTCCCCAGTAACTTGTCCTTGAACTTAAATGTTGGAGTCAAAGCATTTTTAAAATATATAAATTGAATTAATCCAGCAGCATTTCCTTTATCAGTTGTTGTTATTTTCTCAGCAGTCAAACAATGCAGAGACAACACAATAGCATACAGTAACCAGATTCTCTCTGAGCTTTTCATCTTTTTTTTTTTTCAAGCCTACGTATTTTTTTAAACACACTGTAAACTTTTAGCACCTTTTCTTAATGTGAATCTGTCTTTACTGTAAATCTTTATCTTTTTTCTGGCCATGAGTCTTTATCTGTTAAACAACAACATTGTTAAAATGAAAGTCTTTGTTTCTGCCGCAGTTATCAAAGATGGTGGCAGGTACTTTTACCGCCAGCAATGAAAGCTGTGGTCACTGCCCTGGTCAATGCTGCCATCCAGCAGGCATGCTGCCAGCTTGGAGATGTGGTCACTGCCATCGCCATCTCTCATACACACCAATAAATTGTTAGCAGTGTTTTTTTTTTTTTTTAAAGCCATGCGGTTTTTTGATGCTTATGTTGAGTCAGGAAACCTCTCTTAAAGGAGCCGCACAGTCTGCTTGTCTCTCGCAAGTAGAGTTCAACCAAGAAAAATGCTGCTACCAAGAAAGCTTGTTTGTCTTTGTTCTTTTGTTTCTAAAACCCTTTTTTAAGCTTTTGTTATAAGTGTAAGTTTTTACTAGCCACGTGGGCGCCATTTGTAATGAATACGGTTTTTCCTCCCATAGCCAGTCTTGTCCTGCTGCGGCACCAGCCACAAATAATACACAGAGACTCTGTATTTGGTACAATACTGTTGGCCCTGTTACTTGTTTCTTCGGCTAGCTCTGCCTTTAATTATGAACCCATTTCTGCTGATCTATGTATTTTCACATGGCCTTCTCTTACCGGGGAGGTGGCTGGCATCCAGTTCTCTCCAGACTCTCCATCTCGACTCCTCCTCCCTACTTCCTATTTCCTCCTTGTCTCCTAGTCCCTCCTATCTTCCTTTCCTATTGGCCAACACTGCTTTATTATTAACCAGTATGAGAAACATATATACATAATGGCATCTCCCATCAGTAAGGGTGTAAGCAAGTGGTCAGGGAAAGGTGACAGCTTAGGTAGAGGCCAGGTGTTAGAACGGGTCACCCGTACATTAGTTCAAAGGATGAGATGAGATGGGGTCATTTGGGGAGAGCTCAAAGCCTGAATAGAGCCAGAGGAAGAGCTTTACCCAGTCAAGGTGAAGTTTCTGTAGCATTTTTAACATTTTTTTAAAGAATAGTTCGCTCCTGAGGATTGGGGATAATAGGGGATATGGAAATGCCAAGGAATGTTGAGAGCTTTAGATAGGGTTTGGGAGATCAGGACCATTGTTTGACTGAAGAGAAGCTGGAAATTTAAACCACAGAATAATTTCCCTGAGAAGGATTTCAGAGACTGTCTGAGCTTTTTGGATAGTAGTCAGAAAAGCTTGTACACATCCAGAGAAGGTATCAATTAATACCAGGAGATACCAGTACCTGGAAGAAATCCCATGCCATGCTAGTTAGGAAAAGGGGAGCTATGATAGCTGGAATTAGGTTTTAACATCTGACAGGCTTTACAAGAGGCAGTGATAGTTTTTAAGAAATGTAAGTCCTCACGAGGGGGTTGAAGGTGAGCCTTGATGAAATGAGAAAGAGCCTTGCTGTTAGGATGAAAGAGCTGTTGTAAATAGGGCAGAATCTATCTAGTGTTAGGAAGTGACTGTGAGGATGTAGGTTGTAATGTATAAACTCCCTGTGGT